>NC_052017.1:116940952-118190952 GCF_015832195.1 Motacilla alba alba
AACTCTAGATGTTTTAAGTCATCAGGCACTTCAGTGCAGAGCCTGAGAATCCTTGGGCACTTAAATCTAATCCAACACACATGACCAAAACCCAGGTATCTCATCATGACCCAAGCTTAAGCTGTCATTCCACCTGAGCTCCACCTAAACCTTCCCAAAGTCCAAACATTGTGAGATTTATGCTTAATTATGACAGTAATTGCTCTGGGATTTAGAGGCTTGACTGCTCATGCGTGCAGATGCCCCATGCCCGTCACAGGTAGCTGTGCTACCTGGGGACACTGCACTTAAACCCCAAACCCAGCCAGGAATGGCAGCTCAGGAGCTGATTCATGGGTGGACCAGACATCCTTGATTTAGCCGTAGCAATTTCCATTGATGGAACACAGGCAGGACCAAACTCATTCACTTCAATTTCCCATCACAGGCGTACCAGCACCCCGAATTCAGCCCTTGAACTTGTGAGACTGAATTCCACCCCAGGCACTACAAATTTACCTGCTGTGTTAAACCATTAAGTTAATCTTGAAACAAACAAAACAAAACAAAAAAAAAAAAAAAAAAAAAAAAAAAAAAAAAAGCAAAATAAAAGGTAGACCGCTCTGCTGATCTAAAGAAGAAAAGGGAGGCAGTGTCTAAGATAAAACTTCTACCTACCTCTATTTATATCACAGCCAGAAAGCATTTAGCAACTTGACCATGCAAACATCTTTAAATATTTTAGCACATTTCTTCCTTAACTAATTGCATAGTAGAGATATGACTTTTCTTTCACATCACTCCCATAAGCACAAATTCATTGGCAGAGCTGACTAGCAGACACTAATACACAATAGAGCACGTGCAATTTTATCTTCAGGAAGAGACAAACCAGAATGGATTCTATCCTGACATTATCCCACTCTACCTCCAAGCAGCAAGCTGAGAGAACCAGGATTCCAAGGAGCACGGCTGCCAGCTTAAAAAGAGGGGGAAAATGGCAGTACAATGTGGAAAGGACCGTGCCCTTCAGCTTACTACTTGCATGTTGAGCTGTTTAGCTGGGAGGAAAAAGAGTCATATTTGCTGATTGCATAAATAAGCCCCAAAGCTGCCACCCTATGCATTCTGCTCCTTTGAAAGACTGCCGTATCATATTAGCAGTCATCAGAGGAAACCATGCCTAGAAACTTCTCTGAAAGCTGCAGCACTTCAAGAAGGATCAGAAAGAAATGTCACCAGGCAATACTCCCTCTTGCCCCTTTAGCATAATGGCTCAGGAGAGGGAGATTACAACAGGTTTTCATCATGAATATTGTGTGTTTGAGCAAGGAGCAATTTCCTGACAGCTTTGATTCCAAATTTCAACATTATGTCACTTGCTGAAGTATCAGACACATCATTAACCAGCTCTAGCAGGTTTTGTTATGATATGATGAGTCAATATCTGCCTAGAAAATTTAACCCATTTTTCTCTCTCACACACATTTTGAACAAGCTCCTGGAAATGCCTTTCTGAACAACATCTCATCTGAGTCATAAAATACCCTTTGATGCCTTATTATTTACAGAGCACTTGCACATGCTCGTACCTTTTTCTCCATCACTTCCATGAAGTAGCTCTACACAGGATTCAAGGTACTTTCTAGATTTAGCTTTAATTCTATTCTTTATTTTAGGCAACTAAGCACTATCCTCCCACCCCTAATTTCAGAAAAAGGGAGAGAGCTGTGATATCTCACTGACTTCTGCTGGATGTCTGTGGGTTCAGGCCCTCTGAATGGGCAGCTGCTGGCACGCACAGCCAGGCCAGACACTTCTTGCTGTGTACTTGTTCCTGGACCACCTTTTCTCTCGCATTGCGCAGTTTCTGTGCACTATCCCGAATCAAAGGAGTTGACTTGCTGGATGATTCCATTCATCTAGCAATTGGTATATATTGTTATGTACAGTGCTTTGCAAGACTAGGACCTAGAACAGGTGATTTTTGAAACCCATGTGTTTTAAGTATGAAAAGGGCTAGCTGAAGACAATGACTACTCATGCCAGAAAAAAATGCATCAACATAGCACTAAATCTCTCTGAACTATATTCTTTAAATTCAGTTTCAGCCAGGCTTTATTACAAACCTCTGCTGATCTAGGAGCAGGGAAGCCATCTAAAACCAGGGCTGCTAAATTATATTTTCCTCACTTCTGTGTTCATTTAGTGTATCTTTTCTGTTTCTTTAAAGCTACTACATGAAACATTTTCATCAAAATATGTTTGCCTGTTTAAATGCTCTGGAATGTGCTTAAAGCAATACACTTGGGTTTGGGAAGCTGTCAGCCCAATTTTCTTTTCAGCAGGTTAGGATTATTTAGAGAACTGTTTTCCCCTTTCAGAGAGGGTTTGGGGAAGGAAAGCCTGGGAGGATCTTCTGGGAATCTCACACACCATCTTGTAGACCACAATAGCCTGGGTATGTGTTGAGATAACATTGCATGGTCAGTTCTAGACCATCAGTCTTGAGCTCTAATGATCAATACTTTTGGATAAGAACATACATATTTTTAAATTAAACTGCCCAAAATCTGAATTGGATGTAAATTTATTTTCAGGTTCTCCCTGCTCTTTCTTGTATTGTTTCTGAATAACATGGTTATTCACAAAATGCACCCAAAAATATTTCTTAGCTTTTTCAATGCAAAAAATCAGGACTTGGGCAAATATTTTTCAAGGTTTTCACATTTTTTCTGGCTCCAAATAGAGCTGGTTTTCATCAGTAATGTATCTGCTGTATTTATGAACTTGTTTGACCTTTCTTCAACATACAAATCACAAAAAATAGAGCCAGAGGTAGTAAAAACACAAAGCCAGTTGTAAGTTGAAACATCAGCTTTACTAATATCAGCTGCTCTCCTAAAACGTGTTACAAGCACTTCACCTCTTACATGAACAGTGAGTAGGAAGTTAGAGGTACAATGAAGGATCTAGTTCAAAATTTATTCCTGTTAGGTTACACCTACATCTGCTATGTCTGTTAATCGTTAATTAATAGCTCTAAAAGTAGCTACCTAAATTAGTTTTATTTGCAAAGAGAAATATAATTGCATTTTTTTAAAGTTGGCATTCAATATGTCAAGATGTTACAGAAGAGTGAAAAATAGATTAAGATTCAACCTGGTGCCCTTTCTCTCTTACAAAATTGCCTTGAAATGGGCTTGTTCAATACAACAGCAGCCTAGATCTCAAGTTTCTGTAGAAAACTGCCTTGCAAATGATGTTTATACTGCAAAAGTCTTGGAGAAAACATGGAATAGAGACAGAAAAAAGCTCTGCATTCACCTGACCATCAAAGAGATACAAAGTCCTCAGACTGAAGCATTATTATTTCAGCAAATGACTGCTAACTGAAACAGAAAACAACAGCAGCTTGCTGCTAGCCTCAGTAAAAACACTGATAATTCAGCATATTAAAGCTGCCTTTCAGCCCTACTGGTGACTCATTGTTGGGGAAACTGAGGCATAAGGCAGTTTTTGTAATCAGCACCCAGGCCAGGAAGAAAAAACCCTTTACTAGGCTGCTAGCCTGACCCCTTCCAACACAACGCTGAATATTTCCATCCCTCTTGCAGGTCCCTACCCCCACAGGACTGGAAATTGTTCCAGCTGGTACCCAGATTTTCACCAGTTAACTGAAACTGGATCCCAAAGACACAGTGGTAGAAGTCCATGACTGTCAATAGAACACCAATGTCATTTTGTTAAACCTAACTGTGAGCTTATTCTGATTTCTTTGGTTTTTAGTTTGTTTTCCTCACAGAAATTAAAAAAAAAAAATTCAAAATTTCTGTATAATTTGGAAAATCATCTGTAGTAGCCAAATCTCTGATAGCTATATCATTAAGCTGGTAGGATGTCACCTGCTTAGATCATCTCCTCTAAAATATTCCAGTAAGAAAGAGAGGAAAGCAATGAAAAGGAGCTGGAAAGAGACAGAACTTACTGTGAAGAATGCAGAAGTCTGTTTGAGTGTTTAATAGATAGGAATGAATGCTGCTGTTTAACTAGATCCAGCCACTGAAATATCTAATTAAAACTGATGTGCTTATTTAGTTTCCAATTCATCACAGGTGGGCCCACATTAATGTGAAAATGAAAGTAAATTACCAGCATTTGGCAATCTCACTGAATGTCATTCACATTATTAGCTCAAATCTCAGAATGCATTTTAAAATATGGTTCATAGGTAATAATGTGCCTGAGAACCAGTGAGACCTGCAAGTGTGAATTCAGACTACACCGGGGGAGCTGCCGAATAACGCATGTGATGTTCTGTACATAAGTGCCTTTAGGCAGAATGTTCTGGGGGAGTTTCACCCACTTTCCTACCACTAATATCACTTGGGAATGGTTGTTTATATTGGCCCCACTCCTACCCGTCCCCCTCCAGCTAGAAGCTCACAATAACTTCAAGCCATTTAATTGTAACCAGATTTCAAGCTCACACGCAGATCACGGAGACCCTGTGTGCTTCAAGTGCGGTGTATTCAGCTACAGAACTGCAAAACAAAAAGGGAAAAGTGAGCTTGAAAATAACATGTCTTCCCAAAGCATTTCATTTTCTTTTTTGTACATATTATATTTATAAATTCTGCCTGTTATATGAGCTTGAGCTGGTTGGAAAAAAGAAAACTAAAATACCTTTGAGTTTGACTGAGAAAATCTCTGCACATTTTCAAAATTTGCAAGGATGCATTTAAGCCACAGGTTTTGATAAACTCAGTGTTTACCCAGAGTTCAAAGGGGGACTGTCCAGAAATATATAAATATCTCTCCCTTCAAATCCAGTTAGTAGGATTCTACTAAACTGAAACCATTATCCATCTTTGTTTTTGTTCGGGTCAAAGTAACCAACATCTCTTAAAATGAAGTGCTATAATCAGGGACTTAGCACTGGACACAAGCCCATGAAATACAATGATGCCAAGCTTTAGATCCCATTTCTCAAGCACAGAGAACTTTATTTTCTTTAACATTTAATCACAGCATTGTCTTGAATATATTGGCAACTTAGAATTCTAACACATGGTTACTATAGTGAAAAGGGCAATTTCAATTTCTATTTCTGTTTCAAGACTTCAAAATAGTTTTTCCTCTGCTGCTTTCGAAAACCCCACTTTTCATTTTAGAAAATAATTGTAAAAATATTTCACTGGATTTGAAAAATACTTTTACAATCTTCTCCTGTTTCAATAGTCTTCCCCACCACTCCTTTGCCACTAAAAGAGGAACTTAAGGGAATTTATTAAAATGTGGGAGGAGATATATAGACAAATTTCTTCACTAATGAATTGTTAATTGCAGCCTGTGATTTTACTGGAAAAAGCTCTTTATCCTTGGCCAAACTCCTATGTCAGGGCACTGCAGCCCTTTGCAAGCTCTATTTTAAACGTCATCTCCCATTATCAACCACAACACAACATTCCCAAGACTTGCATTGCAAAGCCAACCAGGCTACTAAACCTCTTTTTTTTTTTTAGACAGAGAAAGTGATGAAAGGCATAAGATGAGGCAGAGCACACAAAAGAAGAGAAAGGAATGGGAAGAGAGAGAAGGGCTAAGAAGAAAAATAGTGTGTCAAAGAGAAATCAGCAGAAACTTGGTTTACGAAGAGAAAGAAAAAAAATATGCAAACAAGGGTGTTACATCATCTAAATAGTCTGGGGGAAAAAAAACCACTATGTGGTTTTAAAAGCAAAGAAACAAAGGAAATATGTAAGAGCAACAGATTATGCAAGGGATGTGATGGACCACCATTCTGTGTTTGACAATGTAAAACTGATCTCGAGCTGATGAGTTGCCAGCCAAGCCTTTCAGAGCGAGGTGAGAACATCCTCCAGCCCCATCAGGAAATGCAGCCTTCCAGCAGCATGAGGAGAGAGCACTAACATCCCTAGGAATGGTGGCTGGACAGCAGCTGGGGATCAGGCTTTTCACCTCCACCCCACCACAGACCATCCTTTCAAAGACTCATTTGCAGTACGTGTAAGGAGAGGAGGAGTAAGGCCAAGAAATTGGTGGGAAATAATAGGAAAGAAGCACTGTAGTTTGATGAGGATAATAACCTTTTTAACTGGTGTCCTATCATATTAGTTTCCCCATGAAATTATTTAAAACAGCAGGGAATCAAACATCCCCACATTATTAACCTCTAGCTCGTGCTTATTGAAGAAAATCAGGCAGATATTTTATGGGTGGCTTCCCAGATGATGCCACACAGCACGGTGAAGACCAGGGGACCAGGCACTCACGCTGATGAGGACACCCCTCTCTGTCCCAGCCCTGGTGGGCTGGTTGCAACCCCATGCAAGCCCAGGTTGCCCGATGGCCACCACCACTCGTTGCTCCCTGTCCCTTCCTGACCAGCTGCTCAGGGCACAAGGTTTTCCCCATTTGCTCTGGGAAGGCAAATACCCACAAGCAAGTGAAATCCTCAAAAGCAAAGTGAATGCTGTGAATCTCAACATGACACCAGGATGACGCCAGACCTGGCTGTCAGCCCCCACTGCTCCGTTAACTCAGCGCTTAACAAGGCATTTGAATATGGCTCTTCAGATAAAAGCTAGTCACATGCTAAACATTTCAGGGGGAATATTTTTAAAAGCAAATGAAGACCATTTATGAAAAAATGCAAAATCTTCAATCCAGAAACTGGCAAAGCTGGGAAGCAAAGCATTGCATCATCTGTCTTACATCACTTGCGTATCTTCCAGTGCGTGACAAAAGAAATTTACATAGTAGCCGCCTTCAAAAGCAGTTATTAGATAAGTCTGTGAATTTATATCATCTAAAGACAGAGCTGAATCATCTCAACTATAGGCTCTTCCTACTTATTCACAGATTGTGTTGGGAAATAATTTAGCACCTTTTTTTTTATTGTAGTCCTCCCTCAGAGCAGTACGTTGCTTGGCTGGGGATCCGCCACTGGTTTTTGTGTTTAAACACTCTATTTTACTTAAATGATTTGTAGGAAATATTTTTTTTCTGTTGCCAAAAATTCTTTTCTTTATTCCCAGCAAGACTCATATGATGTCTATTTTTCAAATGCTTATGCTTATTGACTAAACCTGCACTTTTGTAAAATACTAAGGAATTTAGTAGTACAACAGAAAGTCATTGAAATGCTACTTTGAATTATTTAAACCTTCAGAGGGCAGGTTCTGTTTTTAAAGGTTTATTTTTGACATTTGTGAAGATATACATACATAAATTATTGGTAGCACTGAATTCCAGCACTGGAAATGCAGCAAAGGACCTTGGCGGCACCACCACGAACAGCTGCTTGTGAGGAGCCTGCCTTCCCAAACACCCAGAGGAAGGTAGGGAGCACTGAAGTGTTGGCTGAATATTCAAAAAAATTGCAAAGAATAAACTTCACCATGAAGCAAAATGTGAGGAACACACTTCTGTTCCTAACACCCCTTGGGCAACACTGCAGGAAGGACCTGGCTGTACATTTTACACCTCTGCGATGTGCTCAAACACACTCTTCTTAAAAACAACCAAAAAGAACCTTATTAGTATTTCAGTGTCTCTGAAATAGCACTGGTGTCCCATAGAAAAGAAGTATTTCCCATGTACAGCATGGCATAATCATCTTGCTGCCCGGTGGGAGGTATTTGCCATCTCCTGAAGTGTCACTTCTTAGCCCTGGTGGGGCTACAACTGGCAAAACAACTCCTGTGTGATCAGCCCGATGGTTCAAAGGTGCTGGGGCCAGATGAGCAAGCAACCTCTGAGAACAAATGCAGTTTAGCATTTGAATGAGAAGGGCAGGAGAGTTGTATGGTGGTGAAGGGTCATTTCTGAGAGGCACAATGTTGATCACCTTGGAGCAAAGAGAGGCTTGTCAAGAACAGCGACTATCGCTACGTCTGGGGCTGCACACACACGCCATAATAAAGACAGATTCCTCCACAGAGGTTTTACAAGCCAGGTTTATGACCAGACAACATACAGATGTAATACACAAACACAGAGGAAGAGAGGAAGGGAGACAACAGTAAAATGAGCATGCATTTTTCATAATAGGCAGTAATTTCATGGCTTAATTTAATCAATGGTCTAAGTGCAGTACCTTGCTCTGCTACTGTACTCATAAGTCTTAAGGCCTCATTAACATAGGATGTGTATAGAATATTTTATGGGGTCTTATTCCATTTTAAGTAGTGGCCCCAACAGAAAGTATTTACCAACCATCGTTTCAAGAAGTACGTGAGGTGTTCTGCAATAATTTACATTTTCTGTAGTAAGAACAGTGTATGAGTGCTAAATTTTGGACTTTGGTATGAGGCAAGTGCAAGCCAAGGCTTTTAAGAACATCCACAGCATTGCATAATCTGACTTCCACTTAGCCCTGTCTTACATCTGGAAAGGGCTTTGGGAACTGCTGGCAAAAAAGATATTTTAGCACCATTAAGTGCTGTTTTAATGAAACTGTTTCCACAAAGAGGAAAGCGCTATGTCAGTTTGAAAAGTGAAGTTAAGCTCTGGTCCTGAGGATGCAGTTTTTGCTAGGGAAGAGTGCTCACCATGTGTCATTGTTTTCTGTAGAAAATCTGTCTGTGCTTGACTTGGCATTAAGTCATTAACATGAATACGTGTTCAAGGTGAGAGGCAATAGCCTTTTATGTTTTATATGCCATCTCTATTCCTACTCTTACCTTCCATGCAAAGATGACCTCCCATCTCAGGCTTACCTGCACGGGCCTGGCCAAGAGACTGACTATGGATATATATGACCACACACCTTTAATTTCATTTCAGCAGATTACCTAACACTTAGGGATTTTTTTAGTAACTATCCTGATAGGCCTACAAGGCCCTTAAATATCAGAGGCAGAACAATCATCCTCCTACCTGTGTTAAGACCAAAATATCCAAAATATATTTGAAATTCATCATGCAAATTCAAGATTTAAAGAAATTGGAGCAAACTCAAATCTGCTGCCTGCTGTACAGGGCAGCAGAGTTAAAGGAGAAACTAATTTGGCCCAATTATTGTAATGGGAATTTACTGCTTTTGAAAGGCACTGCATTTATGATAGCACTTTATTTATCCTAAAGGGTACAACGTGAGTGGCGCAGAGGCTCCAGGGAAAGTTTGCATCCCCTTCATCATATCCACTGGCATCTTTGGGTTTCCTGGTCTCACCACCAAAGCCATCCTCATTTTATCAGCATTTTTCACACAGTGGGGAGTTAGGTTTACAGAGAAGAGATGAGATCAACTGTTTTTAAAGGCTGTAAAAAGGCTTGTAAGAGATCACAAAATCTCAGAGCTAAACTAAATCATGAGCGCAGTAGAGGCACATTTCTCCACAGGCTACCACTTTCAGCTGCATGCTTGTCTCTACTCGCTTCATCTTGCCATTTGTGAGAGCAACAATGTAGCTGCAAATTTCTGAAAAATATCCCAAACTTCTAGAAACTTGGTTGGAACCAGGTGTCCCCTCCAACAAGAATATACTGGCTGGTCCTTTAACAACATTAACAACTAGGCTTTAATTAATATCACTTCATAGCAGAAATTTAATTTCTGATTACATTCCATCAGTCTTCAGTGCAACTTTTGGAAGAAACCTATTGAATTATTTAGATTTATTTTTTTAGGAGATATCTCTTTAAGGAAATATGCATGAGCAATTACCACACACTTTGTCACAGACAAGTCTATAGAGTTGACACTGCGTGTGTTTGGTGTCTATACCCATGATACAGTGCAACAGAAAAATGTGCATGTGTTTTGCTTAGTGCTAATTCATCCAAGATCAGACAGACAAATCAAAAGCTAGAATCAGGAGGTCAAACACCCTGCCATGACATTTGTGTATGAAGTTCAGCAAACTTTTTTTGCCCTCAGAACAGAGGGAAAGAAACTCCCATGTGCCAGAAAAGTCTTCCAGGCACTCATTTTTCTACAGTGAGGAACAATTTTTCACTCAAGGCCCAAAATTTCTGTTTCCATGGGAATTTCTGGTTTCTATAAACCATTTTGCTCAGTATTCAGGTCCAGCAGTTGTAAAATTCCTCCAGACAAGTGCTGAACAACAACCATTTTCTTGTGTTTTCAAATTTTCAGAAAGAACAAGAACACTAAACAGACACAGAAGTGTTAGTCTTACACTAACTTTCATGATGTTTAGTACTATCTATCCAGAGGACAAAGTCAATTATGTAAATTTTAACCTTTCCCACAGATTGAAAACATGAGATGGGATATACTGCCTTATGATCATTAGGAAAATTAAGTACTCAATCTGAGATTATTACAACTTTGGCAGAGAATTCCAGACCTCAGAATTTCTAGAGAATCCTATATATCCATGGTCTGCGCTCTCACTCCAGTTACACAGAGAACATTTGCAAGTATCTAAACTGGTATTTCAGCCCTACTCAGCATCTGTGATATCCATCACTGGTGAGCTGTAACAATTAGAATACTGAGTACTCATACCCAGTACTCAGTCCTCACTGGATAGTGCAATAGACTTAAGACCACAGTTTATCTCTGGGATTTAAACTAATTTAAAATCAAACTTTGAATTTCATGCCCACCTTTTCAAACAGAAGGGTGTTATGTACTTTAATTATGTACTAGATGAGGTAGATGTAGCAAAATAATACACATGAAATGTTTGGCTTCCTTACTCTTCCACACATTTCCTCCTCGTTTTAGTAGTCATTCACCACCATAGATTTTAGCCCAGAACAATGTCTTTTCAATTAAAACAAAACAACAACAACAAAAAATCATCAATAGCATCATCATTAACAGTTTGCAATTACAGTCTAGTTACAGCACTTGTTCTGGCTTTGGGGCGGCGTGCATCCCCACGCTGATGACGGCGATGATTGCGGTAGCAAAGGTCAGGCTTGCAGCCTCTCCGAAGCCAGTCATCCAGACGATTACCATCATTGACAGCTTTTGCCAGAAGCACACTTATTGAAAGCAATGTGAATGCCACAAGGACTGTGTATAAAAATAGAGGAAAATTGTCTGCAGTCTTCCCTCATCTCCTGGTTGCCAATTGTAATTAGATCTTCGGGCTGCTTTGTAATCAGCCATCAATTCGGCAGTATAAAGAGCTCTGCAGCAGAATATGCACTCTATGTCTTTGTCATCAGAGTCCTCCAGTCATTCAAAGGACTTACAGTATAAATTTCTTTTCCATATAACTTAGGACATCCAGGGATAAATAGAAAACTGAGTATACCAGAGCTGCTTCTAGCAGAAACTAGAAAAGAATATCAATTGCAATTACTGTGCAGCATTTCCTAATGCAATTTTACAGTTAGCAGAGGTACCAAAATAAGGTCAGAAAGAATCTTCATTTATACATATAATCTTCCACTCCCTTTTGTCTTTTTCAATACATGGGATTATGCCCCCTCGTGCTACATATTTAATCTTTTGTTTATCACTAATTTAATATTCTTAATTTCAGTGTTTTGAGGGATCAAATTTGGTTCTACTGATACAAGTGAAAAATATACAAGTGACCTCTAAGATTATATTCACCTACATGTTGCATGATGTTTCTGTATCATTTTCTCTCAGGCAATAAAAGTTTTTCTTACCTACAGGCTGTTGCTTAAATAAGCTGGGTTATAATTGTATTGATTTATAAATAGATATGTTCATAATCAGTTTCCATTGTGTTTAGATGGTAGGTGCACACATAGAAGAGTGTTCATCTTATTGACCTATAAGCAAGCTATGCTCTTTGTATTTACTGCTCTTAAGGGAATCCATACGGACAAAGACTCTGATTCACACTTTTGCACCAGTGTCCCAGTTTTCATCATAAAGAATATTGAATAAATACTTTTTTTAAGTACCTGTCAGCTAATTGTCCTTTAGAATATATTTAATATAGCAGAAATCTCTCTCAGCAATACATCTCCTACTAAGCAATGCCAGAAATTACAGTAAGACATAATTTTTCTGTCTCTGAAAATGCTGCTCCATGCTTCTCTTTAGAGGAACTCCATGTGAGTGGTGCAAGAATACCTACTGTTACATCTCATAAAGCCATAGACTACCAGCACAACCCCCCAGGTGAGTTTCAGCCACTCTATAGCTGCAGAGGATCTTCACCAGCAGAAGACTTCAGGGTACAGAGAAAAATTGTCTGTATCTGCTGGGTCTCATTGTTGGAACTGGCAAGTCCCATCTCCATCTTCTCAGATGTTCATCCCATGAGTAAAAGAGAGATTCCATAGTAAGGACAGTTCTGGTCAACCTAGACATAAATGCCCTCTGCAGTTATGAAAGGTGTTTCTTTACTAAATAGAAATAATAATGACTCTGCTGTCACATTCATATTTTCTGGAAAAATCCCTTCACCCAGGATATTTTCTCCTGGGAAGCAGAGAAGCCTCAGAGAAAAGGAAAGCAATAATTACCGGATTTGCTTCCCCTGTGTTTTGCTGCTTTGGAGTGTGTTTGGACATTGTTTATGCAACAGGTGATTGTTTTATTGGTTTCTGCTGTGGGTTGTTTTCACTCATTGGCCAATCGGAGCCAAGCTGTGTCGGGACTCTGGAGAAAGAGTCACAAGTTTTCATTATTATTATTTTAGCCCTTTGCAAGTATCCTTTCTATATTCTTTAGTACTGTATAGTATTCTTTAATATAACACAGTATCATAAAATAATAAATTAGCCTTCTGAGAACATGGAGTCAGATTCATCATTCCTTTCTTCATCAGGGCACCCCACAAATACAATACTCTGCAATGTAGAGTCAATATAATAATAATTATTTCTGCAATGGAAGTTCCTGCAACTTTCATCTTTACTTCTAAAACCATGGTCAAGAAGGAACCAGTGCTATACTCCCTTGGTTTTACCTTGTCTCTCTAGATGAAGAAGATTGAAGAGATGGGGGCAAAACTTAAGAGTTAGACATTTAAATAATGTTTTTTGAACTTTGGAAAATGCCATGCTGAGCTTCTCAGGTGAAAATTCCATTTCTATGCATTCCAATCTTCTTTCACTATGCCCATCTGACACTCCAGATTCATTAACTGAGCAGCCACATTTTCTAGCAGGTTTCCTATAGTGATTGAAATTTGCAACACATCTATTTCTGCATATAGCAATTCCAACACTTCTCAAAATGATCCCTTAAAGTCCAGACTTGTGGCAGATTGTCTTTCCAGCAGGACAGCACAAGATGGGCTCTGGAATGTGTCTTGAGATGTAGTGGTAATGCACATTGAAATAAATTAACTATTTATACAGAGCATTTCATCTTAAGAATTGTTTGAACTATCTACTTCACAATCCATGCATAAAAGTAGCAGCCTCTAGAATGAGACATGTGGGTTTATGCAGGTCAGGATCCTAGGTGCTAACAAGACACCATGCCAAGAAAACCTAAAGAACTTGGGTGGTTCTGAATATAGCAGTGATGTTTTTGGATCACTAAATTTTTGTGTAAGAAGTTTCCAGGATCAGGGATTAATGGTTCAATTTAGGCAATGAAAAGCAACCTTAAACCTAATACCTTTATACCTTAGCAGAATGACCTTTAGGCATGGCTGGAATGTTCTGCTTTTGTTTGTTAAGAACCAACAGTTTTAACCAACCTGTATTTCAACAGTCATTGACAGAATTAGTTAGAAAGAGAAAAGTTCTCAAAGTTTTCCTAAGTAATTTCTTTCCTTCCATTAGTGTCACTGTCTGCTAAAGTTATGAAAAACATCTGGCTAGCAATTCTATAGAATCACATCAAGTGAAAATATTTTAATAGCTTTGTTATATTGTGACATCGACAACCCCCACTTAGTGGTTAATAGACATAATTTTGGGGTTTTTTCACCTACCTTCTCTCACACTTACCAACTAACAGTAGGATATAATCAGACTTGTTTCTTGCAAAACTCCAGCCAGCTGAACCTTTAGAGAAATGCAAGTCAGGCCAATAACATGTGAAATTTCTTTTCAATTCCTATGTTTCCAATATTTTAAAAAATCAAAACAAAAAACAACCACAAACAAACAAAAAAACCCCAGGCTAAGATACTCACTTAGTGCTGAACAGCCAGGAGTTGTACTCTCAGAGAACATCCTATACAATGAACATCCAGTTCCAACTCTTCCTTGTTTTGTTTTTTTTTTGGGTGTTTGGGTTTTTTTGTGGTTTTTTTGTTTGTTTGGTTGGGGGTTTTTGTTTGTTTGTTTTTGTTAGTATTAATCATAAAATCATATAAAAAGTTGGGGAAGACCTTGTGCATCACTGAGTCCTACTGTTAACCTAACATTGTCAACCAAGTCTACCGCTTAACCATGTCTCCCTAAATGCCACACCTACACTTCTTTGGAATAACTTCAGGGATGGTAACTCAACCACTTCCCTGGGCATCCTGTTCCAATGATTGAAACCCTTTCCATAAAGAAATTTTTCCATAATATCCAGTCTAAACGTCTCCTGTTACAACTTGAATCCACTTTCTCTTGTTCTATCACTTGATAACCTGTGACAAGAGAGCCCTATCTTACTATAACCTCCTTTCAGGGAGTTGTAGAGGGACATAAGGTCCTTGCCAAGTCTTCTTTTCTCCAGGCTAAACAACCCCAATTCCCTCAGCTGCTCCTCGTGACACTTGTGCTCCAGACCCTTCCCCAGCTCTGCTGCCCTTCTCTAGACTCACTCCAGTACCTCAGTGACTTTCTTGCAGTGAGGGACCTGAAACTGAACCGAGGATTCAGGTGTGGCCTCACCAGTGCCAAGTACAGGGAAACAATCACTGGCCTGGTCCTGCTGACCCCACTAGTGCTGATACAAGCCTGGATGCCATTGGCCTTCTTGGCCACCTGGGCACATTGGTGGTTCACGTTTACCCAGTTGTCAACCAGCACTTTCCACCAAGAAATTTTACAGCCACTCTGCCCCAAGCCCTCATGGGGTTGTTGACACCGGAGTGCAGGACCTGGCACTTGGCCTCGTTGGAGCTCATACTGTTGGCCTTGGCTATGGATCCAGCTTGTCCAGATCCCTTTGTAAACCCTTCCTGCCCTCTAGCAGGTCACCACTCTTGACCAGTTTTGTGTTGTCTGCAAAGCGAGTGTGCCCTCTATCCCATCATCCAGATTATAGATAAAGATACTAAACAGGACTGGCCCCATTGCTGAACTCTGGAGAACACCACTTGTGACTGGCCAGCAACTGGCTATAACCCCATTTGCTACCACTCTCTTGTGGTTGTGATATTTTATGAAAATCCCTTTGCTAGGATTTTCTTCTGAGAAGCTGAGAAGGCCTCAGCTTCAAGTGTAAACAATTTGTTATCTGCTACTGTGGAATGCAGCAGGTGCTTTCTCGATTGGTCAATGTGGGATGTTTCTACTTGGTGGCCAATCGAGGAGGCAGCAGCTCTCGGACTCTCTAGGAGTCACAAGACTTTGTGATTCATTCCTTTTCTATTCCTGTCTCGCCTTCTGATTCTTCTCTCTCTATTCTTTTTAGTATAGTTATAGTGTAATCTTTTTTAATGTAATATATATCATAATACAATAAACCAGCCTTCTGAAATAGAGTCAAGATCTCTCCTTCCCTTCACCAAGTCCAGACTGCCCAGAAGACCGACAATAATACTCTCTGGCCTGGCCATCCAGTAAGTTTCTTACCCAGTTAACTGTGCACCCATCCAAGCCATGATCAGCCAGTTTCTCCCAGAGAATGTGGGAAATGATGTCAAATGCTTTCCTGAAGTCTAGGTGGAAAATTTCCACAGCCCTTCCCCCAGTCACAAAATAGGGCACCTTGTAATAGACAGAGATCAGGTTAGTCAGCATCATAAATTAAGGCTATCATTGGTACTGCAGTCCATAAAACACAGTGCCAAATTTACCAACTTTTTTTATGGGAAATGACATTAAAGCAGCCGCTTCTATATCTCTGGTAAGCTCCACATATTGTACAGACAGCTCTGAAGTTGCCTTTAGATCTGTCATATGGTGCAAACAGCTGTCGATGAGCCACGTGAACTGCTTTGACCTCCCGCATGCCATTTTCCTCTGGCTTCCCTTTGACTTTGAGCATGCGGCCTCTTTTACACAGCTCACAGGATTGCAAGGCAAAAGATTTTCTCCCATTTGAAGGGACTAGGGATTCTTCTTGGAGAATACAAATACAAATCAATAATTTGTCATTCTGACATAGGGGAAGTGCTTTTTTTTTTTTCCAATGAACTCTGTTTTCACCCCTGAGACTAGTACAAAGCAACAAGAAGGGGCTACATTAGAGATGCACGGGGGATTTTGAGACTCTGCTTCACTAGCACCCACTTCACATTGTCAAAACATGTAAAAACAAAGGATTCCATTTCACTTACAAAAGACATGTCAGTAAGTGTACAGCTTCAGAAGAAGTTTAATTGCATGATGAATTCACAGGTGACAAGGTGCTAGCATTTGTATATATAAAAACTACCTGACTTTGTATATATGGAACGACCAAGCTTTCAGAAGGATTTTTTGTTCAACACAAGGAAATTAGGTCTACTCTAGCTCACATTTATTTAAGGTCAAGAACTGCAGTCAGATGAGCACATAGGACCCTGGGCTGACTGAACTGGCCTTCAGAATAAATGCAGAATGTCCCCCTTGAATTGTACATTTGCTTTTTCCTCCTGGACACCACAATGCTGGGTTTTTGACACCTATGTTTGGGTTTTGGGGTTGGTTTTTGGTTTTTTTTAGGTTCATTTTGACTGATTTAACCTAGGAAGCAAAGTCATATTTAACAACATGCCTCAAACACCAAGTGGTCTGCTAGGAAAAAAATTCATCAGAAACTTCTGCCCTTTAAGTTCCTCTTGTAGACAAAGAAGCAGCATGCAGCCACAGGAATAGAGCAGAGAGCTGTTCTGGGGAGCATTACCAAGCCATGACCCTGGGTACAGCAGGAATTAGGAGCAATGGATTTCCTTGTGGGCACTTTATGTCAGTTCAGGAAAACGCTGCATGCCTCAGCTCTGCCCCACCTTCCTAGGGGGGAAAATGCCCGAGGAGGTTTCAGTGCCGAAGTGCTCAAGTAACACTTTAGTATCCTGTGTTCAGGGCATCACTGAGCAGGATATGATATCAGGTGCAGGTCTGGAACCCAAATTTTGCTCCTGTAACCTGTGTGGCTTGCTGAAATCCTGCAAGTCTTACACAGGACTGAGCTGTTTAAGACCGAAGACAAAATTTGTTTTCTTTTGTTTAGACTTAACAGAGCTACATTTCATTTCACATTCCTTATTTGTACAGCAAAGAAGCAGATTGATATTTCAAAACCTTTTCCAAATGTTTATTTTAAGCAGTGATACAGGAACTCTGTATTTTTACATATGGTTGGTGGTGCTGTTTGCAAGTTATCAGTCATCAGTTTAACTTTTAATCAAAGGGTTTAAAACATTTGTGTATCTTTGAAAGTTTCACACATATTTAAGTGAAGCTTGATGAGTAGCAAAGTTTTAATTGAGCAGGTGTTCAGAGATGGATGCACACTTCCTGATAGCCCTCCTTGGGGCTATCCCTGGGTGGCAAGACACTGAGTGGTTGAGAGTACAGGTAGTTGAGAGTAGGGGTGCTGACAATACACCTTATTTAGTACAAAATCTCTAAAGAAAAAAAAAAACAGGAAATAAGAACAGGCTTTGATGATTATAAAAGTTACAAAGATAATTCTACAGTTACCATTACATATTGCACACACTGCATAAATTGTTTTCTATTCTGTAATAGAAATCTTCATACATTCAAGTTTCCTGGGTTTTTTGTTTTGCTGCAGCCACTTTCTGATGATTGTCTTTGATTGTATTACTTCATTTGAGTTGACTGTTTATTCCTCTGCTGCTAGAAACAACAGAAAAGGATGTAAGTAGTGCAGGGAAATAATCTGAGCCTGGGGGTCTAAGGACCAGCATTTCTGATTCCTGTTACTTCTCTCCATTTTGGGTCACATATATAATATACATGCCATACACAGCCTTAGAGACTTTATTCTTATTAGTTAAAATGTCTTAGATTTTGATGCATACACATTACACAGCTAGAGAGACAAGAGCAGGTATTAAACATTCACAGGCAGATATGAAGATTTAATTATACAAGCAGTTTTGAAGCCTTGGAATCAATGTATAAACACACACACACACACACACACACACACACACAGAGATATATACACATAATCATAAACACACTTAAGTGCAAAGTGATATTAATACTGGATATTGTTTTCTAAGTGACAGTGAAAAATAAGTATATGTCTGTGGCATTCAAAAGACAGAATTCAGTTCCTCTACTGAGTTAAAATGTAAATACACCAAAAACTAAAGATAAACTAAAGATTCAACACAGGAAGAATTTTTAAAAACTTAACTTCACAAAATACAATATATAAAAGTGGATCCAATAATTTGAAAGGTTCTTGATATATATAAAATTCTAAACTCTTAATAAATATATCTGATAAATAGTGATGATATTCTCCATATTTCTTTGTTTAATTCTCAGTTTTCTTGCAAGATCTTCTTGAAGTTTGGTTGTAATGGATCATTACGTCCATAATGTGCTCAATGTTGGAGTGAATTTTGAACAGTTTTTCGGCTGCATACTGTTTTCTTCCAGATAATTTACTGGATTAAAATTAGCAGTGTGAAAAGCTGTAGAGAAATCTAAATGCCTGCCAAATCAAAGAAATAATCACATTTTTATGAATATTTAATATCATAGTCATGGCAAATAAGGCAAGTAATTAGTACTTACCATAAATTTGCAAAGTATTATTTTATGTAAATGTTACATTCTACTAGTTTGATATGAATTATTCATTGTATTACCAGACAGTGACACAAACCAGCAAACACTAAAATCTATGTGTTATTAGTTTACTTACCTTTAATGATATTGTTTAGAGGATATTTTTTCTGAGATTACTATTTTTTCCCAAACGGGATGGAAACAACAAGAAAGTCATTTAAAGTCACCTACTGCACATTCCAATATTGGAGGAACTCAAGATGCAAATCAACAGAATGCAAGTTCTTTCATGTGTGCAGATGAAGAGCTCTCAGCTATGTCTCCAATTGCAAAGCCTGCACAGGTGATTACTATTAATGAAGTATGGTAAAAGCTGTTTATAAAAATAATGGATGTGGGAGAAAAACACACATCTTTACAGATAACCTCCATAGCCCCTCGCAGTCAAGGGGCAGAGTCTTTAGGTTGGGTAACTAAATGATTAAAAGAGAATCTAGCCCTGACTATAACACAAAATATCCAAATAGCGCCCAAGCACAAAAACACCCACCCCCAGCTTATCTACAGGTGTGGGTTGTCACCTGTCTTTCAAGGCTTGACTCCTAACTTTCCTTGATTCCTACAAATATATGTTCCTTTTCCTGATTTGTGATTAGCACCTTCTGGTCTCTGAAAACATCTAACCTCATTGTGCTTTCAGTGTTACAGTCTACTAAATGGCCGAAACCACTTAAAACTCTTTCTTCATCTTAAAATATAATCTCCATCTCCTTCTGGTGTTCATAAAACCTTTCACTTTATTGTAAGTGGCAAATTTTCACTGATATTCCTTTAGAATCACCAATATAGAGAGATATTCAACATTAATTCCATACACCCCTTTGCAATTACCTTATGATGTGAAAAATAACCAATAACTTCCTCATCTATCTTTCACCTACCAAACTATTTTATTGAATCTTGATGAGCAGCATCTGACTGTTTTTCTCATATAAAGCAAGTCTTCTCCAAACAATAAATCTTTCAGTCTAAATAAATTACATCCATGGCTTGTCACCTTGCTCTGCAACAACTTACCAAGATTAAAATCAGCTTATGCCATACATCCTCTCCTTTGGAAAATCCATGCACATTTCCTGCAGACAATTTTCATCTACTCTAGTATTCAACTCTCCTAGTATAATCCAATTAATTGCTCATGAGACTTTCAGACTAATTGGTTCTAGAGCCAAGTTATCACCAAAAAAAAAAAATCTGGTGTTCCTATACAATAAAAAACATATGTTGGTTTTTTGGATCACAATTCAGCTTAGACCTACTACAATACACTTGGGATCTACTAAGGAGTATTATAACTTTCAGTGTCTGCTTCACTCTTCACCTCTCTGGCAGTGTCTATGGGCAATAAGATTCACAGTACACAGCTGAAAAGCAAATGTTCTGCTTCTATTTTTTTTTTCCAAAAATCATCAAAGCAGCAAAGAGTTTTCTTGTCCTAGAACTCTGAATAATGAAAATGTGAACTACATATATACAATAAAAAGCAATATTACCATCTTCGGACAGAAATTGGAGCGACTGGAGTAGTTGTTTTACTTGTGGTAAGTAAATCAGATTACAGCCTGGTACAGGTAGTTCTTTCTGAGCCTTTGCCACCTCTGAATGGGGAATTTGCAAGTATGAGCAACACTGCTCTAAATTTTTTTTATTTTATTTAAATACAGCTTTCCTTATGCAATCTTAGCTCTGTGCTACCTGTGCTTTTCACTGATTGGTATCTGGAGTTTTGTTCAGCCAAGGCAAGCTTTAGCCTTTCATGCTATCACTAAAATTGTAGGTGTGACTTTGAATAATGTCAGGCTAAGGCATGCACTAACCATAACACCTCTACAGCTTCTAGTGCATTTCACAAAATTAAAAACATCCCATTTCCAGAGAACATCCTTTCCAGAGAAGGATTTTAGCTAGAGGAGAGGATGAATATCAGATGTGGCCTCATAAAATGAACTATTTCGAAGTACAGAGGAAAAGGTGCTCTTAAATAGCTCCTCGCTATGAGCTCATGGTTTCATGCTGTACTTGGGAAAGTGCATCAAGGATCCAGCAGCTAAGCTTCCAGTATTAGAAGCAGCTTTAAAAACCACAGCTCAGTACCCCCCATTTTAAATAAAAGCTTGCCAGCTGGCAAGTGGGAGAGAAGGAAATTTCTTGTCCTTGTGGGTGGTTTGGACTGTGCACCAGTAAACCATCAGTCTTTTCCCTAACAAAACTCTCATCAGTCTTTGGAAGTTGCATGTTTTCTCTTAAAATCACCCTTGTGTAACTTATTTTATTTAGGTTCAAATTTGTTTCCACCTCCAAGTAAGCAAGTTAGCAGGGTCTGTAGAAAGTATAGAGAAACAGATGCTATGATCAAAAGCTCACACTTAAAGAATCCTTCAATCCCTGACTCTTTCACCCTTTGGTGTGGACTCCCCTGCACCCCACTCTGGCCTTGTCTCCCCCGATCAAAATGATAAGCAACATGTGCAAAACATCCAATTAAAAACAAAATTTAAAGTGATGATAGAGAAGAACACAGCACAATGGACAGCAAAAATGTGGTTCACATAAATGTTTGGTTTTAGCTTTAATATTTTAAATAAACATTTCCTTCCACTTAGACTCATCCTAATCTGCAATCTCCACCTGGTGTTTTTCAAACCAGATGGAAATGTAAATTATTTAAAATCATGAAATTCCATTAGCAGTTGGGCTTAAGTGCTTAAAAAAAAAAAAAAAAAAAAAAAAGGAGGATGAAAGATAACTTTTCAGGGTTCCAAAATGCGACTGCGCCACCCATTGTGTGTGGCTGTGGCCACAGAGCAGGGTCCAGGAGTGCTCTGCTCCGTGCATGCCCTGGCTGAGCTCTGAGCACTGGTGGAGAAGCCCTAGATCCAAGCCGTGGCTGAGATTTGCACTGCAGCAGCACCTGCAGCTCCCTCACTCCCACAGCAGAAAGAGTGTGACCCCTGGAGAGCCTGCAAAGCAGACATCCATTTCACCTCCCAAACTGCTCCAAGCAATGCTACCTACTTTGTTTCTGTTCCATGGGGAGAAAGAATTTCCCAAAAATGTTTTTTTTCCGAAGTGCAACCAATGCCCATGATGATGCCTGTTCGTTCCTGTTTGCAGCATAAAAGCCTGTGAAGAAATCCCGTACAGAGAACATGCTTGCATGAACAAATACCACAGAGAAACGAGAGGAACCACAAGGAAGAAAGTACAAATCAACTTCATCTTTCTATATGCAGGATTTTTGGCCATGACAACTAATAACAAAAAATTACATTTGTGGGCATGATAATATTTTAATTCTCCTGTTTGCTAAGGCCTTGTACAAAAGGAGACTAACAAGAAACAAATGCTGATGCTGTTAAGGCAACTCACAACTCTCAGGTGCATCACAAGACAGGAGCCTACAACCACTAACACCAACAGGGTGAGTCACAAGTTCTTCCCAGCTCCCATTTCTCTTCCTTTAAGTCGATTGAGTTCCGCCAACCAACATTACTCTCTGCTGAGCTCCCTATTGCCCCGCACAGCAAGAAATCAAGCAGAGACCTCTTCACCACTGGCTGAAGGACTTTCTTCTTGCCCTTTCAATATCTGTTTTTGTGAGAAAGTAGTTCTCTAACTAATCTTTCCTTGGATTTTCTACTATTTGGCCACATCATACTGTAAAAAATATCTCTACAGCTCTATTGGAAATGAGGGTGCCCCAACGAGGGGGAGAAGATCACACATCTGACGCCATTGATATCAGAAGGCTAATTAATTACTTTATTATACTTTATTATTCTATACTATATGACATTATATTACATTATATCTAAACTGAATCTACCAAGCACTCAACTCAACTGCCCAGAATCTCGTGACTGTCAGCTGACAGTCCCGACACAAACGTGGATTCAATTGGTCAGTGAATCAAAACACTCGCACCAGAATCCAATTACCAATTCCCTTCAGGTAAACAATCTTCCACAATGCATTCCAACTGTGAACAACACAGGAGCAGTAAATGAGATAGGAATTGTTTTTTCTTTTTCTGAGTTTCAGAGAATGTGAATCCCAGAAATATTCTTGGGAAGTTGTGCCTTGCTTTTCTCTATGAAGAGAAATGCAGCTACAAAGCTCAATTATATTAATTAATGTACAAGAACTTCAAAATATATACAAAATGTGTAAGAAGGTATATGTACAAGAGTGTATCCAGTGGCAAGGATATATTCTATTCACATGCGCCATTTATGTACAATTTCACACGTACCGTGTATTATATTTACATGTGCCATTTACAAAACCCACACCAGACATACCCATTCTGGCTTTGTGATTGAATCCCAGTTATTAACAAGTGTACCGTTCTTACTAACCTTCCAACTTGAGCTACATGGTAACCACACCTGCATCTTTAATCTCACTTTCATTGTCCAGGGAAGAACGGCTGGATTTGATAATTGTTCATGGACCAAACTCACAGAAGGAGACTTAGGCACTGTAACATTATCCTAGCTGTCTTATTATGAATCCAGAACTCTGTGAGAGATGGCTACGGCCCCCTTGCAAGGCAGGAGAAGAACTTGATGCTTACAAAGGGAGCTCACAAGAATCAGCACACTGAATGGCTGTTAATGCCCCTCTCTACACCCTAGGCCTCCCAGAGTACTGACCTGGTGCAAGCATTCCCTTGAGGTGGCACAGATCTCTCTGCTTGATTTGGATCACAGATCTGAATCCAGGTCTAGTCTAATAGAAAATGACTACGTAAGAAATCTTAAGCCATGCAACCAGAGGATAGAGCAGATTGTTAAGGGCATTGGATAGATGAGTGGCAAGTGAGCAAGGAGCTGGAGTCCCAGGTTTGATTTTAAGTTCTTTGTTTGAAGGTGGTGCCAGCAGTATGACTTTGGTCTTCTGTTTGCACATTGCCTAGTGCAGTATGAGTCCTGTCTGCTGCAACTTTATATGTTCTGTGAAACTCAGAGAAACTGTGTTTAATAATGATCATATTTACTGTGGAAACAATCACTTTAGATTTTTTCTTGCTTTGCTCCTTCACACCAACACTTCTGCAAATCTTTTATGCCTTTGGTGCTTAGGCCAATGTAATAGAAACAATTCCCTAGAAAATCTTGTACCTTCCTCTTACCTCTAAAAAATTGGCATATTGGCTAAGGAAAAAACTCCTGAGTCACAGATATGACCTTCTACAGGGCACTCTCTGCCTACAGTTCCTGGTATTTCATACCACTAGAAAAGAGAACTCTCTTTCATAGGGACAAAACATATTAAGTGTTGTAGCACTAAAAGCACCCAGAAGTGGCAATGTAATCAACAATCCAAATTCCAGTGTCTCCAAACAAATTTAAGAGTAGCTGCCTTATGGAATACAGGGCTGGTTGCTTCATATGGCTCTGCTCTTCTCTGGTCTGCTCCTTTTTATCATTATATCATTTAAATTCTGAAGATGCTCTTGCCATGGCTTTTTCTCTCTCTGATTTTAAAGAATGAACTTTAAAGTCTTCTGATCAGGATGCAGAAGCAAAGAGAAAAACAAGCATTTCTATAACAAAGATAACCCTGTCAAAACACATTTTAAAATAAAGAGAATTTTATATGTATAACTATTTTATAGGTATACCTTTATTGTATTTGTTGCAGTTTGGGCAAAGAGAACTATATTCACTGTATGGATCCTGGGGGTGACAGCTCTTGTTGCACAGAAATTGGTGGGACTAAATGTCTCAGTGTCTATTGAGTTCCTCAGAAGGGCTCTGCAGCCTGCATGGAGCTCTCTTTTATGCCATCAGGAGAATCCAGGCAAGCCAGTTCAAATCTGCCTAGGATTTCTGTAGTGCAGTCAGCTCAGCTGCAGAGTGACTGCAGTGTAGTATCTCCTCCCATGCAAAACAAGTGACTCTATGTTGTTAATTTTCTATAAGCTTGCATACCCCACAGGTAGTCTGAAATTATCCTGCTTCATGGAAAAAAGTCATCAGCCATCTGCACCAGAGTGAATGGCACTCAGCGTGAGAGCGGTCCCAGCTGGGAGCAAGTCTTCCTCTCATTCTCATCTGAGACTTTCCCTCTTCCCCTAACAAAACCCAGAGAAGCCATCAAAAAGTACTCTGAATTTTCAATAGCTTTATATCCATATAAAGCTTGTATTGTACTCTCTGTGTAGAACAGCTTGCAATATTTGGGGGTATTTCCCTTTTGTGGGTAGAGCCTCCAGAAATTCAGTTTGGCCACAGCCTCCAGGCACAAACTCTGCTGTGATTCCTTCAACATCATCCTGCAGATGATGCCAAAGGTAAAAAGGCAAAAGAAGGTCCAGCTGGGCTTGTACTGTCTGTCACCTTGGACTCAGAGACGCAGAAAGAGAAAGCTTCTCTCCACTGCTTTAGAGAAATCAGAATTAGGTAGGGATTCCCCTCCACCCCATGTGGATCAGAGGGCAATACAAGTTGGACAGGTCATCCTTCTTAAAGCAGGCACAGCTATGGGATCAGGTGATGTTACTCATCACACGCAAATTCTAATTCTGTCAACATGGAATTGAGCAGGTAGAGCACCCTCTTCCATGGCCTCACTCTTTTCATGGGGAAACAGTTTTCCTCATATCCACTAGGATACATTTTTCCTTGTTTTATTTTCTCTCCTTCCAATGTCTCTTGTCCCTTCAGCACACACTGCTGTAAATTCCTGTCTTCATCTTCTTGATAAACTCTTCATTGACTCTAGCACACTTTTGATAAGTCCCCCAGAAGTCATGTCTTCTCAAGGCTGAATGAACCCAGACTCCTCAGCCTCTCTTCACAAGACTGGTGCTCCAGCCCCTGACAACCTCAATGGCCCCCTGTAGAATTTGCTTCAGCTTGTTGATCTCTTACTAATGTTGGCACGCCCAAGACTGGGATCATTAATTAAGTCACTAGGAAGAGCAGAAGGGGCCAAAGCAGGGAGAACTTTCTATGATTTTGTCTGGGCATTTCCCAGCCCTATTCGATATGTTTCAATACGAAGTCATAAATGATTGCGCACTCAGGATGCAATAAGTTGTCCCCTTCTGGCTAACAGGAAACCAGGAACCAATGGAGTGCACACATCTTTTCTCAGTGTAGCCTAGTTGTAGCCATTTAGGAACCTGCACACCGAGTTCTCACCAGTTAGCTGATGGGTAAAGCCCATTAACCTTCAGTTTAGTTTATCTGCTCAGTCTGGTTTACTTGACCAATTAATGCAAATTAATCTCTCTATTGTCTCCCTGTCTCCTTTCCTGCATTGCCTTTCAGGTCTTTATTCCTCTAAGCTGCCCAAACCTTTTCTTTCTCCTTCCTCTGTCATCTTCCTTTCTGAAACTCTGTGGTAATTCCTGAGCAATTTTCAGCACCACCTTACCCCCAACATGCAGTTTGGATCTAATCCATTTTAGTGACAGTCTTAGTGGATGTGGGAGCACTAGCCACTTAGGTTTTGACCAATGTCTAAAGTTAGGGGGCTTTTTGGTTCTCTCCATAGGAAACACAGTTATTTATAATAACAAGAGATGTCGCAAATTAAGTGTATGTATTACCATGGTTGTATCTTTAAGATAGCTCTGGTACAAGGATGCCAGGGGTGGGATTCTTATTCAGATTGAGGGATCTGAAATTAGGTGTTTACAGGTGCAGCACAGACCTAAGCTCCCATTACAAAAAGTGGATAGTTGAAATAGTTAAGGTTGTGAGCTTTCCACATATCACTGCAGGCTGGTTTTTCCACATACCCTGCAGGCTATTTTTGTCTCAAATCAAATCCTACCTGTATAATTAAACTTTATATAACTTAGAATTTTCTTTTCCTACTGCAGACACAGGAAATAAGGACCAAGTTAAGTAATTACACTTTTTGTGCTAGCACAGGTCTCCCAGTGGCTTGCTCCAAATACCAAACCTTGCTCCCTTAAGACGTTAAATGCAGCAAATCAGCTCCATTTAAAAATACTTCTCAGAGCTCCCACATGCTTTGCATTTTGCTACAGTCCAGCTGTGGCACAGGGATGCAAGACCCTCCAGAGGCCTCCAGCACACCAGGCTCTCCAGTCCTGAGGGCACATCAGTGAGCACAGACTCCACCTGGGGAGTCAATCCCCACCTGGAGCAGTGAGTGGGGATCCCTTCCACCAGCAGGTCCCAAGGAGAACTTTACTAACAAATGGAGGCAGAAAAGAGCTCCTGGGTGAAGTGGTCTGGCTGAAGCAGTTAGCTGGGGCACAATATCAAGGGGGAAAGAATGCATCCTCTCCAGTAGTCACTGTGCTGTCTTTGTTTTCTTTGTTTGGAACCAGGGCAATTCAGGTGCAGATGAGACCACGTTCAGGGCCAGGGGAGTGAAGCAGTTTCCAGTTAAACAAAAACCATTCAAAGTTGATAAACAAGGCTCTGCAAATGGGAAGAAATAGATTCATGCATTAAAGCTGCATGAAGAGAGCAAAGAGAAAACAAATAATTCTCTGCCTGCCACAAGCTTCACTTTAGCTGAGCACTATTGGAAAAGAAATGCTGTTGGTCCCCAGTGCAAAAGTGGAAGGGGTGGGAAGGTTACGTGGGGAGAAGAAGAAATCACTTTATTTCTATCACGATGCACTAAGATATAAATACAATCAAAAGGGGTTAATCTAATCCTTTTGTGAAGCACTGAGTCAGAGAACAAGACAAAAACAAATCTGTGATCTGGAACTTCCTGAGCACCCACTCAGGGTGGATTAATGAGGAGTACACGGCTGTGAAATTACGTGCCCTCTGAGTCAGGAAAATGGTCCTAGTGGTGCATGACCTTGAAATGAGGGGAAGCAAACTTCACCTGATCCACAATTATAAAGACCTAAAAGGAGGGGGACTAAGGAGGAGAGAGAGCACATTAAGAGCTGAGAAAATGTTTCTGAATATGAAACCAACAAAATATTAAACAAACCCAAGGCTTGAAAGATGAATTAAATGTAGCATAAAAAAATCCAGAGGCTTTAAAGGATACTGGCATTAGTGTTTGAGCATTATAAGGAAAGCTTGTCCTCTTTATTTACATGAAGTGGATATTTTGTTGCTGTTGTTATGGACTTAGCGATGTTTGTCTGCCTTCAATTTTCTCTTTGCAATGAAAAATTGTTGTGAGATGATTTCTAGTCTTAGCTGCTTTACATGACAGTATTATCAAGGATTCATCAAGAGGCCATCTGTCGAATTTATGAAAAAAAATGCAAAAACAAAACAGATGAAAAGGAAAGAGCAAGACAGAGACTAGTCCAGGGGACGATAGATGTGGCAGCATGTGCCTCAGTGTGAAAATTACAACATTTAAATACTGTAGAATAAATTACTGTGCCGAAAAATTAGTGATGCTCTCCCACTTCAGATTCTCTCCTTATGATGAGAACATAATGAAATAGATCACAGACCAAATCATTTTTTCCTGTGGCTATTATTATATTCTAATGAAAAATTAAAATGGAGTAAAGACATAAAACCTGTAAGGGAATCAAATAAGCTTAGCTACTGAGTCATTTCTTAGGTATCTCCAAAACCTACAGCTGATTTGGAAACAATAAATTCATAGCTTTTTACGTCCGTAATCAACTGTTCTCCCCCCGTTTTTCATATTTTCTTGCATCTTTATTGTTGGCATGTGTAGACTCAAATACATGCCTGTGACATAGAAAAGATAATAAAAGGGTAAAAAAAATTATTTGGCTTCATTACAACTGGTTGAATTGCATAGCAAAGTAAGTAAAATATAAACATCTATTCCCAAAAAATACAAATTACATATAAAATTCACTATTTGCTGTTTTCTAACTACATTGCCACTTATTTTTACATACTGTGTATAAGAAATAAATTTGAATCAAACGTGCATATTGAAATCAGGCTGTTTGGATTTAATCAGAATTTAGGAGTTTTAATCCAGCTTGTAGGGAATTTTTAAAAATTCCATGTCCTTCCTAGCCTCTTCTTTCACCTGTCTTCCATAAGGAATGCGCTTGAACTTCTGTGAAAATTTGTGATAAGCTAAAAGGAGAAATATTGCACTGATTACTGCACAAATTCAAAGATTTTCAACAAGCTTTCCCCAGATGCAATTTGTGTTTTACTGATTGTGTTTAAAGTTATGGAAAGCCAGCCATCAGGCTGTACACATAAAAGTGCAAAAAATCAGAATTTTTTTATACCACATATTTTTAAACATCACTGTAATACATAATGAAAAATTTTAATATTCCATGTCCACACAGAGAGAAAAACTAAGAGAAAAAAGGCTGATACTGCTGTTATACCACACTTGGAAAGACACTCACAATAGTTAACTCTGACTTTCTCCCCCAAAACCTCCCCCAAAAACAGATGGCCTAACAACGATGACGACCAAAGCAGATGAAATTGGCCTCAACCTTTTATTAAAGACCTTCCTCAACTATTCTAGTTTACGTGTCAGAAACCAACTTCTGCACTGATCTCCGTGAGTTCCAGTTGTTAACTAACAAGTAAGGAAAGGCTGCATCTGGAAGTCCATCAAACAGTCCTCAAGCACACAATCATTCAATTTAGATGATGAACAGTCTTGGTGCAAGGAAAAGGCAACACCCCAAAATCTTCAGTTGACTTGGGAAAAAAAAAAAAGGCACCAAGATAATCATTAATTTTAACATAATTGAATTGGGAAGATCATCTTGATGCATCAGTAATTAAATGACAGCAAACACCATAAAAGCAAACTGTGCATATATCTTAATGGCACAGAGCAAAGCAGAACTACTTACAAGGTCTAAACTCTGTGTCCTTCCAAAACTACAATACAGTTTATGGCTAAAGACCACTGCATCATTCACTGGAGCCTGAGGAAACTGCATTAGGGGGAATTTGCAGGTTTAGACCTGGAAATATATGCTTACTTATTTAACTTTACTCGTGAGGGTAAGCTCACAAATTTCAGTTGTACTTGACCCAACTGTAAGGGCAAGCACATACAAATCCCTCTGAAAGACGGGACATAAAATTTACATTCTGGAAACTTTTTTTAATACAATTATGCAAATATTACTATCACATTATTATGCTTTAAGGATCAATTCTTTAATTATATAAGCATCAATATTCACTTGACAACTGTGATATAATTACAAGCAAAGTAAGAGGTGGTTATGCTGGGTGGGGGTTAACAAAGTAAAAGTCTTCTGTGGAGTATTTTCCTTTGAATTTTCTTAAATATCTGAGTATTAAACAAAGTCAGGAGAATGAGTCTATTACAAAAATATTGTCTGCAGGACTTGCCTTCTGATTTAAAAGAGGTTTGGTACGTGAATATCAGACTTGGTACCTTTTTTGAAGAAAGACCTGTCATGTGAATCCAGTGAATCCAGAGTTTCTCAGGGATCAGTAATCTTGCTTGGGAAATTAACAGAGAAGAAACCCCCAGCAATCAAGTATATTCTATCACATATACTCTGTTAACATTTATGATATGACCAAGCATTTAGATAAAGATTGTGCCATAGTAAAAGGAAAACAACAAAACTTGTTGACAGTGATTTTTGATCCTCACTTCACTGCATCTCTAGGAACAGGTCAGAAGCAAAAAATGGCATCAACAAACCACCAGTGTCCTCTGTAACTGATTTTTAATAATCCAGCTGCCTCGTTTAGAGCTGGCCATTTATTTTTCCCTGCATTCTGAAAAAAATAATTAAAACCTTTGCCTGAACCAATGTGAGGACCAGCTCATGATGAAATAGCACAAAACTCCAAGTTTCAAGTGAGATGCAGAATTCTGCAGACATCCAGCCCAATTCCTGCTATCGATGGATCATTTAAGTGCTTCACCCATGCCAAACCATTACCCCTGTAGTGTGCAACAAAACCCAGTGGTCACATACAATAACAACCAGCAACAAAGAAAATTGTCATACAAGCACTGGAGGTCCAGTTTCATCAGGAGCAGAGAATTCCTGGTAACTCCAATTAATTTACTGGGCTCAGACTCAGTTGTTTCACTGGCAGCAGATTTACCACAGAAGATGTGGCCCCATTTTAGGGAAATCAAGAGCTTTTGTGCCACTCTTTACCTGTCCTGAATTGCTGGCACCTGGAGAAGAGAATTATGCTCGGGCAGAGCTGTGTGGGAGAACATGAAAACACATTCCATTAAATTAGTTACTCAAGTGTGTAGCACTGCCATGCACAGGAGTCAATTACCCTGATAGCCCTGCTCTGCCCCACTCCCTATCACCATATGACTGAAGATCCATTGTGTAATAATATCCTGCAATAAGGTGTCAAGAAAGGACATTAGGGGTCTCTGAAGCAATGAGCATTAACTGGGTACAATATTTTCCTGGGTCCATTTTATTGGGATAATCCCTGAACTATTCAAATACATGAACTCCCATATGAAACGGGTATCTCTCCATCTGCACTAGCCCCGTTACTGATGAACAGGCTGGAAATATATGGGAAGCGACGATATTTTAAATAACTGTTCCATAAAATAAATAGTAAGCACACAGCTCAGCATTTCAAGAGCCATAAAATAAACCATCATCAAAAAAGCTTGTTTTATGAACCCATAAATCGCCTGAAAATAAACGTTTTCTTCATCTTCCTGTGTTTTAATAAAAAATTCCTTTTTTTACTCACTCAATTACAATATCACTATCAGTTCAAATTACAGGTCAAAGATATGGGGCTTAATGTATGTACAGCCAGTTCTCTTCTCCTAATAACCTGTCATTCCCAGGATTTGAATGTCAGAACAGAGCCTGCCGTGGTAATGCTACCCGGCAGCACAGTGATGAAAACTTTGGACAAATCATGAAGAACATTCCAGATCCAAATCATCAGAAGGTTACTGGGGAGAGCCCTTCATCCCGCTCTGACCCCTTGATCTGACAAGTGACACCTACAAAATGAACAGCTCTCCAGCTTAAATTGTTTAACTGTAGCCTGATCAGTTTTATTATCTTGCTAATCCGGATATCAGCCATTTCATCAGAATGGAAGATATGCATATCATGAATTATTTTGACACCAAGACCTTTTAATTTTTGCCAGCAATATTTCACTACACCAATCAGGGCCTGCAGTCAGTGATGCTGTTCGCCTCCTGGGATGTCAGAGGACAGTGCACTCCTGACAGCACCAAATCATCTGGGAGCTGTAACGAGCTATTGCTGCAATTATTATTATCTCTTGTAGTCATGCATTTCATTACAGTGCAGGCAGACAGAGGTTTCAGTTTCGGGCCGCTCTTATTTAGGAATCTCTGTCATTTTATGGGCTGTAGGGCTCTGTAGTGTAATTTCTTTTCTCCTCGGTAGACAAGGATAGGTGAATTTCTAATAAAAACAAAACACTAGCGAGGTACTGAAGAAAGAGGGAGCACAATACAGTACATTAACCAGCAGTGAAACAGCTTAAATGGCCCACTTGTAGTTTATGAAAGCAGTGGTTAATCAGCAATATGGTTTGCTGCAGAGAGAAATAAAGAACAGTTTATCTTTAAATACATATATATTATCCTTTCCCAAACTACCCACTGCTAAACTTTTTTGAAGGCTAACACTAAATCTTGAAGGGACAGATCTATGGCTTTTAGTGAACTTTTTTTCTGCCGCTTCATAAAAAAAACCCTAAAATAGTTTAGTACATATGCCTGTTTTTTTTGTCTAAGCAGCTTAGTGGCCATTATTGCAAAGCACAGGTATGCAAGCAAGCACGTTGGAGAGAAAGGGGAGAAGAGTAATCTCATCTAAAAAATCAATAAAAATTATAAAAATAAAAAATAGATATTTACAGGTAGAACACACCATGTGTTATGATGAACAGCTGAGGGAGCTGGGTTTGTTTATTCTTGAGAAGAGAAGGCTCAGTGGGGACCTCATCACTCTCGACAACTCCCTGTGGGAGGTTGTGGTGAGGTGGGGACCTGTCCCTTCTACTGTGCCTGCAGTGAGAGGACCAGAGGGAATGGCCTTAAACTGAGATAGGGGTGATTCAGATGAGATATAAGAAAAGTATTTTCACTGTTTGGGTGATCAAGCATTGGAATGGGTTGCCCATGGAGGTGGTGGAGCCACCATTCCTGGAGATTTTCAAGAGCTGTCTGAATTTGGGTGATAGTTTAGTGGTGTAGGGGTTACAGTGGTAGGGCTGGGTTGATGGCTGGACTTGGTGATCTTGAAGGTCTCTTTCACCTTTGATGATTCTCTGATTCTAAGACCAGGGGCCCTTCCCAGAGAAAGCATCAACAATCATCATTTTACTTCTTTCTTACATCTAAAGACAAGTGGTGGCCCAAAACACCTTGTCCTGTCTACCATGTGTTGAACATCCTTTGGAGGGTATCACCAGCTCCTACAAGCATTACAAAACAAAAGAAGATGACAAAGTGTGAGCTGACTCTTCAGGAATTCCTTTTCCTCAGTTTCCTTTCTCCTTTTCAAACCCATTCCTTCTCAATGTTTAAGCTACAAATTACTTAATTTCATAATAGAAAAAGAAACACCAGCAAAACCAGGGATAGAATTCCTCAGTTTCCATGCCTTTTAGTAAAGGTATGTAATATGATGAGTAAAAAACATAGGAAACTTTCTCTTAAGTGTGAGGAGCACAGCTAAGCTCCTGGCTATCTGTGTACACATGATAAACACTGGAAAGTCAACCACACATTCAGAGAATCTAAAACTAAGTTACCACTGATACAGACAGAAATTGCTGCTGCACTAAATAAAATAATAATTTGAAGAGACAAATTTAAGTGTCAACAATAAAAAAACGACTTCACACCACCTTTCCCCATGAAAACTACATGATGTCTTCTGTGCTGAGGTATTTAATTATGCACTTTCTGTATTCAGCCATCTCCTCCTCATGTATAGTTTCTTTGACAGCAAGAGAGACAAAGTTCTGAATATTAAACTTAAAGTAACATATTCTGCCTCATCACTTGTGTAAAGACAGCTGATATTGCCTGAGAGTTTGGCACCAGGGGCCAGGCACCATATTTTCAGCCACCCACACATAAACCCTTTCAATACAATCACTAGCAACTTGACTGTGAAATTTCCAGACATTGATGGCTAGCAAAGACTAATAGCAATGCTCCTGTGATGGACTCCCGTCACGAAAACGCAGTTCTTCAGCTTTTTGATCCCATCTGTGTGATGCGAAGAGAGCAGGGAAGACTTTGCCTCAGCAAAGATAGGATAGTGTGTCCAAAAAGGAGCAGAGCGGCGTGCCAGGGTCTGTAGTGTTGTGTTTATTTACAGATGCCATGCAGCTCTACATAACTCCCTTGTTAGCTAAGGGTTGCTGACCCTACAGACTCTTACACATGTGAGCAGTTCCATCAAAGTCACTGGGACGTGCATGAATTAAGATTCCTCCTTCAAGAAAGGCTTAGCAGGATCAAGGCTCGTCCACGTGGCTGTTGAAATCTTTGAGATTGACTAAAAGGAGAAGCTAAATCCACTCAGCCCTAAACAAACCAGAGAATAGTTTCTCATGACCCAAGTCAGTCTCTCTTTGTCTGGTAAGGCAGTAATTCACACCTCTGAGGGACTGTCCCCGCCAATCCGTGCTCATGGTGTGCAGCTTTGGAGGAAGAGAGCTGGACCACAGCCCCAGAACAGGCAACTGAGGTTTGCACTGAAGAGCATCAGCTCAAGGCACTGACATGGACAGCAAAGGTTGCTCTATTGCCTGAGGGTCATGATGCCCCCTGCTCTGCAAGGGCTGGCCCATGGGTGACTTGGAGCTAAAGACTTCAAGACTTCAGCAAACAACTTTTTTAAGTCACTGCACTTTGCAGGTCCTTTAACATGAGCTTTACATTGGCTATGGCTATCACAAGTCAATCACAAGTGAAGACATTTTACATACAACCAAAGCAAGACAGCTCAGCCAGAAGGATCTAAAAGCATCCCAAACCCAGCTGGTGATACCCTCCAAAATATTCCAGGCTGGAATATTTTGGACATTTGCAGCTTTTTCTCTGCCTTGAATCCAAACTCTTATGCTTTGCTGCATCACAGATAAGAAGAGGGAGCAACTGAACCAAAGTCATGTGTGCTGGCTGTGCCAGGTGGCTTCTTTTTGAGAACAGGTGGGAAGGCAAAAAATTTCCTTCAAATTATTGCAAAACTTAAATGTAAAAGAAATTTTTAAAAATTAGAACCATTAATTAGGAAAATTTAAGAGGGAACCCAGGCAATGGAGTTCTCCCACTCCCACTCTACAACCTGTCACTGCTTTCAATGTCCCTTATTTTATTTATTTTATAATCATTTTTATGCCCTTTAAGACAAATGTTTTCCTAAATTACTGTCAAATCATTTTTAAAAATCAGCTTTAAATCACAGTCACCTCTTTATTATCAGTTTATCTAGATAGACTTGATAAAAATCTTTTTAACTCTTGAAAAGCTGTAATTCTTTCATGTGCATCAGAAAGAAATTAAAAATACAATGCAATAAAAAAAGAAACATGAAAGTTGCCATTCTTCAGGTCAGTGAGAAGCTCTTCAAACACATTCATTCAAACACACAAGAGTACAGACTGCATACAGAATCTTCTTTTAAGATAGATAGTTTTGAATTCTACATTATTGTGAATAAAAATTAATGGGAATATATGCTAATAATGTCAAAACCACCCGCATTTCAAGCATATTTTGGTGTGTAAGAGGTGGTTTTTGTTTAGAAGAAGAGCACCTGACTGAGAGGAAGTTACACAACAGATATAACTACTTAATTGGATCCTCATAATATTTCCAGACAATCAGTTCCAGAATTCTCAGAATCATCAGGGGTCAAATTCCACAACATCCACTAAAGTGAAACAATGTGGTTCATTGATCTGGCTCAGATCACACTCCTTAATTTTTTTCAAGGATTTCAGCATATGTTAGCATGTTGCTTAAATCTTGAAGTGCTTATTGCTTCTTGTTCACTACATATTACATTGCCTTAGTAACATCTTTGTTTATTTACCCTAAGAGCCGGGTCCTTTGTATTACATTTTAAAGAGTGTTTTAGCTTATAACATCAAAATTCTAGTTGTCTTTAGTGGCAACACATCACATTTGCACTAAAATAAACATAAGTTCTCCATTAACTTTAGAATGTGTATAGTCTCAGTGTTTTATTTTTTACAAAATCAAGCATGACAGATTATTCCCAATACTTAAAACAGAACTTGACTTCCATCTGAGTCCTGATGATGAGCTTCAGTATAACCTTGCAGCCACCAAATACGGTGCATCAGCACTTACCATCTCAGCTTACAGGTGCATTTAGTCATCTAAATTATTCAATAATTAAGCAAAAAAAAAAACAAAAAACCAGCAGGGATTTTTTAAAATCTGTCTCTCAGCAACCTGTCTAAAGCTTTATCCTTAAATCCAAGATAAGAATTCAATACTCCATAGGTATCGTGACTGAGCTTCAGCCATCTATTTGTTCCTAGTAGTAACTCATGGAAAATTTTTTTCCTTCCCCCTTTGTCCTCTTGTAAGGTATTGTGTCTTTCATTCTTGCCATGCTAAAATGTTAAGAATGCAGTGTGCACCAGTAAGAGCACCTTTTACTCTTGCACAGGTAACCTCATGTCCATGCAGGGAATGTAACACAACCTGCTTAAATTCCAACCACTTCTACCTTTGGTGAATTTAATTTGTTAAATATCCTGCAGTTTATGCCATACTTACAAGTAAAAAACCAATTATGAAAACTTTCATGGTTTATGTATTGCGTAGACATGAATACTCATTTTAAAAACAGAAACAGAAATCTGCAATCCAGGAATGACCTGATAAAGGCTGGACCAAAGTTTCCAAATGCAGCTCCTGGTGGCAGGCTTCCAAGTCCATGTTAGGCTCCCAAGCCCGCATTAATCTTACAGCTTCCATCCAAAAAAAAGGGGGTTAAGCCCTGTGTGAAGGAGCCTTACAGCATTTCAGTAGGCACCTGCTGTTTTTGCAGAGAAGGAGCCAAGCACTGCCACAAACAAGTCTTGCTGGATCTGTGCTGTGCCAAGGCATGGGCTGGGAATGGAGCAGCTCTGCTGCCTGCGCCAGGAAGGAGATCACTCTCAGCATCCAGGGAAGAGCTGCAGGTTTTAGGGAGTCAGTAAACCCAAAAGGCAGGGTGCTCTGGAATAATGTTCTCAGCAGAAATCTTTAGGGGTATAATGCTGGAAATTAAAAGCAAAACTCAGAAATAATTAAGTGACCAGACTCACATTTGGTTTGACTTAAAACCACTAAGTGCCTGAAAGTCCCACTAATGCCAAAAGCTACTGTGGTTTTTTTTATGGAAGAGACAAATCTGGAATATAAAATTAAGCAAAATATTTGAATACTTTGGCCTATAAAACTTGTGTATATAGCCAGTCTAAAATAAACTCCTAAATATTTAAAATCTTGTTTGCTTTTTATTAGACATAATTTTGATCTTAGGAAAACGAAGAATGGAAATAAAACCTCTTATTTTTACTCATAGGATTCATTTAGATGACTCCATGAGATCACAGTCAGATACATAAATTAAATTAAACTACACAAATAAATCTTCTTAGGCTTGAAAAGAAATTTAGAGAAGAACAAATGACCATTTTTTCCCCTTCTGCCTCTTTCATTTTTAACAATTCTTCTTTGTGCAACCACCACTACCGCTCATAGTGAAGTTTCAAGGAATTAAGAAAAAGAGTGCATGGCACTCTGCTGCATCTACACCCACTTACCTAATTTTAAATAGTGCACATGGAATTTTACAACACTAAATCTGAGAGACTAATCTTGAAAACATGCTTGGAATCCTGACCAGGGGAGGGACTTCACCACTCTAACTTTTCAATGGAACTAAGAGAAGGGCCCCAAGCTGTAATCCAGCGTAGGGTAATGACATATGTGACTTCCCTCAGAAAACCCACTCTTGGCTGGAAGTTTGGCAAGTTTAGAATCAACCCCTCTGTTGGTGTTTACATGCTGCAGAGAACCTGACATGTTCCAACAAAGCCTGTGTGAAACTTTCAAAATATTTGCTTCCAATATGCTGGGCGTGTTCACACTTTTCTTTTAAACCTAAGGCAATAGTACACTTACCTGTGCTGTCAGTTTGTTGTTAAGCCCCCACACTGGACAGAGATGCCTTTTGAAAGAGGACTTGTTCAGTACAGCTGCTGTCTACTTTATGGAAAGCTTCAGACTTTCTCTTGCCTTTCTCATTCACACAAGGAAGTTTTCCTTTCCAAATCACTCTTAACTAATTTGTATACTGCTCCACAGACATATTTATAATTTTGTTTTACCCTGAACAATGTTTCTTTTTAATAATTTAAAAGCTCTTGGGTTGGTATAAATCAGTAATTCAGATTTGCTGTTGTCATTCTATAGTAAGTAACCTTCTGAATTACTTGTAAAAGGAATGGTCTCCTAAAAAGGGGAGAAAATCTCTTCCATTAAATCACAAACATTTTATAACATATACATATATACATAACATATACATATAACAAAACATATATATGTCATCCTGGGGAAAAATATATAAATTTTTGTAAAACCACGCTATCAAAGTTGGGGAAAAGCATAATGCAACTCAAATCTTATGAAAACAGTTTTTAATAATGAATTTAACTTTGTAAGCAGGTGAGCAACTAGAGATCCCACTATTACAAAATGCAGGGGGTGGGCCACTTCTTGCAGAAGTGTTGAAACTCAACGGTGTGTTCAAGTGTGTGCTCATACCCAAGTGTATGTAACCAGTTCTGTTTGGGAACGGACAAAGCTACTTCTAATTACAGTCTTCATGTTAAAAGCTGAGCATGTACTTGTCTTTGCAGAACTGTGGCCAAAATGATTTCACAACGCAAAAGATGAAGCAGGTCACTCATTTCTCTGGTGGATACTTATGTGCCCCTGGGTTAGGTAGGCAAAACAGTACTTCACTGTCAAATTCAGATCAATCATAGTTTGCTTTATTTGCAACCATTCTGCAACAGGAGCCTTGTGGTTCAGTCTTCATTATTTGTGGGTTTGGAAAGCAAAATTTAAATGTGAAACCCTATCAACATGTGAACTCTGCACCCTCTGACATATGGGGGCATGCCCCTCATCCAACACAATCTTTGGTTAACAGCTGTGAGGAGTTTTACCAGGCTAAACAGCTTTTTAGTCTAACCCAGGGGAACTGGCATGTGTTAGCACAGCTACAGAAGGTCTCTACAGTCCCTAAATGCAAAAACATATTGAGGATTGCAAAGAAAAAGTTACAAGGGGGACAGAGTTCAAATAAAATTTGTTCTCTGCTTCACGGCAAGATCAATCTATGCTCACAAACACATTCCAGACAGGCTCATTTGCCACAGGTTTGCATTTGTGAATGTTCGGTATGAAGAGCTCCCGTTGACATCCCCAGGAACACTGGCACACAGAAACACCACTTCTCTGTGGAGTGCAGACAATTTGAACCACCTGAGGATTCAATTCAAAGTACTTACAAGATGAGATTAGAGGACTGTGTTCCATTACAAGCAAAATAAGAGGCAGCATCATTTTTGTTTCTTTTTTTTTTTTTTTTTGGGTGGGGGGTGGGTTGGTTCTTGCCAGTGGAATATCCTTAAAATTCATCCTGGTATGCTACAATCCATGGGCATAGCAAGACCTGAATATGGCAAAGCAAAAAGATTCACCTAGGCAATTTTTGTGCGTGGCCACTGTCTGAAGGTAATCCTAAGAGAAGCACACATTGATGTTTTTGCACTCAGAGTAGGAATGGAATATTAACTGCATGCAAACTGGTGTCTGTGTCTAGGGCTGCCATATTCTGCATCTGAGTCTTCTATAATACAGAGGATGCATATGGATCCTAACAAATCCAGTATGCAAATATAGGCAGACCATTATATCCCAGAACTTGATGCTTACTGTACCTTTAGAGCTCATCTGTCATGCCCAGCTGCCCTCCAGTGCATGCAGAGCCTGGTCAGACCCAGTAGCCTGAGCAGGCATCAGACAACCTGAAACACTGAACAAATGGCAAAGTGCTCTTTTCTTGCCAGAAAAAGGAAAAGATAAATTATTTTCAAGGAAAACTGGATATATGGCAGTGGTGTCCACATAACAAAGAATCCAGACTAGTTTAAGTCTGACAGCAGGGCAGTCTGTTCAGGCCAGTGTAGCCTGTAAATGGCCCTCTGGCCACTTCAAATCACCACCTGCTGCTGCATGGGGTGGGGGACATGAACACTTACATGCCACAGACACGTGAGAGTCTGAGAGACAGGGGTGTTCACTCCCTTGTCAGTGTGAAGGGTTTGTTTCATTATTCTGGCTTTGACTGAGTTCCTCTGCCTCTTGCCAAGTTAAACTTCCATTATCACAATAATTCTAGGTGCTGCTAAAGGCATTTGGCGAAGCATGAGGAAAGCTAATTGACATGGAAAAGGAAAATTTGCAGGCCATGTTTTCTCCTGTGGAAATTATGTTAAATTGTTGCTGCTGCATCACACAAATAATTTTGATGCATTAACTTGTCTTTTGCTTGTCTTTGCCTCAATCTCACCCAAATACTATGTTTTTTTATATACCCTTTTTAGTTCTTAATTGACTGGTTTCTGGAGAACTCACAAACGCATCCTAGAGAGCAGCTTCCTTCGCATCGCTTCAAATGCTGGTATGGAACACCAGTTATTCAACAATAAAATTATTTCTCTAGAAAGGAGCAATACTTTATCAAGCCAACCAGCATTTCTCTGAAGGATTGACAATATTGGCTGCAGTCAGGCTCTGCTGTGCCTTGTGCCATGGCATGAGCTGAAGCTCTGCAGTGCAGCAGGGCTGCTGCCAGGTGAAGGTTAAGTCCTTCATGGCAACTCTGCCATGCCCTGCTGAACTATTTTTGCCTGTCCTCATCATCCTCATGCAGCACCTCAGGTAAAAGCCTGACCTAGCCCATGCTGCTTGAAAGTCATATTCACTGCTCCTGTGGTGACCACTTTGTGTGACAACAGGGTCGCCTTCCTTCCCCATCAAAGGCACAAAAAGCATTACTGCCAGAAAACAGCAACATTTCTGTAGCGTTTAGTTCTGCTTTATCTCTGTCTTTGTTCAGTGCTCACCCACACTGACTCTGTCATTAGTTTCTAACAGTTTAAGGCATTCCTGTTTTCAGCTTTCTCTGAAGCAGCATGTAAGCCTCTGACAGTCATATCTCACTGATACTTCTGTGTAATTTAGCAAATCTAAATATAGACCAGAATCCGACTCAAAAAATTGAATCAACAGACACTTTATAAATTTTACACTATTTTCACCTACCCATTGCAATGACAAAAGCAAGGACTATTAGGGTTTTTATAGTGTTAAAACTATACAACATTTATAATTCAGATTTATTTTATAAACACATAAAAGCTTAAGCAAATTACTTCACTGTAAAGTGCTGAAATATATGCCCACTAAATTGTGGCCAAATCTGAAGATGGCTATGAATGAGTCCCTCAGAAATAAAATTAAAAAAAACCAAACCAAACATTCGTGTTAAAATATTTTTAATTTTTATATCTCTGTTGTTTCATTGTTTCTTAGATGTCATTTTAAAAATGAAGTTGTATTTTATCTTGATTGCTAACAAATACATTATCACTATTTTGCTATGGACTTCACAACACTATCTGTCTCACTAACAGATATTTAGTGAAAAAGAGAACATTTCTGTTTTATTTAGAGAACAATAATATTCTTGATTGTTCATCCTCACTGTTCTGGAAGAACAATGAAACAGCACTTACAAGAAAGATTTACTGGTTTACATGCCAGGAAAAAAACAGATGGACAACACAAGTTTAGACAACTGAATCTGAAAAATTGGATGACCTTTATTTCACAAACAAAGTTACAGAAATCCAGAAAAAGCCAAACACTATTTTATTGCCTTCAATGAAGAAAATCCAGCTTTTGTACTAGAGCCAATCACTTGAATTGAAACCTGATGGTATAAGTTAGTAGCTAGCCCTTATGGCAAATACAATAGCATTCCTAAAGCACAGATATCTCAAATGCTATAAAAAAAGCCCCACTCCATTCCCCAAAATAATTATTGTCTTATTGTCTAAGGGTAAGATCAGACCTAATGAAGAAGATATGTGGATTTGGTTTTTTGGTTGGTTTTTTTGCACTTGGTAGCATTGACTCACAGCCAAGATGACTTGCAGTGACAATGTCAAGCTTGGGTTGATCCTGACTCCGGCAGCTCGGGGGTGAGGATAAGACAGAAATACACCAGGCAGAAAAACAAGAGGTCAGGTAGGCTGCTAAAGAGCTAGGGAGGAAAGAGGAAAACACACCCTCGCTAGCAACAATGCACAAGGTTCAGATCACTGGTTTTAAGGCATGCAAAAGGAAATTACAGAAAGGAAGCCTTCCATCAATGTTTCTGAAGTATCCAATATTGCTCTTTGCTGAAACCATGAGAATTGAAGCAATCCAAGCAGAGAGCAAAGATATGACAAGGCCACTGCAACAGGCAAGTTTTGTAACTATGCCCATATATATTACAGATTTGGAAGATGTATTTAAACTCTGTGAAATCTATTGAATACAAATACTGAATTAAAAATATTCCCACATGTATTCTTTGCACCCATTTGAGAGCACAAGTGCCAACTGAAATTATCATGAAAAGTTGATCAATGTCCTTTCAGCTTTAAATACAATGTGTTCTAAGAAACTGGAGATTCAAACTAAACAAAAGGAAAATTTAAACCTACACAGGAGAATCACCTTATACAGAAGCAAATAGGAAACCTTTCAAAATATGGAATAGTAAAGTTTGGGAATCACAGTTCATTCAATAATCAAGCCCCAAAAACAGCTAGGTATTTGGTACATTTGCTGGTAGGCATAGAATATTGCTTCCTTTTCATCTACCTACTGTTAAGAGATCAATATATTATTGACACAACACCCTAGAAATCAGCTGCTATTGTAGGAAATAATCAATCAATAATTCTCATGTTCATGTGGTCCTCCTCAGAGAAGTATCCTACTCACTAAGAATTCCTGTCAAGGTTTTTGTCCCTCATTGTACTGATTACTCTGGGAACTTAGGTTCACACACAGCAAGGGATGAAGATGAGCTCATGTAAATGGGTAGGTACTTCCTCCATACAGCTCTTATGCAAAAATCAACTTAATACATGATGGAAAGGGTAGCCCTCTGAGAATACATCAGGCAATGCGGCAGAGGGACAGCCTTGCCCCGTCATTTTTGAATGAATACTTACAATCCTGCTGTGAGAATACGGGTTTGTTATGTTCTATGTGGTTTTGCGTGAATTTCATATCTGGAAAATTCATCTAGTACTATGACTTTTCTAAAAAAGAGACATCTGTAAGAGCATGAGGACATTTACCCTTCACTTTGTTGCCTATCCCAGGAGTGTCTCCTCTACAGTCATGTCACACACAGAACACAGACCTATCCACCTGCTTGAGGTGGCTGATATTCTAAACAGGACACTGTCATGTCAGAATGTCATTTTTAAGAGACCACTCTATATGGATTTCTGGTGGTTATGACTTTGGTTCTGACTCAACCCATGCACATCCTGATGCCCAAGTTATTCTCCATTAACTTTCATGGGACTCTGCCATGGCTCAGGAGAAACAGGATCAGGCCCAGGAAAAATCTGTGACTGCAATAGAACCAAGAACTTTTGCTTTTGAGTGAAAAAGCTTCTCTTTTTCACAATCGTTTTCCTGCCTGCTTGAGTTGTGAGCCAGGAAAGATGCTGAGGCAGACCACATAATATTATGACCTTAAAGATTTTTATTTTCCTTTTGTGGCAGGGATAAAATGCTCCCTCTTCCACATCTCTCAGCTCTTTCAGCCTTTGTTTCTCAGAGCTGTTCAAAGATCCAAAAAGACAGGATCCTCCTGTTCTGCCTTTTGCTAAACAAGCTGCTGTATTCAGAATGAAAATGCTCTGCAAAGACACAGATTTTTATTCTCAGTAATTCCGATTTTCTTTTTAAGCAGAAAATGGTTTAATTCTGCCTAACAAGCAATTAATATGTTCTTCCAAACAAATCAGAACTGGAGAACCAAATTAACACCCTTCAAGACTGATACATCAGCGCCGGATTTCACAGAATGCTTTATGACCCTTCCACCTAATCTAATGGATGGATTTTAAACATAAAAAAGCCTTAACATGGCTTGAATTTGAGCACTTCAACTTCTTCTAAGTGTGTGTCACTAATTACAGTGATATTTTATTAAACCAAGTAGTCATCTGTGCATTTCAAAGGCAAGAAAACCTTTAAAAAAACCAGCAACCACTAAACATTACATTCACTGCTATTTTTATTGAGAAATACCCAGTGAAGGAATATTTACCATTTCAGTACTGCATACATACCAAGATTATTTGTAAATCTAAAATCAACTAAATATTAAACACATAGCAGTATCTAGTCAGAACCCGGGATATCAGCTGCTAATTTTTTCCACTTGTCTTTCACTTCCTTCAGCTCATAAACGGATTTAATAAAAAAAGAAACATGGAATCAAAACAACATATTCATGGGGAGGTATGTTCATTTAAGCAACAGGCTGTTCCAATGTAGCTTTTAATAAGATAGATGAAATTGAGTAAGTGATAATTTAACCAATGACAGAAGTGGTTTTGCATACATTGCAATAATGCCAAGCTTTGAATTCTAATGAATCCTCTGTTTTTCTCATAAAACCTCAGCTCTTTATAGTCAGTTAATTATTCAGTAATTTCATTTTTTATTTGGGGGAGTGTTTAAAAAGGTAAAATTCTAGGGGCTGATTTAACAAAAACAAAGTTGATATGAAGGAAACACCTTAGAAAACAGACAGTAAAGGAAAAAAGAATACAATGTTCAAAACTATGCAGGTTTTGTGTTGTATGGTGGGCAGAGCTCACGATTATACATATATTCAAAGTATCCACTCCAGGATGTAGATGCTGGGAGTCCAGGTGGTACCATTGCTGCAGCACCTGCAAAAAAGATGAGGCAGACTGGGATTGTCATTCGTGCTACTGAGATCTTCGTGGACTGATATCCAGGATAATAGCCAGCATCAGGGTATATAGCCCCTGTGAGAGTGGTCAAGTGTACACAGAGTTAAGTAGCCTAAATAAATGGGCAAAAGCAGGGCAAGATTCTAATGATGCCTCACTCACTTAGGGTAACTTTGTCCTGAAGAAGTGCCTCTGAAAACAAGACTAAATCAGCCTGCATGCCTGTACAGCTTCTACACTGCCAAATCTGGCAGCAGAGGTTTCTGCCAATTATTTTTTGTTAAGGGAATTGGACTGCAGCCTGTGATTCATTTTACATATAGTAGAGCAAGAGTTGGCCTACATATAAAAATTCACACTGGTAAAACTGTGTCAATTTGGGGTGTGATATTTTCCTGACAGTTTTACCTTTAAAAGACCTAAAGTAGATGTGGTGAAATCTGTGCCGAGATACCTTATACTCACTGAGGTTCTTTGTTGGGTTTGTATTTTTTTCCTGGTTTTCAGCTAGAATTAACAGGCTAAACTATACAACTGTGGCACCTTACAGCAGGCTGCATATTTGTCTGTTCTCATCAAAATGATACAGATGACATGTAAGTCCAGACATGTACCAGAAGCTCCCCTCCAAAAAAGGGAGGATCCTTAACAGGCCCTTTGCACCAATCATATCTTTACAGAGTCAGAGAACAGCTAAGGCTGGAAGGGGTCTCCAGAGGTCATCTGGTCCAGTGGCCATGCTCAAGCAGGACCACCCAAAGCTGGTTGTACAAGACCATGTCCAAACAGATTTGAATGTCCTCAAAGGTGGAAAACCCACAACTGTCCTGGGCAGCCAGTGCTCAGTCATCCTCACAAGGAAAACGTGTTTCCCAATATTCAGACTGAATCTTTACAAGAAGAATAAACTTGTTAGGTATAGATATTTTTTAAAATCTACCAAATATACTAGAATTTTAGAGAGGTTAACTAATATATATAACACCCAGTTTTACCAGAAATGAGTCTATGTCTGTTCTCAAAATGGTACCAATGCAATGGCCTCATTATTCACACTTTCTAGAAATCAGTGTTTGTACTGAATAGGGCAATTCACCATATTTAATTGAAAGGTAAGGAGTCTGAAACTGAATCCTCTTCTTGGATGTCAGCAAAGTCAGACTTGTCAGAAAGGCACGAACAAAAATGAGCTTAATTTTTCATGTGCACTCCCAGTTTATTTCTCATGTTAGTTGTAGATAGGAAGAGACCATAATGCAATACAAATGTTTCAAGAGTCAATATTTACATGGGGAAAAATTAATTTGTTAACCAACTAAATCTTGTTTTATTAGAATCATTATTTCGAAGAAGACTGAGCAATGAAAAAAGAATTTGCTTTCATTTTTAACATTTCCTTCCCCCATTAATACTCCTAGTCAATTGCAGTAATCAATTTCAGTTTGACCCACTGAGACTTCAAATTGTAGGGTCTGGAGGGGGTAGATGGCTTTTGCATCTTTTCCATATACTATTTTCTCCAACAAAACTAGTTTGGCGACCGCATGTCAGGCTCTTGGCAAAGGATCTGACCTGAACATTTTAAGCACTGTTTTCTTAATATAATGTTGACATATGGCTATTGTGCTCTTAATGGAGTTATTTTGTGTCTGCTGTGTTGTTGCTATCTCATCTTCTGAATTTTCTTCAGGCAATTACTGTCAAAGGCATTTAATTTCTTCTGCTACATATTAAGCAGTTGCCAACATTCCCCTCTTTTTGGTGTGGAGGGGGTATTTGTGAGGCCAAAGCAATATTATTGCAAGATGTCCAAGGTATATCTGTACACTTGCAAGGCCATCTAAAAATATCCTGATCACACACCAAAGAAAGGTAGAGAAGCTTTGGAGAGAAAAAAGCTGTTCTTTTGGCCTTCACATGTCATGAAGACAGAAAAAAACACACTATGTTGCTTTCATGTCTAATATGTTGAATAGTTGCCTGTGGTTAATTACACTGCACCGTGGAAGGTGCCACAATCAGGCAGTGGGTTTAAGCCAGTTGAAAGTGATGTGAGGAAACAGATGGAAAATAACTCAGGTAACCATTGGAAGCAAGTACAAGAGCTCTCAGTCATAAGTAGGCAAAATACCACATTTAACCATTTTACACAGTGAAAAAAGGAAATATCCCTGCAAGAAAAAAACAGTACAAGCTAACACACATTGTTCACTACCACGTGTTGACAATATTTTGACCTTGAGCATGCAAGACCAACAGTACAAATGATAAACTGAGAAATGAAATAGCTGGTAGGCACAAATTTAACACAGGACAAGGGAGGGGGATGTCCTTCACATTAGCTCTTGCTGGTTCACCACACACTCCACATCCTGTGATGGGGAGCAGCAGCCCTGCTGCAATGCTGTCCAACATCCATCAAGGCTGCATCCTCCCTGACCAGCCTGTAGTATTTATTAAAGTGCATGGCTTCTGTTGGGTTCTTGTGTCTTGTCCCTTAACTCTAAACTATGAAAAAACTGCCAACAGATTATGAGATCAGGAAGTTTTTATTCTACTAGGCTTCACAGGGCTAAGTCTGAATGGTCCTCTGAGGAGCTTTTCTCTCTTTCCATTACTGTGAATCATTCACCTTACAGGCACCTAAACTGTGTGAGGACCTGCTCATCATCGTGTTAAAGTGCTTTGTTCACATTGCTGTGCATGACACAACTTCATTTTCCTGTGTCTCTACTTACAGAACGGGGTGGCAAGACCTACTTCACCAGCTGCAAGTGTTCCGGTATGTTATCAGGTGATCAGCTTTGCCTTTACAGGCATGGCTCATGGTCATAATGTTTGCTTTCACAGAACAAATTGCAGATCTCTAGAAAATCAGCATCTAAATTTGTTGCAGAAACTAATTTTGAATGCAAGCTAAGTCTTATGTTTTCAGATTGTACCCCACAAATACTAAAATAAGCACTTCCTGGGGGCTGGAAAATAAGCCTTGAAAGAAATATACCCTTGATTTCTCGGAGAATCAAGAGCAGAGATTTGAAGAGAAAGAATGAAAGAGATGTGATCTATTCCTATACTTTGTAATTTTCCAGATTCTATACTGAAATTCAACCAACCATTCAGTCGTAGGATAACATGCACTATTTACAACAACCTAGATATAACAGTTGCTTTTACTCACAAATGCTCATACTTTTCTTTAGTGGTTTCTAAAGGAATTTTATCATATGACCATAGGTTTCACAAATGCCAGTTAGACAGACATGACAAGGGTACTGATAATGTCATAAAAGCAGCAGTTACACTTTACTTGAGCACTTAGAATAAATTGTATCTGTAGCAGCTAATCAGACAACTGGTTAGCAATTTAGAAACCAGTTTATTCATAAAATTAAATGTAGCATCAAAAACAATGTGGCAATATGACTAAGCTGTGATCATATAGGTTGAAGCATATTGGACAAGAGACCTGTTTGCAAAGTTCATGAGAATTCGGCTGTCCTGCAATGTTCTATCAGCCATCATCATTATCTTGTACAGGTACCTAGTGGACAAAATAATAATCTGAACTACAGACAAACTGTTAAAATTCACAGTTGAGTGAAATGCTGATTACAGCAGCAGCCCTCTTTTCTTCTCCCTGTCACTCCCACCCTTTTGTTCTCTTCCACTTTGCTTTTCTCCTCGGAGCAGCAGACAGCGGTACAATGGCGTGGGTAACATGTGGTATATTGGTCTTATTAGCACTCATTTACACCGAGCTGCACTCCTCCCAAACCCACACTGCTCAGCATCCCCACTGCCACGGCACACACCTGCCTGCACAAGGGATCAGAACACCTTCTTCTCTCATGGGCTGTCTGCTTGTCTGCCCCAGCAAAGACGAGCTGCTTTCTGCCCAGTTTGTGCATTCAAGTGACTCATTGTTTAATCGAATTACAAGCTTACATTCCAGCCATTTCTTTATCCCCTGAAACCAAGTTTGAATGGATAATACAGTATTCACCATAAATATTACTCTCTTCCATGACTGTAATTTTTGTCTCTTAATTGAAATATTTCTTATTTTCCTTTCCTCAGTGAACTATTTTAAGGAATAGCTGAATGAGATTGTGTCAGAAGACACAGAGTATTGCTCAAAACAGAGATTTTTTTCTTCAGAGTGCAAAATATATGCCAGTTCCAAAATAAGTTTACCTGACATGAACCTAGATTGTTAAAAATTGGCCTTTCTACCAGCTTTCATAGCCAAGTCATTATGAAAGCAGAACTCATTAAAAGTTATCCAAAGAACACCTATATATCATGGCTGGATACAATCCTTGTGTGGGGACTAACACTACATAGACTACAAAAATGTCCACCCATCTAAAGCATCCTTTTGAATGGCACAATGTCACTGTTGCTTGCTGAAGGAGAGGTCTCATTTTTTAAGGGACATTGTAAGATCCCTTAAACCTCAGCAGACAGTACTTTGCCAATATTTATACTTCAAAATGTAAAGAATTACTTTAAATTTTTCACAGTTGTCTTAAAATAGGAAGTTATGGGGGAAGAAAATAATTTCAGACAACAGCCCAGCAACTGAACGGATTACTTGATGCCATCCCCAAAACCTGGTTCACAAAATATCTGGCTCATTGGTCAGGGAAATGGGAAGTCTGTGCAGTACCTGATCTATTATTCTGAGTTGATAAATTTTTCTTCTCACCTTTCCATCCCTGATGCATTTAAGCTAGCACAAACAGTGTGATTAAGAAGATGTTCTAAGACAGTGCAAGTCACCTGTGAGACAACAGATACGTAAAAGCAAGGGTCAGGAAAAGGAGCTGCTTTGGGGCTTGGATGGAGTTGCCCCTCCGTCATGAAGCAAAGTGAAAAAACAGGTGTCTGCTTTAGGACAAGGAAAATATTAAGAACAAGAAAGGTATAAAAAAGGAAAAAATACAACTGGCTTTCCTGCCCCCTCACCACCAACAGAGAGATAATAAATTGAAAGACTTGGTGTTGTCAGTGAATCAGGGTCCAGTCTCCATTGATGTCTAGAATCCAATTTGAAATCATCATGCCATTTTCCAGGTAATAGATATAAAAGTTTCTGTAGGAGACAAAGCACCTGAAGTTGGATCACATCATCAGTTTTGTACTGATGAGACATTGGATGGGTTTTCTATTACATATCCAAAGAGTGAACATCTGTCTTACCAGAAAGCTTATTCAGGCTCAGCCAAAAGCTTTCATATTCAGGGATACATGTCATAATTCGAGCCTAGTGAACTGGAGATATTCTGGGGGAAGGAACATGCCAGCACAGAATATTTTAACACAGATGAGATTGGTCTAACATGGAAAGGACACTCAGAAAAAAAAAAAAAAAACAAAACAAAACAGAATTTCCAAGTTTTCTTGTTTTATTCTGAGAAAAAAAAAATTAATTCCCTGTAATTCTAGTCTGATTCAAGTCTGCTATATACACACTGGCACCTAATAGGAGATAAAGCCACTAAAAAAAAAAAAAAAGGAACAAACAAAAGAACAGTAAATTTCAAAAGGATTGGCACTAAAATAAATTTAAAGCATGTGAGTTTTTTTACAATGACATAACAGAAAAAATTTCCCAAGATAAAGCAGATCTTCAAAGACTCAGTAAGCCTCTAGAAAGTATTTCTTTCTGGCCATCAAGGAGATCAGGCTTCAGGGAAATTTTGCTTTAAAGTACATGGGGAAAAGCAAGCTTTGAACATGCATGCTCTGGTTTGCCCCCTGAAAGTGGCTGGCTGTGCAGTGACCAACCTCCACACCACACACCTTCCCAGGACACCTAAAGTCATCTGGAGTCAATATTGCCCAATGGGACCATAAAATGGAGTCACACCATGCTATAAATCAAACAGCTGTTAGAAAATTTATCTTCCCAAGGGGACTTTTAGAAGACAATCCATTTTGGATGCTTAAGTATTCAGGTACAAAATAAGAGGGTCCAACCTGGAAACAACTTCTTCACACAGGCAGCACCATCAACTTTAATGTAACTATTTGCATGAGTAAGTATTTTGCAGACTCATGACTTTATTTCTTAAGTACCTTTTGTAGAAATGGCATCCTAAAGCCCCTTATAGAATTAAATAGTGCTGTCCACTCTCTTGTATATGTTATAAATTACAGAAAACAGCATCATAAAGATATTGCACGGTGAATAAATTAAACCATTCAGTCGTGAGGCCAATGACCAAAGGAAAGAAAAATTAAGAGACGTAGGCAAAGGAGGAAAGATATGTTTAAAGATTGGGTTTGAAAAGAAATAGAGTTGATGAAGCAGAGAGACATATTCACACAATGGGAATGAGTACCAAGAAAAACTTTCAGATGTCCTGATAGCCAGACCAACCAACCATGGACAGGCTTGACTAGACACATGGTACATGGAGGCTGTCACACATCTTCCTACACAAACAGCAATTCTCACACTTCACTAATTAATTATAGGGAGAAGCCTGGTGCTTGACTGGTTTATAACTTGTTATGTCTCTAGTTTTTCAGTTCACTGCCCTATAAAAGGCATTTATGCTAGCACAAATCCAGCAAGGCACTAGGAATATAGCTTCAACCCATAAACCAGAGACATACGGAGTGTTTCCTGAGAGAAAGGACAACATTTGTAAAGGTACTCCAAAGCCTCGTGCGGTTATGTGCAGCCATCTTGGGGTGCCAGCAATCCAAGGTGCTAAACAGGTGCACAAGATTACTGCAGTCACAGCAGCAGTCACGGCAGAAACTCCAGAGGTGGCATTGGGTTTGGTTTTCACGTCCATCAAAACTCGTGGGCCATCCCCACATTCATGTCTGGGTGTCCTGTGCCACTAATTTCAGCAGACCTTAGATACATAAATACCTCCACAAACACAGGTTTTATGCTTGGTCTTCAGCAAGTCATTTAAAGATTGTGTAACTCAAAGCCTTCCCTATCAAGATGGGATGTTAGCACTTGGTAACAATAAATTAGGCCAGTGAAAAGTTCCTGTAATAACACACAGAGCTAGAGCCATAATATCTGCCTAACACTTCCTGTGTCACATCAACCAAGGGACAAACAACCCAACGCCACAATTAGAAACAGTTGCCAGATAGAGCTTACTGCCCCTACAGGCAGAGCGAGACACCGTCAGACCCAGAAAGAGATTCTGAAAGTTCATTTAAAACCTGCTTGTATGTCAGTTTCACCACAGCTGATGGAATAAAGATGGAGTCCATGGGAAGGCAAAGACAAATGATTCCTTCAGTCAGATGCAGAGATAAAAGGTGTATACCCTTTTCCTGCTGTCATACTGGCTGTTTTCTCTCAAGGGGGGAGGGATCAGTTATATGATTGTAAAAGACCCCTTGCACTATGTGTATCTTCACTCCAGGTCCTCTTGCCCCTGTTCCCACATGCGCCTTCTCCCCATCATTATGCTGATCAATGACCCATGTGGGAGGTGGGCTGAGAGAGGCATCGGGGATGCCTTGGGAGGAGGCGTGTGTATGAGGCAGTCCCCACCTGTCAATCAGTGTGCCACTCACCCGCTCCCCACTCCTTCGTTCTAGAAGGTTCTGTTGTCCTCTGTTCCCCATTAGTCCCCTGCCCTGAACCACTCCCTACCCTCCTTCCCGTTGGTCCGTGCCCTGTCAACCCGCCTTAACTCCTCCTCACTCTCCGCCTTTACCCCCCTCGAATATATACCCGGACCCCCCCCAAGGTCGGTGCTTTTTTGTCTCTGCTGCCCTTCGGGGAGGGTTGTACCCCTGCTCCCTTCTATTCCTTTCCTGAAATAAACTCCTCCGGACTTGGCAAGCAAAGAAGCCCCCCTGCGCGTCATTTACTGGTGAGGCGTTGATACTATCCGGGCTTGGGCGGAAGGTCGGCTGTGGGCACCCATCCAAGGGACCTGTCGGGACCTGCCCAAGGACAAGACACCCCCGCAGACCCAGAATTTCTATCCCTGCCACCTCCATGAAAATGCACCACTGCTTTTGAAAACTTGGATATTAACAACCCTTCCTCTCAGTTTTCTCCCCTAGTGCAGAAATGTACCTGCTCAACATACCAGGGCGTAATGAAGCTAAAATCAAGCTTAGAAATAATATAAGACTCTTGGAATGAGCTGCCTCAGAGGAATGATTGCTTAGCAAATTCCTCCTAGGAAAGGGAAGGGAGACATGTTATGTCTTACTGAGCATGGCTGTTGACGTGAGACCCCAGAGATTGTATGGTACATGGCCAAGATTGTACGGTACATAGACATTTGCAAAACAGACACATTCTTAATATGCTCTTTAAGTCACATGGACACTCACTAATTCTTCATTAGGCTGATAATCCCTCTGCATGAAAGGACAAAGATCAGAGATTTTTCTATGTAGCCTGGGAGCCATGAGGTCAGCTTTACTGAATGAATTTATCAATAGAGTTAGAGTTTCAATTTATCTAATATGTTTTACCTAATAAGGCAGTTCCTGTCGTAATTGCTGCTGTAGAGATAGGAGGGTAATCTTTTAAGTGACAGCACTGGACTCACCTGCTGAGAGATGATCTGGAGCTCTCCAATAAAACATTCATGGCTTCATGCCTCCTGTGCTGCACTTAAATCTATGTTAACAGTTTCAAAAGGCTAAAAAGTCAGGTCTATGCTCTGCAGTGATCAGTGGCACCACAGTTAGATATCATTGCATTCAGCTCAGTCGGATGAAAGTTCAGTCTCTGGTAGATTTAGTAGTGGGTGGAAATGACCGATGGAATTTAAGTCTTTTATTCAAAAGCTTTGTTCTCCTCCTGCAATTGTGCAAAGAAGTTTTCTGTGATATTTTGCTTGCTATCCAAGAGACCTGAAGCACCCGCCATTTTGCTTTGTTTGCCCTGGAAAATAAAATAAAAGATCATATTTTCTGAGTACAGTGTGAAGAGACGGAAAGGGCAAAAAGGGACACACATCCACCCCTTCCCTACTGAGGTGACCCTGAGAAGATTACATAGGGTAATTGAAGGATTTAGAAAACAATGAGCTAGAAGTAGTTGATAAGAATGGCAAAACTTAACAGGAATGACTCTGCCATGTAATAAAAGTTACAGTGCATTTGAGCAGAACTTACAAACTAGTTACACCATACTATTAAATCTGGGGGACAGAAGTTGCTTTCCTCTCTTAATGACAGAGTTATGAAAGACTATGATTATCAAGTGAAAAATGGTATTCAAGCGTGACTCATCAAGTTCCCAAAACTACTGTTTTCTTTCTGAAAAATAAGAAGCAACTCCTCCATAATGGTCATGTTACTAGTGCAGGCCAAGCACAGAATATGATTTATTGGTATTCTATTTATTAACATTAGATGGATGTTACGCTTTTAAATTGCTTTTTATAAAAGTGAGGTAGTTAACAAAGATAACAAAGATACAACGGACATAATTTTAAACTTGTGACCCAGTTAAGGTTATAGATACCTGCAATCTCAGCAAATACCAGTCTGCAGTGGGGAATCAGTAAACTGTCACCCGGTCACCATGGAATTCAGCTGAAGAAGACTCAAAAGAAAAAAAGGCAAAAAAATATAACAGCTGAAGGTTAAAGTCTAGTTAGAAATGGCAAGGCCAAATACAGTCCTGGGCAATAATTTCCTCAGAAGTTGAAACAAATATCTCTTACAAGGCCTTTTTCAAGCCACATTCAGAATAATTTGTTTGATGTGCTTTTTCCCGAAGAAGATAGTCAGCTATAGAGCAAGAACCTAGAGAACAAACAATTCAGCAGTAGACTAAGACATAAGAATTAAGATAAAGTTATCAATATTTCAATCCCTAAAAGGAATGCCTTTTGTTTCACGAATAAATTTTTCTATGAACAAAATGGAACTTGAAAAATCCTTGAAAAATCCTACTAAAAAAAGGCACACAAGGGTTAGCATAATTTGGAAGATGCAGCATAAGTGGAGCCATACTGAATATGAAGATGAGACACATTTAGTTTAAACCTCAGAAAGGGATTTTCTCAAAGGAGGATGAAACATAATGTTTGCTATGTGCAAAACATAAAGATTGCATCACCATCCTTTTAGATACAGCATATGAACATATCTGCTGAAAGTCAAAAGTGAAAGACTCTAGGAAGCTGCCAGACCTAGGGAAAATGAATATTCTGCAAATATATTTATTTTACATGTAAAGCAAAGCAAAGAAAAATGTTGTTAAATATTTACTCATCACCCAGTAGCTTATTAATCTTTGTTGCAGCAAATACAGCTGACTATAGAGTGTGGGCAGAGATGGTCCTTACCAATAAATAAAGCAGATGATGCACCACCACAGCCTGGGGCTTCCGGGTAAGCACAAGCCCCAAAAGGGGCAGTGACTCGGCTGCACAGGCAAACCTGGCCATTGCTCTTGCATCCTCCTCCTTTTGTTTTTGCTCTGTGGTTTCCTTCACCTGGCCCCCAGAGCTGTCCTGCTCTAGCAGACATCTCACAGCTGTTGCTGTAGCACCACCTCGGAATCATTGGAGTCCGTGAAGACATGGACTATATTCTGATGACCGACTTTAGGCACTTAATACTGAGGGTTGCAACACCTGAAAATCACATGCCTTGTCCTAGCCTGTTGACTCAGGAGCAAAGGCTCCTCAGCTGGTCTGTGGGGGAATCTGATTTAGGTCATCAAATATCTTTTCCTCCCCTTGGTCCTACAGGTTTCCCAAACATGGAACTTTCTACCTCCTCCTGGTAGGAAACACTGGTTCCTAGCAGGTCTGCACTGGAGCTTGGTGCAGTTTCATACCACTGCCTGCCAAGAGAAGACCCAGTTCAGGCATTCTTCTGAAGGATCGAGCAGCCACAGTGATTCCCTGCCTTTGCACAACAATGTGGTGGCAGATTCCCAAACCCAGGAAGAAAGGACTTAAAATCTGAACTCTGCTTCATACTGAGGGCATCAACCCTATCAAAATTCCATTTCCCTGGGAGTACCTGGCTGTACAGGTTACACACTAGGAGAGAACATTCCCTTTCTTAAAACTGTGCCTTTTTGTTCCCCTACACACTTCCGTGTAGGACTCACAGCACCAGCCAACAGACAGGGAACCTGCCTGCCCCATCTAGAAGTCAGAGAGGTCTGATTCATGGTTGCTGTCATTCAGTGGAATTGTCATCAATTCGTAAGAAAAATACCAAGCTTCCTGGAGCAGGAAACCCATGACCTTGAGAGAGTCTTCTCCTCATGGATGGCATAGAGGCATAGAGGAAAGTCCTTGATTAGCTTTTGATTAAAAAAAAAAAAAAAAAAAGTAAAAATTAAATTAAAATATTGCACATAGAAAAGACCACAAAATAGTTAACAGAGAGCTTCATTGGAAAATGTGCTAAGAGCTGCAGTGGGCTCTGGCAATAAAATCATGATTGGCTGTTTTCCTTGGGGATACACTGGCCTTCAAGTGTGAGTTATTTAGCAGAAGTCCAAAGGTCTATGTTATGCAAGAAGGCAGATTAGATGGTCATAGCAGCCCCTTCTGGTCTTTTGCAATTAATCTATGACATGATGTCAGAAGGTTGGTTCATCACAGCTGAAAAAAAGCAATTTCCTTGTTGATAAATGAAAAAGTAAATCAATTTTTAGTCCTGAGGATAGGATTCCACTGGTCCCTAGGGGCTGTTTCCCTGTTCAGGCCCTGAGCAAATGAGCAAGGGACTGTTGGACCAAACAGCACGTGCTCTTTCCAGGAACTGGATTTATTCTCTCTGTATCCAGCAAAATCACAGCCACAAAAGGTGAGTTCTGGCTTCAGAAGACACTGATGAGTTTAGATGGGGTCTTAGCTTCCAAAAGAGTACAGAATGCTCAATGATACTCAGCTAAACAAATTATGGAAATCAGGGAAGGAAAAAACGGGCTGATATTTATGCTGCAGGATCACAACCTCACTGGTCTACATTTTCCCCACTAATTTTGTTTTTTCCCCACTAATTTATGTTCTTCGAGTCAAGAATGGACGCTGAAAGACAGTTTTCAGGAAACTTCACTACAAAATTTTGCAGGTATTGAACAACTGACTCTCAAATACTTGTGTGACACCAGGGGCAATGCTCTTCTTACCAGAAGTTCCCCAGGGAGGGAAGTAAAACACGAGAGGGCATGGCCAAGGGACAAAAAACCAAATAAGTAAAAGATAAGGAATTGAAAGCGGAACAAGCAATTCTCCAAATCCCACAAGCAATTCTCCAATCCCATTGAGAAACCACCAGGTTTCTCAATCCCTCAAAGGCGATTCCTTCTATTTCCAAGACTCACAAAACTTAAATCTCCACGTGAGTTTAAATCTCCATTCAGATACAACTGTTTTCTCTTCCCTGTACTGGGATCTTACAAAGTGACAATACAGCAGTGGTCAGAGCCTGTTCATTTTTCAGCTGAGGAATGCCTGTAATACAAAATGGCAGAAGAAAACCAAACCACAAAACGAGTTATGCACGATCATCCTCAAGAACTGAGACTGGGTGGATTACACTGCCACTACATTCTTAATGATACCACTGCCAAGAGGATTTCTCTACAGCAAATGTAAATGTAAATTTTTCATTAATGCAGTTGCAGAAATTATATAATTTGTTACATTTTTTAAATTTCTCATTGGTTGTCTTTAAGTGTATAACGGAATAATTGATGTGCACGTTTGCAAAGGAGAGATGCAAGGAACTGCTCAGAAATAATGTGAAGTGGAGCCACAGTGCCTTATTTTGTATTTGAGGCATCTTCCCAGTCAATGAACCTCTGTGGAAGATTAATGTCATTTGAACATTTATTGTGGAATATCATTCGTGCACTGTCACACTTCGCACAAATGGTGCTTCAGTCACAGTTGGGTAACACTCCAGCATATTATTTCCCAGGCATTTGAGAGTTCAGAGAATTATTGAAGGGCAAACTGTACTCATTTGGTAATAAGGCAGAGTGCAGTTGCAGTCTCCATATGAATTCAACAAATGGAATCAATGTTAATTTCATTGAACATAGCAAAATAGTTGTGATAATAACCCTAGTGAAATATTTCACTAGAGAAAAGAGCTGAAGGATAGTGTCACAGTGTTTTATATCATCTTTCATCTAGGCACACAAAGGATTCTAGAAAATATACAGAAATGGGTGTGAAAAAAAACCTTAATAATTTCTGAAAAAATATACTCACTTGAAAAATCAAAACTGTTATTTCTCACAGTGTGTATGCTTTGGTTTTAAGAATTTGCTGCAGAAGAAAGACTTAAAGAAACCAACTGAGATTTACTTCCTATTTTTACCAACCACATCCAGCTTTGAGGCAGGCTAGACGTTTCAATTTGGCATTACTGTTTGTGCAAATACATGTTATACTGATCTTGAAAGTAAACATTTCCCAAAGCCATGATTTGTTAGCACTGTCTTCACATATTATAGTCAATTAGTCAATAATTAGTCAAATAATTAAAAATATAATTATGCAATGATGTTGCCTTATTTTTAAATTAAGGACTCATTCACAAGCTGATTCCTTTTCCTGATTATATGTTTCTTTGCTGCTACGCACAGAAAGTTTAAGTGTGTAAGCCTTGGTTGCTTTTTCTCCCTCTTAGATTTATAACAGGATTCTGTTAATAAACAGACAAGTGCTTATTCATATGCTGTCACCAGCAAAGACACAAATGTGCAACTAAATACTTATGCATCTCCCACAGATGCAAATATATCTGTAAGAACCATCACTGATGTGTTAGAGACCTCTAGAGCTGTAGCTCTTCTCATGAAACTACAGTTGCTGATATTACCAATTATTTTATTAGAGCTATGGTTCAGGTATACAATATCAAGCTTTAATTAAAAAAAAACTAAACAAACAAACAAAAAAACCCTACAATAAAACAAACAACCTCACTAACTAAAAATGAGACGTCCCTTGCAGAATTATCAAAATATCTCCAAACACAATCATAAACTGCATAACACCCCAGCAACCACCATGGTTTCTGAATCTTTAGACACTTGCTTGAAACAAAGGGAGGTGAGCCTTTATACGTCACTTCTACATAAACATCACAGCCATAAGACAACCAAAATCAGGACTTTAGTGTGTCTTTAACCATCCATTCACTTATCTGGTTCCCATCTATCTATACCAAGGCTATAGGACTTCAGCTTGCAAGGTCTGCAAGGAGGGACTAGGATAGCTTGGAGTGATGCAAGACACACACTGCACCTCACTGTACAGGGCTAAATCTATGTTTCTAACTTAGGAACAAAAAGGTACTGTTCCAATGCTTTCCAGTGACTATGTTCACTCTCCTATCTAGCTACCTTTTGTTGTTGTGTTAACGACACAATAACATTCTGAGAATTTCTTTCATCTAGGCACACAGTTATCAACAGGATTGCCATGATGCTATGCCATGCTCCTCTGTAGCTACCTCCTGCCTCTTCGCCTTAGGGCTGTGAAGAGACCTTATCTCCCTGCAATCTCAAGAAGTCAGGGTTGGTGACACAATCAAAACAAACACAGGACTACTCTTTAGTTCACCTGTACATGGAAATGGAGAAGAACAGTCAAAATTTGGTCAAAACACTTGCCAATCATCTCATGTCTTTAAAAATGCTGTTATTTTAGCAGCTGCAAACCATTCCTATCAAAAACTCATAAAAGTCATCTTGCATTATTCTTAAGGTCATGTAAAATCACCACTATGGGCCAAACCGTCCTGAATTAAATCTCATCAACAAATGTATCCTAATGATTGGAGGGTTAAATACTGAGTCACAGAACCACAGAACGGGTCAGACTGGAAGGGACCACAGTGGGTCATCTGGTCCATCCTCCCTGCTTGAGCAGGATCATCCTAGAGCACATGGCACAGGGTTATGTCCAGATGGGTCTTGAATATGTGCAGTCAGGGAGACTCCACAACTTTTCTGGGCAATCTATTCCAGTGCACAGTCACCCACACAATAAAGAGGTTCCTAATATTCCAGTGGAAATTTCTGTGCATCAGTTTCTGCCCATTGCCTCTTGTCCTATATCTTGGCACCACCAATAACCTGGATCCATCCTTTAGACATTCCTCATTCAGACACTTGTATACACTGATGAGGACCTCTCTCTGTTGTCTCTTCCCAAGGCTGAACAGGCCCAGCCTCCTCAGTCTTTCATCATAAGAGAGATGCTCCAGACCCTTATTCATCTTCGTAGCCCTTCACTGGACCTGCTCCGGAAGCTCCGTGTTTCTCTTGTACTGAGGAGGCCAGAACTGGACACAGCACTCCAGACGTGCCCCACCAGGGCTGAGCAGGACAGTTACCAGCCACTTCAGCCACACAGGTGAGTGGGACTCTTGTCTGAATGAGGACTGAGTAAAGAGATCAAAGCTTGACTACAGTTATGAAGGCAAGCGTGCAATTCCAGTCACACATAACATAAACTTCTAAACTAAATGCATCCAATACACTATCAAAAAGATCCATTTTTGCAATATGGATGTTTTTCCAAGAAAACTCTCAACCATAATTGGTACCAAGATGTGGGCTTGGCAGGTGTATAGAAAACTTCAATTTTTGTCTCTTAATACATGGTACTAGAGATGGGAAACATTTCTGCCTTCATACAGGACCCAGATGGCAAACCGTGAAAGCTTAATTTCAAGAGCATTCAGGCTGACAGCTCTACAAGCAGCTAGCTGAATTTAACTTATGTGATTATGACACATACACAGGACTCTTCAACCAAGTGGTCCAACACTCCACCTATTAGAGGCACAGCTATGAGATCCGTGTGTGCTGCATGAAAGCCTTTACTGTGCAGATCAGGTCCGGATTACTACACTAGGAACCCCACGCGCACATGCATACAGCAGATTTCCATGGTCTAGCTTGTCAACCAGAATATTGGTTCTATTTCTGCTTTTGCAAAGGGTAATGAAGAGTCTAAACCTAAAGGGTTTTGCTTGTGTTATAACTCAACTCCATGCTGGCACACCACCTACTGACAGCCTAGCGTTGCTTTCTGTATTTATTAAAATCCTGTCCCTATGTGAGCCCAAGACCTCTGACCCTGCGATGTGTGGCTGTGCAAACCAGAGCAGCAGTGTTTGTCAAGACTCTAAAAAGAGAAGAGTGGCCTGAAGAGAAAGGGTCTTCAGGCCACTGGTGGTATATTGATAAAAATTAATAAGCTCAACTGTTCAGCATTTCAAGCCAAGCAGTGGGAAACGAATTGTCTCCCAGCTGAATGAGAAGCAAGCAGTAGGACAGCTTATCAGCAAGCAGTTAATGAGACTCTGGTATTCTGAGGATCTCTTTCATCCAGGCACAAAGTTAGCAAAAGGAGTAATAATTGTATGGTTATATCCCATCCTCCATCTCAGGCATCTCCTCATCTCCCAAGTGCAAAAGTCAGTTTAAGATGCTTTTGATTCAACATTATTTTAGGTGTTTGTTTATTTTAATGGTTGCAGATATGCAGCTGGATTGTGGTGCACTGAACAGAAATGCATTAAAGAATCACCTTTTGTCCTTTCTGGCATTTCTTTTTATACCGCTACTGCGCAGCTCCAGAAAGCTGAACTTCCTGTCCCTAATTTTGGCAAAGTTTGAGGCTCTTTTCCATGTATTTACTTTGATGGTCCATAAGTAGCACCCTTGAATCTCACAGGCTCTTCTAAGTAAGAGGAAACCATGACAAAATTGTTGATCCTAATAGTGAAATTAGGCTAGTCTAGAGAGAATTGACAGCAACTAATGAGCCCCTTTTTCTCCAGGTTGCAGCTGATGGTACATTAAGTTCACCAAGCATTCCTGAACTCAGTAATGCTGGGATTTGACAGATACTTCACATCATCCTGTCATCTTTAACACTATTTAAGGTATCCTGATCAACCAACTTTGCCTCCTTCAGTAACCCACTGGTAGCTACGCATCTCCCTTTCCCCCTGACTTCTCATGACACCTTGATCTGGTCTGGATCTCCAGATACCAGCCCATCTGTTTTACCTTAATTCACAAGAATACCATAAAACCACTATTTCTGGAACTTTCGGTGCAAGGAAGACATGAGTGATAAAAAAGGAGGGAGAGTTTGTCACATATCTGACTGAAGAGCTGTGTGATCATCCTCCTTTTCCTCTGCTCACAACATGAAGGGTACACAGTCATATCAATGGAGTTCCTGTTCCTCAGTGCCAAGATCATCATGTGCTTGTCCCTGTTAGACACTAAATAGCCATTTGGGATAATAAACGGAGGGATATTTCCTATGGAGGTCACTAGTGTTGCAGTCTCTTAAAAAGATTAGTCTCTAGAAGTATCTAGTGTGTCTAATCATCTCAAGGGTTGATTGGAAAGAAGAAGATTAGGAGTGGTCTGATCCAATTAGCAGGGATTTGAGGAAGAAACTAAAAAAATGTTGTAGATTAACCTTTCATAAACCCTCAGGCGCAAGTCTGAGGAATTGATACAGGTTCTGCATAGCTGTGCAAGTATGTGTTCATTTTGATATGTGTGGTCTTAATGGGATCACTGCTGAAAGGGGCTTTGCCTTTCCCTGTTTGGTGCGTGTACCTCAGCTGCGATGGCACAGGGCATCCAACTCCCTCTGCAGCAACATCCAGTCTGCAGCACTGTCATTAACCACCCAGGGGGAAAACCTGATGCCTTCATTTGCCCTGCTCAGAGCTACAGGGTGAAACATTGGATGACTTCCCTAAGTCACACAGGTACAGCAGGGAACATAGCCCTGGGACCACCAAACAAAAATTACTGTCCACAACAAAGAACTTTTCTACCTGGAGACAGAAGCAGCAATAAGAGTTAATCCTAAAGCAGTATCACAAAGACCATCAGGAAATGGACACAAGTTTCTATTGCACAAAGATATTTGTAGAAAAAGCACCCCCTTTACTTCAGTTTTAAGTGTTGCCTGTAAAATTCCATGAAATCTAACTGTAACAATTAAACTAATGAAGATTCAGCAGATGTTGGATCTGTGATATTTTATAGCATTATTTTAATTGGGGAAAGAATCCAGTTTTGCTAAAATATTAATGAAAGCATGCTCATTTTGCTTCTGGATTCACAAAATGCCTCTCTTCAATAGCTTGTTCCTGTTTCCAGTTCCCACTGTTGCTTCTTCATCTTACTAGTAAGACAGCAAGAGGCAAAAACAAAGAACCAATAGTCTTTGTGCACTGAACTGTAGAATGTACACTGTGAAGAGGACAACAGAGAGGCTGACATGGGCATATTTTTCCCTCTATAAGTGCACCTTGGAAACATGTCCAATTGAAGCCAAATTGAATTCAGACTCCCCAAATTTCCTTTTGATTATGCCTATACTGTATAAACAAAAGTCACAGGAGACTTTCCAAGTCTTGAGCTTCAAACTGCAAACCTCATTATGGACAAAATATCCCATAGTAAATTGGGAGGCTTTCATATAACAACTATTTTTGACTTGCTATGAAAAGATTAAAAAAAACCCTAAAGTTTTGCGCTCAGCCTAAGTCGTGGGATCACAACCATCTAGGTTTGCCATGAGGCTTGCCATTTGGAACATTTCTAAAGGCCTCAAGTGAATTCTCATTTCTGACTGACTGTCAGGAGAAGTTCTCTTTTCTGTCCCCACAACAGAAACCTCAAATTCTGTCATTTCCATAACAAGCAATCCTGTGCCTTTTTTTTCCTGAATCACTCTGCTATATGTGCCTCTCTCCTGTTATACATCTGTTGTGGCACAAGCTCATTTCCCCACTGTCATTCTCTGAGTCAGTATTTGTACTTCTGTCTCATATTATGAAGAAAACATCTCTAGTGGCACTACATTTTAATTGGTATGAAAATATTTGGTAGCATAGTCAGTAACACCCACAACTTTCATTTCTTGCTTCTCTCTCTCTCTGGAATATTGATATCATCATCCACTTTTAAATGGCATTATTCAATCCCTATTTTTATTTCTGTGGTGGGACTCCTAGTTTTGAGCAGTCCATTCTACTAATATGTCAGACTCTTTTCAAGGAAATAGCCTGGAGGCGTGAGAAGGGAATATAATCATGACACAAACATCAGTAAACTTTACACCAACACCTTCAGCTGCATTTAGAACCAGAGCCTGACACAAGGTCAGACAGGACCATAACACAAAGCTGTTCCTGAAATTTCTGTGGGCAGGTCTTCTTGGTCAGCAGCCATGGCCACAGACCAAACTGACTTCTGTTGGAAAGGACCCATGAGGGAAATGACCATGTGCCCTGTTTATTACACACTGATAGAATGTCAAAGCCTTTACACCTGCAGCAATTTTATGAAATTGCATTTATATGTAACATAGGTTATGGTCATGAATACACACTGTGGGGGGCAGGAGAAAGTCTATAAACAGACTGTTGTCTATTCAGAAACATTCAGGTAACAAGAAGAGCCTTTTGAATACACACAACACTTCTCTCTCCTACACATACATGCATCTATATCCACCAAGTCAACTGATCTTCCAGCAATACATTTTAAACAGGCCCTACAACAGGAAAAAATACTTGTGTCTGCTTTCTGTCCTTTGGAAAAAAAGTGCATACACAGCATTGTGAAAAAGATCTTCTAAGTTCTGAATTAAAATTCCTTTTTGTGCCCCTTCTCTGTTGATTGTCTCCATAACAGTGGCATTAGTTTCCTCTAATTTCATAGTTAATTCCTCTATTTGTTAGAAGCTGAGCAAAACAGAGTGGAAGGGCATTGCTTTCTAAAGAAGGAACTTGCAGCTCAAATTCTGGCTGCATTAACCTGGGCCTAGCTTTATGTGTGCCAGCACAGCTAAAGGGTGCAGACCTCTCCTTTGCCTCACTCAACCTTCCACGCACCCATGGACCACAGCCACAGCAGCCAGGAGGCTCTCGTGGTGCCAGCACCATCCTTGCACAGAAATCAGCTCTCTCTAGGAAGGGAGCAGCCAGGCTGCCATCCCTGCTCCCAGTGCTGAATGAGGCACAACACAGTCCAAGAGAAAAACAAATACACACAGACAAAAGCTTAGCCACCTCCAGGAAACACTTTTTTTGTGCTTCTCACCAATTCCTCATTTAGATGATTTAGATGGACCAATATGTATCACCATGAGAAGCACCAGAACAGATGAAGAGAGGCACTGCTCACATTCCTGTATATTAAAGTCAGCAAGAAGTGATGACAGTGATGGGGCAATGGGTGAAAACCTGTTACAGCAGCCTTTGCCATGTGCTGGGCAGGTCTGAGAGCAGACCACTGTTCATGCAAACTAAACCTACAAACTCCTTGGCAATACCTGGGGCCTGGCTCAAACATGGGTCTGGAGGTTGAACCAAAAGGAATGTCCCTTGTTCTGGAATCAAAGCATGGACCTAGAAGGGGGCATGGACCGTGGGCTGAATTCTGATTTGTGTTACATTTGGGATAAAACTAGGATTAAGTTATCCTGTACTTGCACTGCTGTCAGGTAGATCAGCTCAGGACTTCTGTCACTCAAGCAGGTGGCAACAGAGCATAAATCTGCAGGTATTTACACACAGACATACAAAACCCACTATCCATTCCATTTCATGGGTCATTAAGATCGTCTGTAGTGCTTTATATGCAGTTATGAATAAATTAATTGTAAAAAATAAACAGTGGTCTTTATTTAGAGACGAAACTCACTTCCATGAGGTTTTTTTAAAAAAAAAAACCAGACCAAACCAAGCCCCAACAAAATAAAAAATTGAAGAAACGTAAGCGTGAGATCTATATGAGAACAAAGAAAGTGTAATGCTCCATCTACAAAAACCACACGAAGTTCGGCAGAAAAGTGAAAGAATGCATTTAAAGCAAACAAACAAACCAGCAAAAAAAATCCGAAGGAGTCAAAGACGGGCAGACATCTACAGCCTCGCAGCCCAGCCGGGAAGGAGCCGGGGGCTGCGGTGCCAGCATCCCCGGGAGGGCTGCCCGCTCTCTCGCTCCCTGTCTCCTTCCCTTCCTCCCTCCCTCGTTCCCTGCTCCCGTTCCCGTTCCCCGCCGCCTCCCGGCCATCGGCACGTCCATGCTGCCATCTAGTGCCGCCGCCCCGCTGCGCACCCGCCGCGCCCGGCGCCGCCCGGCACCGCCCGGCTCCGCGGCCGCACCGCAACAGGTGCGCGACCGGCGGGACCGCGGCGCCCGAGGGACACGGGGCGGGAGCGGCCCCGAGAACAGAAACGGAGCTGCTGAAGGGTCTGGGGCACAAATCCAGTGAGGAGGGGCTGAGGAAGCCGGGAGTATTTAGCCTGGAAAAAAGGAGGCTCAAGGGTGACCTTATTGCTTTCCACAACTCCCTGAAAGAAAGCTGTAGCCAGGGGAGGGGTTCAGCCTCTTGTCGCAGGCAGGTAGAGAGCACGAGAGGTCACAGTCTTAAGCTGCACTCGGGGAGCTTCTGGTTAGACATTAGGAAGAAATTCTTCAGAGAAAGAGTGATTAGATACTGGAATGGGCTGCCCAGGGAGGGAGTGGAGTCACCATCCCTGGAGGTGTTTAAGACTGGATGTGGCACTTGGCCACGGTCTAGTTGACAAGGTGGTGTTTGGTCACAAGTTGGATTCTGTGATCTCAGAGGTCTTTTCCAGCCTGTGATTCTGTGACTTACCAGCTTTCCATCTTGCTTAATGTGCAGAAGTGGTTTCAACAGGATGACTGAACGTCTCAGAGCTGGCAGAATCAACTTCCAGCCAAGGGGAGCAGCCCTCAGTAGCATTGCTGAGGCCCAGGATACAACTCCTGTGTTTGACACTGCACCATGAGGAATGGGAATGGGCACAGGCAGCAACAGCCAAAAGATGGGCAAACACCTGAGACACAATACAAGTGGAGTTTCTTCCTCAAGTCTCTTCCCATGCTGCAGGAAACCAGCATGGCCATGCAGACCTTTTAGGACTTTAAGACTCTAAAGGCTCAGTTAACTTTAGGTGTTGCTGTAAGCATCTGCTTATGTGGAGAGTCAGCCAGTCCCTCCTTCCCACTGCCCCTTCAAGCAGGAGGTTTCGTGTGGTCAATGAGATGGAGATGGAGCATCAGCCAAGCCAGTGCTGCAGGTCCAGAGGATGCAAGAGGAGGAGGTGGGGAGAGTTTTCCCTTGGCATCAGAACTGCCCTTTAAAAAGTGCCTCTTCAGAATTTCCATAACATTTACACAGTCATCAACCACCAAGGAGCAGCTTGGGGAATAAGGCCTAGACCACCAACTACCAAGAATACCTAAACTGGCGGTTGTAGAAGTCCAGGAGTCCTTCCTGCCTGCACTAATGAGTTGCACAAGCAGCCACCCAGGCTCCTGGCAGGAGGAGAGACTAATACTTTCAAACAGAGAATAAAGGAGTTTCCTGATATCCCACATTTTCATTTATACAAGAATCATCCAGCTTCTCTTCATAATCTTCACATCCCAGAGACAATTTCTGTGATTTCCTAGTATGTTTGGGGTGAGATTTACTAACAGCTCCCTTGTATCTTGGCCCAGTGCTGCTCAGTCAAGCCTCTCTGACTTGTTTCAAATACTTCACTTTACCAAATAGCAAAGGAGCAGAAACTCTCAGTCCTGTTATCCTGCTTTGCCTGGTTGAAAAGTGAGATGCAGAGTAATGGCAAGCAAAGCAGGTGAAAGAAAACAAAGCAAAACACAAACAATCCAAAAGACTCCAAATGCTTCAAAACCAGGGAAACAGGAAGAGGTTGCATGAAACAGCAGGATGAAGCTGAAGCCAGTGAGGAATTAGCAAAGTGAGAAGGGTGAAAAACTGTTTTAACTTTTTGGTTTGTTTTGTTTTTCTGATGCAAAGCCCCAGTTTGTAAGGAAAGGAATTTCCCAAAATCTCAATTTTCATTAAAAAACAAGCATCCTTAATCCTCAGAGCTGCAGATATGATGGGGGAAAAGCATGGAACTGCACTCTAGCATACCCAAACAGCAGAATAAAACAAACAAGAAATAAAATTATTTGGTTTGAATCCTAGGGGAATTTAAGTCCAGTTTCTTGTGGGAACTATATTTCCATATTTAGTATTATAAGGACTGAAAGACTACAATGATGATGACAACAAGGGTATTATAATAAGAGCAAAAACAAGGAACAAAGTGTTCACTAAAAGAAGGAGGTTTGTACAAAAGAAAAATACTTAAGGATCTCACACTCTGTGCTGATAGACACTGCACCAAGACTGGAAGTCCCAACATCCTTGGGAAAAAAATCTACTTTTTTCTATGAAGGAAACTGTTACTTTTAGGTGTCTGGACTTAAGGTCCTGAAGAGCAAGAAGCTCAGGTTACAGAACCCAAACCAATTTCCCTGTTTCATGCTGATCAAGCCAGCCGTTTGCAGGTTGGCCCAGCAAAAAGCATTGCACAATTTTGGTGGGTGTCCAGTTTGCTGAACAGCTCTCCCCTTGGCAGGGGACAAATTTGATTCTTAGTTTTGCCTTCTCATGTCTCACACAGCAACCTTCTTTGTGTAAACAGATACCCTCATCCACTCTATATTATTTCATAATTCTTGGGTTTAGAGAGTGGAGGCCTTAGGTTATGCTGGAATTCCGTCACCTTGTAGGACAGTCCTAGTAGTACTGCCCTCTGCTATGGAATAAAGGAAAAACTCCTTTATGGAAGCCAGTTCTGGTTATTTTTTAAAAGCTGGTACAAGGAGCAATCACCAGTAACTTTCTTCAGATTTTTTACTTTTGCCTGCCAGATTTAAGGGCCCAACTCAGAAAAGTATGAAGGAAATATGTTCCTGCCAAGACACTATTATTAGAAAAAACTATTCATGGAACAGCCATTGCTTTGGGGTATTACTGTGGCACTGCAAACTGCTACTGATAATTAATAAGTGGCCTGTAAGAGCTTAGTCTTAGGAAAGTGAGAACACATCACCCATGGATGAAAAAAAAACATTTTTACATTATTTATTCCTATCAAAGAAAGTTTCCCACTAATAGCAGTGGAAGATGTTCATCAGCTCACAGACTTCTTTAAAATCAGCTTAAGGACAACATTGCAATCACAACAGCATTATGTGGGGGCATTTTTGTCAGCATTGACAATTTTTATCCTGTACAAATGGTGGTGTTTAACAAAGACATATGTTTACACAGATGGAGGAGGGAGGTTGTAGTAATGGTGTGATTGAAAGTAAATTGGATTGGTTGAGTAGCTGATGCCAGCTGCCGTTTCAGTCTAGGAGTAGGTGGGTACTTGAGATGGGCTGCAGTCACTGGGACCAGATATTGGAAGTTTGCTGGGTACCTCTCATCATTCATTTGGATGATCCTAAACCCATCACTCAGCAGCTGAGAGCTGGCTCAGGGTTCAGGATTCAGTGAGGCATTTGGGGTTTGGGTGTTCCTATCCTGAAGGAAGGAATGGCATTTAAGTACATATCTCTTTAGAGGCGGGCACACAGCACATAGATGAAGGCTAAACTTAAGTATCCTTACAGCTCCCCAAAAGGAGAATTTATTTAAAGACCACCCTCTCTCTCTTCCCTGATGGTGGCTGACTGTCCAACAAGACAGGCACACAGTCAACTGTACTGTTGTTTAGCCAAAATAGCATGGCATTGACCTTGCAGAAGAAATACTGGTCCTAGAGCACTAATATTTTGGCTGGTTAAAAAGGGGTTTCTAAAGATAGAAGCTCAGTTTCAGAATTTGAGTCTTTATGAGGTAGCACTACTGCAGAGGGTCTGCATCTCCCCACATCTCTGCTTACAGACCCTGCTGCAGCCTAGAGATGAGGGACAGAGAAGGACCAGGAAGGGCTGGGCTACATTCCAGCTTTTACTTCATTTTGTGGCATTAGGTTCTTTCCTTCTCTTCCTCCTACCCAATTAATTTAAATGATGCAAGAAACTCTTACACATTCAGGGTCTTCACAAATAATAGTCAGGAGTAGCTCTCACAGTAGTTAACCAGATATCCATCCATTCTACAGACAGTTCTGCATCATGCTTCCCTAAGTATATTATGAACTGTGGCTCAAAAAAGTGTTTTTTAAAATTTAGACACATTACAATTTTTTTAATTTCTGAAGTTATTTTGGTGCTTTACCCTAATAACTACCATTTCCTTTTCATAATTTCATAATAAAATCATAGACCCTTGATTAATTGAATTGCAACTGACTATTTAGCTTTACCTACATCAGGTTCATTATACTGGGGGTGATGTGTGTGGAAGGCTGAAGAAAAAGGAAAGCAGCACAATATGACATTCTTCACTTCTTTAGCCAGTCACACAAATATGAGCTACAAACATAATATTAGAGAGGGCATGACTTCTGACACATCCCCTGTGAAGAACTAGCCACTGCCAGCTTTTATTTACAGGTTCCTAGCTTTGAAGAGGGTAACACACACCTATTTGATAATAATCACTGTGAAATTATGTATCAAGAAGCTGTTTTCACAGTGAAGGCTTATTTACAAAAATGCTATTTACGTTTTTTTTTCTTAGAACAAAATTTTGCAGAATGGCAGAGAATTTTTATTGTTGAAGCTATAACAGTAAAAAAGGTTTCAAAAACCAGTCATTATTTATTTTATATTTGCTTAGCCTGTTGAAAGGCTAAGATATAACTCCATTTAAAGAGCAGGAGTATCCTCCAAACACACCTAATTTACTGTTACAAACACCAATGCATTTTATACACCAGAACACCTACACATATGGAGAAACAAAAGCAGCTTATAACAATAAGATTGCTTCAGCAGCCTAAATGACAGAGTTAATGCTCACCTATGTTAAATGGCTGCTATTTCCCTATTATAGTGGGTGATATATCTTCATTGTTTCAGTAATGTAGCCAACAATTGAGAGCTAAGTAGTAGCCACTCTTCACCTTCAGTAAGCTTTACAGGTATTTTATATGCAAAGAAATAGACTCCTTAAAATATGCCATTTACTACATCCCACTGAATTACAGTGTATAAACAATAATGGTTATTTGCTAAAACATTACAGCACATATTTGTTGTAGCAAAGGAGTAAAGCCATGAAATCCAAGGACAACATATAAGCTTCTAGTTTTATACCAAGATTATGAACCTGAAAGGCATTGTCAATATTGAATGTGGGACTTCCATATGAATAATTTACAGGGATTTACAATCAAAAATCCATTATGGCAGTTTAAGTTTTTATTCAGAAAAAAAATAATCTTGCAGTAATGCAAATTGAATCCTCACCTTTAGACAGTCTCCTGTAAAGCTAAATGAGTGCTGCTCCTCTGGCCAGGAGGAGCAGCCATTTGTAGATGCAAGTCTCCTTGCCCATGAATTGCCTTCCAGCTTCCTTCCACTCCCTCACAGCTTTCCCAAAACCAGAACTGCCTGTGCCGGATCATCCACCTACCCTTTAAAGTTAAAAACAAAACAATACACCATGGATACTTGCCCAGTGAAGGAAGCACAGCCAAAAGGTCACACCACAAAAGGGACTTTGGTGTGCTGTCATTTTCTACCTGTGCTATACACAGGGGCAGGAAGGGAGTTTAACCAAAACATGCTCTTCACAAGTAATTAAAGAGAAACACCACATTTATATAAGATATATAATACTGTGTATATGGGGAGTCTAGAAAGGAGAGGAGACAACACCTCCTTAGAGAAATGTTAAAGATTAAAACCAACTAATAACATTAATTGCTGGAAAGAGCACAAATACCACAGTAAGAGTGGTATTTAACTCCAGTGAAAGCAGCAGATGCCTTGGGCACCTTATGCAGGCAGCACTGCTGAAATAGATCATGTTGTGCAAAGCTTTTGAAATACAACATATGCAAAGATAGCTGATTTTTTTAAAAAACAATTTTAAAGGGTATTTGTTACCAAAAGTTCTTTGCTACCTAGAACTTCAACGAATCAGTAAGAACTATTTTGAGATGAAAACTGGCTTTTGACCATGCCTTTCAACATCCTAATGCAGCAAATGTATGATTCAATAAGGAAAGTTGCTTGTGACAGGTTTGACTTTCCTACGCCAGCCCAGAAAAGTTGACAGTGCAAAGGTCTCTCTTAAAATGCAAAGCACTTCAGCTTATTTATGAAGTGAACCATGAACTAAGAATCCGAGACAGCTCACAAAATTTTGCACTTCCCAGGATTCCTGAGCAATTTGGGTAAACATATTCTATTGTGCAGTCTGTAAAATGAGGTCAAGTAGAAAAACCCTCTTTTAAAGACCTTGTTTTACGTGTGTTCACGTGTCTGTGGGATCTTAGGTGTGAGCAGTGTGCCAGCTGCTCCCTGCTAGCTCGCCATGGGCTCACAAGGAATCTCACCATCCCTTCACCAGCAAACATCCAGAGGGGCAGTTCCCATGGAGAGGCTGACACAGCAATTCCCTGCACTGGTGGGTTAGCATGCCATGAGCCTGAAGGACCTCAAAGAGAAGAGATCTGAAATAGCAAAGTATTATCAAACAGTACCTCCTTATTTTCTGTATTTAAACTTAACTCGGTGCTCGGATAGGAAATGAAAACAACACTCCTGTAATTTGGTGGGTTTGTGGCATTCAGATTTCTGTAACAGCTACTTAAAAGACCTTTGTTATGCCAGTCAGACATAGTGCCATGCACTGCTGGCACAGAAGTGCTTTTGACACAAGAAGTTTGGTTTCGCTTGTGATTTTATTCAGCTCCTTAGATACAACAGTCAGAGTAGCACAAGCAGCACTGGCTGAGCAACCTGAACTGTAGCCACTGGGCAAATATTAAAACACTGCTGAAATTATTTAGCTACCAAGTTCTGTACCTTGGTAGCCACGAAGAGGGAGCTGCTGGGAACTTGATCCCGATAGCAGCCTTCTGATCCTAACAAAATAAACAACTTCTACCATGACAACTGGCACAAATATCCGTAACAGTGAGCATTTCCTCTGAGATGTGTTTGTATCTTGAGACTTTAACTGCTTTAAGGGATCTTAATTTATTCCACAGAGGAAGCTCTAACTCTTGCCATCACTTGCATACTGCAGCATGCACATAAATGAACAGCAACTTGAAGAAACTTTAAAATAATGTAATTCTGATGTGGCACATGTGTCAGCTCACAGAGGTAGACTTGCTCTCCATGTGCTCTCAATATACATGCAAGTACTGCAAATTTAAATCAGCTTTTTTCAACCCTATTCAAAATCTGCAATGCAGGCTAAACAAAGACCATTGCCTGCCCTCTGCAAACTACAAATAGGACAATTTCTTTTTCTAACAGCTTTATACTAAGCTTTAGAGCAGGAATCTCAACAGGCAGTCACCCCTGGGGCTAATTAGATGCTGTACCTCACTGAAGAAGTCTCCAGTGACCCCTCCACTCACTTCCTTTTGCCAAATCATGTGCTTTCAACTTTTCCTGAAGAATTACAATCAGCTTCAGAGATGGGTTGAGGCGTTATTCTCATCTTTATCTGTTTTCAACCCTTAATTTTACCAGACAGTGGTTGTTAACGTTTTAGGAACTCTGAATAATTAGGTACAGACAAAGAAACACGAAAGACTGTATGACCTAGCCTTCTGCCAAAGAAATATGGGAAGGAGTGGTGCTGCTAACTTTTATTAGGTGTGTTTTTACACTCTGCTAGCTGACAGCTAGAACGTTGTCAGAGGCAAAAAGGCACACCCACATTTCATTTTACGTATCAGGCAGTTACAGGAGTACTTCACACCTGCCAGTTTGCATCTGCCTAGGTAGGCAATGCTTTCCTCCAAATTAGCCCCACACAGTACTCCCCTCACCAGCTTACACAGCCTGTGGCAAAACTCAGCCACATCAGCTATTTTTGTACAGAATAAGCCATAGGTGATTTGGAGTGGGAAAGCCAGAGTATAATTTATTTCACTGTACTGCAGAATGCTTACAGTACTTTGACAGCTGCACACAGAGGCAGAACTATAAGCCTCAATTTTGCCTCTACCGATCCCATCAGCATTTACTCTTATTATGAGGAAACATGGTAGTGATTATTCCATTATACTGTACACAGCAATAACCCTAGGACAATTCAGAAACTTCCACCATGATGTAAGCAGTACCTTCCTTGGCAACTGAGTACTTTGCAACTTGGCAATGCAGCACCAATGCCACATTTCCCAGTTCAGCTTGTTTTTACAAGCCTCTAACTTTGCAGTAATTTTTTTTTTGTCATATCCTTAGGTCAGAGCAAAAGGGTTTTCTTATTCTTCATCTGACCTCTGAAAAAGTACAAGCATAAAATTAATGAGTCTGTGTTGACTTCCCCCCCCTCCAGTTTTATCAAAGGAATTTCTCCAGAAGTGTTGATTTTCTTAATTTCCCTAATGAAATATGACCTACATAGCATCAGTTATTAAAAAAAAAAGCTAATGTCCAAAAAAGCCCCCAAAGAATCAATTTGAGATAATATCGTCAAGAATTCCTCTGCTTAGCCACTTTTTACAAAAAAACTTGGTTTGAAATGTAAGCATGTTCTACACACATACAAAAGACCTGCTGTGACATACAGCAAAGGAGTCACTGTAACTGGACTGCATTCCTCGCTGTCAAATTAAAGAGGAATACACTTCTAAAACCACAAGTAGCTTAAAAGAATGGCAGAACACTTCAGAAGGCAACAGATTTTCATCAGACATTTAAAAAGGCACCAGTCATCCTTTGTTTAGTTATATTATCCTTTATTATTTTACAATGTATTTCAAAAACTTTTACAGATGCCTTAAACTGTTCTACAAGAGCTGCAATACTGTCATAAAAGCACACCTACAGACCGAATGCACAAACGAACTGTAATACCTACTGGTATTGAACCATTAATATCCAAAGGGTGTAGTCTTTTAGTAAATAGATGTGCAGTAATGCCAATGCAAACAGATGTTAATGCAGAAAAACAAAACTCTGCATTCATGGCTATAGAACAGAGGACTTTTCAAACACATTTGGTACTGTAACATTCTAGACAGCAATATGAAGAGCATTACATATTTAAAGCAATACATGCCCTGAAAAGCCTGTATTTTCAATCTGTGCGTGTAAACCTGAATCAAAAATAAACTAGATATATTAAAAAACATGAGACATCTAGTCTGCCAACAAGATTTTGGGTTTTCTTTTCCTTAGAATGACAATTAACCTGGGTGGGTGAACTCTGACCTGCATTATTATTATTATTATTATTTTACATTATCATATCCTCAGCATTTCTGTAGTATTATGACAGCCTGTGGGGTTTTTTTAATTTATTCCTTGTGCATAGGCACAGGAGAATAACTTTGATGCATTAAATTTCTTTTCTGAGTCTCCAAGTGGTAAATATGATTCATATTATAGCAAATACATTACCACGAAAAAGCACTGTATAACAACGTTTATAACATGTTTCAAAGTTCTCAGCTGTATTTCTCTGGTGCAGCAAAGCAGGGGCACTGCAGCTTTCAAGCACTGTGAATCCTCTCAGGCACAGTGTTTACTAACAGCTCAGATATATGTTATTCTCTACCTACAGAAGTTTTGCTTTTGTTATCACTTCTGCTCACAGGAATTACTAAGACATCTTTAGACTTATACTGTCTGTAAGTTACAGGGCAAAGCCAATTGTCCGCATATGTTTTTAAGCCAAGCTGATGTATCTTCATGGGAGTCTCATGAAAGACATTAGGAGGAAACAGCAATTGCATATTGGGATTGTTAGGGGAAAAACAAACAAAAAAGAGTCAAAATTTACGAGTGTGGCACTGTGGCAAAAGAGGCATTCTGTCCTGCTTTATACTTCAAGTTTAAAGTTTTAGTTACCATTAAATACTCCCTAACAGTAAACACCAGTTCTTAATCAAATATAGTCTACATTCCTCTATTCTCTGCAGGCAGAGCTGCAATGGGTCATCACTATATTAGACCACAGCTCTTTCTGCTAGTCTTCCCAGCTAGCCTAAACAGCAGTCAGTGGTATTTATTAGTTATATATATGTATATATATAAGTCAGTCACACCCATCATTACAAATATGTTCTAGTTTATTTACTGTACAATGTATGTATACATACTTGTGTTTTTTCAGTCCCTTTTTTCTTATCCTAAGCACTCCAATAGTTAAGGGCAGGCTGGGGAAAAAATCAATATACATAAAAGGGTTACACATTTCAAGTCTGTAGTGATTCTAGTTTAACAGCAAAAGGGGATCCTCGTGCTCATGCTGTGAACACGGTTGGCAAAAACAAAGGCCAAAAAAAAAGAGGCAGACTATATTTTTCTCTGGAGTCAAAATCTACAAAATTGAACAAAACAATGTTAGTTCAAATGGATGTATAAATGAAAAGGGCGTTTCATTCAATGTACAACTGGAGCTATTAAGAATTTTCTTTCACAGAGGCCCTGAGACAAGTTGAAGGGATTCTCTCTACCATGTGTTTCATGTGAAGTCAAACTTAACTTAAAGCTCTATAGGTATAGCATAAACATTTGGTATTTAAGAGTGGACCCATTTTTAAAAAGTGAAGCAATAAAATATACATGAAAAACTAATGAAGGAACAATTTGATTGGAGGCCTCTGTCCTTTGACCCCTGCCCTATCAGGCTAAATGTCCAATAAAATGTAAAATGCAGCATACATTTGCTTAATCTAAAATTTTCGTGATGATTTATTGCAAATTGCACTTGGCAGTTCACCACACCAATGGAAAACTGGCCCCCTTGTTGGTTCATTCACACAGTCTTTCAACACCAAATATAAGTCACCAGTAGAAAGATCTCGATAGAAAGTTTGCTGCTGTGCTGAGCCAACTTGCTGCACCTTCTGGGTGTGACCCAACTCGAGACACTGCTTTGTCCTGTTCCTTAGTAGGGCTCTCGTCTTCTGGCAAATACTCAGGTAGATCTGTGTTCTGCTCTACTTCCACTGGAGTATCTTGAAACGGAACTAGCATCTGGTAAAACACAACAGATTAAAATTATGTCAAACACTGTAACTTAAAAGAATGAAAAAGTTATAATATAAACACGTTCAGGGGGACAGGCATGCACATAGTGAGACTCCTCCCCATTGCCCTATAGAGCAAGAACATAAATGGAACCTGCTATGCTTACAAGATACACAAGAAAAGCTTTGGCTTAATAGGGAAGAGAAAGTATCAAGTAAATACAGACTACCTTTTAGTGCAGTGTGAAACAAAGCACATCAGCAACACCAACCAAGAAAACCCACCACATTCATTGTGATCCTTTTCATATCATCATGGAGATAATCAATTACAGTACTTTCATCCTTCTTCTGAACAATAATTTCTGTGTAACCATTCTATGGATTCGTATCCTGACATAGGATATCCCTGAGTCCTCTTGTACTGGATGCGTAACACTCATGCTTAAAAATTTTGCCTACTATCAGACATTATGGGCACAGAGGTGCTGATACTGAAGATACAGCTGAGCTGTAACAACTGGTCTTTAGAAAGGCAGACATCCTACCTCCTCACCACTTTCACTTTTCACAACTTGCTGTGCCTTCATAACTTTGGTTGATGCTATTGCCGTTGCCAGCGCCTACAAATACACAGAAAAAAGCAAGAGCTCAGCGCAACAGAATGCAATAATGTGAGGATCTGGGGGGTTACAAAGCACTTACCTCTGCTTTTAAATCTGAGCGAATTCGGACCACGCACCTTTGAACAGCCATTTGAAAGGTAAAACTAATAACACCTTTAATTTTCAACAAGGCTTCTTCACAAAGATTCCTTCGAGACTGAAAAACAAACAAAGTCCCAGAACTAAAAAACATACCATGTGAAAATGCTCACAATTAATTGTGTTCCAGTATGTCTCAAAGCACATGGCTACAAAAGTGTGGTTGAATAACAGAAAAACTAAGACTTACATTTTAGTGCACAAATATTAGACTCTCTTGCCACAAAAGAAAATTTGCTTACACTTTAGAAGTCAAAGAAGGATGGAATCAACTGTAAATAATTAGAGAAAAGTGCTGAAAAGCAAAGAATGTTTTCCTCTGTGTGATCAGCTAAACAGTCCCCTCTGGTTAAGTTCTGATTGACTGAAGTGCTCATTGATGAGTAGTTAGTGTTTAAGTTGCTATTTATCAGACACCTTGGCTCCACACTGACTGAATGCATCAAAGCAGCTGTTGTGTCTTTCAGCTGCTTCATCTGTGGCAGCTCACAGACATCATGGCACAGCACACACTTAATTCTTATTTTAAAGGGAAAATACTTGGTTGATAACCCACAGAGTGCTATGTTTAAAGCAAGTGACATCACCTACTGTGCAGTAACATTACATTGACCCGTACTAGTTGCACCTGCTACATTACCTTAGAATGTTCAATTTTTTTCCTTTTAATATTTGCACAAGATGGTTGCAACAAAAAGAATTAAAGTATATTTGGAGAGACTGCTAGCACAAAAGGGGATAAAAAAGATGGACTGTATCAGAAATAAACTGACAGCCTTTAAAATAAGTTTAAAACAATTATTCACTTTTTTTTTCTGCAAGGTTTTAAATAATTAGTTATTTCAAAGTATATTTGCATTAGTTACCAAATAATCACTAGTCAGCATTCACATGCACAACAAGCAAATTAAATTCTTTTAATCTCTGGAAGAATGAACAGAAGCAGTTTGGCGGGGGGTTTAGCAGTTTAGCAAATATATTTAAACAATTCATTTGTGTAAGTTTATGTATTGAAATAGCAAACATTTTTGCGTTTTCCAAAAATAACTTTGTCAGATAGACTACCTTCACTATAGAAAGGAAATATTTGATGCAAAGATGATAGGCTGCCTTACACAAGTGAAAGTTGAAACCTACATCTGGACACAGCAAGCAACACTTTCATAGCTTCTTAGTCTAAAAAAATAAATTCATACACAGCTGTGTAGCAGTTCTGCGACAGAATTTAGCTTTTTACTCTTAAGATCCCAGGTGAATCACAGGCACCTCAGTTTAATTCAAAATGAGGCTTTCCGTGATCAGATAACAGGTGCATAATTTCTTAAAATAAAAAAACTAATTGAAGTCCACACAAATTCCTTAAAAAGCTGGCAGCTTGGCAGCCACCAGTTTTGCTGCACAGACATACTTTGCAAAAGGCATTTGACAGGCAGGTAGCCACAAACCCCAGCAATACACAACTAAACATACTTCTGCATGGTACTCCTGAAACATGGGCACAGGTAAAATTTAGGTTATTTCCCTATGCATCAAACCCTGATTACCATGCCCCTCACTACAATGTACAGACTAGAAAACTGAGGGGCATGCCACAAATTCCTGAGTTATTGCCTTGTTTTTTTACCTTTATCACCAAATTTGATTATTAGATCTTAAAACACCACATTAAACAACAAACGACCTTTCCCCTCTCTTCCTGAAACAATCAATTATCTACTATTTGAGCTTTCGAAATCCACAAGCGTTTGTAGGACCTGCAACCATTCCTGACAGCAGCTTCCATTTACAAATATAAATGACTGAGAACACCGTGTCTAAAGCTCACTGTGTTTACTCACTATGCCTTTTCAAACTCATACATGCAACCTAATATTCTCTGCTACTTAAGTCAGGAATAAACTATTGAATGAAAATAAATGGCTTTTGTTGCTCACAAGCTTTAACACCCTCCCAGTCCCAACTTATCATAACACTTTAAACAGCATCATGGGGATGTTTAACTTCTGGTGAGCACCTCTTAACATTTCTTTAATCATCTGATGAAATACAGAGCTACGTACACCAGCTATCTCAGCCTGTGCACAGCTGGATTTTCCTTTAACAACAAGCTAGGAAAACATGCTGGTGTGATCTACCTGCAGTTTTGCTCTCTAAAGATGAGTATCTAAATACTCTATGCTTTTTCACAATACCTTTACTTCAGCATTGCAGAGAGAAAACTCCACAAATATTGCTAAGTTCCATTTGTTGAGAAAAAGACATGCTTTTAAGATAGAATTGGACTACAGGCAAAATATCTAAACTCACGAAGTAGAAGTGGATGAAATTTCTTGCTTGGAGATACCTGTGAACAAACAAATCAACTACAAGCTTAAAAACAACAACCTATGGGACTGAATTTTTAAAATTTCACCGAGTAGAAAAGCCAATGGTGTTGACAAAGCACTGTCTTTCTAGATAGAGCAAGTGCTGGAAGGCCAAAACTGTAAAAAATATTTGTATAAAGTGAGCTAGAGCAGCATGTTATTTCTAAAGGAATTAACTATGGTCTTATGAAAACAGAACAGTGGGCATGCTGTTGGTAAACTGGGCCCGTGGACATGCTTACTTGGCAGAATGTAAAGCAACAAAGCAAAGGATCAGGTTTGATCATTTAAAATGGGTACAAAACTGAAAGATACAGAGTCCGGAGGGCACTTGTGGATAACATGCTTAAACAGCCTACATGCTGTTTGGCAGCCGTAAAAAGGCAAACATGGCCCTGGGGTGTTATCTACAGGGGTATGGTAGATAAATCTGTAGAAGTTATTCTGACATTGCATAAAGACTCAGTGAGACCTCATTAATTCAAATGCCATTCTGGTCACTACAGTAGAAAAGATCTCACAGACAATGAAAAGATGCAGCAAAACCAGCTCAAAGAAAATACAGCACTTCTAAATTAAGAATAATAAAAAACTCCCAGTGTCTGAAATCTCTCTTAACTGAAAGGAAACTTTTTTTAGATCAACACTTATACAACCACAAGACATCCTTAAGTGAAAAATGCTGAAGGCACCTTGTACACTCTATTCTTTCTTGAAAAACCATCAAGAAAACTGCCTTAAAGCATCTTATTTAGGTGTTCTGAGTAAGCTCAATTTTATGCAAGATTTTATACATATCTCATGCTTCAAAATACAATTCACAGAAACTGCTGACAATTGATGATGTCACACAAGGAGCCTCATTAGGTTTCTGGGGTTAAAATAAATCTCCGTACAGCATGCCTTATCTATACAAACTCTGAAGGTTTCCTTACCGAATCATCAAGGCCATCTATATGCAAAACCACTGTCTTGGCACGCTTATTTGTGCTGCCGAGGAAAAACTGTGCTTTCCGCCGACGATAATTCATCTCATTCGCATTGTCCATGTCCGACATGTTGGAAGACTGAAGGACATCATAGACTTCAGAAGCCAGAAGTTTAGTCTCTCCTGGTGTAGTGGTCCTTAAAGAAAAAAAAGGGACTAAGATTTCCAAGTATTTGTTTCCACATTAGTACTGCAAAAAGCTATTGATTACATCCTTGCAACTAGAATATTTCACATGGTACAGTCAAGACGTGGCAAAAATGTTACGTGGGGAGAGCAGAAATTGTGTAAAACTATTTTCTTCTCCCGATTCCAATTTTTATGTCAATTTGTTGATTCTATGCTCATTATAAACAGCTCTGTTCCCAAACAACATGAGCACAGTTTACATCAGTTTGACAACTATAACCCAAACATGGTAGTGCATGGTCAGTGCTCCAGGGTTACTCTGTGTTGAGCTTTATTTTTTTATAACAGAACTTCTCCAATTGCCTTGTGATATGTTTTGTTTCCCACTTTCCTTGCTACATAATAAAAATAATTTCTCTGTAGAACTGGCATCTTTCCCTAAGTTTTTTTTCTCCAAAGTTACCCAGCATCAGCAGCACAGCAGAAACACAAATTTTCTCGAAGAATCCAAAGGTTATTCCTGATTAGACTAAAATTTATGGTATAAATTATATGATAGCCTGTTTTTAGATAGAAAAAAAATAGATATTAGACTCAACATATATTGAATTGTTAAGATTTAATTAAAACTAATTTTAATCAGGTACTAATATAAATCTGTTGTCCAAACTCAGCCCTGTTTTAATTATGCTAGTGACTTTAAGCTTCGTGTAGAAACAAAATTATTACTGCATCAACTTGCAATTAATTTTAAAATGATGAATGACAGCTTTGCTGCTTTGTTTAGCAAACACTAAGTAAGTAACAAGTACCTTTAGATTTATTTTTTTTTCCATTTGACTTCCTTAATTACCAGACATTAAACACATTTTCCATCCTACCATATGGACAAGAGAGAACACTAAAGCAAGCATGCTAGGAGTTCTCGGCTTCTGGGGGTCTCAGCTAGCCTTTTTTTTTTTTTTTTTTTTACTTCTCTGCACCTTGTTTTGAACAGCACCCATTTGGAAAGGAAAATGTCAGTTCTTGTGATAATTCAGTAGATTAACAACATTCAAAGGGAAAAAAAAGAAAGAGAAAAAAGTGGTATATGAGCAAATAACCAAGATCTAGAAAGGGAAAGCATTCCAACATATGTTCAGTTTTAAATACATGCTCATGTTCTGCTTTCCTATACTGAGAAATCACATATGTTAATTCACAGAAACAAGTGCTGGGAACTCACAAAGATTTCAACTTCATCCTTCCATCATTTATTAGATAAAGTAATACAACTGATGATAAAGCCATGCAACTGGATGTCCTGAGGCAGAAATAAATCAGCTTTTGCTAAAGTGATAGCTTATCAAGAGATTAAGGAATTAACCCACCTACTAGTTTTGCCAATTACTTTCAACAATCCTGTCCATATCAAGTGATTTACAATAGACAAGTTTTATTTTTGGTAAGTTTAAATACAGCTCACTAAGCAAACTACTTAAAATGTCACTATTCCACCTACAGCACCCACTATGCAGTTGGTAAGGGGTTTTGCTTCAAAACAATTGTACTATTGCATCAGAGAGTTAAAAAAAAGTCAAAAAGACAAATGAGAAATAAAAGCATCCTTAATACCTGCCTATATGTGTGTGTATATATATGCATATATATACTAACCTATGCAAAATAAAGAGAATTTAAAGCTGTCACTGTCAGCAAATATAGAATATTCAAGTGCCTAAAGCAAAAAATCAACAGTGATTTTCATATATGTTTTATTCTCCCAACATTATAGTTGGCACAGTTCTTGAAAACTCATGATCTGCTATTAACTGCACAACTGAAACAACCTGTTGACTTTAAAACACAAAAGTAAATTGGGTCTTATTTGACACAGTTATTCCAAGATCTTCCTAAATCAAGTCTATAGTGATAAATTTTACGTGCATACACACATATACAGGCACGCACTCAAAAAAGATACTCAGAACACACATATACACACACACTCTCAAACAAGATACTCAGATAATTTCCTGTATTTGTACAAACAGAGGATTACCACTATCTACCACTAAGTTACCCCAAATGCAAGACTTTAATCTAATTTAAAGAGAATCAGTAACAAGCAACTGACTGTGCAATAAAAAGCAGCAAGAAACTCAGACTCTACACTACAGGGGCAAGGACAATGGCCGCCACTTAGAAATATCAGATTGCAAAACAATCCCAAGCGAAGGTGTGCACCAGTTTTACACTGCAGAAACAAAATACTATACTTTCAGCAACTCAGTTAAACAAAGATGCACAAAATTCCTGACAAAACCATCTACAATTTCAAATATACTGGGAAAAGGAGTGAATACAAGTTTTCAGCAACCTGTTACTCTCTCATTAAAGCAATTTCTGCTGTAAAAATAATAGAAACATTTATATCTTAATATCAGATTAGATAAAAGGAAATTTTTTATGATGAGCATGGTGAAACACTGGCACAGATTGCTCATAGAAACAGCAGATGCCCTATCCCTGGAACCATTCAACATCAAATTGGAAAATTCAGTTCCAAATATCCCCGCTCATTGCAGGGGGCTTGGGCTAGAGGATCTTTAAAGGTCCCTTCCAACCCAAACTATTCTATGATCTTTAAGGAAAAAAAATACCTATCTGGAAGCAAGTATCATAAACCCTCTAGCTTGCAAACCAAGGTGATGTTCAATGGTGAGTCTGTTTCCTTACATACTATATTGCTAATAAAACAAATACAATGAAACTGTACATAAAATTAAACCACAGAACAGTGGAATTTTTTTTTAAACCACTGTAACTCATGGGATGTGGTTTTTTTGCCTAAAATGAGGAAACTTTAGGAGAAGAGTTCTGAGGGCACTGACACCAGTCCTCCCAGCACCAGTGTGTCAGCAGGTTCAGGTAACACTGCCCACAGCTGTCTGACCCAGCCTCTTGCCACCACCAGAGCAGCACAAGGGAACTCTCTTCCTCTCCCACTCCAGCATGGCACTTTAGTCACTACTAAAGGTGCAGCTGCATAATTTCACTGTGCAGCTAGAGCTTGTTTGAGAACAATCAATCATTGAAAATCTCACCGAGGGATGTGGTACACCCCCATCGCTGGAGGTTTTCAAGATTCAGTTGGACAGGACACAAGATAGTCTCACCTAGGTCCCCTTTCCCAGGAAAGGTTGGACCAGATCATCTTCTGAGGTCCCTTCCAAGCTGGGCTGTTCTGTGATTCTATGACTAGTGTTCTGCTACCCTGCTAGGGAAATGGTAGCATCTCCTTAGAGCAGAGTAACAGTTGGCAAGAGATGGTTACCATCTCTTTCAGAGGCGGTAACACATTACTTCAGCAAGATTCAGAAGATGCCTGTCAGAAACCCAAGCCTTTAGTTTTCACTGTCTTCCTGAATTCCTGTCATCCTAGATTGCTGCCTGTCCTTCTATCATGTTTACCCAAGGCTGGCTGTGTAAGAAATATGAACACAGAATCCAAGTGACACGTGCTGTATCTGTCAGCAGAGGATACAAGAAATAGTTCTCACTTTCTACACTATTATTAGAAATAACTTTTTAAACATGGTCCAAGTACTGGAGAGGTTTTATTAGCATGGCCAGACATTTTTTTAAGTTTTTGCTAACCTTAAAGGACATGAAAGCTAATGGCTACAACTCCAAAGGTGTGTGTGTGATGTGGGCAGAGTATGGATGCTAGAAGAGAATGCATAAGCAGTGTACAGCATTATGGCTGCGACTGAAGTACACACAGCATCATAAATGATAACAGAAGGGCATGACAACCTTCATAGCTTCATCTGATGCAAAGGTAACAGAGATTTAGTTTCTTCCTTTAGAACAAGCACAAAGACTGAGAAAGACTAATGTAGTGATTTTCCCCTTTTAGAGAAGGACAAGACATAAATAAGTTTATAAATACATACATGGGGGTGTGAGTCTGTAAAAGATAATCTTATCCTTTTTAAGCTATAATATTTTATGCATCTTTTTAAAAATAAACATGTGTACGTACTTGTAAATTACATACTAACTCCTGCATCAGAGGAAACATGCAACTGTAACTCTGCTCAAAGCAGAGCAGACCCTGTGCACAAGCACAGGAACTATTATGTGCCTTTCTTTAGTGGCATCTGTTGGGCTCTAAAGACACATTAGCCAAACATGTAACACACTACAACAGCATTTCATTACCATGTTTCTACTGAGCTTATAACCTTGACACAGGATGTTTCCAAATAAAAGAGGAGATTTTTCTTTACCCAAGACTCAATTACATCCCAGACTCTATCAAAAGGAGATTTATGTAATTTAATTCCCAAAGTTTCACTTCTGCAGTAATTATGCTTTTGAATGCACTTGTTCAGTCTGCCTACTACCCACAATAAAGATGGCAAACTTAACTGTCCATTTAAGAAATTTCAAGGCTCTAATAATGTCTGAAGACCTGGGAAGGTGATGGAAAAAGTCTGAAGGTGCTTATGAAGGGTGAGCCCAGATTCACAAAGAGAAAGTCATGCCTGAGCACCCCAGGCACCTTCTACAATGAAACGACTGGCTTCATTAAGACAGGAGAGCAAAAGGCTGCTGTCCGTTGGCACTGGCCCTTACACAATCCCCACAGAGAAGCTGACGCAGGATGGACTGGCTGACCAGACTGTGATGCCGACTGAAAACTGGCTAGATGACCAGGCCCAAAAGGTGGTGATCAAGGCCATGAAACCCAACTGGAGGTCAGTATCTAGCAGTGTACATCAGGGATCAACACCAGTTCCCATTCTGTTCAGTATCTTCATTAACTATCTGGGGCACAACGGACCATTAACAAGATGTGCAGATGACACAAAACAGGAAGGAGTGACAGATACATCAGACAGCTGTGCCAGAGAGACCTCAGCAGGCTGGAGAAATGGGCTGACAGGCATCTCATCATGGCAAGTGCAAAGACCTGCATCGGGGGAAGAACAGCCCCAGGCACCACTCAGATCAGGCACAATCCCTGAGTGAGCAGCTGGAAAGCAGCTTTGCAAAGAACCTGCTGAACACAAAGATCAGCATCAGCCAGCAAAGCGCCCCTGCAGCAATGGTTACTGGTATCCTGGGCTGCATTGGCAGGAGTGCTGCCAGCAGGTAGAGGGAGGTGATCCTGCCCCTTCCATCAGCAGTGGTGAGGCCTCACCTGCAGTGCTGTGGCCAGGTCTGGGCCCCCCAGTACACAAGATGTATGAACACGCAGCAGAGTCCAAAAAAGAGTCAGGAAGATGACTACAGGGCTGATGAGAGAAGGGAGAGAGATCTGGGATGGTTGAGTCTAGAGAAGGCGTGGGGGGAGCTTATCAAGGTACATAAATACCTGAAGGGAGTGCAAAAAGGACAAAGCCGGGACCAGAGGCAAAGGACACAATCTGAAAAATCAGGAAACACTTTTCCACCGTAAAGGTGACTGAGCACTGGCAGAAGCTGTCCAGACAGGTTGTAGAGTCTCCATCCTTGGAGATACTCAAAAGCTGCCTGGACATGGTTCTGGGCAATGTGGTTTAGGTGTCTATGCCTGAGCAGACGGGAGCTGGATCCATGACCTGCAGAGGTTTCTTCCAAACTCAATCACCCTGTGAGTCTGTGAACACATACCAAGAAGTCACTAAGTAAATTCAAACAGCAATATACATGGAGCACATCTATTTTTACCTACTTGTGGATCTCTACTCTTTCAGGTTAAGAATATTTTAGACGATAGGCTTTTATGTAAGTAAAGCAAAAATTTATTTAATTTTCTGCCAACTATTTTCCTTACACATTGTCTTCCAAAGAGTTCTGCATGACAGCTTACATAATTCTAATGCATTTGATAATTAGAAAGACTGATTTCAGAAACTTCCTGCTCTCATATTTAGACTTAAAGTTCACTGCTCAGTCCTAAATTGTTCTATCTTAAGGCATCATGATCTAAAGGCAAGACTAGATGTAAAAAGGAAGGCATCATTCTCAAAGTCATTAGAACTTGTCAGTTGGTATTGCTGATGTTTTCATCTTCATAGAATCGTCTTTGAATGGTTAAGGTTGGAAGAGGATCCTGAAGATCATCTAGTTCCAACCCTCCAGCAAGACCTTCAACTAGACCAGGTTACTCCAGAGTTGCATCCAACCTGGCCTTGAACACCTTCAGGAATGGTACATCCACAACTTCCCTAGGCAACCTGTTCCACCTTAGGTTATAGCAAGATCTTATTACACAGTCATCACAGAAAAACCATACCTTATAATAACAATTTAGAAACTTTTAATACAAAACTTAAAAATCCAATAGTTCACTGTTTCAAACATGACACTGACTTCAGGAGAACACTGCTCCCAGGTTTCTCACTCAAAATATATAATTTCTTCGTAATTCTACTTAGCGCAATAACTGTATTCAGTAAATAGAGTATAGAGAGGATAAAGCCAAAGACTGCAAACTAAAGAAATATTTTAATCTCAAGTAACTTCACAACATAGATCAAAAAGTCATAGATCAAAAAGTCAAAAAGTATATAAGCTCACTCAGTAGTTTACACTGTTACTCTCTTACCTGAATCTGATGTAGCTCAAGAGTATTCAATTTGTAATTTATGGACCAATCTCAGCCTGGTACTGAAAGGCCTGTTTTCCCCAGGGTTGCTCATGAGCAAGAGAACCAAAGACAGACAGAGAGATCATTCTCAGCTTCTAGGTTTATAACTGGGCATCACTTGCATCTCAAGGCTGACCTGTGAAGCTGCCCTGTGCAGAGCCAGGAGCCGAACTCGATGGTCCTCATGGATTCCCTCCAACTGAGGATGTTTTACAATTCTCAGAATACACAGAGAAGAAATACAGCTCATTCCCCTCCTCATGGAGAAGAGCTACAGCTCATTTGTCTAAAGTGAGGAACCTCTGTGAGAAAAGGGCAACCAAGGTAGCCTCTGTGATAGAACTCACAGCCCAGAACTCTGTTAAGATGCAAGCAAAGAAATCAATACAGGAGAATGGTACATTAGCAGTACACCACTTACATAACAACATTTTTCACATAGTGAGTGTCTGTACTACATATATTTTCAGTTGGCATGGCCCCATAAGTAAGGGAACACGACATATAGCCTTACAAATCATGGACAAAGGCTGTGGTACAGCCAAACAGAAAAGGTGGATGTGCACTGTATGGTTCATCACTGTGCTCTTGCTCACTAATACTTGGGAAACCAACACAAAGAAAAGAGCAGCTCTGTAAAAGCAAAAAGAAAAGTATCTAACAGTGGTGAGGGAAAAATAAACTCCAAACACAAAACTAAGGAAACAGATCTTGACATTTAAAAGTTAACTCCAGTAAAATTTCCCGTATTGACATCTCAAGAATTTTACACAGTAATGGAAAGCAGAACCTTAAAATGCAGATCTGTAAAAAGAATTGACTACACAATTCAAGTCTAACAAATATGAAGAGTTTGAAGACTAAAAATATCTTCGCTATCCAAGTTAAGGCTCCAACATTTGACAAGACCTCGGGAAATGCCATCCTAAATAACCTACTCATAAATTAAAAGTATAAACAACTTTCTGACTTAACTTACAGTCACAGAAGAATCCTAAATCACTGAACATAACAAGCACTGAATGTGTAATTTTTCCTTCTAAAACACTAGTTTGAGAGACCTCATTTACAGAGTGATGCAAGCACCTCTCCAAAAAAGTTAGAAAAAACCTATCATCACATAGAAGTAGATATTTTCATTTGAGGCCAATCCTCTTCATACATGCAAGCACTGTCCCTATATTCTTCTCTAGGATCCTAAGTAGTGATATTTTCAACCATCATTTTATTTCCATAACAAACTTCATTCATTGCGATGCATATAGTAGCCCATATGACACAAAAAGCACAAGTAAGAATTTCATGGATTGACACAAATTCTATCACTCTGTTTTATCACTGTTGGGCAAGTGCATGCATATCAGAACATTTAAAGTATATACACAGTAGAGATTTATCATTTAGTCATGGGTAACAAATGGCTAGTCAACATATGCTCAGATCACTACGCTTTAAGATCACTGATGTATTTGTTTCCAGGTGAACAATTTCTTCTGGAATACTTTCTTCCTATACTTAAAGACAGAAGTTGTTTCCAGCAACTAAAGGGAGCAGTAAGCTGTAAAGAGTTGTGACATTCTGTAGGACGGGGTTGGGAAATCACTAATCTTTGATTTTAGAAGTGAGACACAGTGATTGACATGGCTTTGATGAAAACTTTGAGCATGAATGACAACCCTAAAGAAAGAGCATGGTATTAGAGAAAAAGCAATCTGTTTCAAGACAGTTATCTGATCTAGCTGCTTTTCTGCCTGTTCTACTCCAGTGCCAGGGCAAGATTCTTTCTTATCTCCAAGAATGCTGCTCTTTCTTGTAAGCTTTTAGTGCATCCCGTGATGCAGTGGGCTCACTCATGAGCACATGACTGCTCTCCAGTCTCACTCCAGGCAGCAGGCACGTCATTTGAAAACAACTTGAAGAGTAGCATTACTTCAGCACACACCTTCTCAGAGTCCCAAGTATGGTGCTACCACCATGCTACACCTCAGTTCCCTCTAGCCCCAAAAACACAGCAAAGACCAGACAATATCATAGAGCAGCTGATGAAATGATTACCACCTGCTTTCTGAAAAGAAAAAAAGTCAAAATCCTGAAGAATACAGCCAGCAGGATCCTGATGTTGGTCAATAACAATATAGAAAGCATAGTAATGGATTAACAATAGGAAAAACAATTTGAAGGTATAGAACAGGAAAAACAAGAGAACCTGTAGGACTGGGCAAGCCTTAAAGTGACAGAATAAGCAGCAGCACCATGGATCTTCAAACCCATTGAGCAGGTGGACTGCTCAATGAACCTATGCCCAGCCCGAGTACAGCAGTGCTATGTGCCTACACTCCAGCGGTATCAACCACGTGCTCCAAGCCAGCCACACCATGGCAACAAGGCAAGGTCACAGATTTTCCTAGATTGCTCCCTAGAACTGCAAGATGCCTGTCACTTGGCAAGCCTTCCACACACTACTCATGTCACAGCTGCGACAATTTGACCAAGAGACACTAAACTAAAAAGCTTGCAATGAACAAGGAGATTGGATGTCTTAAGGCTGATTTTGTACTTAACAAGACATACCCCACTGAAATTAGGAGCAAGGACTGGATTTCTCAATGCCACTTCCAGCTCAGTTTATATCATATACCTACTGACCCTGAAGATGTACAAAAACCCCATGAAATTGCTGGGATGTCCTGAAGACTGTTGAAAACAAGCAAACAAAAAAGTCTAAATATTAAAGGAGTTGTAAATAAGAGTAAAATCACAGCACAATCCCACTAACTGCTGTAAAATCAGCGACTGTGATATAATTTAAACTTTTAGTAAATTGATTAATTACCCATACTTAACACATTTCCCTGATTCATTCTATTGTCCTCTGATCATGAGAATGAACTTTCAAGAATGGGATAACAGATTTGAACATATGCCATATGCTTAACCCAGCTATTCATCCAATTTTGTTTAACTCTTGCTATTTATACACTAAATGGAAAATCAACTTTTGATCTCCCACAGCTTGGTATCTACCATATGGACATACTCTACATAAAAAAAAGACGCAGGGCCTGTTAACTCAACTACACTCAAAAGGCTTCATAGCAGCATTTGCTAGACAAGAGTCCATTTAAAAGACAAACTTCATGTTGAATTTCACAGTAGCTAATTCCAACATCTTGCCTGCTAATGAACAGTAATAATTTCATGGATGGCAAAAATCATGTTTATTATAAGGTGCCAACAAATTGCATCAGGGCTAAAAAAAAAAAAAAAAAAAAAAAAAAAATCTTAAGGGCAACAACTGTCTCTGGTCCTTTACAATGGAAGATGTAAAATGTTGGCATTAAAAAGCCACGTCTTCCTGGGAATGATGCTGTGGTGACCAGGTAGAAATACTGGTAGTGCTGAAATCAGTCTCAGCACAGAAGCATTTTACAAACAACTTGGAGGAAGCCAATAACTTTCTTGTGTTATCAGCATGCTAACAGCACTAAGTATATAATATAATAATAGTCGATTATAGTCTATAATTATCTGGAAAATCCATTTATATCTTAAAATCCCCATCGTTTATTTCAGTTTTTAAAAGTAAGGTTCATCTGGTTATTTTCCTGAAATTTACTGGAGAAAGGTTTAAAAAAAAGAAAACAAAGGGTTTGAAAGCTCTATGATTCAGGCTTCCCTGAAGAAAGCCTGTATAAATAGTAAGAATTAAACTACAGCAGCAACCTGTCCCAGAGGAAAAAAAAAGGCAGGTTTAATCTATGTAGGCATATCTATGTCTAAGCTTTGTATTCGAATTATTTGCTAATATAATTAATATCAATTCAGTAGAGACTCAAAGTAGGTAACTATTGAAATATCTTGTTTTCCTACTCTTAGACTACTTATTTATTAGCAAGGAACTGACTTTTTTATTTTTAAGTAAGCCAGTATTAGCAGCTTCATTTCTAGTCAAAGGGACTGCAGTCTCCATGCAAAATAGGTTGAAGCATACAACAAGGTTTAAAAAAAGTGTTGTGGGAACTTGATGATGTACTGCATAAATACAGCATGTGCTAACATTTTAAATTTGTTTCAAGTTATTAGACAGGACTTCCTACTGCAAAATCCAATAGAAACCCTGCCAAAATATATTGTAGCAGGTACTGCAAAAAACAACAAAGTACCAAAATGTACTCCTGGATAGAAATACATCCAATTGAGAATCACATAAAATTCACTTCCTTCTGAAATAACAGCTCCATCCAGAAACTACTAATGAAGGCTGTATCATCACTAGTAAGTTCTCAAGCATTTCCCTTTGTAGCATTTATTGCCTGTAATACCCAACTGAAACCATGTAAGTTCTAATCACACACCAGCACCTTACTAGGTTTATTGGTCAAGCAGCCCTCAGGGAAAAAAGAATTATAAAAGGGTAGTCCACTTATGGTTACCTGGAAAAAAATCTGCAATTTTTTTGGGATGCTTACTATGAAGGTCAAAGACCAGGGACAAATACCACCAGTGCAGTGGACAAGGTCACTGTAAACTCAATGTAGACATTTGACACTGGTAGGAGAAGGTGAGAAACCTCACAGTGTTAAGAATGTATCAACGCCCTTTTTGTAAGCAAATGACTCCAGCCTTACAATATTGTCCATCCACATCTGCATTAGTATTAAATACTTCACCACACAATTTGTTACTTCAATTTCAAAGCACCTTAAGCCTTCTTAGCTCTTCATTTTAGTAAGCATCAGTAAAAGTTAGCATACTGAAGAATCTACCTCAGCAGTTTTCCTGGTAAACTCAATAGTAACCAGAGAAGGTCACTGTATTCCTGAAATGCTTTCACCACCAGCTGATGACAAGGTTTATCGAGCATTGGAGGTGTTGCCATTGCTAATCCTGACTCTTCTGCCAATCCACTTAAATCTCTACCCTTCAACACAGGTACAGAACTGCACCACAGAAAGAAAAGAAGCTGCCTTTTGGCAGCTCTTGAAACACAAGGCAGATCTTGAAACACTAAGTTCAGTATTGTAGTATTTGTTTCCTATCTCACAGTCAGTAGTTATTTAAATATCAACTCGGATTCTATTTTTTTTAACATATCATAATATTGTGTCTCACTCTGTAAACCACTTCATTTTTTATAATCAACATTTCTGAGTTCCCTATTTGTTTTAATATAAACTCTGCAAAAAAATAGGAAGTAAAACATCTTAAGCTTCAACGACCCTCTAAAATAACTCCTTGTTTCAGTCAATTTCTAAATAAAGAAGAAACTGGCTAAGACAACCTATTGAGCACAAAAGGCTTTTAAATAGATGTGTTTTCAATAAAGTTATTTTATACTTAACAACATTTTCTCAGTGTTTCAAAGTTCTCTATTTTTTTAATTCCGCAATATTCATCACAATATTTTTTGCCTACAGTGAAACGCAACTAGTTCATTTTTAACTTCCCAGCTAATTTTTTCCCCATTTAAACAGAAAGCACTCAAAGCAATTATGATTGTGGCACTCCCTCTGTCAGAAAAGCAAGAATAATGCCAATTTACTCAGCAACAGGTACTGAAAATTCTCTCCAGGTTTAGGAACCTACAATTTGGTGATTGTACATAAATCACCACTGTACAACTCAGGCACCTCAATGGATAGGTAACTACTTTCATTGCTTATCATAGTCCTAAGCCAGTCATTGTAAACCAGCCAAAGGCCATGATTTTAAAGAACTTGCAGGTACTCTTTATAAAAACACTGCATTAATAACTACTTACTTTGTTACCTCACTATTTGTCAGTTAGTTAACAAGAAATACTCAAAATGCCAACAAAATATAGCATTTCTATCAAAGAAAAGAAGCAAAAGAAACTGTTTAAAATGCAAGCAAGCACTGTTGTGTCAGAGAAAGTTTTGCATCCACTACAAGTGCTGCACAGAAACCAGTAACAAAAGTTCTGCTGTTTCATGGAGTGTGCAAATGGTTTGACGTAGCAGAGTAAAAGCTGCTCCACTGGACCAGTGTGTACTGAACTGGTACTCTGAAAAGTCCATGGAAGCACAGTACCTGGATTACAGCGAGACAGACATCAGGCAGTGTAAAGCTGCCCAACCAACAGTCCTGATAAAAGCACCAGACATCAAGTGGAACATTGTGAGGTAAAAGCAGTAGCTTGGAGAAAAGAGCAAAACGACACAGTATTTCTGATCGCAGTCAAAAACACTGTAATAGGAATTACACACATGACAGAATGAAAAAAACAGAAAACACAAAATCCAAAACTAGAGATTAACAAACACCTAAACTGATGAGTACAGAAACAGTACTGATCATTACATGATCTTCTATAGTGAGCTAAGTACTGCACATGTTGAGTAGCACAACTCACTAAGCAAGTCGCATGCAAGTAGAAATGATGACTGTGTAATGTCTCTGACTGCAGAGAGGTCCTGAGATAAACAAAAAATTTTAAAAAAATCCCACTAACATGAAAAGTACATCTTTTAAGGGCACAGAGGATACCCTTCCACTGGGCCATGCTTTTGTTTTTTGTGATCAACTCTACACACAAACAGTAAGCTTATCCTAAGCTGTACCTCTCAAAAAAAAAAAACCTTTAGAACAGTTATTTACATGACTGCTAATTTCTATTAACCCATGCAAATATAAACTCACCCTAGTATTTCAACAGTAAATTGCTAGTTACATTTGAATTGTTGATGATCCAGTCTTCCACTAGTTTTACAAATTACATCCATCTTTACAAGACTTTAATCATTATTTCCTTACCTTACAGCAGCCATAAAATTCTCCCGGAAAGCCTGTTACATTATGACTAAAGTCTAAGTTAACACCAATATTGCAACAGAAGGATTTCAACTAATGCTTTTTATGTTTTATTTGTCATCATTTGTCCCTGTGCCAGCACCTCTGTGTTGAGATCATAACTTTCTATATGGTTACTAACACTGAAATACACTAGAGGAAACAAAGACTGCTGAACCAAAGTTGTAACTTGTTTTTTGGTTTGTTAGTTTGCCACAAACAAAAAGAGCAGAACTTGTACTGAGAACACGCCTAACTAACTGAGGTAGCTCACTACATTAAACCCTCTCCCCTAGATATAACCTCCTCCAAATACCAGAAAGCCTTTGATAGAAGAAAGGAGCCTTCAGTTATTTAGAACAAATAACGTGGTATTTTTACAGAGGACATACTGATGTCTCCTACATTTTGCAATATTTCATTGCTTTGTTTTGGGGGGAAGGGGGCAGAGGATGCTTTTTCAAAAGTAACTTCAAGAAACAATTTATTTCCAAAACTTGCACCATTTAGAAAATATACATTAAAAACGTTCTTTAAAGAAACTCAGGGTATCTAGGGAAGAGGGGGATATTAAGCTATTTTGCCTAACAATGCTGAACAGAACAGCCTGCAGGCATTTTCCTGCTGTGACCTTCTTTTATTAACAAATACACTGCTCCAGCAATAAATACACTGGAGCCCCACAGCTCAGAGATGCACCAGCAACCAAGGGTGTCATTTTGTTGGGAAAAATAACCGGAAAGGAAAGGCCAGGAAAGTTAACACTGAACAGACAGATGCGTGTATTATTCCTCCTTCAGGTGATAAAGTACAATTTGGAAATAGTAACTAAAACCAAACTTTTTGGAACCTACTGCTCACATGAAAATCCAAGGCCTAGGATAATCATATTTTTGTCCAAAAACACAACTTCTCAGTGCAGAATCACAAGTACTGTAGAGTTCAAAAATAATCACATAACAGAATCATGCCTCCCATTACCCAATCTCAACAGTTTCTCAACTTTGACATGTTAAAAAAACCCCACATGCCTAGGATTACAAAAACAGCATTACTAAGTGATTCAGGCAGAGAAAAATAAAGTCTCTACAGTCTATAAAAAGCTGTTTCCTTCTCCTTTGCAGATCAGATTTTAAGTATTCCACTTAATAACAAATGCATTAAATGTAAGAAATTTACAGTTTTTTAACTGTAATTTCTCACAAAATATTATCTTGAAGCTATATTCCCTTTAATCATCAGATATCCCTTTAAATACATAGTTTGCCTACTTCCTACTTAATATACGGCCTTTGCCCTGTCTTTCTCCAACCATTCATCCTCTCACAAAGAAGAAAAAATAGAAAATGCCACACAACAAAAAATTATAAAACTGTTATGATGCAACATCCCTACTATTTTAATTTCAGCAAATACTATCTGAAATACTTGGCTTTTGCCTTTTTTCTTTGTCAGATATCATAAATTTAAACTTTGCTGGTTTCAATGAATAATTAAATTTTCAAAAAGTGCAGGTAATTAAGACTACCAAAAATTAAAATTGAGTAAGAAGTCAGCAATTATAGACTGCATGTATTTTACCAGATCTGCAAGGGACTCTAATTAAACATGTATTAATTGCCCTAATCTTCTTAGGCAAGTAATAAATTGGAAGAGCTGATTAATGCACTGGATTTAGTTCAGCTTGTTAAATCTGACAACCTGGCAAAGGAAGACTATCTTGAAAAGCTCTTTTAGCTAAGTAATTGGAATTTTACTCTCAGTAATTTGCCATTCCATAATAAGAGCTATTTAGTACATTGACTCTTCGTCAGTGATTTTTTTTTTTAATACATACTAGTTATACTGAAACAGTACCATTATGCTGCTCATAAAGATTATGAAAAATTATGAACTTTGACCTTTATTGTCCATCAAAAGACACTTTCACTCTGAACACAAATTAGTGTATTTCCTTGCAGGCAATAAATCCTAATTAATTTTAATTCTAGAAGCTGCTAATAACATTTTAGAAAGTCCATATGGACACATTAAGTCCTCTACACAATTCATAAAGCCAGCAACTAAACCAGTTTTCAATATTAAATTACTGCTGATGACTGCTGGAATACAGTGAAATACCAGTATTCAAAGAGCTTCAATCTCTTCTCTCTTTTTTTTACCTATTTATGCAAACACTTCTGCATGTACACATGACAAGGGAGTGTAACATTTTTGTAATAGCAACCACAAAAAAATTAAAAAACAGAAGTTTGGAAACCTCCAGGTAGAGATTTTAAAGGTCCACTATCTCTCCAACACAATTGCTTATTCCTAGCTTATAACATGGAAAAATGCCTCAAGTTTTCCTCAAAAATAAGCAGATGTAGGTGAACAAAAGAAAAAAAAATCTCACTTGCTAAGGAAAAAAGCAGCAAGTAAAGTAGAGGGAATCAGAAATTTTTGTATTGAAAAATATTTTGAATTATTCCATGAAAGCTAAAGCAGCTCTTCATATGTCCTAGAAAATGTGAAAGTATATAAAGTCTTCCACATGAAGAAGTTTAGAAAGTCATGTGTTCCAAATCAAGTTCAGTCAGAAAACAAATCCTAAACATAAAAATATCTAGCTGCCATCAAATTTTCATTCTGTACTCCTCAGCACTGACATTCTATACTTCTGCTGTAGAACCTGTAGCTTCCAGGATCTACATTTAAAATTTGTTACTCTTCTGTTAGCAAAATCTAGTGTTCATATGCCTTGAAAATCAGTCACAGTGGACCTGAAACCTATTCTTTGTTCCTTAAGTATAGTATCAACTAAGGAGTCAGCCAGACATCAGTTTTGAGCAGCAACATGATTTTCACAACTAAGCTTTAACACTTAGAATAAGCAAAACAGCAAAAAGTTGATCAGATAATACCAGAGGACTGATAAGCCATGGAAGGAGACATGAAGGTACCTCAAAGAACTGTCAAACTCAGATGTCTCAAATATTTCCTACTCATTGGTCATGATGCAGTGCAATTTACCACTTATCACTGAGATCCCTAGCACAGGAGAAATTCTTTACTGTGAGGGTGGTGAGGCACTGGCACAGGCTGCCCAGAGAATCTGTGGATGCCCCATCCCTAGAAGTGTTCAAAGCCAGGCCGGATGGAGCTCTGAGCAACCTGTCTGAGGGGAAGGTGTCCCTGCCCAAGGCAGGGGGTTGGAACTACATGATCTTTAAGGTCCCTTCTGACCCAGGCCACTCGATGACTATGATTGGATAAACAGGTGGCACTCAATTTCAACTCTCATCCTCAGTAGTCTTCATGAAAGAAATAGTACTTTGCCATCCTGATACCGAGTTTAATTAAGGCATAGCCTTTTTTCCATTGGTTGTGTATTACTTGCAATGGAAGGGTTAGGGCTTGTGCCTGAGGCTCCCATGTACTACTACAAGATGCCAGCAGTAGAAAACCAATTCCAACTACTTCCCAGTTGATGGCATTGACCATTTAAACATCTGTTAGACTTGTTAGCTGCACTTAGGCTATGAGAAAAAAATCCATATCTGAACTTGAGGTTTCTGACACAGAAACCTTCAAGGCTTATAAAAAGACACATGATGAGAAAAGCCCCCAGATTTCAAGATCTGCATAACTGAAAGCAAAAGAGAACTGGAATGCTAAAACACCTCCACTTCCTAGCACAGCGTCAGTTCAGCACTGCTGAACATAAACTTAAGTTTGAAATATGACAATTATTCAGTTTGTGATTTGCCCGCGCTCCATTTCATTGCTTCAGAAGACATACCACAGCTTTATCAGTGGCAGAACACAGTTTGTCATAAATCAGCACTGAACAGGGAAAGCCACTGAATATTATTGAGTTAAGTGAGAAAACGGACAGTGAGAGTTGAAAAATCCTTGGTGAAAAGGAACTACTCAGATGACAGGATGTGCGTCATCTGTCAGGAGCAAAAAGCCAGTGACTACAACTTCTGGTCCAAAAGATGCTGGGTTCTGTCTCACTTGAAAGAGAGAAACAAAAACAGCAAAAGCAGAATTCTGACAGAAGTTCCTATCTTTTCTGTATAATTTGTTTGCATTTTTGTACCACATTACCAAAAAAATTTAAATCCCAAATTTGATTCTGAAAATAATAAAAAATATTTTAGATAGAGCAGTGAGTTAAATACACAGATTCTGGAAAGTACATGGGAACAGAGAGCATGAAGTAATTTAGACCAAAGCATCCATTAATGTCCAGTTTCAGTTCAACAGACTACATCATCTTCTGATAAAGTGGAATCAGTTAAAAGCTAGAACCCGCATTTTGTAAAGCAAATCAAAGACAGTTTTCTGCCCTACAGACTTTCTAACAAAAAAACCCAAAACCTAATTGTGATAAAAAAGTCTACATTTATCTTCTCAGTGCTTTTCTACCATCTTTCCCCATATTTATGCAGGCAGTACAAAACTCAACTTCAGCATTTCCTGTCAACATTAAAACCTAAAAATCCTGACAAGCACATGACAAAGTCTTGTGGTTGAAGATGCTATGTATTTAAATTTTCATGATATCACACTTTCCAAATGTTACAAGCATACAAATCAAATGTATGTTCTTACTGTTGCCAAAGAGCTTTCTAGAAAAAAAAAAGAAACACCTACAAGACTTCCAGTTTTCACTGACTTATCTCTCATTTTCTACACATATCTGAACTTCATTCTTTTGGCCCTCAAAACTGAAACCTAGAAAAAAATGTTGTTGAAGAGATTTCCATAAAATTCTTTAATGTTTCCTAAGTAATATTTGCAAGCTACACAGACTGATAATGAACTACCATCCCCCTCTCAACTTTTACAGAATGTCTCTGCACTCTAAACAGACATGTAATCCACACTAAAACTAACTTCTTTTGAAACACATGCTTCTGTTACTACCTAAATGTTTCAGGTCTTACTGTAAAAGTAGCAAAGACTTCTGTATATTTCATTTAGTTATGCTTGTCCTTAGAAAAGGTGAATACCTTAAGACTTAATTCCATTTTTCTCTCCATACATCATATGAGAACACCTATCATTTCAAAAGTTACAATTATTACAATATTAAAAAAAATTGACACATCTCTTCTAAATTTTAGTAACTTTGTTCATTTTTTTTAAGACACATGTTTTAAATCCTTTTGTTTTGCGTAACTGGTGAATCACAAGATGATACTCAGGCATAATGCTGAATTCCATACCAATACCTAATGTCTTTAGCTTTAGCACAATTAATGAAGTACATAAGGGTGAACTGTAGTAATATTTCCTAGATCACACAGAACTTGAGTACAAACCATAATTTCCTTCAGGTTCACACATATAAGGAGTTTCAGACAGAGGGAAATACAACAATAATCCTGTAATATCCAACAATAATCCCAAATCCTGGGCAGCATCAAAAGCAGTGTGGCCAGCAGGTTGAAGGAGGTGATTCTCCCCCTCTACTCTGCTTTTGTGGGACCCCACCCGAACTGCTGAGCACAGTTCCAGTGTCCTCAACATAAGGACACAGAAATGTTGGAGCAAGTCCAGAGGAGAGACACAAAGTTGATAAGAGGACTGAAGCACCTCCCTTACAAAGCCAGGCTGAGGAAGTTGTGGGTGTGGGTAGAAACCTCATTGTAACCTTTTTTTTTGACAGGGCCTACTGGGAAGCCAGAGAGGGACTCTTCATCAGGAACTGTAGCAATAGGACACGGTACAATAGGTACAAATTGAATACAGATATTAGGGAGAGGTACAATAGGTACAAATTGAATACAGATATTAGGGAGATGATATTTACAGTGAGGGTGGTTAGGCACTGGAGCAGGTTGCCCAGGGAGGTTGTGCGTGCCCCAACCCTGGCAGTGTTCAAATCCAGGTTGGATAAGGCCTTGAGCAACTTGGTCTAGTGGGTAGGGACTAGTGATCCTTAAGGTCCATTTCAGCCCCTTAACATTCTATGATAATAGGACACCGCCAAAACTGGCGGGGCTGTGGGATGAAGAACTGGCCAGGTCCAGCCTTGTTTTTTCTAAAGGCACACATACATCTACAGCACAAGTGACAGAGGTTCAACTAACATATCAAAATATTCAAAACTTTTCTAACTAAATATTTAACATACAATTCCACTTGTGTTTTACCCTATTCTAAATATTGTTTTAAACATTCATCTGAGACATCTCAATGTAGCAATGTGACTTGTCTCTATCCCCATGGAACAGCTCCTCACAGCTCCAAAGTCCACAGCTCCAACAGAGCACTACCAAACTGTGTAAAATAATCACCTTCAGATAGTTTGATGGCAAGTCAATTTCTGCTATGACAGACTAATCTTTGAAGGAGGCTGCTGGGGTTTCTTTTGAATAGTGATTTACCTTAGTTAATCACATAAATTTCTGTTGATTAGGTGCATCATCTCCAGTGTGCATGTACACAGAGATCTTCCAGTACTCAAGACTTAGCAGTTAGAAATCTTGAGAAAATCCAACAACCACAAATTTTAAGAGACATAACGCATCTGACAGCTCATTCGAAGACACCAGTGACCACTATAAACCTCCTTAATTCTACTCCACCTGCAGGATGTTCTCTCAACACAGAACTGCAGATACTTCCAAAAAGACATTGAAACAAATTCCCTAACCAAACATGGGGTTCAAAGAATAAATGTGACAGATGCTAAGAAATTTCTTTAACTGCACAACTGCAAGGCAACCTTTCACAATGTTGAGAAGGATTATAAGAGAACTTGAAGGAAAGGGACAAAATTAATTATCTTGTAACAAGGCAAATAAAATTTGTTATTTGGCAAATGACCTGCAAATTAATATTTCTTGTAGGCTAGGATCTGACTATTTCAAAATACTGTAAAATGAAAATCTTTAATTGCTTGCAGCCACATAATTTCAAGAAGGCAATATTAGAAACTTGCATACAACTTCAGTCCAAGTTGCACCTTGTACCACAATTACATCTTTACACTGTTTGGATCCAACATTCCATTGCAAACTTACTTTTGTATTACATTCTGTAAGCTGAGCATCATACCCAATTCACTTTTCATCTTTTCTCTGTTGACACGGCACTCGGCCAAATAGCGGAGAGCCTACAAGAAAGAGGAGCACAGCAGATCAGCAATACATCCAGAACATCACCAGTCACTTCTGTTAGTGCACACCTGCAAAACACTCACAGAGGCAAGTCTAGTAGGAAGAGAAAGAATTATCACCTACTACGAACATAAAAAATTATTTTATTTTTATAAATACACAGAAAGCACAGAGTATCTAATCTAGGAGAAAAGGCTGAGAGACTGGGTTTGCTAATACCAGCTGAGAGCCTAAGGGACAATTTAACAGCTGTCTACAGCTATGCTAGAAGCTTTTACAAAGATGGTCGAGCCCGACTTTCCTCTACAGCAGCAGACAAGGGGGAACAGCCACAAACTGTAGCTTGGGAAGTTCAAATAAGGTGTAATAAAAAGCTTTTTTCCTCTGAAGGTAGTACAACACTGGAACAGATGACCTAGTGGAACTGCAGAATGAACGAGACAAAGCTACAACTGACCTGATTGAGTGCTGGTGACAGTCCCAATTCAAACAGGAAACTGAAGTGAATGACTTCCAGAGGTCCCTTCCAATAAACATTTATGTGACCTGAGATCTAAAGTAATTTTTATACATGATGCTTCCAGTATAATTTCCATCAATTCTGTGGGCACCCCCACCAGTACTAGAAACAGAAACCTCATCACTACCAAGTTCCTACTGTCCACAAAAAGAGGTCTAACACATGTATAAGCTTTTGAAGACTAATTGCAATTTCATCATTCCATGCAGGAATAAGAATACCACCGGCAGCAAACTTTTTAGCTAATTGTGACCTAAACTGGGAAATTGCACTTATTTGTTGCTCAAGGTTTTGTTTACTTGACTTTCAAGGTAGATTCTTTGCACAATTTTACACAGTTGACCCCAGTTGGTAACTGCATATTCATACGATCCTCCTAACATAACACTCTTCCAATTAAAATGTCAGTCCTTTTCATGAGACATCTCTCTATTGTTTGTGCTGAGAAAGTTTTCTTAGAAGGAGCCTCCAAAGGTGTTTTACTGATGTAGGTACAAGAACTGCACTTGAAAAATCCTGCAATACACAAATACAGTGATTCATAACATGGAGTTTGTGACACAAGGTTTAGAAGCACACCAACTCTTTATATATAGCCATGTAGCAGCTACACTGCACAGTAACTGCTTTAAAAATAACATGCCCCTTAATCCCTTCAGAAATAGAGGACTAATCATCAGGGCTTGTTTTTTCCAAGACATCTTCTGCACATATCAGGTAAAATTCACAAGACTGTTTTATTGCCTCTCAAGAAACTGACTGCTGTCTGGCACGGTAAGAACCTGAGATGTGATTTTTGTTATTTCCTGATGCGGACCAGTATCAATAGTTGCAGCTGACAAATGTTGTTTATCCATTTATTATCTTACTTCTCAACTATGGGGAAATACCTAAAAGGATATCTCTCAAATAACTTGTATGCTATGAAATGTATCCTTGCCAGTGTAACAAGTTTCTTATTTTTATTCCAGCAATTTAATAAGGGTGCAACTCAGCTGGACAAAGAAAAACCTATTCTCTTAACAGCTTTTTTGAGTCACAGCTCAAATGAGGCCGAGGTCGTGAGACCAACTTAATTGACCCAACTTTTCAACACTAGGAAGTCCCCATCCCTCCTGCCTCCCAGAGGAGATACAAAGGTATCCCTTCAAAAAAGTGAGATAATTTACACTTATTAAATTCAGTATACTGAAAGCATAGGGAAAGTTATTGATATGAACTTTGGCTCAGCTTCTGTTTAGCTAAACACTTACCTGTGTTAGCTTTAAGGCTCATATAGGTGAGTTCATCAAGTAAGTTCAACATAATGACTAGGACTACCTGCATACTTTAACACAAAACACACTGCGGCCAGTCTTGATAAAAAGACATCTTTGATGGTTTTTATGTGAAATTTTGAAGTAGTTCCTTAACTTCAGGGCCCTGTTTCATAAAATTTTAGTCCAAATTTCAGAAGGGGAAAAAATAGTAGTATTGCCTGCGTTACTTCTGATTTTTTTTTTTTAATTTATATCATTCAAAAATTCTAACATTTGAAGTATATCATAAAGAATTTCTGAAATCAAGACTAGCAAAAACCAGAAATAGAAATATATAGAACATACATATAAATTCTTCATCAGATAGAAAAAGCCACCCTCCCTGATAAGTTCTACAACACATCAGAAAAGTTAAATATGGAACTATTATGATTCATACAGATTATTACAATTTCAAGTACAGGAATTTCTGAGCAGTACAAAAAGAAATTTAAAGTCAGTGCTGCACATCCCTTTATTAAGTACACATTTAATGGAAGATCATTACTTTTAACTATTCCCATTCAAATGGAAGCACTTTTCGACCAACAGGATAACTACAAAAACAAAAAGACTTTTCAGAATGGAAAAATACAAAACATGAAGGCTAAAAAGTTGTGGGCAAAGATATTTAAACCTTCAGAACCTAAGCAGTTCAAGAACTCATTAACACAAGGAGTCTGAGTAGCAGACTAGATCATGTATCCATAGTAAACTGATCCATTTCTCATTGCAGCCACATCCTGCTCTCTAAATCCTGATTCTTAATCCACTCTTAACTCTTATTGCTACCTGGAACAACCCATCTGCCTCCCATCCTCACCCAAGGAGATTTCCTTTCAACACAACTTGAGTACTGTCAGGGGCTGTGGAACTACACTGCAAACTGGATTAGTGCTCATCACTCTTGGCAAAACCAGTTCTTTTATGTAGAACTAGTTTTTGAAACATGATCAAGAGAATTATTTGTGAATCTCATGCAGGCAGTGAGAATACACAGCCCAACATAACAAAGGAAGGAAAAAGACAGTGGGACAGCCAAACAAGAACTTCTTTTAAGATCACAGCCTAAGGAAACTACACGGGGAAGAAAAGCAATGCAACACATTTCCAAGAACAGTATACTCAAATCTACGTTCTCCTACCAAAGAAAACTATAGTCTGCCAGATGCTGTGGCAAGGCTAACCTAAAAAACAGTTAGCAGGACACAGGTTTCCTGGCTTATGGGACCTCCCTCCCCAAACACAAAAGAAATCGGTCACTAAAGGGATTTCAAGAAGTCCACTAGTATCCACTATGAAAGCAACACAAACTGAAAACAATGTATTATGGTACAGATAGGTCTCAGTGATATAAAGAATAATGTACACCTGCCATGTACACATGTAAAAGCCAGAGCTCTTTGCTCTTTTACATTCTTTGCAATTAAATAATAACATAATTGAAAAACAAAAGAAGGGAGCACCACATAAACTTCAGTAATTTAAAATCTTAGAACTCTAATTCAACTCTTGAAATGATTAAATTCTGACTTTCACTTCTCCCATTTCTAACCAAGAAATAAATTTTTTAAGCTAATATTACAATTCAAGATAAGAAATCAGGACTTCAGCATTTATGATTGAGAAGAAACAGGCAAAAGCTGGAACAAGTTGTATTAGATACTGATAGATTTGGGATTGGTTGTTTGTTTTTAATACCATGAGGCTGTTGGAACGCTCAAACAGTGTGCCAGAGAGGTTATGGAATCTTCATCCTTCAAGGTGTTGAAGATCAAGTGAACACAACCATGAGCTGTGATCTGAGTGCACCTAATTTGGGCATGGGGTTGGACTACATTGCCTTGGGAGGTTGTTTCTAACCTAAGTTATCCTATGATTGGATTTTGATTTTTATAAAGTGAATATCAAGTCACTGTCCATATTTACCAGGCTCTATGACTTCATCATAAAAAAGAGATTTAAGGGTCCTTACCTCCCTCCACACAAAAAGTGAAACAGCTGCATTCGGGAAAAAATGCAAAGTAAATTAATATCTTTTAAAAAATACCCTGGAAGAATGTGTCATTTTTGAAATACATGGGTGTTTGTTTGTTTTTTAAACACATGTAATGAATATCAACATAATATAAAACCAGGCATTATTTTTCACATTTTCACTTGTTTAAACAAATTGTTTAAACAGTTTCATTTGTAAATTGCTTGTTTAAACAACTTGCTTAACAAAGTTTAGAAATTCCCTACCAACATAGAAATTTATCTCCAGAATACTTACTAGTAAAGCTGAATGAACAACCTGAGGGTTGGGATGGTCCAAAAACAGAATAAGACCTGGCAGGCATCCTTGATCCTGAACAATGGCCCGTCTGTTCAATGGATCAGCTGCTAGATCTCGGAGTTGGTTAACCACAGACAGCGCATCAGGCTCCTCACTCATAGCAGAATTCATCTTTTCTGCACCATTCATACAAAATACCTGCTGAAAAAAAATTTATTACTACTATCACAACATTTATCATCAATTAAAACAGAGACCAAAAAAGCACAAAGGCAATGATTTGCTCTAAACAAAAAAGTATAAAAAACCCAAGGACTAGAACTCATGGAAGGTGCATGGAATTGATAAGGATGTGGGTCCTGAAATTTATAAACTGGAAATCTAAACTTCCTATGCAGAGAACAGATATATTTGGATAATAAGGTTTTCATTTGTTTCCTATGTGTCATTTCAGACCAGTCAATCTTTATGGCAGTATTGTGTGCTGTTTTTTTCTCCTTACACTAGTGAAAACATTTTCAATAAATCCAGCCTTCTCACAAGGCACCCTAGAAGTCTATAAACATCCTTCTGTGCAAAGGTGCAAAAACCAAAGAATTTTCAGAGTAGCTTTGGCAATCAAAAAATTTTACAAAAAATGAACGACAAAAGTCAACAAAATATTAACAGTGCATCAAGAACAGCGAACATTAAGCTTTATTCTTCATCCATATATCAAATAAATAGTGCAATGTCATACACTCAAAGGCAGAAAGGGCTTTAGAGGCTGGGTTTGAGTTGTTTTTTCTCCTTTTCACAAGTATCCCTCGATTAAAAGAGAGCAAGCAGGTCACGCCTTGCTCCAGTCGAAGTCCAAACCACCAGATCAATTTCAAAGGAGACACGTGTTAGTGTGAGAGTATCAGATTGCAGAGTTGTTTAATAATAACTACTTCACAGGCAACAAAAGCATAAGTTTGTTCAGAAAAAATTCTAAAACCTTGGTGTAAAAAAAGTTTCTTTCTGTCTCAGAAACTACTAAATGCTAACTGCAGTCCTGGTTGTTGCCAGTACCAACTCAGCCAGGTAACTTAAGGCATAAAAGTGGGAGTGAATGCAAATTGTTAATTTGTTAAATCACTCAGTGTCCCCCAAATAAAGAACAAATACAATTTTTAAGCGATCACATTCTTTTAACATCGTTTGCCAACATTAAATAGTTTTTCTTCACTGAATGTTGGCCTCTGAGGAACATAAATTTATCACACTCATCAAAAACAATGATCATAAGCATGCATTTAGACTACGATAATTTCTGAAATTTTCATGGAGAAAAAAATGCTGTTAACCTCTAAGTCAATGTCCCTTACTTCAGGAGAGTGCTAGAGTGGAAAATACAGGCCAATGATTCGTCTCCAGACTATTTCTCTGGACTATTAGAAATGAAAAAGATATCAACTGGGAGATACAGTAGCTCAACCAATAGGAAGTTTGTGTTTCCAAAGGAGAAAAAAATCTAATATAATAAAAAACAAAACAAAACCTCAGCAAACAAAGCCATCAAACAAACAAAGCCAAAGCAGCTCTGTTGAGTATTATGAACTATTTTCCATAGTACATAAAGGAACTTATTATACAAGACTTAAAAATCAAGTCAGGAATGGAGCTGATGCTAATCAAAGTCTCTGACTTCCAGCTCTGTGTCCCAAGCACCATATCACTCCTATAACTCTTTCCATCCTGATCACCTTTTGCCTTTTTCCTTCTAATCCTCTGAAAAAACCCACCCACAAAACCAAGTTTTACCTCACCTATTCCATTAGGCTACACTCATCTGAAGGGAGCTACAAGACGGAGAGGAACATTTTACAAAGGCATATAGTGACAGGACAAGGGGTAATGTCTTTAACCTGAAAGGGGGCAGGTTTGGATTAAATATTGGAAGAAATTGCTGTAAGGGTGGTGATGCACTGGAACAGGTTGCACAGAGAAGGTGCGGATGCCCCATCCCTATAAAGTGTTCAAGGCCAGCTTGGATGGAGCTCTGAGCAACCTGATCTAGTGGAAGGTGTCGCTGCTCAGGGTAGGGGAGTCAGAACTAGATGCTCTTCAAGGCCCCTTCCAATCCAAACCGTTCCGTGATTCTGTTATCCTCAGACCCTAACTCCGGAAACAACTCTGAAATCCTCACCCTTCTCCATGATCTGCAACAATCAATTCCACCAAAACTCACGCCCTCGCCCACTTCCCGGAGTTTTTTAATTTAAAAAAACAGGCGGTCTTAAAAGTTATAACAAGCTATCTATAATTCGGGAGTCTGGCAGAGCAGCGAGCCAGATGCCTGCCCCTGTCTCCTCTTCGTAGCTTTGAGATCAAAGCCTGACCCAGGCACCACAGCCCTGTCTCTCTGCCGCTCTCCCCTCCGCTTTGTGCTCTCGCCGGGGCGGCCCTGCAGAGGAACCTGCACAGCCCCGCTGCCAGCCCTCCCCAGGCGCCCGAGGCCTCAGCCCGGCGGCGACCAGGCCCCGGGACTCAGCTCCCAGGCCCCGCGGTCGGCGGAGACGCAGCCCCGCAGCCACCGGGCAGCAGGCGCTGCGGGATGTATCTGGAAGGCAGGGGGGGGATCTCGGCCGCACACGCCGCCCCCTCACGGCCCTTCCCGGCGCGGCCTGTTCCCCTCCCCGGCAGGGCCGTACCGTCGCAGAAGCCGTCCCTGGGCGGACTCGCAGCTCAGCTCCGCGCCCCCATATCCCGCGGGGCGGGGCGGCGCGGCCTGCGGAGAGCGGCGGGAGGAGCACGGGAAGAGGCTCGGGAAGAACCGCGGGATGAGCACCGGAACGAGAGCGCCTGCACCTCCCACCGGAGCCCGCCCTGACCCGGCACCGCGCTACACCGCGCGGCGCGATTGGCGCGTACCGAGCGCGGCCCCCCGCCAATCGAGGAGCTCTTTGTTCCCGGAGGGGCGCGGTGCAGGCCGGGAGGTGTAGTTCGAGGGCTGTAGTCCAGAAACACATGCCTCGCGCACCTCCATTTGTTTTGGATTTTTTTTTTTCCCTCCGAAGATTGTTATCTCCAGAACTTGAATTTACCGCTCAAATAAAGTGTAGCGTGTACTGTAAAACAATGTAGTGTGAACCACACCTGATGTTGTATGGACAGAGAATGCCCATCTCCTGGTTCGAAACCCGAAGTGGGTATTCCCCACCCCATGAGACACCGAAATAAGATTTGGTTTAATAGAATCAAGGCATAGTTAAGGCTGAAAAAAACTTCTAACAGCACCAGGTTCAGCATCTTGATGATGATCTGGGCTCCCATAAAGGCAAGGTTTTTTTTCTGTTTCTTCATTCCTCCATGTAACCTTGGCACCTTACTTTAAAATGCTTGAGTAAAGTTCTCAGTAGTTTCTAAAGCTCTAAACACCCGCTAAGTAATGCTTAAATCAATTCAGCATGAAAAAACTCTGAACTCTCCTTTATCACGCCTCTACCCCACAGCGATCCCGACTTCCCGCTGGTTCCACAGCGATCCCGGCCCTCCTTTTCACAAGGTTTCAATGGGACACAGCCGACGCCAGCCCAGGAGCCACCGGCGGTGCCGCAGCCGGCAGCCACACCTCAGGGAGCCGCAGGCCGCCAGCAGCCGCCGGGCAGCGCCAGCGGTCCTGGCCGAGGCGGAGCCCGGGGGCGGCCGAGGCTGCGGCGGAGCCCGGGGGCGGCCCCGCAGCCTCCACAGGAGCGCGGCTGCAGGCGGACCCGGCAGCGCTGCCCCGCCGGCGACAAGGCAGGGCCGCTGTCGTTGCCCACCGCCTGGGAATGACGGAATCAGCGAGGCTGGAAAGCACCTCTGAGGTCACCGAGTCCAACCTGTGGCCGAGCACCACCCTGTCATCTAGACCGGGGCGCTGAGTGCCACAGCCGGCCTTTCGTAAACACCTCTGGGCACGGTGACTCCACCACTTCCCAAGGCAGCCCACTGCAGCGTTTAATCACCCGTTTTGTGAACAAATGCCTCCCGCTGTCCAGCCTGACCCCGCCCCGGCACTGCTGGCCGCTGTGTCCTTCATCCCGCTCGCCAGCTGCCACGAGCCCCACACCCGCCCGGCGCGCTTCGCGGCGCTCCCGGCGTCCCGCCTTTATTGGCGGGTCCCGCTCACGTGACCGCGCGGGGGGCGGGGCAGGGCCCCCCCTCCCGCTGCCGGCTCGGCGCCTGCCGGGTAGCGCCTCACCCCCGCAGCGCGCGCCACGTCCCGCCTCCCGCGCCCGCCGCCGGCTCGCGATTGGCCGGGGCGGCGCCGTGCCGGTCGCCGATTGGCTGCCGGGGCAGGGCCGCGAGCGGCCGCGCGAGCAGCGGGTGAGGCAGCGCGTCGGCCGCGGCGGCGGGTGAGGGGCGAGGGGGGGCGGCGGCGGCAGCGGCGGCAGCGGTGGTGGCGGCGGCCGCGGCTGAGGTTCTCCCCTTGCCCTTGGGCAGCCCCTTCCTCCCTCCTGGGCACCCCCTTCCTTCCCCCTGGGCAGCCTCTCTTGGCGCGGCCGATCCCGGGCGAGGGGCGGTGTGGGAGGGGAAGCTTGCCTGGAAACCACGTACAGGCCGCTCGGGGCGGCCCCGCTGTCCCCGGGCAGGGCAGGTGCCGGCAGGATCGTGGAAGAGCCTCGGCGTGCTGGGCCGAAGCTTTTGTTCGTGCAGGGGAACTGCTGTGATGGGAAGGTGACAGGTCACGGGGAATAATGTAAATAGAAGATCATGTGGAGATAATTGGGAAGTTTTTTGAGGACGCTTTAAAATAGAGAGTTGGCGTATAAGAGGAAAAATGAGCCCTAAGGGGCATGGGGTTTTTATTTATCTTTTTTTGTAAATTTACACTGCTTGCTGTGTGCACCTTTACTGATACTGCTGCCGTGCTCAAGCTCTTCTGTAGTGGTCATAAATAAGTAACTTGCTGGGTGCGTGTTTTCATTTTGTTTAACGAGCTGTTGAAATTCCAAATATTGAGGGTGAGTAGAGTTTGAATGCTGAAATCAATCGTAGTGCATTGATCTCTGCCTGACGCTGTCAGCAGTGCTTCATTAATATTAACATGCTGTCCTCAGAGTGCTCTGCAGCTCTGGTGAAGGCAAGACTTACAAAGATTAAATGAATAGGAATTATGTCTCCTGATCCCCACTGGCTTTTACCTAGGTGATAAAAATGAGTCAGGCGAGTTATCTGCACATCAGGTCTAAAAGTTCTGGTTTACTTGTCGCTGTGTAGGGGCCACTAGCTAAGATATGATTTCTGTGTGTAGGAACTCGGCATTGTTACACAGGGAGGTATCTGGGGGGGGGGGGGGGGGGGAATGGGACATTTTAAATGCTTTTTCGGACTTACCTGCTGTTGTCTCTCAAAGCTGTAGCAGAAAGACTGACATTCGCAGCAGCTGCTGGGGAGGTCTGTCTGTCCAGCAGGGAAGTGCAGGTGCTTGGTTGTCTCTGCCACATAATACCTTGTGGTGGATAGGTGTTGAAGGGTTTAACTTACCTCTCAGTGGTATCATAGTGTACTGTGCAGGTATAATCATTGCTGAGCAAAAGCTTTTGATTAAACTAGTGCTGAAACATGGATTTTTTTTTCTCTGTCTTTAGTTGGCAAGGTAGGGTAGCATGAATGAAATCTGATTAATAGGGTTTTGGACCTTCAGGTAAATATGATGGGGCTATATTTTTAGGAAAGCTTTAGCAACTTCTGTTGCAAGTAGGTATGATTTTCAATTCCTGCTTTAAATTTCGTGCCAGTACTAGCTTAGATCGTCCCTGTAGTATTTACTGACTTTTATTTCTCTCTTCATATCTTTCCAAACAGGTGTTTCTGTTAGTACTGGGGTGCTCCATTGTTTATAGCTTCCACACCAAAAAACAGACTCCTGTTTCTGGCTATATGACCTCTGCCAAATGCCCATTTACTTTGCTTGTAGCTGTGTCAGTTTGGGACAGAGTCTGGTCCTTTATCCAAAAATTCTTCCGCCCATTTGGCTGTTGTGATAATGGTTTGGTTTTGGTTTGGGTTTTTTTGGGGTTTTTTTGTTTGTTTTCTCTTCCTTCATTACTTTTTAAATAATGTTTCCTTGTGGATGTAATTTTATTGGATGAACTTGGGTCATGTGGTAGTCTGAAAGACTGTGGAGATATGCTTGCCCTAGTTCTTGCTTAAATAAGGAGGAGCCTGGTCTTTTTGCATTTCATTTTTTATGTGGCTGGTATTCCTTTGAACCTGTGCTTCTTTGAAAATTTTATACTTTTTAAAGTTATGCCTTTTGAATTTAGAGACTACACCTTTAATTTTTCAGATTTCATACCCTTGTTTATTCTTTGTTAAGGCTAATCTGTTCCATCAGTCCTGCTAAGTCATTCTCTTTGTGTTTGTATGGACCTTAAGTGAATGAGAGAAACCTTCAGTAAAAAAATAGAAATATCATATTTCTTTTAAAGAGCAAGAACTCACGCTCTGACGGGGACCTGGATAAGTACAACATTGCAAAAACTCATAGAAGAATTTCAATTTGAAAGCAGCTGCATCTGATTTTCTTTTAATGTTTCCTGTGTAGGACTCACTAAAAAGTCTGGCAAAAGGCTTCTGTTCATATTTACTGGGTGTTACACCTTATGTGTAGAGATTCCAGAGCTTTTATGTTTATTTAATGAACTTTTTGTCATTTATAAGTGGTTTTATCTCTCAGCTTTGTTGAGTTGATATTTGATGTGAGAGTGTTGAACAGAGCCTGCACAAGTGGTTGGGAAAAGTAGGGGCAAATAAGCTCCAGGGGGCTTGGGAATGTAGACCTCCTCATTTCTAAACCAAGCAATTCCTCCATATTTCTGTATCAGTGAGAAAGTTTTTCAGCATTGCTAATTTCTGGGTTTCATTGAATTGAACCCATGAAATTCCAACCCCTTCATGCTTTATGCGGTGAAATGTAATTCTTTATGTCACTGCACCTTGGACGTCTTGGTAATCTTGTCTATGGCTGCTGCTCATCCTTGTAATAGTTCTGCTGAGGCAGAGCAGAAGGACCATTTTTTACAGCAATATTACTGTCACTCAGGGCTTTTCATTGTAGTAATTGAGTTATGGGAATTTTTGAGGAATTAAACTATTTTTACTGCAGGTAGCACCAAGAAGAGAGAGAACAAATGCCACAAAGATCAGTATTTTAAAAGAAGTATTATTCTGTTTACTAAAAGCAATAAACATTTACTTCTGCTTCTGCAAATGGTTTGTAATGGTACAGAGCATGAGAGGTGAATTTGCTAATGATTTCATTCTTGCTGTCCAGCAGTTTCTTTTGGAATGAACCCTGTCTGTTCTTGGCACATAAACCAATTGTGAAATAGTTGAGTTTTGTGTACAAAGATGTAGTGCAACATAGTCAGAAGGAAATAAGTATGAAGTTTGCCTGGAGATAATTCTGTAAACTCATAATCAGATAAAAATACACTTAGAAGCATTTTTCTTTTAGATAACAGATTAACTGGAGGTTGTTCAAACATGGTGGTTTTCCTTAGAGCCACAGACTAAGGAAGCTAGTCCAGGAATCGGGTGGTACTCTGTGCTCTTACAGATTGATTTCATTCAATTTCTTCTGCAAGAACAGACAGATCATTGAAAAGAGCAAGATGTTGGTGACCCCAGTCTCAAGTACTTTAAGTATTCATGCTACAGAGGAAACAACTTACAAAGTGAACTATAAATATTTTTTTTACGGAGTACTTGTTGCGTTGAATGAATGCTCTTTTGTGTTCAGTCATCAGAGTCTTGGAACCTGGAATTATAAAGGATCACCTTAATATTTAAGGGCAGGATAAGTGTTTTGGACTATTTCCAATGCTTTGTGTCATCATGCTCCTTCTTTTATTCCTGGGGTTTTGAATCCCATTGACCAAGTTTCTGAAATTAATTATCAATATTTCAAAAACTGCTTTGACAAGTTTCTGAACTTTGCAAGGTGAAATTCACTAGATACTGTCGTCCTGGATGCCTGTAACTTCTCAAGCACACACTGCTTTCTTTCCTGTTGCATCATGGTTGTCTCTCTTGCCTTTTACTGCTAATACATGTAGGACTTTTTTATGCCTGTGAGATGGAACCCATTTTGTAGCTTGCCTTTTTTAGCTTGCTACTTCGTATTTATACTATTCTGTCATCCTGATGTTGTGCTACTTTTTTTTCTATATCTGGTTTTGTGCTTTTGATTGGTTATCTTGTCAGTTTTTGTGTTGTTCTTTTACCTGTTTGCCTTTAAGTTCCTTAAATTCTTGGAAACTTTCTAGACCTGCTCTGATTTCTTTGGAGGAAGTTCTAACACTCCCTTTTCACTTCTGTCCAAATTGTCTTTGTTGTTAGACTCGGACCTCTCATTTAATTAGGAACAAAATCATACGTTTTCTTCTCTGGAAGAAAATATGACTTTGACTTCTTTTAAACCTATGAGCTGGCTGAGAGACCAATGTATCAGGATACAGTCATTCATTTTAGTCCTCTCACTTGCCTTTCTCAGCCAGCCCTGTCTTTGCAGTTGCTCAGCAGTACCCTACCTTTTTCTCTTTAGTTTGAATTTGTCGTGATGCAGCTTTCTTTTTTCTTCCTTTGATTTCCACACTGCTTGTTGAACAAGTCTGGACTTTGGAATGAGGTGGAGCATATCACATGTAATCACACCTTTGGAACAGGTTTCCCCTTTTATGAGAGCATTCCTCTCTTTTATGTCACTGCATGCTACTGTGGTGGAAACGGTGCCAAATCCAATGTGGGGTATTATATTCTTCCTGTTTTAAGAACACTGCAGGTGCAATGGGATCCAAGGCCCATACAGTGGGCTGTGTAAGGGAAGAATAACAGATACCTAAAGGAATAATAGATCAAGTAGATGGTAATGCTTCTCTAATTGACTTCTCAAGCATTCTGTAAAGAAGTCCATGACTTATTTATTTACTATGAATGAGTGTAGCTTGTATTCATGGCTGTTTGGTAGCTAGCCCATTATTCTTCCCTATTGTTTTTCCTATAACAGTTGCCATTTTCATTCTAATCTCCTGGTGTAGATTAATAGTTTCTTCTGAGCTTAGTCACAAACAAAAGAAAATCCTATGATGATGAGAAACTAATATCAACTGTCTTTTAAGCCTGTCTAAAAAAAGATAACTGTAAGATTGTACTGTTTCTGCCAAGTTTCCACAAGAGGTACGTTATTACTAAGGAGCTGTAAACTGTTGAAAAATTTTGTAATGGAAACAATGATGGTCTAACTGTAGGACTTGTTTGGCTTCTCCAAACAGCAGAGCTTTTCCATCTCCTGACTTTCAAACTTCCCAAGTACCAGTTCCTTGCTGCTGCATTGCTTTAGTCATCCCTGCCTCTATATGGAGTGACTATAGCAACACCGTTGTTCATGCTACAAATACGTTGCTCAGGGTGGATCAACAGAGTGTTGTTTCCAGCCTGCTACACAAAAGAAGTGTAAACCCAAATCTGTGGCTTCCTTCCCTGGTTTTGGTGGCATACAGGTTATGACTGGTGTAGAACACAGTTAAAGAAAAAGGACACTATTTTCGCTACAGGAGCAATAAAACCATCTTGAGTCAAGTGAATGGAAGTGCATATAAATAGACAAAATTTGAAATCTGTCTAATTTTATAAACTGCTTGAATATTTTCATGTCCTACATCTACAGTATTTCATGTAATTTTCCTGCATTAGTCATTTTTCCATGTTTCCTTTCTCTCCTTAGTTGTAGGAAAAAGGAAGGAACAACAAAGCAGTCAGAGAATGTGAGTCAGGAGAGGTGATCAGCTTTCTGCAGTCTATTCCTGCATAGAAATGAGTTTTAGATATGAGCATGGCACTTCAGTCTTAGTGCTAATCCCCATCTGCAGGCGTTCCATAGGGCTTGATGCTCACTTAGAGTTGTTGAACGCCATCATCTGTCCAAGCTCAAGTGAGCAGTCATTTCTCCAACTTTTTAATTGTTAACTTAACAACAGCTTAGATTTCTTTCCAGTACCTGAAGGGGACTACAAGACAGCTAGAGACAAACTTTTTGCAAGGGCATGTGGTGATAGGACAAGGGGCAGTGGCTTTAAACTGAGAGAGGATAGGTTTGGGTTAGATATATACCACCCTGAGGGTGCTGATGCACAGAAATAGGTTGTTGAAAAAAATTGTGTATGCCCCATTCCTGGAAGTTTTTATGGCCAGGCTGGATGGGAATGTATGTATGTATGTGCCAACCTGATCGTGGAACGTGTCCCTGCAGATGCCAGGAAGGTTGGAACTGGATGATGTTCGAACTCTCTTCCAACTCAAATAATTCTATGATTCTATAAAAATGACACTACTAAAAAGTCATTGTTACCTGTATTTAGTAGATGCCTTCTTGAACACCTTTGCTTTGCAGTACAAGGTATTGGTGTCATCTAATATGTCTTCTATCTAAAGCTTGTTTTTTTAGGAATCTAGCAGTTTACTTCTGTACATGTTCCACAGCATGCATCTAAATTTCTTATGTGTCTCGTTTCAGAACTACTATGGAACCTTGGCAGCCTTGTAGGTTTCGAAGGCTTAAATCCAAGTTCGGAAAGGCCTTTTCCAGTCCTGATGATTTGCTGGCTGAGGCGCTTAATTAGGATGGCTTTTGAACAAATTGGATTGAACATGGAATCAGTAAGTGTTTCAAACTTCCTTTATGTTTTCAGAAAATAAGGTATAGAAAGCACTTCATGTGTTTTAGTTTGTGCTTATCTAGAAGAACACTTTAGGTACACTCAATACTGGGATGATTCTGCATTGCTGAAAAGTCATCAAGTTTATGGCTTGAACACTGCAATATTGAGTAATAAATGTGTTAAAAGTACTACGCAGTTCCTTCTGATTCTAATAAACTGTTTACTTTGTAAACACTGCTGTTCATGCTGGCCTTCCGTGTGTGTTGTAAAGTTGAAGGACAATTCCATCTTATTTTTAACAGTGATTAAAAAATAATCTTCTTTCTTGTTCTTACCTTGGAGATACAAAAGCCCCATGAAACTGAGATGATTATAATTGTGCTACATTTACCTCTTCTGTGCTGTAGTTACAACAGTACATGAGAGCAGTACAGCTGTGTTCTTTACTGAGTAAACAGGGGAACAGGCCTGCATGGCTCTCCTCTTGGAGGAGACTATATACAGAGTTTTCTTTGAATGCTTAGCAGAGAGAGACAGAGAACTGCTTCACAACAGCTGCTCTGTCACTGACCTCTAGGAAGCTCTTTTGACAAATGCTGACCTTAGTGTGGTAATCCCTGAAATTTTTTGAAGTATTTTAATATTTTAAGAATGGAGAAATCTGTAACAGCTCTGTGCAGTATTTAGTCAGTATTACTGTGGTAGAACCTTTTATCAGTCTTGGGAATCTATGGAGAGCAAATTGTTTATACAGCGTATATGACGATTGACAACAAAAATCTATATTTTAGGATTTTATTTGAATTTTGATCTGAGATTCCATGTAACTTGGAAAATTCAAAGTATGAGAATATGTTGCATTATAACACTAGTAATTCAGCAATTTCAGCCTAAATAGGGAGAGAAACAAGTTTTTAACCCTTTTCTCCCCATTCTCTACTTGTATCAAGCTTGTGATAATGTAGTTAGGTTTCCAAGTGTCAGTTGTTCTAGACAGCAGCGAAGCACTGATGCAATAGCAGTGTATGACTAAGTAGCATTATGCAGACTTGCTCAGCCAGTGCTTCAAGTCAACAAGAAGTTGTGAATTTGGTTAGAGCAGTGCTGAGACCTCAGCTCAGCTGAGCAGGGATCTGATTTTACTTGAATCCCTTGTGGCACAGTTTGCATGCAGTATGCTGACAATAATGTCCTGGCATATCTTGTATTACCAAAACTGAGTCTTTCAGTGTTTTGGTGCACCAAACCACTGTTGCTGAAGAGCCCCAAGGGCATTCGGAAACCAAATATTTTTGACTGCTAGTCAGCAACTTGTCTGTGGTCTGAGCAATATCTAAACAAGTTTTGCTGCTTGTTTAAAATGCATTGCACTTGTGTTGGTAATAGAGCATGTAGTCTAGACTGTCTTGCTGTTGTGGAAGTACTTCTGCAACTTATTAAGCCTTCCTTTGACTGGCATTATTTGTTCCAATGCCCCATCACTTTGAGTCTCTTGCCAACAGTTCTGCTTTAATCAGAATCAGTTGTGAATAATGAGACTGTATTGCTGTGGTGCTGTTTGTCAGGGACTTGTTCTTGAGGGCCACTGATCTGCCTGCCGTGTGCCCAGGCATGTAAACAAACAGGTGATAGGCACAAATGTGAGGTCTTGGTTGGGGCAACCAAAATGCAGCATCAATAGACTACTCTGCATTGAAAAATTTGAGTTCAGATTAGCAGTGTATTAAGCAAGAGAATGATTTTTTTATAGAATGGAAAAAAAAACAGGTCTGAGTGGATTCATGGCAAAGTTGCAGCTCTGTTGTGAGGATGTAGCATAGTATATGTGCAGTGCACATTCATTTTGTCAAAATTTTTACATTCCAATAAAGCCAGAGGAAGGAAGGATAGAAATTAGAAATAGGCATGTTTGTGTGAAGTTTGTGAAATAATCTGGAGATTAATACCATGGAACATAAACTTTCCTTTTTAACAGAACCTTCAATATCTACGACTAGTGATCTTTGCTTAGTATATTAAAATATTCAGCTGTGTGTTATGCAACTCCCACAGCACCACTACAGTCATCATACAGGCAATATTGCCTTTGCCTATCCAGAATAGCCTGGATTTTTCCTGTTTTCTTTGTTAGGCAACCTTCTACCAGGATGTCAAGTTTGCTTGAAGCTGTGATCTTTTAAAAACTAAAGTCTGACTAGTAAGTTCATATTTACAGCCATAATTAAACGATGGCCAAGTTTTTTAAATTACCATACAATGTTCTGATTGTTTACTAACAATGTACCCTGTGTTAGAGTCTTCTCATTATTCTTTTCCTCATTTGCATTGCCTTTGCCTGTGCTGAAATCTTTCCTACTGCTCTCCAGGGTGTTTGCTTCTGTTCTGGCTCATTTTGTAGTATTCTCCTAGGATTAAATTCCCATTTTATTTCCTTTCATAAGGCTGTTGTAAATACAACAAAAAGAAGCAAATTTAATCCCTGTTGAAACAACACAGAGCAAATAAAAATTGCAGTAGAACCAGTTTTAATGAAGCCTGGTGTGTTGAGCTGCTGTGGGCAGTTTTCTCTAGGTGAATCTATTTTTTTGGGGCAGGGGACGAAGTTTCTTTCTTACAAAAATTTTGTCTTATTTTCTCCATTTTACTTTCCTTTGCTCTTTAATTTCACAGTTACATTTTCATATTTATTGTAGCAAATACTTACTTTCATTAAGAATGGTAGACATTCTTCCTTAGAGTTAGAAGAGCTCTCAATTAAAATTTAAAAAAAATAGTTTGAGAAATGAAGAACGATGTGACTTCAAGGATTTTTAATGATTGAGTGGTTTTTCTTGAAACCATATAGAAAGAGGTGTCTCACTGAATGTAGGTTCTTTAATGCCTTGAAAATTTGAATATTGTGTTTTTGAAGATACTTTCAGCTCCTGAAGTCTTCTGTGTTACCTGATTTATTGTTTTGGCTTTAGACTTAATCCAAAGGCTGTCTCAACCTTAGCAGCCCTGGCTGTACTGTACTGATGATGTATAATGTGTTTGTGCCAGTTTGGGGATAGAATGTAAGGAGTTCACTGGGACAGAATTCAGTGTATGAACATTATATCCTACTCCAGCATGAAAGAAATTACTAAATACATTTAGGAAAAACATGGTGTGGAGGAATGAGTTAGAACTACTACAATATGATGCAAAACTCAGTTCACTTAACAGCTGGCTTCTTTATTTTTCCCATGCAGGTGCTTTGGTCAAGCAAGCCTTATGGTTCATCTCGAAGTATTGTAAGAAAAATTGGTACTAACCTCTCTCTTATACAGTGTCCAAGGGTTCACTTTCAGGTAGGTGTTCGCAGCAATTTCAAATCTGTTTCTCACTATACTGATAAAGGGATTTGCTCATGACTAGAAGGTCTGTAAAAGTAGAGTATGATAAACTAGATATAGGAGAATTAGGCTACTTAACTTCTCTCTGCTTCCAGTTCAGATTTTTCCCAAATAAGAAAGTTGAAAAAAAATTCATAAAAGAGAAAAATGATTGAAACTTATTTATATAAACAGTACTTATAAGCTAGGCTTAAGAGGCATGTAAAGATGAACAGTATTAAAAATACTTGGGAAAATAAACAACTTTATCAGAAATAAAAAAACTAGTTACAAGATAACGTGAGAACCCTGTTTGCTTTTGTTTAAAAGACAACGCTAGCGCTGTGTAGGTGAAAGGGTAGGGTAAAGAGCAAGTGTAAAAGCTTAAGGAAGAGAAAACCCATGCTTTCTATAGTGAGTCTTTCAGGAACAGATGGGAAAGTGGAAGCTGTTACACATAATCTCTTCAACTCTGATGTCAGGGTTAGGGGGTGGGTATAGAATTGGAGAAATTTAGTGTTTGAAATTCAAGCTGAGAGAGGAATGTTTCGTGGGCTGAGCAAGGGTGGGGAGTGTAAGGATGAATGGAGGGAATCAGCTGCCACACTTAAGATATAGTAACTTCCATAGTGCTAAATTTTTCAATGTTTAAATTAATTTCTTTATCATAAATGAAATGTATGAACAATATTTAGACTCAAAATTACAGTAGCAAAACCAGAATGTTCAGATTACCATAGAAGCCTTAATGGTATGATAGTAAAAGCCATACTAATGTTTTGCCTCTCTTAAAAAATTACATTGAGAAAGCTGGGACAGCCATCTCACATTTCTAGTGACTTGATGAAAAAAAAAATATAAAGGAATGTGGAGTTTTGTGCAGGTGAGGACAACAAATGGCATGCTGGATTAAACTTCTAAATATATAATTAGTAGGTGTTTTGCCAGCAAGAAGGCTCCACGTGCCTCAGATTTAAAAGGTAGTGAAGTCCTCCTATGTGTCTGATTTTCTGTGCTGTAAAGGCCATACAAGGGAAGATGATGCTCATTTGCAGATAGTTAGCCTAATACTGACTTCTCTTAATATGGTACATAAAAGAAGACATTTCTGGTTTATGCTCTTGCAAGGAATGGTGAGATGTATCTGGGGAATCTGTTCCTGATTATTTTTAGTATTTAAGCAAACAAATGAATAAATACATAAATATGTTTTGGTCTGAATTCTGTTAAAATAAATATAACATTTGACATTTTAGTTCTCTTAAAGAGACATTCATTCAGCTTTGTGTGTACACTAAGTATAAACATCCACTTTCTATGAGATGAAAGGAAGGATCCTGAAAACAGAAGTAGTTGTGAGAGTTGATTTAATTAAAAATAGGAATTCCAAAATTTGAGCCTTGAAACACATTAAAATTTATATGGTTTGTGTGGACTCTATTTTAATATATAAACTGCTGAGTTTGTTAAGTGTGATGCTAACATCTGTTCTTTGTGTCTTTATCTCAGCATTAAGATTCTGTAGTGAAGTTCAATACTGATCTCAATCGTTTTCATGCTGTTGCAACTGACACTTTCCTATAGCTGTCTCTTCCTCTTTCTCTCTTGCCAGCTTTAGCTCTATTATGAAAGGACCATGAACTGAACCTTGCTGTAAGTCATTCTGTTTAAAAAAACAAATCAAATCTTTCTTGCATCATCTGAGGGTGCATGTATGGAATCAATGTTTCTAAACCCAGAGCATCAGGCTTTTCACAGGTCTGCATTTTTCTTATGATAAAAGGATGAGACTCATTGAAAGAATATCTCTGTAATGTCCATACTTACCTTCTAAAATGCTTTTGTTCAGCTAGTCTAAAAAAAAAATAGTAGCCAAACATTTTGATGTTTCAAGTCTACTGACTCTGTGGATCTTGCCATAGTTAACAATTAAATTAACTGCTAAATACTAAAATGCAACTTACATATTCAGTAAGAGGTGGCAGAGCTTATGTACATTATGCACTCTATATGGCATGAACAATTGAAAATAGTTCATATAGATCTTTTGTATGTCATATTTTTTAGATTTATATGTAGTGTTTAGGAGAAAATAAAATTAAACTTACCAGTATAGCCTAGGTAACCAAACCTACAGTAGTGTCTCTCAAGATAGCATCCTTCAGCTACAGCATCTGTGTTTTAGTCCCATGCTTCTCCTGTCTGTCTGATGGATACCTGATAACTCAGTGGAAGTCTCCTAATAAATTGGTGTGCATGTCACAAACATCTGAATTTACTGGGCTAATTTGAAAAATCACAGCAAGTTTGTCTTACTCGGAGTGTTTCCGAATGTTTGATACCTAGTTGCATGAGTAATTTAAATCAAGAGGTTTTTATTCTGTTGTGTATGAAAGTGAATGAAAATATCTGCTGTGCTTTGCACTTAGTGGAGCGAACAAAAGAGCAGGGAGCCTGCCGTGCTGCGCTGCAGAGCAGCGTTTCCGTAGTGTAGTGGTTATCACGTTCGCCTAACACGCGAAAGGTCCCCGGTTCGAAACCGGGCGGAAACACTGGCGAGGCTGACTCCTTCTTTGGGAGTTGGACTCGATGATTCTTTATGTGTCCCTTCCAACCCGAGGTGCCAGAGCCGTGCAGTGTGTGTAGTCTTCAGAAATTCAGGATGGGTCTGCAGCCCTCAGGCGTGTCTGTGTGTGCAGCACACGTGCACACTAAGATAGGCAGAAAACCTGCAAAGGAAAAAGTGGGGGTAGCAACTACAGAGTTTCCAGGGAAAGAAAAGCAGGTTACGGCGCTGATTCATTCAGTTCCTGCCATCCAGTAGAACTGGGCCTCTGTTTTCAGTACTTTGTTCTCTATTTTAGGTGCTGGCAGAGCAGTAGCTCAGATTTTTTTCTGCTGGAATTGACAAGAGGAGTAGGGTAGTCACAGAGGTGTTCATAGGCAGGTGAAGGTTTTGAGAGACAAGTATTGGCATTTCACCTTTAAATTAAAGCAACAATCTTGCATTAACTTGAAATTCAAATTCCACTGCTGAGGAAGGCTTTGTTGTTTTAGGGATAGAGAAAAGAAACATCTGTATATGGGGTAACAAGCATATTCTGTTTACATATAAATATGAACTAAAATTAAGAAGAAACTTGTATCACAATACAACAGAAGGCTTACTACTAAATCTTGGATTAGAAGTTATTTATCTATGCAGGAATTCTGGCAGTGGTAAATACATTCTTTACTGTTGAATTAGAAAATTATTTTTGATTCAAGTATGTGTAGTGCCTTTATTTGAAAGTGGCTTCAATCTTTTAATGGTAATATTACTGCCAGAAAAATTTGTATCGCCTGCAAAAAGTAGCTAATTTTTAAAATTTCCATTAACATTAATACAAACGCTGTGGTCCTGAAAATTTCTATTCATTTTTAAAAAGAAAAATGCCAAGGAAACCTCAAACAGCAAAAATCCTAACATGCAATATAGTATTCTCTAGACTGCTTTAAAGAGAGGCAGACTGTAATGGTATTAGGCACAACTGTTAATGTGATAAACATATTACCATCTGTGCTGATGCTACCTGGAAAAAACCCTGTTGTTTCCAAATGATCTGATGGTGCCAATATGCACTCCTGGGAGCTGTGATAAAGACTTTCATACGAGTGAGAGTGTGAGGTGAAGGCAACTAATCTCAATTTCTAAGGCTGTTTGCAACAACTCCCAGGGAAAAAAAAAAAAACAGCCTCAAGCCCACAACTTCTCTCTTCCTGAGACTTCTGTATCAGAGGCTACTACTAAAATATGTGTGGATGTTCTTCTGAGATGGTTTCACCTCCTCCAGGCTGCAGTCCTACTGTGATAGGTCTGCTATAAATTTAGATTAATCCTAACATTTCATGGTAGTTTGCTCTTACAGAGTGGAGTTGCCTTGAGAACTGACCTAAATGCTGCTGGTCTGGGTGCATGCAGACTGGCACCTACTGCCACCATCTTTGTCAGTATTCCCAGATTCTTGGCCACTGCTGGCCATAGGCAGCACTTGAACAGCTGCAACAACTCGTGCCGATTTGGCTGTGGGTTTGTTTGTAGTGTTGGGTTAACAGCTGGACTCTGTGATCTTGGAGGGCCTTTCCCACCTTAACGAGTCTGTGATTCTATGGAATACAAGCAAAGCTGGGGCATATATGCATTGGAGATATGGAACTCAAGGTGAAAGACTGAGCAGAACAAATCACTGAAAGTTGTTTCAGTAGCTTTTATCTGCTGAGATACTGATGCCAGGCTGCTAGGAAGTCCAGTGACTCTGAACACATGCCCTCATCTGACCTGGGGCAGCCAGTATTTCAAAATAGATTTGAAACCGTTTGGTTGAGTTGTGACTATGGAGTATTGATGGTCGAAACAATTTTTCAAATCACCATTCAGGTCACTTAACGGGAAATTGAAGAAAGGTTCCAGTCTCTGAAGCCTTGCTCACCTTTGGCTTCAAACAGCTGTAAAGCTAATGGCCAGAACCATGCTGGAAAATGGTCCATTTGTTTGGCATGCTGTAAATAAGATTGTTAGCACATAATGTATAATGTTATGATTGCATCCTACCTCTCACTCAAAGTCTTTGTGATTACTGAGCTGGTAGAATTGCCTTTTTGCCTGGTTTTGGGGTTGCTTTGCTTGTTTGCTTTTCGCCCTATGCAATGTGCATACTTCTTATACAGACGTTGTTGGGAAAGGGAAACTTTGGCAGAATTTCACTTTGAAAATAATACTAAATTAGGGCAAAATACTTCAGAAGTATTGGCAGCCTTAATGTCTTTTTTAACTACTGGTCATGAATGTAATTTAAAAACATACTATTTGAGTTGGTATAAAAAACTGTGTGAGAATGTTGATGTTTGTTTGTCTCAAAGGTAACAATTTGCATTGGATTTTTTGTATTCATTAGCATCATGTGATGGTGTATGTAGTTAGCCATGAACTTCTGTGAAGTGTTCAGCAGGATGGATTGAATAGTTTGAAGTCAGTGAAATTATTCTGGACTGAGCACAGGACAGAAATAAGTGTTTCAAGTCTACAGATGTGTTTTGTGCATGTATGTGTTAATAGATACGTGTAGCCTCAGTAGAAGTATTGGGTAATATAAATGTGACTCAGGCTGAAAGTATTGACTCTAAAACCTTCAATCTTGCCTTTAAAATTTAGCTTATTTCTCATGTCACGGAAGGAAACACTCCTGCTCAACTCAGAGAAGATGCAGTGGCCTCCTTTGCTGATGTGGGATGGATTGCTGAAGAAGAAGGTGAAGTCTCTACAAGGCTCAGGTATGTTTCTAGAATCTTCTCTCTGGACTTCTGTCTGAACTGAGAGGACGAAACTTCACTTCTCTGCACTGAGACTCCACTGTGCATTACAAATTAACAGAGACCACTTGAATGCTGGGAGAAGAGACAGAGGTAGGGTCTGGAAAAGAAGTGGCAGAGGTTAGACTAACAGGATTACAAAACCAGGACTTGTTGGAAAACATACAGGAGATTGACATTATACAAGGAAGACTCAGGATTTTATTTATTTATGTATTGCAAAGAACTGCACACAACAGCTTCAAGCAATGAAAATGTCTGCTGTGCTATGGCAAAATTGCTAACAGTGATTCTCCAGTTCTCCTGAGATTGTCATTACCATAGGGCAGTGAACTGTACAGCTTCCTCATTAGCAGCAATGGTCATTCTGGCAATCCAGTAATTGGCACATTGTTTTTCACCTTTCTGGTTAAGGCTCTGCAGTCTGCTAAGTACAGTGAAAAAATTGTGGTTTGTGTTTCACATCTTTAATCTTCATAAGAAAAAGTGGCAGGGAAGCATGTGGGCACCTGTGTCCAGAATGCTGGGATAGCTACTGCTCTGTTGGACCAAGGGTCTACACAGCACTGTCACTACCTGAAACAGTTTAGCTGAAGGGATAAAGTTATCTATTCCATCCTACTCAGACTATCCAGAAACAAAAGTACAGTTCTGTAGTGCAGAGGAGGTTTTTCTTCTAAACAAACTGATCTGTCAGAGAGGGGCACAGATTGTTGGCTTGGGAGGTTACAGGAGGATAGTGTTCTTAATTTGAAAGCATAGGTTTGAAAATAGGTTAGTAATGACCTAGATGCCCTCCAACATGTCTTGTTACAGTGAAGCTTTGCATAACAAACATTCTGGCAATGCCACATTAATTTCACAAGCTCAGAGGGGAGTCACAGAAATCAGGACTTGCTTGGGAAACACTGTTCCTGAAGTCTGTTTGATACGAAGGACATGAACTGTCCGATACTACTTTTGTTTGCACAGAAGTACTTTGTTTAAGAATTGAACTGCAAAGCTATTACATTTAATGGAGACAACAGGGAGAATGGCTCTTTGGTGCTTCAAAGAACCTATTATGAAAGATGTAGGACTGCGTATTTGCTGAAATGTGTGCACGGGAAGGGGGGAGCAGGGACAGATGGATGTGGGATAGGACTAAAATAATCCTGCAGATACATAGTGACCTTAAGGCAAACAGCTTATGATGGAGCACAGGAAGTGAATTACTTAGTAAATATGACTATTTCAGTGTGCACTGTTTATTACATCTGTGCACAGTATTGGTAGTGGAGCTGGTATGCATTAGGTGTTTTCCAGGCATTTGAAATTCTCTGTTTCGACAGGATCACATAGGTGTTACTGTTAAATATTTATCTACTGTAAAATTTAGTAAACAGTCTTGCAGACATAGGGTTTGGGTTTTTTTTCTGTGAATGCAGTTTTATACAGGAAGCAACTAAATGACAAATCATTTTTCCTCTACCCCTAGTCAGAGTAGTAATGACAACTCAGGCATAATATTTTCCCATAGTGTTAGGTTCCAGTCAAGACATCTCCTTAAAACTCTACTACTGCTCTAAGCAGAAAATACCCTTTGTTGTTTAGCTATTCTCCTTTAAAGGATTTCTGGAAGGCAGGTTTTAAGGAGTGATCACCTCCACCTTATTTAGGGAGAGCAGGGAGGTGACTGCTACAGGAGGTTTCCTGTTCTCAGCTTGAGTTGCTCTCTATTCCTGTCTAGGTATCACCACCTAAATTTCATCATCCATGATAATATTCAATTCTCCTTGATCAAATTACTGCAAGTTGTGCTGATGGTTTTTATCAGTGTCACAGAAAACTTAAATGTGTATCTAATCTTGGTTTGATGTGATCAGAGCACAGGGCTTGTTCTAGCCTTAAATCTTGGCTCTTGCTTTAGGTCTAGCACAACTGCATATCTAACATGATGAGCCCCCACAGTAGCTTAATCCACTCATCCAGTGGTGGGGCACTTGGGCTGAGTTAGCCTGGAGCCATTCTACAGAAAGTCCTTTTACCAGGCCCTCTTCTCACTCTCTTGTTTAAATAAATAATGGAATCCTGGCATGCCTGAGAAGTTTGGGGATTGACATCAGGGAGGATTGAAGAGTTAAGTATGTGGCCACATTTTGTGTTTTAAAGTTTATGATGATTTGTTGTCATCAGTCCTTACCAGTTCTACTTACAGAATCATAGAACAGCTTGCACTGAAAGGGACCTTTAAAAGCCATCTAGTCCAAGCCCCCTGCAATGAGCAGGGACATCTTTATCTGGATCAGGTTCCTCAGATTCTTGAGATAAACAGTTTTAAAATGTTGGTGTCTTTGTAAGGGCTTATTGGACTTGTTTGAGCAGATGTTCAGTAACGCCTCAGTGTTTAACGTGGCTTGAGCTTTGGTGGGTATTAAGGGAAGGCAACAGAGTTACATTTTCTTGTGAGAAGCAGAGGGAAGGTCATGGACTCTAAAACTGTATGGAAATTTTCTTCTCTCTTGTTCTAATTATTGTGTTAGAAAACTTGATAGGAGACCCTTTCCCATCAACTGACAAGCAGTCACTGCATCACTAAGCTGTTTCATGCACTCCGTATTTCCCAATGCTGCTAAAATGGGAAATGTTTTTTACATTTTAAAAAAATTCAGAAATACAAACAGCACAAAAAAAATCCTGTGGACCCAAGAGACTCTTCTTTCTTCAAAGGAATCAACTGCAAATGGCTATTTGCTGCCCATGGGGAAAAATGGTAGCATTTAAGGGAAGAAAAATCTTAATTCAAATGAAATATACAATAGGTTTGAGGCAGAGAAACAGACTGGGATAAGAGGAAATATAGTCCTTTTTTTTTTTGCTGAAACCAAGGATTCTACAAAATGCTGTCTGGGGGAAGAGGAGAAACATAGCTCATGATGCAAGGAGAAAGGATGTGAAGCTCTTATTTACCTTAAACTATTTAAGGTCTTGATGGAAGTGATTCGTCTAAAAACAATTCTGAAGTCAGGTCTTCAGCTTGTACCCCTGAGTTGTAGGTAACATTGCTTTAGTCTTTATCTATTTCAAAGCGCTTTTAAAATATGCTGTGATGTTTTTGTTGCAGGTCAGAAGTTTGGTTAAAAACAACCCAGCCTCTTCCAGGTGAAGCACATCATTCCAGGAAGTCCCCGCACAGACAAACATCCTTGCAAAGCCCGTCGGGAGAGGAACCAGTGCCCAGGATTGCAGTGATGGCAAACGAAGAAGCTCTGCAGAAGATCAGTGCCCTAGAAAATGAACTGGCCTCTTTAAGAGCACAGATAGCCAAAATTGTAACCTTGCAAGAACAGCAGAACTTGACAACAGGTATTAAATTTGCTGCACTCTTAGTAAAAATTACTTAACGAATGTGTCCCTTTTATAATTACCACTGTGCTAATTCTTTTTTGTGGGATACTGCAATGCCAAACACTTCTCCATATTGTTTTGGTTAGTTTGGCACAATAACCAAGGGGTACAGAATAGGTCTTGAAGACAAGTGACTTGCCAGATTTTCTGTATTTTTTTAGTATTCCTAAAGTCTTCATGTTTGTCTGTAAATCTGCCAGAGCTCTGAATCTGTGAATGAGTAAAGAAGTATTAAACAGCTTTCAGAGCAAAGCTCATGATAAACATGATGGCTTAAACCAAACTAAAGGAATGTAACTTTAATTACTGACACTGAAGTCTTTCCATTCAGTAAGGAAATAGGCTCTCTGATCATTAAGTATTCATACAAGATGCTAATTATGCTTTTGGAATATGTAATATACATCTCAAGTAACAGAAAAGGCAATTAATTGTTTACTGCAATCATCTCTGGGACCAGACACGTTGTCCATATGGAACCAAAAGTGGTGCACTGTTTCTGGTAGTAAACAGAATCATTCTTTTCCTGAATTTCTTTCTCCTCTTTCTCTCACCTCTGACTCCTTTCAGTTTTAAGCCTTCAGAGATTAGCAGGAGATGGCCCTTGTCGGCTGCAGATGACAGGCATTTGGTTTTCACTCTTTCCTGAGGTCACTTAACAAGTACAGCATTGCCTGTGTTTGTGTATAAAATCATATTGTGATTTTTCAGATGCTCCTTTAGCTGTTAACTGATAGGAGTTACTTTATTGTTCCTGAACTGCTCATATTCAAAACTGTGAAATAGTTTTAAGGATCACCTGGTTACACTCTTGAATTTTAATTGGGGGGGAGAGTGGGGGCATGTGAAATAACTATGAACTTTTTTTTCTCCCCCTTTACCTCTGTTTATTAGGGAAATTAAATTTTTATTTTATCATCTTTATCTCCCTCTTGTGGTAGAACGTGGTAATGATGCTGTGTGCTTTCTTACAGATACACAGAGTAGACTCTTCTATTTCATTTCTGTAAATATCTTTACACGCTTTATACTCCAAGCCTCAGAACTCTGGTTTGACTGGATTTTTCTTGGGTTTTTTTAAAGGTGCAGTTAAACAAAGGTTTCTTCATTTATTTGTCAGGTTATTACTGTTACTGTATTTATTACACCAATTTTTACCTGAAGTATACATGGAACTCAAAATCAAGATTATGGTGAGAATCTCTATGAGTAGAGACAGATGAGTAGCTGGCCTAAAAATCCTCAACCTCGGACAGCTGGAATAAGCTTCAATTTAAGCACTGTTTGAGCTCTGAAACTTACATTGAAAAATCCTGTATGGTCATTTCTTATTTGTGATGATAAGTAGGGAGAAACACTGCTCCTGTGTCAGATTGAGACTTCCAGCTCAGTAGCTGCCTCTGAGAAGAAAGGGAAATACTGCTAACATTAGGGGCAGAGCACTAGAAGATGTCATGGCATCTGTCCCACTGCAGTAAGGACACAAATGCATCTGGAATTAGAACTGGAATGTCAAAAGACTCTTCTAACTTTTCAAGAATGATTTTCATGTGGTTTTTTGGCTGAACCTGCTTAGATGTTTTAGGAATGAAGGCGTTAAAATCTAAAGGTGATAGAGGGGATGCAATTGAAGTTATTTCAGTGATTTTCTTACCTGAGCATTTGTGGCATGTGAAGGGTAGTCACAAGTAAACTGACTTGTATTGCATGTTTTATTTGTAGTTGGGTCAAGTCCATTTGCTTCAGCTGCTGTCCCTGTTCCACCTCCACCACTGCCACCACCTCCTCCTCCTCCTCTGCCTCCACCCCCTCCCTTAAGTCTGGGTCAGAGTAAGTCTGCAATTGATCTCATTAAAGAGAGGAAAAACCAAAAAATGAACGCTGGCCAGAATGTGGTGGAGAACGGGCCAAAGAAGCCTGAAGTACCAAACATGCTAGAAATCCTCAAAGACATGAACAGTGTGAAACTACGCTCGGTGAAAAGGTAATAAATGTCAATGTACCAAGATTGGTATTCATGATTTGGTTTTGAAATTATTTCAGGGTGAGACAGATACTGATACCATTTTCTTTTCTAGATCCTTAGAAGGTACAAAACCTAAAGTGTCTCAGCCTGCAGATCCAGCAACATTAATAGCAGAAGCTCTCAAAAAGAAGTTTGCGTATCGATACCAAAACGATAACCAAGGTGAAACAGAAAAAGTGATTCCAAAGGCTGAAACAAAGACACAGACTGAGGTAGTGCTGGTGAGTATTTTGATTCTGAACACATCCTTGAACTAAATTATAGTTGTGCAAACCAACCTGCATCTTCCTGCTAACATTTGTAGGTGTTACACAAGTTAGCATCTCATTTGTTATGTCTACAAAACCCGGTGAAGTACTGCTGATATGCCAGGAATTTTGGCAATCAAATGTTTTTAGTGGCAAGTCTTAGGATTGTGTACTGTCTTGGCCCTAGCTGTAAAAAGTCCTGTAACAGTTTTTTTATTTTTTTAAAACAAAAATATTTTCTGTTGCCACAGCATCTGATACTCAGAAAACCATTGCTAAGGGCTCACATCGAATCCAGTCTGAACTGAGTTTGCCTGTTATTACCAACCTTAGCCATTCAGCTAGTGCAGGTGAAACTTTGAAGCAAGATCCTGAAACATATCAGACATTCTTAGGAATTTGGAAAATAAATTGTTCAGAAGGTCTGCTGGATTGGTTCTTTGGTATAGGGAGTTTCTTCTAATAATTGGAAATGCTGAGCATATGAAAACAGTTTCTTTATAGTGTGAGAATGTTAAAATGAAACTGTATTTGAAGTCCACCTCCTGGCACAAGTTATTAATGGCTTCTAGTTTATTTCAGATGGATTTAAATTTGGTTTTTAAGCAGTCAGCATTCAAAATACAAGTCTCTATCAATGTACACTTAAAAACCAGCCTGGTCTAAATCAGCTGTGTTTGTCAGCAATCCGTGAAGCCTTGTGCTGTGGAACCAGAGAGGAAGAGTAAAGGGGTTTTTTTTGCATTTGGTTTTTTAATTTGCAATCAAAAAAAATGCACATTAAAGTCCAAAAGCTGGCTCTGCTCTGACTTAATGTTTTAAGGAAAATAACTTTACCACAAATCTCAGGACTTTTGAGTACTTCAGCTAATTAATGTTGACTTGCTTGCCTTTTGGCCTCTACTGTTTTATTTCTGTAATGTTCAGGCTGTTTTTCTCAAGTAAAAGGCTAGATGTTTCCCAAGAATTAATCACGTTTCCTCAGCATCTCTGGTACAGTAAGGAGAAGAATACGAGTTGCAAAATTTTTATACAGGGTTTTTTCATGATTTTCTGGTTTTGAAATTTACAGTCCACCTTTTGAGGTAAAGGATCATCAAGTCCTCAAAAAACCTGAAGATTTTCATTAAATGATAGAATGTTGACCCACAGTGAGCTAATAGAATCTGTCCATCAGTCACTTACCAATATCTAACTTTGTTAGATCAGACGTGTGTGACACTTTTGAAAGGGACTGGCACAGAAACGCAGGTAGAGTAAGAGCAGCAGCACTGTTGAACTGCTGCTGGAGCAGTTGGCTGTCAAGGTGTAAGGATAGCTGTGTCTGTCTCCTTATTTTACCGTGCTGGAGCAAACTGCCTCCAGCCCTGCTCCAGCAGGTCCTTGGCTCCCTCCTCTGAGCAATTTCAGCTGTTGCTAACACAAATTTCCCTTTACTTTGTGACATCCACCTGGAGAGAAGCAGGGTGATAAAGGAAATTATTTCAGCCCAGGTTCTGCTTTTAGTACTTGGATGGATAGATAGTTCAACAGGGAATCTGTTGAAAGCAATCTGAACATGTTTCTGGTTCTCTTTCCAGTTTGGACCACACATGCTGAAGTCTACAGGAAAGATGAAGACTTTAATTGAAAAATCTTAGCGTTAAAGATTATTCTGCAAAAGACTGTTAAGCTGCTTTGTATAAAATATTTTATGTTTCAAATAGCACTAGTACTGGGAGGTCTCTTTTCTTACAGAACAGAAAGATCTAATGTGAAACGCAGAAATGAGGCACTAAACATGTTTGTATGTAGGTGATTTATCAAGGGAATAAATTGGACCATTATACTCAGGTATTAATTTTGTATTCAAGCTTGGCTTTCCACTCAGATTTATGTGATGGATTTGGTTTATTAACACTAAGTTATATATACAACATTTTTTGTGCATAACTGACCAGCATAAAAATTTGTGTACATGTTATTAATGATGGTGATACACCCTTAAGTTAATACCAGTTTTATGTGAGCTCTACCTATAATTTGCACTACAATGTGTAATTTTATACTGAAATCTTCATGGTGAAGTCTTTCTTTTAAACTTAACTGTAGCAAATTTTTAGCCCAAAGAAAACCTGGAGGCACTCTGCTTCTTACTGACACAAAGTGAAAACTTGAACCTGCAGCAGAGGTCTTAAATTAAAAAAAAAAAACAACAAAAAAACCCCTAAATTTTACATAGTAGTACATTTTTGTGCAGGGCTTTTTGTTTCACCTCAGCTTGCAAGGTAAGGGAGTAAAACCTGTTTGCATCATCCTGTGGCCATTATAAAGAGTAAAGTCATGCTGTGGGAGCCTCTGTCAGAAGGTAGTGAAGGGAATTTGAAATAGCCAGTAAATAGCAGCAGATTAAAATAACAAAGAGTATGTGTTAGTTGGCATAAAGTGCTGTAGGTAAGAAAACAAAGGTACAAAGTACTGTGGGGTGCAAGTTGCCAAAAGCAGCTCATCTCTGCTGCTGTAGGAGATGCTTGTGCACACCTTCTCCCCAGCTTGGTTCCCTGGGTGTGTTTCTGGCGGATGGGGCTTGCACAAGCCCTTGTGGCCCCATTTGCAGGGAAGAGATGGGATAAGCTGTTTCCCATAACCCATTTTCCAGGGGAAGCCCCTCTGATGCAGCAGCTGTTTCCTGCCACACCTGTACCAGCCACCTGAGCTCATGTTCTCCACAGGTGTAGAAAGGCTCAAGCCGAAAGTACAAGTCAGGGTGAAAAAAGCTGTTCAGGAACCAAGAGCTGCAGTTGAGGAGCACGCTGACACAAAGCCATGGTTTGCTCTGACCATGGATGAGCATTGAAAAAGCTGAGCTTGGGTATTTTTGGTGCTCTAAGCTGATCCTGGCTACTGGGACAAGTACAGCTGCCTCTGGGAGCTTCTGTTTCCTAGGAAAAGACAAAAGCAGCACTTTTTTAATAAAGTCAGCTGAATGGCTCTGACAAGGTTACTGAAGATGTGAAGCTTTGCTGCCTATAACTGGAATGTAGGTTGTACATGGAGGAGCTTTGTTTTCTGGTGTGGAACTTGAAATGGTGTTAATACGTACACAATGTAACTTCCTTCCAAAGTGCTCTGCCATCAGTCCTACTGATTGGTCATTCAATCCTTCAGTTCTTTTAAGTGCCTCTAAAACACCTTTGTGAAAGTTAACTGTGGTTTTAAGTTTTGTATTTTATGCTCTATTGCTACTATATAAAATTAAAAGCAGATAAAATAAAGATGGCATATTTGATTTGTGGTACTCTACAAATGATAGCAGCCACAAAAAGGGAAGTTTCTGTTCTGTGACAGTGACTATAAATCAGCGTAGTGACAACCTCCTTGTAGTGATCCTCCTTGCATCTCCTCCAGGGCTGGTTTGCTTACCTTGCTGTGCAGCAGGAGTGACAGTAGGGGTGGCTGTGAAACAGCCCCACGCTGTTAATTCAGGTGCATGCTGTTTGAACAAACAAACAATGGTTCTCAGGAGCCCGTGGGGAGTTTATGCCTCACCACAATGATAGCAGGAAGGGACTTGTTCAACAGCCTCTCCGTCCCCTGGTACACTCAGTTCCTCTGGCAGCCCAGTTAAATCATTAACCTGTAAAATTCAAGATGTCACTTGACCTGTTAAACCAGGCTAAAGCATGACAATCATCCGCACCAGACGCTGCTCAGCTAAACTCGGGTATCCAGCACGAGAAGCGAGGTGAGCTTTAGCAGTGATGTGAAATTACTGCAGAAGAAATGTCATCCGTGCCAGAAAATCACTAAGTTGCCATCAAATATCTTACACTGTACCCTAATCTGTGTCCTATTCCTTGAAATTGCACACAATGCCACTGTCCACAGGAGAACACTGTGGTGGGAACAGAGTATAAGAAATGTGTAAAAAGCAGCTTTACCCCCAAAGAGTTGCAGCCAGGCCAATTATCCAAGATCAGGAACAGGCTTGACTCACAGCTGTAACCAATAAGGAAGAACAATCCTATAAGACAGGGAGAAGTGGGACCTAGAGTCAGCTGCTGTCTGGGCTTTGAAGAAGGAGCAGTGTTGAGAAGAACTACCCATGAGAAATGACCAAGAAGGTATGGGACTCTTGCAATAAGATAACCACACTTTTGCATTGAGAACACAACAAAACACCTCAAGTGCTCCAAGGCCACCCATGGAGGCTGGGCCCCCTTGTACATAAGCTGAGGCCCGTTTGTGTCTGTGTACAGAACAGTGCTCACTGTCGGTGAGCTGGAACAGCTGGGGCTGCCCCCCTCCCCGGCAGGGTTCTGGGCCCCAGGGGCTCCGAGTGGCCGCGGGACTCTCGGCTCTCACCTGACGTGCTGAAGCTGCAGGAATGTTAAAGTTCAGTGTGGATTTGTAGAAGGCACTTCAAGCCAACACGGAAAAAGTATTTTTATTTCAAGTCCAATGCCAGGCACTTCCACAGGCACGAAGAGGTGGGATTAGAAGCAGTCTATCTACCAGTCTGGTAGAGAGACCCCCTTCCAGGAAGGGTGGCTTAGAATAAAACTACCCCTATTTTACACTTTGACAAGCTCTTCTGGGTCCTGCCAGAGCAAAGGACAGCAAGTTTGCACAACGTTAAAAATCACAGGGTCTTTAAAAATACTATGTTGAAATACTCCATATACCTATTTTTAAAATTATTAATCTTAATTTTCATTACAATTGCATATTAACATATGCCTGTAGCAAGTAGCAAAACTAAAAATGCAGTTGATGCTCTTTAAACCAAGTTCATTTTTTACAAATGTGTCACAGAAGGCATCATCAGACTGATTTTAGTTGTCATTTTGAAAATAGCTGCAGGTTTGGAATATGTTTCATTCAAAAATGTCCAAGAGGAATCAGTACTTTTCCACATTTAACCCAGTTAAGTGCTGCTCTGTAGTACATCTCTCTCAGTTTCTCTGTGCTAAGTTACACACAGTTGCTACCTCTGTGTTCTCCCAGCTTTAAGCGCCCTTTTCAAAGGCAACTTGTCAGAAATGGCTCTTCTCTCCTGAAAATTACAACCAGAGCTCCTTGTCCCATCTGATCCTTCTCTCTTGGAGTCAGCGTCAAGAACTTGCACTGACAGCGAAGGAAGGAAGTTCACGCAGGCTCAAAAGAATGGTTTCATTAGAAATTTATTTCTTTAAACATGGCCACTTTGAGATTAATGATACTACTTCAGGGAACATGAAAGAATAATAAACAGTTTTAGAAGGGAAACAATCAGGTAAGTCAGGATTTGCTTTTCAAACAGTAAAAGGCCAAGCTCCAAGAGGCAATCAATTTTGGCATACGAGGACTAGTATTTTCAAATCCAAAAGTTGGTTTAGTTTTACAGTGGAAGCTGACTGCAACCTTAGCTACCTTTCCACAACGCTGGACTCAGTCATAACTTAAATGTACAGGAGCATAATGTGAAAAGATTTTGTTTTATTAATTAAAAGTTAACAGCAACAGGCACATATTAAAATGAATATGGCAAAGCCTTTACAAATGGCTTTACGCTGAAGCTCTCTTCCAAAAATGGCTGTTGCAACAAACTGTAAACAGAATTAATAAACAGTCTTTTACAATAATAACAGGGAAATACAAATGAACTAAAAGAAAGCACCAGTTTCTCAAACTAGATTACAGTTGTGCTTACTGTACTTAAAACAATGTAAAACAAATTACAAAAATGGAATGTTTTAAGTTTAAAATTAGTCCTTTAATTTTGTCCTAAAAAACATTTTCTCCTTTTCCCATCAAAAACCCATCAGTGGGTAATGTTTCAGTAGAGGGAGGAATACGTAAACAATGCACTTTTTTTTATTGTTTTTTTTTTCAAATCAAAAACAAATTTGGTCACTTAGCTTTGTGCATAGTTTAAGGCATCTGTAGCAATTTGTTACAGTTTCCTCCCCAGTGTGGCTGTTCATGAAATTGTCACATTCTAAAAGAATAAATTAAAAAAAAAAAAAAAAGAAAAAGAAAAAATGTTGCCGTTCAAACCCTTCCCCGAGCCCTCCCGCCCTCCCCGGTCCCAAACGTACTCACACACCCACACATACACACACGCTGCAGCGAAAGGGGCATTTGTACCCTTGTTCTGAAGGACACGCTTCCCATCCCACTTTATTTCAGATTGGCAAATACCCTGAGCTGATTATGGTGTTTAGACATTCCACCTTTTTCTTGCATGTGCAGTTCAAGTGTACAATAGTGAGAACAACATGCGATGTTCCCACTGCAGAATCGCAATGCAGTTCGGACGCTTCCCCCCCACCCCTTCCCAGATTCAGAAGTGTTTTTTCGCTGATAAAAAATTGCATTCCCATACAGCACTGGAGTAAAGCTTGGCTGTGCTCTATGATGAATGCTCAGTTCCCAGTGCGCAAACAAAATTATGGCAAATGGGAGGCTTTTCTGGCATCCAAAGAAACAAGAGCTGCAGTCTCAAATTTGATCTTTTTCTTTAAAAAAAGCAAAAAAACCCAAGTTAGTGGTTCCTTCACAGCCATGCGCAAAGGTTAAGTCTAGAACCGACAGTTTCAGAGTACATTTGTAAACATCAAGTCTTGCCAGAGGCAGCAGAGGATGGGCACTTCACATTTCCGTATTAAAACAGGGACTGAGTGGAAGGTATGCTTTGAACACATTTATGCGAGTCTTGCTAAATTCCAAGGGAGTGGAACAATCCATGTCAAGTCTTAGATTTGAAGACCGTATTCCAAATATCATGAGAAAACCCAAGCCATGGGGCACGATGGCGCTTCCGTCCCGTTGCTCCAAGGCTCGGTCGCTGCTGTGCTTTGCATATTCGAGGTTCCGAACACAACCAACCGAGGCGGGTGCATATTGCTCTATGTTCAGATCTGGCGGCTTAAAAAAATTCTGGGTCAAATGGTCTGTGTCAAAGGAAAACTTGGAAATAAATAATGCTGGCATCATTTTACCATTCTACCAAAACCTTGGGCTGGCATGTGTCTCCTTTAATCCAACCGTGCGGATACCGAGGGAAGAGGCAGTTTTGTCATGGAGATTGAGGTCAGGACAATCGAGGTTCCTGAGGTAAAATGTCTGAGTCCATTTCCTCAAAAGTGGGGTCAACATCGTCACCGCTGCCCGCCTGTTCCCTCTGCACTCCCTTCCAGCTTGCCTTGTTCAGTCCCAGGTGGCCAAGCATTGTCTGTGACAGCCTCGTGTTGGAAAACCGGGCCCATTCCCCAAACAGTGGTTCCACTAAGTAAGTCATAAAACCTTCAAAAACAAGCAAGCAGAGGCAGATTAAATAAAAAAACAATACAGAGAAAAAGCAAAACACTTAAACCAAACACTTCAAATAGCATTTAGCAGCAAACAATAAATGTGTCAAACTACTATTCTCCAACGTGCAGTTAAATATTCATTTAGATATTTTGGGCATCTTTACAAAAACTCTCTCAAAATGTAAAAGATTTTACTGATCAGTCAGAAGAACAGCAATGCACTGCATTACAAATTAACCTTCTTTCTTTCACAGCAATGACCAAATGAAGACAAATACTGGACAATATGGAGGGGGAGAGAAATTTAAACATCAGCAACTAAGTCACACAATTTAGAAAACCTAAAGTTCTAAATATTTTATAATTAATTACCCTTTGGTGTGTCTGAATTGTACTACACAAGGGGAAAAAGAATATATTGTTTTCACAATAGTAGGGCGACTAAAAATACTGTAAAATATAAATTTTAGAAACTTTTTAAACAAGGCCACAAAACAACACACTGATGTACTTTGTGTGTATGCACATGTTCATTTATTTGTAATGTCTATTTCCATTAAGCAAAAAATCAGTGATAAGATAGCCAAAACTGAGTCTTTTAATTAAAAAAATACATGATTTCCTAGCATTCTAAATTAAACAGTGCAGCTGATTGAACACATCAGCTTTTGTGTCAATCTAAAACGTTAATTCACACTGTGATTGTTGTTAAATTTGTTCTTTTCTTTTACTAGGTTTTTAACTGAGTCCCACTTCACCTCCATAATCAACTTTTATTAAAATTAACTATAAAAAGACATTTTACTATTTAAATATTTAAATCCAAGTCAGGTTAGCAAAAACTATTAATATCATGGCTATCCACCATCCTCCATCACATCTCTGCCCACCTCCCTCCTTAAAGGCTGTATTTAAAGGGAATGCTGACATTCCAAAAAGCTAAACCTAGCATGCCCAGTTGTGACAAGCTCAGTGCAAAAGGCACCCAAGACCGTATGGCAAGAGGAAGGGACCCTCCTCTTCCCAAAATACCCTTCAGATGGGCAAAGTTCTGGGCAGCAGTGTGGAGAAGTCAGAGAGCTGCCTCCCACGCTGTACCTGCTCTGTGAGGAAACAGAGGGGCTCCAGGACTGTCAGGGCAGCACCGTTCAGAAACAATTCCAGAGAGGTTATGTAGCAGATAAAAATAAAATTGCTCTTTATTATAAAGTGCTGCCAGACACAGAGTATGTTCAGCCTCTAGGAAATGTATCCAAAATGTGCTTTTTTTCAAATTGCATGCTGAAAGAAATCTGCTAAAATGAACTGAATTGCAGTTACCAATCTGGATGTTGGCAATAGTTTCTGTCTGTCGGTCACAAAGTGGACTCACACCCAAGTGATATTTTTTTTCAATATCACCTAAAGAAACAAAAGTATAATGCAGCCATTAAATCATCAAGTCCCAATCAAATCAATCACTAACAGAAGTGAGCTGTGAGCATTGGTTAACAAAGACACTACCCTGCAGCTGATGGAATGCATTTACTTCCCAATTCCCAAAAAGCCAAGCAGATCTGTCAGACTAACAATACTTACAACTACTGTATTTAAATACTTGGTATTTTTCATTAAACAGTAATTACAGAAACCCCATAGAACCACAAGTTTCCTGAAGGATTACCATCCTCTTTCTTGCAAAGCCTGTACTGTCATAGAAATGACAAATTAATCCCCCCTCAGCAATATGGAAGGGGACAGCTTAGCTTTCAGAAATTTCTCGCTAAAGGCAATTTGTGTTTCTGCTTCCCCATCACCTTTATCTAAGATTAAGTCTCACATGATTAGCACCAAATAAAGCAGTCTGTTCCCCATTTACCATATTCACGTGCAAATTAGCAGATCTACAGTCCACCAAACTACCCTTAATTTTATTATATAACAATTTAATAACAATGGAGCAAATTCACTCCATTTGCCAATTAAAGGCTTTATTAACTGTTTTCATAAGTAATCTAAACTGCACAGTAACTAAAAATCTCCCTGGCTCTTACCTGCTTACCAACAGGCCTCACAGCTGAAGCTTAAATATTGAAGACACATGATGAACATATTCCATAATTTTCTGAAACCACTAGGCCAATTTAAAGTGGCCATAATTATTGATCTGAAGCCCCTTTCAGCTGAAGGATGCATTGCATCAGCCATTCTAGGTTCAGAGTCTAAGCTGATTCTCTGCTGGGTTTTAGTAACTCTGACCTTTGGCAGGAAACACAACCCATGAAAGTAAAAAACTCCTATACTGCACATCTCTGTTAGTGCTAAATATAAATGGACTAGGGCTCATGGACACTCTCTCCACACTAAATACATTATACACTAACAGATACTTCTACTCTTACTTGCCTTGATGGAAGAACTCCTCCGTTACTTTTTCACTCCACTGCTTGCTCAGCTCCCATGTCCGACAGGGGTTACAAATATCTGCACACTTCAAAGCCATCTAACAAGTTAACACACAGTGTTAGATCACCTTTCCTTCCACACAAGTGCCTGTAATTACCAGCTCCTGATAGCAGATTATTTTAGGTTTTGTGAATAACAAACCTGCCTACCATTTGTGCTCCAAAGTTATGTTCTGTAATATTTAAAAAACACTCAGGGAATTGTGAGATCTCATGATCCTCCCTGAGTAATATGGAAATTCAGTCAACTCAAAGTATTTCAGGACCACTATATTTAGTATACTCACTGGTACAGGAACCAAAAATAACTTCAGAAAAAGAAGCATCAAAGCAAGCAAGCAGTATTTTCCATTTCTGGCTCTCATGCTTGTATTTTTAGCAATAGCTTGCACAAGACAGAACTTCTCATCTGTTTGTCCACTTTCTCTTATAGCCCACAATATGAACCTAGTAAGAAAATGCCTACAAACCTAAGATGCTCAAGACTTTTGTTTTTAAAGTTTGCTAAAGCTCACTAGCACAACTGCAAACTGATTCACAACAGCTGTGCTTTCCTTCCCCAAAATATGTTCTGACAAAGCATTTTACAGTTCTGAGGCTGCAATGGAGTTGTTAGAAGGTGTTTCTTTGTCTTGGAAACACCTTGCTTCAGCAGCTTTAAGTTATCAGACTTACCAACACACACCATCACTGGGAGAAGTGCTGGCTGTGGGAATTGAAGTGGAGGGAACAACCTCTTTGTAATGGAACAGAAAGACTAAAAGACAGTTCTGCTCCATTTTGAAAGGGGGAGAAGGCCTGGCTGAAGCAGTATTTAGTATTTTAAAGTAAATTAGTTTTTCCACTAAAGTGCAGTTTTCAAAAATACGAGCAGTAAGATCACCTGTAAGATGAAGTGACGATGGTTTGCGTTCTCCAAACATAGATCTCCTCTATCCAAATGGGATCGGAACATGGACAGGTACTCGTTTTGTTGACTGATGTCTGTGGCAAGAATGAGATCACCTATCTGGCTCTCCATCAGCTGCCTGAAATAAGTGACACCAAACGTTCAAAACAGCCATCACTAGACCTACATGGCATTTTATCATATTTGTTATTACAGAAATACAAGCTTTATAATAACATTTTCACTGAACTGTTTGTTTTCTTTTCCTGAAAAATTCCTGCAACATTCACAGAAGTATCAGAATATTTCATTGGCAGCTTTCAAAAGACTAAAACAGTTTTTAGCTTTTTTTCCTCCCCCTCCTTTTTTTTTTCCCCTTTAAAAATGCACGAACTGATTGTCTCAAGATTATTTCTTGTCAAGAGTAGGTGAAGATGGTCTATTTTAAACTACAGTTGTGGTGGCAGAACGGGAAAAGACTGCCAAGTTTAGTCTGAACAGGTGCTTGACTACATGAATACACTCCTTCAGTGTGCTTGCAATATATGTTATTTTCTGAGTATCACGTTGCACCATGAACTGCTCTACTCTACCAGCACAGTATCCAGGAATTCTTAAAATAGATCTCTGTATTTTGTACTCAAAACTGCTGTGCAATAACTTATCTTGTTTTGCAGGGCTGTCTTAGCTGACAGATTGCTTCTATCTGAAACTAATCTATACTATGTGGTATAAACATACCTGTTTTCTAATGACATGTGTGCAAATAAACCAGATTCTCTCAGCAACCCCACTGCCGATCTCCAGTGATGGTTCTCTAATACTGAGGTATTCTGTGAATTAAAAGGGAATATCAGTCAATGCCTTTTTCTTAAACTGAAGAGCTATATACAATTTGGCTGTGTTTTGGGGTTGGTGTTGTATTTTCTTCTCTTCTTTTTTGCTTTTCCCAAAGGTTAAAACCCACAAATCCTGAATACTTAATTTGCACAATTTTTTATTCCAGTGACATGGAAACAATGTCTGCATTCCATCCTACCACTACCTAAACACATCACAATTTATACTCCTTTTCTATACTCCTGTCCAAACCTGGTTTTAACAAAACAACTGATTTTATCCTTACCTTATATAAAGTCGCTAAATAATGATTTGTTTTAATTAGGAAAGGTTGGTTAACGCCTGGGTGATCCAAATCATGCGTGGCAGCTGCTATTAAACTAAGCAGGACATCCCATGGAGTTAAAGACTTGGAAAGCTGCAAGGCAAATCCAACAAATGTTAGTAATGCAATATGGCCTTAGAAAAAGTGCATGAATGTTGCATTTTTGGTTTGCAGTAATTAAAAGCCAATAGAAATCTGGAGAAAATCTTGAAGATGTAAAACTAACATTCCATTGACTTTTCACAGTATTCCCCCCCTCCAAAAGCAACAAAATTTCAACAATGGTTTAAGCATTATTCTTTCTGAATGGCAAAGTCCACTCTTAAAATATGCCAAGTCCACTCTTAAAATATGCCAGCACACAAAACCCTTTGTGTCTGGTAATGAAGCACGATTCCTAACCAGACCCCATAAAAGCAGCAAATTCTTAAAATTAGCTCTCCCTCTCATTTACCAAGTCTATTTGTGTCTACTCTGCTTTAAATTCATATTAATTTTAAAAAGCATGAAAACCTTTCCTCCTAAGAGGAAGAAACTAATGCTCTGGAAGACTTAGAACTATTTAGAATGTATTTCTACATTTATGCAAAATTGTATTTCAAGATCTACCAGGAATAGAACCAAAGGAGGAAAATCTGCCACAAATAAATATTTCCAATGAGCATGTCAATTATCTCAGTGTGCATCTACATGGACTTACTGTCACTGTTCATAGGTGTTCCTTCTTGTGGTTGAGAGGTTTTAAAGTTTAAACTCGGTAACAAAGTCTATTTTGCACTAAAACAGAGAGGACAGTTCTGCCCATATAAAGGTGAACTGCAGCGAACACCCTGCAAGGACAGAAATTTATGTTCCCTGTTGCTTTTGCCATGTATCACACCTCACATGTTTATTATGTACTTTAGTGCAACAGAGCTGGAGTTCAGTACACTGAACTATAGCTGTACATGTTACTAAAAATACCAAGCCTATTCTTGTATCTGAAGCTTTACAAAACTTCCATCACGAGCATTAAACAAAAAATGCTCAGAGCTTCCAAACTGAATGCCATAAAAAAGCTCATCATGTACCAGCTTTGATCAGGCTCACTGCACCAATTGGTCTGAGAGCAGCACTGAGAAACTGAGTGGGAGGAGTGGGCAAAGAGCCTCTGAAAAAGGTTTTATGGAGCCAAAATTTACTTGTTTTTACCTCAGAAGCAGAATAAGGAGCTATTCAAGGGAATATCAGATTGGTGATAATCTGCATCAAGGTAGATAACTTTTCATCTAGCAACAGAGCACTAAAGCTTTCAATTTAATACAGGACACAACTTTGCCCTGAAATTGTCCAAGACATCACTTGAAGCAGCCTGACAGCAGTCTAAGTAGTAGAGGAACAAACACTAAACTAGTTTAGTTCCTTAAGGTCTGCCGCTTTACCCTTTCTTAAAAAGAAAGCCAAAGAGAACTCCTGATGTATTGCTATGGACTGCCTCTCATAGAAGTAAACCGTTCAGTAACAGGAAAGATGAGCAAAGCAAGAGTAATGGTAATTTATGGAAGAAAAAAAAACATCCCATATGACAAGTACACAGGTTTGTTGTTGCCAGCTCTGACTCAGGCTGCAATTCTATATAATGTCTTGGGGCACAGCACTATATTAAACAGCTGCAACTTTAATTCCCTGCTCTAGTTCAGCAGGAAGTCACACAAAAGACAATGTCAGCTCAGAGTGGGGAGGAAAAGAAAAGCACACTAAGTGTGAATCCACAGCCTCAGCAATAGGGAGGGCAAGGGAGAGTTCAAAAGTGTTTCTTGTTAGGTTCTTAGGTTTCTTTACTTTTGATAAAGCCTGTATGTGCATATACACATACATATATGGTTTATATATAGACCAATGACCTTACTGCTCTCTACAACTGCCTGAAAAGAGGCTGTAGCCAGGTGGGGCCTGGCTTCTTCTCCCAGGTAACCAGCGACAGCATAGAGAACACAGTCTAAAGTTGTGCCAGGGGAGGTTCAGGTTGGACATTAGGAACAATTTCTTCACTGAAAGGGTGATTAGACATTGGTATGGGCTGTCCACACTGGTGGAGTCACTGTCCCTGGAGGTGTTTAAGTCAAGGTGTTTAGGTGGATGTGGCACTCAGTGCCACATGTGCCATGGTCTAGTAGACAAGGTGGTGATTGATCACAGGCTGGACTCTAGCTCAGAAGTCTCTTCCAACCTAAATGATTCTGTGATATGTGCACACAATCCATTCATGTGCATATACACACAAACACATATTTCTGTATGTATGATGTAAAAGTGAGAATGCTCCTTACCTTGGGCTCTTTTAAGTAACAGTGCATGGCCTGAGTCACATCAGCAGCATGAACTGCATTATGATAAGGATTTTGACTATGATAATCTTCTTGAACCATAACTGCAGGAAAATAACAAATATCCAAATTTAAATAGAATTGCAATTTTTTCAAGGACCATTTAATATGCCCCTATTAGACACAGAAATATGCAGTATCACAAGTTTATATAATAAAGCATCAGAGTCAATAAATCATCAGCTGAACCACAATGCAGCTGTAAGATTTTTATGCAAAGAAACAGTGTTTGCTAAAGGAAATCAACTACATGTAAAGTTACCTCAGAGCAAAAATTAAACAATTTGAAATCAATATATAATCTGAGATACTCTGACTTTGAGAACTTCCCAGGGAAGAATCTTCCCAGGAAGATTGTCTTTGACAATCTGTCTGAATGATGAGGCAACACTGAATACAAAATTAAAATTATGCTATTTACCAAACCATTAGGATGACTTCATATCATGACCTGAAAACAAACAGGACTTTAGGGGAATTAAGTGCTGCTTTCCCATCATATGAAGTGTTTTTCTTTCCCAGTCAGGAAAGTGGAAAAGGAAAACCACTTCTCTATGTATGCTAGGCATTTTCTCATACTTGGTACTCAGGCAAATGTAAGCCCATATGCAATTTAGAAAAGAATCTCCTTTAGATGCTGGTCTGACTAACTACACCTATATTCAATATTCCCTATTTAACTACTTCTTTGCTTTCCTCCTCTTTCCTCCATCTTCCTGACTGTCCTGGAACATTACAGGCAGAATTCTTTGAAGGGCATCAACATTAGCTCAAGTACTGGGAATGAAAAAACTATAATGTTAAAAAGGATTGAAGGGAAGAAGCACAGCAATCAAACTATATTCTAAAGTCTTGCCTACTACCTCTAAAGTCTTGAGGTTTGCTGGGAAGAACTACACATTAGTTCTTCCAAGTAAACCTCAAAAGAACATTTTCATGTCTGACTACAGACTGTCAGTCCCACCAAACAAACATGCCCACAAGCTTATTTTCTACTCAGTTTACAAGGCCAAAGGATCCATGAAACTGTGAATGTAATGTTACAGCATTACTGACATGGTATTTGTGAAAGCTGAGGTTCATGAAAAGTCAAAATACGGTCACCACCATGTCATCTCAATAGTACTCAATGGATAGGTGACAGCTCATATGAAAAATAATGAAAATCAATATAAATGTCTTTGGGCTTTACTAACCTGCAGTAGAACTCTCTCCCACCTATTCCTCAGATCAAGTGCATGAATGCATATATACCTGGCTTTCTTTTTAATTTTTTTATGGCTTCATAGGCTGATCCAGCTACCTGAACTTTACAATTTTCCTAACTTACTTATTTTATTAAAGCAGACCTAGGTCAACATTTTGATCACAGTTTGCCAGAATCAGAACAGCACAACCACCCTGTTTTCAGGAATGCACTACTTTGCATTTTCTCTCCCCTGGTTTAGGTCTGGAATAAGAATCTGTAAAGACACAGTAAGAAGATGCAGATCTCCAAGCAGATGATGGAAATCACTGAAAGACCATGTGTGTAAGTGTGTGTGTATATATATATATATATATATATATATACACACACACACACAAAAAAAAATAGTTAAGATCCCATAGGGGACTAAAATCAAGATTTCTCTACTTAAAAAGATTCCAGTAGATTCTCATATATGTGAATTTTGTGCGGCACTGGACCATTTGAGCTGTCCTAGTCTTCTGGAATTTGATTTCAGATTGCTATGGATTTGAGTATAAGAGGTAGCAAAAGAAAAGAATGAATTGTGTTCATGCTAAGAAGCTGTTTTTGGAAGAAAGGTTCTTTGATTTTATAATGGACTAAGACAGAGCTTTTTACTGATATTAAGTAGAAGGCATTACCAAAAAGGGAAAGGTGCTGATTTTCAAATTTAGAATAAATTTTGCCTTCTTCAAAATCTAATCTCATTTTAGTGGATTATGACTTTGAATAGTCATATCTAGTTAGAATTCTCATCTTCTGATAACCAGTTAACTAAGCTAGTAATTTCTAACTGATTTTTCAAGTATTATTATTTGCATGATGTCAACTAACCCAATGAGAAAAACAAACCACATTCAGTTAGAACTCCAGAAGCCTAAAACCAGATTTCCATAATCATTTTCCTCCATTCCAAGATATCAGTCATTAAGGTCAGCTGATTAACATTCCTGAAACTGGAGAAAATTTAGTCTATTTTGAAACAACATGAAATGCAAGACAGAACTGATTTTATTTTTTTAACTGAAAGAGAACTAAATTGTGAAAACAAAAACATTCTCTTATTTGAAAGGGGAGAAAAGACTTCCAAATGTGATTGCTCCCCTGTTAAGCAACAAGCTTTGTAACCACAGAATTGTTTTCTCTGAAACTGTGAAAAACTGCTGAAAGGGACCAGAAACTTGTGTCTCCCAGTCAGTTAAAAAAATCATCCCATTTCACAAAATTAAAGGTACTGTCGCAGAAGAACCAAAGGAAGGAGGTCTCCTACCAGCACCTGTCTATGCATTGGGAGGCAGACAGCTCTGTCAACTGAATGTACCACTTGGTTTGAATATTTTCAAGGAAGCATTCCAGTGACACAGGCCCAGACATTAAATTAAAATTGTCCCATACTCTGTCTAGGGAGAAACCATGTCCACAGTGCAATGCTTACTTGTAGGAGAATTTGAGCAAGCCAAGGGTAAAACCAAACTGGCACCAAAACCTATTTCTGACGTATTCCATACAGTTAGGAAACTGCATCATTGGAAAAAAAAAAGATCAATACAGAACTAAAAATCAGAACAAAGAAAGTAGCTGTCTAGCCTGTCCCAATACAAATGTCACACAGTGTCACGTATATTCCTGATTGTTTAATAGATACTGAATAGATTTAATAAATAGAATACGGCGTCAGCCATGAAACTATTAAACTTCTTAATACGTATTTGGATTTAACACAGAAAATTCTATTCTCATACAAACTTTAAAAGACCATCTCAATAAATATAATTCAAATCACTGCACAATGTAGACTGCATCAGTACCCTTCAAACCTCATTGCTAAACTACAACCAGGACTTCAGTTAAGGTATAAAAATGCAGATAAACAGCAACATTCATCAAAATAAAAAGCTGTATTTACCCAAAAATCTACGAAGTTTCATCGTATCTAATTGGAAGTGTTCAATTAGTCCATGTAGATTAAACAGATGAAAGGTTAAGCTGACTAGACTGTTTCCTAAAAATAAGATGAAAATACTAATTCATTGGAAGCCATGAAATCAGTGACTCTTCCATAAGAAATGTATTATTTCAAACAAATTGGTCACAAAAATTACACAAGCAAACTTCTTTACACCAAGTCATGATATTCTACACCAATTCATAAATATTTAAATCTTACTACATGACAAGTTTCCATTAGCTGTCTCTAGTAACCAGTGGTTTTGCTTAATTCTAATGCATTCACCAACTGTCCAATGGCAACTGGAAGAAAACGTTACTGAACATTAAAAAACCTGTTTCAACATGCAAATCCATTATAATTATATTCCATTTTATAATTATATTTATGTAACATATCACAAACACATATACAAAATACAAATGTAATCAGCCAAAAAGAAAAGCTAGACAATACTCTTGATTAGAGGACATTGCAAATATGCTCTCTCTCATTTTCATCATATATTTTGCTGGACTTATTTCACCCGGAACTCTACAAAAAACATAGTCTTACAAGCTTATAATATTTGTTATCTAATCATAGCTTTATTATAATCTTTTGCAGTGGTAAAGTAAGTAAAACTGCAAGAGACACAGTCCACAGTGTTTCTTTTTTAATAGCTTGTCCATTATTTGCTCTGCAAACAATGTCATGGCTGAGAATCTTCGTTCAGCACTACAAAACCTAGCACTGACAAGAAGACAAAAATTTCTTCTAAATCAAGTTTATTACTAGGCTAGAATTGATGTATTCTCATGTCACATCCTCACAATGAAATAAATAAACAATTCTTGGAACAATGTTTACTGGGGAAATTCCTTCACAGAGGTTCATCCAGGGCTGCTCATCCAGCAGTTTTATATACAGCACTCTGCCCTTACAAACTTTCAAGAACAAGGCTGACTGATCAAAGGGTCCTCCTAAAATAATTTAATTAGGATTCAGAATGGATGGTGGTATCATAAGGCTTCCACAATAGAAGCTCTTCTGGTGGTACTTTAATAAATGCACAAAAAAAAGCACATCTAAAAGGTAGAGAGGGCTCTTATAAGAAGGATGACTTCAGAGTTCTCCCCTTTGATAAACTAATCCAAAAGAAGCTATGCTTACATGTTAACTTGTACACATAGCTTTTTTTTATTCAGTTATGTAAAGTTTATCATTATCTGTATAAGCATTCTGTTTTTAGAAGTCCTTACTATTTTCATTCTTTCCCATCCATCTTCTGTAATTAATATAACTGTGAGGTTACTGCTTTTATACTTGATTAGGCAAGCACCCCTTCAATGAAATAGAAGAGAAAAAGATCTTTTGGTGCCACATTCTCCTTTTTGAACTTAATTTCTTGTTCTGGCAACTGTAATTGCAACTTTGCTACCTACTCCACATGACTGCTGCAAAATCTGCAAGAGCTGCCCTCCTTTCTCTTCGCCACACTGGCATAAATGTCACTGTGAAATTGGACTTGCCCATCTCCTCCTTCCATTCTGTTCAAAACCCAGCTGCCATTGCTGAGATTATAACGCAAAACTTCACCCTACCCACTGCAGCAGCCCTCCCTCCTCCTTCCCAGCACATTTACAGATCTCTTTTCTGCCTACAAATGAACAATACTTAGGGTTTGGTTTTTTTTTTAACCAACTATTCCTGTAGTTCCTACTGCTATTTGCAATGGGCACTCAAAGTCACCAAAATGTTCTCTTCCTTTTGCTATGTTGTGCAAGCCATGTGTACAGCAGCTTCCCTCTGCTCAACTCCCGATTCTCCAGGTATTCTATGTCATAATTATAATGCATTAACACCAACCTGTCTCTTACAGCACTATAAAGTAATAGAACCATTCTATCTAACACTACATTTATCAGAAAAATACTTGGTCAATATAAATGACCTTTTGGACAGAACCATAAAAATTACCAGCATCCCATAATTGAAAAAAAGAAGTCAAAGATCATAAAATTATTTGTTAATTTGTATCAAATTACTACTTTAAGTTACTAAGAGAGAACAGCAACCTATAAAGTACATCAAGTACTCTTCTAAAAATCAATTACCAGTATCAGTACTGGCAGTATCATTATTTTAATGGAGTGACCAGGCAAACTAGGACTCAGATTAAAAACTATTAAATCAAAAAGTACTACCTGATGGAATTTGCACTTTTTAGTAAACAAACAATCGCAAACAACACTGCAACATAATACCATAGTTAAGTTATGCTAGAAGATCAACCACAAATGAAATACCAAAAGTAAACTCACCATTTGTCAGTCTATCAAAAAGAAAAATATCAAAATTCCAATTTCCAACCTTCTCCAGCATACACTGAAAAGAAACACAAAAGCTGTCATTTTTCAATCAATATATGTCTATCTTCCTGTAGCTCAGAGGAGTATTTAAGATTTCAGAGACAGATGAAGTCTTTAGAACTTCTACATAAAAAATAGTAGTAAAAGAATAATTAAATTTGTCTGATAACTGAACAGCATCACACATTTACAAATAAAAAGAGCGGAGAGGAAAAAAACAAACAATAAGTGTCTTGACAAAACTGGTTGGAGATCCTCCTTTCAACCTTTAGGCAGTTTCTCAAAGACAATTAAAAATAATTAGGTTCAAATCAGAAATAGTACGGCAGAATGACTGTGCATTCAGACTAGCAAATTAATCTCCATGTAGTCGTTTACCTTTTCCTTTTTTTCCCTGCTTACAGGACAGTATCTATATGATTCACTAGATACTTGAGCCACTGTATAAGCATTTTAACTTAAGAACCTGGCCTTTGACTTTTCACCCCACTGAATTAGTACATCTTTATCACAGCTGTTCCACATGAACTGTTCTTCCCACAACAGGAGTGACCAAGAACAGCAAACAGTACAAGAGGCCTCACCAGAGCTGAGCAGTCCCAATCGTTGCCTCCCTTACCTGTATCAGAAATACCTGTCCAGCACATTTTACAACAGATTCCTGCCTTCTCTTATTCTCATTAGATTGCTAGAGCTGTTTTGTGACCTAATTATTGGTTCTAGCTTTTCTCTACCAGCTACTAAAACTCTGCTATCAGAAGAAACAAAAGCATTAACAGTATATTTTTATGATTAAATTACATGTACATTTTTAACATCCATTCTCCAGGTTCTCTGATATTTTTGTATACCACAGGCTGATGGAATTCAGCACGGATACATGCATTGAATTATAAGTACATTCTTTTTCTGTGTCAGATTACTAAAAAAGCACTACATGCAGTGACACAGCCTTTGGGATATTGAATAACCTGAATAACCTTTGCCTGCTCAATCCCCTTCAACACTTTCCATCCACTGTTGCAAATACAGCAGCCGCTCATTCAGGTAGCTGCTCCCTTAGCACTAACTCTCTTCCCAGTATCTGCTTTCCCTGCTTTAGTGCTGAACAAGTGTATTACAGCTATCACTTTTCTTTTCTAGAAGAAGTGCCTACCAAAGAAAAAGTCAGTTTGACATAAGCATGTCCTGAGAAATCCATTTACTGCACTTTCAGGAAGTCACTCTTCCAGTTGTTCACTAGTGAGCTTTGACTAAAAATCAAAGGGAACTAAAAATCAAAGGGGACTAAAAATCAAAGTTGTCTGAATTGCTCCATTACATTTATTAAATACAGATACATTTTCCTCTCTTAATTTTTTTATTCAATTATTCAAGGGCATCCTTAATTCACCAGTTATTAAAAAAAAACCAAAACAACAATGTAAAAAAAAAACAACAACAACAAAACCACTAGCCACATAAAAATCATCTGAGTAAACTTGTGGGCAGTAGAGGAGTTTGCTACAGACCATGACATTTTGTCTGGATTTCATTACAATATATACATACATATATATATATATATAAACACAGAAAAATACATACACACATACATTAAAAAAATGCTTTAAATTGGTGTTTGGTTGCACTTTTAGTATATGATATAGTTATATATACTAGCAAGCATTTAGAAAAACATACTTTAAAAAAATAAAAATCAAGCAACCAACCTTTGCTTGTCCATTATAATCATCATCTAAAATGTTTGAAGAATTTGGAACAGTGATACCACGGAAAAAACGGGAAGATCTCAGGTATCGCTGGAAACTAAGCAACCTTCTCACATTTCTTGCAGACACAGAGACCTCAATTTCAGAATTTGCTACAAAAAACAAGAAAATAAACACTCTCTCTAAAAAACCTTTATCAAAAAGATAAGTGCTTAGGGAAGTTTGGTATAAAGATAATGCATTTTTTTTTTGAGTATCAAACATTTCAGCACAAATACAGATATTTTTATTAATACTAAATACAGAGCCATGGATTAGAAAAAATACATTCTATGCAAGCATCCTGTGAAGAAAAACAAATACTTAAATCATAGCTGCAACTCATCTTTTTAAGGAACTCTGTTATTGAAAGGACAAAAATATTATGGATATTGTTTAATAACACATACAGTACTGCAAACAATTATTTCTGGAAAATTGCTGTCATGTACACACATCCAATCCATGTCCCTAACAAATCACCAAAGATAACATGTACACCAGCAAGAGAGTATCAGAAACTGAGTGTTGATAAAGGAGATACAAATAGGCTTTGAGCAAGTACAAATTACTTTTACACAGTTTAGAGCTCAGAAAATCTCTTTACTATGCTGAAGTTTTAAACACACTCAAGTAATTTCGGTGCTTTTGCTAATAACTATACTCTTCAGCCAAACAACAAATGACATTTACGTTCACAGCATATCTAATTCTGTTTCCCAGTACGATGAAAACACAACAGAAAATTATGTCAGCCTCGTTTCAAACATTAATCCAAATATTTTGCTTTATTATTATTAGGTTAACTGATTTACACAAATGACCAATTCTAGTTTATGTCCAGTTCCATTTGATATGCCTGAAGTGTTTAAGAAACCCCAGCATCAAACTACATAGAGCTATAGTTCCTTTGTAGCAAGCCAGATATTCTCATTTTGAAATACATTAGGCCAAACTTGGCCTTTACTTTCTTTTCAACAGTGCCCCCCAATAGCAGTTTTATATAACCAACAGGAAGCCAATAATCTTATCTTGATATTCACTCAACCTGCCTGAAATGACTCCTGTTAAATAGTAAAATTTTTAAAAGAGGTATTAAGTAAGGAAGTCAGTGCCAACATGCTCTTTTTCAAAAATGCAGATCATAAAAAAACCCATCATCATAACTCTGTAGCACAGATCTCTTGTCCTTCCAAAAACAAGACATATTAGAAGTTGGTGAAGTAAGGAGTTACAACTTTTATTCTTAAAGTCAGTCTAAAACGTACACAGGAAGGTGTAGCCTTATTGACAATCTGAACTAAAAGCCTCAGTGATTCCTTGTGACAGCAGCTTAATTCTACATAACAGAAACATAAATATGTATCCATTTACATTTTTCTCCCTGCAGAAGTTCCAATTTACTTTCTGTTCTATGCTAGCTTATTAATATATAAATGTTAAATTAATATATTAATTCACAAAATACACTAATAAAATACCTCTAAATAGAGCTGACAGTGCCATGATCATAGAGTATCTAATCAAACATAGCACCATTCCCTACCATCGTCTGTGTTAACAGAGATTAAACTGACTCAACTGAATCTTCTTTCAGACATGCCTGAAACACTTCATCAAGACACTGAAGTTCAGGGCTAACACAGACATCTCCACATGAAGTATCCTTCTTCAAGCTATCATTCTCAAGGCCAAGGGCTCTTCCTCTGAAGACACTGGTACCTATAATATACCCCAGGGTTTTTTTAATTAAGTAAACAGATGTACTACGTACAATGAAGGTTGCTTATAAAGCAACATTCATGTGTTGAGCAGGAAAACGAATAGATTCTGTCATGCTACATTACTCTACCAATATTTCTAAGCACATTTGTGAGCATGGCGTTACAGTCTGAGCACTACCAGCCTGCATAACAGAGAAGCAGGGAGCAATACAGCTGCTGCTGCTAATGCAGTATATGCTACAGGTAAGAAGTTTCTCTCTCTCACTCTTGATCCAATTCCTTCAGAGCCAGCTTTCAAAACAGAAATTATTGGGTTGAAAATCAAATAATATAAAACGGTTATATTTAGGTTATAAAATTATCTAAAATATCCACAAAGTCACACACAAAAGCCAGAGACTACACTAAATCTCATTAAACAACATATTTAAAGCAGGAAAAATGAGCACTTTTCTGGAAGCATAGATAATTTTCTTGTTCTCAAGTGGTTTTCTACAGATCTACAGTTAACAAAAACTTGTTTTTGTTGTCATGCTACAAATTAAGTTTCACCGTCACAGGTACCACCTGTTAATCTTGGAGGGAATAGTACGCTGTCGGTTCTACAAGAAAAAGAGCAGCTTGTGGCAGCAAAGTACACAACAGAATACAGAAATGCAACAATTTGGCAGTACAGGACTGTGTTCCACCTATACTTGTATTCAAAGTCATTTAGGAGGAGTTGCATATCTTCTTGCTTCAGGATTTTTTCTGGTGATGATAGAGGTACAGAGACAAATAAGTTACTTGGTTTTCTGTGAAGCTGAACCATCATTCTCTTCACAATATGCTATTGACACTTATTCATCTTACAAATATGCTTAAACTCTCTAAATTATCACCAATTTACATACCTTGTAAACCACACATTAATCTTAGTTTTTCTATCCCTTGTTAAAAGAAAAAAAGCAAAGCCTACATTATTCCAGCTTTCCTAGCAGCAATGCTGCTTATTACAGAATCAAAGTACTGATGAGGTAGGAAAGTACCAGATGAGGTTCATCTGGTCAAACTCTTCTGCTCATCTAGACCACACTGCCCAGAACCATCTCCCAGAGGCTTCTGTGCATCTCCAAGGATGCAGACTCCACAACCTCTCTGGTTGTGTCAACATTTGGTCACCCACCCTCACAGTGAAAAAGTGTTTCCTGATGCGCATCACTTTGTGCCTATTACCTCTGGTCCTCACACTGGGCACCACTGAAAAGAGCCTGGCTCTGTCTCCTTTGCACTTTCCCTTCCGGTATTTGCATACATTGAGAAGTTTCCCCTTGAGCCTTCTGCAGGCTGAACAGCTCCAGCTTTCTCAGCCTTTTCTCATCAGCCCTTTAATCTTCCTCACCCTTTGCTGGACTCTCTCTGGTATGTCCATGTCTCTCTTTTACTGGGGAGCCCAGACTGGGACTCCAGGTGAGGCCTCACCATATAGGTGCTGCATATAGGAGAGGTATCACCTCCCTCAACCTGCTGGCAACATTCCTCCTAATGCAGCCCAGGATACCACTTGCTTTCTCTGCAGAAAAGGGATATGGCTGGCTCATGTTTAACTTGGTACCCACCAGGAGGCCCAGTTCCTTTCTGCCAAGTCACTTTCCAGAGGGTTGCCCCCTGCTTGTGCTGGGGCCTGGGGCTGTTCCTCCCCACGGGCTGGGCTTTGAGCTTCCCTTTGAGCTATTAGTTATTGCACATGGATAGCCCCAGCTTAACTAAATACATGTCTTTATCCTTTAGATATGAACTCCCAAATTAGCAAAGAGATTTTGAGCCCTCTGCAGCTCCAGAGCACCTGATTTGTGGGACTACATCAACCCAAAAACTAAATTTCTCTCTTAAACAGTTAAACATTTACCCCAGGACAATTCAGAATAAGCAAGTCAGATGCAGAGGTTTGACAGGCCATTAATTTAAAGGGGAGGCTGAAACAGAAAAAAGCTGGCTTTTAAGGAAGGGAGTGAGGGGAAGATACATTCTCCAGCTGCAGGAACACTGATAGCTACTGTGCCTGCCTTTTCCTTTCCCTCACAGACAAATTATTATTAAGGACACAAAAACCAAGTGCTTTGTGGTTTTGGCAGATCAGCTAAGGCCATTAAATGGAAAAGACTGGTAAAATGAATGATACAGTTGTGCAATGGAAACTTGGCATTTCTCTCCTGGCACATTCATTCCCTTTAGATGCATGATTAATATAAGAATGACAACCTCCCCTCTTCTATCACGAGTCATGAAAAGAGATGCTAATTTCAGAGACCCTACCAAACCGAGGCTCAGTAATGTATAGATCATGGAAAGGAGACAGTGAAGAATGAAGAGTGCACTGCATTTGCTCATGAACAAGCATGCTGCAAAAACATCTCCCAGCCCAAACATCTTTCCTTTCATTTGGAGCCTTCAGTGTGCTAAATGCCCTTCTAATATCTGATATTGACCATTTGCTCACAAGGACAGTTTAAGGACAAATTAGAACAATAAAATAAATTTGACATTTACAGCCTTATGAACTGAAAGAGAATGAAAGCAAAGTTGGGATGATGGGCACGTTAAGAAGGATACTACAGCATTGAGAAGTGCTTTTGATGCAAGCAACCAGAAGGCAAACTGTAGGCCTTAGTGCCTACTCAACAGCAGCTGTCCTATGACATTCTTCTTGCCATTCCTTTGTAAATTAGTTATCATCCAAAGCATCAATCATAAGTTTTGGGGCTTTTTGTTTCTTTGATAAAAATGGTTATATTCTTGTTTCTAAGCATCTTAAATGAGATGCTAGTATAATAAAAAATTCCTTTCTCTAAAATAAAGAAAAAGAAGTAATTCTGGTTATTAGTATCAGTTATTTTGCTAATGTGCTGCATATATAGCAATAAAATAACACAAGTCGCCTTCATGCAACAGATTTCATCTGTATTCTGAGACGCTAATTTTAATCTCTTCCCACTCCCAATCTTTTAACTTCATGAAAACCTAAAATAAAATGCTTCAGCACATTTCACAGGGGTATTAAATATTTATTTTTCTCATGCCAATATAAAAAAACAAAGTAAGTAAAGACAAGTGACAATCACTTAAAAGATCACAATATACTGATGGATTTAGTCTCACAATTATTCTATCTTTTGTATATTAAGGACAGTCCACAAAAGAATGACAATTATGATTTGGTTTATTTATTAACGGAACCTTAAATCCTAGCAATATACTTCAATTTCTTATAATGCAAAGATAGACTTACACCCTCTGACAGCAATCTGGTAAAAACAAGGCTGTCCAGCTATAAGAACTTTACCTCCATTTCTTCCTTGCTACAGCCTAAAAGGCAGATAGAAAACTATCCATTATAAAAAGCACTGAGTTTTGCTACACAGCAATAGAAAGAGCATAATTGAGGATCTTGGGTATCACTGCCACAAAAAAAAAAAAAAGCTAGGGAAAAAAAAATTTAAGTATTAGATCCTTCCTATGTTTGAATGTAAAAACTGAACTTTGAGATGAGCACAGGCCCACCAGAGGAGGCTTTTCCCCCAAAAATATGGAGTTATCTTCTTTTAGCTGAAGTGATCTCTCATGAATTTTCTGTATTAACTCAACTGCACATTTAACAGTTTTACGTAGCAGATACCATCATCAAACCTGACACATCATCTGAAATTTTCTACTACCTGTAAATATTTGTTGGAAAGAAATATTCCATTTTACATGCCAATTAAAATCATCTAAGGATGCACCTTTCTAAAGATCCATCTTTCCAGGATATAATTTATTTTCAATTTATGAATAATTTGAAAGTATGATCTAGCATTTCACACCACTAGAGGGACCCATAAGCACTCTAATTTCACATCTATTCCCATCAAACCATTAAGAAATGCACTATATTAGATCCATGAATGTTTGTAGGGTTTTTTTTTTTACTTCAGTCCTGCTACTTAACTCTCCTGTATGTTTTACCACTTATGGTTTGAATTTTAAAATATTTTTACGACATTCAGTATTCAAGTATTATATAAAACTATAATTTTAGTAAGGATTTTAAAGTTACATAAAAAGACTAATTTAGACTATTGGGGTCTAAATTACCTCACTATACTTCCTGTCTTTCTTAGAACCACTTAGAAGATTAGCATCATTGTAAGGCACTACACTTCTTCTGCTTAAAAAAATATTAAGCCATACTGATTTGGTTTTAATCTACAATATATATCTATATGCACATTCATAATTTTTTTTTATTTTCCAAATATTTTCCATTATTTTCCAAATAATAATGACTGCTGGAAAATATGCTATGGGTTAAGGATTCATGAAATAAACATGGCTTTGCAAGTGTCTTCTGAGTGGAACCAGAAAAAAGATATCTAGTAGTACCACAATTCTCTTAAAAACTCTAGTGGTTTTCATCAGATGCTCCCCGATGGAGGGGAAGTGCTAGGCATCACCAGCACCAAAGATAACTTTCTCTGAAGGATCTTACAGAGCAAAAGGATCTCATTGCCTTAGCAAAGCACAGAACCATGGAATAATTTAGGTGGGAATGTAGAGACTTCTGAACATCCTTTAGTCCAATCCTCTGCTCAAAGCAGAGCTAATTTGAGGGAATTTGCTCAAAGTGAAGGGATTAGACTACTTCAGTGTGAAATCAGTGCAAATTCTCCAATGGCACTATAAGTCATTGCACAGCAGTAAAAGTGTAAAAAAAAAATAATGAAAAGGTATCTACAGGACTTTACTAATTTACTTCTTTTGAATTTTGGCTCATCTTAGAATTTCTGTAAACACCTCAGGAAAGATACAAAATTAAGTGAATTAAACACTGCCATTTCTGTGCTCGAATGAGTAACATTTTGCAATAATCTCAAGACTAGGAAGCTACATACAAGACAGTCTTTCCGTACCAGTTTACTGAATCATAAACCCAGCAATCCTGCAGTTGTGTTTTTGGGGATTTTTTAACCCTAATCCACTCACTGGGCAGGGCAAAGCTGCAATTCACAACAGCATACTGTAAACTAAGAAACCTTACTGAAGCTAAATATTCAGAGCATTATCATCAGAACACTAATGCACAAAATATATACAAACACAGCCTTTTACAAAATGGGTTATGCCATGTTAATCAAGATACTGATCCTCCTGAAGAACACAACATAGAATGGTTCCAAACTCCTTTCCCAAAAGGATAATATATTTCAGATCGTTGCCAAATCATTTTCTTGCTGTCTTCCCAGAAAAACCCACCTCTCTTCAATGTCCTAGAAATCTTCAGTTCTACAGTAAATGAATGACAGAACCCTCAACTCATCTTTTTTTGTCTATTTTCCATCACCAGAAATAAAAAGAATTGAAAAACAACCCATCATGGTTAACAGAAAACAAATTTCCTTTACCAGTCTACATGATGGTCAGTACAGAAAGTCAAACTGGGAGCAGAGATTAAAAGAATTCTCAGGTATTTTTTACCAAATTGTCCAGCATAAAAAAAAAAAAAAAACAACAAAAACAAAAAACCAAACCTTTCTAAATAAGGTACTAGGAGAAAGAATACATTGGAGAGGTTCAAAAGAAATGGGGGAAAAAATAGAATGCATCTCTGTCTTCTTCTGTGGTCAGACTTAAGCCAGCAACAAAATACAGAGTGGCCTGTACCTGTGCAAGACTCCAGAGCACACATACTGTTTTACAGCAGCTTGGAAAGAAGAAACTGTCAGTAAAACAAACATCTAGAATAACAACAGAAAAAAACAAACCTGCTCTATACTCTCAATTAGAACTTTTTATCCCCAAATCTTCCTTAACCAAGTTCACTTCAAGCTCACTCTTTTTATTTGGTCAATACAGCTGTATTTGGAGCATTTTCTTGATTTCCCCTTGTGTAACTGCATTCTCCAAACTAAATCAAAGTCAAAATCTCTCACATTGTGGAACACAATTTATTTGAATAATCTGGACTGTGAATAATTAGAAGACAAATTCAGTATTGCATCATTCACAGGAAGGCAGCTTTTGAAGTAATCTCTCAAGTACAAGCTTTTTACTCCTCAATGATGGTATTTTCAAAAAGAAACAAATACTTCAAGCTATGATCACATAAATCTTACTGCATTACTTTACTCATTGTGAAACTCGACCCTTCTTCATAGTAAAGTGCTGAACAAGACAGACAATTACTGTTAAATATAACCAAATAGGTAATTCCTCTATTTTCTTGAAAGAAAAAAAGGGCATTGAAATTAATCTGGACTCTGCTTAGTTTATCTCAATCTTTAGATGGTATCATCAAAAGCATCATTAGCTGCTGCCACAGGATTTTTCAAATTGTTTCAGGCAATCAATTTGAATTTGCACTCTTGTCTCTTCTTTGAATTCTGGCATCTCAGCCAAGGGAAGTCTAAATCCACTGTTCAAGGTAAACATTTTCAAAGAGTTCATGAGCTAAGAACCACAAAGTTAAAAACATCCTTGAAACAGCACATGCTGACATTTTTGCCAGATCTCAGAATAGCTTATAATACATTCCACAAATGGGAATTTCCAAGTAAACAGTCTGAAGGTTGTATAATAAAGGTAAACTCTGAAATTTTGTCGTGTATTTGTACTCTCAAGGAAGAGAATTAGATTTATCCATCACCTATAAAAATATCTCTTCCTTTCTTTCCATTTCCCCCTAAAAAGGCTCCATACACAGCTAAGGAGAAGAATCACCTAAGTCTTAATGAAGTCTTATACAGTACCATTATGCTGTATGTAAGCAACTATTTTCTTCAAAATTGAGCATTCCTGAATGTTACCAAACACATAGTGATTAATTCAAAATGCCTTCTTCTTTCTAAGATATTTTAACTCACAGATGTGACAGATTTGGTTATCTATAAAACACAAAACAGTATGCCCCATGTATTGGCAACATCATCATCTCCCCATAGAAGCATGCTCAGATGAGACTGGCACGAGAGAGAATTCTAAAACCCTTTTCGACAAGCTCTTACTTATTCTAGGCTAGGCACAACAGGAGAAACAAGAAGAAAACCATGTTTCTTCTCTGCAAAACCAAAGTATCCATTTTTCTATCTGGTTCGTCCAGACTATATCCAACAACCCTTTCCTAAAAGGAAGCTTAAAAGCATTAATTTCAGCTGTATCTGCATATGACATTTCTCAATATTTTTTTCTGTTATCTTAATTATTCATTTGATCGTTATTCATTTTGGCTTCACTTCCTCACTATAACATACTGTACATATCACTGTGCACACTCTCTGGGGTTTTTTTCAGGAGAAAGAGAGTGATTAGGGCACATTATATATGCCTCTCTTTGTGCATGCTAGGGACACCTCCAACAATCAAAATTTCTTACGTGTAGTGTGTATACATACATACATATATTAAAAAATAGACACTATTGACAACCTTTCAAGAGCAAGAAAACAAAGCCTAAAACTTTATTGCTGGCTTACTATTTCTGAAAAAAAGGAATATTTTTATCTTGTCACTTGCCAATTCTTCTACCAAAGATTGTGTTTCACATTAGCTTTGATCAACATATTCTGACAACACTGAAGACTGAATTACTGCCTATGATGTCTCAAGCAATGTAAAGAAAATTTTGAAGTATTCACGTAAACTGTAGCCTATTTGTAAACCAGAAGACAGTAAAGAGTGATTATAACCACTGCATTGACTTTTTCAGTGACTTCCCTGAAAACCAAACAGTACATGCTGCATTCTCACAGTGAACTGCAAAACTCCCTTCTTGTTTCTCATGGAGTGAAAAGTAGACCCAATGTTCTACAGTCAATTCAATAAAACATTACAGTGTATACACTTTGCAGTGCAACAATGAATTCAGAGGAAGAAAGTTGTGGAAGAAATTCAGAGGAAGAAAGTTGGCTGCTCTCTCCTTTCCAGAAATGGTGGATTTAAGATGCCATCTTGACGTTATGCCCATGGTCCCACACAGGCATAACCAACAGAACACAGTAACAGAAAAACTACTAACTGGTAACATTAACCAACTGCCAGCCAACAAGAAGAATATAATCCTGACTGCCCATCCACCGGGAAGCAGTCTTGTTAAAACAAAAATTTATTAAGCTATTCTTCTTGGTAGTTCCTGCAATTACCTATAAAAAGGAGACTTCTGGAATAACAGATAATGTAGAAAGATAACTACCATTGAACCAAGTCACCTTAATTGTCTGTGAAATCCTGCATTTAGTAATCCTCAGATATTACTCCCAATTTCACTGTCCTAATGACAACAATATTTTTCCAACCATCTTCCTAAAATCAAACTTCCTAAAAGTTACTGTTGAGAATACGTCTAAACAGGTTAGAAACTTGAATATTCATGTTTTAATTACAGAATTCTGGGATGAAGATATAGATGCTGAGCTTATAATGCCTAAGAAGATACAGAAGTGATCTTTAGAAATAAGTGCTGACAAACTTTCCTTCAGCAACACTGGTTGAAGTTGCGAGTTGAAACAGTGTTATGAAGCAAAGTAAAGCATTTAAAATTCAGTATCAGTATCAGTAAAATACTGGGTTAAGAGCCTATCAATAAATATTAGAGAAGAGACTGGTCAGCATATTATTAGCTACCCCTCCTGAAAGACATTCAACCTCTTCTCAAAACATCATTGACAGAAAAAGAAAACAATGTTGAACAACCAAAGTTAGCTAAACAAAACACAGAACAGCACGAATGTTTCAGCACTGTGACTGACAGCAATTATATAAGTCCTCTGCAAAATACATAAGCAATGACCGTTGCAAAAAATTTAGAACCACAGAATATAGCTAGTGGATAGTGCAAGAAAGTTATAGTGAAACTATACAAACACAATGGAGGAAGCATGTCCATGCATTACTGATGTTCAGGATACAGCTGCGGTGGGGAGAAAAAAAAAGGCAACATTCAGATGGTTTAGTCTGCCTCAGCTGCAGGAGAGACCCTTTTCAGTTCAGTATTTGCCCCAAGGAAAGCAGAGCTGACTGACTCCTCTCACATGTTATTGCTCAAATGGGTGAATATTTTTCAGTCATTTACCTCTATGTGGCAAAACCAACTCCTTCTGAAGTAACCAGGAGAAGGCAGGGGAAGGAGCAGGGAGAATATCCCAAAAATTAGGTCAAGTCTGATTCCTGCAACTTCTCTCTACTGGCAGTCTCATAGTACATTACTAAATCTCTTTGACTTAAAACAATTAAGGAAACACTGATCTGGACTAAATTATCATTGCAGAGAGGAAAAAAAACCACATTTTATGGATAAAAAAGAATCTTACATTTATGTAAATTACTAGATAACCTACTGATATGGTGAGAGATTATGCTGAATTCCTGACTTTGAAAGAAACTCCACAATGTGGCAGGAGCCCAGAAGTCAAAGAGCACCTCTTCAACAAGCTACAATCCTGAAGTGCAAAAAATCTGACTATAATATGACAACTCTGAAAACTAACAGAGCAGCTGACTTGAGAGGGAAGTTAAAGCTAAAGAATTTTTTGGGCCTCCTAGCAATATTTTTTGCTGTCATTAGACACCTCAGGTGATGTTGCTAAAAGCTGGTGGCTGTGTCTCAACAAGTAGGGGCAAGGAGAAAGGGTGTGAAAGTCCTTTTCCTGACTAGTCATGATCCGCCTGATGCACAATCATCAGGATGGAAAGAAACAATGTGATGAGGACCAGTTAATCCTGGTTTCCTGTTAACCAGGAAATAGTTAATCTGACAACAGCAATAATATCATATGTCGACTGCCTTTTAACAGGCAGTTATTTTAATACTTCTGTTAGTATTTTCCTATATCAGCATGAAATGCCACATATATGTATATACATACACACTAAAAGACAATTACGTACTTCATAAATTGCATGCTATTTCTGCAGAGAATTTATTATACTCAATCAGGACTTGAGATTAAACTCATCCTCTTTATTGAAAAAAATCTACATAGCACATTCTTCAAACTTTGTTTTCTCACCTATTTTTATGAAACTTTTGAACAAAACTAAGAGTTTAAGAGTTTTAGAAATGATCTGCTTTTAAAAATAATAACTTCAGTTAAGATCAGAATGTAAGACCAGTTTCTGCCACTCATTTTTATTCATAAGGTAATTACAACAACCACACTTACTACCATGAAATCGGCTTAACTAAATCTCTCCATTGCATCCAGAATACTTGGAATTGTGCTGATACAATGCTGGTATAGATCCTTTATGACACTTAATACTTCAGTTATTGGCATAATTAAATTAAGACTCAGATCCCCTGCACTTTTGCTGCATATTGGTTTGGTGGTGTCAAAACTTTATATTACCACAACTACTGACAAATTTAGTTGTAACAAGAGAGGTGGATAATTTTACTTTTTTCTCTACAAAAATATTCTTCTTGTAACAGTTCTAAAAAAAATAAAAGATTCCTCAAACACATAATCAAAAAAAATTTAGGCTGCCACTTTCTCCTAACAATTTAATTTTTAAGATATGTCTCTGTCCAAAAATTTAAGTCCTAGCTACACAGTTAAGTAGATGTAAATGCTAATTCATTATGATGAGGTCAAGAATATTGATATTACTGTAATTCTGTTCAAGCATCATCCTGGACAGGGCCTTCCAGGGCTTTATAAAAACAGAAAAGTATTCTCCTCAACTGATTGTGTCTGCCAAGTAAGCACACAGCACACACATCAGTAGCTGTTTAGAAGATACATCTTCATTTCCATATGGATTCAGGTCTAAATTCAATGAGTTTAAAATTATATATTTTTTTTTAAATATTTAGAAGTGAAGATTTTCCTCTTCTAATTTTGGTCATGAGCTAGAATGAAAGATTTTCCTAAGAAGTATAAAAAATAGTCTTCCGATAAAAGCTGCTAACTTTACTTTAGAGGCTCAGTAGTTAAAATTGATGGAAGCCTTTGTTTATTTGTCATTTATCTGCTTTTAAATACTTACAGTGAAAAATACGGAAATCAATGTATGGATGAGAACCTCTTCTCTCTGTTTCAAATCCTGCCCGACTTCTTACTCGCACATCTCCTAGAAACAGGGTCAAGAGTGAAATAAAAGTGTGGAAGAGTGGCAGAGATAAAATGCAAATGAACATAGCCTGGAGGGGTAAAGATTCATGTACTTAATGGAGGAGAGTAATTCAAACAATAGGCCTACTTCAATGCTTTTTGTTTTAAAGGTGAAATTCAAAACAAAGTTTGAAGACTTGTTAAACATGCAATCACATGCTTTCTTGCAAATATCTCTCCTGCCTAAGCGTACGTTGCCAGAAGCATGTGATAAGCATTCAGATGAAATTAGGAAGAGCTTGCTACACCAGTATGGTAAAAATGCACCCTAATATGACAGAAAACAAGAACATTTAAAATTGATTTGTTCCTCAGTAACACACATACAACGATAACATTTTGTAGAATACAAAAAAGATTCAACTTCTAGAAATGGCAGCTTTTAGCAAATAAGCTAGTTACAATATGGTTTTATATTATATAATATTTTCCCACTAGCATTTACTTACTTGCGCTCAGCTGTTTGAATATTACACAAGAGCCTATTAAAATACCAAAACTCAGTATTAAAATTTGATCAAACTATTTTGCACTGTAATTAGCTTCAACCTGAATCTTTTAGCATGCTACTTGATTTCTACTTATGCATTTTACCAACCGAAAGCTGATCAGTATTCTTTTGTTAGATAGTTGTATGTATTAATATAAGCAGTTCACCTGCATTAAAAGCTTTCACTTAAAATCCTTTTGCAATTACAAATTTGGAGAAATCTTCGAGAATTAAATGCAATACTGTTTCCCTCCTCAAACCCTAACAAAGATAAATTTAAGATGTGCAAATGTTGTGGTTTCTAATTATGACAATCCATCAAGTGTCGTATTCGCCTCACTTCAAACACAGCACTTCCCATATGAAACCAAAATAAGTATTTAACTAAAAGCACTATGATTGAGTTTATAAGAACTAAATAAAAATATAGCTATTTATTTTTCATCAAGTCATAGGCATCTCAAGAGCATTTTTTTCCTTTTTTTTCTTTTCTAGCCTGCAATGTGTAATGCTGAAGCAGTCAACTTATCAGAAAATAGCTAAAGGTACTGACTTAGACTTCAGTAAATATGCTTTTAAATACCTAACCGGTATCTTTCTAGAGATACATATCTATAAATACTGACACATCTACAGTGATGCACTTTGTACAAATGTTGTCCTGGGAGGCATGCTGGAAGGACCACAAAAGGGTAAGTAGGCCCAGGGCTCCCCTAAAGTTTACATATCAGTAAAAACATAGTAAATACATGTGCCTTTCAGTTATTAATCTTCTTTTATTTTTTAAGTGAAAACTTTAACTGAGCTGCAAGGGAAAGCAACCCAATCACTATCTCCAAGCATTATTTTTCAGACCACTTACAATATATTACTTATAAAGGCTTCAAGCATTCATTTGAGCAAAGTGCAAGAGACTTGCTTCCTTCCAGGCAATACAGAGGCAGCAAATTGTAGAACTCTTCCGTTAGGCACAAGCAACTGGTGAATTTTATTTACAAAATAAATTAATTAAAATGAAAAAGAGAGGAAACTTTGGAAGAGACGGGGCAAATGCATTAGTAGCTGTATATGAAAGTAACAGTGTGCATGGAGGAAAATTCAACTTGCATTACCTTTCACTCATAATTATCTGGGTAATCAGGCATAGCTACAGCTGTGTGAATGAGTTCACCAGCTAAATTAAAAGAAAATAAGAGGTTTTTTAGTGGAGCTACTTTTTTACAGAAAAGGTGATACAGCTTTTGTGATTTATTTTTAGTTTAAAATGCAGGTTTTTACTTTTAAAATTTACAAACTACAGTACCAATTAGCAAATAGTTTCCCACAGTGTATGACTAGGTTGTGGCAAACAATTTGTTTTAAGCATCAAGAATAGGGAAAGTTCACAGAAGAATATCTGAGGGCCAACATGGAATTCTGCAAATAACAAAATGAGCAGGTTCATCTGATATACGATGTCCAGAAAGTGTCTCTCTGCTTTGTTCTTTTTCACTTACTACCCATGACTAACAGCATAGACTGAATAATAGTGTCCTTGGTACCCTTGAAATGCCTGCAATGTTGAGAACTTTAGGGAGGAAAACAAGAAAAACTGTCTGTAAGTAAAATGGAGAAGGGCAATTGACTACATTACTTTAAACAGGAATTATTAGAACATCTATTTACAGAAATATTTAGTATTGTATACTAAAATGTATACTAAAAATGCTCATGGTAAACTAAGGAAAAGGTAACTGTAATAAGATAAAGCTAAAATCAGTGTATTTACTTGCATACATATAAAATGAGGAATTCCCAGCAAGGAAAGCTAAATATTTTCATCACAGTTAGTGAGCAAAATTCTCTCTCCCTAATCATGGTAGAAGAAGTGATTAAAAAAAAAACCAATAACAGTATCCCAACAATTGATTAATTATTTTAGAATACAACTGGATTTATTCTGGAAAAATATACCCCTTCTACAAGACTGGAATTCATTAGAGCAAACAAAGCAGAAAATTCTCTTGTGCCAAAACAAAAGCAAAAGAGACATCTCCATTATCATGGTACGGAACTGCTGCATTTTTCAAAATTTTCAGACAATAAATGTACTTTAAAAATATTGGTACAAGTGGAATTTGATGATACCATACATCCATCTGAAGTTTCTAAATAAGCAGAAGTAGAAAAAGGGATAACTGGCTGCACATTATGAAATAATGTGCAATTAGCACAGTGAAACTAATCTCTAGTGCATATGTATAGTTAGTTCCAAAACATCCAGAAATACTGGATCATCATTATGCATTCACTCTTCGGTTAATGTAACTTGCAGAAGATTAATGGATCCCAAATGCACCCACTTCATTGGACCCTCACACAACATAAATGTTCACATCAATTTACTTGGGAAATCCCACACAAGTGTTTTGCAACCCTGTGACTGTGAAGTTATGCAGAATTTAATTTTAAGGAAGAGACATGTTTATCTTCACAGAGAACTTCACAAAAAAAGTAGAAGATATCTCAGATTTGAGATTACTTTTATCAAACAAAAGGACACTGTTACATAATTCCTTCAAACAGCAACAGAAGTCCAACCTTAGAGCCAACCATTATTACAGTAGCTGAAAGACAATTAAAATTCAACACCTAAAACAATAGACCCTTACAAACATATTGAAATGCTTACACAATCTTTTTAAGCCATCAGATCCCACAGTCTGCTTCTAAGTAAATTTCCTTGGAGGAGGGCACAGAAGTGGCAGCAAGCTGACTGACAGCTTTTAAGTGTCTCTTCTTGAGTCACTTTCAGCCACACTGGAAAAATTCCTGTGTTACCTCTATGGAACACATTCAAGTCCAGCATCTTAAGGATACTGGACTTCCAGGAACAATTTTTTTTTCCCTCTTTGAGAGTTTTGCTGCTTCCAAAGAATCAAGAGAAAGATTTAAAAAATGTGAAGGCTTCCTTTGCAAACTTTATTCTGAGCACAAAAATGATACAATATCTGATGGCTGAGTATTTAGCTACAATTTTTTTTCCAGAATAGTCCTGCATGATCAGGATCACTTGCATTTTTAAGACAAAAATCATAATGGCAGAAATTTAATTGAAGACTAAATAAATCATGGAGGAAGGAATGTAAGAGGGAGGTTTGCAGCTATAACTGAAAACTGAAAAATAATTAGGGCTGTAACAAAACTTACCTTGAAATAGACTGTTTAATTCCTGCCCCTCTCTCAGATTCCTCCTCAGACCACAAGGACAGCTCTGATACTTACGAGGCAGCTGAAATGCCACAGCTGACATCCCTGGGCGTTAGGGTTACCCAGCACATACTCGGTGCTACCCTAACACTGCAGCGTGGCACAGCAACAATGCAGCAGCTGCTTGGGGAGCTGAGGCCATCCGGAGCAGGGGCAGAAACCTCAGAGACCATGGAGGACAGCTGGGAGCAGAAATTACGATAGCCACCTCAAGGTAAAGGACTCAAGTCAAAGCCATGAGGTTGTGAAGAGCAGGATGTTCAGACAGAATTACTAACTTCACAGATTAAAATTCCTATTAAATTTGTTGGAGAAACAGATGACAGGTCAGCTGAATGTGCCAGAATTAAAGCAAACAGAACACAACGTAAAAACCACTACCAGAGAAGAGCGTGCACAGTACACAGTAGCTTTTCTCCTATGTTTCCTATTTGAAGTGATCAAGACCTCTAAAGGAAGATAAATGCTCCAATTGTAGCTGAGAGGTGCATGCTCACCAATACAAGCAGTCAGTGCCCCACACTTTCTACCCCATGCACAGTAGAAGAACTTTCAGTCAATATAAAGCAACAAGAAAAGGAAACCAGAAAAGCAATAGAAAAATCAAGAAAGTATCCAGATTACACAGAAGCACTTACAAGATATTTTGAGAATTCCTCATAGTTGCTGAGAAAAGTGGTTGAGGTGATGCAGATGTTTTAGCCTTTCCAAGGTCTTAAAAGAAAAATTCTACAATGCTGCATCTGTATCTATATTTTAAAATAGTAAATAAGCCACATGGGAGTGGCTTAGTGTATATTTTGGGAATGGGGTATGACAGATGAGTCATTACAGTCAACGCTCCTTGTTTTTATCGACACACTGATGAAGGCAGTTAGGATTTAGCTTTTTATTTTAAATACACCTAAAAGAGGATCTTTTAAATTGAACCTGGACACATTGCCACAGCACAAGAATTCCTATTTACTTGGTGTAAATGAATTTCCATTGGATTACCATTGGAACAGCCTGAAAACTGAATGAAGCAGCTTCATGGCCAGCACAAACAAAGGCAGAGGGAGTTATTGTAGATACTCCTAGTTTACATTTTTCCTCTGCTAGGATAAACACCATATCAAGGTAGATTTCATTAGTAGATACAGTCTGTATGGAATAAAACCAATCAAGTAAAAGGCAAATCTTCTCATGACTGTGTCTAACTTCCCATTAAGCCACAGCTGAGGATTCCTTATAGCTTATTCTGTTCAAGTGCACTAAGATAAATAGAACAAAAACAAAACTCTAATAATACTGCAGGAAAAGCAATGCTTCACATTTCTTGCAAAAAATTGTAATGGAATATATTAACCCTTGAATCTACTCTGACATGAATGTTTCTATATACTGATGAGTCCAACTGTTCAGCTTTCAGGCTGGTCTTTTTTACAGTTGATTTACAAGTACAAAAATAATAAATATCTAAATAGTTGCTAACTTGTACAGTATAGTACATATAACATTTGTGTAAACCAAATTATATCTATTAAGTGAGAAAATAACACAAATTTACCACATAATGATTCAAACATGCCATGAGCAATTTTTTGTTTGCTTGTTGGTACCCCCCCTCCCCCACCTAAGCTGGAATTCAAGCCTTTAAAAGATTTACTGCTTCTGAATAGCAGAACAGCATGAATGAATTATGCCAGCAAGAATTATACTATTCATAACAAGCATCAATCTCATTATGTAATAATTAATTTCAATGAGAGTACAAGTGAAAAATTAATTTACTTAACATCATGTTCTGAATATTTTCCAGTTCTACCTATGAGAATAGTGGAAGTTTTCCAAGACAAATTAAATTTTTCTCTCCAGTCAGACGTATATATCAAAAACTAGAGGAAGCCATGCTTTGCTTCTCTCTAGCATTACTTGAGCATTACCACAAGTCCTTCTGCAGAAATTATGGGCCTAACTGCTTAATTTTAACTTTTGAAAACAAAATAAACCTATTTACAACAACAACAACAACCCAGCAGCTTTTTCAATAAACATTTAGAACCCAGTATCTTCTGTTCTCTTCTCAACAAATCCCCAAAGTAATTAAATTCTCAGATCAAAATCCTTCAGTAGACAGTCAGTGGTACAGTATTAACAACTACACAAACGTAAAAAATCAAAATAAATGGAAAAAAATGTGAAGCTGCTAAGTCAAAAGGATTTGTATGTATATATGACCATATATTCCTACATATATAGGTTAGGAGTATAAATTCATATACACACATGCATATAGCTTACAACTTTAAATTCATAGACAATGCAGTTATGAATTTCTGGGGATTTTAACATGTACAATATACAACTAAACTGAAAAGACCCAGGGCATAAATAGACATGTTCTGGCTGATTTAGTTGGAGATGGTTAAGAATTTATAATGAGTAGCTGTTGGTGTTCATTGAGCTGTGTGAGACATCATGCAAGCATTCATAGTCCATTTCAACACAAATTCATAGCTCAAGGTGGCTTAAATTAAGTGGCATCACACAGCAGTGAAACAGACTTGGAGCACATGCACAGTCCCCATGCCATCTGCACCATCAGCAGCTTCCAGAAGACGTGTGGAAATACTGAATCTGGCAGCCAGATCTGCAAGAACTTTGCATCTTTCTCCTCTCAACAAATGACCTCAACTCCTTCTGTGCACTCACTACCACAGAGGGTACCCCCTGGATGTTTTCCCCTCCCAATACCATTGTTTTGTTTGAACTCGGCTTTACCCTTTATCTCCTTGCTACTCTGGAAGCACTCCTCACTAAGTTGACTGAACTACTCAGCCCTGTCAAGCACCCCTTCCTTTCTCGAGTCACCTTCCAGGATTAACGAGAAAAATATAGTTTAAATCATATCATTATTTCAAGAGCACCTCGCGCATTTCATAGCCTCAGTATTGAAGTTTTTAAGAGCGTGTGGTAACTCTCCAATAAGTGCTCTCTAAGCTACAGTTTTAACTAGAAAGATACCATGCAGAGATGGTAAATTCCATTACAGAAAGATAATTATGAGTCACTTAGAAAACTTTACTTCTAACAAACACATTGGGTAAATTTTAAGACCTTTCCTTTTTCTTCAATATAGGAGTAAAACATCCTACACAATGTTTACCTCAGGAAAAAAGATAACAAAAAAGGCAAACAACCAAAAAACCCAAGTCAACACATAAGAACCCAAACTCTTGTGGAGATTCTAACCAAAATATTATCCAGGAGAAATAGAATGCTAAGTTTATTAATTCAACAGAGATATTAAAAAATTATTATTGAAACCAATCATAAATGTTGGAACTCGCACTATAGAAAATGGTATGCTTACCTAGCATACGAATGTACAACGCCGTCTGATCAGAGCTGTCATAGGAAATTGCTCCACGTCTCTGAAAAAAAATAAGTGTATTTTAAGCAAGTTAGAAGCAAATAATTTTTAAATTAAAATTAAAATAAAGTATTAATTGACCATTTCCATTTTAATTATTAACATTAATCTTAGAAATTGTGGGTCTTCCATGCAAAATGCATTTTTAAAGTATATGTAGCGACTGATTTTGCTTTAAGAGGGAACAAAGGAAGGATAGGAATTGGTAGTGAAAAGATTATGAAAAGTGAGATCAGAGTGTGGTTAAAAACACCCCCATATATTCCTTTCCAATGTTTCTCAATCATTCTTCACAATAGGAAAGACATAGAAAGAGATTATGCAGACACAAAAAAAGGCTCCTCATGGCCTTCTAGAACACCATATTGAAACAAATACTTGCAGTTTCTGGTTTATATATCTACTTTTACCTGTGGGGTACTTCCACCTTGCAAAGGTAAGAGATGTAAAAACTGAAATTATGCCATTATTGCAGCCCTAGGATGCCACATGTTACTTTCATTGTACTCTCTATTTTCTGTAGGCAAAGCATCTGAGGTAAGATGCTATACATAAAGGCATTTCAGAGAAAGCCAGCAAGTAATATTTCAAATTTGATGATAAGAGTTCAGAAGAGTCAAGTTATCCATGTACAAGATTGAGACACTCCCACATAAACTGTATTTTTTACCTACATGGGACACATATGTTTCCTACATATTCAGCTACTGTGGTAGTTACAATCCAGAAAATCTCCCACGAAGTGGTGAACTTCTCCAACAGCTAAAAACTGGAGGAATGTTCTCACTAGCATCACACAGTCTGCAAAGCGTGACTCCACCTAGCATCCAGCCTCACATCATGCCTTTATTGTACTTTGACCATCTTCTGCCCCTTCCTAAGGCCTTCATTAATGTTACTTCTTAATCCTAGGATTAGAGCACCACCTTCACAATCGGACCTCCATTTTGACAGTTCAGAACATTTGGTCTTTACAGAAATAAGATTTTTTTTTTGTGGGAGGTACACATTAGAAACTCCAATGGTCTTTCTCTGTACACCACACTTCTTTCTTACACTGAGGACAGTGAAGTCCTTGATGACACCAAGAGTCACCACATGCCTTTGAGAATTTCAGATAAAAGTCAGTCTGGTGGCAAACACAATCACCCATTTTTTTATGTACACATCAGGAACAACTCTACCTCATGGACACACAACAGCCTGAAAATGTGCAAGTTCAAAAGGTAAGAAATCAAACCATGTTAAGAAAGAGGATAGAAAAAATAATGTTGCCTATTGAGAGGAATTCTGAAGGAAATGAAGGAAGAAAAATTACATGGAACGGCAAAAAAGCAGAACTGCTGATATGCATCTATCTACAGAACAACCTAAATGAACTTAAAGGCAGACTAGAGATGAGTAACCTCAATCATCACGATCTATACAAGTGATGGGCTAAGACTACAAACTCATATGTTACACTATTTTTTAAAATTTTTTCATGCCAAAACAAAAAAATAAAACCTTACACTTGAAGTTGTAGAAGTTTTTTCCAAAAATAAGATTAATGTGCAATTACAGAAGTGACCAAAAGACCTAGCTCCAAATGGGGTCCAATAATAATAATGGCATCCAAGCTGTTGTAAAGACTACAAGGAAGAACTCCCTGTACAGAACTTTTATGTTGTCTCAGCCTTTGTTCTGTATTTTCTTGGAAGATCATAAACCATGCAAATAATTCCTCAATATATGCTTGTACAGCATTTCTCACAGCAGTATGCCTGTCCCAATGGGAAAGGTAGAAATACAACTACCCAGCCAGAAAATGATGCTGATTTCTCACTAACATTTTCAATCTTTTTCATTAAACTTGCCTTTGAGTTTCAGAAAATCTCAGCTGAATATATTTTCCATAGCCTGGAACATTTCATATCACTGACTAGGCACAATCAGTGATGTAATTTAGGGCTAACTTGCAATTTGCACCTGTCTATCACAGATTTCTGGACATGTCCAGTACAGTTCTGTAATCTAATACAGGAGAAACCTAAGCAGACATGCAGCTACAAGACCCACATACAACTGGAGCATTAGTCCCCAAGAAAGAAAACAATATACAAAAATTTACTGAAAAATAAATCCTTTTGATATGTCGATTCTAAAATATTACTTGCTCCCCAAAATAAAATATTGTTAGATAAAGCAGTATATATAAAGTAGTGCATCCATGTATGGTATCAAATACAAAGCACATTTTAAAAAATATACAGTAGTTGCTTATACAGGCAAGTGATTTTGCGCTGCAAGGATATATTTGAAACAAACAAATCTAGTAACATTACCTAAGAAAGTTTGGTTCTCTAAGGACAAATAGAGACAACTTATTGTATAAATTTCACTAGCAATACTACAAAATAGCAGGACAATTTCAGCTAATTCTGCTAAAAGGACTGAGGTCTCAGAGATACTTATTCATTGAAATTTGTTATATAAAATAGGTAAGAGGAAAACAAGTTCTACCAACAGGTCTTGGAGGGGGTGATGAGTGGTCCGATCTTTCATCTTTAGACCAGGCAAGTAAGTAAGGTACAGAGTTGAGCACTGTAGTGGGCAGCCAGAGACAAAGGACAAAGCTAATGGTACAGACGTTTTTTAGCAACTTTTGGTAAGTAAACAAATGATATTGCACTTATCCAGGCATAGATTGCTTTGCGTCAGCTTACCCTGCAAATACGTAACAGACCATCCCCTGCAGGTTGTGGGGCATCACCTATTTTCCCACTTCAAATAATACTGTCAGGGTATTTGTTATTCTACCCGCTACAGTACTCCAGAAAAATGCAAGGAATAAGGCAGAAAGAGAGAGGTAATTTAACATACTCTCTATGAGGTTCTTTAAGATATATTGTCCAGATTCCAGTACTTTAACCCAGCAAAGAGAAAAAACAGATTTAATGCTTCAGTTTTTACTGAGATATGATCAGACAGCAAATTCATAAGAAGGAAGGCAAACGTGTCTTGAACTAAAGTTACTGCCAAGCACCCAACTGTTCAAACAACTTAATCAGCAGGATTTTACCCTTGTTGATGAACAAAAATGCTACCCTCCTCATGGCTAATCAAAGGCCCACTCTCTGTAGCCTACACCAAGACACCAACACCATACTTACCCTAAAAATATACCTTACTTACACAGCTGAGACAACCATAGCATACACTGAATCAGACAACCCTACAGATACCTTGGACCAGAAAATATTACTTGTCATGTTATTGTCAATATTTTTAACTCATTTAGCATAAGAATTTATTTCTAAATCTCTGCACCACCTCTCCAGTCTACCTGAAGATTTGTACCTGTTAACAACAATACTGACCCTCTGTACAAATATCAAACAAATAAGCACCATTCCAGCAAGCAGACAGAATTACTAGTGGTCAAAGAGAAGACAACCCTAATGTGTCTGTGTTTAGGCAGGTTTTCAAGCACAAGGACAACTTGGTTGGTGGGAATGTGCCAGATCCTAAATGATTCAACAAATTCCTCAAATGACTACCCGAGGTTCTCAACTGCTCTGCTCCTTTCCAGGCACCAGCACAGCCACCTGAACTGGGTGGGCTGTTTTGCTTCAGCGGTGAAGATGGATGTCATAAAGATGACTGGGAAGGATAGTTTATACTGGACTTCCACTTTCAAAGGAAAACTTTAAACTTCAGTTTCACACCAGAGTATCATTTATTCTTCAAAAGGGCAATACAGTCAAAAAGCTTCCTTTTTTCTTCTCCTTTGAGATGTTTGTGGAAAGTGAATGGAAGAAGTTCAAACTAAATTGGAAGATCCATTAATCTATTAAGAACAACAATGATACAAGAACTCTGCAAAAACATGCAAAGGGAGTATCTACCAGAACTTATATTTCAGTCAGATCTCTCTGAATATCTTTTCACAGAGTATAGAAAGTTATTAAAGGCCACGCAATGGGAACATGCCAAAATAGCACACAGATACATCTTCAAAGGGAAACCGCTTCAGTGATGCTTGGGAGTACAAGCATTTGCATGTACCACTTGGAAACGGAGCACCTGCTGCTGTTTGTGTCAAACAGAAATGTTTCCATTGATGTATCAGTTTTATCACACAGACTTCCCAATCTTGTTGAGAGCAGAGCACCAGCATTTCTGCTGGGTACTCCATTTTGGCAAGGGCCAGCTTGTGGACTGTCTGGCAAAACAACTCCTGTTCTCATCCTCTAACAACATCTGCTAGAGCTGTTGGCCTTCAAAACTCAGCACCACCCATCAAAAGAACCATCCATGCTTTTTGACGGACAACACGACCTTCATTTTGCTACTCAGTTGTTTATTCAGAAGCCAGGAAAGAAAAGACAGAGGACAGAAAGCAACGCAGGCAGGCGTTTTTACCTACCTGACTTTCTAGTCCAAGCTCTTTGCTGACCTATCAGAGTATTAGTCTCAGCTGCTCTGAAGACAAGTGTGGAGAAGTTGTTATACCAATTGCAATGTACTGGTTATGCTGCCTCAAATACACACCCTTGGAAAGCATTTAAGATCATAAGACTGTTTATGAACTAGAAGTCTTGAGAATGACAAACTAGTTAAGACCTTATTTCTCCAACTATTATTAGATTTCAAAAGCAAGACTGTCATGTATCTTAGACTTATTTCAAGCATTTAAAAGTTTCATGCTAAGAGTCACAGTTTTCCAAAAAGCACCATCAAGTTTTTAACTCACTGAAGTACAGAAAAATGCTCTTTAGAAGCACTTAAATTGACACTGAATTCAGGTAAGCCACTGCAAAATGGTCCTACTACTATTTAAAAATTTCACTGCAGTTCAAAGCATTACTCTGAAAGTTTATCAAACCAGCAGTAAGAAAATGTCATTCATACTGCCTTCCTGACATTTAATCAGCAATAAGAACCACACCTTTCCTTCAAATATTCAAATGTGATAATTTTAATATTTTCTTCCATATAAAGCTATTTCACATGATTACGTCCCAAGACAGATGGCAACCACTTTTAAACTTAGCTATCATTTGAGTGATAGTTATCAATGTTAGCGATACATATATCTCACAAGCATCTGTAAGCTATTTTTTCTTATATACCTCAGATGTATATCATGTGGCATAAAATTTATCCACAGCTTTGTCAACATTAAAAAGTCAAGACTTAAAAATATACCCAAAAAAAAAAGCTTGACAATTGATCGGAAAGAATGTACAGTCAAAAAAACCCACAAGCAATTGGTTTAAGTGAGGACAGTAACACACAGAGGCATTGCCTAAGGAAACTACATCAGAATAGCATCAAGGCAATGGTAAAATAGGTAATTGAATAAACACAAAAACACTAATTCTTTAAAAGAAACCACCACTAGCACATGTGAAAACACAACCATAAATAGCAGGGAATTTTATGCCTAACTGTATTATGTCAGTTCAACTACCTGGAAATTTTATTTTTCCCCATCTTAAAACAATCTCTGACCAAACTGGATTAGATATAATCCTTGAACAGGTTTTTTATGTCAAGTTCCAAAAAGTCAGCAGTTCAACAATATACTGGTAAAATGCAGATTAGTACTGGTCTAGCACACAGGCTGTAAATCTATAGAATCTGCCTTCAGTCACAAGCGAACATCTATTGGACATCCTGGTCTCTTTCTTGATGTGACAAAAGTTGTCACAAGTGCTAGCAACTAAGTCTGACCATTTTTGTTTTTAATAAATTTAGAAACATGTTATTGGCAATGACTGAAGAGTACAGGCATGGGTGCCTGGCAAAGCTTGTTTTCACAACAAACTCAAAATTAACACTTGTTCAGATTCTCCTGTTAATTGTACAAAATTTTAGAAGTGTGTATCAGTAGCAATAACAAAAAAAATCTATGAATGCAGGAACTCTATTTTTTTCCCTTAATTCTCTCCAATTATTCTGGCTCTCCTTCATAATCCTACACTTAAATTTATTCCTCCTTTTTGCAGTGATCTATGCTGAGAAGAGCCTGGTCTCATCTCCAGACACCAATCTCACCTATATTTACTAGCACAAATATCCATTATGGGGATACTTACATTCTTTGGAATGAAGAGAGTAAAAACTTAATCCTAACATTAGCATGCATTTTGCAAAGCATAGGGATCTCAAATGGAAAGGCTACAAAGGAAAGTAGATATTTCACATAAGCAAACAAAACTGGTATTTCCACTCCTGTAACTCTGAAATCAACAATACAAAAAGGATATCCTGTCCAGGAAGCAAAATACACTAATTTGTATTATTCTCACTCTGTTTAAAATTGTTTTTCCTTATTTTTACAAAGGCTTTAAGGTGCTATAAAACTGGAAATCTGTTGGTAACACAGGCAAGCCAACTCCTGCCATTCAGAAGCCATTTCAGATCCTTTTTTTTTCCGTCTCCTAACTGGCACTGCTACAAACACACTTCTTCCCACTTCAAGGCAAGCAAAAGACAAGAGCTACAAAATCATGTATGAACACTCAAGAAACACAGTCTTAAATAGCAAATGATGTTTCTAAAACAGATTAGATTTTAAAAGGAAAAATAAGCACTTGTGAAGTTCTTAATGACTTGTTTTCTCTCGGACTACTCATACACCCAGTTAGTCAAAACAGATTTTAAAAATGGCCTACCTTAGAAGTAATCCATTTGATAAGGATCAGAGCTAAACACCAGATCAATGCAATTCCCATTGGATCACCCCAAATACCTGAAGCATACTCTCCCCCCGATGGCCGCCAGTGCTGAAAGCAGCAGGGCACAGCAGTGAGGCACAAGGCAGGCAGCAGCTGTCACCTGACAGCCCCTGCAATGTGCTCTGCCCCGCTCCTCTCGCTGCCAACGCTGGACTCAACAAGAAAGTTTTACAACCAGAGGACATGGCAATTAGTAAAACCTTACTAAACCCCACAGAAATGCCAACGGAAATGTAAAACCATGATTACATCCTTTCATCATCTTTAAATACAGCAAAGTGTGCCAGACAACAGGATCAAACTCCAGTAGTCAAAACACTCGAGCTAAGTCAGGATACTGCCTTGCCTTCAAATGCTATGAAGAGCCTGTTTCCAGCAGATTCCAGCACTTGTGATATTCACAAGTTCCTTTTATCTCTGCCACCTGGAGAGCTGCTAAGAACTGAACTTCAAAACATATTTCAAAATTGCTTTTATAGCAACGTACTACAAATAATGTTAATGAAAGTTAATGCACCGAATATGTGCAATTGTTCAAACCAACTGTCATTGCCTAACTTCTTTTGTCCTCTAAATACCAAGCCATCCTTCATACTAGCCATTCACACTCATGCCTGAACTGGCATGGGGCTTTTATTTATTGCTCCAAGGGCTGAACCTGGCTACAGCCTCCCTAGCCCTTCCCAGGGTTGGAAAGCAGTCTAGCTACCTCCAAGAACACTGATTGTGCAGCAAAGTGGTCCTACATGCTTGGTGCAGCCTTCAGATTCATTCTAATTTCTGTCATTTCAAGCTGACAAAAGTGTTTATTTCAAAAATACAAAGAAATCTCAAATACTTAGGAAAAAAAGGAGCTACAGTGGGGAAGAAAAAGGAACAGTGTAGGATAATGAGGCATTTAAAAGGATGATGCTGAATAACTGAAAGCAAAATTATATTAAGTGTCTGCTCTTCCTATAATTTTTTTTGAAAAAACAATCAATTCCAAATTCCAATACGTGCACAAACCACAAAAGTTAGCTCAGATCACCAAAGGAGTAGTTTTAACATTAAGAAACTAATTTCCTCCCCTCCACAGGAAAAGTGGACATACACCACAGTGAATGTTTACTGAATTAAGGAAAAGATTTGCTAAGTGAGCTAGAGCTCTTTGTTATTTTATATCATGATTCCAAATATTTATGATGTCTTTTAAGCTATAATCATGTTCTGAGCACAACCTGTGAATCCCTACAGAACCATTACATTGCAAACATTTATCTTCTGCCCTGTCACCATGCCCCAGAAAAACAGCCAGATCAAAACCAAAGGCAAGAACATTCAGAATGGGTCTTTCTGTACGTCACTTCATGAATGCAGCACTTATCTGTCAAGTCCCACATACAATACAAACTGTCACAGATATAAATTTAAAAACATTACCACCTCCGAATAGTTGACAAGGTTAAAACACCCTAACAATTAATCACCACTAGTCTGATGTTTCTTTAAAAAAACAAACCCACAATAAATGGCATCAGGCTATATTTGCATTACAATCTGGCACAACTGGAGCAGATCAAAACACACCTGCTGCTCAGATCTTTACACCCATACTATATGAAGCCCAGGAGTTTTAATTTGTTTTTGAAGGCCATATTTACTCCAACTTCCTGAACCAGATCCTACCACTGGAGGTTCAAAGCTGCCAAAAATGATCCAGTAACTGATCAAACCTCTACAACCTTATCGAGGGTAAAGGCACATTAGGTGCACACAAAGAGTGAATGATTTTGTTTCTTTTGGAAGAAGCCTGGTTAGCACATACCAAAACCACTCCAGAAAACAATCAAATGAGCACAGCAAACAGGAACAATGAGGTGATTTGCTTCAAGATTGAACTCTCCTCTGAATAAAACTCAAGCATAAATAGCCTTATACTCTTTGTCAAAATGTCAAGCATTCCTCTCCATCACAACTATTATCAATATCTCACAAATCTTGTTTTCCTGTCTCAAAACACATGAAGATGTTCTTGGAGTGTGTGCATAGTCTTGCCCCATGTGCATGGAGCAAGACTTTCTTCTACCAATTTCAGAAATACAACATTATCTTAGCATACAGAACTATACAAAGTGATCACCCTTCCCTCTTTTGTTTTCCACCATTAAGTGGTTTAATGAAGAAGCCTTCTCTTACAGGAAGTTATCGTAAAACTGTCTCATGCATAAGTTTAGTATGAGAACAGAGAAATAAAAGTATTTGACCACTTGTTAAGCACCACTAGACTGTTGTTTTAATTACAGCTTGGAAATGGAAAGATTGTTTTGGCAATACAATTCTGAATTTGGAGACAGAGTAAGATCAGAAAGCTCACTGGTTTGTATGAGAAGTTTAACAAATCAACACAGAAACTAAAGTGCTTCTTTTGGGGAAAGTGCTGCTTTGAATAACCCCACTAACAACTGCAAGGTGAAAGTGAAAGAGATTTTACAAAGAAGAAATAATTCAAAGTTATTAATAAGTACTGTAAACCCGCAGGTGGAAGGCTACATAAAAATGCCGTAATAATAAATTCCCTCTGTGTTAACTACTCCCTGTTACACTGCCTCAGTTCTGGGATTGCAGGGACCCTTCAGCTGTGGACTTCACCATCAGTCTCAGCTTCATCTTGAAACTAAGAAGCACACAAAAAAGAATAGCTATCATACATTGCATTGTATTTTTTTTTTAAATTGGGGAAGTTGCTAATACTGTTTTGTCTTCTTTCTTCTCTTTCTCTTTACTGCTTTCTAACAGATTCTTTTTCAGTTTTTCTAAAACCCATTTTCTTGAGTTCTGCAGAGACACCACGTTTGGTAAGGCAAGATTTACAGTACCAAACATTCACATACAAGTTATTACCTATTCCTCTCTCCTTACCATCAGCTCACATGTACAAGTGCAATCGCTGTCTCTTACCATTTCTAAAGAAACAGAAATATCCCAAGGGCTTCAATGCAGACTTGATGATAGGCAGCACTGGAGATGCATTGAAGCAGTCAAAGGCAATGTTTTGCTACAATTTTTTGCATTTACTGAACAAACCTCTCTGTGCTATTCCTGATAAGACAAGCATGCATTATCAATACAGCAGAAAGCAGCTGGGGTCTTGAAACAGCTGTTACAAAGATTCCACTAAGAAATTTCCTAAAGATAGCAGTTTGCTCTCACTGGGAAACAGGCATCACATGGGACCAGCTCATACCCATTCAAAGTAGCTCCCCATTAACACACCACGATTATTTGTAAGGCTCCAATTATTTCCACATACACTCCTAGAGATCTGCAAGGCTCCATGTGGAAACCCATTATTTCCTATTACATACTCTGCATTTGAAGTACCACGTACAGGATCCTAATTTTATTTGTATATTTCTAAATACCTATCTATTCCAATACTTTTCTATATTCATTTATTTTCCTGAAGTTCATCAGCCCTGAGGAATGGCTCAGGGTCGCCTTACAAAGTTTAGTAACTACTGTTTGTGCAGAAGTGCCTTTAAATGCTCTAACTCCCCCCAGAAAACATTTCAGTGACACCTACAAGAAATCCAGAGTTGAAGCAAGAGCACCAGATTTCAGATACACTGCTGGGTCTCAAATGACACTCCATCTCCAGCAGGGTTTTGTAGATCTCCATCACCACCTGAGTTTTTATGTTCAACTGGAGGCATAAGGTTGCTTATCACTCCTACTTGCCAGAATGACCTGATTTCATGTGCCTGCACCTGTACACCTGGCCCAGAAAAGAAATCTCCATGGAGTCTCCTTGCCCTTCAAACAACCCCTTCCAGAACAGAGGCCTGTGGCACACTGATTTCTAGGATACACTCCTGACTGACCTATTACTTGCTGTAAACCAGTCTGGGAACTTTACTATATTAACAGCCTATAATGACAGTAGAGGAAAAAGCCTATCATTTATGAATTCATCAGCACACAGTGGGAAAAAAAACCCCACAACTCATTTCCATCTTTTCTTTGCTTTTCTTCCTGTCTCATTATATATCATGTATGATCTCTTTCTCCAGCAGACTTCACTAAAAAAGAATAATTAAATGGTAATCTATGAGTATTCCTGTAACAAGTGTGGGTAGCTACTGCTGCAGCCCAACCCAACCACTAAACACTGCTCTCAAGGGAAAAAAATAAGAAAATGCACCATTAGTTTAATACTGACATAAGATACTGAGAGCAGAACTTCTAGAATTTCACAGTGTATACACAATAACCAACTTTTACAAATGTTACTTCTATTTACATTTTATTTTAAAATGTTATCTAAGCAATTTACTTCCAATTCAGCTTCTTATTTAAAAGATTTGCCATGTTAGCCTAAGTTGCAACTAGGTACAAGATTCCAACTACTCCAGCTGTTTATTAACAAAATCACAGAATCATCTAGGTTGCTAAAGACCTTTAAGATCATCAAGTCCAACTGCTAACCCAGAACTGCCAAGTCTACCACTAAACCATGTCCCTAAATGCCACATCTACATATCTTTTGAATAATTTCAGGGACAGTGACTCATCAACAATGCTACATATGAGCTAGCAAGCAATAAGCAAACATAAAAATCTAAGAAAGTTACCAAAATTCACCTTCACGACCACATAAAAATCACCATTGCAACTACCTAACTCATTGCAACTAAACTCAGAAGGCTGGTTGATCTTAAACCAAGGGCTGAGAATTCCAACACATGAACTTTGAAAGTCAAGGATCCAGAGGGCAGAAATTATACCCTTAAAAACCACTTTTCAGTTCTGGAAATCTTCCATTTCAGCTCTCAGTAAGATAGAAAAGGAAAGAAACCCCTCTCAGAAAAGATACAATCCAAATGAATGAAAGAAGTCAACAACTTGCATTTCTGTACCATCTCCCATTCAGTGAATTTTCTATTGCTACTGCAACATAGCAATAGAAACAATCAGGATCATGCTGTGTCCTATATTTCTAAAAGGGGTAAGAGGTAGTGTATATTTTATAAATAAATCATATAAATCTTTGTCCAAAAAAGCACATTATTACACACTGCATTTTTCTGTTGGCTGTTTTAAACCTTTCCTCTTATTTGCTCAACATCATGATTTTGCAGGTTGACAGAAATGGATATGTAACAGTGAAAAAGGCAAAACCATACATATTGTAGTTGAGGGGTGTATAAGAACACTTTTTTAACTTCCACACAGAGATTAAACACCTTGAAACAGTTTACTTCTTTTTAAAATGATTCTTTTGCAATACAAATTAGAACACTCTCACTACCTCTGTCATATCATGCACTTCAGTTTTTTAGCTAGATGTGCTTTCAGAAGAAAAAGTGTGATATGGTATAAACTGTCTCAGTGACAAGCAATCCAATTTAGATCATTTAAATATAGAAACTGAAAATTTACTGGTTTAGGTAAAACAAATCACCAGAAGCTTAATTGAAGTTCTACAACACAGTATTCTTCCTCTGATTTATTCAGACACATGCTTCCAAAGGATGTTTACTTACTATGGCATTTTAGGACTTTGCTTAAGTTCACAGAACTAAGATTTCTGCTTCTCTCCGGAGAGAAGATTTTGGAAAGGAGTTATACACCACTTTTTTTTAAAGCCCCTTTAAAGAAACAAACAAAAAAAAAAGTATGAAAAAGTTAGGACAAAGTTGACGCACATGTATTTGTCATTAACTTTTCTGGAAATATTAATTTTTAACCCTTGGATGTAGTGAGTCTTATCACCTTGGACAGAGAACCATACTAGCAGTTGTACAGACGCTCAATTAGGACTGGTCTACAGCAGCCTGTATCTGCCAACCTGCTCCTTCACAGCAAGAAACAAGGCCCATTTTAGAGTTCAATACAAACACCTTCGTCTGTGATTTCAAAGAGTTATAGAACTGTACCACTGCTACAAGACAAAGTTCCACCAAGGTCCCAAGACTGCAATCCAGTCAGATAATGTAGATTTAAAACTCAAGAAGTTGAGTTTTATCTGCTCCGAGTTGCTGTGTTTCACTGTTAAATACACCTTCAGCCAAGACTGAATGGTTTACTGGAAGCAAATCAACAGTAATTTCAATTCCCACGTACCTCACATATTGCAAGTAACCCAGCTATGTAAGTGAGAACAGTTGAACACTACCATGTGACAAGAAAAGCTACCAATGTTTTAGACTTGGGAATAAAAAATTTATGTTCTATTTCTAAAGCATATCCTTTGAACAGTGAAAGATCATCTTACTGTGCTATATTTAAATGGGAGTCTAAATAAAAAAACATTGAGTTTACAATCTCACAGAAAGACACAGCAAAACTGTCAACACATCACAACAACCAGAAAAGAAAATTACAGAACTTAAAGTCACACAAGTTGTATCTTATAATTCTTTACTTACTATCAATACAAGACTCAAAGAACACAACAAGTCTGTCTTCTAAAACCTCCAAGGTTTAAGCTTTTTGCCTTGGAGAGAAGCCTTCCCAATAATTTTTACGCTTATGTGAACACCACTAGCTCACCTGTGATTCTTCAGAGCCTCCAGAAGTGTGTGTGTGGAAAGGGGGAGCACAGGAAGCACTCAGGGCCTCCCCACACAGCAGCTCATGTATGGATTTCTACAGATGTGTCTGTCCAGCTCATGAACTCAGAGAAGAGAGCAATGCAGTGCAATAAGTGAAGGTTAAAAGGCACAGGGGCAAGGTACAATGTAAGATGCTCCTTTTCCTTTGCTCCTTGGGCTCCTTTCTTATTCACACGTGAAAAGGCAAAGGAAATAAATAAAATTTATAGTGACAACTAAAAGCCTCTATTTGACTAAGTGATGGGTACTTCCATAGCTATGAGGGCTCACCTCTCTCTAAGCCTAGAGTAATATCTTCCTGCCTGCTTCTTGTCTAGCAAGTTTTTCCTAATTCAGCACAGCTAAAAGCTACTTTTAACCCCTTCACGCACACTTTAATTCCCTTTGTAGGAAGCATTTAAAGAACAGTTTACACAAAATGAAAATATTCACGCTTACTAAGACTCCCCAGGCAACACATCTACCATTTACTTTAAGCAAAGATTTTCAATTTTCAAATCTCATTTTAAAAAAAAATTAACAATTCCCACAGGGGAAAAAAACAAACAAAACAAAACCTAACACATTTCAGCAGTACCCCAGGCACACTGACATATGCTAAAGCTCCAACAGTACATTAAATATTAGAAAGGCAGTAATAAAATTATCTTTGTTTCTTTTTCCTTGCTAGCCATCACATAAAAATATTAGGTTGTCAAAAAAATATATTTCAAGGGGAAAGCTGGAAGATTCACCTTCTCAAATTAAGCAGAGACAGCAACAGAACATCTGAAACAAATAAAGTCTAGCTTTCATTCTCTTATTTTGTGATTATTTCCATTAAAGTAACTCAAGAACTACAGAGGATAAACACTGAAACTGGTTACACCATTTGCTGTCAAATTCACAAACCAATATTGTATTTAATTTATGATAGAAATGAAAATAATAATTAACTTTAAGTCATCGCAGAGTTCATGAAGAATAAAGGGTGTCAAAGAAAGATCACCAAAAGGCAAAGCACAAAACTAAGAAGCCACACATGGTATCATAGTACATGAAATACAGAAAAGACTGACCAACTACATTCAACTTCTTCCACCTCAACAAAAACCCTAACATTTCAAGCTTAAAGAAAACCCAAACAAATGAAACTAACAAAAACCCCAAAATTAACAAAAATCAAACAACAGAAAACCCCATACACACCTTATACAAACCCAAACCATAGCAGTTAGTTTCTGCTAGAATGTTTTTCCTAGATGAAATTCATCTAGAGATGCATCTGCACTAAACACTTAGAGCAGACTTTGCTTGCCCACCATACCTAAAAATGCTTTTAGTCTTCCACTTAAGGATAAACTGACCAATCCACTGAACTGGATAGGCAGATCAATTTCAGCTGAACCCCTTAAACTTGAAGAAGCTCTAATGAGGCAATAAGCTGAAAACCCTAGTCTTCCCCATGGCACACACCTGCCATTTCAACACCTTCCCTCACTTTCCAGGCCACAATATATTATTGCCAGCTTCCCACCTTTCATGTTATTGAGCTACCAATACAACCCCTTCTTACACACTTCTCAATTCTTGTTCTCTGACCTGTAGCAGTAGCAGATTTCTTATAGCAAATGCTCTAAAAACTTGCTAATGAAGTTTAATAAAGGGATTTTCATACAAACCTTATATTTCATAGACATCTACACAGCTTTAAACATGTAATTATTGCCTTGCATTAATATTCTGTCAGCATGTGGGTGCCAGCAATCCATGCATCCAAATACTTTTCATCAAAACCCAAATCTACTTATTTCAGCTTCTCACCCACTACAGATAAAGCTGACCCTGAAACAGAGAGAGCTTTTCAGAAGTGTTGTGCCTCATATCTGCAGGTGTTGAACTGAAAAAGACTACTGTGTTTGAGACTGAAATACACTGAAAAGGCTCAGCTTTCCATTACAGAGATGTCAGTGTAAGAAATATTTTCCTGGACACAATAAAAAGCCGATTTGTTTTTGTTTGGCTTGGCTTTTTTTCTAATAGGTCAGTACTAAGAAAGAAGCAGCTGACAAAGGAACAGAAGAATTACCAGCTCAAAACTAATATAAAAAATTAAAAGGCAAAAAAAAAAAGTATGATTGACATCCTGTTAGTGGAGGCATGAAGAAGGTATAGAAACAGGCATACAAAGAAAGTGTTCTATTAATAGATTAATACATTTTGGATAAAATATAGACTACCGCTTACCCTTTTCACTGCTGACATATTGACATAGGAAAAAAAAGTGGATACCACCACTATTATCTTTCTACAGCCTTCTCTCAAGTACTATAGCCTTGTACAGACTCTTCATTATTCAACCTGAGTGTGCACTTTATCACATTTACAACATTCCAAGACCTCCCACAATTAAAAACCACTTTCAGGTAATTTTTCCTACAGTGATTTCACAGCAGTACACCTCTGAATTTAATATGCCATTTTTGAAGGTAACAAGATGCTACTTTCATTGTCAGGATTTTAACACTAAACAGAAATTGAATTAAGCATAGAAAAGACATTATTTCAATAGGATCTAGAAGACATACATTTGTAAAATTACGTGCCATTACCATTTTACTTTGTTATCCTGCAGGGATGCTGAAAACAGCCCTAAAATTATTACATTGTTTCTTAAAGAAGCAAGAATTGTAGCAATACCAACAAGAATGTTTATCTCTGAAGCTCCTTGCCACCCACTGGACACCTGTCAGTCTTGGCACTGGCCTTTATGTGCCCATGTAAAGAAGATTTTGCATGGCATAGCCCTCTCTTGACCAAATTAGGCTAACCTCATCTGCATTGACATCAGTGCCTACAATTTTGGAATCTCATCGACAGAAATAGCTTTATCACAGGGCCCAGCATACAAATTAAGCATCTGTATAGGGCATGCTGAACTTGTGGAAGTGATAAAAAGCTCTAGTGGAAAAATCTTAGCATATACTTTGAAGCTGCATCTAATTAAGGCAACAGTTAGCTACTCTGGGCGAACTTGTTAATGAAGTCTGGGGTTTAGTCCACTTGCTGTATTCTCTGTTTGCACACAAGCTAATGATAAAATCTTACATTGTAAACAAGAATCACGACCAGTACCTCTGTATGTATTTCAGGAATGTGGAAATTACACACATTTTTGGTATCAGATTCCAGTTTTGTCTTCAAATTTGGCATCACTAATCACCCCATTATTCTGCAAGAAGCCATTTCAGCTTGCTACAGGATTATCTCCAGGACTAAACTCTGCTGCCTGCACAACAAACTAAAAATATTAAGACACAATTAATTTCATTAATGTTATATGATTTAAGCAGGAAAGGGGAAAGCTGGTATACTGGATCATAATTTTCTTATTAATGTAGTGAACTAATTTTACAGAGGAACTTTTGGAAAAGAGCAGAAGGACAGAGCAAGCTAGATAAGCAACCCCCAAAACACAGTTGGAAAATGAGGTACAAAAAGGAGAGGATTAGCTTGTATGACTACAGCAAAATTCCAGGCTTCTCATCATTATGTCAGAGATGGGAGTTCACAGATCAAAAGGCGCACAGCACCACTCACCCTGTTTTCCAGGGGAAAGGAGGACTGCTGTCAGTTACTTCGCCAAATATGATGGAAGACAGATACAAGACCTCGATATAATTAAAGCCTTTCTCATTTTGACAGAATTTGAAGACTCATGGAAATACAGAATAGTAGAAAACATTAAAAACATTTTTTGCTTTAGAATAAGTTACTGAATATGGATGTTATTGCTCCTAAAGGGAACAGTACTGGAAGTGCAAAGACTACTCTAACACACATCTAAGAAATACAGAAAGAAATGCAACCCAGCCTGTAGCTCAAGATCCCTGGGTTTTTGGAGGTTCCACGGGGAGCCAGCTGTGACACAGACAACAGAACCTTGCTTCCCATGCTATAAAACAGCCTACCCCCACCAGAACTGCCTCAATGTTTTTCTTATTGCTTCCTACACAAAACTGCAAATTGCCCTCACGCCTCTAATCAAAAATTTCCAAACAACTTACTCTCATTCTAACGTCCCTTCTTTTGCATCATATTCCAACAAATAGTGTAGGAGAATGGGAAAAGAAAGGTAGCACATGCTGTGGGCTAACCAATCAGCCTGGGTGAAGTCCTATCGCATACCACACCAGAGAACTCCTTGAAATCACCAGTGAAAAGCCCAACTCTTGGTCTTTCATTTACTTTCCAAACTATGAAGAGCAAAAACTTCTCAAATCCTAGAAATAATACATTCATTTTTAACACTGAACTTTTTATTCTGCTTTGAGATACACAAGTATTTCTACTAAATAGTTTTTATGCCTTTCAAGGAAGTTGCAGACGTGTCCTTCTAAACAAGCAACACAAACATTTTTGAAAATATCCTGCATTGAAGGTATATTTGGCAACAAATCATTAGCCAGAACAGTAGGTTTATTATAATCCATACTTATAATGTCCTTAATTTTAAACTCACCTCAAAAAATATATATTAAAAAAACAAAGATTACTAGCAATTCTCCTACAGCATATACTTGCTGTTATTTAATAGACCAGGAGTAAAAGTCCATTCTGGTTTTTCACAGTTCCCAAGTCAACTTATGTACATAGGTTGTTGCTCCCATAACTAAGTCATAATTCTTTACTTAAAAAGTGGAAGGTCTGAAATGGCAATAGCCTTCACATACTGCAAAGGGCACAAACTCCAAAGGAAGAATTAATTTTTTTAGTGGTTTATTTAGAGCATTCATCAAAACTATCAGAGCACTTCACAAATTGTTGCCCGGAGAAGTTGTGGATGCCCCATTCCTGAAAGTGTTCAAGGCCAGGCTGAATGAGGCTTTGAGCAACCTGGTCTACTGGAAAGTGTCCCTGCTCCTGGCAGAGGGGACAGAACTAGTTGATCTTTAAGGTCACTTCCATGCCAAACTATGCTATGATTCTGTGATAAGTATTCATCCTCAAACTCCAGCCCAGCATCAAGATCATAGCTCAGACATCAGTTCTTCTGGACACACAATTTAAGACTGCTAGAATTGTATTCTTCAATTCTTATTTTAATCACATGCAGCCTACACATAAGCATGGCTCCCGAGCCTAAGCATCTCCCTCTTTAGAGGGGGTGGAGGTGAGGAAGAGGGCAGGAAAGGCAAATCAGGCTGCAAGATCTCACATCAAGCATTCAACAAATGAGGAGCATACAGTCATAATCTAGGAAAAGCTTGATGTATATGTCCACACTAATAAGCAATTACAAGATGGAAGCATGGGAAGTATCTTTTTCTCCGGAGTGGCATTTAACTGCCCTTTACATACATCCAATCCTTCATTCTTTCCAGACACAAAACACAAGGTATGGTTAAAATGCTTTTCACAACAAAAGCAAGTACATTTTTAGAAATAAAGGAGGCAGGGATTTCCTGTAAAACATTAAAAAAACCCAAAATCTCACAATGCATTCATGTAAGGATGTTAACATGGATTGCAGTGGCAATTGAAATGCATATTTCCTAAATGATGTGATTATCTTTAGAGTTACATCCATAAGGGAAGAAAACTTATTTCACAGCTCTTCTGTTTTACTTCAGTTGGGAAAAAAAAAAAAAAACAAAAAAAACCCACACACACACAAAAATAAACAAACCAGAAAAACACAGAAAAAAGCAAACCAACAACCAAACTATGAAGCTATTGGTCAGGACATACTTTACCCACATAACGTAAGAGAGAAATTAAAAAAACTCTACAATCATCTCAGAGACCACTTCTGGTGTTTTTATATATAAACTACATATATAACTCATAACTTCTAATTATAGAAAACAAAAATCTGTTTCTAAAATTAAGACTTTAAAACGTATCTTGAGCAATAGAGTAATCTTTATACAGGGATATACAAATACACTCAGCATGTAAGCTGGAACCAAATGCACAAATTTAAAACAATCATTCTTAACCAGTGAGTACAAACATTTTACAGAAAATAGTACAATGCAAAAAAAATTAAGGTAGTTCTGTAAACTGATACATTTTTATCCTCCTAGACCTGAGATACACTTTTCCAGGAACAACTGAACTTTCAACACTGGATTGGCTGTTTCTATTATCTACAAACCCTACAGCTCAATAAAAATCTTTAAAACTGTGGGTTTAGAAGTAGTCTGAAGCCATTTCCCTAGGAAAACAATGCCTACTAGGGTTGCAAGTAGTGTAGTAATCAGGGCTAGGTGTGGACAGGGCATTAGCAATAAAGCAATCTGTCCTTAATGATGAGAGTAAGTTTTCAAGTGCACAGTTCATGCCAAAACGCCTTGGATCCTGAAAATTCAACACTGTACAAAGTTTTGAACAGGTTAGCCACAAGAGCACTGCAGAGTGCTCGAGAGCCTCCTCCTTTATAATAGTTGCAATGAGACTAAACACTTCTCAAGTGTCCTTTTTTAATAAAAATAATTGCTTGATGTCTTAAAAATCCCTAGGTATAGCACAGTTCATCTGAAAAACTGATGCCTCTCATTCTCAGGTTATGGCTCTTTAGTGGTACAAGAGTACTCCAAGTACTTCCAGCCCACCTTGAACTGAGTGATTGCAATGCTGCATGGGGTAAAACAGCCAGGGCTGGCACCTCAGTGCCTGGACCTTGTTGTATCTTCTTTTCATTCCTGAATTTTGCAAAACAAGTTTCAATGTAACATTCAACATCGGAGAAGCAGAAGTATGAGTAATAAGCTGAACTCCTTTCCTGGATTCAGCCTCCCCCATACCATGGGCACGTGGTGCAGGAGGCTCGCTGCCCTTCAGCTGTACACCTTTCAGCCTTTCACTGAAGTACGGCTTGTCCTAAGGCAGTATGTATTGTTCCACCTCTTGCTGAATCCAGACATGTTGTGGAGGAGTGGGACAAGCTCATACAAATGCAAAGCTCCTGAAATGAGGAACTGGAGGAAAAAAAAATTTTTTTTGCAAGTAATGTTGGAAGACCACAAAAACGCAACTCTGAAATCAGAATTGTAACTATTATTATTGTATTACAGAGAAATACTGTTTGAAAAGCAGTGTACATCTGTGAAATGCACAGGATAAATTTTAGTTTGCATCAACCAGTATCTTTTTATGCTAATACTTTTCTCATTTTTTGTAGAAGAAAAAAATAAAGACAACTAGAATCTAAAAAATGCCTTTGAATGCAAAGTTATAAAAGTCACAAAAATATCCCCCACAAAACCACATAAAGGGACAATAAGCTACCTTCCACTGGCAGGTGAGATTACTGGAAATTCTTACAATATTTTCATGGTAATCAGTGGTAATCACTCCATAGAAAATGGAGTGATTTCTATAGGTGAAATTGAGCAAGTAGCTTAGCAAAACCCAAACCCTTCCTCTCTATATATTAAATTACATCACAAACCCCTTGAAAGAATTTAGCTTTTATTCTCTAAACAAATATCATAGCATTTATTATTTTGCTTTAATTTTTCCTAGACATTTTGTACATAAAATATAATCTGACTAACTCCCTGATGGATTACTTTGCTATTTTTTTCTCCTAACAACTACATATAAATCATGTGCCACATTTTGATAACCTCCCTTAAAGGTGATTTCCATAACTGGCAGTATTTTTATTATTTAAAACATAAAAGGGTGAAACAGAAGAAACCCAACGAACAACTAAACAGAAAGTCTTCTTGCTACACTGTGGATAAGACTAAAAGTAGGAGAGAAAGCTTAACATCAACATTACTTATTTTTGTTTGCTCTTAAGACAGAAAAAAATGGGAGGTGATGGAGGTCTGAACAAATCTTTGAGACAGAAATATAATTTTCAAGGAACCACATTCAGATCTCCATCATCGTCGAAGCTGGGGAAGCCCACCTCTGGCTTGTAGTGAGGCACAAGAACCTCTCCTGAAATATGAGGAGCAAGCATTCTGCAAAGCCAGAAGAGTAACTCATCTCTTCACAGAGGCTGGGAGAAGTGACTGAATTCCTAAATCTCTAAATGTCAACAGCATATGTATTCTAAGAAAGGGGAAGACAACATTCACAGACTTTTCTTTAGCTCACAACAATTAACTACTTGCAGGTGAGAGCTAAGCACCACCACCACCTGCTTAATCCAAAAGAAACCTGGGCTCCACAGTCCACACAGAGATCCAGAAGTGAAGTCAGGCATACTCCTGCCTCCCTCATCAAGCAGACTCTTTTTCCACCTCTGACTGAGTTTACTTTTAGGCATGCATATGCAACAGTACACCAGTTTGGGCAAAGGTTTTTAAAAGTAACTATCCAATTTTCCTATATTTTATCAATCTGAAGTGCCAGATATAAGAAAATCCTTCTGAGAGCAACTTGGCATCATGCTGAGCACATCAGCAAGTTCTGGGCACTGCGATAATTTGATACTACAAAGACTAGAAGAGACTCTCAGCTTATGATTACAGGAACTGCCTCCATGTATGTGCTAAATCCGTGCATGTCAAAGCCTGCTACACGTGTGCAGGAGGCTGCTCTGATTCCAAACCCCTCTCTCCAATAGAAAATACCAGGTGACTCATTTCCTTGATATGCACATGCATGATATCAAATTAGGTAAGAGACCTTTTCTTTCCAAAATGCAGGTGGTGTCAAACTCCATCAGACCAAATCAATGTCATACCAGTGATGCTCCTTAGAGTGACAACAGTCCTACTAATAATAACTTGGCATATTTGTTGTCAATACATGTTTCTGAAAAACCTATGGGGTGTGCTGGAGGACACACGGACAAACAGCTGGGAGGGAGATAATCCTGCTTTCTGGGCCACGTTTTTCAACACTAAAGTATGAAAAAATCACCAAATCAAGAGAAAAAAAAAAAAAAAGCTAAAAAGTGCATAATGCCAAGCATTATGCAGATTTGTATCTTGAGCTTTGCAAATAGCCAAGAACTATGATACTTCTTAAAAGGCAAATCAATTCATTAATTATTACCAGTGAAGTAACATGGCCATTACATGTGTTGATATAAAAGGATAACTCAGTACCTATAAAGTCAGTTTAATCTTTAACAAAACTGATAAAACTATCTGCAGTTTCTTGATATAGTTGCCATTTAAATCTACAAAAACCTACTCAAGTAGGACATCAATTTTTTTTTTCCTGTCACACTCCTGTCTAGATTTCTGCAACAATCACCAGCCCACAGCTGAACTCATATGACACAATGAAGGCCTCCAAGACGTCAAGGCTGCCAGATTCTGAAGGTGTGTGATGACTTTACATTAGGTTCTTCATTGTGCTGGCAAAAGAACATTCTGTGTGCTGATGGAACCAACATCATTAATGCCCACAAGAAGTTTTTCATTACAATACAGAAAAGATGTAGTCAGGCATTAACTAGCAGGGCTCTTTCCATCCCCCAACCACCCCCAAAATGAAGATCCTCAAAGTCTCTAAGAAATCTGCTATCAAGGCACTGCTTTCAGGAATAGCACCAACCCATGCCAAAATACTATCAGAATAATACACTTGGTCATAATGGAATGGCTAAGATAAAAACCTATTTTAAAAAGCACAAAACATTTGAAAACATAATAAATACCCATTCATTTTATGACACATCTCCCTATGTTTGCAATTTAAAGGCATTAGACTTCCACTTTTTTCCACAGAAACAGAAAAACACTAACAAAAGTTAATTGTTGCAAAAATACTGAGAATTTTATCTGAAGTATTAAGTTATTGAAAACATGCAAGCTTGAAATAAAAGCTAAAAAATGAGGGACTGGATAAAAACTATGACCTCCACTACTACAAATAAAAGCCTAGGAACAAAAAAAAGTAAATTCCAATAGCTGCAATTATGATGTTTTGCCTATTGTATTTGAATGAAAGCCACTGGATACAAAAATAATTTTTATTTGCCACAATGCAAAAAGTATTTTTTAAATAAAATTATTTAAACCATTCTCATCTGCAAATATAATTAATTCATCATATTATGTAACAGGTATAAGGGTTAACTTCTAAGGAAAGTATTTAACTAGTTTATGTGACCTTGGAAACTCTTAGTAAAAAAAACCATTCAAGTTGCAACTGGAGTTGTTACATTTGTCAGTCCAGATACCGTTTCTGGATCACTGCTCTGTACACTTTCTCTGCATGGCCATACTTATATTCCAGACAACACCAACAGCGATAGTACTACCCATAAGATCAGTTACTTCACTTCTCCAAACAACAACTAACAGACACCACCAAAAATTACCAGCCTTGAAGTTCACTTCAGGAAAAAAAATCCTTTTTTTTTTTCACTTACCTGCATACCCTGAAAACAGTTTTCAGAAAGAGACACAATACTGAAAACATCATGTAGGTCTCATCTGCCAGAAAGGACCTTAATCAGCAGCTTATTCAGCTTTCATTCTTCCTGCTCAGTTTCTTACAACCACACTTTCCTTGCCTATACATGAGGTACCACACATTCTTAAGTAACTGACATCATTTCCAAAGACAAATCACCTAGATGGCCGGACAAAGCTGATTAAAAAGATACAGTACATCCATACCAGCTTCATTTGAATGTGTGGGAGGGACCGACAGCCGTGCCAGCACATTTATGTAATGTGGTCACTGCAGATGTTCAGAGCTTTGAGTTGTCAGCTGGATTTGGAGATACACATCACAAAGCAGACTGGCAATTTAAAGAAGAACCCTCCAGGTGGTGTTGTGTGGATTTTAACATGGTGAAACATCTCGAAAAACATGCTGGGATATCTACCATATAGAACAGGTTTTAAAAACCTCAATGACACATTCCACCATGGGCTAATTAGAATTAATTTGTGCCCCATAGCCTCAAGAGTTGCTCTTGGAATACCTAAAACTCCTTAATCATCTTTAAGAAGGCACCTTTTTGCCATAGTTTGATCCACGACTGTAAGACAATTTAAAGCAGCAAACCTGAAAATTCAAAATTCCAAAGCTTCTTAATTCCAAAACTTGTTCATCCTCATATACCATGTTTTAATGCCTCTATTTCTTGTCGAAGTGTGTGCCTGACAGACAGAATGAATTAATAACCTCATCTGTCCCTTTACCACTGCCAACAGAAGCCAGAGGCCTGCACTTGGGCCACCTTTGTACCCTTACAATGAATCAAAGGACAAGAGCAAAGAATGCACAGTTCTTCAACACCACTACACAGGAACTCCTCTCTCAAGTATGTGAAACATCTACCCACGAAAATCCTCTTCCCCACCTCTATTTTTTTCCCCTTCAAATTACACACTCAGCTATGCCTTTTGCCTGGCCTTCCTACTAGTTTTACACATCCAGGTTTTTTTCCTCCTTTGCACTGCTGTTGAAATATTTTACCTCACTGTTTTTAATATCAAAAAGTACAGCTCACACTTGTAAATACCACGTTTGCTTGATGAATTCTAGTTGAAGTTGTGAAGTTAAAAAAAGACAAATAAACATTCTTAGACAAGAAAGTAGGAGATACTAAATTTATGTGCTTCATCTTGTGAGTAAGAAGGACAGATTATTGGAGTTTTCACACACACGATGAAGACTCAGCATTACCAAGCACAGACCTTACACATCTGTCCACTAGCTAGTTTCATTCAAACACTGCTTGAGAACCTTAAAAACAAGCAGCTCGGCAGTCCTTTCCTCAAAATGATTACTAATACGTCAAATAGTAAGCTGATACTTAAATACTTGAAATATACTCAGGAAGGTGAACATTCATGAAAGATAAATGCAGTTGCTTATCATGTCAAGAGTATTTTAATGTCTATGAATTACTAAGAAAACATTTTGTTTTAAAATCAGAGATGCTTTCTAGCCTAAAACAGAAAAAGAAGACATCATGTTGCTTTCCATAGCAAAAAAAACATTCCCAGTAATCAGAATAACCCACGATTGCTGCTGGAGGCTTAATAAGTCTTGGAGACACAGCATAAAAAAGCTATCATCAAAGACATGTCCTTCTCTAACAGAGCAATTTTTCACAAATAAGCCTAAACATGTTCATTTCATTCAGTGAAAAAGCAATACACTGCAGTTAAAAGTGAAAGTAGCCAGCACTAATAAAGTGGCCAGCACTAAAGAGGCCAGCACTAATGCCTGTTGCAGTATCTGCCCCAGTAATTCTGAATTACTGGTTCTGGGCCCCCCACTTACATGCTCAAACCCTGGAGTATTTGCCTTCATTCTCAACCCTTTTCCATCTCAAACAGCAGCATGAAGGATTACAGACTAACCAGACCCTTCTTCCCTAAGCATGAGTCCCTCCTTCCCCTCAAAAGTATAGGAACAGAACTGCCATTTTCTTTGGTAGACAAACAGCCTACCAGGAGAGCCATCACGACAAGGAAAGGGAACTTATGAAAGAGGAGAGATTCCAAAAACATCTAAGTGAAAGGATGCACTTCTGTGTGTCTGTGTAGCTGAGGCTGGAACAGAGATGCTGGACACTTCAGCAGTGCCTTTCAACCAGATGACACAGGACATGAGAGGTCACTGCTTTTTGGGCAGAGAAAACCAAGTCCCTTATCTCACCTACAATCTTTGTTTCAGCAGTAGAGCAGAAGTTTAACAGTATTTTGACTTCTAATTTTACTGCAGCATTATTTTTCAAAACAGTACTGAGAAAGATTTAAAATGCGGACAACCCATGCACACTTTAGCCAAGTAAGGGTAACTAGCTAGCTCAGAAATGCAAACTGAAAAAAAAAAATTAGATACATAAGGTTTAGACCTGCATACTAGAAAACTAATTACTTCACTAATTATCTATTTTAACTACACAACCATTTCCCCTGCCTAACAAACAGCAAATCTCCCATCTTTGTTTAACCCAAACATTACATTCTTGAATGCACCAAGGAATTTTCATTAATATGTTTAATTTTCCTGAAACAGAAAATGTAGGACCATGGACTTATAAAACAGTGAAAACCTGCAGGATGCCGGGGATTGAATATTAAAAAAAAAGAAGGTATCGAGAAAGTACTGCAATGACAGGATGATATCAATTCCCTTTTTGCATATAACCAAGTTTTGCCAGGTCAAGGATGAAACTTGACTTAGAATTATTTCCGTTTGTTATGGATCTAATTAACCCATATCAGAAGTTTCCTCTGGATATCATTGCCCTGGTGCTTTTACCAAACCCTTTCCAATCGCTAATCTGCGGACTAAGGACAAAATCGCATTTCCACAGTCTCCCTTCGTGAGCTATTTCAGGCCTATACTCCCTACTGGTTGATTTCAATGTTGAGACAGCAGTCAAAGGAAGAGCATGGTTTCAGAAAAAAATACAGAAAATAGAAACTGTAAACAAAGTCTCCATCTGAACTTTCAGTAGAATGAGGCCCACTTCCAAAACCAGGATTCTCTCTCTTTCCCTGTGCCCTTGCTTTTTCAAGTCACTTCAACCCTAAGTAAAAACTACCCCTCTTCCCAAATTACTAAGCATTTTAACAACCACACTCTGAAAGATCCTGTCATTCCATAGTTAGAGTACAGTTCTCACACCTGCACCCACCCAAAGTCAGCCTGTCATCCAGAAGCAGGACTGCTGAAGCTGCTGGTGAATTATGTGCTAGGCACACCTCAAATACGGCCCCTTTATCCCAGCTGCATGCAGTCAGCAGTCCTGGATCTGCTGGAATTCGAGACAAGGCAGCAGCACAGGGGGCCCAAACTGGAGGCTGAGATAATAACAGCACCTACGAGAAAACACCATGGACCAGACCAGCTGTTCACATCATTGTGAGGACCCACGAGAGGCTTAAAAGACCACTGGAACAGAAAAGTAAAATCTGTCACACTGCACTGAAAATGCTAGAGGCTACTATATGGTTTCAACACAGATGAAAAAAACTAATACAGTGGCCCTAAAGAAGCACCTGAGAAGCAAGCTCAATGCTGGAAACTGTAACTCAGCAACTACTGCCTCACTGGAGGCCTCTATTGTGTAGGCGCTGCCATACTCTGCACACAATCTTTTTTTTCATTCCCTGCAGAGAATTAGGGGCATAGCCCATATCCACATGCAAAGAATATCGAGTCACAAGAAGCAGGGATGAAAGCATATACCACCATTACATGACAACACACAAATACCGAGGTGTCCATGGAAGATTTAAAAGCTCACCGCTTTCTCTTCCTGACAAGAGCCACTTCCTTCTGTTTCCCAAAGCACCAATTAGTGGAAGCCCTAAAGAGCAGAAACCTGCTTAAAACCTTTCCACATATTACTCTAACAAATAATCTATACTTTCACAATAGGTCCATCTTCTTCATTTACCAAACATTTCCATTGGCACTTTAGAGTGAAGTGAAGCACCAGGCCTCATAAAGACACCTAAAATTTTCATGGAAGGTTTTTGAGAGGCTGTATCTGGGATTAAGCCACCACGTATGAACACAAAGAAAGCAATGCTATAAAGCAGGCAGCAGAGGGAAGAAGATACAATGGATGAAACAAATGTGGATCAATGTGTGCATTCAACAAAACCACATTGTTTTCACAACAATCGCAACAATGCCGGGGTAACATTCTGCTATCACGCATGTCACACAATCATCTGATCTTTACCTTCTCCCAAGAGAAACAAACCCCAAAAGGCACTGGTGGCACATCTCTCATAATACCCTTTGTCAATCCTCAGTCTTTGCTCTCACAAGTACTACAAAGGAGATTTCAGGGATAACCTTCATGAGGTATCTTCTGCGGCAAAGATGAAGAGTTACTAAGAGAAGACAGCCATGCACATCACCTTTTCCATCCTCAAGTTTTACTTCAACTGCAGGGCCATCATCTGCTACTGATCCATTCTCTTCTCAAATGCCAGCATGCATGAAATAGAAGGCAATACGTTTACTGCTGCAGCTTCTTCTATCATGATCCAGCAAATGTATCAGCAGTATGGCCTATTTTATCTCCTGTATGTTGACAGCTCCCAGGAATGCTCTCCTGGTGCTACTCTGGGCAGACAGCGTGTGGCATCCCAACTTGCTCAAGGCACTGCTCCTAGGCCAGGGGTTGAGTTCCCCACAGACCCCTAATGAACCCACACACAAATACCTCCACAGGACTGAATGCACTTCAGGACACGATTTAAAATAATTCTGCCAATCAACATAATCAGCATACTGCGATCTCTACTAAATTCAGCAGAAATGGATGGCTGAACAACTGTGCATACATGTACACAGTCAATCCAGATTTGTTTGACTTGGCAACTCAGTAACATAAAGAACAGCTATTATGGTATGACTGTCCTTGGCCTAAGACATGCTTCAGGGCAAGCTCTATAAAGTTTGAAGGAGATATCTAACACCAAGTAACCTGGAAACAGGAAAACCAAAAGAACTAAGAAGAAGAACCACAACAGTTACCTGACATCATCCCATCATCCTGAAACACTCCCAACTGTAAAACTAATGTGTCATAATGATCAAAAGTTTCTAAAACCTCACTATAATTGATAAAGGCTAGCAATCTAATATGTAGTCCTTTTAAAATGTTCTATCAAGCCATGTCTAATACCTGAAACATACAGAACCATGGACTCATGTAATAAAGATGAAATTACAGATTTTGAAGCTGTGTGAATAATAATATATAAAAGACACAGGGCGCACAACGCTTCTTTGGAAATACTAAATACCTGAATATAGTGCGTTACTTAATTTGAATAACACCACAGAATTAATCAGTCCACTCGTTTGCCAAGAAAGTGAAACAATTCCACACAGTTCAGCTGTTCTGGACATTCCTCCAACTGCAATGGAAACAACTTGAGTCAATGTTGCCACACACGCTGGGTGGCCTCTGCCTGCATATCCCTGCTCCTTCCCGTGCGCCAACACTCCTCAGATCCTGCAAGAAAACCAGGGAGAGACAAATGAGCAGAAAATTACTGCTACAAAAATTAAAGGGCTTTCTGCTGCTGCAGCTCAGCAAACCAGCTTTCCACAGGGTCAGAGAAGTGCAACTGTCAGCACTAGAGCAGGAGTAAAGATAGGCAGCTAAAAGCAATTACTGAGCAAGCAATACTGCCTACATTTAACACCAAAAGCACCTTGGAACTATGACTGCACACATTAAATAAAACTCATACCTGAAAAAGAATTTCCATTTAAAATAATATTAGTAATAAAAACTATGGCTCCTGTCAACAATAATCATCAACCACAAAGCCTCTCCAAGCATCAAGCACAGCATTACAACGTGTCAAGGCAGAATTTAAAAAACTGCCCTTCTCTTTCTCATGACACATTAAACACAAAAATCATTGTACTTAACTTTAACAATCTTAATTTCAGGAGTGTCAGAAACATAAACCTTCTGTTTAAGTTTTCTAAACATGTTTTATTGCACCAAGAAACGAGCTCAAAATGTATTTTCTAGCCTTACTGACCTTTCTCTTCTCCCACCTTAACCAGACCCTTTGTCACCCACGCTCAGCATAAGGGAAAAATTTGATCACCTGACTCACAAATTGCTTCCAACACAATTGTATTTTTCAGCATATAGCCTCTTTCCCATGTTCTCATATAAATACAACAATATTAAGAATGATGAGAAATGTCTTAAAGTTCATTAGTCTTAATTGTTTTCCTATTTATTCAGCCAATCATGAATAATACCTCCTTGTCTAATCCTCTCAAATCATCTTTCCTAAAAAGCTCATGAAAATGGATTAGCCTTGTAGTGCACAGCTGATTATTTCACTTACAGTCTATTGTATCAAAATGTGATAGGTGGAGAATTTTAACCAGAGGCCTTCATTTAAAACAAACAAAAAAAAAATCCCTTCAGGCCCGAACTTAAGATGGAAGGGCATGGCAAAAATAACATCACAATATCACAAGGAAAAGAAAAACCACAAGGTAACCATAGCTTCAACCATTCAACACCCTTATGGAGATGAAGCCTTTCTCCTCCTTAAAAGAACCTGAAAGTCAATACAGATCACAAAGTACAAGCCCAAAACAAAACTTCAGGAATTTAGTATCTGCAATTTGCTAGCTTTGATTTCTAGTCTTCACTTATGGTAGGTTGCAAAACTCCTGCAATAATCTGAAGTGACAAAGATACAAGCAGAAGGACAAGATGCAGAGGACAACCACTACCCTTTTTGAAAGGAGAAGGAAAAAATATTGAGGGGACAACAAATTTTCTAGCATTTGGGACATTATGAGCTTCTCAAAGCTAAGGACTCAAGATTATTTTTTGGTTTTAATTCAGGCAATAAAGCTTTACCATTTCATCTGCCAATTTGTGAGCTAAATACTGTTTTATCAGGAAAAAAATATAATCAGTTTATTTTGTCTAAATGAAAACAAGTTAGGACAAGCTTATTAAATATATTGTTTAATTTAATAATTATTGTTTAAATTAAGTGGAAAGTGCAGAAATTCCTATTATCACCATGTTAAAAAAAATGTAGCTCGGACTTCACAATAGAAGAAACACATCAATGGCAGAACTCCACAACAAATGTACAGTCTAGATCTCATAATATAAAAGGGCATCAAAAACCCCTGTCCTTTACTATCCATATATAGATATTTATTATTTAGCAGTTTCACACTATGTTTGCAGCTATAAAAAACTACAGATTTTTTTTTACTCAATATTGAAGCTGAAGTCTAAAATTCCACAGGTAATAATCAAGGAAATTTAAGTTTTACAGGCATTTTGAAAACTGATTACAGGACTTTACCATTGCAAAAGAGAAGACAAGGCACTACTGATAAGACACACACCCCTGCCATACATACACATTTCAAGAGATTACTGTGGCACATGAACTTTACTGGAAAGTTTAAGAAAATGGAAGTGCAAGTTCATGCCTGACTAAACATGAAACCTCCTCCTCTGCATGTGATCAACTGCAGCATCAATATATGGGGTGTATTTGCTACAAACACAAAGCAAGAAGGAACACAGGCCAGTGCCACTCCTGCCATGACAGCTATGATTCTTCCAGACTATTCTATTCAAGTATTTTTTGTGAGAGTTTTAACTCTTTCTGATCTAGATATAACTGAGTCCCTCGGAAAGTTACTTGCTTGCCATCATCCAAACACCGCAGGTACCTCCACTCTTAAGACAACTAAGAACCATCGCATCAGACAGAAATTTCATGCAAAGTTTCTAAATCCTTTCTGTTCGAAGGCTGATCTACCTACTCAAGTCTCAGAGTTCCCATTGTGATTTTTTCCTTCACAGCATTGGAATAGGTTTCTGTATATTTTCCTGTGATTTTCTTTACCCTGTGGGACAGAATTGACCCCTGGCCCTAAAGGGGGCAGCTGGCTGTATTTCACATGTATCCAGTGTTATTAGTCAGAGTAGCCTCCAGCTATGTCTGTCATGGGGGGAGAAACAGGAAAAAATCCCTGCGACTGGTAAAGGAAACAGTGTCTTGCTTTCCACATATCTCATCTGGCAGATAGGAGATGAAGAAATAGTAAAATATTCTACTAATACAGACCTTTCTTTATTACTCTCATTGCTGCATACTCCTTCTGATGCTCACACAGGCAGAGGAGGAAGGCCTGCTGCAAACCTTGGCTCCTCCACAACTTCAGCTACAAGCTGGGAAAAGAATTCACCCCTCTACCTTGTGATAAAAAGCAGACTCCAGGAATCTCTAATTATAATTATTGTGGGAGTGTGGTCAGGAAGATAATAAATCAGATTGCCATATCAAAGGTGTACAAAGAGGGGGGAAGTGGGAGGAAAACAGGAATCAGGCTGCTGTAACAGAAGTAAAAAATTCTCAGGGTATGGAAGGGAGGAGGGCAGGGAAGGCAAGATAACAGCCACAAATTTATTTTCAACTAGAAAGAAAACAAAATATTTGGCTACAAATTCCTTACAATACAGCCAGGATGCAAACATACAAATAAACAACACTCCAACGAACCCCTAAATCTAGTTTCCCATGACTGCATTTTTATAATAAGACATTTTTTCTTTGGCAGGCTGCCTTGTTGGATTACACAGGGTGGTTATTTACACTGCAGTTACTTGTTAATGACATAATCAGAACAAACTGAAGAAAAATTCAAATCTGATGAAACTCAAACTCTTTCAAGGTTTCCAGCGAGGATTTTGTGCATAACTCTGAACTAGGACTTGGTAAGTCTGTGCTCAGTTCCTGGGACCAGACACATGCTTCTTGTGAGACCCTACATGCATGTGCATGCCCACACGATGTATTTGTGCTTGCTTATATAAAAGACTCTTTTCAAGCAGAACTGAACATTTCATTCAGCTGAGAAAGCACACAAATGATGATTTACACTAAATGCTTTATGTAATACAACTACCGAGATTAAGATTCTAATTTTTAGCATGTCCATCTTCATGCCTTCATTTACAAAGAAACAACATTCTAACAGAACACATTACATTCCTTCAATCATAAGATACATGAATTTGTATCTTGAACATCAACTGTATAAATTCACATGAGGAAAATACTGGCATGTGTTAACAAATATTCACACAGTAAAGGACAACCAAGCTACTCTGGTTCCACATTTCTGGGAGGAAAAAAAAGCAAACCATCAAACTAACTTGAGCTGTCAAATTACTCATTATTCCCATGCAGGTGCAGGGAACAAAAGCAAATACAACAGGTTTACTCCAATCCAAAAGGTGTTTCATATATGTGAGCCATAACCTGGCATGACTTGGGAATGCAGTCATGAATCTGAGATCTTCAATGCAAGAAAATTACTGAGTTAGTGTAAAAATCTACAATTTTACCAGAAAACCAGTGAAAAGTTGCAGATACCAAGTGATGAGGGAAAAACAAAAAACAAGAAGCCAATGGTCATTGACATGACAGAGAACTGTTACTGTTCCAACACATCACCATTCTATTACCACCATTTTTTTTCCACTGTAGGCTTTTCAAAAATAGAAGAACCAAAGAAATAAAGATTCACAATGCAGATGTCCTCAGCATTGTTTTTCACATGCTACAACTGTAGAACAGATGTGTCCAAAAAACTACATTATTTTATGATAGGTTACTAACTCAAATATGAGCTTATTGACTCAGAATTAACCGAGTTTGGACACTGTTGCTTTTCTCAGGCAACCTAGAAAAACACACTTACCTAGCAAATAGGGATTTTTTCAGGAAAGCTGCTGAAACAGACATCCCACAGAAGACACTCTGAATTCCAACAACCTGTATTTGCCTGCTATTACTATATAATTAGTTCATATAGAATACTCATATACTAATGCTGACTTCTTGTAAAATTGTTTTATGGTTAAAATTCAATATTTCCCAACTGGGGCACATAGCTATAAACTCTCTTTTCAAATCAATTTCTCTTTAAAGATAGCATCTAAAAATTGAGGTTCATACAAAGCACAAAACATACTATTACACAATCTGGACAAAGAAGAATTGACTTCTGGTGATTTAAGACAATCTAATTAATGGGGATTTTAAACTATTACTCTGTTTAGATCTTACACAGACAATTATAGGCCATGAAAGAAGCTGCTATGACCTTTTTGCTGAATGAAGTACCAATGTTGCTTTACAGTAGAACATATGAAAAAGTTAATTGGTTATAAAACTCAGGGCATTTTAAAAATGAACTGCCACATAAAATTACTGTAGTGTATGAAAGCCTCAATCAGAACTTGTCTGTGCTGTGCGTAGTCAGCGTCAGTCTCTCCCTCTCATATGAATAGATGCAATCTCAGCAACCAGACACAATAAATACAAGATGAAGGGAATGGCAAGCAGAGCAGCAACACAGAATTAATTCCAGAGGCTAGGAATCACAACATGAAAATTATTTCATTATTTTAACTCGTTAATTATTCATGCAGTAGAGATATGGGAAATGGCAGGAGAACTCTAATGAAAGAGCCAGCAATTGAGAAGCACTGATGAAGAGGATTAGAAAGGTATAGAAGAAAAGTTATGAAAAATGGTGGATGAGAAAAGAAAGGGGTTTAGGGCAAGGTTTCACATTCAGTAGTAGGGCCAATGTAAGGCATTCCTTCTGCTGCTCCACTGCTCACTACTCCTAGTCTAGCGTCTAGCATTGTGGTGTGCTGCTTCCTCCTTACCAACAGTCACAATCATTTATGAAACTGTACTATGAGTCAGCCATGGCTGAAAAATAACCTGATCAAAAAAAAGGAAAAAAAAAAAGAAAAAAAGGAAAGAAAAGAAAAAAAGGAAAGAAAAAAAAAGAAGTTGACACAACTAAGAGGAAGACACAGGAGTAGAAATGAGCAGCTGCAAGGGAAAAATAGGTCACGCCAACACTTCTCCCCGCAAAAAGGTGCAACCATGGGATGGGATTAAAGACCAATGTCTATGTCCAGACCATATAAATACATCTCTCAACTGCATCTTTTAACTTACCATGCTAGGTGCAGAGCAAAACATGTTTGAATCACATCAGGTGACAGTGACAAGAAGAAATACACAGAAAAAGGTGGCCTAAGCACTTTGCTAATGCTGGGAAAGAGGAAGGATACACCTGTCACTGAAGAATCAACCAATGCAGTATATTTCCAGCTGATCTTAGTGACTTCCCCCCACTTCAACCCCCAAGTCAAATCTAGGATTCCATATGTGTGATCTACAATCTGTTGTTCAGGTATGAGAGTCACCAAGTCTGACACTGCGTTGTTTACGTTCATGGAATGGAGATGCAAAGAAGAAGGCTCATGAAGGGGGCTACTGAGCAGCTAGCAGGACATGGTGCTGCCTGGTACACAGTAGCACTTGGTACTTCAGGTGGAGACGGTGCCTACAATTCTGAGATTCAAATGGAATCTTCTATTATTTGTTCCATTCCCTCTTCATGCAATTTCATCATTAGGAGACATCTTTCTTTATCATCATCAATTTCAGCCATTTAAAAAGAGAAAGGCTAAAGCTAGATCTTTACTTCTATTCAGACACTGCTACCGTTGATGCCATTTTGGAGGAACATTTCTGAAGACTGCAGAACCAGTTACAAAGTAGAGAGATGGAAATGAGTCAAAAATAGCAGGTTAGGCCAAAGTTTTCTTACTCATTTGTGATATGTTTATGTCAATTCAACATGGGGTGAGGGGGAGTGCAATGCAGGACAATCTAAAAGTAGCTTGCAGCTACATTTATGAAGTGGTTTTTATTAAAAACCTTTATTCATGAAAACACAGACTAAGAATTTTTACCCCCAGTAAGTACAATTCTAGAAACTTTTTTTACTGCTATTAACAACCCAAGATAAAAACTAGATGAGGCAATAAATCAAAAACTGTTCTCTGAAAGCTCAGCTTTAATTTGAAAAACATAATTTTGTAATATGTGGAATGAACACCCTGAATGTATTATCCAAGGTACTAGTTAACATCCACCTGATCTCACAAGGAACCTAAATTCAAATCTCACCAATGTGAAATGTCCTGGTAATTTTAACACTTACACATTCAAATGCCCTTAAAAACAGCTTTTAACACTAACACTTAAAATTATTTCATATTCAAAGATGATTATTAACTAAAACATTTGTATATACCCACACAACAGCAGCTTTTCACCTGACTGGACTTAAACAATAAATATCACAAATAACCTCCAGATGTTACTTTGATTATTTTTATTGCAAAGACTTCGAAATTGACAAAAATTAAGACTACGGGGAAATAATTCATACATAAAAGAAAACTACAAGGAAAAAGGAATAAGCCTTTCTCTGCATTTACTGCATACACTAAAAGGTGCAAATCACCACAAGGAAGACTTCCAGTATTAAGAAAGAATTGTTTTATGACAAGAACAGTTAAGCACTATTAAGAACAGTTGACTAGTGAGATTGAGTAATTCCTATTATTTAAAGCTTTTATGACTTTCAAAAGCCTGGAGGTACCATCTTTTCCTTTAAATCAGTTCTGACAAACTTCAATAAGCCTGTTTTATTCAAAGTGATGGCAGGAAGCTACCAAGTTTCCTGCTTGTGTTAGTTTTCTGCCGTTTTAGTGAACTGAATCAGCAAACACCTGACCAGCATCAGAGATGGCACAGAGGAAGCAGTAATAACACATACCCAATGTCAGGGCTTCTAACCTTCAGCATTAATGAGTTATGTCAACTCACTGCATCGCATAAGACTATATCTTAAAAAATAGATTAAGCAAACAGATTAGACAAACATCTGCCAATAATGTTGTAAGTACAATTTATCCTTCCTAGGGCTGAGAGGAGTAGACCAGAATCTTCGAGGTAATTTCCAGCAGCACCTAATTTAAGCTTTAAAAAAGCAACATACATTTTGAATTTTGAAAACATTTTGAACCCATGCAGAGAAACTTTAACAAAACTGAAATTCTACTTAATTTATTAAGAGATAAATATTTGCCTGCTTTGGACTGTCCAATTAAATGCTATGTCTAATGTAGTGTGCATTTATCTTATGTATGTTTCCTATATAAAATACCTTCTTGCTGGAAGGATAAGCCTAAAACATCTTGTGACTCAATCATGTCAAGTCACTTTTAAGCTATAAGTGGGAATGTAATTTTCAAGGCCTTACATTTTTCAAGAAAATCTGCTAAATGCCGATTAGTTGAAAAATGCTGGCTGTACATACCAGCTCCTTGGGTACATATCTCCAGTGTTACTCCTATTGCTCAAAGCTAGCTGGAGCAGACGACTGAAAATGACAAACTACCAAGGGTTCAGCCCTCTTTGGACAGGAATGAATCTGGAATGTCTTACAAAAGACTTGTAAGGTGAATTCACAAGTTACACAGGATCACTAATCTCACTAGAGTGATGCTTCTTAGTCCATCATTTACACCAACCTGTAATTGCAGGTCTGGTAGACCTATTCACATCCTATTGTTTGCAGGAGACTTCAGAGAAAGAGGAAAACAAAGGTAAAGCTAATCAGATGTCCAATAACAGCAAAGGCTTCCTCACTCAAATATCTTAATTCCTTATTATTAACGCATAAACTTGGTTACTTGTTGGTTTATGCAGACAAAATACGACTTGGTTAAGCACACATAGCTTCCCTTTTTACAGGTTATTCAAGTACCTCTTCTTTGAGCAGCATACTGGCCAGAAAATAAGGAATCCACTGAGAAGCTTGAAAGTTAGAGAGAAAGCACTTTAAATGTCAATACCAGATGTAATTTGGTAAGCTTGTATACACTTCATGCATCACCTGTTCTGGAGACCATACAGAAAGGAATACAATGTATCACCTTGACTATTCTGCCTATTCTTTTTCAGAAAACCACGAATGCTTCAAACAAGGGAGACTCTTATCTCCGCAGAATGAAATGTGCTATATTAGGCTGGACTTTCAAGATGACTTATGCATATGGAAAAGCCACCCTCACCAAGTACAGCTCAGAACAAGCACTACAAATGAAAAAGATCCCAACCCGGTTCCTACAAAATTTAATTTGCCATAAAAATTAATTTTGCCATGGAAAATTAATTTGCCATAAAACCAAAGTTTTTTGTCAATTATTACATTCATATCAGGGAAGGAAGCATTGTCAACATATGTCCGTCTTCATCTGCTCGCTAATAATTGTTTCCACATGCATTCAAGTTCCTGGTCATTAACACAGTATTCTGTTGATTTTTCCTGTCCAAACATACATGTGCCTAATGCTCACACACATACAGGGCTCCACTGGTACGAAGCAGGGGAAGAAGCCAAAAGCGACTGGCAGCTCTGTACTTTCTAGCAAGACGTACGTGTAGCACAGCAAGTCATAAAAAAAAAAAAAAAAAAAAAAAAAAAAAAAGTATAATAACTTAATCAGATACACCAAAAACGTACAGAACAAAAAAGTACCATTACACATGCAAAGACAACATCTTTTGTAAGGACAACATACTCCATAGCACTTAAACAGACCTTTCAATCTCGACATAGGAAATCCCTCGAAGCCAAAACGGGCTGACTCCACCAAAACATATGCTTTCCACCATAATTCCAGATTTTCTCCAGAGACTTCCGCCAGAATATAATTTTATCACTGGGTGCTGGGAAACCACACTAACGCACATCCAGAAATTTAGGGCAGTGTTCACAAGAAAAACCTGCCTTTTGTCTTGAGAGTTATAATGACCTTTTTCACAGTATTTCCAACACGATCAGATGAAACAAAATACAGTACAGTTCACATTGTGACTGATGTAATATGGGCTGGGAGCAATACCGTGGAAACCAAAAAGCCAAGGATCTTTGTCTCCTTCTAGACAAATTGCCAAGCCTCAATAGTTGGACAGAGAAAAAGCAGAGCATCCCAAATAAAACACTGCAGTGTATGTTCACCGTTTCAGTAAAGTCGCTGCGGCTTTTGGCAACCCCATAGAAAATCTGGACCCTTCAAAGAAAGCCCAAGCTAATAAAAGAGCTAAAAAACAGTCCTAGCGTAAAAATTTCAGGATAAAAAAAATAACCCACTGGCTGTAGAAATAAAAATAAACACCACGGAACTCACCGTTCGCATGGCAAGCGATGCTAAATAGATAACCTGAGCAATAACTAGTCATAAAAACATTAAATGCTGCATTTTCTCGCCACCGCGCCGGTATTCGGGGGCAGGCGGACAAGGGCGGCGGGCCCAGCGGCAGTGCCTACCTGCGAGAGCTGCCGGGGGTTGGGGCAGCCGAAGAGCGCGGAGCTGGAGCTGAAGCTGATGGCCCCTCTGCGGCTGAGGACGTGCTGCGGCACCGGCCTGTCCAGCGGCAGCACGGGCAGCTGGTAACATACTTCCATTGACGAAGCCTCCGTGCGCCGGCCCGCCGCGGGGCAGCGGCCTCGCCCGCCGCACCTGCCCGCGCAGGGCTCGCCGCAGCGGGGAAGGAGCGGCGGCGAAGCCCCGCGGGGGCCCGGCGCCTCCTCGCCGCCCCCGCGCCCCCCGGGGGGCCGGGCCGGGCCGCGCCGGGCCCCGCGCCTTTGTGCTTCGCCGCCGCCAAAGCCCGGCGGGAGCCGCCGGCGGGAGCGAGGGGGAGGCGGCGGAGCGGGACGGCTCTGTCAGCGCCCGGGGCGGCGAGTCCCGGCCCGCAGCCCGCGGCCGCCGCCGCTCCCTCCCTCAGGCGCGCTGCCGCCGGCGGGAGCCGCTGTCAGCCCCGCTGCCCGGCGCCGCGCATGGAGGGCCGGGAGCCGCGCTGGGGGAGACACGCGCCGCGCTCGCCCCTATTGTCCGGCACAGCCGGGAGCGGGAGGAGGAGGAGGAGGAGGAGGCGCCGCTCTGCCGAGGGGAAGGGGCCGGGCCGTCAGAGAGGGGACCCGGGGAGGAGGGGGAGGAGGAGGAGAACGGAGAGAAGAAGGAGGAGGAGGAGGAGGGATGGCGCCTCCGCCCCGCCCGCGCGCGGCGGCCCGGCTGGAGGAGCAGGCACGAGCCCGGCGGACCGTGCGTGGGTCGCGCGGCTGGCGACACGCGCAGAGCGGCGTCATAACGTCACCGCTGCCCACACTCTCCCCGTCCGCGCGCACCAGGCAGGGGCGGCTCGGCGGGCCCCGCGCGCCGCGCGCATGCGCCCTGCCCCCTCCCCCTCGCGCCTTCGCAGGGGCGGGGGGCGGCACCGCCCTCCTTCCCTCCCTCCGTCCTCCCAGAGCCGCGGAGCCGCGGGACGGATTGGCATGGGAAAGGGCTGCCTGAGGGGACATCGAGTCCGACCTGTGACCGAACACCACCGTGACAGCTAGACCATGGCACGGAGTGCCACGTCCAGTCTTCCCTTAAACACTTCCAAGGACGGTGACTTCACCGCCTCCCTGGGCAGCCCGTGCTAGTATCTAGTCACCCCCTCTGTGAGGAAATTCTTCCTCATGGCCAACCTGAACCTCCTGTGATGCAGCTTAAGACTATGTCCTCTCATCTTGTCGCTGGTTGTCTGGGAGAAGGGACTGACCCCCATCTGGCTACAACCTCATTTGAGGGAGCTGTTGAGAGCTATAATGTCACCCCTGAGCCTCCTCCTCTCCCAGGGGGCTAAACAGCCCCAGCTCCATCAGCTGCTCCTCCTAAGATTTGTGCTGCAGACTCTTGAGCCACTCCATTGCGCCTCTCTGGACTTGCTCCAGCACCACAATACCTTCCTGAATTGAGGGGCCCAAAACTGGACACAGCACCTGAGGTGCAACCCTGCTTGGGTGAGACCCAAGGGGTCCTGGAACCCCCAGGCCAGAAAGGTGGTAAGTGGGGGTTTGACTCAGTAACCCCGTGTCATAACGTCATCCCCAAGAGAATGGCAGGAGGTTGTGTCAGGAGAAGTTTAGGTCAGATATTGGGAAAAGGTTTCTCAGCCAAAAGGTGGTTGGGCACTGGAAAGCCTCCCCAGGGAAGTGGTCACAGTGGTCACCAGCCTGACAAGTCAAGAAGTGTTTCAACAATGCTCTCAGCCCGAGGTGACTCTTGCGGATGGTCCTGCTGTGCAGGGACAGGAGTTGGACTGTGATGATCCCTTCCAACTCAGGTATTCTGTGTCCATCAGCCCTCAGTTCCCCACTCCATCCCACAGGCTGTGCCCTGACACTGGGGGAGCAGCACTCAGGGGGCTGTGGTGTCACCAGGGCCAGATCTGGATTCTCTTCTTTGGCTGCTCCTTCGGGAGGTTGGGCACTGGTCAGTACAGCCTGGCCTTGAACAGCTGCTTGAAAATCAAACATGGAAAGATAGTTTTGTTTCAAAATGCATCATCCATCAGATGCAATACACTGGGGAGTTTGTATTTGCATTTGAACCCTTGTGGCTCATTTTTAGAGTGGGGAGAGGTGGGATTTTTTGCAAGACAAAGAGGTAAAACCATGTAATTTTTGTTAACATAAAAAAATAGGTTCCTGCAAACCGCACAATTCCATAATTCCAGGAATTGCATTTTAAGGGAGAAAAGGAATAATCCATTGTGTGATCTACTAGTCCATAGTTATTTACTTCATATTAGCTGGGACACCTAGAAATAAACTTTGCTTTTTTATTTTTTTATTTTTTTTTGGACTAAGCCTCCCTTTGTCTCTCTGCAACTGTTATTTTTTTTCCCATCCTTTCATCTCTTTTATTTCTCCATCATAAAAAAAAAATCCTAAATATAGCATGATAGGTAAGGGAACGTTTCTGTTCTTTGAATAATATATGAAGTGCCTGTACCCACTTAAAAATCAGATTTTGCAAAATGATTCATATGATTTAATTTTGCATAATACATTGTTCTTCTCAGTGCTTGCTTACTGGCAGAAAGGTTTAGATTTCACATGATAGCGGTTATTTATAGGCAATGACACAGCTTTAGAGGAACCCATTTGGAAAGAATAGGTGGTTTGTATGGAGGATTTTCATCTGTTTGAACTAGTTCTAGAAGCAAGTAGTTTTATACATATGGACTGATGGCCATTTCACCTTGAGCTGTGAAGTTAACAAATGCACCTCGTTCTTTTGCAGAGCTGTAATCCCACTTAGTCTCATGGATAGCCAAAAGAACATACGGACATATGAGGAGGACACTGGATCAACTGCTGTGTCTTAAGAGCTTTTTTCAGCTGTTTTCCCCCTTTTTTAAAAAAATTAAAATCTCACAAGCATTCTCAGTATGATTTTGTAATGCATGCATGCAATATTTCAAGATACAATAAGCACATGGTAGTTCAAAGTAAAATAACATACTCAGCTTTTTTTTTTCCCCAGTAATTAAGACATGTCAGGTTTTCTTCTGCATTCTTTGATAGTTTACTCATATTTGGCCTGCTTACATTAAATCAGCAGTGCATTTGAGTTACTGATAGAACTCCACCAGCTTCACTGGTGTCAGGATTTCCCTCTCCCAATAAGTTGTCAAAATTACTTTTTGTTCTTTTCTACTGATAAATAATTTGTTTTCTGTACTCAGGTAGGATGGATTTTTATTCTAGTCAATCTGAAATTCAATTCATCAAAAACATGTCATGTTTTTAGGGGAAAAAATATATTCTTACTTTCACAATATAAGCAGTACATATTGCAATCCTATATGGTCAAACTATAAGTGAAGATTATTGATAGAGTGTTTTATGGTTCCTATCAGCTCTGCATACTGATTATTTGAAATTAGTTCTCTAAGGACACTTTAATTTTCAGTCTGAGACAGTACTGCCTTAAATAACATATCCAGTGTTGCCCCTCAGATTATCTTTGATCTCTAATTAATGTTACATAAACACCTTTAAGGAAACTGAAATACATTATTATTAAGTAAGCATAGGTTTTCCAGGCAGTGACTGTTTCCATAAGTGTGATGTTGTCAGGACACAAATTGCTATTTTTTTAATAAATACAGAGATTATTAATATTAGCCCGGTGTTGATTTCTTGAGTGAATTTACAAGGAAGACTCTTAGAGATTCATAGAATGGCTTGGGTTGGAAGGGACCCTAAATATCATCTAGTTCCAACCCCCAATCTTACCTCAGGATGACAGATAAAGCCTTAAAATTATGGGGTAAGTCACATGTTTTCAGCCTGAATACGTTTGTTGCAAAAAGAATGCAACAAACTGTTGCATTCTGCCAACTGTGATTTACATTCTGCCAATTGTGTCTGTTGTCTTCACTTGCCATGCGCTAAGAACTTGTGGAAAAAGAAAGAGGGTTTTGTTGATTTTTGTCATAGAGGTTAAACAACTCCAAAGTATTTTTCAGAGCATTTTGTTTGAATTAAATTTCAACCATGGAGTTCTTGGAGTACCATGGTGGCGCATATCTTAAATGCATCAAAGGATATTACGAGGTGCCATAGTTCATCCATGTAAGCCGTGTGTCTTGTAAATTCTTTATCATGGCCAATACAGCTATTAATTAGAATATTCAAATGTAGGGAACATTAATAATGTTTCAGTGTTTCTTTTCACATTTGCAATTATGTCTTTTACACATCATTATTATCTTCAGGGTGCTGTCTAGCAAGGAAGAGGCATTACTGATGGCTGGATTTATCACAAAGAGCTGTACTTGTGAAACTGGAGAGATGGAAGATCACAAAATCAGAGTTAGTTTAGTTTCCTAGTTACAGTAAAAAGAAGATGAAATCACACAGGTACTCCAGCAAGGCATTCTGCAGGATTAACTGCACGGCACGGAGTGTCTCTCTGGGGCACACCCAGCTAACACTAGCAGAACTGAACAGTCTGAGTAGAAGAGGATGCTTTTCCCATGTTCTCTGTACAAACTGGAAAATAGGCGTCCTCAAAGGCATAATGTGCTTGTATTTTGAAAACATCCTGAGAACAGAGGAAATATTTATTTATACAGGTACATGATCAAAACAAGCACGAGACGCTTTAGCTTTTCTTCTTAGCTGAAGAAGTTATGTAGTCTAAAAATCAGGGTTATTCTCTAGACAAGTAAAAAGTGTCTTCATTTGTTACATCCCCAGTAATGCATTTTTTAAAATTGTTTTTGGCATTTCTTTGGCATATGACCTGATAGTCCTTTTTTTCTACCCAGAGTTATTGTCTGAGTGAATACTGTATATTTCCATAGGAATTTCAGACATGTGGAAGCTCAGTTGAAATGTACTTCTCTCCCTATTTGGTGTGTCCCTTCCCTCTGCCTTGCCCTGGGTCTGCATTGGGCTCCTTTGAATTGTTGGGCAATACAACATTCTTGTCTCAGCTTTGGTTTGACATCCCCTGCACCCTGGATATTTTCTGCAGAACTTTGCATCATCCCCTCAGTGTGCTCATTCTTCCTGAGTGCGATGACTTGCACTTGCCTTCATCTGAGTGTATTGTGATTTCCTCAACCCATTTTTTTGGTTGGTCAAGATTGAATACTAGTCCTGTCCTTCAATATACTTCCCGACTTTCCTGGCTCTCCGTCATCTGCAATTTTAATAAGCGTGCTCTCAAAACAGCTCAGCAGTAAAAATTCCATGAATGAGTTAGTGTAAGACCTGGAAGAGATCTGAAGAATGGTATTTAGTATATCCTGTCAACTCATGCTAACTCCTCTGGGAATGTTTTACAGTCATTTTTTGCACCCATATTGCAGCAGCTTTATCTTTTCTATGGCCCAGGTTCATCATTCCTGACTTTGGAGGCTTAACTTTGAGAGTAGTTGCCTAAGGCTAATTTCATAGTCAATAATTAAGGGAAAGACAGCAGGCCCTTCAAGTTGCTCTTTGAAGTTGTCTTTCTCTTCACTGAAAAGAAGGAACATGGCGTAACCTTTCTCCTAATTTAAGTGTGCTTCAGTCAGTGTCTGTGAAGTCTATCAGATGAAGTGGGATATGTGATGGTGTTTATGGCACTGTCGGGGTGGGCCGTGGAGAAGGACGGCGTCAGCGAGGACAAGCTAAGTCACGTGTGCTGTGTTCCCATTAGCTACAGGTTTTGTCACTGCTGGAGAGGCAGATAAAGTTGGTTTGACTTGTCTGGGCAGACTGCTTGTTTGCTTTTCCTTCAGCTTCTGGTATTTTAAATATTATATTGAAAAATGTTCAGAATATTTTCAATGTTTGTAATAACTTCAGTTTCACTAAACTGACAGTGGCTAATAGATATGTACCAATTCTATGCCAAAACCAGCAAGCTGGAGCAGAAAGTTAAAGAGTGATCCCAGAGCATTTCAAGTTTGAATTTGCTTCCTGCCCCAAGAATCATCCTCTGTGCTTAATTTAAGACTGGAGTTTTACTGACAAGTTATAGCCTCCAGGAACAGGACTGACCGTGGAAACAGGCTAACAAAAGTCAGTTCTAAACACAGCTACAGACTGTCACAAATTTAATATGGGTTCAAAGCCAGCTTTTTCTAACTCCACTGAAGATATGATTTGGAATAATTCTTTCTAAATGCACTTCTAAAAAGCTTTAGCTAGAGTGCACTCAGCTTAACTGGTCTCAGCCACTGGATTTCTTTATGATCATGTTTACCTGGACAAAAATCCTCACACTACAGTTAAAATGACTAAGGGCGTTGGTGTCAGCATAAGCCTGTGTAGAAAGCTTCTCTTTGTGTCATTTTTACGTGAATAATAACAGCTGATGTGCAGAATATTTTTAATATCAGAGTGGGAGGATATGAGAACCCCAGGTGCAGTTTCCGAGGTGCAGCTTATAAGTTTAATGATGTTATTAGAATCTGAAAATTCACAGCTTTTTATGTTGGTAATGAAGGTGGGTTTGGACCCCTATGAGCAGATGTAGCAAATTCATTGCACATTCACCAGATTAATCATTTCTTAGCAGGCCACTCAGTGTACAGTACCTGGGAGCCTCCATGATAAACTGTAGAACATCAATCTCCCATTCTATCTTTAGAAAATCTAGTGATTTATTTTGGTTTGGTTTGGTAGCATTTTTTTTATGTTTTATGCCTCAGTACCTCATTAAAATTGCACATCCTTTCTAAATTTCTTTACATGAAGGTGTAATTTTTAGCACAGTCTTTGCAAAGATTTTCTAAAGCAATTTTGACTTTTATTTTTTTAAAAAATTATCCATAATTATGGATTAGAGTTAGGTTTGGATTTGGGAGTCATGTTTAAGTTCAAAAGATTCCTGATGTTACAGCTGATTCTTTACTGGCCTATTGATATATACTAAAGATGTCATGTAATATTAAAACTGAGACTATCAAATGCTGACAGAAGTGAAATAATGAGCTAAAGTTGCTGCTTACTGCCTAGGCTGAAGCAACAGTGTTTTATAAATCTCATTGTGCTGTGTTGTTAAAAATCAAAGGAAAGCATTTTGCTGTTTATAGGTCAAAAATTAGACCTTTCTTGGGGTCCTGCCTTCTTCTAGGGCAGAAGGGCCTTTCCCCTGAATTAATTCTGCAGAAGGTTCTGTAGTGAAATGAGCCCACAGGAGAAGCAGCTGATGCAATTCCTGTTTAAAAAATAAGTAAGTCAAGCATGAGCTTTAACTAGTCCTGGTTTTTATAGGACCAAAGCTGGCAATAGCACTAGAATTTCTTCAGACAAACATTTTAATTTATGTCTGGTTGTATTAAAGATGAGCACACTCCCTTGTTGCAGAAGCTTATTTGTATGAAAATGTAGACTAGTTGCTTTTTTATATATGCTAAAATTAATGAAAAATTTCCAGCAACAAAAGGACACTTTAACAACAGTCTCTCTTTGGTGTATGACACAAATCAGAAATGGGAGTTGGAGTAACTTGCAGCATTTGCACTTCTGATAATTTGGATGACTACATACAGGAACCTACAGTTTTTCTCTTACACCTACATTCCTCTTGCATTTTGGCTTTTTTACTATTCAATTTTGTTTTTATTGAAGGGCTATTGTGTGCAATTATTCCCTCACAAAAAAAGTTAATTTGAAATAAATATTAACTACTATTAGAATTAACAATCTCATTCAGAGGATCACATTAGTAGTAAAACTGGATACTAATTAGTATTCAAACAAAATGACTTCATTATATTCCAAGCAGTTATTTTTCTGCCTTCTCCAAAAATGCTTAAGCATACTACCACAGTTTCTCCATTAAATTTGAGCTTGCTTCAAAAATTAATCAGGATTTAAACCTTTTTTCTTCCTTTTCAGCTCATTGGTGGAACTGCTCTTCTATCAAAACCTACAGCAGTAGAAGCGTGAGGATTAAATATTTGAAGCTGCTCTTGTTTTTTTTGCCATGTAGCATCCTGACATTTCTTTGTGAAGGAAAGAATGTGTCAGGGTTAGCATTAGCTTGACTTCTCCTGCAAGCCTGGAAAAACATCTGTCATTCTGCCAGTCTTCCCATTAACTACCTGAAGAAATGCAGCGAGAAGATTTCGTTACTTTCAAGAGACTAGCTCTGCTTTTATTTGGTTTGTTCTTTGCTAGACCTTTTGTTTTCAACAATTGTGAAAAGGTAACTGGCATCCTGTCACATTCACAACTCACTAAATTTCTATGTGCTTAATGCAATTAAAACTGGAAGGAATCTTGCCAATATGTCAACAAAAATGCAACAAAGTGATGGGAGAGTTAGTTTACAGAAAGTCCTGAACTCCTTTGTCTTGGCCAAAAGAAAGAAAATTGTTCTTTTAAGACAAGGGCATACTAAAAGGATTAGCTCTGATAAACTTTTATGTTCAGATAAAAGAGAGTCTGAGTATCAGGAGAACATTTTTTCATCAATTTCCTAAAAGCAGCTTTGCAGTTAATTAGAGACAAGTCCTGTGTTTTAAAAGCTGAATGGAGGAGGGGGTGGGGAAGCGGGGAGTAGTGCAGTAAAACAAAGAGGCTGAGCCTTGTAATGGTGTGAAGCGCGCTGGAATTGTGGTTTTAAAATACACATTTTGCCAGTACACTTTGTGCTAAAGAAGATCCTGCTGTGCAGAGAGGCCATGCACCTCCATCTCACTCCTCCTGGCTGTTTGCTCCTACCAGCACTGATGCTCACTTCTAGAGTAAGCCAAGAGAGAGTTTTAGAGAGTTAAACTGGAAAAAAATTACTCTTAGCCCCACGCCCCTTCCTCGCCCCATCATAAAACGTGGGACCAGCCAAACAGCACAGCTGGTTCAAGGTGCAGGTATGTAACTAGCAATGGGAGTGCCCTTTTTGGAGTCAGCCTACCTTAGACCACATCATCTGTATCATAAAAACTCACCTACATGGTGAAAATCAGCGTTATGTAAGGGATTACTCACATACCATACAATTCAAAAAGTGGTTCATTTTAGAAAATCTAGTTTTAAAATCTCACAGAAATATATTCATTGGAATATGTGAGTAACTTTATGAAATATACAACAGATAAGAGTAATATGTAATGTACATATGAAATATATTACATATGTCTAATATTTATGTAATATATTTATGATACATTATAGACATAGCAGAAATTGTGGTGAAAATATGGGTTAATTGGCATAAAGTGTTAGTGGTAGAAAGCATATACCTAATTTTATGCGTGTTCTTACATGCTTTGCTGAGCTGGGATTATGGAGAGCACCCTCTAGTCGTGTCAGAACATCAGTTAAATCTACATAAATCAATACCATGTCAGCAGTTTTCTAGATTAAATTACATTACTAGGAATTGGTAGACTACTTTTATACAAGTATAGGCCTAAGAAAATAAGCAGCTTTTATAATGTTTCATCTTACCCTGGACTTGGAATGTTTGTTAATAGAATTCTTTTGTAAGAAATTTCATACTAAAATGCATAAAATCTGAACAAATGTATTAGTCTGCAAATTGTACCAAACCTGCAAGGCAACGTGTTTTATAGAATACCTAAAACCAGGAAAAACCATGACATCTGCTTAGTTCTATGCAGGAGCTTTTACTTACACACCCAACTTCTGACTACACAAAATAAGTAGAAAGCCCTGTCTTAAAAGACAGAATGAGTGTAAAACCCCAATAGAAATGCTGACATTTCTGCAGACTACAAAGAATTGAGAACAGGCCCAAAAAGCTTAATTTGGTGAAAGATTGCTTATCTTGCTGTGATCTTGAAATAGATGATCTGTGGGCAAACAACATGTCATTGCATCTGTAGCCAAAATAATCAATTCCCAGATAATGGGAGAATTTAATTTGTTAGAAGTCGGAATTAATACTAATACACTGCAAGTCAATACCATTTGCATTACAAGTGCCTGGTTTATTGCAAAATGCAGATAAATGTACAGTGCTCCCAAACAGCAAATATATTCAACGCTTAAATTGCTTTATAATTCAATTTTCAGTTATATTTTCGTTTTCTTGTCACTTTATCATATCCGTATGTATGGATGTCCATTTGTAGAAACAATGATGAAATAGATCTTTCTAAACACTACTTGGAAAAAAAAATGAACAAATGTTCATCACGCTAACATATTCATAATTGCTACTTATCAAATGTAGGAAAAAACATTGTTTTGTATGCAATTTGTAACAATACATTAATTTAAATTTCATGTGACTTTCAAATTAAATAGGAAAAGGAAAGTGGGTGAAATCTGCTATTGCCTGGCACCAGCAGAGGAGACTGTGATGTGAACCAACAATAACAGCATATACTGACCAAGTAATGTTACCAAGTAGTATGTAAGATCCTGTTCTGCTCGGATTTGACATGCATTCTGCAGAAACCCATTTCCCCTTTCTATGGCACAGACTCCATGCACACCCTATAAGTCTTTATAATAAACTGCTACATTCCAACCAAAAGGTTCTGGTGGCAAATTTCTACTTGCTCTAGGAAGGGCTTTTGCCCTGCTTGCCAGAAAAAGCTTCACATCTTCAGATTTGTGATTTTTGGAATAAAATAAACAGTGGAAATCTGAGAGTAGCCGTTATTTGATAGTCTAATTCCCAGTTGTTAGAATGGTACAAAGCTTCCTGCAGAAGCTGATACAGGGTTAACCTTGGCTGGGGACTGATGGTGCAGCAGGGCAGCAGTAGTTCCCATGCCTTCTTAAGTAGCTTAGGTAGTCTGCTGCTAGGATACCAGAGTTTGGGAATCCCTGGCTAATATTTGCGAATCGTTTTGAAATAATATTTTGAAATAACATGTAAAAGTTTGAAGAGCTGTTTTTTAAGGAAAGCAAGAAAATGAAGTAACCCACTTCCTCTGAAGTGAATCATCCTCCTCCTGCCACATTTGGAAAAAAAAAAAAAAACCGACACTGTAAAGTTTATTGTGAGTAAAACCCATAAGGTTCCCCAGTCATGTACAGTAATTTATGGAAAATTTTATAAATAAGACTTGCAAATTATTGGGTGCTCATTTTCTGTCAATCTCAACTGTGAGATCTGTCACTGATTTATAGAGGGTTGGGATCTCACCTTCAGAATCAAAGGAATGTTAAAAATTATTTTGTAGAGTTTATAGCTATCATAAAAATCTTTATTGAATTCTGGACAATTTCCATAAATCCCATAGGACTCCCTGATATAATAAATGCCTAGTAATCCACTTGTCTGAACTAAGAAATATGAGTTAAGGCCTGTGAATATTTCCCTCTGAAAATTGTTTTCAGGTAAAGCGTAGTTTCTCATTTATTGATAGCAATTACCACTGCATTTTGTGGCCTGAATTTCCTGTTGCAATCAATAGATAAATCATAACGTTGAAAAGTTCAAGATGTTCTTTGGCAGAGAATAAATGCCAGCAGTCTCTACTTTTATGGTTATACTGACCTTATTATGGGCAAATCAGCCAACTTGAAAATAAGCAAGTACTAAGCAGCGGCCTTAATTTCAACACTGTTTTCTTGCTCGGAAGGACAGCCCGTGCTCTGTTGTCACAGCTGCCTAATTGAAATTTGATCACACAGCTGGATCACTGGTCACGCACCAGTGACCGCTCAGCGGCTTTGGCAGCTCTTTGCTGTTACACTAACTTTTTGTTTCCCAATCATAAGCAAATTAAAGCAGGCAGCTGCAAAATCATCAATAGGTTAAATTCATTAGCTGTTCTCTCTATGAAATAAACAGGAAAATGAAGCTCTTCTTGGTCTTAATTAGTTCTTATAAAAGTTGGCAGGGAAACAAAGACATTTGTACACTCCTTTATTTTTATAAGAGACTTGCCCGAAAGAAAAACCTCAGACGTGTAATTTCCTTTTTTTTTTTTTTATTTTTTTATTCCCCTCCCATGCTTAATGCTCTCAGTCACAAGCTAACCCAGCACCCTGCCTCTGAGGGTGGAAAGAAAGGTGGTTTGGCAAGGGGTTGCGCTATGGCTCTTTTGTGCGGATCGGGGCATGTTCGGGGGAGCCTGCACAAGCTGTTTCCACAGCGATAGGCCACACTCGCTGCTTGCAGTCTCCTGTACGGGTAATTCCTCGGCACGAGAAGCCTTAGCCGAGTGCTGTGGTTCCACAATCATTACCGCTGGCTCCGGGCCATGCCGCATCACCCAGCAGTACAAATTTGATCTGGATCAGGTGTGGGCACATGATTACATTTCTGTCAAATTAGCAGAGTGCTTGGTGAGGATTCTCTGCCGCCCGTCTGCTTTTATCCTGGTTGCAGAGGAAATGCACTGGGCCGGAACCACAGAGCGTTAGCGCCGTGTGGGCAGCCGGTACCTGTTGCAGCACTAATCCTGCTGGGGCAAAGGTAACCTGCCAAAGTTTTGTTGGAACAAATGGAATTGGCAGAGCACATTTCAACTGGAACAGTACCTTGTGTCACGTACCCATGGCAGCGTAAAGTTGGCAGCAGAGGCCTCCAACGTGTTTGATATATAGTTAAACTTTGGCCTATCCTTTAGCCACAGACTACTCCAGAGGAGTCTTAATTCTCCTTATTCGTACTATTTTCCACAGAATTTACGTGTCCTTCATGCTTGTATGGTGTTCTGGCTCCTATATCCTTCTTAAGGTGCAGTTCTGTGGTGAGCTGAAAACAATGTAAGGCTTTTCTGCTGCTGAAAAGGTGTGATGTCACCACTTCCATTGCATCAGCTCTAGTAATGATGCCAGTTGCAGAGTGAGTCAGACTAGAAAGCTGATTTTGCTGAAAACTAAGGAAAAAAATAATAGTAAGAAGGAAAATCAGTGAAAGTTTGCACCGCTCCTTTGCTGGCAGCACTAAGATTAACTTGAGCCAACTGTGATCCCACGGGTTCAGACTTTGAGTTTCAGCTCTGACTATTTTCCAGCTGAAAGGTCTTGTCATAACAAGGTGAGGAAAAAAACCTTAAGAACAGCTGTGATAAATGGTTAACAATGAAGCTACTAATTTACTGAAGTGTTAGTCTTCTGACCATTGCAAAATATTTCCAGTAGCTATGTGCATAATAACATTCATGTTTATGGTTTTGCTTATTTACTTTACTGGTGTATTTATGCTATTGAAATACTTTTTAAATTTTTTTACTTTCTCACAGTAAGTAACATTCAGGAAAGAAAAATATCTTGGACTTCTGTCTTCTCATCCGTTAATCTGTAATTCCCCTACTGGGATTGCATTTTGCTTTAATTCTTTGACTTGTAACTCAACCACTGAACAGGCATTCCTTTCTGGCTCTAGATAAGATAGTTACTCATCAGCACTTCAGAAAGAATTTACCTTTCTCAGCCATCAATTAAGTGAGCATTTCTAAGACAGGGCAATAAATCCAATGTGGGGATTAATGAAGCTTTAGAGAGAAATGGCCGGTGCCTGCTATCTCCCCTGCTGCACCCCCTCCCTCCTGGGAACTATGTACGTAAGCAGCCAGCTTGCAGGAATTTTGGAGAGAATAGCTGAATGGTAGGTGCAGGGTAGAACTGAGGACTATGTGGGAATTTCAAGAAAGAGCTTGCATAGACAAAGACTGCAGGAGATGTCAGAGGGTGAATTATGAAAACTATGTGAAGGAGGAACAAGTGGGGAGAACTGTTTGGTGCTGAAGAAATGTTGTATTTGGTGGGGAGGACAAAAAGCAAGTCTTGATTCCTGAAGAACAGGTACTGTGAAGATGTGGTACTGCTGTTTCCTAATAGGTTTCTGGTAAAATAGCCTGAGAAATAGGTCAAAGCACTTATTTACACTGTTCAAGCTAATCTTCCTGATTCTTTGCTGTAGCTGATTAGGCCATGCTAAAATGAATAACCTTGCTACCAGAACTGTGGATTTGTAAATTTACTATACGAAGTTGTAGTGCCTTAAAGCACTACAGCTGCTTGCAAAGTAAATTACCAAGACACTGCCTAAATAAAGAATTAGGGAACTCTCTTACTTCACTTTTACTAAAATACCTGGAAAACTCACTTCTGAGTTGTCAAAGCTAAATAAACTTCCTAGTCTTTGCTTTTCAGAAAGTAATTTAATTTAAAGATGGACAGATTATTGTGATTTACATCTTAGTTATGGCTACTTCCATAACCCACTTTAAATTAGGGAGGATAGACAGAACTTTCTCATAAACCACAGATGGAAATAAAATTCCTGGTGTTTCCTGCGTAACTTGTTGAAAAAGTTAAGTCTATTACTATTACTTAAAACACCATATCAGGGGCCTCTAGCTGAAATTGCCAGGAAAAAAAATGTTTATGTCATGTCACTTAAGTAGTCAGCCAAGGCTTTGAATTGAGTTTACTGGAATGAACCAGGAAGTTATAGGTCTGGATTGCTTCTCTGTGTCAAACTGACCATGTAAAGGCATGAGAAATTGAAATATGTAACTGACTGTTCATTTAAGGCTTCTGCTTCTTGAATTTGCTACTTTTTTTTCCAGTACTTCAGTTAAAGATATTAAAAACCCAAGATATATTTAAATTGAGATATTCTATGTGAATAGTAACAGAAGGTCACAATATGTTCAGAGAATTCAAATATATGAATGTTCTCTTATGAATACTTACTTCATGTATAGATGGAGTTGCAGATGGGGTACCAGATGGAATACCTTCCTTCAAATATAGTTCCATGTATTTAAAAATGGATGCAATGTAATCATATTATTTAAATCAATTCTGTTATTGCTTTTGAAGCCATAATGACAGTAACTATTCTGTAACAGAGAAATGTGGCAAGAGGAATGTAACTTCTTGCTGTAAAATTGTTGGGCTTGACTGACATCTAAAAAGTGTCTCTCTGAAGAAGGGAGGACCTTAATCCAATGCTCTTTACTTTGGGAAATTGAATATCTAACAGCATGCAGTAAAGTTCAAAAAGGGCACTAAATGTCCAGGAGCATGTGAAACAGAACTGGATAAAAAGAAATTATAAGCGCATGTGGGGACATAGCATTCAGAAGTACTCTTCCTTCTTAAAAAAAATCAATCCCCATGCCTTAACCAGAGGCCTAGCACATCTTGGCAGAAGCATTCTTTTTTTTTTTCACTGTCTCCATCATTTACCTTCTGACTATCTTGCTTAGCTGAATGTTACAAATATTGATATCACCAGAGCATCATATTAAAGTATAAAACAAAAGAAAAATCCTGCCCAGAGAGTGAAAAGCCAGGATACACTACCCCTGTATACACCCTTTCTGAATTCACATATTATCAGCCTACCCTACTTATATCCTTATGCTCTACTTGTGTTGAGTCTTCTTTTTCCAGACTGCCATTCATTCACCAGTGAAAAGTCCTCGGCTAGCAAGAGCTCTTGTTCCAGTATCCTCACCTGCCTTCTTTCTCTTGGCATGTGTGGTAAGTCACCAATATAAATTCCAACATCCTTGTGGACCACCTTTTTGTTGAACAAGGCATAGAAATTAGCAATAACAGTAATCATAGCAGGGAGATTTTGGGGAAAGCAAACAGGGACACCCAGAGCCAGTTTCCCAGAACCATGTCCAGATAGCTTCTGAGTATCTCCAAGGATGCAGACTCCAGACCTCTCTGGGCAACTTGCAGCAGTGCTCAGTCATCCTCACAGTGAAGAAATGTGTCCTGATGTTCAGAGGGAACCTCCTATGTTTGGGAGTTTGGAGTCTGAGCCCATTGCCTCTTGTTGTGGCACTGTGCACCACTGAAAAGAGCCTGGCTCTGTCCTCATTGCACTGTCCCTTCAGACATTTGCACACATTGATGAGTTCCCCTCATGGAGCCTTCTCCATCCTGGACAGTCCCAGCTCTCTCAGCCTTTTCTTACAGGACACATGCTCCAGTCTCTTCATCATCCTTGTGGCCCTTTTTTGGACTCTCTTCAGTATGTCCATGCTTGATTTGTACTTGGAGGCCCTTATCTGGACCCAGCACTCCAGATGTGACCTACCAGTGCTGACTAGATGGTGAAGATAATCTCCCTTAACCTACTGGCTTTACGGAAGCATGTCAGCAAAAGAATTAATTTCAATCACTGAGTTCCTCAAAGGAAAATCTGAGATTTTTCTTTCCCTGCCACAACTGGAGGAGTCAAAAGCTGTAGGTTCTCCATAAAGGTCAGGAGTGCTTTATCTGATCACTTGTATCTCCTGCGTGCTTTGATGTTGTCAGTATTAACCCTATCAGATTCAACAAACTAAGAATATCATTCAGCTTTTAAAAATTGTCTTTCCTTGCCTTGGAAGTTAAAATTCACACCACTGTTAAGCAGTGACGCCAGTACCTTCATGCATGTATATCTCAGCTCCAGGCTTTAAGTTCTTGAACTCGCTCTGAGCCCAGAAAAGGAGGGAGTGGTAGGAGGAAGGACTGGAGTGACTCAGAGTCCTTCAGTCCTTAGCTCTGGTTATGTGTAACTGGAGGCTTCTGAAGCAACCCCAGACCTCCTGTTCTCTCTGGGCCATGTTTCAAATTTTTTGTGTCTAATATTCAACTTTGAATTTCCAGGCATTTTCTGATTTGCCTGTTTTGAAAATACATGCAATGTATACATGAAATATAAAGTATAAGTCAGATTTTTTAGCTAATAGAGCCCTTGGGACTAGAGCTGTGTTTTATTTTTGCATTGCCTGCCACAGTGATCTTGTGGTGCACTCTCAGGTGTTACAATACAAAAACCATAAAAATTAATGAGAAGAGTGAACAGGCAATAAATTATCTGGTTATTCTTCTAAATTGCATAGCTGATCTGACAAAAAGATGTATGAAAATTCAGCACATTTTGAGTCTTTCAAAGATTCTTTAGAATGTGTTAAGGATACAGAACACCAAAAGGGACAAAACTCCCTAGATTCGCTGGGATTGTGTTCGTTTCCTTCAGAGAAATAAGGAGCGCTTGAGGGAAAAGCAAGGCAGGTTGCAGAGCGGTCCCAGCTCTGCGCGCCAGAGGGAGCTGTATCCACGCAGAACTGCAAATCCCGGTGTGTGCCAGGAATGCAGAGCAGGGATCTCCTACTTGTAATAGGATGACTATAAATACAAGGGATCTGGAGAACCTGGAAGTGATTTTATTTTCTGCTTGTTTTTATTTTTTCCCCTAAATTTCTTCTTACCATTAGAAAGAGTGCATTTTGTTTTTGTTGAATGTGAAATATAGTGATCAACCATGATGATTGAATAATCTGGTTTATTGTAATAGAATTAGCTATACCTACTCTGTTGTTAATGTCCTGGGAAAGATACTTTGACTCTGCCATTTTGACTTCTCATAACTATGAAAAACACTCACATTTTAGATTAAAATGTCCTTTGCCTTGTCCCCATACGCAGCTAAAATTTGAGGGAAAGTTTGAAATTAAGAATATACCAACAACTAGAGAAATGTTAAAATCATATGCTTCACATTAAAAAGCATCCAGTTAATTTTTTTATCAGCTATCCTATTGTTGTTTTGTTTTTATATGGTCATAATTATATAATCATAAATATACTATATATTTATGTGATCATAACATACTTTACTACGTATTTGACCACAACTGTATAATATATGTGAGATATATATATATCTCATATATAAATGATCATAAATATTATAGATATATATTTAATATGATCTTCACTATACAACCCATGATTCCTGTCCTCCTGGCTCTGCTCATGGGGGATAGATGTGAATGAAGGAGCAAATTTGAGCCTGGAAACAGGGTGGTGAAGGGAAGGTGTTTTAATTTTTGTCTTGGTTTCTTACCATCCAAATCTCTTTTAATTAGTTATAAATTAAATTTCATTTTCCCCAAGTCACGTCTGTTTTGCCCATGACAGTAATGGGTAAGGGATCACCCTATCTTTATCTTGATCTCTGAGCTTTTCACTTTATCCTCTCTTCCCATGCTGTTGAAGGGGGGATGGTGGATGGTGTGAGGTAGGTAGAGGTCTGGCAGCCAGCCAAAGTCGACATAGTACAAATGATATGGTTTGGAATTGGGTGATCTAGGAAATTTTTGAGTGCAAAGGATGAACTATTTGGTTCCAAGAATGATATGCCAAGAAAAATTGAAGGTTTTAAGACTCTAGCATTTATAGTCTTCTCTGTTTCAAATGGAGAGGAATGGCTCTCTAGGTTTTCATGGCGTAAGAGGAGAAACTCCATCAGAATAAAAGACGACATCCTACATCTTCTGTTTTGATATAAAAATTTACAAGAACTCAGGACTAAGTCCTAAAGGGACTTTTTCAAGTAATCCAGTTTTGGAAGAAATTATGTAGTAAACCTAAGCCATGGCTGGTCTTAAAGAAGTGAAATTTAGAGCAAGAGACTGTTTTATATTTAAAACAATTTAATATATCTGCATGGAAAAAAAATAAAGACAAACTCAATACCCTATCAGGAGTAAAGCACAGAAGAACAACTAACTCAATACACAGTTGTCCCAAATTTTTTGGTGTCATTAGCTCTTGGATATATCAGCTTTTAGACTCATGAATGTTTTATTTGCTCTTTCATAGATCTTCCTGAGAGATAACCAACTGGATACTGGACAACAAAAGACGTAATCAGACTCCACTGACCTGTTTAACCCTGATTGTGAAGGATGAAAAGCAGCAGCTGCTTTCTGTGGAACAGCACTTCTGGTGGCACTTGCTTCTTTCCTTTGGGATGATATTGGCATAAAGACATCAAGGCATTGAACTCATAATGTTGTGAGTTTATACATGCCAGACTGTGTGCCACCACTTTTTGAAGCAGGTATGTTCTTTGAATAACTTTGCCTTATTTTTCAGCACGAATGCAAATGAACTATGGGTATTGTAAGAAAAAAAGGCACATTATTACAACCTCTGTATAAGATACTTAATGATGGGTAGTGTAAAATCAGCACAGAAGGAGCTGAAGTTAATTTGGGTCCCATCTTCTTAGGAGATGTGGAATTGTTACCAGAATTTGGATTGTGTTTTAATAGTTTTATTGTCATTCAAGGAAGAAAACAACATCTTCTTGACTTTGTTCTACTGGAAAAAAAATAAGTAGCTCAAAAATAGGATTCTAATGTAATTTCAGCCATAAGGAATGTATCTAGTACTAAAATTGTGACTGTTACATCTTCCTTAATAACGCGAGTTTAACTTTTTCTAGAAAAGTACTGTCTCATTGCACTTCTAATACTTTTATAGGACTGCTTTAAATAAGTAAGAAATAATTTTGAATAGCTAAACTTAAAGCTTCAAGTTGATTAATCACTAGAAGACTGAATAGGCTACTGAGTATAAATTTCCATAGCTGACTCGGTTATTAGAATTATTTTATGAGAAAGTAAAAATTACATGACCTTGTAGTTCTTCAAAATTAAATCCACCATAACTTTAATTTTGTTTTATGCTTCAGGGCTGCCAGGTAGCTGATCAGCATTATGTCACAGATTTTTAACTAATGCTGTATATCTGTGACTTCACATGGTTACTACCCTTACCTTGTGCATTAACAGGCTTCATGTGCCTTGCATGACTTCAATGCCAGGACAGATCCCAGGATTATTCTAAATATGCTCTATGCATGCCATCATGAACAAACAGCATGGTAACTACTGCAGGTGGTAAAGTAATATCTAGATACTCACATGCAATTTCATTTTCTAATTTTTATCTTAAAACCAAAAGTTCAGTACATTTAATTGTTTACCACACTTAAAAGTAGAAAGGTATTTTTTTTTCAGCAGGTCAAAGGACCCTTAATTGTGAGTTGGTTGATCAGAAAAAGAAAACATCAAAGTAAATACTATGTGCCAGAATTACTATGTGGATTATGTTTCTCTGTGTACTTACATGGTATTTGATTTTCTTTTTCATACTGAATAATACCAAAGAACTTAAAAGTGTTATATGATTGGTTCTGAACCAAAATGTGGCTTAGTAAATAATATATGAATAATCTCATGATAGTGTTTCTAGCTCAGCAATGAGAAGGGTGTAATAAAAGAGTGGATAGTCTTACCTAACAAAGCTGGTTTACAGAAATTTTTCTTATGACTGGGGTTACAGCTCACTTTTAGGCTTTTTCTGTGATCGCTTTTCAACATTTGGAGACGGATCCAATATTCAAAGACAGAAAGTTGTGAGAGTTTTGTTGTGGCAAGTCTGCCATCAATGAGCTGTAGCTTTCTCTTATGAATCCTAGGTATCTATATCTCGTGGTTTAAATTATGGTTTATGTAGAATCCTAGAATGGTTTGAGTTGGAGGGGACCTTAAAGGTCATCTAATTCCAACCCCCTTCCCTGGGCAGGGACACCTTCCACTAGATCAGGTTGCTCAGAGCCTCATCCAGCCTGGCCTTGAAAATCTCCAGGGATGGGGCAGCCACAGCTTCTCTGGGCAACCTGTTCCAGTGCTTCACCACCCTCACAGTGAAAAATTTATTCCTAATATCTAATCTAAATTTAGCCTCTTTCAGCTTAAAGCCATTCCCACTTGTCCTATTACTACATGTACTTGTAAAAAGTCCCTCTCCAGGTCTCTTATAGGCCCTCTCTAAATATTGGAAAGCTACTAGAAGGAGTTTCTGCTCTTTGAGTTTCTTTGTGTCATTGCCAAGCATTAGCTAGATCTGGTTTAAAAATGTTTCCTTCTTCAAATCCAAAAGGATAAACTGCACACTGTAAGGAGGTAGTCAAACTACTCAGTGAAGAATCACTGGTTTGTCTGCTTCTCTTCTGTGATAAAGGAAGGAAAAAATGTTAGATCTGAAGTGGACTAAATCTGTCAGTCTGTGCTTGCACTATACTGTAAGGGTATCATGTTAAATTTATCATTAATTCAGTCCTAAGTCTTGTATCTCAAATAAGACAGGACTCTGATAGATGTCAGTATTTCCCGTGAATAATTTTTTTATAAAGTTACTTTTATAATACCAGGGTCACTTCTTGGTATATACTCTCATCATGTAGGTCCACATTCACTCCACTAGTTCTCAGGGTCATGGGTTAGGAGTCACAGAATCAATCAGGTTAGAATAGATCATCAAGTCCAATCTATGACTGAACACCACCATGTCAACTAAACCATGGCACAAAGTGCCACATCCAGTCTTTCCTTAAACACCTCCAGGGATGGTGGCTCCAGCACCTCCCCAGCAGCCCATTCCAATATCTAATCACTCTTTCTGTGAATAAGTTCTTCTTATGTCTGACTTAGACCTCCCCTAGTGTACCTTAAGACTGTGTCCTCTTGTCCTGTCGCTGGTTGCCCGGGAGAAGACACCAACCCTCACTGGCTATAATCTCCTTTCATGGAGTTGTAGGGAGTGGTAAGGTCACCCTTGAGCCTCCTTTTCTCCAGGCCAAACACCCACTGCTGCCTCAGCTGCTCCTCATCAGACTTGTGCTCCAGACCCTTCACCAGCTCCATTGCTCTTTTCTGAACTTGCTTCAGCACATCAATGTTCTTCCTAAATTGAGGGGCCTGGAACTGGGCACAATACTCAAGTCATCCTGAGCACACTGTAGAGATAATAGGAAGAAAGTGCTTGGCCAGCTGTTCTCGGAGTCTGTATGTCTGTTGACAATATAAGGAGTCTGGTTTGATTCAGAGTCAAATCTAATCTCAATTTAAGCACCTAAGATTGGTTAGGCTGAACCTGAGCCCTTGTGTTAAGAAAGCAAAAATTCTCCACTTTGTTGCATTAGGTAATACTCAGAGGTACAAAGCTCTTACCCGACTGTAAGAAGTCAATAACCTCAACAAATAGTGGAATAATTCTCCTAAGACTTAGTAAAGAAAAATGTAAACAAACACAAATAAAACTAGGTGGAAATATAATGTTTGGGTGTTAATGCTATAGCAAATTTATTTACTCATTTCAGTGACAGCAACATCAAGTCTCTAATATGAACAGTGCTACCCAACACAAAAACTTCTGTTCTTTGGTTTTTGCTTTTCCATTTTCTCATTTTTTCCTAATTGTAAAATATATTAAAGGACAGATGATAATATAGAGGAGATTTTATTCTAGATTTACTTTCATGTATTTTTAACCTTTTGCTGCCTGAAAAAAGCTATTAAAATTAGCAATAAGAAATACTACCTCTATATACTTGCAGTCCCTGGTATTTTAAATGATGTTCTACGTTAGCAGCTTCGGTAATGCACTGCTATCATGGCTGAACAAAGGCAACGTGCTTTGTCAACATCAGGTGAAGCGTTATATGAAATCCTGGCACTAGAGAAGGGAGCAACACATGATGAGATTAAGAAGTCCTACAGGTATGTAAAATGTGCTTTGCAACAGGTCTAAAAATGCTTATTTGTCTGGCATGATTATGATGGCAAAACCTTTTGAGTTACCTGCACGGTAGACATTCCTTTCTTCTTTTTAAATTTGCGAACCTGAAAAGGATCAGAGATGATGATGCAATGCAAATCTACTGAAATCATCCCCCAAGCAGTCTGTGAATAATCTGAAATATTTTAATCTTAGTGAATGAGAGGTCAGACTGTTGGGATAAACTAACCCGGGCTATTTGAATACTGCGCCCAGTTCTTGTGTTAGTATTTTTCCTGAAGTTTATTGAAAAGTAAAGCTAATGCAAGTGCTGTAATGACAATTTGAGAACTAGAGTAAGAGACATGAGTTCAATCAGTTTATCTTGTCAGAAAAGAAAAAGACGATTGTTTAGAAGAAAAGATAGATTTAGAAAAAAAGAAAAAGATAGATTATTTCATTAGAGTCTGTAATGTCCTTGAAGGGGAAAATTGCTAGGTGTGAGATAGTTGTTCACTTTATGAAGGCAGACATAACCAAAAGCAGAGCTTGGGATCTGAAAATTATTTGAGCTGAAAAAGAGGTACATGATTTTAATTGTGAGTAAAACCAACTACTGAAAAATACCGGCACAGGAATGCTAGTTTCTCTACTGAAAAAGAAGAGAGGACATTAAGAATAGTTTGAGTCAAACACAAGTTATCAAAATGGTGGCAAAGATTTCATTGTTGAAATGTGACAAGACCTAGAAGTAAGACCAGATTTTATGGGTAATTTTGCCCTTAAATTTGCTTAGCTGCTGTTGAAAGAAAAAAAATTTCAATGTCATGTGTGAAGTAGATGTTCTTGACACTGAAATACGTCAGACATGTACTTGCAGGTTTAATAAATATTGTAAAACTTTTATTACAGCATAATTCTGGCTATTGTTGGTTGCACTGTATTACCAGGCAAACTTAACACAGCTTACTTTTCCTATCAAATGTAAGAACATATATGAACTCAAAAAGGTTTATGAAATAGCTCTACTTGCATAGTTTAGCTTGAATTTTGGCAAGACTCTGTCCTCCATGTTTTTGAACAAATTGCAGTTCTCCTGCTTTCTGTTCCTAAAGGCACATATTCAATGAAGGCAAGAGTAGTGAATGTCCAAACTCTTCATACAATGGAAGGAGAACTGTTGACATCCCATGGTTCTGTTGTCTTGCATAATTATACCACTGGGAAAAAAGCATACTATGGTAGCAAATTCACTCATGATTTGCACCTTCTGTGTCCCTGTAGAACAGCCTGGCTATAGAAATCATCTTCTGTCTCAAACTTCATGTTTTCCAGTTGCTCTTACATTTAATTTTCTGGAAATCCCCAAAGGAAAAAGTTGTCATGGAAAAATGTAGACTGCAATTAACTTTTTTTAATGCTGAGCGTGAATATGGATGATTTAGACAGTGATCTATGGCAAAACTGACAGTGGTGCTTCCTCCATCTTTATTAGTAATTAGAGAAAAAAAAGGCTGCTTCTGACTAAAGTGGAAATGTCAGAGGGATTCACTTTTAATAGAGTAGTTGTAAATATTTGCAAGATAAAATGATGAGTCAGTCTCATAGATTTGCTTTAATTATAATTTAATTCATGTTAATCCAAAAATCTGCTGTTGAAATGGTATTCTTTAGTACAAGGTATAAAACCAGCCATACCTGATTCTGAGTTTCCTGCCATTATTAATTAAGTCACTGTTAATTATACCACCACAGCCCAGGGCAAAATTTGCTTTTTAATAAACATGACAGACATGACTCTGTGATTTTATTTGGAGTTTGGCACAATCTAATTTATCAGGGAGTAAAGCTAATGGGCTTTTAATCAGCAGAATTTCAAAGGAGATCTGTTTATCTTCAATATAATTCAAAAATAATTTTAAAACCTTTCTTTTGGCTTAATAAATGAAACTGTACTTTGACTTATGCTTTCTTGTCTGACAGTGAAGTAATATGCAGAGAGATAGATACTGGATTTCTTTTCTTCAGAAGTTTCAAAAGATCCTGTTTGATAGACTTCATACAAGAAAATCTTAGAAACATAGAATGGTTTGTGTTGGAAGGGACCTTAAAGATCATCTAGTTCCAATCCTCTGCCCAGGGTTGCTCAGACTACACCAAGTTGCTCAAAGCCTCATCCAATCAGGCCTTGAGCACTTCCTGGGATAGGCCATCCACAGCTTCTCTGAGCAACCAATTCCAGTGTATCACCAACCTCACAGTGAAGAATTTCTTTGTAATATCTAATCTAAACTTTGCCTCTTTCAGTTTCTAGCCATTGTCCATTGTCCTACCACTACACTCCCATGCTCCAGTCCTGCTCCAGCTGTCTTGTAGACCCTGCCTAAGTACTGAGAAGCTCCAATTGCATCACACTAAAGATTTCTCTTTTCCAGTCTGAATAGTCCAAATTCTTCTGGCCTTCCCTCCTAGGAGAGGAGCAGAATCCTTCTAATCATCATAGTGTGCCTTCTCTGGACTTGCTCCAAAAGGTCAGCACCTCTGAGAGGTCTCACACCATCTCTGTGACAGTACATTGCTGATTGTGAAATTATTAGAAATTGTGTACAGCACTCTTAATGCCATTTAATTACTGCAAAGCAAGGAGGGATAATGCCTTAATCACGCCTATGCCAGTGGCCTGTTCTGCTCCTGATACAGCCCCTGGGTCCCCCCAAGGCTCCCCACAGCTGCAAGAGGACACAGCACCTATGGTCCCCACCGGGGGAATGAAAAGCACTGGAGAATGCGGGCATCGATCCCGCTGCCTCTCGCATGCTAAGCGAGCGCTCTACCACTTGAGCTAATTCCCCACCCTGCAGCCTCTGACCGAGGTCCTCTCCCCTCCCAGGCACCCAGCCCTGACCCAGGGTGCCCTGCACCCAGAGCCTGGGTTTCCCAATAACCCCATCCTCACACCACCAACTCATCCACTCACTTCCCTGCTGGACGTGACTGTGGGCAAGTACAGTGGCAGAATCAACTTCCCATGGTCAGGGTTCACCCAAAAATGCCTTGGCCACTTCCCAAACTCAGGCAAAAGCTGAGCAGCTCATTATGGGGACCTGCCAGGGCAGGACCAAAAGGCAGCAGTGCCAGTGCAGGATGTGTGGCAGAGGCAAAAAGCCTCTCCTTCGAGCCGGAGTTGAACCAGCGACCTAAGGATGGCCATGCCAGGGAGCCTACAGTCCTCCGCTCTACCAGCTGAGCTATCGAAGGGAGCATGGGCACAGCTCCAGGGGAACCTCACCCACAACACGCTCAGCATGTTTCCCAAGCCACAGTGCACCATCATGCCTCTATTACCACCTCTTGCTTCAAACAGCCTCAGCCCCTACATCACAGCACCTTGCTCAACACTTGACCCCATCAGCCATGCAAACCACAAACAGAAATGCTTTCATAAGCTCCTTGGACATCATCTTCTACAGATGGACTCTTTTCACAGCCACACAGAGTTTTCCTGCTGCATTTGCCTTTGATTGCTTTTCACTGTGCTGGCTTTTGCTCTCTGCTCAAGCATAAGATAAAACAAAATTACAGCCATTTCTCTGTTCTGTAACCTATGCCTAAGCACTGCAACAAGTCCTCAGAACCTCTCTTTCTTTAAACTGAACATGCCCACTCTCCTCGGCTGATCCTTAAAGAGAAATCCACTAGTTCCTTGAGATTCTTAGCAGCCCTCTGACCGAGGTTGTTCCATTTCATTGATGTCATTTTCTGTACTGGGCTTGATACTTGAGAACTGTCAAGCAAAGAGAGAGAACATAATTTCTTCTGTTAATACAACCCTAGATGCCTACCTCCTCTGTAAATTCAGGGCACATCATAAATCTCCATAGGGGACAGACAGATCTCTGGAAAAAGGCCCTGTGTCCCCACCAGGGGGAATGAAAAGCATTGGAGAATGCAGGCATCGATCCCGCTGCCTCTCACATGCTAAGCGAGCGCTCTACCACTTGAGCTAATTCCCCACCCTGCAGCCTCTGACCGAGGTCCTCTCCCCTCCCAGGCACCCAGCCCTGACCCAGGGTGCCCTGCACCCAGAGCCTGCGCCTCCCATTCATATCACTCTCACACCACCAACCCACCCACCCACCCACCCACGCTCCTGCTGGACGGGACTGCAGACAACTCCCATGGTCAGAATCACCATCCCCTGCCCAAGGGTTCACCAAGAAATGCCTTGGATGGTTGTCTCCCACAACTCAGACAAGAGCTCACAACTTGGCACTCATTCTGGGGAGTGCCCTGGGCAGGAGCAGAAAAAGGCAGCAGTGCCAGTGCAGGATGTGTGGCAGAGGCAAAAAGCCTCTCCTTCGAGCCGGAGTTGAACCAGCGACCTAAGGATGGCCATGCCAGGGAGCCTACAGTCCTCCGCTCTACCAGCTGAGCTATCGAAGGGAGCATGGGCACAGCTCCAGGGGAACCTCACCCACAACATGCTCAGCATTTTTCCCAAGCCATAGTGCACCACCATGCCTCCATGTCGTGGTTTGAGACGCCAAACCATGACACTCCATTACCACTTCTTGCTTCAAACAGCCTCAGCCCCTACATCAAAGCACCTTGCTGACCCCATCAGCCATGCGAACTACAGAAATGTCCACAACTTCCTTGGAAGTCATCTTCTACACATGGACTCTCCTAAGGGCCATATACTGATCTCATCTATATCTCACTGCATTTTCCCTAGATTCCCTTTCACTGTATTTTGATCTCTGCTCAAGTATAAGACAAAACAAAATTATAGCCATTTCTCAATTGTGTGACCTACACTAAATACCACAAGGTCATCTGCAAGTCCTCAGAACCTCTCTTTCTTTAAACTGAACATGCTCACTCTCCTCAGTCCATCCTTAAAGAGAAATCCTGTGATTCCTTGTGATTCTTGGTGGCCCACCACTGAGGTTTTCACATTTCATTAATGTCCTTTTCCGTACTGAGTGTGATATTGAGAATTGCCAAACTGTCTGGGTTTAAGTCAAGCTAAGGGGGTAGACACTTTAAAGCCAGTTACCTCCCATTTATTTTTAGCCAATCCCCTTGCACCAATAAGTAGAGAGGAACATGAGTAGATATAAAAATAAGTTTACCAAAAAAGTGAAATAGCAACAGACAAGAAAAATAACAATACTAATCACTAGTTACAAAGTTTCTAAATCTCACAGACTCCCTGTGAAAAAGGATAAATTAAAAGTTGCAGAGAAAACCCTCTGCCCAAGACAGCACCCTCCATGAAGAACTGCATGTGGAGAAACAAAGACAGTGGCAACCCTCCCCCTCTTTCAACTGCTTGTGGACAGAGAGGACAAAAAGAGAGAAAAAAACCCTGTAACAACACAGATACCAAGCCTCCATGATTACGAAAACTCCTCCTAAACAACAAGCCACAGAGAACAAGGGCAAAACAAAAAGAAAACCTGGACTCCAAAACCAGATAAATGCCCTTCCTATCTCTCTGGTGGCAGCAGCTCTGTCGAAAAAGGCACTCCAGCAGCGGAAATTCAATCCAGCTGGAACTCATATAGGGACTTCACCTTTTCATAAGGAGAAAGAGCTGGCAGTTGGCAGGGGCGACTCAGACTCCGTGCCTTCCCACTTCTACTGGGCACTGCTGGCAGGTTGGGACAGCCATGTAGAGAGGGGCTGTTGCGCTTTTCTTGGTGCCATGTTGTGAGTGTAGACAGGTGAAATTTGCTTTGAAGCAGTCCAGGACCACAAAACGCGGCTTCTTGGAAGTTCTGAAGCAATCCTCTCAGGAAAGAAAACAAAAGAAAACCAAGAGGAGCTTCTACCCACACTGCCTCAGCTCTCTCCCTGCGAGAACGAAAAGGAAAGAGCAAAAACCAAGAGGCAAGAAAGAGCTAAGCCTGAGAGATCCTGCCTTTTAAAAGACCTGGCAATGCCACAGCCCTGCAGTTTCATTTCCAGCCACAAGGTTTTCAAGAGAGCAACAATTCTGGGCACAGATGGCTATGGAAGACAATAACATTTTCGGTTACCTAGGACACAACCAAAGAAGGAGAAAATCAATTAATCTATTAAACTGCCCATAGTGCTCTTGATGTCATGCCCCTCTGCAAATCTAGGGCACACCATACATTTCTCCACAGCCTCCCCAGAGGTCAGACAGATCCCTCACCAGAGGGCCCTGTATCCAGGCAAGGGGGAATGAAAAACACTGGAGAATGCGGGCATCGATCCCGCTGCCTCTCACATGCTAAGCGAGCGCTCTACCACTTGAGCTAATTCCCCACCCTGCAGCCTCTGACCGAGGTCCTCTCCCCTCCCAGGCACCCAGCCCTGACCCAGGGTGCCCTGCACCCAGAGCCTGCGCCTCCCATTCATATCACTCTCACACCACCAACCCACCCACCCGCCCACGCTCCTGCTGGAGGTGACTGCAGACAACTCCCATGGTCAGAATCACCATCCCCTGCCCCAGGGTTCACCAAGAAATGCCTTGGATGGTTGTCTCCCTCAACTCAAACAAGAGCTCACAACTTGGCACTCATTCTGGGAAGGCTCCTGGGCAGGAGCAGAAAAAGGCAGCAGTGCCATTGCAGGATGTGTGGCAGAGGCAAAAAGCCTCTCCTTCGAGCCGGAGTTGAACCAGCGACCTAAGGATGGCCATGCCAGGGAGCCTACAGTCCTCCGCTCTACCAGCTGAGCTATCGAAGGGAGCATGGGCACAGCTCCAGGGGAACCTCACCCACAACACGCTCAGCATGTTTCCCAAGCCACAGTGCACTAACATGCTTCTATTACCACCTCTTGCTTCAAACAGCCTCAGCCCCTACATCACAGCACCTTGCTCAACACTTGACCCCATCAGCCATGCAAACCACAAACAGAAATGCTCCATAAGCTCCTTGGACATCATCTTCTACAGATGGACTGTCCTTAGGGCCATACAGATCTTACCCATCTCCTGCTGTATTTTCCCTTGATTGGTTTTCACTGTGTTCTCTTTTGCTCTCTGCTGAAGTATCAGATAAAGGACAGTATTTCCTCTACTCCGTAATCTCCTACAAGCATGAAGGTCATGCCTAAGCCCTTTGATTCTCTCCTTTGACAGTGTGAACATTATCACTGTTCTTGCTCATCCATGTAGAGCAATCCCTCCACTCTGTGAGGATCTTGGTGTCCCTCCACTGAGATTCCTCCATTCCATTGATGTCCTTTTCTGTGTGTGGGATCATCAGCTCCCAAGCATTCTGATGGCCTTTTTCTGAGATCACTGCACATGATTCACATGTGTCTTCTACACAGAGGCATAAAGCTGGGCACTGTCGTGGCTTTGTTTTGCTGGCCATTAAACATCACACAGCTGATCACTCACACCCTTCCCCAGGGTGAGAAAAACATGGTTTATTAGGGCAGAAAAGAAATGGAAAGTGAAATAACAACAACAACAATAATAATAATAATAATAACTCTAATATTAATAGAACTAAAGTGTGCAAATCACATGATGCACAACATAGTTGCTTTACACTCAATGAATGATGCTCATGAGTTCTTGAGCAGCAGCTCCCAGACATCTTTTCCCCAAATTTATGTACTGAGCATGACACCATATGCTATGGAATATTCCTTTGGCCAGTCCAGGTCACCTGTCCTGACTGTCTCCTCCCAACTCCTTTTGCCCACCAGCCTCCTTGATGTTGGGGTGGTGTGAGAAGCTGAAAAGTCCTTGACTTACAATGAGCACTGCTCAGCAAAAACTAAACCCTTAGAATGTTATCAACATTATATTCTCCTCCTTCATCTAAAACACAGCACCTTACAACTACTAGTAAGAAAATTAACTCTGCTCCATCTGAAACCAGGTCAATATTGATGCCTTATTTTATTCCATTTATGTCATGCCAAGGTCCCACAGGTTCCAATGCCTCTTTTCTGGTCTTTTTATATACATATGCAGATATCATTCCCTTAGCCTATGGACCATTCCTCCAAAATGTCAGTTGAGTTTATTTAGCCCATGATTTTGGGCTCCTCTTTAATAGCAGTCCTTTGGGGCAGGAGAGATGACGTGTGATGTTGGACTGTTGCATTCTGAAGACAGTTCTGGTTCTGTCACTGCTCCACTTAACCTGGTCTAATCAAAATTCATTTTTCATATATTAATAAAGCTAAATATTTTTTGTAATAATTTTTATATGGCATATAGCAACCATAGCAAAGCTGTTACACATTATTATATAGCACTTAATATAATACAATTCAAATCATTGCTTGTCCTCACACAGAATCAAATCCCCTTGAGGTACACATCATACTTCTCCATCCTTCTGCATGACTCACCAAATGCACCCAGGTTCTTAATCAAAAGCAGTATCGTGGATGGGTTTGCCTTTGCCTGAAGTAGGAATAACCCAGCCTGACTTTCACAGCATAATTTCTATGTGCACTACAGAGACTTTTCCCTTTTGTAAAAGTACATCAAAGTTTTGATTGGGCAGGGGCAGTTTGATTAGAAGATCCTCTAGTGTTGGCTAACCATGTGACTTTTGCTAAATATGTATTCCAATGTTAAAATGTCCCAGGACCCACTGCTCTCAGTGTAGTCTTTAACAGTTCATCTGTCCAATTTTCTGGAGGCTGGTGCATGGTAGGAGGTGTGACATATTCAGTGCTATGCTGTTTGAGCCAAATGTCTAAGAGACTGCTTCTGAAATAAGTACCATTGTCTGGCCCAGGTGTTCTTTCTGGGGTTCATTTTTACCTCATTTCTCAAGGCCTAGGACAGTATTCCAGCCGGTGGCACGAGACAAAGAATATGTTTCCAGCCATCTGGTTGTAGGTTCCACCACAGATATTAGTAAAAATTTCTTTAAGCAAAGAGTAGTCAAGCACTGGAACAGGCTGCTCAGGAAGGGGGTTGACTCACCATCTCTGGAGGTATTTAAAAGATGTGTAGATGTGCACTTAGGGGCATGGTTTGGTGGTGGAATTCGCAGTGCTGGGTTAATGCTTAGACCTGATTGTCTTCAAGGTCTTTTTCAACCTAAGTAATTCTACAGTTCTGTGAGTGGAAGCACCTGGCGCTTGCATTGGCACATTTCTGGGAATGTGATATCATCAATCTGCCAGACTTCCCCACTGTCCTCCATTAGAGAGAGGCTTTCACCGTCTGGCTTGCTTTATTCCAGGCCATGTTTCATATTCACGGATAATCTGGATAGTGTCTGTGGGTAAGTCCACCCCTCAGTCAGGAGGTGATGTATCTGTTGTATTTCTTCCTTGATGGCCTGAGATATCATGGGCCCATTAAGTTATAAATAGTTCACGCTTTCTTACCAGTCCAGATCCACCTGATCCACTTCAATCTTAGCATCCTGACCCATCAGCTGGGATTTTTGATGTTAGTCAGTGACCTGAGTCTTGGGTAAATGACTACATGACACACTTTAACAACAAAGTTCTCTGTCCAAGCAGAAATGTCCTGCCATAACCCAGCAATCCAGGTGGATTTACCTCTGCTCTGCCAGTTGACCTACTTCAATTTCAATGCTCCCCCTCCAAACAGTTGCCACCATCTATGAGTCAGTATAGAGATAATGTACTGGCCATTTTTCCTTTCAGCAATGTCTAAAGCCAGCTGGACAGCTTTCACCAGCAGCTCTCACCTGTGAAAACTGACTAGATTTACATTGTCATTCAGCAGTTTCTGTGATGCGTATGGGACTCCACACAGCAGCTTTCCACCTTTGATATTTTCCCAAAATATGACAGGACTCACCAGGGCATATTGTTTTTCATTTTCTCGTATTTCATTTACCATGGGGCTTCATCAGCACAAGTCACCTCCTTTTCCAGCAATATTCCTAAATCTTTGCCTTCTGGCCAGTCAATGATCACTTCCAAAATTCCTGGGCCACTGGGATTTCCTATTCAAGCACATTGTATCATTGCTGCACCCCACTTATTCCACAGAGCATCACTTGCATGATGTGTAGAACGGACTCTCCCTCTGACTATCCTGAATATCCGAGCACTGGCAGTCAGGGTGCCAAGAGGAGCTGTGCTTCAATACTAATCATGTCTGAAGCACCTCAAACTCCTTCATATGATGCCAATATTTCTTTTTCAGTTGGAGTATAGCTGGCCTTGAATCTTCACCATCCCTGATGCCAAAACCCTAAGAGTCAACCTTGAGCCTTCCCTGGATGCTTTTTGACAATGATTTCAAGTAGGACCATTCTCCCCAGCTGCAGCACATTTTCAACATCTTGTCCTGCCCAGAGCAGCCTGAGGGCTACTGTATGTACTATTTCCTTTTCAATTTGTTCAAAGATTTGTCATTGTTCACGGCCCAAATGAAATAATTCTTCTTCCGGGTTAGTTGATAGAATGGGCTTTGTATCAGGCTATAATTTGGAATAAATATTATCCAAAAACCTCAAATGCCTATTACAGCTTGTATTTCCCTTTTGCTAATTGGTGTAGACCTAGCTGTTATTTTGTTAATTGCATTCATTGGGATACAATGACATCCATATTGCCACTTTATTCCTAATAACTGGATCTCCTGTGTAAGTCACTTTACCTTACTTTGATTTATGGCAAAACTGACTTTCAGAAGAGTAAGACAATTTTCTTCCCCTTCTCAAAAACTGCTGTGTTTCCCCATATGATGAAGTCATCAATGTATTGCAGGCATTCTTGTTCTAGTGCAGCCTGGTTAAGTTCATGGAAAAAGGTAGGGCTGGATTTCCACCTCCAGGGCAGGTGTCCTGGATGCCCCTCCAAGTGAAAGCAAATTGTGACCTGCACTCTGCTGCCAAAGGGATTAAGAAAAACATGCTAGTGATATTGATTGTGACAGGCCACTTGGCTGCCTTTGATACAAACTGTCTCCAGTTCAAATTGAAGTTCTAGCCTGTCTGGCATGGCAGCACTTAGCAGCAGCATGGATTTGTTTAAGGTACTATGGCTTCGTTCAATCTACCAACAGTAGATTTACTGTTGGTGTCCACTCTCAATCAGATTTTCACAGTGACCATAAGAAACTGTTACAGGGTGAGTGAGTCCTGCTGACCCCTCCAGGGCTTTCCAGCTGACCAGTCAGCTTATACATGGGAATCAGGGGGTCTTGATTGGTGTAATATAGGGATGAGATGGTTAACACCTCATTTATGAGTTCTTCCTCCTCAATCTGCAGCCACCTCTCTTCCTCCTCTTGTTCTCGTAAGGGCCCAGCTTTGGAGCAGTCTTCTTCCTGCTGCTGACCCTTAGAAGAGGCTCCTTCATCCCTTACTAAAGGAGCTGACTTCTACTTCCAGTATGTCTTCTAGTGAAGATGGTATCGGTACAAGTGGGTCCTTTGGTTCATACGCAGTGTCTGTTGCTGGGACTGGGGTAGCCAAAGTGCCTGAAATTTTGTCATCAGATCCAAAGACCTTATCCCCTTGCAGAGACTCAATAGTGTGGAACGGGACTCGCTAGGCATGGGCCAGGCCCCAGCATGTTGCAGTGATTTGTTTCTCTCTAGAATTACCAGGTTGGCAGCATACTTCTTCCAAATATTTTACTAGTTTTTCTGGATTCTGAATTTTTTCGGGGCTGAAGTTCCAAAATATTCAAGATGCCCATTATCGTACATACTTGTCTGTACTATCCCACACATCCTGCCACTATATATGCCCAGGCTCAGGGCAGTTATCTGGATGGTATCCTACAAAGAAGTTGTTTAAGTCTAAACAAGGTCTGAAATACAATCAGGAGACATAGCAATCAAAAGGTACTGTTTTGAACATTCTGACTATATTCAGAATTCTCAGAGCTATTGTAATTACCCTGGAGGAGAGGGGGAAGATGTGGGAACTATATGCCCAACAGATTGCCTCTAGGAGGAAAGATAAAGGGTGTAATTAGGAATAGTTTCCAATAGATGGCTCTAGAAGTATGGAGAAGATAACACTACTTGATTACAAATAAATTACGTCTTGTGACCGTCAGTTTTATCATATCCTAAACCAGTATTACAAAGTATGACAACATCATAACCTTAGCCCAGCCCCCAGAGGTGATAAACAACACAACAAGAAACATTCAGAGCAAGTAAGATCTTACATAACCCAACTCTGGGAACAGAAATTTATTTACTCTCAACCCCAAGAGTAAATAAATCAACATAAGGATTAGCTAGGATTACACTAATATAATGAATGCTTGAAAGAAATTTGTTTTAATGTGCTCTAGTCAGATTTGTCATTATCTCAACCTTTCAAGCTCCATGTTGGGCACTAAAAAGGGCTGTTGTGGTTTAACCCAGCAGGCAGTTAAACGCTACACAACTGCTCACACACCCCACCCTCAAGATGGTTTTTGGAGAGAACTGGGAGAAAAAAGCAAAATTTGTGGATTGAGAATAAGACTGTTCAAAAGGACAGAAAAGGAAGGGGGAAATATCAATAACAGTAACAACAGAATTAGATTACACAAAATAAGTGACATACAACACAGTTGCTCAACACCTGCAGAACAATGCCCAGACAGACAGTTTCTCAGTAGTGGCCCCCAGCCATCTTTCTCTCTAGTATATACTGAGCCTGATGTCATGTGGCATGGAACATTCCTTTGGTCAGCTGGGGTCACCTGTCCCAGATGTGTCTCCTCAGAGTTTCTTGTGCCCCCCAGTCTCCTTGCTGATGGGATGTGGTGCAAGAAACTGAGAAATCCATGGCTTTGCATAAACTCTGCTTACCAAGAACTATAACAGCAGTGTTTAACCAACATTACTCACACTCTTAATCCAAAACACAGATATTAGGAAGCAAATTAGTTCCATTATAGCAAAAAGCCTGTATAAACCTATATATAACAGGTACACAATTCTAAATGGCATCTATCCAATAGGAAAGCCAGATGATACCTTCCCTCAATCCAGAGGCCTTACTCTTGCAGAAGTCCTGGATGCTGTCCTCTACTTTGCTTCCCAGGTTTCCTTACCCTATAGAGGGCAGGGGGGCCCTCCCCAAAAGTCCCTGTATCCTGGCAAGGGGAATGAAAAGCATTGGAGAATGCAGGCATTGATCCCGCTGCCTCTCACATGCTAAGCAAGTGCTCTACCACTTGAGCTAATTCCCCACCCTGCAGCTCTGACCGAGGTCCTCTCCCCTCCCAGGCACCCAGCCCTGACCCAGGGTGCCCTGCACCCAGAGCCTGCGCCTCCCATTCATATCACTCTCACACCACCAACCCACCCACCCACCCACGCTCCTGCTGGACATGACTGCAGACAACTCCCATGGTCAGAATCACCATCCCCTGCCCCAGGGTTCACCAAGAAATGCCTTGGATGGTTGTCTCCCACAACTCAGACAAGAGCTCAGAACTTGGCATTCATTCTGGGAAGGCTCCTGGGCAGGAGCAGAAAAAGGCAACAGTGCCAGTGCAGGATGTGTGGCAGAGGCAGAAAGCCTCTCCTTCGAGCCGGAGTTGAACCAGCGACCTAAGGATGGCCATGCCAGGGAGCCTACAGTCCTCCGCTCTACCAGCTGAGCTATCGAAGGGAACATGGGCACAGCTCCATGGGAACCTCACCCACAACACGCTCAGCATGTTTCCCAAGCCACAGTGCACTAACATGCTTCTATTACCACCTCTTGCTTCAAACAGCCTCAGCCCCTACATCACAGCACCTTGCTCAACACTTGACCCCATCAGCCATGCAAACCACAAACAGAAATGCTCCATAAGCTCCTTGGACATCATTTTCTTCATCAGTAGATGGACTCTTCTCATGGCCGCACAGAGCTTACCCATGTCCTGCTGCATCTTCCCTTGTTCCCTTTCACTGTGCTGTCTTCTGCCCTCTGCTCAAGCAGATGACACATAAATAGCCATTTACTCTGAAACCTCTTCTAAGTCAAAAGGTCATGTGCAAGTCCTCAGAACCTCTCTTTCTCTAGGCTGAACATGTCCACTGTCCTCATTACATCCACAGAGAGAAACAACTCCATTACTTGAGATTCTTGGTGGCACTCCAGAGATAGGTCTCTTTGACTGTTTTTCTGCATAGATCTCAAAATGGGACACAATACTTTAGATGACATTGGATGTCTATCAAGCAGAGAGGGAGAAACCTCTGTTAAATTGCCCATGCCGACCATCCAGGTCTTCCTATTCTATTCCTCATCCTATTCTTTGCATTCTGGATATACTAGGAGCACCCATAAGCCCTGGCAAAGGGCCCTTTGTTCAGGCAAGGGGAATGAAAAGCATTGGAGAATGCGGGCATCGATCCCGCTGCCTCTCACATGCTAAGCGAGCGCTCTACCACTTGAGCTAATTCCCCACCCTGCAGTCTCTGACCGAGGTCCTCTCCCCTCCCAGGCACCCAGCCCTGACACAGGGTGCCCTGCACCCAGAGCCTGGGCTTCCCAATAACCCCATCCTCACACCACCAACTCATCCACTCACTTTCCTGCTGGATGTGACTGAGGGCAAGTCCCATGGTCAGAAACAATTTCCCATGGTCAGGGTTCACCCAAAAATACCTTGGCCACTTATCTTCCCAAACTCAGGCAAAAGCTGAGCAGCTCATTATGGGGGTGCCCCCTGGGCAGGAGCAAAAGGCAGCAGTGCCAGTGCAGGATGTGTGGCAGAGGCAAAAGTTCACTCCTTTAAGCCAGAGATGAACCAGCGATCTATGGATGGCCACGCAAGGGAGCCTATAGTCCTCGGCTCTACCAGCTGAGCTATCAAAGGAAGCATGTAATTTAGATACCTCAGATATTACACACTTATGCAATCATTCAAGTCTCACACCACTTCCTCGTATTTACATGACCCTCCTCTGCAGGAAATAAGAAAGACTTAACTTATTTCACATTGCTTCTCAAGCCTACTACCCCTGGCCAGGATAGACACAGCCATTGTGGCTCACTTGAAGCAATAATCCAGAACAGAAAGCACTATCACCATGACAAAGCAGGGACAACTGCAAGCAAGGAAGTCACTGCAGAGGTCAGAGTGATGATCATGTCCAGTGACTGACAGTCAGGTCCAGACTGACATGCCAGGGCTTAGGTCAATGCAGAACATTTATCTGCACATCAGGTTTGGATCCAAGTTCTTTGTGCTTTGATAGTGCTATGGCTGTGGCCAGTACTGAGTTAGAGACCAGGACTCCTGTTTTTTAACACACAAAGAAAGTGAAAGCCCGGATGTGAACATAAAGAGAACTGTGCTGATGGCTGGAGGTGCAAACCCCACACGAGGCTGGTGAGGGCCTTTCAGGCCTATTCAGGCACTTACTGCCCACACAAGATGTAATGATCACCATGTGAGAGAACCAGCAGCCTTCCACTATACCAGCAGATACCAACAGACTATCAAGGTCCTCTCTCTGCTCTGCCTCCATGATTGTGTTCTCAAAGCAGTCAGTTCGAATGAGTACTCAGGGCATCTCTATGTCTACCTTCTCCTCCAAGCAGCCTTAGATGAGGGAGGAGCTCCAAGCATGGAGACTGCACAGCACTCCAGAGCTGAAGGAACCCATGGGTTTCGGGCTGTAAATCCCCCCGGCTAGTTTGGGATTTAGGCCCGCACGGATCCTACATGGACAAAGTAAAGGACGAGAAGCGCTCTTTCTCCACGTGGTTCTGATGTCCTGTTTATTAGCTGGAAGGGGACATCTGCATCGTAGGGCATCCAGGCGAAAAAAAGAGAAAGAGCTCCAAACCCAAGGGACATTTATACCCGTGGAATGGGAGGCTGGGATGGAGGGCCGCAGCCAATGGGACACCAGTGAGGAGGGGTGAAGGGAGGGGCTACAAGGGACAGATCACCTTACCAAGGGAATAACCACCTGAGGGAAAGGGGGAAACATTCATGTAACACAACACCCAGTACGGCATCCAAATAACTATCTAGTGCATCACAACACCGAGCAACATTCTTCTCCCACCATGCTGACCTGAGAAGGTGTCAGGTCCTGAGAGGGTGGTCCTGGACCATTTTTTCTGGGATAGCCATAAAACATCTGGTCCCTAGAAGGCAGTCCTGGAGACAACTAACACTCAGGATACCTTCAGGATAAATTAAGACAACACAATGCCAAATTATCAATTAGAAACTTTCATTTATGGCAGCAGCAGTTTAAACTTTATTGTAAGTTGAGTAAGTTTAAACCTTATTATAAGTTGAATTGGCCATGGCAGCAATGATCTAAACTTTTCTGAACAGCCCGTGGGAGCAGCAATTTAAACTTTTAAGAAGAAGAGAAGAAGATAGACACAGAGGAAAAGATCTGGATCACCAGCCAGGGTTCCAGTGCTGCCTCTGGTTTGGTTCCTTCAGGTGGTGGTCGCACACCCCACCCATCTCAGTTGTGCTATTTATAGACTAGCTCTCATGCATGTGCATTTTGTTATTCTCAAACTTTTAAGATGGGGTTGGGAGGGCCTCATGGTTTCAATTCCCTTCAGAGATGTCAGAGAGACAAGTGCAATTCTGTCTCATACCTGATTTTGGAGATAGTTACCCAAGATAAGGGAGCTGATCCAAGGAAAGTGTTATTCTGCATTGAAAGATGCTGTTTTCTAAGTGTACCTTATCTCATCAGCATGGAAACAGTCCTTTCCTCTGCTACCAAGTGTTTGAGACATTACCTCTTTTTAGGTTCTCGTTCTCTCATAGATGGGAAAAAACTGGAACCACTGCTGCTTCAGTTGCGGCCTGTTGTTTTTCTTTCCTCCATTAATCACCACAGCAAAAGGCCTAATTGTTGAATCAGTAACCTCCTGATAGGCATTTTTATAAGGGCTTGCTTATGTCCCACACAGCCCTTTCTATTTCAAGATCTGCACAGGGCCACATTAAACAGCCTCTTCTCAAAGGGCAGGTGCCCCTGCTGCCAAGAGTCCTGGAGGCCTTATTCTGAGCTCTTTGCACTTGGTCAATGTCTGTCTTACACATGGAGGCCCAAGGATGGGCACAATATTCTGGATCTTTTCCATCATAGTCTGAACAAAGTGAGAGAATCCGTTCCTTCAATTCACAGCCCATGTTGCCATGGTCATTGTCCTAGATGCTGTTCTCCTCTTTGCAGCACAGGTCAAGTCAAGGTGAATGAAAAGCATTGGAGAATGCAGGCATCGATCCTGCTACCTCTCACATGCTAAGCGAGCGCTCTACCACTTGAGCTAATTCCCCACCCTGCAGCCTCTGACCGAGGTCCTTTCCCCTCCCAGGCACCCAGCCCTGACCCAGGGTGCCCTGCACCCAGAGCCTGAGCCACCCTAATCAACTTCACACTACCACCTACCCACTCACTTTCCCGTTAGGGGTGACTGCAGAGAACTCCAGGGCTCAGAACCACTGTCTGTCACCAAACGTTCACCCAGAAATGCCTTGGCTTGTCATCTTCCCAAACTCAGACTGCGGCTCATGGCTGGGCAGCTCATTCTGGGGGTGCCCAGGGGGAAGCAGTGCCAGTGCAGGATGTGTGGCAGAGGCAAAAGGTCACTCCTTTGAGCTGGAGTTGAACCAGTGACCTAAGGATGGCCATGGCAGGGAGCCTACAGTCCTCTGCTCTACCAGCTGAGCTATCAAAGGATTTGCAGGGACACGCCCAGGACCTTGGCCAGGACACACTCAGACAACCATTAAGCTTCCATACCACCTCACATATATCTGCATGACACTGTCCAGAAGGAAAAAAGAAACATTTGCCTTAGACCCACATTGCGCAGAAAATCTCATGTCCACAACACCAAATCAGGGCAGACCCAGCCATGGTGGCTCATCCCAGATAAGAGGCTAGAGCAGAAATCACCACCAGGCACTGCAAGCAAGGAAGTTGCTGAAGAGGTCAGAATGATGATCATGTGTCCAGTGAGAGCCAGGCAGGTCCAGACTGACAAGAGAGGGTTGAGGTCAAGCAGAACTTCCATCTGCACATCAGTGTATGCGTCAAGAGTCTTTGTGGCTGGACATATTCAAAGTTATGGCTCTAACTTAGCTACTGATCAAGACTCCCAGGGTGTAGCATGGAAAGAGAGATTAATGTAAATAGAGCTTCTAGACCCAAGGGTGGAGATGGAGGTCCCACATGAGGTCAGTTCAGGGCCTTTCAGATGTATTAGGGCAGGCAGCACCCCAACAGATGTGATGTGTATCCATGGAAGAGAGCCTACAGCCCTTCACTCCACCAGCAGAGCAATGGAGGGACCCAAACAAGCTCTTCCTCTGTGACAGAGCAGTCATAGCAATCAGCTTAGATGAGGCCTCAGGACACATCTTTTCAAATCTCCTACAGCAGCCCGAGCTCAAGGATCACAGCAGCTGACTCAAGGATTCAGCCATTTATATTACATCAACTTCCAAGCATGGAGCGCACAGCACTCCAGGACACCCTTCTTCTCCTGCCTGGCTCGAGGAGGGAAAATATGCAATCTCTCCTGCTTCAGTTGTGGCCCACTGTGTCTTATTCTTCTTCCCATCACCACAGTAAAAAGTCTAATAGTTGAGTCAATAACCTCCTCAGAGGCATTTAAAACCTTCTGCTTAGCTCACCTAAAGCCTGCAGTTTGTGACCATCTGTCTTTCACATATTGTAATAAAATATTTTGGATTGAAAAGAGCATTTAAACTTAAGGTTGTCCAACTTTCCTGCTGTAGGCAAGAGCCTCTTCCACTAGATCAGATAGCTGAAAGGCCCATCCAACCAGACACAAACTTTTGCAGGGATATGGTATCTTCAAGTTCTCTGGGCAACCTTTTCCGGTGCCTCACCACTGTCATCATAAAGAATTTCTTTTTACATAATCTAAATCTACCCTGTTTTGTTTAAAACCATTTCTAATCACTTCCCTCACCATAAGGTCTGCTAAAAAGTGTCTTTGTCTTTCTTATAAGCCTTCTTTATCAATTGAAAGATTGCTATTAGGTCTCCCTGGAGCCTTCTCTTCTCCAGGCTGAACAGTGCCAACTCTCTCAGTCTGTCTTAACAGGAAAGATATTTCATCCCCAATCAGTCCTGTGGCCCTGTTCTGGACCAGCTCTAAGCAAGTCTTTCTTATGCAGGGGAGTGCATGTCTGGACACAGCACTCCAGGTGTGGGCTCACAAGAGGGTGATAGAGGGGCAGAACAACCTCCCTCACCTGCTGGGCTTTTGATGTAGCCCAGCATATGACTGATTTTCTGGGCTACAAAAGTACATTGCCAGATCATGTCAAGTTTTTCATCCACCACCATTCCCAAGTCCTTCTCCACACAGTTGCTCTCAATCCATTCCTCTTTCAGCCTGTACTGATACTGGTGATTGCCCTGACCCAGGTGCAAGAGCTTGCAGGCTTGTTTAACCTAATGAAGTTCACATAGACTCACTCCACGAGCTTTTTAAGGTCCCTCTGTGCCGCGCCGCGTCCGCAGAATGCTTTACTCCCAGTCCCAGGAGCAGGCTTGTGCCAGGTGGGAGCCGACACGCAGCCCAAGTGGCAGGGAGGGGCACTACCTGGGTGAGCTTCGGGCAAGGCGACCCTAGGCTCCAAGCAGCGCCTTGCAGGAGTCAGGCGACGGCAGAAGGAAGGGCAAGGCGGTGAAAAGAAGGTCTTAAGTCGGGGTGCAGTCCAGAGAGTTTATTCACCAGGGAAACCAGCCGAACAAAAGACCAAGATCACAAGAAACAGCAGCTTATGTAGGGGGTGGAGAAAAGGGAGGTTACATTAAACGAACCAGTAAGGGCAGGCTAAAAGGGAGGTGCTAGTGTAACGGACAGCCTGGCTAGCAAATGAATGATAGGGTGGGGAGGGGTATTTTCCTTTGGTCCAATCACCTAACGTACTTGAAAGAACATTCTGGAGTAAGGGGCGGAGTCATTAGGTGATGGACAAGGCCTTAGGGAGGGATCAACAGAATGACTAAGCAGAAAACAACAGCAACAGGGGTGGAGGAACATAACTGACAACCTCAACTTGGGGGTTAGGGGACCAATCAGGAACCTGGCGGGAAAACCGGGACTGAACCAACACATAGTTATGGGGGAAGGCTGGGAGAAACCTTTTGAACTGAACTGATTTAAGTGCCGCACCACAACACCTCTGGATGGAATTTCTTCCCTTAAGCATATAAATTGGACCGCTCCCTTTGTCATCTGTAAAGTTGCTGAGGCTGCACTCACAATGGCATCGTTAATGAAGATATTAAATAGTATGAGTCCCAATACAGACCCAGAGGGACACCACTTGATACTTGTTTCCACTTGGATACTGAGCTGTTGACCACAGTTCTTTGGATGTGGCCATCCAACCCATTCCTTATTCATTGAACAGTCCATCCACCCAAACCCTGTGTCCCCTATTTAGTGACAAGGATGTGGTGTGGGATGATGTCAAAGGCTTTAGCAAAGTCTAGGTAGATGACATCCAGCTCATTCCTTGTCCACTGAGGCAGTCAGTCTATTGTAGGAGACCACTAGATTAGTCAGTCAAGATTTGCGCTCAGTGAAGCCATGGCGGCTGTCTCTAAGCACCTCCCTGTCTTCACGTGTCTAGACGTATATTCCAGGAGGATCTATTTTGTGATCTTAGCAGGGTGGCTCTCACTGCTTGGTGGTTCCCAGAGTCATTCTTTTCACATACTTTAAAATTAGTTTGATATTTTGCTCCTCTCAATAACAGAGGGCTTCACTTGAGTAGGCATAAAGGTGAGCAAGGATACTGATCCAATCCCAAGTAAATAGGAAGGTGCAGATACCCCAGTCTACAGCCCTTACTCCTGCTGGTACAACTCCAGTTCCTGTAGTTATCTGTGCAGCCAGCTACAAATAGCTCCTAATAACACCAGTGGGCAGAGAGATCCCTGGCAAAGGGCCCTGTATCCACGCAAGGAAGAAGGAAAAGCACTGGAGAATGCGGGCATCGATCCCACTGCCTCTCGCATGCTAAGCGAGCGCTCTACCACTTGAGCTAATTCCCCACCCTGCAGCTCTGACCGAGGTCCTCTCCCCTCCCAGGCACCCAGCCCTGACCCAGGGTGCCCTGCACCCAGAGCCTGCGCCTCCCATTCATATCGACCACCAACGACTCAACTGATCATGTTGCTACGGGTTGTGACTCCAGAAAACACCAGTGCTCAAAATCACAATTTCCTGACCAGGGTTCACCCAAAAATGCCTTGGCTGGTCAACTTCTCAAGGTCAGATGAGAGCTCATGGCTAGACAGACCTTTGAAGGCGAGCCCCTTGGGCAGGACCAAAAGGCAGCAGTGCCAGTGCAGGATGTGTGGCAGAGGCAAAAGGTGACTCCTTCGAGCCGGAGTTGAACCAGCGACCTAAGGATGGCCATGGAACCTACAGTCCTCCGCTCTACCAGCTGAGCTATCGAAGGAAGCATGGGTACCTCCCCAAGACCTCACCCAGCACACACTCACCCAGCACTTTTCCCCAGCTACAGTGCACCACCATGCTTCTATTACCACATCTTGTTTTAAACAGCTGAGGCATCACAGAACCTTCTTCATGTGCTCCCTAACCTCTTTGGACATCATCATCTACAGATTAACTTCCTCACAACCACACAGAGCTCACCTATATCCTGCTGTGTAACATCCGTGGGTTTCGGGCTGTAAAATCCACCCCGGCTAGCTTGAACTCTAGCCCGCACGGATACTACATAGACGAAGCGAAAGACCAGAAGCGCTCTTTCTCCACGTGGTTCTAGTGTCCTGTTTTATTGGCTGGAAAGGGACCTCCATGTGGTAGACCACCCAGGTGGAAAAAGAGGCCACGACCTACTCCCAGAGAACGTTTATACCCGAGGAAAAGGGGGCAGGGACAGAGGGCCGCAGCCAATGGAAGACCACTGAGGAGGGGCGAGGGGAGGGGTTACAAAGGCACAGACCACCAGGGGGGTGAATGAGGAACATACCACATGAGGGAAAAAGGGTACAATCCATGTGACATAACATTTCAAATCACCCCGCGCAATACAACAACTAGATAACTATTTAGTGCACTACAACACTGCTGCATTTTGCCTTGATTCCCTTTCACTGTGCTATCTTCAGCCCTCTGCTCTAGCACAAGAGAAAACACAAAGACAGCCATTCCTCTGTTTTGTAACAGTGTTGTAACATCATGTGTAAATCCTCTGAACATGTCTTTCTCTAAACTGAAAGCACCTACTCTTCTCAGTCTGTCATTAAAGAGCATTCCTTGAGTTCCTTGGTGGCCCTCCACTAAGGTTGCTCTATTCTGTTAATGTTCTCTGTACTTCACATGATACTTGAGAACTGTCAAGCAAAGAGGGAGAAGACTAATTCTTCTATCAAACTGCCAATAGTAGTCTTGATACAACCCTGGATGTCATCCTCCTCTGTAAATCCAGGGCACACTTTGTATCTTCCCTCAGACTCCAGAGAATAGATGAATCTCTGGCAAAGGGCCCTGTGTCCCCACCAGGGGGAATGAAAAGCATTGGAGAATGCGGGCATCGATCCCGCTACCTCTCGCATGCTAAGCGAGCGCTCTACCACTTGAGCTAATTCCCCACCCTGCAGCCTCTGACCGAGGTCCTCTCCCCTCCCAGGCACCCAGCCCTGACCCAGGGTGCCCTGCACCCAAAGCCTGCGCCTCCCATTCATATCACTCTCACACCACCAACCCACCCACCCACCCACGGTCCTGCTGGACGGGACTGCAGACAACTCCCATGGTCAGAATCACCATCCCCTGCCCAAGGGTTCACCAGAAAATGCCTTGCCTGGTCATTTTCCCAACCTCAGACAAGAGCTCATGCCTGGAGAGATCTTTGAAGGGAAGGCTCCTGGGCAGGAGCAAAAGGCAGCAGTGCCAGTGCAGGATGTGTGGCAGAGGCAAAAGGTGACTCCTTCAAGCCAGAGTTGAATCAGCGGCCTAAGGATGGCCATGCCAGGGAGCCTACAGTCCTCTGCTCTCCCAGCTGAGCTATCGAAGGAAGCATGGAGACATCCAGCTCACATCCTCTTGTAATTCATAATGTTGTCATATCTGGCCTATAGAGCATACTTTCCTGTCTTCAAAGTATTGCTATCTTCATTCAAAAGCACCCTCATGAGACCCACCCCTGTGTCAGAGTCAGGCCTGATCTCACTTTTCAGCCTAAGCCTCCAGCTGAGAGAGGTCTTGAGTTTATTTCACTGACTTCATTTCCATAAGTGACATCCATTTTGAGGGATAGCTGTTTCTCTGTTTGCTGTCATTTTTCTCTCCCAAACTTGCTTGCTGCTGTGGAGGGCTGCAGTGGGCAGTGATCCTAAGGTGGGGAAGGAGAAAGCCATTCACCATGAAAAAAGTATGAATGGACATAAACCCATGGTTTTGGTATAGGAAGTAGCCTACAAATTCCTTTGTTCATGTCACTCTCTACTTTTTTGTCTTCTTTTTTGTCATAATGAACCCTATTTATTACATAACTGGGAGTGTCACTTTTTCAGGGACCCACAGGTACCCACAGTACCATATAGCTAGTACTTTGTGTTATGTCACATAGGTTTTGTCCTTACTTTTATTGTTTCTTGGGTTGGACCTAACAGAGTCCTTTGTCTCACTGATATGAATTGCACTGCTAATATCTAAATCTTTTTCCCATTGCTAAATCATCTTCAGTTAGTATACGTCATCTCAGTGTGCAGAGAGTTGTTTTGGTAATGTACTCTTTTTAGTGAGAACACTTGTCCCAAAATCAAAATAAGAACATAGATTATTAATTTTGTTAATTGCTGAAAGTAATCCTGTTAGTAGTCTAAAACAATACTAGCTAAAGAGAGTGCAACTAATGTGTTTCATCTTTTTAAAGCTACATTCTGTTCAAATTCTTATTTTTTATAAGATTTTTTGGGATATAGGTCAGACGGAAGATGTCTTTGGGTCTCTGGGAAAAGAAAGGAAGGCTGGAAAATTGTTGTCCAATACCTGCAAACATACATGGGTTTTTGAAAGTAATAATTCTCTCTTATTTCCTTTTTTTCTTTTGTTTTCTAATTGTTGGGGCCTGTTTTCAGGTAAGAAAAGGGATAGATTGCATAATTTACTTAAATACTTGGATGACACATAATATCATTAGCCATGCAAGACTTAGCTTGTTTTTTCATTTCTTATATTTAATTTTTTATTGTGTTTAGGGCACATGTTAGACATGACCAAAACTTTGTGTTTAAGGTACAATATGCATACTGTATTAAATATGACTGAACATGAATCTATTCGTGCTATTAGACACATGTTTAAGGAGTTATTTATGACCTATGATTCTGTGACTTTAGCACAACAGAATTGAAGACATTGTTGGCAGAAGCCATTCCCAGGCTGATATCAGTTTTGATATTGGCAGAATGTCTTCCAGGCAGGAACTGTCATCAGGAACAAAGCAGTTACTCTTTCCTGGAGGAGTAACCTCTACTGGGACGACAGAAGGAAATCAAGTAGGACTCTACTCTGAGGTTAAATTTGTTAGAGGAAGTGTAGGCACACTGCCTTCCCACCACAAATACTATTTTTGGTCATAGCAGTTATGGATAGGTCTCAAAATATTTTGAGAGAATATTTACAAAAAGAAACGTATCTTGGCTGTGATTGAAGCAGCTTAAAACACAACTAAGTCACTTTTGATGCCACTAGAGGTCAGCACTACTCATTAAATAAATGTCCTGGAGACTTTGCAAGCTCCTCACCGGGAGTGGTGATTTTTGAAAATATATACATCTGTCTGTGCTTGTTTTGCAAGTGTGTGTAAGTTCACACTACCAGTGCTTCACGATGGTTGGAAGCAACCCCCTTCTTCTCGATGCCATGCTTCCCCAGTGCTGTGAGCCAAGAGTCACACACTGCACTTTTCAAGCCGTACCTCTCCTGAAATGCCACAGTGCTGAGAACAGTCAGGGGCAAAAAGCAGTGACAAACCCTGACCTAGTAAAGGCTTCCAATGGCGTAAGCAGCCCAAACTAGTTGGCACTGCTCCACTCTCACACCACACAGGGATTACTGCATTTAGTTCTGGGCACCCCAAAATAAGAAGGACATGGACCTGCTGGAGCAAGTCCAGAGAAGGGACATGAGTATGACCAGAGAGATGGAGACAGGCTGAGAGAATTGGTGTTGTTTGGCCTGGACAAGAGAAGGCTCCAGGGAGACCTTAGAGCCCCTTCCAGTACCTAAAGCAGTCCTGCAAGAGAGCTGGAAAGGAACTTTTTACCAGGGCATGAAGTGATAGGACAAGGGGCAATGGCTTTAAACTAAAAAGGAGTATGGTTAGATCCCATATTAGGAAGAAATTTTTTACTGTGAGGGTCATGAGGCACTGAAACAGCTTGCTCAGGAAAGTTGTGGATGCTTCATCCGTGGAAGTCTTCAAGACCAAGCTGGACGGGGCTTTGAACAACCTGATCTAGTGGAAGCTGTCCATGCCCATGGTAGGGAGCCAGACCTAAATGATCTTTAAGGTTCCTTCCAACCCTAACCACTCCATGATCCTGTGGAAATAACCATTCTGTGATGGTTCTTATGATGATCCCATAACAATCCCCTTTTACTCCTTTAAGGATTGTCTCAGAAGCGCAGCAGTGGGGAACTAGGCCAAAAGACAGGCACTTGAAAGCGGGATTAACTCATTATGCTTTGCCACCTTGTGCTTCGAAAAGATGCTTCCCTTCTATTGTAATTCCTAACTGTGCTCTCCATCATCACTGTCTGGGCTTCTGCAAACACAGACACTGTTTACAACATTTTAATGTAGCTACTATTGATAGGCAATCGAACACAGAATTTCCTTTGCCATAAAGAAAATAATGTTGCCTGGATAAGCAGTGTGATCATCATGTTTTTAAACAACCTTTAAAAATGTTTATCTTTGCTAAAACCTGCTAAATGATGCAAATGAGTTGGCAATCATAATGCAACAAATGCCTGTGATTTATTATCATGTTGCAATCTGTGCTTTCATCATATATCACTGTCTACTTTAACACTGTAGCTGACTAGGTATCAATACACAAAGTTCATTCTCAGTGTAATAGGCACACCTCTTTCATCAAAACTTTCCTGTTTGGTTCCTTTGTGTCACTTTTCTTCCACTGAGTACATCAGAGCTGGAAAAAAGGAGGCTGAACACACAGTTCAGAATTGTTATAACTCAATGAAAATATTTTTTGCAATGTTTTGTGTCTGTATACATGCACATATGCAGATGACTTACTTTCCCTCTGGTTTTTTGGTGGTTTTTTTTGTTTGTGTCTCATATTTAAGAAAACTGGCTCTGAAATACCATCCTGACAAGAATCCAGACAATCCAGAGGCTGCAGAAAAATTTAAAGAGATCAACAATGCTCATGCAACCCTGACTGATCTGTCCAAGCGAAACATATATGACAAGTATGGATCATTGGGGCTCTATGTGGCAGAACAGTTTGGTGAGGAAAATGTTAACACCTACTTCATGCTCTCAAGCTGGTGGGCAAAGGTAAGCTGTTATTCTCTTTGGAAATCAAATGTTACAATGCACACTGGCAATTACATACACAAGGAACCCCCTGAAAAACATCATCTCTCTACAGGCTTAAAACTCTAAACTAAAAACTTAATAAAACAAAATTATCTGGAAAATTGACAGTGGCAGAATGTAATGTAAGCTCAGACTAGCACTAATATAGAAAGTTTTCTCTTTTTTTTTAACCTGGTATATAATTATAGTACATGTTTTGTAACACTTTCAGACATTAATTAGATTTGAATCTAGTGCTCCAGGTTAATTTTGACTTTCTTTTCTGTAATGACTAAATAAAAATGACTCATTATTCAAACACAAGAAGTCCCATTTATGTGACAACCAATTAATAAATTATTAAGGAACAAATTTAGCTGTCTTTTTTGCTATATATAGCACGCAACATAAGTAAGCAATAATAATACATAACACTATGATTATGGCCTTGGTGATGGAGTGAGAGAAGGGAACTGAAAGAAAAGGTTAGAAGAGTGGAATGGAGGAAGAGAGTAGGACAAGAAGAGAATGATACACCAAAACCCTGCATATTGCTCAAGAAAAAACACATAATGGGCTGTTCTAGTCATGAAGGAGCTGCGTTCATTTGTTCCCTTATCACACTGGTGTCCTCTGATGTTTGCATGTATCAAATTCAAGTGTTTCTGCAAGTACTGAAATGTTACAGACATGCAACAAACAGAATTGCAAATGTGCAAAATCCATGCAGTTTCCATCCCACCTGTCTCCAGCCACAGCAGCACAGGAAAGCACTCTGCTGGACTCTGACAGGATACACAGGAGGATGATCTGTACTGTTTGAAGCTAGCATGCGATGACAGCTTTTATCTGAGAACTGTGGAACACAGAATTTTCTGTTGGGCAAGGAACAAGCCAGTGCTGCATTGCCTCACTTTCCCCTTTTAAGCTGGGAAGTCACTTGGGCACTTTGGGGGTCTTAGAAGCCATAATTTGACTTCTGAATCAGGATGAGGCAGAAGCTGCTCAAATGCAGAACAGTGCATGAAACCAATGAATAAAGTATTGGTGTTTAAATTAAACTGGCAAAGGTGCTGCTCCTCAGAGGCTGGTTGGAGGCTGCCTCCTTGCAGCTGCTGTAGCTGCCTCCTGCTGCAGGCTGGACACCCCATCGTAGCTGCTGTCATGTCCTGATGGATCATTCCCCCATATCTTTGCTGTCCACCTCTTCTTCTGCCTCTTTGTCAAAGTTAGGTGGCCTCAGCACTGAGAGGGCAACAGTGTGGACTCCTTTAACAGTTTTTGGCAAAAAAGATTTTCTTCACAGTTTCTTTTTTTTTAACTTCTATTTTTCTTTTATTTGGTGATCTTTAATGGAGATTTTATGGAGTATAAAATCCTTTGGGGCCATAAAATCAGGTACAGAAATAACCACAGTGGCTTTGACTCATAAAGAGAGCAGTGGGGAGTACAGAGAGAAGCTCATAAGTCCCTAACAACTAAAGGAGAAATGTGAGGATTACTTCAAGCAACAGAGTTGAGACAAGATATGCTGAAGAGCAAAGTAATCATTGCTTCCTGGTTTTCAAGAATTTTGTACAAAAAAAAATTCCAAAATATGTATATAGAGTAATTTGAGGATCATCACAGGTGGTCTCTCTATGTCTCCCCCAACCCAAAATCCTTCCACCCCCAAAGTATAAAGAGGCCAAAGTGGTTTTGTTAGTTTGTTTGGTTGGTTTTGGTTTGGTTGTTGGTTTTGGTTTTTTTGTTTTGTTTTGTTTTGTTTTGTTTTGTTTTGTTTTGTTTTGTTTTGTTTTTGCAAGGGGAGCTCTCACTATTTCTCATTTGTTTTTAACTCATGTACAAATGCTACATCAATTTGAAATTTTTATATTGGTCATCTTAATACTAGTTGAGTCTGATGTATCATCTGCAGATGACCTCTGGTATCCTGATTTCCTCCATTCTGGTGGAGGACACTAGGGATCACAGCCTTGGCTTGTTATCTTCCTCATTGACTGCACACATTCCTCTTCCCAGCACAATCATACTGGGAAAATCTGACAGTTGCAAGGAGTTTTATCATTAGCAGTAAGGAAGTTCAAATGAAAGGAGAAATGAAAAATGAAAATTACTGTTCTTTTTCAGAGTGCTAGACTTTTTAGCAGGCATATTAAACTGGGAACATCTGACATGGGTAATGGGAACTCAAATTGCTGCTCCACTGGCAGGCATAGAGGTTGTTTGTTTAACTGTTATAGCAGAAACCAATTCACCCTCTACCATGAAGACAGTTCATTGATAACATCAATGAACTGATTTTTGATTTAACAACTATGATAATATAAGCACAAGAAATGTTGAAACATTAAAGGTATCATGAATAAACTCAATGTGTTTTTTCCTCCACACACTTTCATTCTGTTTTATTTTTTCATTCTATACATTGTGGTGATTTATTCTCCATTATGGCATAAGTGATAAACAGTCAGATAACTTATTTTGGGAATTATGGCACCGTTTCAGGTGTCCATTAGAAGAAAAGTATTTTACGACAAAAAGTCTGAGTCCTTCTTTTCATTTAAAAGCACCTTGCTCACTCTAGATACATGCTTATATTAATATTAGGCATATAAATAGTCTTATTACCTTCAAAGATGCTCCAGCCAGCCCCCACTAACATTAGCTCAGACATGCATACATAATATTATTTCCATAGCTCCATTGTCTGAGTTTGACAATATCCTGACATTTGTGCTTACTTTCTTCCTCAAGCAGCATAATGTCTTAGGAACATAACAAATAGCTAGCAAAAGGCAGACTGGAAAACTGTAATGCTGAAGCCTGGCTGTACCTCCAATCCATACATAGCCAGTAGCCACAAAGCTGTGCTGCTTTTACCCACACATTCAGAGAATCATGGAAAGGTTTGGTTTGGAAGGGACCTTAAAGATCATCCAGTTCCAAGCCCCCTGACATGTGCAGAGAGACCTCCCACTAGACCAGGTTGCTCAGAGATCCATTCAACCTGGTCTTCAACACCTCCAGCAATGGGGCACTCATAACTTCTCAGGACAACCTGTTCCAGTGCCTCACCACCCCCACAATGAAGAATTCCTTCCAAATATCTAATCTAAATCTACCCTCTTTCCATTTATTTCTACATATCAGCTTTGGTTTACTTTCCAGGAATGTCAATTGTTTTCCTTTGCTCTTGTACCATTATGTCCATGAAGAGATGTCCATTGAGATTTCTTCTGTGTCACAGACATCTCCATGTAGTCCTGGATCTACCCTGGGTCAGGAGCCAGGCTGCTGTCACATCCCCATGGAGCACAGACTGGCAATGCCAGCCTAAAGGCTCCCCTCCTACATGTCCATTGCTGTGATGCAGCACACACTTAAACATCTGGGGTGCTGTGCTGTGAACCCAGGCACTGACCTCATCTGAAGGAAGAAAGCCCTATAAATTTAAATTTTCTGGCTCTTGACTCTTTCTAAGATCTCTGGGCTTGGTCCCAGGCGATTGTGTTGGCTCTCCTGAATCCTCTATGCTTTGTGCCATGGGGACAAGAGTGATCAAAGGTGGGAACTTGTTGCTACCTGAGTCCCCAAATCAAGAAACCATAGTCCGAGGACTATAATTTAGGAGATGTCACCTGTGTGGTCCTGCACAGGCTAATGGGGCGAGAGAGAGACACCCACAATGGGAAATTCAAATACTGTTATGGCTAAACCTTCCCCTGGAAGCGCTTTTAACTTCTCTTTGACTGTGTGGGGAGTCCATAGCAGCTACATCCAGTCCAAAACTGGATGCCTTATTTCAGTGCCCAAAATTATGTGGGATGCATCTGGGTCTTTGCTTCTTTTTCTTTCAGCTTTGTTATTGACAAGAGCTTGCCAGTAAATAAGTGTTTGCAAAAATGATCTTGGGCAAATGAGTCATTTTAAAGATGGAAATGAGTCACGTTAAGGTGGGTGGGGTTTTGCATACTGCCTGGAGGGTTTTTTGAGGGCCATCAGCAGAACAACAGACTTTCAAACGTTGAGCATGTGGGAGCCTGTTGGTTGGTGTCTTCTTTGTGGATTTGGTCCTTAGTGACACATAGGAGGTTGTGGGTGAGGAGGGCTTTGGAAGATCTGGCCCTTCTTTAGGCACTGGGACAGCAGGTGGACTCCTCTGAGTGCCAAGCACTTAGGAACCAGAGTTTTGCCTTCAGCTGTAAAAGACAGCCACAAGTTTGGGGAAGGTCACTGCTAACAGGACTTTCATCCTGCTGTGTTTAACCCAGGGCCTGTTTGCAGTCTGTGGTTTGCTGACTGGCTGCTACCTCTGCTGCTGCCTCTGCTGCTGCTTCAACTGCTGCTGTGGAAAGTGCAAACCGAAGGCACCCGAGGGGGAGCAGCAGGAGTTTTGTGTGTCTCCAGAAGACTTGGAAGAGCAAATTAAGAACGACATGGAAAGAGGTGTGTATTGTAGGGGCTTACTGTGTGGCAAAGCTGTTCAAAACAATCTTTAAAGCCTGTAGTCCAGATGTTCTGCTCACAACGCTGAGGCTGCTTCCAGACTTCAGTGGAGACATGCCAGATCACTCTAGCTAAGACCACAACCCGGTGAACCTCCCAAATTATGTATTAATACAAAACCAAACTTATGGCAATTGCAACTAAACATCTCCTGTATCTCTTATGAGACACTTACAGAATAATTGTCTTAGGGCTCATTTTAAGAGACAATGTTCACCCTCTAGCCCCCATGCCCACGTTTCTTCATATCCTAGATCCTATGCTCATACATTAGGCTCTGCTGGACTGGTGCCTGTCACATCTGATTGGCCTGAATAAGCTGTCATTCAGACTTTAGTTGTGTAAAATTTATCCCTGCTTGTGGTGGATATTGTACCCATCCAAGAGAAGGCCTCAAGAAAAAATGCAAAGTTTCCGACAGTAAGGTAATGCAGTCACCCAGGAGAGTAAGCATGGGAGCTACCATGGTCCTGTCCCTCTCCCATCCAGCCCCTCAAGCTTCTCACTCTCTTCTGCAATAGCAATTCTACCTTACTCAGGCATTGGATAAAATCCAGGTGTAAACTAATCCTCTCAAAAATGTCTGTAGTTCCTGGCCCATTTAATTCCATGTGCTTCATGGTGGAGCTGGCAAGTGCTAACTTAGGGGCAAGAGGAATAGGGAACTTAGGAGCTGGGAATATGGGCCTGTGGCAGCAGAATGACCTTCAGAGCAGGTCAGCCTCTTTTTTTTGCTTTGCTGCATTCCCCCCGCTGCACGTTCAGGTTTTGGCTATGCCAAGGGATGATGGAGGTGATTTCCTAATTTGGTACTAGTATGGGATACATGCTCTGAACAAACAGTCCCAGTGTGCCGGAGAGGGGCAGTTTTGCCTTCATATTCAGGGGAAGTAGACACATCCCAAAGGGGATAGATATGTACAGGGTGAGAGGTGCAGTGACCCTTGCTACAGCAATAAGAACCCAAGGTACCAGGGAAGGACTGAGGAACAATTTTCAGTTGCAAATTTTTATAAACTATGATTATGGTTTTTTTATGAGGAAGGACCTAAGTCAGCTCACTCTTTTTCTCTTCCATTGTTACGGAAGATCTTATACTGTTATATTCTTATGTTTATTATGCTTAAAATAGCACTGCCAGATTGCAAATGTCATGTTCCCTTAGCAGTAAGAAAGTTTTCCCCCCCAACTTTTCACACAAATTTACCCTTCCATAAATATGTAACAAAACACTTGTAGTAGTTGAAACAAATGCTATTTTTATAACTGTTATGCCAACGTATGGTGATGTTTTTAAACTGATTTTGCCTAGAGGCATATCAAGGTAAACACAGTCAGCTTAAAAATTGATCATACCTAATCAGTCCCTGCAAAGGCAATAAAAACTACTAGTGAAAACTTTATAACCACAATACCTTGAGACAAATCTAATAAACTTTACATTAGGCACCTGAAAAGTGCAAATCTAAACTGGGTCTTGTTCTTCCTGAGTCTAGGATACCAAAGCCAAGTCTAAAGTAGAAGGATGGAACTTCTTCAAATCTATTCTGATTTGAAGAATCAGAATATTTAATTTCTGCCCGTTTTCTTCACCTGTTTATTTTTAATTTGGTTTATATTTATTTTAATTCTGCCTCAAAATCCAGAACAAAATTCCCCAGTGGCAGAAAAGAAATTGCTCTTTCCTTCTGGCACAGGTACCAGAACGTATAGGTATTCCTTAATTTTAGGCCCTCTTGACATGCCTTTACTCTCACCGAGTCCCAATGAGATCAATTTTAAGAATTAATTTTAAATGCTGAGCAAAGTACCAGTCTGAAAAATGAACATAATATAGAATTTCATGTTTTAAGTATTTGGAAGATAATATTAAATACAATACTTAGGTAGGGGCTGAAGAAAACTAGATCTTTATACCTTTCCTACCCTCCTCTTCAGTCTTGCTACATTTTCCTCCTAATCAAAACCAGCAAGTCTCAGTAAAGCAGAATTCTCTTTATTTTAAAAGAGATCAACATGTAAGGAATAAAAATAAAAGCTTTATGACAAAGGGTAACATCAGCATCTTTTCTGCAGCTGAAAGGAAAACAGACAATGCATTTAGGAAAAAAAAAAGAGAATGACAACCAGATCAAAGTGTGCTTCCTCCCTTCCTTCTTCCCTTGTCACCCCAACTTCAGGCATGCTGGCCAGAAAGACACAGCTGACTTTTAGAATAGCAAGGACTGTGCATTTTTGAATGTTGAGCCATGGAAATTAATACTCAGGCCTTCCTTTAGGTAAATAATAGAAATGTCCCTGTATGTAATTCAGAAACAAACTGTGTAATTCAGAATCACTTGTGCAGCAGATTTAATTTTGGAAGAGGAGATTCTATTAGGATCCAAGTTTTTTGCATGACCTCTGAGCACAGACTGAGCATTCCAGCCACTAATTAATTTCTTTGCTTCCTGCTGTCCCCAGCATCTACAATATTGCTAACCAGAACTTCTCACTGAGGTCAAAATGCAGATTTTTCAAGCTAAGGCCACACTAAAAACTATCCAAATATTTTTTAATCAGTCATTGCTTTTCTGAGGAATGCATCATTGATAAAGCATCAAAATTCCAGATGCTACAAAGCTCTGAGACTGAGCCCTTAGCAGTTGTGCTCAGTGGGAGCTGCCTGCTGCTGACAGTACTGCCCAAAGGAGTTGAGATTTAAACTTCAACTATCGAACTCACATGACTACAATAATTTCTCAGTTCCTCACATTTCTCATTAACAAAATTAAGGTTTTACACAGTTGATTTCATTCCTCAAAGTAACATATCATAAAACATAATTATTAGTGAAAAAGAAAGAGGTGTGAGGCCAAAGATTTAGTGATCCATTCCCTAAAATGTAAGAGCAAAGTGAGTTGCCACTGAAATCAACATAATCATGCCAAAGGCTTCAATTCTGTTGGTATGCTATTTCTCTAGGAAAAGATATTTTCTAGGGGAATTTATATTCCTCTAAAAGAAGGTTTTAGTCAAATAAATGCCACTAGTTCTAGTGCTCAGCTAGTTCAATGACTCCCTTGAGAGCCTCGTTTTACAGCATGTATTTCCAGGGGTAAGATGACCATCAGAACTAAAGGAAATTAGGGGCTTGCAAGCTCTGGCACACACTTAGCTTACAAGGATTTCCCCACATAATTATTGATTTGTACCAGAAGACTCTGACCTAATATAGAGCAGAAGACCAAAAATTAAATGTTGTGTTTGGGTTATTACATTTTAAACATGACGTTTTTTAGTGTTTCAGATCAAACATGACATTAGAAAGGTGCAAAATAAGGTAATCTGTGGTATCATGCCATGATGTTACAGGTAACCTGTCAAAATGCACTGGCAGAGGGAAGTATCACTCGCTTGTCTGCAGCACAGACACGTGCAGCACTTCATCACTTTCCCACACACATGGGGCTGGTTGACAGATTTTGCTTCCACTGAAGTTGATGGCAAAATTTTTGTTAACTTTTGTGTTCCTGGAGGAGGTGGCATTGGAATTTGGATTGCCTTTGTATTTCAGGCTGTAACGATGCACTCAAAGCAGTTTGGCAGGTCTGTTCTCTCCTGTTCGGTTATCATTGTGAGAACAAAGCAAGGCATTTCTAGACCAACTTTTATTTTACAGAAACTGAATTCTGGGAGAGAAAAAAAAGGACAAGAATAAAAGAACCTGAGTAGAAAAATACTTTCCCAACTCAGAAGCAAAAAGTTTTTATCACTTCATTGTCTCCTCCACACTCCATATGATACAAATGTAGGCGAACAGTGAGCAGGAGCTATCTATAGAAGGCAGTTTAAACTGTGAATTCTGCCTCACCTCCATTCTGCAGCTTGCCATTAGCAGACTATATTTGTGCAGTTTATTATGCTATGGGTCCCTGTTCTGCTAAAAAACCCTGTAATAAATCTTAGAAGGGTGCAAGCAGCAAAATGCTTGGTGAGGGTGTCAGCTAAGAGCTGTCTGCAGATCAGCTGGAGGCAGCGCAACAGATTTGCAGTGGGTCCTGTTCTCCTGTTGCACACCTGGGTATCACAGCAAAATGAACTGCTAATCTCTGCCCTCCATCAACAATCTTCCAGAAAATGAACAACTTGGAGGCAGTAGTGGGTGGGAGGGAACGCTGCTCAGAAAACTAGAAAACACACAGCAACTTAAAAATGGATTGGAACTGCCAAACTAATATGAGCCTGAGCTGAGCTCAAAGCATTAATTACTCATATACTTTTAGAAGTTATGAAACACGTCTGTCTTTGACCTTGTGTCTAAATATGGAATTGCCCATACAGAGAAGCTGCTTGGCATTTAATCATTCTTGCCTTTCACCTTGACAGAGTCAAAGTTGTTCTACCCCCACTGAGTGGAAGCCGTATGGCATGCAATTAGATTCCTGCTCTGGGTTAAGTTACTCCTGTACATTACATCTTTTGCCCATGATTCATCCCATCAACTGTCATGTAAACAGAAGGAAATGTCAGATGAGATTTTTTTTCCTGAACATTTGGTCATTTGGCAAAAAAAGTCATAATTTGTATTCGATTACTGTGAAGACTCTGTTAGTATCAAGATATAGAGAGTCCAAAGTTTTCATACAAAACGCTTCATAGCTGGACTTGTAAAAGTCAATCTCTGAGACTTGAGTACTTCCCTCCCTCCAAAAAAAAAGAGGGTTGGAAAGAGGCCCAGGAAAAGGGCAACCAAACCTTCTTCTTTATCAGATGGAACACAGTAGCCATCAAGAAACTCTGTAAAGACTTCACTTCTACTTTCCTCCACTCTACAACAAATGCATTTTTTATAGATATATTGGAAAAGCAAACACAAAATTGCACAGAGTGAGAAAGTACACAGCAGTAAGGATTTAGATAGTGATAATATGAAGTTTTGGTAGTTCCAAATTCATTAAAATAGTAATTCCCAGAGTCCTATTGCATATGCATTACATGAGACTTCAAATTCAATTTAACATTTTTGTTTAACTAGCTGGCTTTCAGGATATATATGATTTCTCTCCTCTCAAGTGTATTACTATTACTGCTCATGCATTTTTTTTCCTTTAAACTCTCCTCTTTCTTTACAGTCAACTCTGACTTCTTCAAGACTCATTTCTGTCCCATTCTCACAAACATCGTCAAGGTTAGTGCTTGCTGACTCACAACAGTGCTGATTATATTCAGCCATTTGTCAGAACAAGCACTTGCTATTAGAACAGGCAGGAACCTTTAGCCTGCAAGCTCTGCAAAGCACCAGGCACAGCAAATGTCCAGTCTAACAGCAGCAGCAACTCCCAGAAATCTGCCATTGTATGAGAACTAGGAGGAAGAGCATTTGTAGGCTGGGTGCGAGCAGTGTCACCTTGTTGGTACCCACACAGCTGTCTGTGAAACCAAATTAAGCTGTAACCAGAACAGCAAATGAAATGTTGTGGTGCTAACAAGCAATCTGACATTGGTAGCAAGTGAAGGATTCTTAAAGTAATCTTTGTTGTCCTCTCCAATTTAGATGGAGAAACTCCTATTACGCTTCAGCCGACCAACGCCACTGAGAAGACACAACTGATTGGGGACAGCCGTCGGAGCTATCGCACAGAGTCCTAGGGCAGGCCAGGGACCTGCTGGGCTTCTCACCGAGTCTCACAGCGAGAAAAACATGTGACAAGTTCTGCAGCCTGTGTTCATAGCTGTCTTTAAGTTAATAAAAAGTAACCTGAGAGTGATTTCCTACCGAGGCAGAATCTCGCTCTACGCTACTTCCAATAGTGATAACTGCACTGTGTAGGGAGATACCTATGGCCTGTACAGAGCATGCCGGTCTCTCACAGCTTCAGATTGTCTTTCCCTCTAGTAGTGTTCCCTTTGATATACCTGGTCTTCTCCCTGCCTGCATCTGTAGTTTCACCTCCCAGACACAGTCTCGAGTCCCTTTATGGACACACTGGCTGTCTTCCCTGCCCCAGGAACTTTCCCTGCATGCAGCAGTTTTGCCAGATGTGAAACATTCCTGTGAGGGAGCCCTAGAAGTGCTCTTTAGTGGGTCTCAGGGAGGAAGTTGTTAGCAAGACAGATGCCGCTCTCCTTCCCAGAGAAGTGCTCTTTGGAGGGTAGCTGGTGGCTTGCTGGGACCCAGCTCTGGCAATTATAAATCCTGAGCCAAGACAAAGTGCTAGGAGATTTTTCTGATGGTTGTTACAGCGCAGGTCACTCCAAATCCAGGAGCCTCGTCCAGAAGCACACATAGGCTCTGTGACTTCCCCATCAAAAGCTGCAAGCCCATGAGACAAACCCTGGGCTGTCACAGAGCCTCTCTCCTCCTCCCACAGGCCTGTGGCAAAGCTCCTCCTTTTGGTTCCCAGCCAACAGCTTTCTGCCAGCTGGCTTATTGCACCATGCCCTTGGCTTGTGGCCCTACTGCCCTGCTGGCACTGGGCTGGGAGCCATCGCTTCAGCACAGGCACTGGGGCTGTGGGAGCAGCAAGGACTTGGCAGGGAAAGCAAGCAGCAAAGGAGTGACCGTCCTCCTCACCAGCTCATTGGGGTAAGACTGAAACCTCCCTTCTGTGCCAGGCACAGGGGCTTTGAGAGCACATGGCATGATTTTAAAAATAAAGAGGCGGGAATGAGGTGTAGGTTCAGGTGCACCACTGCACAAATCAGTGGAGATACATGTGGGCATGGCTAAAGGAGGCATGAAGAACTTAGGCCGCTAATTTGTAAGAGCTAAAGAAATACCTCTTAAATCTTAAGCTTAGCACCTCACTGATTTGACATAGTAGTTAAGGCCTGAGGCGGCAGAATTTCTCCTCATTGATCATTTTACATCAATCATTGTCAGTTCTGTGTATTTGCCATTTTTGCATGCTGTGGTCAAAAGGGGGGTCACAATGTTCCACTAAATTATACAGACTTGTGAATATATAACTAGCTGAAAGTGTTGTTCCCTTGATTAAAGTTGGATCCCACAGTTGTGAAACATTATTATCTTCCTTCTACTCTCACCTGTGATCAAATGTCATTCAGCTAAATATATTGGGAAAATAACGTGTTTTATAGAACCAGCTGTAACTCCAAAGTCAAGACATACTACTTTCAATGTTTCTTTAAAAGCCCCATAACACAAGGATATTTTCATGACCATTACTTCCTGTTCAAGTTATATATCTGTTCTCTGGATACAGGCACTGGGGACAGCCAACACATTGCCCTCACGAATGGCCCTGGTTTTCTGCTTCAGAACAGAGGGAAGATGCTGGCATGGCCAGAGTGCACAGGCACTCATTTCCCTCCTACCCACAGGCTCCTCTTTGTCCTCAGCTGCAAGGATTTTGGAAACCATGCATATGCATGTAATTCCAGACCACCACCCTACCTGCCCACTGAGGATGTGCCCATCCAGCCCAGTGGTGCCAGGAGAGGGGGCTGGTGCCACCATCCTGCCACTGAGGAGACATGACTCCAGAGGCTTGTCTTTCCAGTGGCAGCCGAGTGCTGCACATCTTCCTGTCAGGGGGATGGATCAGACAGCACTGGGGTGCTGTGAGATGGGCAGAGCCCAGAGACTGGGTGTGTGCTGTGGACACCAGCACACACACTCCTCTTTTGACTCTCTCCACTATTCCCCTTCTCAGGGTGTTTGTTCTGGAGTAGGATGTCATCCCCAATGAAGGAGCAGGGAAAGCACATAGTACATAACAAATCTGCAGGTGAAGTAATTTCCTAAGTTTCACTGTCTGGTAGAGAAATTTAGTGTGAAAATGTCCAAATGTTACCTAGTGACTATTTCCAGCAGAGAGCTGAAAGAGGCACTGGGAGAAAAGTCTGCTGGAAAGCTATGTTTTATACATGGAATCCTTTCCCATGTGAAATCCATCCTACTTTTGCCATGGAAGTCACTGGGAATTGCACCCTTGATTTCAGCAACAGCTACAGAGCAAGCCTAAAGCCAGGGAGGAAGAAGTGAATCCCATAATAGCAAAAGCAATTGGGGAATTTTTTCACATGCAACACCTCTGATGGGTCTAGAGGGCCACAGCCAAAGTTCACCAAAATCAAGGAAATTTTCTCCATGGGTTTGAGATGTACTGCAAGTCATGTGGTTCTTATTTGCATTCTCTAAATGAGAGCCTTTTCTTGGGAAAGATTTATGGCTTGATCTCACAGTGTGAAGCAAAGATGGACAAGCTGCTGCATGTTTTACAGACACAAGGTTCTGTACAGAAGAGCCACAGTGCATTAGTTAGCATGTCAGTTAGCAGAAAATCTCAGAAGAAAACAGTGACCAAGCCTCTGAGGGAGTTGTCCAGGACTTGCAGCTTAAAGATCTGAGTGTCTGAACTCACGGTTTAATTTCAAATGGGTAACTTAGTTTTTAAAGTACCAAAGCATTTGTGTCTCTCACTGATGTGAAGATCATCTATTCTGAAGACATGTGGAGATAGAATGATAAAGGATTTCAGGACTTAGCTCTTCAGTGTGATTTTACTCCTTTGTTTGCTTTTCAGAAAAGTTTCTAACACGAACACATGCTAACATTATCTGCTTTTGTGTACAGTTCAGTTGCACACCCAGAAATCTTCTCAAAATGTACATATTCTTAATTTTTTTCTCTGTTTTGCTACATTTATTTATATGTAAACTTCCATGTGTTCAAATCTACCTTGGCTGTCAATCACTCTGACTAATAAAAGTTGTATGTATGAATTGTAGCACTCCCTTTACCTTGCCACACTATCAACAACTTCATTCCAGTAACAGCTAGAGAAGCTGTTGAGACAGCTGGCCCGAGTTATGGCTTTGCTCCCTGGCAAGTGTCAAATGACAGCTCAGGGTTTCCCCGAAGAGGAACTTGCTCTTGGATTGCAGCAGATGTGCCTGCCCATGCAAAGCAGCCAGAGCCATGGCCTCACATTTTAAGTCCTTTACTTAATGCAGAATGCTTGTAAAAGAAATCATCAGTGTGACAAAGGGATGTAACTCAGTAGTTTCACTGGAATCAGCCTCTGTATGGAAGAATTTCCCCCAGCAAGAGGTGTGTGCAGAGAGTGGAACCATGGTGCTGCTGAGGACAACAGCAGACATCCTGAGACATCCAGCACCACACTCCGGGGTTTTGCATCTGTTCAAGAGCCAGCACAGAGTGCCAGATAATCTGGGCATGCTACAAGACAGGAATATTTGTCACTAGGTTGGTATCTAGCCTCTGTGACCACAAAAGCCCAAGCATTTGAAAAATGGACAAGGGGCAGCTGTTTTGGCTGTATGTATTCTCTCAAAGATCTGTTCCTTTGTGTGCTTAGATATTAACACATACCCAGATTCACTCAAAACACCAAACAGAAGAGGCAGCATCGACAGTTTAGGCGTACCATCATGTAACTAGTTATTTTAGGTAGTTTGTGCACTTTTACTCCCCTCAACAAGTTTGTGGCTTAAGCCACAACGCTTAATACAATTGAAGAAGCATGCTAAACTGAACATAGTTAAAATTATTGATATTTTTTCCTATGTTATCATTTCCTGTAGAAAACAGTGTGCTGTTACGAACCAGGGAGAAAGACCACAGATGACCACAACTCCCTTCCTTCCCTCCAGAAACTGAAGTCAGCTCACTCATCACATCTGGCCTCTCCTTTCACTTTGAGAGATGAATGGGTACAGAGTTTCGTGCAAGAGAACTCAGTCCTTTGTGCCAGTTTCATCCATTCCAGGGCTGGGAAGGCAGTAAGATGGGACAACTGTGTGGTAGCTGACACCTCTAATAGACAGACCCTGGTAAGAACACTCAGTTTTCGACCAAAGGAGAGAGTCACTACATGCTAATTTTAGAACGAGTTGGGTAGGAAGGGACCTTAAGTATCATTCAGTTCCAACCCTTGACCATGGGCAGGGATGTGTCCTGTCCAGCCTGAACTTGAACACTTCAGTTGGCTGGATAAGAACATGTATTCCTTTTGTGGCAGCATGTACAGATAGAGCCTTATGCTGTAAAAACAGTGTCTAGACATTTGGAAGAGAGGAGAAGAGACCTGGAAAAATGACCTTCAGAATTTCAACATCCTAATTAACTGCGATGAGACAAAGGGATCTCAGTCTCTGCACTGACTTGCTTTGTGGCACGTTGGAGTATGAACACACATCTCATTTTCCTTTAGAAATTTAGGAGGTGTTGGCAGTCCTGCATTAGGCCCAGCATACACTGCTCCCGCAGGAACAGTCGCTCCCGAGAGTGAGGCACAGCGCACAGGCTCGGTTTGCGATGCGGCCGGAACTCTTCTAGAAAAGCAACCGTATCTGCAAAAGCCTGAAGACACAATTGTTAAAAGGCATCTTCGCATAGAAGGGAGAAAAAAAAAAATTTTGCCGTCTCCTTCGAGCCGGAATCGAACCAGCGACCTAAGGATTCCCGTGGGGCGCAGCCGCTACAGTCCTCCGCTCTACCAGCTGAGCTATCGAAGGGACTTGCCGTCCGGCCCGCCGCCGCGCACCAAGACCGCACCGGCTCCCCTCGCGCATGCGCGGCACGCAGCGCCTCCGGGCGGGCCTCACGGCCGGTCGCGGGGCAGGGCGGGAACGCCGGGAGCGCCCCCTGCCGGAGGGGCGGGGCGGGGCCCGGGCCGTGAGGGGCGCCCGGGGGGCCGGGGAGCCCGTGGAGCCCTCGCTCTCGGCTATACAGGACAGCAAGGATGGCTGCTGATCGTGCGGGGCCAGTGGCGCAATGGATAACGCGTCTGACTACGGATCAGAAGATTGTAGGTTCGACTCCTGCCTGGCTCGCATGTTTTTTTTTCTGTTTTCACCCGTTGGAGGTGGGCGTCATGGTTTTCCTTCTGATCTCACCATCCTGGCTTCTTAAGATTTCTCTTTTCTTTTTCTCATCCGATCTCATCATCCTGACTTTGTCAGGAACTGGAGTGACAGGACAAGGAGTAAGAGGTACAAAATGAGAGGGGAAATTTAGAGATTAGGAGGAAATTCTTTGCTGTCAGGCTGGTGAGACACTGCAGCAGGTTGCCCAGGAAGGTTGTGGAGGTCCCAGCTCTTGCAGTGTTCAGGACCAGGCAGGATTAGGCCTTAAGCAAGACCTGATAAAGCCTGAACAAGACAAGCGTGTCTTGGTGGGAGGTGTCCCTGTCCCTGACAGGCAGGTTAGGATCTGTAAGGTCCCTTGCAACCCCTTAAAATTCTGTGATTTATCCCCATTTGTCTGCCTGGTAGTGCTGTGTTTTCCAAAGCGAAACACCACCGTAGGCTTAAATTTTTCTTTTTTTTTTTTTTTTTCCAAATTTTTTTCCAAGCCTGCTGTGATTAGGAATGTTGTTTATATTCTAATTATCCCTTAGTCCTCAGAAGTGCAAGAACATCCGTGTTGTGCAGTTGCATGAAAAGTGTGTGATTTTGCAACAAAACCCAAACATTTTTCATTTCCATTAAGGCTATGCAGCGAATCAAGAAGAGCTTGCAAGCAGGAGAGGCGAGGAAGGCATTCCACATGTTTAGATTCAAGAGCACACCCTAGCTTCAGAGCAGCCACTTATCACAGAATGGTTTGGGTTGAAAGGGACCTTTAAAGGTCACCTACTTCCAACCTTCCTGCAATGAGCAGGGACACTGGATAGCTTCAACTCAATCAGGCTGCTCAGAGGCCCAGACCTTGGATGTTTCCAGGGAGGGGCCATTAATCACCTTTCTGGGCAACCTCTTCCAGTGTTTTCATGAAACCCACTGTAATTTTTTTTCCTTATATCCAGTCTGAGCCCACCCTCTTTCAGTTCAAAGCCACTACCCCTTCTGTTGTTACTGCATGCCCATGGAAAAAGTCCCTCTCCAGCTCGGTTGGAACTCCCTTCGGTACTGGAAAGTGCTCTGAGGTCTCCTGGGAACCATCTCTAGGCTGAACAACCAAAATTCTCTCAGCCTGACTCCACAGGAGAGTTGCTTCTACCCTCTCATCACTTGGTGTCCCTCCTCTGGACTCACTCCATGTCTTTCCTGTGCTGAGGCCCACAGAACTGGACACAGCAGTGTGTGGATTCACATGTCCCAAAAGAAGTGATTCGCCGTGGCATGAATAAATAACTGCGGTACCTCACGAGCGCTGCTAACACTTCGAAGCGATGTGTATGTGTGTTGCTGTGAAGGGTCCTGCTTTTGCTTCTCGACGCACGCCTGTGCAAAAACATGCACAGCCCAGGTAGGGTCAAACCTCCACTCCCCGCACTCGAAGATAGACGTGTGAGCCATTACACCATTAGCTGACTCCCTGAGCCGGCAGCGGCCGCTGCTCACTCAGCCCAGCCTCTTCCCGCGCCTCTCCCCCGTGAGGGCCGAGGCTGCCGGGAGCATGCGCAGCACTGCGCGCGGGGCGGGGCTGGGCGGGGGCTTCTGCGGCCGCTGGGGGGCGGCGGCCATGTCCCTTCGATAGCTCAGCTGGTAGAGCGGAGGACTGTAGAGGCCTCGCCCCGCGGGAATCCTTAGGTCGCTGGTTCGATTCCGGCTCGAAGGAGACAGTAAATTTTTTTTTTCTGGGAACGGAGCGCGGCTTCGCTCACCGCTCAGGAAGACGCTCCCGGAGCCGTTTACAAACACGTGTGATGCACAAGCAATTCACCTTTTTTTATTCTCTCCTGAGGGGAAACAAAATTCAGAAAACACCGCAAAGAGATAGCAGCCCTGCAGTAAATACTGAAATAACTCTTACAGCGATGCTTTTGGAAGTGTTTTGTTGTTTTCAAAAAATATTAGTTATTATCATGTTTGATAAAACTATTATTAATTATTTTTAATGAGATTTAATAAATAATTTATTATCATAATCACAGAATTGTTAGGATTGGACAGGACCTCTGGAGACCCCCCTGCTGAGGTAGAGTCACCTAGAGCAGTTTATATGGGAATGCATCCAGGTGGGTTTTGAATGTCTCCGGAGAAGGCGATTCCATTACCTCCCTCAGCAGCCTGTTCTAGTACTCTGCCACCCTCAGTGTAAGGAAGTTCTTCCTCATGTTGAGCTGGAATTTCTGGTGCTTTAGTTTATGGACATTGCTCCTTGTCCTGTCACTGGGCACTGCTGAAAAGAGTCTGGCACCATCCTCATGGCAGCCACCTCTGGGATACTTATATGACTTAACAAGATCCCCTCTCACTTTAATATTTAGGATCCTCCCATGTGAAGCCAAAAATAATTAATAAAATAATTTAGTTCAATCTTAGCTAGTTTTGTTAGGTCTTCTTTTCCATGGTGATCCTTTGTGTTCCACTCTGGGTCTCTCCCCATTTTGCATGTTGCTTTGTGTGATGCCAAACAATCTGTACTGATTGGGCTTTCTGTGATGCCTGATAATTCCTACAGGAGGGTTGTGAGCACCCTGGCTGATAGGAGTGGATAAAAGTCCTCCACCACCTCTTGGCTTAAGGCAACAAATGTGATGTTTGGTCCTTTGGATGTGCCAGAAAGAGTGACGTGGGATGTTCTAGCAGAATGTGGAGCAGAGGGAGAGGGGTCACAGAGGTCCTTACACAGAAGGGGTTTGATGCAGACCGACATGGGCTTGCTTAGGACATGGTTAATAAGAGAGCCAGCACTCATACTCTGCTTTTTTCTCTCCTGTGCTCTATTGTTCCTTTTTCCTTCCAGTCTTCTTTTCCATTACAGGTGCTACGTGGGGTGCAGAAAAACATGCTTGGCAGCAGCTCCTGGCTTGGAGAGAGTAAACGTGTCTGAAAGTGTCCAAATCTGTCTGCATAGCAGGGGGAGAATGGAAGTGAAGTTTTCTCCTTCAACAGAACCCCGTGTGAGTCTTCTCTCTGAGTGGGAGTGTTTCTCTGGGGTAGATTTCAGATATGAGAGCAAGGAGGACCCACTCTCTGTGGGAATATAGTACAAGCAAGATTATCAGCAGGGAAACAGATTTATGAAACTCAGGAGGAGTCAGTCCTGCGCACTGCTTCTCTTTGTGCATTACGTCCCTGGCCCCAGATACCCCTTCATTAATTAGTGTGGTTTTGTGCATGTGTGTGGACACGCACACAGACACCACCAGCAACCTTTTCTTCCCTTCTCCTCCAGCATGGTGCAATGTATCCCTCTCAGAAACTGTCCCATGAGGAACTCAGGCATGAAAACCTGGCTTTTAGGGAACAGAGGCATCTCAGTGAGCACAAATTGAGGAAAGACATCCATTTCCTTAGCTGTCTGTTATCCACACAACTTCATACTCACTGGCAGTCAAATCTGAATCCACAGTCCAAAATCACATCCCTGTGCCATTCCCTAGTGCGGGACAGGGCACAGACTCTATTTAGAGCCAAAGATTTATTTTATTCCCAGGGTTCACCCCTGCCCATATAAACGTCTCTGAACTCCTTTGTTCCTTTTCACTGATTCAGTGGCAACTCTTTTCACTTCTCCTAAAGGATAGCTTCCAAAATAAAAGCACACACAGACTTTCTTCAAGAGAAGGGATCATCTCCTTTCTCCCCCTCTCTCCATCTCTAAGATATTTTTTCTCTCCCACCCACTCAGGAAGAATTGACATGCATTTCTGTGTAAGAGTGTAATACTGCTGAGGGATAATGAAAGCCAGGAAAGGAAAAAAACCCAACAAAACCAAAAACCCTCACGAAATGTCCTGGTCTCAGGACTCACGTTATGCTAAGCAGCTATTCTCTCTCTTGAGCTATAGCCTTTTACATTCATGTGACTCTTTGGCTCAGCTTCCCATTCTTCTAGGACATGCTCGTGGATCTAAAGGTACTAAATGTTTTTCACTACAGTAGCAAACTATTCAGTGCTTGCTTAATAGTGTAACTTGTGAAATACTTCATTTAGGTGCAAGTTAATAGTGACAGTCACCTGCAAGTGTATAATTATTTTTGTATCTGGTCTCCAGCAAGGGCCACTAACGAGCTCTGTGTGTACAGTCTATTCAATCTTTCTATCACTTAATTATGGAGGGTGCCAGAGACTATAAGAACCCAAATCATGCAACATTTCACTCTGATACACTGGGTTGCTTGCCAGAGTAGGGCACTTCAGGCAAACAAGGGATGAGGGTTTTTAAATAGCCTGATGGCTACAGGGGGGACACTGCTGCAACAGAAAGGAAATGTTCAGGTCCTGTCTTGTAAGAAAAGGTTTGTTTGTATTTCAAACAAAGGTTGTCCCTTTTGCTGGAGAAACGGAAAACAGAATAAATCTCATGGGAATATGAGGGTAAAAAAGTTTCAGTCTGCCTGAAGTATTTCAAAGGAGAGATGGTGAAAATGTTCCTGCACAACAATATGCTTCCTGATGGATGCTGTTTGAGATATGTGGCACATGCATAGACAAGATGTTCTGCTGATTGCAAAGGTGGGAAACCACTGGAAACGAGAGAGCACTTTCCAGATTTTATTAGTACCTGAAAATTGAATATTCCTTTTCTGAGGTACTCTTTGTCAGTATATGTATTTTGAGTATTGTAAACACATGCTTCTTTTTGTACCTGCTCTCACCTGACCTAAGTGGGATTTCAGGATTACCCATTCATTCAGCTATCAGCAGCTCTCCCAGCTCACATCCTGGATACTTAGACATGATTTTTATCTCCTTGGCACATTCTCCTGCTCTGTTTCAGCAGGAGGAGTTGGATAAGTGAGCATCCTCCAGGGTCAGCCAAGCTGGAGTGTGACAGTGGAAAACTGGAAGATGCTGGGAATAGAGGAGAATATGGAAAGTTCCCAGTGGGGTCGGGAAAGATCCATGTAATAAAATCTTTTCAAAAATAAGTCTGTTTGGAGGTGGAGTTGACCCAATTGAAAATTCCCAAGCACAATGAGCAGGATGTGTGGGTATTAAAATAAAGGAACACAAAATCACATCTCCAGCTTTTGAACTGCTTGGTTGTCGAGGTTTTGTTTTGTTTTGAATTACCCAAGCTTCGCAGTTTTCCCTCCACGTACGCACAGAGGGGTGGGTGGGAACCTGGGGGAAGACCAGGGTTAAGAAGGCGAGAAAGAGTGTGAGACTGTAAAACTGAAAAGAACGAGCCAGGTAGGAGTCGAACCTACAATCTTCTGATCCGTAGTCAGACGCGTTATCCATTGCGCCACTGGCCCCCAGCTGTGTGCACTGACCTATGAGGAGGTGCTATATCCTCTATTAGGGACTAAGGGGACACTTCTGATGTCTTCCAAAATGCAGAGGTTGCGCAGTGGAAATCCCAATATCTGTGTCCAAGCTCCACATCTGATATTACTTCCCTGTGAGGAGAAGCTTCGCAAGTGCAAGCTGATGATAAGTCCCACTGTGTCACCTGCTGCAATATCTATGCTGAAAGGAAAACAGGAAGACCATCATAATACCATCCAGTTCCCGAATTCTGGCAGATGTGTCATGCCCCTTCACTCATAAACTCTGTTGTCTCCCTGCCCCTAGCAGCCGTTTGGGCCATCAGAGCCTGCCTGTTCCCCTGGTGTCTGGAGGAGGAATCCCAGCTGGTGGGAGAAGGAGGAGGAATCTGCTGCTTCCATAGTTCTGTAGCAGACGAGCCTTCACTCCATGCCTGGTCCTGCCTCCCAGATCAGACAGACAGAGCCTGGAGGGCTGGGACTGACACAGAGCTGATCTGATCTGCTCTGAGATAAGAGCATCTCTGAAGGCAGTCAGCATCAGCACCTCATCTTCCAGGCAGCCCTCATGCCACTGCCACATCAATACCTCTCCCGTTACAGTACACCTGACTCACGTCCACATGTTGGTTCCTGCCCTGACCTCTGAATTACTCTTGTTCTGTACCCCATTATTTTTTCCCTGCAGCTCAGCTGCCAGAGATGATGCTCTTTGTACTGTCTGAACAGGCTTTGCCTCTGAATTCCTGCAGTGCATCACATTGGTGCTTCACAGAGGTGGCTGTGTCTCAGTGACTGTGGTCTTGGTCATTTGATATGCTCCACAAAGGCCACGAGGTCACAGAACTTGTTTTCCAGTTTTTACTCGTCAATCACATGCAAAATAGATTTTGCTTTTCCTAGAAGAGATGGCAATTTATGGCATTTTGGATTCAGCTTCAGGACCTCTTGCTGACACTTACTGCCTGCTTTTCTGAGCCCTTTGCTTACCTTGTGGCAGTCAAATGTGTTGATCCACTACTGATAATAACTTGGTGTCAGTGAGCTACAAGCTTCTTTCTCATGGTAGCCTTTGTTTGATGTTTGAGTTCTGGCATGACAGTTGTCTATTCACGCTTTTTTAAACAGCTCTGTACCAGAGAGAGCCAGGATACTGCAAAAAACCCTGCATATGCAGCCCTAGTTTCATTAGGCCAATGAAAAGCAAACCAAAACAGTTAACCAGTGTTGTACATTAGGGAGCTTGGGAAAGAACATGAGTGGCACTTTTTTCCATTCCTTAGAAGCAGGATGGGATTCATGCAACCTGCTGCCACAGAAAATGCTGGGAGCTGTTGGAGTCAGATGTTAATTACTACAACTCCATCTGAACATGCATTGCTACTGTACCTTCCTGGCAGCAGTGATTTTGCCTGACTACTCTGATAAGTGATGGCTTTTGGCTTGACTTGCTCATGAGTGCTCCTTCAAGTTATGGATTATCTTCTGGGGTACTGAAGGTATTAATTATGTTCTGGATAACGATAAGGAAGTTGAGGATGAAGTTTGAAAGGAGGATGAGCCAGTTTGGCAGCTCTTTACCTAAAGTAAAGAGGTCCAACTTCTCCTCCCCTCTTCTCCACTGCTCTGATGTACAGGGCTTGCCTTGTCCTGGCTACAGCTGTCTGTGAGCGCTCCAGGCACCTGAGTCACCATGACAATCCAACAAGGTGGGTGATTTTCCAATGGTCAGTGAAGTGAATCAGCTCAGATGGTGCTAATGAGGGGACCAGACCTTGCGTGAGAAGCCCAGGCTACTCTCTCCTGCTGGCCAGGGCAGCTCAGCCTCTTGCAGATGCTTGCCAAACTGCAGCCTGGAGGAGGAGTGTTGTGCTGAGGTAATGACGAAAAAGGCATGGAGTGGGAGCAAGGAGTGAGAAGTAGGGAATGTATTCAGTAGATGAGAGGTAGACCCACTGTCTTTGTCCACAGACAGCTCCCTTTAGACCTGTTATTCAGTCCAATCTCTCTTCCTTTTTGTCCTTGCTCACTTTACTTTGTGAGTTGGGTAGTGAGTGGGTAGTGAGGCCAAATTCTTCCTGACTGCCTCAGGCTAGTGCAGGGGGATAAACTGGGAGGAGCAGATCCTTCATAAGCAAAGGCTTGCAAATAGCTTCTCTCTTGCAAATGTGTTTCATTTTCCTCTGAATTAACCGGGGAAACCACAAAGTGAATGAAAGGGAGTGAGTGCGTCCAAATGGGTGGTGGGTGTATAACAACAGGAAGGGTGTAATTGCAAACAACAGTTTGCAGGGGTGGAGGTGTTGCCTTTTTCTACTTGGGCATCTTGGACTCACACCTATTGCTCCAGTTGGCAGCCGGAGAGATGATCCACTGCATGCCCAGGCCAGGCAGGAGAGAGGGCTCCTATGTATGAGCTCAGAGATCCCATGGATGCTACCCCTCCTGAAGTGATGGGATGGAGGATGATGTTAGAGAAGGATCGTCTCTCGGATTTCCGTGTAGTTCCAACAGAATTTCTCTGGGCAAACAAGGCTGCTCCATTTTGCCTCATGCAGCATGTACTGAATTCCAAAACAGCTGCAGTGTGGTGTCTGGCAATTCTGAAAGCAGGACCCAGTGAGATGGGCCCTGCTTGAGCCATAGAGAGAGCTGCAGCCACAACTAATGGTTTGAGACAAAGCCTTGGTCGTAGCAAACAACCCAAATGCCTAAAGAAAGCTGGAGCCAGAGCTGGGAATTCAGGCTGGTGGACCAATAAGGGAGTACATGTAAGAGCTAGAAATGAGAAGGGATAATACTTTTCTAGAGTGCTTCTATACTTCTCCTTGCCGGACTTGTCCAGGGGAGAGCATGGGGGCCGCAGCTGAAGGAAGGGACATTGCTTTGGATGTTTGCACACAATGCTGTGTATATCATGGAGAACAAGCTGGCAACCCAGAGTGCTGGTAAGGTGCCCCAAGCTCTACTTGGAGTTTTACCACATCCTTTGGCAAGGAACAAGTCATTAGTATCCAATTACACTGAAATCATACTTAATGCAAGACAGGTTAAGACAAAAAGAAAATAAAAACATATGCTCAGTTGCCAAGACAGATAAACTTATAAAAGAGGTAGGTGGGGAAATGAGAGAAAACCAAGCTTCATTTACTGGCTTTGAAGATTAAATCAGCGTGGCTATTCCCTCATATCCAGGCATTTTGCTGCAGGCCCTCCTGACACAGTAAGGAGCAGACAGCCTATCTTCCTCCACACCTTACACCTCAGGCTGTGTTGACCAAGAAACTTTTCCTTGTGGGGGAACAAAGCACTTCTCACGTTCTAAAAAATTTTCTGCTAAAACCCCAAATTCTTCCAATCCTGGGAATTGCACTAATTTGGTATGGAGCTCTTTCTATTTCTTCCCTATCCAAGAGACAGGATGGCCTTTCTTCTTGGCAAAAATAAGAATGATTTCATTCCTTTAGCATTACCTGGCCAGCTAACAATACCTTGGCTCCAATGCTAAGCCTGAGTGCTGTCATGGGAAAGGCACTGGCTTGATATCTCAATCCCACTATTTTCTTTTTCTCTTTTTGTTTTTTCTTCTGTAATAATGTAAACATCTCTTCTTTGCCCTGCCTGCTGTCATTATTCTGGTGGGCAAAACCAGAATACAGCAAAGTGTGTGAGCCTAGTCAGCCTTGGTTTGGAGGGGATGTGTTGCTTCAAGCTAGTGCTGGGAACAGAAGCAAGGGGAGCAGTCCTTGCCTGCTCAAGCAGAGGCTGCTCCCTGGTTGATGGGACTTGTCTTTGCAGGGAGAGGGCCGGACAGTTCACCCCTTCATGGAAGAGGATAAAGGAGATAAAGGTTGATGTGGGAAGGATGAGAAGCAGATTGCTGTGGTGCTGCAAAATAGTAGAGGAGGTGGAGGCCTCGTGCTGGGCTTGACAAATCATTTTCAGAGGATTTGTTCAATGCAGATGACATCCTGGGACTTACTGCTGTGCATGCACACACAGTCTCCCTCCTTATCCTCTTGAGTCTTTTTCCCTTTGCATCTTCCACTTCCCTCAAACATTCTCCTGCCAGTCTTACCAAGTGGCCTCACACAGGGACCTCACAGAGATACCCATTAGCCAGCTGGCAGCACAGTTTCCTCCCTAAACTGGAAAGAAAAGGTTCAGCACTTTTATGCCCTCCTGCATGGTTCCTGCTGCATTTGTGGTGGTGGGAGGAGTGGGGACAGCACCAAGCTTGGGTCAGAGACAAGAGGTTCTTTCTGCCTCCCACATGCTGGACATGCTTCCCTGAGAAAGCTGTAAAGTGGGGGAAGGGCTGAAAATGAGAACACCAAGATGAAGAAAGGTGGAGTTTCCTGCTCTCCCCATTGGCTCCTTGAGATGCTGTTTTTCAATTTCCATCTCCATGTACCTTGTGAGGTCAGGTATAAAAAACATTTCACATGGAAACATGTTAACAAGTCACCAGAGAAAGGATGAGAGAATTGGCACCTTCTTCCTGCCTGACTGGATGACACCTGGCTTGTTAAAGAGACATACTTCCCTGAAAGGGAACAATGCATGACTTCAGTTCTGGGAATAACCATCCTGTCTGGACACATTTCAGAAGCCCAAGGGACTAGTTATGAGACCTGACATATCAGGAGTACCCCACTGAATGCAACCTGAGACATTACATGCAGAGAAGGCTTCTGAGGAAGCATCGCCCCTTCTCAGGAATATCACCTGAACACCTAATGATGGGTGAGAGGTCATGCCAATTAAGATCAGCAAGGATAGGAGCCTGTATAGTTCTTTAAGTATTCCATAAATATAATCTATTTTGGATGGATATTAATGGATTTGTCATGGATGAATTATTTTATTTCCATTCTTACTTCTTCTCTTCTGGATTAAGTGGGATTTCAGCATTACTGATTGCCTGCTGACATTACTAGCTGAAGGGGACAGTGAGCTGTTACTCTGTGACCACCTAGCTCATGTCAGGCTCCTTGCCATGTTCTATGGAATGCTAAAGATTAGTGATAGCCATGCCTGCCCCATTTTGGCTGCAGAAATGAGGTGCCTGGTGAATATCTCTGATGAAGGTGAGGGATGGCAGAGGCATCCTCTGCTGGCAAAGGCAGCTGTGGGCAGTGATGTGGAATGGGACAAAAGCTCTGGGCATGACTCCTGAGGTTTCTCAATGTGTTTCTCAGGGTTACAATAGGAAGTTTAGAGATGAGTAGAAATCTTCCTTCCCTGTCAAAATCCCCTCTCCTTTGCGCTGTAATTAGAGCCAGCGACTTAAGGATTCCTCTGAAAACACTGCAGCCCTCTACCCTGGGAGCTGAGCTATCAAAAGATAAGAGATACAGTCCTGAGAGAAACTCCCAGCAGGATCTCACAGCAGCCCCAGTCTCAGCAGCATGATGGCAAGTAGCAGCTGTAACACTGTGGGAAATGGGGAACCAAGGCCCAGAAGGTGCCTTCAATACAAATTTGTGCACAAAACAATGCTGCTGCAAAGCTGTCAGCTTGTTGTGAAGTGCTTCATAGCACTGATTAGGGATGGAAATAGCACCAAGGCCATACTACATGGGTAACTGGAAGAGATGTGATTTGTAGTCTACTCTTACATAAATCTATTATCACCCGTCTCATGTTTGCATTACAGGCTTTTGAATTATCAGAAGCATCAGAACAAGGCCATGTACTGCTCCAGCTTGTCACCTCTTACCTAAGGATTATCTGAAGTAAGACTTTCTGCACACCTACAACAGGATAAAGATGAAGGGAGCTGACCCCACAGCATTATAAAAAGAGCAACACAAGTGACATGAGGAAGCAAAACTTGCAATAAGCAGATCCATCAGAGGCTCTGTCTTTACACTACCTCTCCTTGTTTGCAGGCTCCATTAGCAGTGCAGCTCTAAATGCTGTGACAATGGAAATGCACAGCAGCTCTGGCACTGATCCTATGCTCTGCTTTGCCACCACATCTCAGCCCTCCCTGTGCCCTGGAGATACCTGTTCTCTCCCCGACTTGTCTTCTCCTGATCCAAAGGGTGCAGTGACAGGGGATGTGGCGTCAGTGGTGCCCTGTTTTCCCAGTTTCTTGACCACAGTGGTGGGACAAAGGAGCACGTCCAGCTCACAGCAGCACACCTTCCTTTGCATTCAATGCTGGAGCAGCCTCCCTCAGATGGCTGGGGTCACAGGGGGGGTCACCCGCCAGGCTGATGACAAGCTCTGTTGGCTGCATCAGGGAGAGAATTTTGGAAGGAGAGGAAGACAGCCAGCCCCAACTCTGTCTTCCACCCAGATCATCTATCAGACTATTATGGTGCTGTCTGTTGCCATGATCTGTTGGTTCATATTGCCCACTCCTGACTGCAGAGGGTAGAATTGTGTAGTGAGAGATGTTCATCCTCAGTCAGCACAGGCAAAACACAAATCTTACTGCAAAGCTGCCCCCTCTCTGGCAAGGTCAAGGCCTTTTAGAAGACACACAAAATCTGAGTGATGCTATGGTGAAAGGACTTGCTATGCACCCTTTCTTCCCTTGCATTCCCTAAACTCTGCCAGAATCAGAAGGGCTGACTCCTAGGGAACAGCCTGGTGTGGGGAGAGGGTGATGCAACACCACGTGTGTGGACATGGGCCGGCGTGCTTGAGATGCTTCCTGAAGTGATAATTCAAAAGGACGTTAATGCAATAAACTGCTGCTTGGTACAATGAACACAATGTCACAGTGGATGGCATTTCTGATCGTAGCTAAAAGTGCCTGGCTTGAAGGCTTTTCCTGTTGTTTTCCTTGCAAATGCCTGCATCTCTCTCTCAGCTGTTGTGCTCCCCTATGCTCACAAAAATCTCATGTGAAGGAGTGGGTGAAAGAACCTGATTGGAAAATGGCCAAAAGGAAAACTTTCTCTTCTTATCTGACTTTCAAAAGGGAGAAAAAAAAGGGCATTGGTACTCAGGAATGAAGAGTCATGCTGGTTTTGCTATGTGCCTTGAAAACATTTGCAGGGCATACAGCAAAAGGAAATAAAAGGAAAACAGAAGAATTTTAAAAAACCAAAAACCCTAAGAACAATCATTACCTCTGACTCCAGCTACTTGATAAACAGCCACTTTCCTGGTTCTGGTAGCAACTTACTGTGTGAAAACCTTTCTACCCTCCTCACCCCCCCCCCCCCCCCCCCCCTTACCGCCAGTATTTTTCTTTAGCTGTAATAGGGAAATATTTGACCCTATATCTTCAAGCACTGAATCTCTATTCTGTCCTGAAAGAATGACCCTCAAGATGGAGTTGGATGAGAACATAACCTAGACCATCCTGGGGAGCTGGGACGGAGTCTCAGCAGGTCTCTGATGTGATATAAATTTGTGCTGAGTACAAACTTAAAATCAGTCTCTCCTTTGAACTATGGACCTGAGCATTGTCCTGGAAGAAAAAATATCTGCAGTCCTCTGCTCTGCCAACTGAGCAATGGAGAGCACACTGAAATAGCATCAAGAGTGGCTTATGTCAAGCAGACCACAGCTAGGGAGAAATCTGACACTGGGACAGGGCTGTATCCCTGTGAAGTGATGAGCTGATGCCAGCTGGGAAGCCTGAGCTGGATCTGTGCTGTGAAACACAAGTCCCTCTCTACTGAACATCACTCTCCTTTCCTACTGACAGAGCTGGGGCTGCAGCAGTGGGGTTTGGAGTGCTATGGCCTGTTAAGTCCAGAGCAGAACACAGATCTGTCACCCAGTCAAAATTCCTGTTGTTAAAGCTCTGCAACACCCTTTCCCTTAAATTCTGGTATGCTTAGGAGGACTGCCCCTGCTGTGCCACCTCTGTTCCTCCCTACTGCCACAGCACCAGTTCCTGCACTCCAAAATCAAACATCCCTGTTACTCCAGAAAATGCAGGTACCTGGGGAGGATTCACCATTCCTACCTTTCTGCTAGAAGGGGAGATATCGAGCCATGATATACATTGAACCCCAGGCTCTCGTGGGATGCTGCGATAGCAAAGTAGCAGGGAAAGGGTCAGGGTGGCATTTGAAGAGCAGAGGGTTGTGTTAAAATAGTAAAGTACTTGCTTGCTTACTTTTCAAAAGGAAGTGGGATTTTCCTAACTTCCTAACTTTTCTAACTGGTGTGCTCTCCCCCTTTTTAAACTGTTTTTGTTTTATTTATATCCTTTTTTCCTTCATGTCTCATTTTCACTGCTGGGTAGGTTTAGGGATGTGGAAAAGCAAGCCTGTTCCTGTTATCTGTGAAACTTGTCCCTAGTCCTGGAAAGGACCAATTTTTAGGTAGACAGTAGTGCAGTGCTATTATTTCCCACATGCAATACTTCCTCCAGTCTTTTGGACATACTTTTATCCCTTGGCTGTGAAATACGGATCTCTTTCTAGCAGCGATGTGTGGAGAGGAAAGGGGTTTGGGAATCTCCAGGTTTGTAAAGTTGCATGTGGTTTGGGGAGGTGCTGAGCTCTTCATCTCATGTTTGTTATCCTACAGCTGGTCTTTTCAGGCTCACTGATTTTGAGACGTTAGACAATACTGATAACAGCAAGGAACATGATAAAGGCCTCATGTTAATCACCTCACAGGGTCACCCTGCCTGCCTGAATGGTATGGCCTGAGCATCATTTCTCATCCTGATATTGAGGACTCTGAGGAAACCAGGACTTTCTTTCAGGAGGGCTTTGTTTCCCTGTGTCCCCTAAAGCTGGGTGACAGGTTTATTCTGGTTTGCTGGCACTGATGGAGGGCAGAAGGAAGCCAAAGGATCTTCCTTCTCCCAGGCAGACAGGTGGGGCAGTGACCTCATGTCTGTGCCACAATGATGGCAGAAGCACAGCATGCAGGAATGAGTCCTTGATGCAGTTTGTCCACAGACTCTCCTCTCACTGTTTCAGGGTCTTTTAATCCAAATCTCTGAGGTTTATATGCTATAATTTATGTTGGTACCACTGATTAATTTGGAACAGAAGTTATTATCTAATTAATACGCCATTTTATCCCATGTTTCTCCCAGTTTGCTACAAACTGTGGAAGGTTCTTGAGCATGGATAAACCCAGAGAAGGCTGCTTTTGAGCACAGTTCAGCTCAGGGCAGTGTCCATCCTCTATTAAAAAGAAAAGGGCAGACAACCTCCCTCTGTCTGGTCTTTGTAGCTGGTTCCTGAAATCTCATGTCCCATACATTTGATGTGCTCCCAGTGACTCACCCTTGGAAATGCTTTGAGCTTTCCTCTTCTGCTGTGATTTCATATGTGCAAAAGAAACTTTCTAAAGATGTCATTATCTCCTGTGCTGGTCTTTGTTTTTCTGGAGATGTGAAACCAGCCCTCAGACTGTTTCTAGAAGGTCTCCAAATACTGACCGCATATGGCCTGTCATCACGTATGAGGTACACAAAGACAGATATTTTATATATATATACACACACATATATATGTATATGCATGTGTGTGTGTGTGTGTGTTGAATGGAAAAAATGTCAGCCTCAAAGGCTCAAAGTGTTTTTGAAAGCACTTGTCTCTGTTGCAGAAGCTCTCTTTGGCTGCATAAATTGAGTCACATACAAGGCTAGTCTCTGTATTTATCATGGCGTGTATATCGATCACAATAAAATCATGAAATGCAAAATATAATTTGCAGTTTGCACTTGTATAGGTAGGAGGGCTTCATCTTATAGTTGGCTTGTCGGCTCATGAAGTTTTTGCCAATGAAAGTGAAATCTGAGTCTCCGCAGCATGCTTGCTTGTAGGTGGGAATGCCGGTGCTTGCCACCTGCTCCCAAGGGACTGTTCTCCCGAGGGTAAATGGGCACAGACAAAGGTGAGATTGATGGACAACCTCCTCTAGCCTCCCCGAGCCATGCTTGGCTAAAAATGCAAATCTTTTCAGCCAGAACAACAAGCAGAGGTAGCAGTATGGGAAAAGGGGAAGGACGCATCATCATTTTGCCCTAAGTCTCACATTTGGGTGGGCAGAATTGGAGACGGCAACCTTGTTTTTGTTTGGCTGTTGTATTGCTCAGGCACCCACCAGCTCTGCCCTCTTCCAGCAGCTGGGCTGTTGTGGGAAGCCTGAAGGTGAGTCCCACCAGCCTCAGCAGTGTGGGAAGCTGCTGGAGGCAGCGGAGTGGGGGTGGGTGTTGATCCCTGCCCAGGGAATGATGGGCAGCTCCCAGATGTTTTGGGCAGCTGCCTGTGTAGAGGTCTGCCCGCTCCTGGGCTGGGTGGCAGGGTGCTTGCTCATGCCCCAGGACAGGCAGAAAGTGGGGTGGCAGCATGCCAAGGCACTGTCACCCCAGGGACCAGGATGCTTCTCACCACCCACCATGTCCAGGACAGGATGCCTGGACAAGGAGTCTGCTCCTTGCAGAGTGCACTTTGTCTCTGCAGGCTCGTTGGAGAAACAACTCATGTGGGAGCATATTTTTGACATCATCCTCTGGCCAAAATATGATTTCTCTCTTTGTTTTCCAGTCATGCGAGAGCCACAGGGCTGATTTTCTGAGTGACACACAAGAGCTTCACAACTCTGGTACAAGATAAGAGGTTGCAGAGGGGAATTCTGTGAATGCAAAACCCAGAGATGTCATTATGGCATTGAAACCTGAACCTGGACATCACTCAACCTCTCCTTCCTTCTCCAAATCCCTCTCCTAAGCCCACTGCTTTGCAGCCAGCTTTCCAGGTTCCAGGCCATCAGTCCGCAGGCCACAAGCTGTTATTCAGCTGCAAAATAGAGGAATTAGAAGGAATATCTGTAAAAGCAAGCCTATATTTAGGAATTGGTGTTCTGGTTATGTCAAGAAAGCCAGGTAACACTCACAGACAAGCCATACTGGGAAAAAAAAATTATTCTTGGTGATGACTGGCAGACATCCAGATTTTCTGTCCAGGAGGAGTGTTAAAGCAATTCCTCTTGCCCTTTGTTTGTCCCTTGACAGATGGCTTGACTTGGTGACTCTTCAGAGGTGGACAACTGTGTGTGCTGGTGGTCTTCCCCTGCAGTAGTGGAAGGGGAGGAAGAGGAGGGGGACAGGGCTGCCAAGGAGAAACAGGAGGGTGCCAGGCTCTTTCTCAGTGCAAATTCTTTGAATCTTATCCTAAGTAGTCCCTGCTGAAGACCAGCTGCAGGATCTTCCTGTTTCTCCTCAGTGTCTTGGACTTGGCTCTTCTCTTCCTCTTTCTTGCAGAGTGGTCATACAATGTGTGGCTTTCCTGGCACTTCTCATCCTGCCTTTGCAAGTGTGGTCAAGCCTCTGCATTTCTTTACCTGTAATTTATTGCTGTGGTTCACAATGCCTTGTCAGAAAAACCTGTACTAATTTTTCACATGTCTGAACTACACGTTCCTGCCAGAAAAATATTTCAGTTCAGGCCTGGTTGCAAAAGATGGGTTTATCTTCATTTTGCCAACTCCTCCTTTTGGTTGTGCTGTTTGTTACCTGTTCCATGTCAGCATGCTTCAGCACACAGAAAGGGGAAAACCAGCAGCACACTGCTCCTCACCTTGTTGTCACCAGATGTCCTCTGCAGATGCATCAGATGTCCTGCTCAGCCACTTAACAGAAGGCTTCTGGGGGTTACTGTAGGTAGGTATAGAATCACCAGAATCACATCCCAGAGCCACGTTACACCCTGACAGGTGCCTCAGTTCATTCTCCAGAGGGACAGTATGGCTTTTTTTTGCATGCCATGAGCACCCCCTTCCCTACATCAGCATATGCAGGGGTTTTTGTGTGCTGACATTTCTAGCCTTCAGCTTTTCCCTCCAGAATTTCTCTGTTTCTGCCTGTGCAGTAAGGTGGAAGTTCCTGCCCTGCCAGATGAGGATGGTTTTCCTCATCTAATTCAGAGCCTCTCACTGAAGCAGGTTTTGCTGTGCAAGGGGCAGCTGACTCGAAGTGACGAGGGCAAGAATGAGGGGCTCAGATTCCTCCAGATGCAAAAGTCGCCTCTGACCCAGCTATGAAGGGAGGGAAAGAAGAGAAATATCTTCTTGCTGCTGCCAGGGAAGGCTCCCTGCCAGCCCTTCCAAAAGCCCCAGCTGTCCGCAGCTCAGCTGCCAGAGCAGCTTCTCCCACTGGACTCCAGGCTCTTGTCCACACAGGCAGTCAAAGCAAAGGTGTGATTTCAAGTGGGTTTAACTAAGCTATGACTAACTTCCTGTGAATGCAAGACTTAGAAAAATCGATTTGTTTCTATGGGACTGCTGACAAATGTGTGTAAGTTTACACAGGGGAATTTTCAGCTTGGTGGGCTGCAAATGAATACAAGAGATCACTCAAATGCTTAAGAGGCATGTGAGGCACTGAAAATAAAATATTCAATAATACATTTAATTTCATGATATTTATTGCATTTGCATGCAGAGGATAGTATTCATTTTCATGCAGAAATCCATGAAAACCTTCACTTTTATATTTTCCTGAAGTGCACAGTTTCCAGAGTGGTGTTGCATGCAGACTGTGCAACTTGCTTTAGAATTGGGGTCTGTCCCTGGATGCACAGGGCACTCACTCAGCTGCTCTACTGCATTTTTCAGATGCAAGCCCTCTACAGTCATAAGGCAGAATAAACATTAAAGGTTTCTACAAGACACTGAACTGAGAAAGTAGTTATTGGCTGAAAGAGAAGAGAATATTCTGATTACATGGTGGCAAATTGATTTTATACAATAATGTGGGGACTTTGGCTTAAATTTGAAGATGAGGTATTTACTGCTTGTACAGTTGTGAGATAAATTATTGGCAACTAGAAGCACAGATGGCTTTCCCTTAAGATCAGGCATCACATGTCACAAATTATCTGGGAAATTGTCATTTTAAAAATAACTCTGGAACAAGTGCCAAGCTGAAAGGGATATCAGTGTCTAATAAACAGATATAAACACAGCAGTGCTCAAAACTAAAATATATTTGAATCAAACTGTCAGAGAGAGAGCATATACAATTAGTACCTATTCTCTAGCAGCACAAATGAAAGCCTTTCACACTGCATTTCTTCTGTTTTTTTCTTATCAGGAAATTCAAATGTTTTTCATGCATATTTAACCTGCCCATGGAGTTAATGTGCACAAATGGCACAAAGTCATGTTGGATTTTTATGTTATGGCTTCTAAGACCAAAATCTTACCAGAACAAACTTAAGCACAGTTATAGGCAGGCAATTTTGTTTGTCTGGTGTTGGATTATACTCTTTTCTGACCCAAAGACGGGGCAACTGAGAGGCTTTTTAAAACTTTTATTCTATTTTCAATCTCATGAGAAGGGTGAGACAATACAGATGTTATAATTCACAACAAGTCTGAATTGTCCAACAGTCTGGTTTTCAAGGTGGCGAGATGTTTACACCCTGAAGTGTTCAAGCTCCAGAGCAGCCATCGCTCCTACTGACCTCTCCAGTAACCACATGTACTTCACACCTTGGAAAGGTAGGATCCTGGTGCTTCCCAAAACACATGGGCAAAATCACATCTTTCCTCTCATGGCCACGGCTGCCCAATGACAACGGAATGTCTATTAGGCTGCAGGATGTGGCTGCACAGGCTGGGGCAAGCCCTTCAGTCTCCATTGACCTGCAAAGATAAGGGAAGGGAGCAGATGGCCTTTGCTTATCACTCCTACAACTCCTCAAGGGGTGAAGGCTGCCACGTGTGAGTGAGGAGAGCCAGGGCCTCTCCGGCCTCCCCCCTCCGTGGCAGCTGTCACCTGTCCCAGCCTGTCCTGCTCTCACGCGCATATATGGGCACGGCAGGACGGCAGCTCGTGACGCAGCGCTGCTAAAAACAGCCCCGGCTCTGCTCGGCCCCTCGCTCAAACAATGTCCTCCGGCCCAAGCAGCACAGAGAGCCTCTGATCCCAGACAGCCTTGGATTTATTTCAGGGGAAATTAACCCCAAAAACCTCTCCACAAGGCTGTGGCCCTGAGCGCATGCCCCAGGAAAAGCTAGGGATGAGCACCTCCCTGAGCTACAAGTCGTTCTCCAAAGAGCAGCAAACTATGGATAACCTGGAGAAACAGCTGATCTGCCCCATCTGTTTGGAGATGTTCACCAAGCCAGTGGTCATCCTGCCCTGCCAGCACAACCTGTGTCGGAAGTGTGCCAGTGACATCTTCCAGGTAGGTTTCTTCCCACAGACAGCTCTGCTTCCCAAGCAGGACTGGCTGGAATGAATGGAAAAGAAGAATTTTTAACATGCTTTGGTAGATCAGTTTTAACAGTTGGTGAGACAGGGTTGGGGGGAGTGATTTAAGGCCAAAGTTGATGTATCCGGGTGCCAGGGCTGAGCTCCCAGCAGGTGAAAGTGCCACCTGTTGGCCGTGGTGACATGGCCGAGTGTGAGCTGAGGGACTGGCCCCTCGCCCAGCAGTCACCAGGTGCTTTCCCAGGGGTGACATGTCAGAATTGCCCTCTCATTGGGCATAGTGACAAATGGTTTCCTACAATTTAGTGCTATTGGAAGAGGCTTTCATGGTTTTTCACGGCCATACCTTCCTCTCCTTTTGCTGCTTGGCAAGAACAGGCCTCCAACCCCTACCTGCCGACCAGGGGAGGTACGACTGTGGCGTCGGGGGGCCGCTTCCGCTGTCCCTCCTGCAGGCACGAGGTCGTCCTGGACCGACACGGGGTCTACGGGCTGCAGAGGAACCTGCTGGTGGAGAACATCATCGACATCTACAAGCAGGAGTCCACAAGGTAACAAGGGAATGTGTGTCCTTCAGAGGACACGCATGAGGTTGATTTAGTAATTTTGTCTCCTGGAAAAGCAGAAAGGGATAATGCTGCCACGCCTCAGTGTCTGCTGCACTATGAAGTCAGCTCTCACTGAGGACAGAAAACTGTATGCAAATGGATGCTAAGCTTCCCTGTTTCCACTTACAGCAGAGGATTGGGCCATATTTATTCACATGAGCAACACTTACCTGTGCAAGTAAGGCCCTTGAGGTCAGCGCAGCTACTAACATGATTAAGGGAAAAGTATCTTGGTTAACATCATTTATTGCAAAAACACTTCAGGCAATTATTTGTCCATTCTCGTGCTAAAGAAGGGAAATTATTAAAATCTTATTAGAAAATCCTGATGTACAGACAGTGCAAACAGAAAGAAAACTGAATTTCACACAGAAGGTACCCTGCATCATAATGCCAAATGAAAATTCTGTTAAAGATACCTCCATTCCTGTCGGTTTGGGATGTTAACTTATGAAATCAAGTCTTATTTATGAGTCCATAAAAGAGAAGGAAGAGCGATAAACAATATGTTTCAGAGCTGTGTGGCTGTGCACAAGAATCAAGACCTCAGAGCAGAGAAATAGGTCAATTCTAAAAAGTAAGATTGCTCCTGAATGGTAATTTCTTGCATTTGATGTATAATGGATACAGAAACAGAAAAAAATGTGTTCTCACCTTATTCCCTTGGGATGGGTAGGATTCATGGTACCACTGTGGAGAACTTAGTACTGGGGAAAATGAAGAAGATAATCCTCTCCCTCTACTTTGCTCTTATGAGACCTCATTTGGGATACAGCTCTGGAGTCTTTAGCACAAGAAAGACATGGGCCTGCTGGAGTGAGTCCAGAGGGGGTACAAAGGTGCTCAGAGGACTTGGGCGTCTCTCCTCTGAAAGAGTTGGAGTTGTTCAACCTGGAGAAGAGAAGGCTCTGGGGAGGCCTTCAAGCATCTTCCAGTACCTAAAGGGGGCCTACAAGAGAGCTGGAGAGGGACTTTTGACAAGGGCTTGAAGTGATAGGACGAGGCTTTGAACTGAAAACCAGTAGGTTTAGATTAGATATAGAAATAAATTCTTCACTATGAGGGTGGTGAGGCACTGGCTCAGGTTGCCCAGAGAGGTTGTGGATGCTCCATCCCTGGCAGCGTTCAAGGCCAGGAGGGATGGGGCTTCACACAATCCGGGCTCATGAAAGGTGTCCTCACCCAAGGTAGAGGCGTTTGAACTACATGATCTCTCAGGTCCTTTCCAACCCCAACCATTATATAATTCTGCAATTCTGTGATGGAGTTAACCTGGCCCCAGGCCACCAAGCAAGGAGCTCTCGCCCAGGGAAGCTGTTTTTTGTCACCAGCATGGATCTGTTCTGTATGGCAAGGTGTTTCATTCACCTGGAAGGTGAAATCCTGGCCATGCTCCCTGACAGTCTTCTGATCCCACCGCAACAAGCAGCTGGACTTCCCAGGGACAGAGAGATGGCATCACTGGTGCAGGTGGACACAATGAACAGAACCCAGTCCCTGGGATGGCTGAGGATGCTTCCTCCAGCAGAGAAGGACAGTCACCAGCAGAGAGATTGCTTTAGAGCTTGACAGTGGCTTTGGCTATTCTTAACTGCTTGAATCTCTCTGAGGACTGTGGCAGCTGGGCATAGGTTGGAGCTCCAAAGCTCTGGAGAGCATGAAGCTGGCTTAAAATTGTCCTTTCTGCTGCCCTTTGTGCTCCATGCCAAGTAAAGGTCAGCTACCCCCGTGTGTGTCATTGATACTCAAATATTATTTTAGTCAGGAAAATCTAGGAGGAAATGAATCAACAAAGCTGCAAGGGTGGACTTTGCTTTTGATCAAATAAGCTGGACATGTGTGGCCTCATGTCTTCCTTGGTTTTGCTCTTTTTTTTCAGCTCACAGTTGTATTTAACCAAAAAAAAAAAAAATAAAAAAAGAGAAAAGAAAAGGCAAGTCCTCTTTCCAGTGTAGTTCACGGGGAATTGGAACAAAACACAGTCCAGTAGAAATGTAAGAATAGATTTAGTAGATTTTTTTTTTTAAATTCCACAAAAGTAAAACGCATGATGAATAAAATGGGAGAATAGGAAAAAAACACAAAACCATAGATTTGCTTATATATTTGTCCAAAAGATTTGTTTATTTAATCTGTTAAGGTGCTTATTTAACCTTCATGTATGTCCTTAGAATGAAAGTCATTGTCAGGGTTACATAGCAGCAGCAATGCACAGCAGCAGCAGCATTATCTAAACTATTCAGCCCTTTATGGGCCTCAGCTGCTTATCTCCCTCTTCCTAACATTCCTTGGGCTCCCCTGAGAGTGTGAGCAGATCTTTCATGGCTTTTCCTAGTGCTGTCCCACTGAAAGCAAAAAGTCAAGGGAAATCAAGTCTTCCCCACTTCTTCCTTTTATACCAGTCTCTTCCATCGTGACAGCTGGGATCTGGCAGAGATACATAGGAAGAAGGGTGAGATGTGATATTTGCCTCCTTGTTCTTCCCAAGACAGCCCTTCAAACTGGCAGCACATGTGATTTCCAGGCCGGAGCCTCTTCCCATCGAGTTCTCCTGTAGGTATAATTCACTATAACTGCATGCGCCAGAATGAGGCCAGCTCCCATCTGCATTTCACATGAACTTAGGGTAGAGTAAAAGAAGCAAGGAAGCAAGATTTGACTAGCTTATTTCAAAAGGTTTGGTTGTTTTATTTTACTTTATTATTTTGTAATTGGACTTTCTATTTGAATTAAAGAATTGGGGTTTTTTAAAATAAAAACTGGGGCAGGAGCTGGACTGAGGTTGGGAGCGTCTGCCTAAGCCCTCATATGCAGCCCCTCCTATTACTAAGTATCACATCATACGGTCTTTTATCCCATTGCTCATCAAATTCCAGCTGATGGCAGCATAGCCTGTTGCCCAATTTAGAATGCATTAGCAACACAACGGAAGAATTCTTCAAGCAGGAGGTGGCTTGTAAAAAGCTTTAAAAGACAGCAAAGGACTGAAAACAGTGGAAACTGAGTTGGCTAAATATTAAACCAGTCTTTGAAAATCTGTAGGCTGCTGATCACCTAAACTATCTGAGGAGCATCAGGATCCCTGCTGTCACCAGGAAAGGGTAGCAACAGGAGGCTGTGATTTTTTGTGAAATCTGGCAGGTTCTAATGATCTCAGCTGGCTATTCCAGATCAAAAGGTGCTTTAGGCTTTGTTACCAGCTGAATCCTGATCAGGGAGGGTCGAGCCCTCTTTCTGCCTTGCACTTACCAGGGAGAGCCTGAGGAACAGGCTGTCCCTGCAGCCCCCAGCACAGGTGGAGCAGAGTGTGCAGCAGAGACCAGGCTGTGCTGAGAGCAGCCTACATGGGCTCTGCATGGTGCTGACGTCCTGCAGGGCCCCATAGCCAGCACCACCAGAAGTGTCTGTCCCTGACACCTCCGAGGTCTTAGCCCAAACTCCCCAGGCAGGATGTGTCTCTCTAGGCCAGGTTGCAGGGGCATCTGGGGATCTCAGACAGGCTGGGCCAGGGAAATTTGCTCCCTGACCACAGGTCACCAAGAGAGGAGGAGCCCCACAAGCTGTGCAGTGAAAGAGATGAGGAATGGGATCATCTGGATCTTCTCCAACTCCCCATGAGACAAAGCCCCAAGCTCACCTGCACCAATAGTTGTCTTGGGCTGGGCATCCATGATAGTAGTGTAACAGAGCTCCAGGAATCCTTATGTCCACATGAACTTCTATAGCCTTCTGATTTTTCAAGCCCCGTTTCTACCCTGGGTCTTGGTGGGCTTTTCTTTGCTTTTGAGAGAGTCCATAATTGTGGCTGATTTTCAAGGACCACCTTGCTGCAAGGTCAAAGTGGTCTATGCCCATATACAGGAACTCAAGCAATGGTGACAAAACACCTGTGTTGATTAAGAGGGCACTCCTGATTTAAAAAAAACCAACAAACAGACAAAACCAAAAACACATAAAAAAAAAGAAGCAAAAAGAAGATGGACAGGTGATTCAGCAGGATTATGAGACACTCCCCAAGCACATGCAGATGAAGTTAGAAAAGCCATGGTCCTCCTGAAACTGATTATCATGAGGGACATGGAGGCTAATGAGCTGTAAAAGCTGCAGCAGCAGCAAAAGGAAGATTAGGAAAACTGTGAGCTCACTACTAGACAGAGCAAGGCCTCATGTAACACAGGATGTAGAAAAGGCCAATGTACTTACCTTCATACTTTACTATTAAGTTGAGTTTTATGGAATCATAGTACCCTGAGACCAGTGGGAAATTCTTGAATGAGAAAGACTCACCTTTGGTGGAGGGGGATCAGGTTAGAAAACAAAAAACAAAAAACAAAACAAAAAAAACAAAACAAAAAAAAAAAAAAAAAAGAAATTTGACATCCTGATGGGAGGCATCTGGGCATTTGTAAGTGGTGAGGGAGCTAACATATTATTGCAAGGTCACTCTCAATAATCTTTGAAAGGCTGTGGTAATTGGTACAGTTTCCTGTGGACTGGACTGGAGGAAAGCAAATGTTCCTTCAATCTTCAAGGAATGCAAGGAGGAGAATCAAGGGAACTACAGGCTAGTCATGCACACTGATCCCTAGAAAGTATTTCATGCAAACCCTCCTGGAAACCATTTCCAAATATATAAATGACATGAAGGTGATTAGAAATAGTCAGCATGGATTTATTAGAGGAAATCAGCATGACCAATGTGAAAGCCTTTTATAGTGAGATGACTTAGTGCATGAGAGAAGAGCAGTAGATACTGTTTATCTAGACTTTAGACGCTGTCTCCTGTGACAGAGTGGACAGTGGAAAGTGAACTGGACCAAAAATTGGCTGTACTACCAGACTCAAAGGGTTGTGGTAAGCAGCATGAAGTCAGGCGGAGGCCAGTCAGTAGCACTGTATGTCCAAGATTGGCACTGTGGCAAATGCAGTTTCATATCTTTACTAATGACCTGACTGTGCCTCATAGAACCATGCAGATCCTCTCCATCCCTGCCCAGGTGCAGACACCAGGTGATGTGTTGCCACAGAAAGGGCTACAGCTGTCCTAGGATCCTCATTAAAAACACTATCATAATTGGATTCAGGACTTCAGTAGAGGCCTTTTTGGATTTGAAAAAAATCTTACAGGAAACATGCTTTCTAACAGCAGTTTTCCTAACATCTTACTACGCTCTTAATTAAAGTGTGCTTCTTTATGTGTCCAGCAACTTTGCACTGCCTCACAAAGTCACAGTCACAGAGCAGTTGAGATTGGAAGGGACCTCTGGAGGTCATCTGGTCCAACCACCCGCTGCTCAAGCAGGACCACCTGGAGCCAGTTGCCCAGGACCATGTCCAGATGGATTATGAGTATCTTCAAGGATGGAAACTCCACAGCCCTCCTGTGCAACCGCTGCCAGTGCTCAGTCATTCTCGCAGTAAAAAAAGTATTTTCTGATCTTCAGAGGGGACCTCCCATGTTTCAGTTTGTGCCCATTGCCTCTGGGCCTGGCATTGAACAGTGCCTGACTCCATCCTCATTACACCTTCCATTCAGATATTTAGATAACCAAAAATATTTATAAGATCAAGGTCATTGTTAAGATTCCCCTTAACCTTCTTTGATTCAGGCTAAAAGTTCCAGCTCTCTCAGTCTTTCCTCACAGGAGAGCTGCTGTAGACCCTTCATCATCTTCAGGGCCCTTTTCTGGACTCCTTTCAGTATGTCAGTGTCTTCATGTACTGGGCAGTCCAGAACAGGACCCAGTCGGTTCTTCAGGTGTGGTCCAAACACAATTTCAGAGGGAAAGAATAAGCCTCTGTCAGTCAAACACAGGCTTAGCATCTTAAAGAGTAGAGTCCAAGAATGAGACTATGAAGTTATCAGGACATTTCAGCAACCTGACATTTCTCTGGTCACCAGCACAGCTGTGGTGAATTTTTTCTGTAACTAAACCCATGCAGTTATTTTCCTATCAGCTACTCTTTAATCTCCTGTTTCAGAAGCAATCTCCATTTTAAATTTAGAGTTTGTGTTTCAGCCTTTCCTACCCAACACAGATCTAAAGGCTCCTGTCTGAAGTCAAGGAGTGGTGTGCTAAAAATCTCTCCTTTTGCACTGCCTGCGGAGGAGACTGTAAATCTGTTTATTTCTAGTCTCCTGACACTGTCTTCAGGGCCCCACTAGTTCAGGGAGTTCTGCCAGGTTGCTTCCATCTCTCTGCGGCACCTTTGAAGGTTGGCTGCTGCTGGCTGAACTTGCTTGACACCGTCACCTTTTTGCTCTGTGTAGTGTGTCTTTCATGCAAGAGGCACCGTTCCAGTGTCCAATAAAATTCTAATAGTCTCTGGCTCTGGTCTTGTAAATATTTGCAGGAAGAGCTGCTATCTCATGCTTAATTAATCACTTTGAAATTCATTGTATTGCACTCACACATGGGCCCTCCCACTGGTGCACCATGACATGAATATATTAGAGGCTGTTTGCAGTAATCTGCAAACAATGTAAAGCATCTTTTATGGAGGAGACACACCTCTTTTGACTAGCATTGAAACAATGCTTGATTTGACAAAGTGCCTTATGTTAATGAGTGCTGGAAATCTGACCCAAATAATACAAGCTTTCTTCAGAAGTGTTTGTCCTGTTTTATTCTGGTATATCACATTATATGGCAGATTATGGATTTTCCTTATGAACCCTTTAAATCCCAGGGCACTCTTGAATTTAAAAAAAAAAGACCACAAATGTGTGAGACATTTGTTTCTTGCTAGATTTTTTTTTCTAATGCATCTAAGTGATCATATTCCATTCCCTTCAGAAGAGAAGAGCTGTACTTTGTCATTAAAAAATAAATGCCGTATCCACTCTACCAAACAGTATGGAAAAACTCTACTGTAATATAATATAAAATAATGATTTTTTTCCCATACATTTTAAGTTTTAATAGAATGGCTGGTTGCTTCCTTGCTACAGAGCTCCATAGAAATGCTTTAAAAATGGTTCCCATGTAATTCCATTACATTCCATAGTTTCTAATGATAAAGAGGATATTTATATGATGCCATTGTTCCACTTGCTACAGGTAAGTCATAGTTCTCTTTCCAAACAGTAGCAGAAGGGAATACTGGTTTGTGCTGAAAATATTTAGCATTGCCACAGTAACAGTGGTGGCTTTTGAAGGCTTGAATCCCAGACACACTCTTTCCATCAGTCTACTGGCCTTTGTCTTCTGTACCACATGCTTACACACTCATGTGTTTGCCACAGATGTGCTCAGGGTGCTCAGCCTGAAGTGAGGGCTCAGGAAAGTGCCACCCTGCTAACACACACTAGATCAGAGCTGTCACTTGCACTGGGAATGTTGGTTAAGGGCTCATCTGAAGGAAGCTACAACTAAATTATCCTAAGATAGCTGGTTGTGCAGACTTGTGTGTATATAGTCAATGGTTTTGGTGAAGAGAAGATCAGACTGAGCTATAATGTGGCGACAGCTCCTGGCTTAGCACAGGAGAAGAACACTTGTGTAGCCCATGCCCTCTCTGCTGGGTACAGATGAATAAACTACTGCTAAAACATTTGACACTGTAAAGTTAGACATGTGTCACCTGGCTGAAATCAATTTGTGTGACACCTTGTTTTGGTTGCTGGCCTAATGTAAAGGCTGTAAGGACCCAGTGCTGTTTGATATTGACAGTCCTGACCAGGGCCTCACAAAGCTCAGCAGTGGAGATTTAGAGTTACAGCCTAAAGGTTCATCAGTATCTTCAACTCTTGCTTAAAGTCAGTCTTCCCCATAACAGCTTTGCTGCATTAAGCCAAGTGCACAACAATTTGCATGATGAACCAGAAAGAAATTACATATGTTTCATATTTCAGGCAGATGTTAGATAACATGCTAATTAAAATACATGAGTAGTCTGAGTCCAGGCTTAGTGAGGTTATTTGAATTTTTAAATATGAGCAAGCATTCTGTCACACTCCCAGTCACATTCCTCATTCATGTGGGAATCCCCATATGAAGTCATGTTGTTCTCTTGTCATCACATCATATTGTGTCATTTGAGCTGTATTAAGCTGTACCATTAAGTTGTACCATTGTCTCCTTAGTCATCCCATGGGGCAGGTTTAAGTCTACTCTGCATATTCAGTCAACCTTGGATGCTGCTATACAAATGTACCATATTTCATGCTAACACTCTAAGTGGTGATATCTGAAACTCGTGAGCACCATCTTTGTTTTAAACAAATGTATTCTTTTGCAGACCTGAAAGGAAGTGTGACCAACCAATGTGCGAAGAGCATGAAGATGAGAGAATTAATATTTATTGTTTGAACTGTGAAATGCCCACCTGCTCCTTGTGCAAAATCTTTGGTGCCCACAAAGACTGTCAGGTTGCTCCTCTCACAAATGTTTACCAGCAACAGAAGGTAAATATCCTTTTGTTTCTCAAAGTACTTGAAAAAACTGACAGGACCATCAACAGGAAAGTATTCCCATGACCTTCCTGTGTGTTTCCAAAAGGGTCAGGGTTGCCTTTGCCACTCATGTGTGTGACTGAAAGGCTCCTATAAATCTGTAGAAACTGTCTGGAAACACAGGAAAATAAATTTATGAGAGATCACACAAAAAGATACTACAATTTGTCCCAATTTTGATGTGGTACTGAGGATTTATCTTTTGAGTTCCTAATCCCTTTTTTGCAGTTCTTTTAGATGAGACAAACAAGTGGTATTTTCAACACTAAGAACTGGAAAGAAAACAGACCATTTCAAATCAAATAGTTATCTGTCAGACACTTTTACATTTAAGCATGCCATTTTTAAGAAAAGTTAAGTGAAAAACCTCCTCCTGCAAGTGAATGAAGGAATATTCAGTAGTTGGCAGCACAGGATGTACCTAACATCTTCTGCCCTTGCTGTCACCAATAAAAGACTTGTTTATTTTTAATACAGTGTTAATTTAAAACCTGACTCACTGGGTTATCCTCCTGAGATAAACAGCTCATTTTTCTGGAGAGCCCCAGTGGGGCAAGCAATCAGACAGGCCAAGTTTGCAATCCCAGTCTCCAACTTCGTCACACAGATGCATGTGTGCATGTAAACTACAAATGAGGAGTTAATTTAGGAAAGGAGTTAAAAACATCCTTTTCAATCAAAAAGAGGTGGGAGAAGAAAGTGAAGTTTTTTGGACTGAATCCATGCCCACAATCACTCCTTTTGCATGGAGATTTGCAAGCTGTGTATTCCTTTCCAGAGTGCCCATGGAAAGGGGCTGTCATGCCCAAGATGAGAGGCGTAACCCAGAGGCTGCAGGATGCATGCTTCAAAGGAGCTTTTACAGAGCTGTGAAGACCTCAAAGGAGCCTGTACAGAGCTGTAAAGGCCTCAAAGGATCCTCTACAGAGCTGTGGAGGCCATGAACACAGTTGTCTCTGTTACTACAGCGGTGTGCCAAGAGCCCCTTGCACTCCCCATCACCCTCCCCAAGTTCCCTAGGACTGGCTTCTTTGTCTCTCTTAGGGATACCTCACAATCATCTCCATCCCTACACTCAGGGATTATTTTCTTCCTCCACTCATTTCCCTGATGCCAGTGGCTCAGCCTCTACCTTCTTCTCCTCCTTTTCTCCTCACCACAACTCCAACCCCACTGCCTGTATGGCAGGGACTCTGTAACACATTGGTCACTCCAGGTCCATGGGCCACCTCTTCTGTATTCCAAGGCCAAGAACTACAGTCATCAGGGAAACACCACAGCAGTGTGGCTAGACCCAGACACTGAAAAAACAACCCCTCAAGAGTCTTTTCCCTCAACAAACCCAAGGGAAATACTTGGGGCTTGTTGAAAACGGCACTTCACACAAAAGCATCTAGAAGAACTCCCTAGAACAAAGTTCTTCCCTCTTTCCCAACTAGTTTCTCCTCCATTAAAAATTCCAAAATGTCCGTGTTTTCATAGGGTGTTGAGGGAGGAAACAAATGTCAAAATACAAGCAGGTATCTTTGACTTTAAAAATTAAAGTATGGAGAAAACAGTGTGCTAAAAATACCTTAAAATTACAACAGTTTCTGAAACTAGCTTCCTCAAAGTCATCCACTCACTTTAAAATCTAACCTTTAAGTCAAAGCCCACAGAAAATGCAGCCATTTTACCTTCTGATGTTTTATCAGGCTTTTCACCTTTAAAGTAAAAGATACCTGCTTGTATTTTGACATTTGTTTCCTCCCTCAACACATGAAAACATTGACATTTTGGAATTTTTAATGGAGAAAAAACTGGTTTGGAAAGAGGGAAGAACTTTGTTCTAGGGAGTTCTTCTAGATGCTTTTGTCTGAAGTGGGCACATAAAGCTCCAATTTTTCTCAGTTCTGGTGGAAAGAAAAATATCCTGGGTATGGCTTATTTGTCCCCTGCTCCCCACTGTTAGATGTGTCACCCTGAAGTGAGACAGCACCTAACACCCTTCTGCTTGCTCTCCCCTTACTTCCTAGTCTGAGCTGAGTGATGGCATTGCAGTCCTGGTGGGGAGCAATGACAGAATGCAGGGGATTGTCACACAGCTGGAGGAGACCTGCAAGATGGTTGAGGTAGGTGGCACCTCTTTAAATGCAGTTATTTCAGTGTGACGTTGCATCTTTTAAAGTTCTGGTAATGATCATTCTTCAACAGACCTCACTTTACCCAAATGCATTCCCACATTGTTTCACTAAACCATTCCTTGTGGCTTTGTACATTACCAAGATGTACTGCCTCGACCAAAGGGTACATCCTGCTCAGCACCTCTGACCTCTGCTATATGGTGGGGGGTAAAGAGTAAGGATAATCCATATCAGCATGTCTTGCTCAATATTCTTAGTGGAATAGGATCTCACTGAAGTTAAAAGCAGATCCACAGAAATGCTGTCAACTCCTAGCTCATTTAACATCTAAGATCAGATTCTTAGATTTACATCTAAGACCACCTAAGACCTATATAGAAAAGACCAGTTAGTCTGAAGTCTGACAGGTGCCGTGAACAGAGCCTTAGTCTCAGCCACAGGGTAGGCACAGCATGGTTCACAGGTATGTCAGTGTTTGTTCTGTATTTGGTTGCTTTGCCTTCTGCACAGAAGTAGCGTTTTAACATGGTGTCCTTTAAGGAGTCTTGTTTTGTTGCTCATGGGAGAGAAGAGTTTGGGTTCTTACTGGACTTTCTGGTGAAGGGCTCACTGTGGAAGAGTTGGAATAAGTTTCGTGTTATTCAATAGCAGAAGTGGCTTTCACTTCCTCTGAGAGCTTTACATCAGCAAAGCAAATATAAACATTAACTCTGACCAATCTGAGCATCACAGAACAACCGGCTGAAAGGAGTTCATATGAATTGATTTTGTGATCAGAATTTGATGAAGCATCTAGTGAAGGAGTCGCATCCCTCTCAGCCCAATTAGAATTGTATTGACCCTTCAGAGCGGGAGAAGAAAGGAGAAATGGTGAGGAAAAGTAATTTAATCCAAGATGTACAGATTCTAGTTAGTAAGAAAAAACAATTACACAATCTATGTACACAATTCCAAGCAAGAAGGAACAGAAAATGTCTGAGTTTGTTTCAAATAACACAAACCCATTGGCCCAAGTAAAAGAGAGAGCACATTAATGGCAGTCAGAACTTTGTACCTGGGAAACTTTCACACCGCAAGGATGAAATTGGCTGCTATCAGGACTTTGCAGACAGAAACAAGCCTTTCAAGTAGGTTAACTGCAGAAATTTGAATTATACAAAAGCAAAAGCTTACACTCATTTAAGCTGAACTAGCTGAACCTGAAACAAATCTTCAAACACCTAGTCTGAAGTATGGAGAAAACAGCGTACTAAAAATACCTTAAAAATACAACAGTTTCTGAAACTAGCTTCCTCAGAGTCATCCACTCACTTTAAAATCTAACCTTTAAAGTCAAAGCCCACAGAAAATGCAGCCATTTTACCTTCTGATGTTTTATCAGGCTTTTCACCTTTAAAGTCAAAGATTGCAGAAAACAGATCTTAGAGTTTACCTTGGCACTTGCACGTTGCATTTCAAGCAAATCACATTTTCTACTATGCAAGAGCTTTGTCTGAATTGACATCAGTTTGTCCTTGAAGACAAGAGACTACAGCTGAAACTCAGAAATGTTTATATATGGAAATAACACAATCCATGATTGTCTCTTCTTTCTGCTTAATACTTTGCAGAGAACAATAAATATCTGCTTTAGCAGAAAATACATGATCATTTTACTTTTAACTGGAATAAGTAATAGCCTAGCCTACAGTTCTACATTTAGCTATTGTTCCTGTCCAACCTTAAAAACCAGAAAAGCAAAAAAATACTTGTACAGCTTATAACTGATTGAAAAGCCGACCTAATTCACATATTATACTGAAAATTGAGAAAGGGATATAAAATGCTAAATACTGGAAAACTATAACCAATAATTAGGTTCTGTTTAGCTCTGCAAATGAGTCTAATAACAAAGGAAAAATGACAGTGTTTTTTCAAGTGCTAAGAGCATAGGCCAGTCAATACAGGTCCTTTGGATCAAGCAGTGAGATTCATGCTCAGTAGCAAAGACTCCTTTCTTTTTGATGTAGCTGTGCTTTAAAAAACAAAAAGGCTGAGAACTTTTTAGAATGCAAAGTCATGTATTTGTTGACCTCTTTCATTACACAGAATCTGATTAGAGTAATTCTATCAGGCAGAGGCTTCATATGGGAACTTTTTATGCAGAAAGAGAATATTTCAGAAATATTTCAGCATTTGCAGTTAGAAACCTGTTTTGCACTCTCACTCATGAGATTCACAACTCTGTAATATTTGCTGGCAGGAAATACTATCTATTAGTGCCTAAAGACAGGGAAGGATCTCTCAGAGCACCCTGCTATCACTTGCTTGCTCTTCTTCCCCTAACGTTTGTCCTGTGTCAAATGACAAAGATAGCACACACCTGTCTCGAAATTAAGGTTGTTTTACAAGTGATCTGAACGAAATTTCACGGGGAGAAAGCTAGGAGAGGAGTGGGAGAAGGTTATTTGAGATCTGAACATAGAAGGACACTCAGAAACCATGACCCACTTGGTTTGAAAACTTCCTTAACCCCACCCTGTAATTGCACTAATCAGGAATTTCTGGGAAGTGACAAGGACTCCTAGAAGGGCAGGACAAGATTGCACTCCCTGCAAGGAGTGCCTATTTAGTCTAATCCTACTCATTGGGAAGCAGAGGTGGATACTTGGGTCAATGCATCAAGATGTGCCTTCAATCCCCTCTCCACCCTCTTGTAGACAGTGATTTTTAGCCAAATGTAGATGTTTGAAAGGCTCTCTCCTTTGAGTGATACAGAGCTCATGATACCACTCAAAGGAATGAGCTCTGGCTGGAAGTCAGGAAAGAAGTGGGATTCTCTCTGGCCAAGTGCTGTGAATAATATGTCTTATCACTGCCCTAAGTTCTGTGGGGCTGTTAATAATCCTGTGCTGCCAGAATCTCAGCATTATGCCTCAAGGGACAAAGATGAGGAATCGATTCAGCCTCAGTACCTGGGAAAGAGATTTAAATAATCACCACCATCCACAACCAGGTCTAACCACAATGAAGTCATACCCTGGGGCACACAGATGACTCAAGTACTTCTATTTGGTAGACCTCAGACATTATATATAATCTGTCCCCCATTTCCTCCCCATAAATCCTCCTTTACAAGTGCACTCTGTTCTGTTGAGAGAGCGCTCAATGCAGCAGTCATCAAACCCATCCTCCTAACCCAGTGAAAGATGCTGCTGTCTGGTTGGAGGGACAAGAGAAGTGTCTCAAGAAACTATGTGAAAATCAGTGCCTGAACATACAGTTGGAATCTGATTCCTCCTTCTTGTCTTTGTGCTTCTGTCACACACCATTTTCTTTGCAGAACCTCCACCTCATTCAGTGCCCAGTAAATGGAATATAATGGACACCTCTTGTCCAAATAGAGTCTAAGAGGGTGTATGTGAAAATCAAGCCCAGCCAGGATTGTTCCAGGTACTCTGGCAGAAAAAGAAAATTCTCCAGAGCTGTTTGAGATGCTTGCTCCTTTTAAAACCATTCTGCTCACGCAAATGGACCCAGCTGCTAATACGGTGGGAGCTTTTACTTTTTCTGCAGACTTTGATGTATCACTACAGACATCATAAATACCCTTTTACTTTTTTTAGCAGACTCACAAGTTATACAATAACCTGTTTGGGGGCTTTCAGTGGCTTGAAACTCAGAGTTTGAGAAGAGTTTTTAAACTTCTGTTCCAACAGCTTGGACTTTGAAAATTATAAAAGTCTCTGGGGTCATTCAGAATCCTTTGCACTGCTCAGAAAGAGGAATTTCTTTGATGAAAATGCTTCCAAGTAACTGTAAAAATAGAAACCCTTTTAAGAACATAACATGTTTAACATAAACCAAATGATTCACAGGAATGCTGCAAACGACAGAAAGAACAGTTGTGTGAAAAATTTGATTATCTCTATTCTGTACTGGAAGAAAGAAAAAATGAGATGACACAAATAATCACTAGAACCCAAGAGGAGAAACTGGAACACGTCCGCTCCCTGATGAAGAAGTATGCGGATCACTTGGAAGCTGTGTCAAAACTGGTTGAATCAGGAATCCAGTTCATGGAAGAACCAGAAATGGCCGTGTTTTTGCAGGTATAAAGTCTATAAATAGAGATAGAAAAAATGATGGGTTTATTGGTATATTATCTAAGCATTTCTCAATTGCAGGCCCATTCAGAGTTCGTTTGTCTTCAGGTGAACATGTATACAAACTCATTTTTTAAACACCTGAATCAGCTCAGACAAATAACTACTCTTCTTGTGAATAGTATACAAATCAAGAACACAAGTATTTGCTATTTGCCACAAAATATACTATCCTGTGTATGAATTTTTGGTCCCCTTAGAAGAAATAGGAATTCAAACATTTTCCGGGTAATCTTTTTTTTCCCACCAATACCATGGTGGGACAGTATGTTCGTGTGTACATGATCTTCTGAGAATTATAGGTTTCACTTGTAAATTGACAAAATTATTAACTTTTCAATAATTTGTGTCCTAAGCTACATTTTGATACCTTTACTTATTTTTTTTTCTTTTGTTTTCTTACTGTAAATTTAAGAGAGATGAGTAGGGAGCCATGAACAGTCTATCCAATGAATTCATTGGTGTAGAATTTCTGTCTTGCTGTTTTAGAATTCCTCTGTATTAAAGGCTGGAAGAGCATTTTCTACCAAACAAAACAAAACAAAACAAACAAACAAAAAACAACAAACCACAAACAAAACCAAAATAAAACAGCCAACACTTACTTTCATCAAAGAATTGCCTTTGAAGAGTACAATATTCTTTTGAGACAAATAGAATTTTGTCTCTCCAAAAGGAAGCCCTTGGAGATATATATATGGATAATCACATACGTAATTTCTGTGACTAGAGAGGGTAACAGACCAAATGCTTTTCACCACAAACACAACCAAAAAAAAGAGGAAAAATATTTCCATTTTAGTTTTTCTCCTACCAACTGTCCATATTTCCCATCATATTCCTGTTTTAATTTAAACATCTTTGAAGAACTAAAAGGTTTACTCAGCTGTATGCTAATTACCATCCAAATTTCATCTCATTCCTGGATGTCACGGCTGTCACTTATTCAATTCTTATTAGTGCTTTTAAAAACTGCCATTCTAAGAATTATTTCTCAATGCATAAAATCTCTGAAAAAAATTGAATTATTTAAGAAGTCAGTTATTTCTTTTTTGTTTCCACAGAATGCCAAAACATTGCTACAAAAGTAAGTATGTAAACTTGAGACTCTTGTTTTTTATAATCACTTACAATTTATAAATTTATCTTAAAATCCAATGCCAATAACCAATCTCTATTTTAGAATTACTGAAGCTTCTAAAGGATTTCAAATGGAAAAAATAGAGGATGGGTATGAGAATATGAACCAATTCACAGTGAACCTCAGTAGAGAAGAAAAAATAATACGAGAAATTGATTTTGACAGAGGTATGTAGTTTCTTTCACCAAAATTTCTTTCTTATATAGCAGCTGTGTGTGATTCACATGATGATACTGAGTAGGAAAACTCAAATCAGATATTTCTCTCCATGCCAAAATGTAACCAGAGCATTATGTATCAATTATAATCAAATCTAGGTTTATTTCTCTGAAGTGCTAGGATGGCCCTGCACATTTTTTAGGATAACTAATGTGACTATACTAAAGAAAATGCAGTGCTAGAGGCCTTCCTCTGGAAACAGCCTGAGCCACGACTGCAGACCACAGGATTTGTCAGATGGCACAAAAGCAATGGCTTGACCAGGTTTGACAGTCTGGTTTAGGCGTGTTGGCATCTCAAACTTCCCGTCATGCATTGCAAAGCACTGACCCAGTAGAGAATTAGGAGGACAGCTTCAATGGCAATAAAACAAACATATACCTAGAACTGGAAGAAGGACTTTTTTCATGACAGATTGTGCCAGATTGCTGGTAGCCTCTCCCCAAAGCATACAGGGCTGTGCTGCACATCCCTCATGAGGATAACTGCATTGACAGGAATGTCAGTCCTTCTTCCCATGGAAAGGGCCAGCTTAAGATTTTAACCAGCACGTGTGTTCAGTGTATTCCCTGCCCCAAAGCTCCTGCTGGCAGCTCCGTGGCAGTGCCCAGTCCAGGCTGGTGGGAGCAGGCTCCTCACCAACACCCTCTCTGCCAGGCAGAAGATTGTCAGTGACTTTGCCATGCAGTAGCAAATGGCTTTTTAATTACCTAAAGACTGAAGCCGTCTTCACATGGCGCTCATCCTGTCCTTTCACGCGTCCTATCAGAGGAGGAGGGAGAAGAAGAAGAGGAGGAGACAGAGGATGGCGAAGGCTTGGGTGAAGTCCACACAGAGTCATCAGGAGAGGAGGAAGAGGAGGAAGAGGAGGAAGAGGAAGGGTCAGAGGGAGCACCACAGCCACCTCAGCAGGACCCTGAAGCACAGAGTGCAGGGGGAGAGCCCTTGGCTGAACCCACTCCAGCGCCAGTGCTGGCTGCCCCAGCTGGTCAGGTAAATGTCCCCGCTGCCGAACTGCCCTGCCAGCTTTGCTGAGTGCACCTGGCAGAGCCAGAAAATGCTCCCCTGTGTCCTGTGGGCATCATTACTCAGGAGCAGGACTAAGGGAGTCGATGCACTGGAGGGCAAAATTATTTATTGCCCTTGTATATATGCAACTTTACCTCAACATGTGCATGTGTCACTTGATAAGCAAAAAATTAGCTACTAGATAAATTAAAATATATATGGGATACATAAGTTATAAATAGAAAAGACTCCGTTTGGGAGTTAAGTGCATTACAACGAGTGTTCTGCTTGCTGTGATTTAACTCAGACTAACTGTTATAAATAAGATGATTGTTAAAATAGTTATACTAAGAGAATGTGGCATTTCCTCTGGATTTAGGAAGCTTCCCACTACCAGTTTTTAGATTATACTTCTAGTCTGTTTTCTGTGAATGGCGCTTGCTGTCTTCTGCTCTGATCATCCTTGGGCTATGTCTAGCTAGATGCAGGAATATCATAGACCAAACAGGAGACGAAACTGCCTCTTACAACCTAACAGCAAACAGGTTCAGGGTGTGAATATTTTAGGCCGACACTTTTCTTAGGGAATTTGATTAGAATGAGACTATAATTGCTGCATATTCTAAAAGATGTACATTAAAAATATACTTTTTGTACTACTTTAGTTTGCCTTGCATACCAATAACTTAGCAAACTCTCTTCTTAGACAATTTACTCAGTGAAGTTGCTGAGGGGTAAAGGCTGTTGTGAATATATTTGGGGAAGCCTATGTGAAAACAAGAAAGCACACAAAGAATCTTTGGTTGTAGGAAGCTCCCTACTTAAAACAAGTGAAAATAAAAGCTACAGATTCATTCTTTCTTTGATCTAAAAACATGTGTGAGTTTTCACCAGTCATGTGAAGATGCTCTTAAATCAGGCTTTACTGATTAAATCAAAATTTGAAGATTTGCACTGACTCAACTAAGCTTGTGCTCCTTGACTGATGCAGGGTTTTCTGCAAACAAGAACTAGGCATAAGCAATTCTGCCCATCAACATGAATTCTCTAATTTCTAAGGCTAAAGTGAGAAAGGTACAGCATGCTGCTCTAGAAATTGTAAAATGCCATTAGGAGATAGTCAGGCATGGAGTCAGACATGGTATGTGGGTGTTGTGGTGTGGGGGATACCTGTATCTGAGTTTTTGCCTTCTGGTGTAAAAAGGCAAAGCAGAAATGCAGTGGTGATAGCAGCCTGTGTGTGCAGAAACCCCAAGAGCTTGATGCAGGTAGAGAGGTGCAGTTCATCTGGCTGCTCCTCTTCCTGGCGGAGCAACAGTGCTTGGCTTACAGCATTGATGGCAAGGCTCGTGGGGAAATGCTTCTCTCCAGTATTCCCTTTATTCTGACTGCTTGTATCAACAGACTCCTTGGCAAAAGTGTTATTCTTAACCTAAAACCCAACAAGCCATTTGAAGGTACCTACACCTGTCACTCATGGCTGGTATGGGTTCACGAGACTCTCATGCACAACTTAAGTTTTTAGGATTGAATTGAGTGTTTATCTGAATTGAGTAACCCCTTGCTTACTCCTTTCTCAGTTAGCACCCCCCTCCCAGATAGTTCTACCCTCCTGTTCTATTTTTGGGTTCGTTTATTTTCTTTCTCCTGTCTGTGTTATTCAAATGATAGTTGCTTTTGCTTCGCATTTTGATTGCAATCCCTTCAGATCATATTAGTGGGACAAACCTATGCCTTGCAGTGATATCTAACAAACACAACATGCAGAACAATGTGACTACAGCAGGAAGGTAACGTGGTGCACTCTGCTTGTTCTTCTCTTTATCTGTCCTGATTAAGGATGTTGTTGTGACACCAAGTGGTTCTCAACAGACTCCCGAGTCTGACACTCAAGTGCCGGCCACAGCAGAAACCGTGGATCCCTTGTTTTACCCTAGCTGGTATAAGTCCCAGTCACGGCAACCAAGCAGTCCAAGCTCAACCCCGGTGAGTGGGCTGGGGAAAGTAGGGACTCCTGTTTCTCTGGAAACGAGTGCAAAGAAGGCAGAAGCCCCGACAGCAGCAACAATCGAGGAGAGTGCACCAGGGAGTGGTAAGGAAAGTAATGCCACTGCAGCGACGTCCAAGGTCAGTGCTCCCGAAGTCACCCCAGAGGGCTGTGATGTGCAGCAAGGCGGGAACAGCAATTGTTAAGGAAAATGTGACTTCATTTTCCTCTGCATGCTAAAGAATAAGAGCAATTTCAAAAATGTGAAAGCAGCACAAACTGGATTTATAGATGGTTTCAATGTGTGACAGGATGACTATAGCTTCGAAGCAGCATGCTGGAGGTTGCTTGTGCTTACCTGCCAGTGCACCTTGCTTGTGCCAGCTGTTATCCAAATTACTCACGCACAGGAGCTATTGGAGAGGCTGGTGATATCTCTGCACATCAGATATTTGCATGTGTTAGTGGCAGAGAAATCCTGTGCATGAGATTACTCTCATCACCTGCTGACAGTCTGTGTATGTGCTGTCCTACTGTGACTGGTTGAGCAGCTATGGCTTGGCTTTGCCTTCTGCAGCTCTGTGGCTGCACCTGGAGTGCTTCCCCATGAGAACATGAAGCTGTGCAAACACCCAGAGCCTTCCTGTGTGTCTGGTTGTCTCTCAGTAAGGAGTGTGATTTCCTGGGTTCAGATCTGTGGCAGAGGGTTTGCTCCAAGGTTTCTTGAGATTTGATTAAAAGAGAGTGTGAAGATGACACATTTCAGTTCAGTGTTAGACACTCAGCAGCATGATGGGATAACAGATACTGATGTGTTGAGTACAGGAGGATGTTTTCCTTAAAATGACAATATTAGAGTTGGTATAACCTGAATTTCAATAATCCTCCTTCAGCACATGTATACAAACTCCACATGGCCCAAAGATACAATGAACAGAGTTGAGGGAACTGTGCAAGGATTTGCACACTACATCAGGTCCTGCTCCAGTGTCTGGTGACCAACCCATAAGCAGCACTCTGTAAATCAAACCACCTGTAATTTACAGGTTCTAGCTGAATATTTTAACAAAGGAATTATCTGTATGTGTGCAATGAGAGGAGGTTGTGTGTGTGTGTGTGTGTGTGTGTGTGTGTGTGTGTGTGAGACAGAGAAAGAAGAAGTGGTTATTAAGGATTTCATGCTGTTTCCTTTATGTCTGGAGATGACTATAGAGCAGACATAAGCAGCTGTAAGCTATAGCAGCTATAAGCTATACAAGTCAACAATTGTATGACAATTGATAAGCAATCATGTGCCAGGCAAAAACTTAGGAGAAGGAGTTAGCAGAGATATTATAAAAGGGGCACTTCTGCTAGAGGTTTCAGTCAGTGATGCTTGAATTTGGTGGCTGACTTTGTTGACTTTCTTAACAAAAGCAACATTTGACCACTAAATTTCAGTGGCTATTTTTCAAGTCAGGGTTTTATTTGGGAATATTTGAGTGGAATTAAAATGCAAAGTACTTTAAGATTATCAAATCTACTATGACATTGTCTTCTTAAGTATACTCGAAATGAGCTGGCAAAAAGTAAAATAAGAGTGAAATTTATTGGTGCTGTTTCCTCTTATCAGTTACACTGATGACCAGGCAGCTTAACCTCACAATAGGTAGGTAAATTCTATACTAGGTTAATTTCTGGGGAGCTTGCCTAAGCGTGGTCTGTGTCCCTCAGCCCCAGCAACAAGGAACAAAACTTGTGTTTGATGTGGGCAGCTGTCTGAAAAACAACAGCAGCCTGGTACCCAGCTTTCTTCATTGTGTACCAGGAGCAAAAACAGGCACATAGGAAAGATGTCAGTTCCTGCTGGCGTGTGAGTTTGGGAGTGCTGCATCTCAATATTTTCCCAGATCACAGGTGACCCTAGCATTTTGGAAGGAGGAGGAGGATGTCGAGCAGAGTAGCTCATGGTGCTGGTGATGTGGGAGAAAGGAGCAGGGGAAACAGCTGAGGAGGGGATTGCCAATGGGCTGGAGACAGCAAGAGATAGGAAAGCACAAGAAGCAGAAACATGCAGAAAAATAGAAGGAGCAGAGTGACTGAGTGAGGGTGATGCCGTGAGATGATGCTGTGGTCAGATTTAAGGATCTGAGCTGAGCTGTGTCTATGTCACAAAGGAAATGACTGCTGTCGTGGGGCAGTGATCATTTTCAAGTCTGTGAACTTCAACTTTGTATTTTTCCTGCATGTGATTTTACTCAACCCACTCTGAAGTGCTATATTCCCTTTAAAAAAAAAACAAAACCCAGCTGATGTTCTTCACAACACTGTATTTACTCCCTTCCTCTAATTAAAGTATATCATGGAAAAGTGCTGTGGAAACAGAGCTTTTTCACGGAACATAGTGATAATGAGTACTTCATGTGATGACAACACTGGTGAAGCACTCTTCTTATTTTCTCACAGGAGTTAGCATTCTGCATAACACTTTTGGCATTTCTTATCATACTACATCGTCTTTGGAATCTGATTCAATACATGATTTGTACTTTCATGGGTAGGAAATATTTCATTTTACCATTAACTAACAGTTCAAATAGTGTATCTGACGCTGTTCCTATATAGATTTAAAGGACTTTTTTCCCTTTCTTCCTATCCAAAATCATCATGCTAGTTCACAGCACAAGCTGCCTAAATCATTTCTTCCTCCTCACAAATGCCACCCTTCAGCTTACTCCTGCATGGTTAAATATTGCATCTCCCTGGATCAAAATTAAAAGAGACATTTACTCTTGCAGATATATGGGCTTGTATTTCAGTTGCTGTTCAGGTGACCAGCAGGATGGAGAATCTGTTGTTTGACAGATGTGAAGAACACTAAGCTTGTTCTGTCCAACAAGTAGGGGAGGAAGAGCTGGAGAGTAATAATTGGCATCAGAGGGGTTAAGGTCAGGAAAACAAATCCACTGAATAATCCTGCTGCCAGGATTACCACAGAAAGCAAATCCCCTGTGCTCCCTTGGGTGGATGGCTCGAGTCCCACTCTCCAGAGGTCCCCATGGACATAGTGGAAAGGGTCCCCTCACACCCCAGCTCACACAGGACACCCCACATTGCCTTCAGGTCCCACCACCCTTTAAAGCTGTCTCTCCCACACTCCCAGTGAGCACGGAGTACCAATCATGGCCCTGAAATGCAGCATTTGCAGGAATCCCACCCAATCTAGACAAAGGCTTTTTTCCCTTAGGTCACATTAAGAGCTGAAATATCCACAAGATCAAGGACTAAGAACTTCACTACCAAGTGAAGTTGTCCCAAATACAAACTCTGTAATCTAAACCTTAACTATTCTATATCATCTCTTCTGGAGTAACCCCTTTTTTGGTAGACAATATCCGTGACTTAGTTCTTCCAGCTCCAAGTTTGTGCCCCTCTCAGGTACGACATACACGTGTGTTCAATCTTCAGTGTGATTTGACTGATCTACAGAGAATTCTGTATTGCAACTGGGATAGTTAATGTTATTTACTGAAAACCAAAAACTTCTGACTAAAAACAACTGTAGTTACCTTTGGGTATTTGCTCAAATGACAGACAAATTCAATGTTGATCTATTCTTCAACACAAAGATGATTGGTTTTCCCTGCTCACTTTCTGCACTGTAGTCTCAGCACTGTACATGATATGGAGTATCTATGGAAAATGACAAATTCTTATTCAGCTTTTATGTGCAGAACTTCCAGCACTATGACTGAAAAATATCTCTCCAATAAAAAATAAAAAAGGGAGAGGATAGAAGTTATCATCTACACTTTAGCTGCATTAATTAGCAAAAAGATTCACCGTCTGGTAATAATTTGAATTTGAAAAGCATTGGACAATGTGAATTTCAATTAAGCTCATGGATCATAGTTTAATCTACATTTACTTGTGTTTGTTTTTGAAAACTTGTATTATTACTAAAGAACATAGAGGTTGTTTTTATTCCTGGAAAATCAGGCATGTGAAGAGCACTATCCTTTCTTTCCTCTCTCTTCCTTTTTTAAATTCAGAATACCTTTTAAAATTAAAATTAGACAAAGGCAGAAAGCTCTTATTTCTACCATTTGAGACCTCCTTCTATGTGGTCTCCAGTGACATCTTTATGATTTATTTAATAATGAAGTGGAAAGGAGGTGAAGGAAAAAGATATTTTGGTCTCAGATTCTATTTGCATTAAAATGGTTTTATTCTCCATGCATAGTGAGGTGGCTGGATAGACAGTTTATGTGTCTTTATTTTTCACATGAAAGATCAGGTCACTGCCCTTGTTCCTTTGTGTGATGAGACCCGAAAGTCAGATAACAAAATTACTTTGAATAACTGTATAATTATTTATAATAATAATATAAATCTGCATGACTGTCATCATAAGAGCAGCATATCATTTATTTTCAGGCTCTTTTAATAGAATGCACCAATAGGGTTTTCATTGTTTTTCAGCAGCAAAAAGAGATCAGTTCCCCTATTAATTCCCAATATTTACTTTATTTAAGGGTCATTTCACTCTAAGAAATTTTATTGATGCATCTATAAATTTCCTCAAGAGTGTGGGAGCAGGGATAAGGCAACAGGAGCCGCAGCCCACAGGTGTGCAGATTGCTTGGTGTAAGAAGGGCCAAAAGAAGATTATTCAGCATGAACAAAATAGGTAACTCTGCATCAGACAGCTTCATCCTCCTTCAGGGAGTGCCTAAGTCAGCAGCGTGGTCACCACAGGCTGCTTCTGCCTCTGATGGAGAATGAGAGGCATCTCCAGTAAGAGCAAGTTCAGCAGCAGCTGCTGCTTCTCACTTGGCACCTCTCCCATCTGCCTGCTGAGTGTGAGGTGACATTGCTCCCAGCCCAGCTGCCTCTGTTTGGTGTCTAAAGCTGGGGAGATCTGAGCCTTGGGAGATGGCAACCAGCAGCAAATGATTACAGCACGGGGAGCAGGAATAGCAGCAATGACCTGCCTTGCCACCATGGGGAGGGGTGTGTTAGTGGTGGGTGACACAGATATTAGCAAGCAGCCCTTTCCAGTGCATGGGAGAAAGAGATCTTGGAGTCCCACAACTTTCCTTAATCATATTTTCTAGTCAGCATCTCTCATGCAGTGAAACCATATAAATTTGTGAGCGTTCATGAAAGTCTTTGTCTGAGTTTGTGGTTACCCAGTTTATTTCACCTAAGATGAAGTACTGGACCCTGCATCCTGTTGCTTAAATTCCTCTTAAGAGTCTGTCTGTGGCTCCAAAGGACTCCAGTGTATACATTTAGTCTGAAATGAAATGCAAGTTAAGCATCCACAAACAGTAGCCTGATCTAATTTCCCTTCGCAGCCAGCAAGTACAGTGCTTTAATTCCATGAGGATATAAAATATAATCAGGACTGAACTGTTTGGGAGGAGAAATACTAATGGAATGCCCTATGCTAATCTTGTTTCATTAGTTTTAAAATTTTCTATTACTTTCTTGCAACCTTATGCCATCTGCCAGAATTACCATAAGGACAGTCTTCTCTGTATTCATGTACTGTAGTTCTCTTTGCCCTGCTGCTGAATACTTCAATTTCAGCTGGTGATCCTTCTTTTTTTTTTTTTTTTTTTTCTGTGAGACAGCTTTAAATCACATCAGTGAGGTCAGTATTTAGCTAAGTTTTAGCTGATTGGTTGTCGTGTCAATGTTCAGACAACATGGACAAAATAAGATCACTGAAAACCAAAATAGGGCCAAGAGATTGCACTTTGCTCTTTGCTCACACACCTCCACTTTTCCATCAAAGGCATGGTCCCACATTTTAGCACAGGGCTGCTCTGGAGCATTTGCACAAGCATGGCAGCAGAACACAAATAAGAAATGTTCTCTTCACCAAATTGGAAACTCAGTCTTGCCAATCTGCTCAGGTGAGGAAGACAAGCACCCACTTCAAGCCAGCTGTTCCAAGAGGGATTTCTTGCTCAAGAGAAGGCAGCCTTGTGAGGCTGGATCTTGCAGGAATGATGCTAAGAAAGGGTCTCCATTCCCGACACAGCCATCCCACAGTTTCTCCCAGAGCAGAACAATAAGTTTGTTAGCATCAGCCACGGGCATGGCCCAGGTAGCTCTCTTCCAAGACACCAGCTGCTGCTCCAAAGGCTCTCTGCTCCCTGCAAAAAGTGTGTTCAGTGCTAATGAAAGATCCAGGAATGCAGACAGCAAAAATCAACTTGATATTTGCAATCTAGGTCTCTATATACCTGTATTTTACCTTTCCTTAGGTGATGGGTTTATTCCTGTACCATTAAAAAATCTGCAAGGTTTGACTGAATGAAAATGAGTCATCTGTCCTCCACGAAGCTGAGCTTTTTGTAGGAGACCCTTGAATCAGCTGGTGTAGAAGCCCAAATCAAACTCTATTTCAATCTTCTTCCTAAACATCTCTTAAATTTCACTGGGTGGGGGGGGTGGAGGGGAGCATTCAGCCTGTACCTGAACAAACACTAGATGCAAGAAACTTGGTTAACAATCAAGAAATTCTGCCTTTGCTTCTTGGTAGTTTGACTCAGTGAGTTGGGACTCAGTGATAGCAGCTACATCTGTGGCCATTCAGGCTGATGTTCAGTTTGGTGGTAAATTCTGCCTGTAAATTTCCATTTTGTTTCTTGACTTTGTGCTTCAGGTGAATTTTTTTCCCCTCAGTTTGGCAATACATGCGGAGGAGATCAGCAAAGTCTTGATTGTTCCTCTTTTAACACCTCCCTCTCCCTTAATTTTGAGAATTACCTGGGTGATTCAGAGACAGCAGTGATGAGTCGTGAGGGCAATGCATTAGGACCAGATTTCAGACAACAGTTTCTCATAATTAATATGAGTGGCAAATACTTCACCTGAAGTTTTCCCTCAAATAGTCTGCTCTGCTGTTTGTCTGGTGAGTCATAGATACCATCTGATTTATGGATATTTCATTTTTTTCACTCTATTACTAGTAAAAGGATCTCCACAATGACAGTTTGGACAAAATTATTTTTTCCTATTGAAATTAATACAAAGCCAGGCTCACCTAGACGTTGTCTGTCTGTGACTAGCTCATTTAAATACTGAATTCTACCTCCATTCAGCCTCCTCCAAGCATCACTCATTCTGCTCATTGCTAAGGAGTTTGGAAAGGAAAATAGAATGTAAACAAAAAATATTTCTTAATCACGGATGAACTGTTGCTGGTTTACATCGCATTGTGGTAGATGTGTGTCACAACTACACAAACCATCTGCTTTTGGACTATTTGGTTAGTTATCTTACTGCCTTGAGACAAGCCAGGCTTTCAGTGCAGCCATTCACTCCCCTCTGGAAAGCAGCACTGGTTGTCCCGTAAGCATTGGAGATGGATCAACATTTAAACATTGATCAGCCTATCTGATTGAAAATCCCAGTGGTGGTAATTAGTTAACTGGGCCTGAGCCCCTATATTTGGGAAGGGTATACTTCCACTTGCAGGGTTTCCAGGCTTGTGAGCAGGCGAGGGGCTGGACTGCAGCACCCCGCAGTGCCCACCTGCTGTGCTTTTAAAATGGAGATCAAGGCCAGGGGGGCTGCATGTGCAGCCAGAATTAAATGGAAAATCGGAGACAGACATGTCAAACAGTGATGATTCAGTCTTGTACCTCCTTTCAGGTGATATATATTCCTGGCATCTTTGCAATAATGCTCAGGTCATTAAGTAAGAGACCAGTGACTAATTAAAAAAAACCTGTTATCCCTGGCTGCCAGCCAAGAGGTGCTGCGATGTTCAAACCATGCTACGGATGTCAAACAGAGACATCATGCCTTCGACTGAGCAGAGAATGAGGATCTCACAGTCCTGGGGGATAAGTGATCTGAATTTCTCATTGCTCTTTTCAATTTAGAGAGCACCCTGTAAAATCTGCCTGAGTCTATCTGAGCCACTGAAGGTGGTGATCGAAATACAGATCAATCACTCAGAGCACTCCTGGCTCAGCATTTCTGTACACAGAAGTGGTTTTTGTTCATGATGAAATGCTGTATGACTTATTCTATTACAAAATGCCTTACCAAGAAAATATAGCTGTCACTTCCCCCATTAGTGCTGATGAGCCTCTTCAACATCTGGCAAGAGATTTGTTTATAAAATACATTCATTTTCATATTTATGCAAAATTTTAAAAAAAATCAAAATTTAATTTTATAAAATAAATACATTTCTTTTTTTTTTTAAAGGATTGATCTGGTGCCTGTCCAGATGCAGGTCAGCTCCAAACTTGCCTCTGGTGACAGTGACTGTGATTTGTACTCTATACCCTGTCAATACCTGGTCAATAACTGTGACTGAATCCAAAGCTCTAAGAGCAGGATTTATCACAGCTTCCTTGGACTTCACCTGGGAACAGTGTGAGATGGACAGAAGGAAACTTGATTTAATATCTTGCTCATCACTTGGCCAAGTGCTGTGCAAGCAAGCCAGCATTGCTAACGGGCAAGCAGAGATTACAATGTGAGATTTGACATGACAGACACCCATCTGGGCAATCACAGTGCTACTCACTGAGCAATTTGGAGTTTTGGAGCGGAGTCATAGCTTGGATAACAGCTTCAGTTGCTGTGGTTGCAGTAAGGAGCAGATTCAGGCAACTGGAGACATGGGAAAATGAGCACACAAAGAAAAAAAAATGGTAGCAGCAGCAGCTGATGAGGGAAAAAAATGTTGTAACTGTGGCCAAGACTTTTTTCTTTTGTTATGTGGTGGCTTTAAGGAAGGGCAACAGGTTGCTTTAGCTGACAATCTGGCTTTTTGTCCTGAACCTCGACTGGTTTTGGCTCTCAGAGAAGCTGTGCTGTGCCCACAGCTCGAATACACCGCCCTCACCCCCTGCAGGCTTACGAGAGCCCAGGTCAGTGAGACACTCACAATGTGAGCAGCACGGGATGAGCCTCCAAGCATGGGATATGTATGTCTACACACCTCAAAGCTATGCTGGCTCTGTTATCTGATCCCACAAATGGAGCTCCAGGGTGAATCACAGCCTGAACTATCACTGTGTCATTCACTGGATTTCCAAAAGTGCAATTTGCAGAGGAAGAAAAAGCTTTGAAATACAAAAGTCCACATTAGTCAAAGGAAAGACTGCCTGACAGAGACAGACAGGACTTTAAACCACTCCTATTTTTGCTACTTCTCCCTGAAAGTTTCCACCACACAGATTAGATTGATTACTGCCGTGGAGAAGTTCTTGGAAGGTCTTTACTTCACATTTAACTTGGTAATCTGAATTCATATCTGTTTGTGTGACAAAGCAGCAGTAGGAGGAAGAGGGAAGAACTGGTATTCATGAGTAGCTTCCAGGCACTGGTGACCAGCGTGTAGTACGTGACCAGCACTTACTCTTGCAGCCTCTCAATAGGATCCTTCCTTTGCTAGACAGCTCTTCAGCAGGGCTGGAAGTGAGCAGAAATGGTAAAAGGCTGATTGATCAGGAGGTCCCAAAAAACCTTCACTCTGAGAGGAATGAAGAATGGAGTGGATAGATGCAGGACAGACTGTTCTCATCATGCAGCCTTAACATTCACGTGTTTTTAAGACTCTTTTCTTGGGTTTCCTTCATTTTCCTAGCCAGTAGGAGGACTAGGTTTCATGCAAATATGTAGTTAATTACTCTCAATAAAAAGTTGGATCAATGAGGTGCAGCAGTGGGTCAAATATTACGCAAGTATGTTATTTCTGCCTTTTCTTCTTTGAGTTATGAAAAAATAGGTGACTTTTACAGGGGAACTGAACTGTATGTCATTTGTTCCAAGTGATGCTGAGAAGAAAGCTGCTCTCCCACACCATGCTCTAATACAGTTTCCACCACAGGTTCAAGTGTCTGGACCTCCATGTCCTGTGGGAGATGCATGAAACCTATACCAAAATAAGCCAGTTGGGCTGTTTTCCTCTGAAATATATTTTATCACTTTGAGATCATTATGTAAGAGACTCTGCATTAGACATTATCCATATAATGTTAATTGTCATACAGTGATGATCTATTGAAGAAAGGCATTTTCTCCCAATGGAGTTAAAATTCATTACTGACCACTATTAAGAGAGTGGTATGTCTAATTTTGTGTCTGATGGAGCTTGTCTGTGCATATAATTTTGTCTGCTACCTTGTGTATTTCTGTGGCAGGTAATTGTAGCAAATATTTTGGAGAATGCTCTGTTGATTCCCACTGATAAAAAAGATCCATGCAAAATAAGCAGCCTCTTAGCTTTGAAACAATATTGTTGTGATATACGTGACAGCTGCCAGGTGTTATGCTGAAGGAGCTAGACTGCATAAAAATATGAAAACAACATGCTTGAACTAAAGTTTAAACTATTTAAAAATAACCTGTTGTGCTCCCTTTGTTTCCGCTGCCTGGAAGTGTTGAGTGCCAGAAGTGTAACACTTGACATTTGAGGCAGACAAACATAGCCTACAGATTCTCTGATTGCTCTGCAACCAGCTAGCATTTTTTAATCGTGCCTGTTCTTGTCAACACTGGGGGTTGTTTCTAAACAAGCCAGCTAAAAATGGGAATTAAATTTAATTTCTAGCTCATTTTCTGAAGCTACAGAAACACTGGAAGCAAGAAACCTGTATTTTCACTGCTTCTCTCTCCAAGACCCACACTTTCTAATAAATTCACACCCTTGCTCTCCTGCTGGATAAAGAGGCCGCAAAGGCACTGGGTAATGCATGTGCCTATAAGGGTGTGGATCCATTTTATCCTCTGGCAGCAAAGGTGATTCAAGAGATTTTTTGCCAAACAGCCCTGCCTCTTATTGCTTCCCAGATGCCACCACTTATAGGGCATTTGTGCTGAGGCAGCTCTTTGTTGAGCTGTGCTGAAATCAAATCATTCAAATGATCCAGGTTTAAAAATATCTTCCTTCACCTCAAAAAAACAGATAAAAATTGATGTTGTTCCAGTGACATTCCCATTCTTAGCACAGCCCTTCAAAGAGCTGCAGCAATGCAAATGGGCAGTGAACCATGGAACCAAAGCAGGAAGAGGTGAATGGGGACCCAAGGGGTAGAACCTGCTTTGGGTAGCATTGTTGCTCCAGAAAACATTCACATAGGTTGTAACCACCTACCTCATCCATCTACATTAAAGTAGATTATGAAGCCATTCAGCCCTTCACCTTTCCTTCCCTTCCCACTTCCTAAATTTAAGAGTTTGTGATCTTGTAAAATAATACTCCAGACAAAGTTCTGAATTCCTATCAAGGAGTGTTTTGATATCCTGAAATACTTGGCTGGAATCTTTCCTGTATAATTGCTTAAAAGCCAGATGTAGTCTAACCCAGTCACCCAGAGTGTCTGTAGAGTCAGTAGAGTGAAACAGGTACCTCCAGAGAGCAATCCACATCTGAAGATGGGACAAATCTCCCTCTGCTTGTTCCTTTCTCTGATCGCTCCAATCAGAGGGGAGGAACAGAGTTTGCTTGGGTAGGTATCTTCTTTCTAGATAACTAAAGTTTGCCAATACAGATCCCAGCCTTTGTACCTAAAGGCTACCTGAGGTTAGTGCTGGTAAAGCAGAAATCAGTGTGTAGACTTCATTGTATTTCTGATATATAAAAGGCCTAGACTACATATTTTCCCCCAGCATAAATAGGATAACTGCTGGGACCTAATAAATGAAAATGTTATGACAAATCATACCACTGACCTCTTTCCTCATCTCCACACCCTTTTACAAGAACCTAATACAGATTTAGGTAGAGTCCTGCTTAAGGAAGCAAATAATGGAAAATGCTGAATATTTGTGACTTTGAAACGACTCATCAGGCTCAACTCTGAGATCCTTATACTGCTTATTCATGCAAATTCTAGCGTGCCAGCTGCTGAGGAGTGCTGAATGGCTGCTCAGTGGGAGTTGTGGTTGCTCAGCACCTCCACAGAATTGGCATGTAAACTCCAGCCTGGACTTTGCTTATGGGAAAAACAAAACCAACCATCAGTCATGCATGGTGTACTTCTCTCCCCACTTCATGAGCTGGCCTAGTGAAAATTCCTGGTGCTTATTGAAAGCACCATCTGATGTTACTCGACACCACAAGGGAAAACATAAATCAAAGTGTAAGTATTCAGCACTCTCTCAGCATTGGCCTAATGTGATGAATGTAATCTGAGGTAAACACTTTAGTTATTCCTTATTACTTTTAGGGACCCAAAGGGTTGGGATTTGTTATTCTAGGTAATGTGAAAAACAAGTCCTACCCAGGAGCTCGCCAAGGCAAAGATAAAGCTCAGGTAGAAGCTTGACAAGTTACCTAATAGCAATGGACAGACACAATGAAGTGTTGAATCTGGACTGTCTTAAAGGCATGCAGCAAGGGTTGTGCCAGGCTCAGCACTGAGCTTTCCTCTGGGAGCAAAGTAGGGTTGCAGTAACAGGGAGAGCAAGATAATCCAGCATGAGATTACAGAGACCTACAGAGCGGTCAGATGCTTCAATCCCAATGACCTGTTTCTGCATTGTCTTTCACAATCACAGCCTGATTCAAAACAAATCTTTTTCTGTAAAATCTACAGCTGGAATCTTTGTCTTGGACAATTCCAGCACACTGTATAACTATAAGTTGTGTGGGCTGCTGTTGGAAGGGAAGAATGGACTTAATAACACAGACAAAGTTGCTGCTGGCACGTTTTGATGGTTTCTTGTCTTACACAAAGAGAGCATACCTCAGTCACTGTGTGATTCAGAGACAAACACTGAAGTGTCACAGGTGTGAAAACACAAGCCTAAAAGCCAGGTAATGGCCCTACTGTCAAGTTTTGTGCTTGCTTCACTCCTGGCTGGGCGTGATGGAAAATGATTGGTTTTGGAAAGGGGCATCGAGGTATTGCAGACTAGCAGCCTGCTGAGCGCAGCAAGGTGCAGGGAGCAAATGCTTCACCCAGCCAAACCCAGTGGGAATGTGTTGGAGTTCCAACATTGTTTTGCTGACACAGGAAGATGTCATCGCAGCAAAATATGAAGGAGTTAACACATTATGAAATACAGTTTTGGCAGTGATGCAAAGATTGTTCTGCTTGAAATGCAGTACCAGCAGCGCTGGTTAACAGGGTAATGCAGTCAGCTTGCCAGTCTAAGTCATTGCATTGTGCTTTCTTTCTTCTTATATATTGGGTTCAAATCCTATGAAACACTCAGTATAACATTAAACTCGTAGATAGTTCTTTGCTTCAAAGTTAGTCTTGATTTACTGTAAATTTTTGGATAGTGGCTGGTCAGAATAGCAAGTGAAAGTGCTAAAGGAATCCTTCCTTGCACAGGAAGAGAAATGGCAAGGTACCAGTGTGGATTAAAAAAAAAAAAAAAAAGGCAAAAAAAGCAGGAATTGTGTTTTAAAACTCTTGCTAGTCCTATTCTTTTACAGGGTGAGAAGTGAGGACCATGCCTGCTTACACACACTGCTGAGGGCTTGGTGCACAAAATTGTACAACCAGTTTCAAAAATACTCTTAGCTAGTCCAGGCACTCTGACTGCTCTTCCAAAAGCAAAGGCAAAATTTTCAGCATCACAAAAGGCTAATAAACTGCCTACACTCCTGCATCTACCAAGATCAAGAGAGTGCCAAATGCCTTATAATTGAGAGAGTCTAGCCATGTATTTACTGTAATCAAGTTGAAAGATATGCAATCAGCACTTTCCAGGGCTGAGAGGTAGATCTTCTATAATCAGGCCTCAATTAGTTATCTGCCTTTCAGCTGAAGATCTGGCCTCCTGGGCCCAATTCTTTACCATACTTTTGCATGAGCCTGGCAGGGAGGCCTTACTCCCCAGCATTGCTGGAAATGGGCTTTTGCATTCAAGTAGAAAGCTGTTTCTCCCATGTTTTCACCATGCTTGTGGTCTCCATAAAATACATTATAAAGTTAGCAAGCAAAAGCTCTTTTCATCTGTGAGATCCCTATTTGGGTTTTGCAGTAAGTAGCAATGAGTGCCTTGCTTTGAAAATATGAATCTAAGTCAAAGATTGGTCCACATTTCAAATAGTAAAGCAGTTTCTCAGATAATACTTCATAGAAATTATTAGGGCTGTTTCAATTTACAGCAATCAAGGATATTGATAAAAATAGCACTATGAACTCTAATTAGATTTAAATAAAGAAACAGGGATCTATTTCTTTTCATACCTTCATGCTGTGTTGTTTGTTGATGACACTGAAATAGGTGGTAACTGGAATGAAGCCCAAAAGTTAATTTATGCTTAACACACACTAGTTCTTACTTATTCTTGTAGTACACTTTAACAGTAAGTACTTACAAAAATGCTTCATAAAATCATCCATCACATGCTTCAGTTCCTCAAAAGTATCCCCACTTCAATTGTTGTTGGATGTATCTATTAGCAATATTGCTTAAGTAACTCTCTGTTTTAGGACAATTCTATAAATGCCTGAGATGTTGGGATTCAGAGGACACTATTTTGTCATTTGCCCTCTATTGAGTTGTATGTTGGCATCAAATAGTTCACCCGAGATCATGCTGAGCTTTCCAAAGTAAGCTAAAACCCTGCACAAAGAAGACTGGCAGCATGGCTGAATAAATTTTAGGAATGTACAATAACGTATGTGTGCATCTAGGAATACAATGGGAAAAAAATCCTGTGTATTGCAAGGTGAATTGTGGTTTTAATGATGAAGACACAAGGCTTTCCTTAGCTAGCAAATCACCTATTTTTATTTGTTTTATCTTTAATAGGATTTCTGATCCTATCACAAAGCAGTCTTCATTCTTTGCCAAAGGGATCTGGAACTAGTAAAATATTTCTGCCTATTACACTGGTCTGTTAAATATTCAATTAATTTTAGAAATTCCTTTTATTGGCAGCTACAGTATACATGTCCACATTCCTTTTTCTACTGTAAATGTAAGATACCTATGCAAAAAAAAAAGAAAAAAAGAGGGATATAAACAGAAGTTTACATCTCTGTATTATTTATTTCCTGTTCTTCATCTGATTTAAATTGAAGTGAAATAAATATTAGAAGACTTTAAAGGAAAAAAAAAAAAAAGAAAACACTTCCAAGGCAGATTTCATAACAGCAGAACAAGTATCACTTTGAGTGGCAATGCACTGGCAATAACATTTGGCTCTGGTTCATATCAATCTGGAGGCCCAGCTACACAAGCCAAGCTGGCTCAGGATCACTTCTGAACAGGCATTTATCACCTTCAGTGCAATAATATTCCAGAGGTCCAAATCAGGACTAAGCCCTTTGCACAGATGCGACATGCTCACCCAGCATAATCCTTCCTCAGACACTGGTCATGGCAAACGTCCCTCTGACTTCTTTGGTGTTAGAAGTCTTGTCTTAGCTTCCCAAATTTACAGGCTCCCTGCCTTTCCCCTTCTTTCCCACTTCATTCTGCTTCCCTGCATGTTGTGAAATCTTACGGATTTTAATGCAATTCATATTTTCCTCTCCCATTTATCAACCTTTCCTTTCTTTGCAGACTGGTTCTGAACCGTACCCTCAAGGACAAGTGGAGGAAGCTCCCGTGAGCAGTGAGAGGGGTGACGAGCCGGCTCGTCATGTCTTCTCCTTCTCGTGGTTGAACTCACTGAATGAGTGATGACTCACTCTAGCTGGCTTCTCGTGTGCTTCTCCTCAGAAGGACCGTGAGTGCAGGCAGCCTGGCTGCAGAAGAAACTGGCCTAGGAAGGGGCATCCGAGCAGGTTTCATTCCTAGGAACTCAGCTGACCTCCACATCATACCGTTGAACTGACAGACCTGAGAGGGAGGGGAGCATGGGGACAGATTACTGTATGTATTGTAGTCAGAGTGTTTTCCAATATTTTCTTGCTTCCAAGAGGGAAGAAGCATCACTACAGCTTTAGGCTGAGCACTGCTAGTGTTTTGTAACTCACTTGCTGGCACGTCCCCATATAGGTGTAAACACTTCACCAATGTTCTTAGCTAAAATGCTGGTATGATCTTCTCTAGTAGCATCCTTTGCCAAAACAGTGTTTCTCCTCAGTATCCTCCTGGGTCCCTGCTTGTCAGTGCTGGTGACTTCAGTGACACTATCATGTCCTTGGCAGCCCCAAGTCAGGGTTGTGTCTAACAGTACTGGTGCCTCCCAGGCTGCGGAGGCTGTACACGGGAGGGAAGAAGGAAGCTGCCATTTCTTCCTTTGCACTTGCTCTTCCTACTAAACCACAACAGATGACGCTTGCAGAAACACATTATTTGTAAGGAAGATTCCCAGCGGCAGGAGTGAGGAAGAGACACTTATCAAAAGCACTGGCCAGGACCTCCACACAGCTCTGAGTATGTGGGGCAGTTGCTGAAGTGCTGCCCAGTCTGTCCAGTCGTAACCTGTGTCTGTGTCTTCTCCGCCATCGGTGTGTCTACAAAAGGGGACATGTTCTTCCACGAAACCAGGGTGCGATAAGGTGGTCACAGGTACTCACTCAAGGTCTAATTTGAAGCCCCTGTGCTGTGCTGTAGAAAAGGCAGATGCTGACTGTCCTGTTCCATGTGCATTGCAGATGTTGAGCCATCGAATGAAATCAAATTTGTGTCTTAAAAGAGGCTCTACAAGTTGTACTGAAGGCAACACTCCGTGGTTTTTGTCACTGGGAGTAGGGTGTCAACACTCAGCAGTGTTTAAGAGATTGGCAGGCTGCCGGGAGCGCTTGGTGCCATAGGGGACCAGGTGTCAAGCTCTGCACTAGGGTTACGTGTGGATCTTTCCCAAATCCCCGAGCCAGGCCCTCAGTGCACTGTTTTGGGGCCATAAGGCTGCGCTGTGCCCCAGCAGGACTGGAGAGCTGGCAGTGCAGACTGGTTAGCAGGCTGTGTGGGGTCAGCCCCTGTCCCGGACACCCGTTGCTACCGGCCCTCGTTGGTATGTGTTTTCCCTGGAGAACGTTCCCTGGAAGACTCTCCTGCGAGAGTTTTGGAGGCTGCACAGGCGAGCTCCGCGCAAAGCTTTGGAACTCGCACAGCCCAGAACGAGCGCCGCCCAGCACCGCCACCGCATCGCCTCCGGCTGCTGGAGCAGCTTCTCCCTGGGATTTGGTTCGGGGTGAGGGATTTACTATTTTCTCCCAGTCGTCCTGGAGATTTCCCCCAGCTCCTCCCGGGAAGTTTCTCCACACCCACTGCAGCCTCCCTAGAAGTCCCTGGGAGGGACGCCGCTTGGGCACGGCCGTCGGGACGGGGGAAGCCGAAGCAGGGAGGAACCTGCCCTTTTGTGGTGCGGGGAGGATGCGAAAACGCAAAAGAGATGCGGGAGCGCCTCACCGCTTTCCCATCGCTGCTCCCCGGCGGAAGGAGGCTGCCCGATCCCGGCCACAGCGGCAGGAGCCAGGGAGCCCCCTCGGGGGGCTGCAGACGTGGGATTCGGCAGCTCTGGGAGGCACCGATCTGCCCTCGACACCCCGTTCCCGGGAGCAGCCTGCGCCGAGGGCGGCAGCGAGGGCAGTCCCTCTCCCCGGCGGCGTCGGGGCGCGCCTGCGGGAGAGCCCGCGGAGACGGGGCTGCCCGGGGCGGGGGGGAACATCCCCGGGGGACATCCAGGGCTCCCCACGGCTCTGGGTGTCCACGGTCGCGGGTGTCTCCCCCGCCCCGGTAAGCGCTGAGGGAGGCGGAGCAGCCCTCAGGCGTCTAGGCAAGAAAGTCTATCGAGGCATCTTTACTTTGCAGCTTTTATTAAAAATATAAATATTAAACATTCTCTTACACAACCAAATCGACCGAGCGCTGAAAAGATGTTTTATTGTGAAAATGTTTACAGGAAAAAAAAGTGGATTGAAAGTAGCTCACAGAGATTCCCCCTCCCACCTCCCTGCCCCCAACAGAAGAGTTTTCTGTCTTCTCGGCACCATTTCTTCCAATGCTCACACATCCCTACGTAGCGATGGCACTAGAATAACTGGGAAATGGAGAAATAAATAAAGGTGAGGGAGGTTACAAACGACACTCGTGTTTCTGCACTTGGTACACGGTTGTGCATGCTAGTCAAGGGACAGAGGCTGTTCGGAGTACGCCCTTCTAGGTTTAAAGCTATATAAAAATAAAGAGATGACATCAGAGCAGCACTATGGTACATCGGACGGTGTAATTATTCTTGTGCTAACTGCGGAATCTCTTTGGCAAGGCGGGGAGGGGCCGTTTCACTTCCCGATTATCTCCATCAGTTTCCTGTTGCTGTGAGCTTGCTGCGCTAACTGCTCGGCTCGGGCCATCTCCAAGACTTCTCGCAGGAGGTGGAAAGTCAGATCCAGAGAAATAGGAGGCTCCTCGGATCGCTTCTCCCTTTCCACCGCCTCACCCTCGGCTTCGCCTTCCTCTCGGTTCCCCGGCGAGCGCTCGGGCAGCTGCTGCAGCTGTTGAACCGCCGCCCGGAAAAAGTTGCTGGCGGAGGCTTCGGGCTGTAGGTGGCTGGTGCTGCTGGAGGAGGCGGAGAAAGAACCAACGGGTCTCTTGTGGAGGTTGCCCAGGCGCAGGAAATACTCTTCTCCCATGCGGAGCAGGACGGGCAGAGTTTGCTGCTGCTGCTGCTGCTGTCGCTGCTGCTGCTGCTGCTGGAAGAAATCTGGCTGGTGCAGAGCCCCAGGGGCGGCTGCCGGGCTCTTGCTGAGAGCTCTGCACTCCTGGCAGGGCAGGAGGGCGACCAGCAGGATTCCCGTGGAGACCAGCAGCGGGATCTTCATGATCGGGGCCCAAACCTGCGGGGGCAAACGGGGGACGGGGGTCGGGTTACAAAGCCGAGCCGCAGCGGCGGGGAGGGCAGCGGGCGGCCGGGGAGGGGGCGTCCCCGCCGCCGCTGTCCCGGTGCTGAAACGCGCCGCTCCGCGCCCCTCGGTTCCCCGCACACCACCCCCGGCCCGTCCACCCGCGCCGTCGAGGCGGCCGCTCCCTGCAGAGCAGCCCTGCGAACGGCCCGGCGGGGCGGCTCCGGGCTGCGCCGGCAGCGGCTCCCGGGGACCAGGCTGGGCTGAGCCCCTGCGGGGCGTCCACGCGTGTTCGCGACCCGCGCCTCTCCACTCGCCCGGGCGAGGGGGAACGTGGGGTGCCTGTGGCGGGGCGGCTCTCCCCATGAGCTGTGGGGTTCGTGCGCCCGTTCCCCACCTCCTCTCTCCCTGTCCGGCCAGGAGAGTTCCCCGTATCCCGCGGGACGCGGCGCTCAGCCCCGCTCAGCGCAGGGCAGCGCATCCGCTGCGCGCCCGGGCGCGGCCGCGCACCTACCTGGGGCGGCGGAGGCGGCGGCAGCGGCGGGGCAGGGCGGGCGGCGGCGGGACTCGGCGGTGCCCGGCGTCCCTTCCTCTCGCTCTCCCTCGGAGCCGGCTCCCGGCGAACTTGGGATCAGATTTGGTACTAATCAGAGCCGGGGCGCGGGATTTTTATAGCTTAGACCCTCTCCAGGAATCACGCAGAACTTGCCTAATAAGCTGACGCTCTCCCTGACAGCCCGATTGCGTGCCCCGATCTACTGCTGAATAAATCATGGGGGCCCGTCGGAGCGGCGATGGGCCGAGTTTCGCTATCGCAACCCCAAATCTCACGTCCAATTATATCAACAGATATTTATCGCCTCTGCAGTGACGTCAGCCGGGCCGGGGGCCGGGGAGCAGGATGCCCCCCCCACCCCATTGACAAAAATACTTGAATGAGATTTCCTAGCGGGCGCGTACTATGAGAGGTCACTCCGGGGAAACTTTCCACTCACGGGCCGGCCCGCGGCGAGGGACCCGACCCGAGCGGGGCCGGGGCTGCTATCCCGGGCAAGCTCCTTCTCCATCCCGGGTCTTTCCCGTCCCCTCGGCCTCCGCCGCCTCCGAGCCCGCCCGCGCGGGGCGACTGTGGCGGGCCGGCGCGGGAGGCTCCGCGGGGCGCGGGTCTTGCGTGGGTCCCGTCTTTGCCCCGCTGCCGGGGTGGGCCCGGGCCGGGGCTGCGAAGCGGGCAGGGGCGCAGCCGGGCCCGCGGGGAAGAGGCAGAGCAGGTGCCAGCGCCGGCAGGGACCCGCGGCAGCGCTGGCACCGGAGCTGTCAGGGACCCCGCCGGCGGGAGAGGGGCGGAAAGGCCCCGGGGCGGCGGGGAAGGCCGAGACAGCCGCCAGGGCCGCCGCGGAGCATCTGCCGGGCAGGGAGCGTCGCCCGGGGGGCGCTGCGCTCCTTCTGCCCCGCCACCGCTGGCAGCGCCGCCTGCTCGTCCTGGCCCCGGCTCCGCGCTGCCGGCGCCCGCTCCCGCGGTCTGGCCCGTGCTGCTCTCCACTACTTTCCCACTGCGGATGCGTGAGGGCAACACCTGCCCTTTTTCCCCCTTCTCGACTCCACTCGCTGATCTTCCCCACCTCTTCAACGCCATGGCCGTGCGCTTTCCCTGTGTGCCCTCCTCAGCTAAGGCCTTCCCCTCCAGTCTGTCCTAATCCCACGTGGAGCTTTTTTCGAAGTGTTCTCCCATGACCAGTATGTCTTCAGGCTCCAGACCATATTACATCAATATCTCCACCTGGGTTTCTTGCCCTCTGATCTCTTCAAGAGGAAGTGCTGCCTATGGAAATAACTTCTGCCCAACATCCATTCCATGTGTAATGTGTGTTCTTCCATTTTTGCATCCCATTATCTTTGCCAATGTCTCTCAGTCCTCCTTCTCCACTGCCTCAGTTGAAACATCAATCACGTTCTTCCCTTTAAATTGGAGAACTTTACAGAAAACCTATTGGTTTTATCTTGTCTAGACAATAAACTCCTGGGGTCACACACTTGAGTGTCTCCCATTGCAGTGAGGAGTTGGGACAGAACAGGTGGCCACATGATATTGATGCAAAGTGATAAATCTGAACTCCATTTCCTTAATAAAATAACAAAATTAAAACCACTTAATGTATGAGGTTGGCCACAGCCCAATTCTGAGCATCTCCTTAGAGATGCTCTAAACTTCAATTTTAGTTGTACCTAGCTCCAGCCTCAGATGCACTTTTTGCAAAGTGCCAAAGAATCAGATCTTGTGCATCATGAAGAAACAAATGGAAAAACAAGTAGTAGTACCAGACATTTAGCTCTTCATTACCACTTTTTGCTCAGGCATTCATGGACTGAAATGTGTATTACAGAACAGAATATATTGTGTAGCAAGTCACAGCAGCAGTTATTTGTATGCTTTTAAAGCGTGTCAGCATGGCTTTCAGTGAGAACAAGAGGTTCAAAGAAACAGGAGCTCAGTTCAATCAATTGAAGGAAAATGTAAGAGGTACTTATAAACTCAAACCCTTTAAAATGTGCTCTGGGGTGGGTTTTATCACAGTGTCTCCATTTTTATGTTTAACAAACTCTTTAAAAACACAAAAGCCTCTTAAAATAATGTGACCATAAATGCAAAGAAAGAAGAATTTTGACCAAAATATTTTTGTGTGTGTGTGTTACAGGTGAGATCTGGATAAGACAGAGCTGCATTTCTCCAAAAGATTGATGCCAGTGAGAAATGGCCCAGGTTATGTTATGTTTCTATAATTTACAGCATTATTTAGGTCTCTTTAGGCAGACAGTTTTGTCCCTTGGAAAAATCCAGATATAGCAAATGCAATATAGAAGCAGGCTGAGGTCCTCAAGTTTTCACAAGAGCTGTACAACCTGCTAGTTTCTTCTCCTCCATTTTTTTTTTCTTCCTCCTGGCTCTGAGCATGGTCTGCAATGTCTCACACAAGCTTGTTTCTAAGCCAACATGGTCTTATTACCCCACTTTCCTCATAGATCCTGAGTGATGTGTGAGAGGGCTTGCAGCAATGCAGGGAACACTGTGAGACAGTTGGATGTCTTGATAATGAGGAATATAAAATATCACAGATACATAAACCAAAAAGCACTTCCCTCAGCACTTCAAATGCAGAACTGACTGCCTAGGAATATAAAAGTCCTTTCTCCAGAGTCACTAGCTTCTGAGTGAAATGTCAGCTGTCACTCCTGAAGGAGACTGAAACAGAAGAAATCTTGGCTTCTCACCAGATGGGTGAAAAAAGAAGACAAGGAGGATATCAGGTACATCTGGATTAGAGATTTTTGTTTAGTGTTATAGCTTGAGATTAGCATACCTTCAATAAGAAAAGTGTTCACATTTGACTCACTCTGCAAACATCAGGAGCAAACAGAAATTTCAGTGAATCACAAAATAACATTGTCTAGAAATAAAAAGCACTATTGAGGCCCATTTCCTCTCCTCTGACTTGGGTTGAGTGCCCTTTAGCCTTGGTGATCTCAAACTCAGGCACCTACTGAAAAGCAATTCCAGCTGCTCTGAGGTAGCTCAGGGAAAGCAAAAGCATGCCCAGAGCATGATGCACCCGCCACAACAGAGCACCTTCAGGCTTCTGGAGACGTTCACCTTGTTCCCTTGTCTATAAAGGGAGTGCAGACAACCACCTTTGCCTGGTCACTGAATTCTTAGACAGCAATGTGAGGCGAGAAGAATCCCCTCCTCACTGACTGACCACAGCAGAGAGATCACCCAGCTCTAAGTATGGTAATGCAGAGGGGATGATGTTAAACTGAGGGTATGGCTCTTACCCCAGGTATTTCTGAAGATGTCCAACTACAAACATGGAAGGACACACACTGGATGTAGATCAACTTTCTACCACAGTGCAATATTTCATTACCACTTTGTCAGAAGGCAGTAAGGGTTTTTTGCATTGGTGAGTTCAGCAAGCATTTCCACATCTCAAAGTACCCCTTCATTCCTGATCCCTGTGATCAGACACGCCATCTTACAGTCTGACTGTTTCAGGTGGACTCAGCTCATCTCACCCACTCTGAGATGCCAGCAATCATGCACTGACACATGTGTCCATCACACTTCCATTTCATCTTTTGATAGTCTTCATACAAAGAGATCTATATCTGATAGTTATAAATATGATGGATTCTAGGACAACTGAGAGAAAAAGAAAAGAAAAATTCAGGGTATCTTACTCTGCCTGAACGTGATAAGCCACTTTAAGAACACAATACATTTGCCTGTTATTATTAGCAGACCAAGTTTGCTAGAATAATCATAGAGAACCTCAATTAAAGTGAGTTATAAAAATCAATCTAAATAAATCAATTAAATACAAAAGAGTATGCTGTAGATCAGGATGAAGAATTAAACTGATAAGGATTTCAGCTATCTGCCCTTGCTTCTGACCCCAGAAGTCTTCAAAATTCTCTCCTTCACTTTTAATTTCTCTTTCATTTCTCAATTACCTTGCTCTGGGAAGGAAGTCACATGCTCCTGTCACAGAGATTTTCAGTGGTGCACCTCAATCTTACAGCAGAGCTCCACCTATTACTTGTACAAGATTTTCCTACAATCCTGTGAGAGAGAGCGAGAGAGAGAGTAAAGCACCTTAATTTCCCAAACTTTCCAGTGGGGAAAACAGCATTAGAGGGTGAAGAAATTTATCAGGTATCTGTCCAGGAATTGTGTAAGAAGCAGGAGTGAATCTTGCATTATCTGAGACTAAGTTCATTAGCTCAACCAGAGGACTATTTTCATACACAATTTCACATTCATACTCTTGATCCTAGATATCTGCTCACAAGACATAATTTTATGGGTTTGGGGGTCCCAGCAGAAGGAAAAATTCCTCAGGAATATCCTCTCGGTTCCACCATGTCTAGGAGGAGCACAGCCGTTCCCAGCAGCTCACACATGGGTGGATTTGCAGGGATGGCCTGACCCCCAGTTGAGCACGGGCAGTGTGCACTGCTCAGGAATCCCAAGCATGGACCTACTGCCCCAGCCAGAGCCTTCCCTTCACCCAAAGCCCTGCCTGTTCAGGGGGTAATTCCCACCAGCAAGGGTCACACGGGGAGGAGCTGCTCCCATACCCTCTTGCACAGCACCAAAAAGCACTTCTGGAGGCCTCACAGCATTGCTCTCTTCTTCTGAGCAGGGAAGGGACTTGCAGAGGCTGTGAGAAGCATGCAGGCAGGAAAGTGCTGTGCCTCTCTCCTCCTGACAGCCCTCATCCAGGGAGGCAACAGCTGACCTTTATATTTACCTCGCAAGACTTCTCAGCTGCTATTCTTGCTCTCAAATAAGGGCTGGAGAAGGCTGCACAGGCACGTGCATGAGCCCTCTATGCTGTTAATGACAATGCTGCAGGAACTAATCTCACAGTTATTGGTAGCAACAAGGAAATCCATCAAACAGGCATGTCCCGGGAGTGCCGAGCAACTGGTATTCCTGATTGTTTTGGTGTCTGGGTACATTTGGCCATGAAAGAAATTTTGCTGGCTAGCTGCGTATCCAATTTGTCTGTCTGTCCTTGGTGCAGAGTGAGGCTAGGACAAGGATTTGGGTTTGCATCTGGCCTGCATCTGGAAGAAGCCACTGAGACAGCCAAGTTCACTTCAGTTCGGAGTGGCTGAGATACAGACACACACAGCCACGATGGACAGCAGGGTATGGCTGCAGTGAGCAAAACAGGGGATGCTGAGCCAGGGGAGGGCAGGCACTGGGCACACCACTGGCCAGGGGGAAGTAGAGGAAACCAGGGTGGACCTTCAGGGAAGGGCACGGAGGGAATTTCACAGTGCCTCTCCCCAGGAACATCTCTGTCCCAGGAGGTTAGAGCCTGGAACTCACCCTGAACTTGGGGCTGGGAGGGGGGCACAGAGGGGAGCCCACAATGCTGTAGCCAGCATAGATGGCTGTTAGCAGGCTTGTTCCAGGAAGTCTGTGAAGAACTGTCCACAAAAGGCCAGGAGCAGATGAGAGTCTGTCTGCCCAGCTAGGATGCTGCTATGGGAAAGACCACGGGGCCAGAGATGGCTTCAGCCTCCAAACACACCACTGACACCAGGGACCCTGCCTCGATCTTATCATGCGCAGCACCAGGGCTCTCATCAGCCAGTAGTGTCAGCAGCAAGGTTTAGTGCATTTTGCTCTGATGTTGTAGGCAAGTCATGAGCGTGGGATAACCAGGCAGCCGGGGTAACAGATCTGAGCACTACTAGAAAATTCAAGAGAAATATTTGAGCACAACTGAGCTGTTATGGCATTCTCCAGCATCCAGGCAGAAGAGATTTGAGCAAACTTTTGGATCTATGCTCTTTTCAATGGCCAACCCCCTGTTCTCCTGTTGGAGAAGAAGGTAATGGAATAAATGCTGGAGTTTGAATTTTCAGGAAGTGAAACCCTCATTCAAGTGCAAAACATCCACCATGTGTGCTTGTTGTGAGCCAGGATTTCCTTCACAATCATAGAATCACAGAATAGTTTGGCTTGGAAGGGACCTTTTAAAGTCATCTAGTCCAACTCCCTTGCAATAAGCCCAGACACCTTCCACTCAATCAGAGCCCTATCCACCCTGATAGTGAAGGTTTCCAGGGAAGGGACATCTATCATCTCTCAGGGCAACCTGTTCCATTTTTACCACCCTCATTGTAAAAAAATTCCTCCTTGTATCTAAATTAAATCAACTCTCTTTTAATTTAAAACCATTACCCCTTGTCCTATTGCAACAGGTCCTGCTAAGTAGTTTTTCCCCATCTTTCTCATCAGCCCCCTTTAGGTACTGGAAAGCACCCTAAGGTTTCCCCAGAGCTTCTCTTCTCCAGGCTGAACAACCCCAACTCTCTCAGCCTTTCTTTATAGGAGGGCTGTTCCAGCTCTGTGATCATCTTAGTGGCCCTCCTCTGGACTCACTCCAACAGGTCCATGTCTTTCCTGTGCTGAGGACCCCAGAGCTGGATGCAGTAATGGAAAACACACGATATATTCACATGTAAAAGTATATACAACATGGGAATGAGACTGAAAAATGAAAACTGACTAGAGGGGGAAAACAATCAGTGAAATTAAAGGACTTCTGTTATACCAAGGGCAACTTCTGACCTGAAATCATGTTATGACTTCAACTGTTGCTAAAAAAAAAAAAAAAAATTTCAAGCTAAAGACATCATCCAGCTGTGTCATCAGGGCTGACAATCCCCAAATAAACACCAGAAGATCTGAGAATTAATCTTCTTTAAAAACATTATGATTTTGAAAACAATCTCAATATCTGGGGGAAAAGGAGATGAGGGCAGAACAATTTGGAGTACTTGAGACGTTGCAACTGCATTCTCACTCCTTTCAAGTGAGGAAATATGGGAAGAAATACAAACACACTATCTATCTTGAATGGCTGGGCAACGAGCTATATATAGAACCTGCTCTGTCCTACTTAAGTTATGACTAATGCTAAACAATTAGAAATTCAGATGTCTGGGTATTTGAAGTAGCAAACATCTCTAATGCACCATTTGTTGTTCATTAAAAAATAGAAGAATCAAAGTCTCTCTAAGCTCTGACTAGGCTGCACTTAACAGGTGCATGTTGCTGGAAGTGGAGCCCCATGAGACTAATTGAAAGGGATAATGAACAAGATGAGGCGTTTCTTGGAAAAAAAGATTGTTGTCTTTGTAATGACCACACTCATGCCAGAGACTGCAAATTCTTTAGGGAAGAGACTTTCTTTTTTATACCATGCCTGCCTGGTGTCTAGCACAGCAGTGCCCTAGTCTGTGACTAGGAATCCTAAGTGCTACTGCAATTCAAGCAGTACAATATAGTAAATAGTAGTATTAAATTAGCTGGGTACGTGAAGTTGGTTTTCATCAGCATCTCTGGTGTACAGGATCAACAAACATTTCTCTAAGCCAGAGGCCAATGCTGTTTTATTTGAAAACACTTCATTTTTAGGAGAAGACAATTCTAGTACGAAACTACAGTTTACTCTTAGGATTTTGGCAGGATTTTTTGTCTGGTCTGCCTAATTCAGGGCTGCAGTGTCTGGACTAGGTTTTGATACAGTCAAGATGAAAGACTGGGTGAAGGGAATCAAAGTACAGAATAAAACCACAAATCTTGCCAGCCAATAAGTGAAGAAATTATGAGTCTCCCCCAGACAAAATCTCCACATTTCTCAGCCATTCCCTATATCACTGTAGGTTGCTGTAATTGCAAAGCATGCACTTAAATTAATGAATTTATTCACTGGTGGTTTCCTTTATCTCTTTTCTGCTTTTTCTTCATTACAGATGTCATGGCAGGGGCCATGGATGGCACTGCCACTCACACATCACCATATATTATTTTGTCAGTATCATAGGAAAATTTTAGTCTGAAGGGAAATACTGTCTTTACTCTTAATTCCTGATACTGGAAGACCAAAGTCATGTAGCAATGAGGTATTGTAGTTGCCTCTTTACAACCAGGACTTTCCAAGAATCTTAGAAGAATCTTTGGCCTGGGGATGTCATGAAGAACCCTTCTGTTCTGTCCGCATGGATATGAAAATCTAGTAGGACAGATTATTAATATTCCTAAGCACTAAGTTTTTGACTTCTTCTTCACCAGGATACAGTGGTGCCAGTGGCCTGACATCAGGCCTGATATCAGGCTACTTGATAAGAAACATCCCAAACTGTTTTGCAAATACTACCACTGAACAGCCATATACAACTGATTTTGTTTAGCACAGAAATGCCTTCTGTTCTGAGATAGCCCAACACCACCCAGAATCAAGGCCCACAGACTGGGCTAAAACTAGCACCAGGACACATTGGAGTGCTGCATCCAAGCAAGGCTGCAAGATGGAGGTGTTCAAGGCAAGCCTAGCCCAGGCAATGGGCGCAGAGATGCTTGGACTATCCAAGTTTGTTTCACACTGCTCTGACAAAGAAGAGCCTTGCTGAAGGCTGGTGGCTCCTCAAGTGTCTGTGCAAGAGCAGGTACATGGGTTTGGAGCAGCAGAGGCTCAGCACTATCACTGCGTGCTGCTGTACATGCCCTGGTATCACCAGTAAAACAGAAACTTGGCTAAAACTACCTGGGTAAACGCCAAGAGCTCTTCAACACCCATCTCTGACATAACCTAGCTCATTGTGAAGGACAGAGAAAGGATGAAATCTTTGAGTTAGTTACTGAAGTGGAGAGTCACAGTTGCCTCTTCACAACAGTTGGCCTCAAGTCCACAGCTCCTCCTAGGATGCTTTCAAATGGGAGAAGATAGCTGCTAGCAGAGGAGCCAAAGCTTTTTTTAACCTTAAAAAATAACATCAGAACAGTAATCAGTAAATAAAGTCTAATTTTAGGCAATACTTGAGTTGACAGTTTATCTTTTGAGTCAGCCACATATATGGGCATACAAAGGTTGGGAATGTCCCTATAAGGCTTTTCCAGTTCCTTCAGTGAAAGCTGTGTGAAAAATAATTTTAGAGGAGCCAAAATTAAGGTGTTAACAGTGACTGCCATTGACCTTTGAGTGTTGCTGTAAGACAGCAGCATGAATAATAATAATAAACTCCCTAAGGTTGCCTCTCTTCAGTTTTCTATGAGTATTTTGTCCCCGGGGAAGATTTTAAAAATTTGTGGCTCAACCAGACAGCTCATCTGAATCTGCAAGGGATGCCACCCCAGGACGAGGGCTCAGCAGTGCCTCTGCCATGAAACCTGGATTCCAAGGGACCAGGAAACACATCCAGTAAAAAGGTTGTCACAAAAGCACTTGGAGTTTAGTCAGGATTGCTCCCAGGCTTGAGAATAAGAAGGAATCTCCTAGCATCCTCTCTCTGCTGCTAGGAGAATGAAAAGGATCCCTGGGTATAGTGTAGGGAGTACATCTCAGTTCCTTGTTTGTCCTATCTGTATTAGTGATCCTGAATGGGAAAAGGTACTGGTTTTGACTCAGAGGGGATGAAATTTTGCATCCTGAAATCTAGGGCTTTGACACTGACTGTAATTAAACTTTTTTTGGCCTCCAAGTGAAAAGCACACACTCTCCTCCTATTTGTCTTGGCAAAGCTTTTGGCAGAGCTGTGTGATGGAGGCTGGCTGACTGTTGCAGAACAGCAATGGGAAGGAGATGCCAATAAGAAGAAATGGATGAACTGGAAAATAAGGGCATCAGTAAATGAACTGGCTTCTAAATGGCAACAGGTGATTGAACTGCATCCTCATGTCTTTATCATGTCAGCAGGAACAATGCAGTAGGCACATATCTGTGACTCAAGATACCCTCCAATTCCACCACTAGAGTGACTGTGCCTAAAAGGCAGGATTTGTCTCTGGATCCTTTTGCTATTTCTGTTAATGAATAAATCTCAAATTGAAGAAATAACAAGAAGAAATATTGACAGATTCACAACCTACCAAGATTTCCAGGAGAGCTCTATTTAGACCCAGGAAACACTCAAGCAGGTCCTCCAGGGAGCAAGGAAAGAAGGCATTTATCCACTCTGAGACAGTAGGAATTGTGCAACATGGGATTTTTTTGGTGTTGTAACTGGGTACTATATCTCTTGCTGCAGACACATATCCTCCCTCCTTCAGCAGTTTAGTGTCATGTGAGGACAAGCTTCTAATAAAAAATATGTCCTACATACATACCTACCTAAGGGGTATAATCCCAGTTTTGTGCCCTCATAACAGGTCTTCATTTCAAAAAATGAGTTACATGATAATCCCTCAAAAAATCCATTCAAGTCAGCACCAAGCAGAGTCAAATCTACTAATGGAAAACAAGGCACTACCTGACTCTTCTTTTGTAGAGAAGGAAAATGAAGTCCCAGTTTGGGATCAAGGCCAGATTTTAAATCTTGAACATCATCCTGAAGTGCAACCTTGTCTGTCTGTATGACTCTGCTTGAGATAACACATGGAGCTTGAGGCAGAGCTGCCTCATGTTCCAAAGAACCAATGCCATGGCTTAAATATCTGTACACACTATCTCTCATTATGACTGGAGCCACAAGAAATAAGTTTCCCATCTGCATGTACTTCCACCACAGCATCCTAGAGGTCCTGTTCAGTTTGACTTCAGTCCTCCAAGATTTGGACATCAATGCTGCCAACTGCAGAGGAGTTGCAGACAACAGTCTGGTGAATCTCTTCATGCCCATTGACACCTGCCAATAGCCTTTCTCTGTTCAATAATGAAAACAAATTGTTTACTTATCCTTCAGCCTCCAGTTATGGCTAGGGTGTCACTTGAAACAGACTAAGATGTTTTTAAGAATCTAAACTGAAGTTAATCTTCCAGTGACTTCTTCCTTCAGACAATAAATGCTGTGATATCATGACATGTATAATTCCTAGTGGTTTTGGAGAAATAAAGAAATATTTTGACAGGCACAGTTTCAAATGGGGCACATACATAGTTTACACTGTAAATAACCTGGCCTTCTCCAATTTGCCAATTTACAGCATCGTATCATGCCACTCACTACCGAGGACACCAATCTCAGACTGTATCTCCCAGCTGGATTTTCCCTGAGGAACTAGCCATAAACCAGATGTGTCTTCAGTTGTACCGTGCTTCTGAGTGCTGAAGAAGTAACAACTATTGCAGTGCTTACCATATCTCACAAATACAGCACAGGTCTGTCATTCACTTGCCATTGCCTTCCACCAAACATCTCTGTCTGCCTCCTACTCTGTGTTCCAGGGCCTGATCATGCAGCCCTGTGCTCAGGGGCTCTGATGGCAAGCGCTCTGTGGCTTAGGGACTTGGCAATCCAGAGACAGGTTTTGTGTTTGATACAATAGAATCTTAATAGGATGGTATAGGATTTTATTTTGTGAACCTGTCTGAGCAAAGATTGATTGAGAAGTGCTCTGTCTGTGAATGACATCTGCATTAAAAATAAACAAGCCCCCTAACAGATCCTAACGCATGACTGTGATAGGAAAAAGAGAACTGCAGCTATACAACCCATCTGTAAAACTGGCAAGATCCCTTTTCTCCTAGGAAAGATATCTTTGCATCTGACACTGCTGCCCTTACACTGAAAAAGGAAGGAATTGATTTTATAATTGACTGCAGAAGCCCTGATTCTTCACAATATAAACAATACAGACAATCATCCACAGCTCAGCTTTCCAATGGAAATACCAGAAATTCCAACAGTGCTTTGTAAGGCTGGTGGGTTACTTGCTTTGTGCCTCTAGCTAAGGAAATTACATCTCTTCAAAAAGAGAACAATGGAATGATTTTTATCAAAAAAGGGGCTAAGCTTTGTGATTTCCCATTATTCATTTATTTGGCTGGAATCTTCCCATGCCTACAGGTGGGAGCCAAGAGGTGGTGCTAGAACTCAGCTGTCTTGTACCCAGCAAACATCTATTCCATCTGGTTTTCAGGTAAAAGATGGCTGGATTTCTTGTGCTTTACTCTCTCTCAGCTCTCCGTGCTTTTAGGAAGACTATAACCTGTTTTGCAGTTTTAGGAGCTAGCTATTCTGGAAAGCAATCACCTTCAATTCTCCTTGCTCATTTCCTAAAGTTCTTGAAAACTGTACACCCAGAAGCACTCATTATCAATATAATGAGAACAACTACCTCAAATGCAAATACTCATGAGTTAATCCCATCTCTTGGTCCCTAAGCTGAGCACCAGAGCCCCACACTACCAAATATGCATGAGTTTAAAAATGCTTAAAACTGACACCAGGCCTTTCATCAGTGACAATGTCCTGCTTCAGGGATGAAGTACCAGAGGCTCTTTCAGTGACAGTGAATTGCACTGTATTTCAGGTTAAGGACCTTGAGTAACACAGCAAGAACAAAGCCAGAGTGAGTTACAGCATCACTGACAGGAGCATCTGCCATAGCTGAGGCTTTTCCTGACCTGCTGGTAAATGGCTGAACTGAGAAGTCAATCCTCTTGGAATTGTTCCCTCTGTGCACCACCCTCAAAAGGAAACTTCCATGCTGCGGTGGAAATTTGAGCAACAATAGGAAGAGCAGGTACATCTTGGCAGAGAGAAACCCAGAATGAGGTTTCAGTGGTAGGTTTGCAGCACAGACCTCTCCAAATCAAAGAAAGAGACCACAAGAGCAGTGAATAGTCATTTTCATTATCAACTAACAGTTGATAATGAAAATTATCAACTAACTTATGACTTGTTACCTGCACCACCATTTAGCAACTGATTTTAAAAGGCCTCCAAAAGAATCCCCCTCTTGCAGCCTCAAGTGCATTTTCTATATTAAACGCCATTAAAATCTGGGCAATTGCACCTCCTTCATCAACTTTAATCTATGAAAATAGACCACAAAGGACTGTTAATTCTGAATCAACAAGAGGTAGCTAATAAAATGTAATATCATGGTCAATGGTTAGGTAATTTCTTTAAGAGCTCCTAAACAATTAGCTGATAGAACACTTGAAGTAAAATTTTCATAAGCTGCTCATGCATAAATCTGGTTTCATTTCATCAGAAAAAGAGCATACTGAGATAAAGAATTCAAATGCTAGGACATGACATAGTTTGTCATTGTTATAATCTCATATCATGTATACAATATTGCATTGGTATGCACTAGACCCATTCTCTTTTGGACAAATGGCCACCTTCCATTTTGGGATAAATGTAAGCATCAATTGTAGTACTCTAGGGAATCAGACAATAAGTAATACCATTTTCTGTCTCCAAAATGTTCACCAATAATGCCATATACCAGTATAACAAGCAGGGCAAGTTTATTGGACATTGGTTTTGGAAGGCTATCCTACTGAAAGAGGCTGAGAAGACTAAAGCTGCTCATAAAGAAAAGCAGAAAAGCTCATGCCATGATCAGAGCAAGCTCTGGGCACACAGCTCCAAGTACTGCAAATCTGACCTGGCGCCTGCCAGTATTGGATCAAAAGAGCTGCAGCCACCTGGTGCAAAGTGCTGCTGGATCAAAATTCTTCAAAAGCAAGTTAATTTTGTACCAGCGGGGTTTGTGCTGCTCTGGGTATCATCTGTTCCCCCAAAAGCTGGCACAGAAGATGGAGGCAGTATAAATACCAAGGCACGTGATGTGAGTAATTTGACAGAAATGGGAGCGTATATTCATGCTCCAGCTGGATCAGTGGGTGATCTGGTGGAGAGCAGTTCTACCAGCAATGAATGTGGCATCACCACCGAAAAAAGAGAGGGGGCTTTCAGACTGAGAACTGCCTGAAAAAGGAGTCCAAAGTACGAACAATTATCTTTTGTCGCTTTATTCTTTCACCAAGGTTTTGACAAAGAAACACCATTTTGTCAGCTTTTATCTTTCATGTTCTATGGACGCTTGTCCAAATGGGGAACAATAGTACATTTAGACTACAACAGAATATTTTGCTTAAAATAGCCCGTTTGGCAACATATACCCAAGTTTCATAATAAAACAGCAATAGCCTGGTTCTTTAGTATTTTTAATAAACTGAGAAGACTAATGCATTTCAAAAAAGACACAAAACAACAGATAAAGAGTTTTGAGCTCTCATGGTCCCGCCCTCTGCCAAAGAACATATGACTAAACTAAGTCACAAGATGAGGAGATTATTTCCTTTTTTCCCCTAAATTAATTCTGTTACTGAGCTATGTCTGAAAGGCTATATATATATATATATATATATATATATATATATATATATATATATATATATAATAGGTATTATTACAGTAGAACGTCCTTCACAATTTAGAGTTTGCCCATGGCTGAGTGGAGACAACTGGTGGATGTGTTTATTCTATCAGAAATACCTGAGCCAGCATTTTCAGGTGAGTCCTTAACTAGCAATTGATGCATGCTTGCTAATGCAGGATCACAAGAACCACCAGCTCCAGAAGGAGCACTTGGGGTGATCTAGGGAAAATTTTGTAGTTCCTGGGCTTTCTGCTCACCATTGTGTTTTTTGAGAAGTTTAATTTCCCACCTTTTTGTGGACAGCCACGTCCCCTCTTGTGTAAGGAATAAGAGCTAGATTAAGGCTAAGACTTAAGAGACCCATGCTCCTTTCCTCTCTGGTCCTGTTGTCCTCAGTGACTGCGAGCAAGCCATGTGGTGTTTCAGTGCCTGACTTATTTAAACCTGAAGTATTCCTTCCGAAGATGCTTACAGTGAAGAATAGAGGGCACCAAGATGTGCCTGTCCCAGAAACCCTACGACCCCATGTGAGATACACATGGTCTGCCCCTCCCTAGGTCATCTCAGTGGTTCCAGTCCCCCAGCACTGTGATCTCTCCTCGCCTTCTACCAGGTTTTTCTGAGCTCGCAGATGGATGTCTCAGTAGAATGCCTCTAATCAGGCACAATATTTTGCATGTAGTTAATCATTCATATGGGACTCTACTTTTCAAACAGTTCAGATTTTCCTAATTAATGTTTTGCATCATGATCGTATTTACAGTAATTGGGACTGATATTTGAAGTACAGTAAAAGCTGTCATCTCATTCCCTCCTAAAGAGCCCAATTACCTTCATTTGTTAGCAAATTCATACTAACATTTGGGTTTATTACACTTGACAACATAAAGCCAGCTCCTCTCACATAGCTCAGCAGAGTAACATCAGCCCAACCATGAAAGATGCTGCAGACCCAGTCTTGAAGGGTAGAGCTGGCAATGCCTTCCTGACTTAGATCCTGACAGCAAAATCAATCCAAAAGTGTATCCAGAACAAGAATTTCCCTCGTGCCCATGCTAGTTGTCAGCCCATCACTACTGAGGAAGATGACAGCATTTGTAATCAGACGTTTCTCTGACATTCACATGCTGCAGGAGCTAACCCGTGCCCAGGTTCCCTCAGCCCAGCTTCCACCTAATTCCTCCTGCCTGGTGTTTTCAATTAGCACCTCTGAAGGCTTCCAGCCAGCCAAGAGGAAATATTAGGCACAGAAACTGGGTCAAAAGTCAGGCCATGTGAACCAAAGCATTAGTCTTTTTAGGTTCTCACATGTCTGGATTATGGTCCTAAAGGACAGCTGTGGAGTGGCACAAGCAACTCGTGTCACTGAAAGCCATAGCTGCTACTGCATCCAAAAGTTAATTTTGTGAAGGGGTATTAAAATGCATCTGTGAATTAATCTGTGTCACTTAGCCATAGACACCTGAGCAAGGTGTTCATAAGAGTGTTGTGTGGGTGCTTCAGAGCGAGTCAGCCATTCCTCAGATGGGAAAGGAGATGGAAGAGTGCCATGCTTGCTTCTCATTCTGGGAAGTCCTATTTCAGCTACTGATTATTACCTAATAACCTAATCAGCAGTAACAGCAATATTTGGCACTTATAAACACTTTATATTCAAAAAGCTACAGAAGCAGATTAGGTGGAAAATTAATCCCTAACTAATTAGCAAAGGAAACAAGGAATAACAATATTTTAGGATCAGAAAACAGAGCTACAGAATCAAGGTCATATCACTAGAGCACAGCCATTCATTTGTTTTGATGTTCTGTAGGGAAACAGGTGTTTTTCAGCAGGGAAATAAGGTAAGCTATGATTTTAACAGATGTTAGTGGGTCAAGGTCAGAACTAGGGAAATGCTTTGAGTTGCCTAATTAATAAACATTTAAACACCAAGAAAAAAAAATCTGTAGATCATACTCACCCCAGCCACATCAGAAGTTTAAAAAGGGCTTGTTACAGTGTGTTAGTGAGCGTGAAAGACACCTCCCTGCCTGGGGTAAACAAGATGTGAATGAGAAACAGAAATCAGAAGGTCTCACCCTTCCCACCTACCTACTAAGAAAACCAAATTTCTCTCTGCATGAAATTTCATCACAAAGTTTTCCAACTGAAATCAGTTCCATGATTCAACAGTTCAATAAGAAGAAAGCCCTCTCTCTCTCTCTCTCTCTCTCTCTTTCTCTCTTCTTGGTAATTTTCCCAAGAGTTTCCTCCAACTGTTTTAGCTCTTAATTTATATCTCTCTCTCTCTCTTTTCTTCTCTTTTTTTTTCTACAAGCAACTTCTTCCCCAAGCACCTATCTACAACTGAATCCTACTCTAAATTCATGTCAAGATCAGCTTATGTATTCATTGCTGAATGAATTTCAAATATGTGCTCCTTGTGTTCTTTCCCTAACAGGATAGAGAGGCCTCTTGAGTTGCTTTAAATGTCTCATTACAAATGCTTCATTAGAAACTACGTCACAGATTGTGTCAATCTGGTCCACACTTTCATGCCAAAAAGTAAAGACTTTCAAGCTGTGCCTTTCTTACCATTAAGTTTCCAATCTGTTTTTAGAATCTCAATCAGTTCTTTAAGGAATGCAAATGTTACTTCTCCCTTTAGTGCTGAAACTAGCCATTGGGAAATGCACATGCATAATGCTTTCCTGTTCCTGCATGTATTGAAGCAATAATCAATGCTGGAAGGGCAGGCTACCTCCGTATATTTTCCGAAGGACACACAGACCTCCTACACTCCCAGGGACAGATCGCCTCCTTCGTATTGTCTGAAGAGAAATAATTCAGTTGAAATCAATATTTCATGTGACAAGAGTTTAATCAATATCAGTGTGAGAAGCTGAAGACCACTGGGGCTGAGGCTGAAGTTATGACAATGTAATATGAGTCAAGTTTCTTTGGGCCTGTTTTTCCCCTCAGCCAGACATGGCTAACACCACCTAAATGTACTTATCTCAAGGGACTGCTCTTAGCTGCCACTTTCTGCATAGAAACAACTTGGTTCCATTATTGATTCTTACATACTCAGCAGTCCTACCTGCTTTACAGGCACTGTGAGCCTCAGTTTTGTCAGAAATGCTTACCCTGCTCTTTAATATCGGAATGGTAGAGGCCTTCTCCTTCTGTGCTTTCTAAACCATGTGGTGAAAGATAGTTTTATTCTTTTCCTTGCTGCTGCTGCTAAGTCAGCCTCAGAAAATAAGTTAAAAACTCCTATTTGGTAGGAAAACATAAAGAACTTCTACAGAAAAGTGTTCTCAAGCAGATTATTAGCAGTTAAAACAGAGGCAAGCAGTGGAAGTGTGACATGGAAAACTCAGTACCTTGGATATTGGAAGCTCAATCCAAGAGAAAACAGAAGGTAGGATATACGAAATGCACCACAAATTATTCCTTGCTGACTGTGGTGGAGCAGAAGGTGGGTAGGTCACCTATGCTGCTGGCAGCTGTGCATCCACACAGCCTCACCTGTCTGATGGTCCTGGCTGAGAAACACCACACCATTGTCTTGCATCAAGGTAGGATCAGAGACTCTGCAGCCTCTCACGTTAATCTTTCCTTACCATCACCGAGGTTTCCTAAGACCCAACCACAACATCAACACAGCCCACGAATTTTCATCCTATCAAAACATAACCTGCAGAGTGTGACTGTGTTTCATTTGGTCTTCTTTGTATTAACCCCTCTAGGTCACTTTCATCTACCCACAGACACTTTGTTTCCTAGGACTGCATCCCCCACACTATTCTCCTCTAGACTCTACATCTCTTTTGCAGGACAGTGGACATGAGACTGGTCACCAGACTACAGTGATGCCTTATCGTGAGTGAGTAAAACACTCCCTGTCACACATCCCAGCATGTTATCCGCTTTTTTTAATCCAAAAAAAAATGTCACACAAGTTCCGTAGAGATCTGTTGCAATTCCTAGGCTTCTTTCAGTAGATACATGTCTACTGAAGACTCTCATTTTAGGTTTGTGTCTTTTTCTTCCTAAAAGTAAAATTTTGCTTACTGATCTGTAGCTTTTTAGCCCAGTGTGGGGCTTTTAAAAAATTTTGCTAGGAACACTTCAGTCCTTTGTTGTTCATGCTGCCTCTCCCAGTTAGGAGTCATATGCAGGTTTAACAGGTATATTCTCTATTCCATCATCCAAACCACTAATGAAATACATAATATCAAGCCCAAGTTATAAGTCTTTGAATGCATCTCCTCACTTGGAAAGGTAATCATAACCTCTCTCTGAACAAGATTTTTAAAACCAGGTTTACACTGTCTGTGTTGCATTTTCATTTAGAGCAATCTTCTTCAAACTTATTTAACAAGAACCAGTCATCCCTTCCAAAAAATAAAATAAAATAAAATAAAAATCCACGGACCATCTTGTGCAATGACACCACATGAGACTTAGGTGTGGCGAAAACTAGGTGAAAGTTTTTTTGTCCTCCTTCCTCCTTTTGCCTTCCCAACAAAGAGCGTGCACACATTTCTTTTTAACTGTTGTTAGCACCCATTTTGCAACTCACCTCTGGAAGGTTACAAAAGGCCAGAGATCAGTCCACAGACTACCAGAAAGAAACTTGCACTAGACAAAGTTCCTCTACAATGCTAAAGACAAGCATCCCCTGAGAGAGTATTGAAAGTCTGTTGGAGTCAAGTTTCATCTATTATTTCTTGATTAACTCAGTCTCTTTGTTTTGGAGAAAAGGGAGATTTCATACATTTTGTGTCTCAACATCACAGTACTTTGGCTAAGAGGCAGTAGGATCCTGACAACTGTATGCTTTTTAAGTTTGCATGATTTCAGGGATTGTTAGGAAATAAACCACAATGGCTCAAAGAATGGTGCTATTTGCTAAGTGCTGGAAACTGTTTGTAAGAAGGTGGTGTTCCCAAAGACAGACGCAATGCCCTGCATCGCTCTCAAGACTAATCTCCTACGACATCCAAAGCTGATGCGTGCATCACAGTCCTGTGGCAATGGCTGTCCATGCCCATCTCACTTCCAGACATTAAGGTTATCACAGATGCTCAGCGCCTCAAGCCTTCAGCAGACACATCACCTTCTTTGGCTGGAAGAGTTAACCCCAATCTTGTGACACAGATTACATATTATGTTATGCACCATTCTGTCACAGATGTTTTAACACTTCTGCGTGCCTGACATGAGTAGGAGGATCCTCAAGGGAAGCTGTAACCACAAATTCATTACATTTAATCTTCAAGGAGAGGCCATGCAATGTCTAATTAGATTTTCCTAATTTCTTCCTCACATTTGGCCAGTTGGAATGTTATGAAGTTTCATAAGATCTTAACTGAAGGGAAGGACTGTTTTCTGTTGGTGTTGTTTGCTTCCCAGCTGACTAAATGTCAATTAAGTAGTGGAAGAAATTTAATTGAGTTGTGCTGAGTTCTCGAGTGACTAACAAGTCTGCTCCTGAGGTCTGGAAGAAAACATTATATCACCTGCAATGTGTGTCATCCTGAGGATGAGGCAGCAGAGCTGAAGGAGCACTGGAACGTGTGCAGCCAAATTTCTTCCTTTCCAGATGAGGTCCAGGCAGTGCAGTCCATGTATGCAGTGTCTTAAAGAGAGCAGGGTAGTAAAGGTCTCCAAATCAACACATCCATATCTCATCACAGGCACAAGAGACTGCTGACATTCTCAAGACCAAAAGCTCGAGCACAGGTTTTTGAACATGGTGGTTTAGGTGCTTTGTTGAGGGTATGTAGGCCCTGGGATGGGGTTTGCTGAGCGTGTTCGGGAACTGGCAGCACTGCGCACACTACACCCACATCTGCTCACCCTGCTGAGAGCTGGCACTGGGGGAAAGCATGGGCCACACAAGTCCCAGTCAGAGCAGAGACACATTCTTTTTATCATGAAACCAGACATCCCCTGTCCTAGACTGACTAGCCAAGATCAAGGCTCTCCAATTCTAAGAGCTTTCAAAACAGGACTCCGTGTATTTCTGGGAGGACTTTCATTAGACATGTTGCTGAATTCACCTTAGATGATAATCTGCATGTCCTGTACCTGCATGTGATGACAAAGGGTTTCAGGCTAGATGATCTAAAGGGATGTTTTCTGGCTTTAAATCTTCAAGCCTATTTTCCTATCATCTTCATTAACCCACCTTCATTCTCCATTTTCACACCCATCTTCATAATTTTTTTGTCCTTGATGGTACCGAGTCAGCTTCACCATAAATGTTTTCAACCAAATGCTCATAAGTGTGTGCCCACCTAGAGTCTTTTTGAACTCACTGCCATGGTTAATTCAGAATTTGTTTGTGTTCAAGAAGTAATGTATGGATGCACAGAATTTTTGAATGACTCATCTAATTCTTCGAGTAGGTGGATTGTATGCCTTCACGCAGTAAAAGTATACTTCAATCTCAGCCACCCAATTCTTTTAATCTTCAAAGGAAGAACGACACAATCCAGCAGTGCTATTTGAATTTATGAAGAAGAGCTCTAGTCCTGCACCTATGTCATAAAGCCGACCTTCAATTACCCTAGAGCTTACCAATATGCCTTCACACTTATCCAGTTTTCCTCTGTCTCCAAGAAACTGGTTTAGACCATGGTGCAACTCAAGCCAGTTTTGATTCTGCAGGTCTCCATGTGCCTCTAGGGCTGCGGGAGCTGCTAAAGGCAATGGCTGTAATATAATTTCATCAATCTCCTCTTTTCCCAGGCTCAGACTGTTGTCTTCCCAGCATCGACAGGTTTGAATCTGACTCCACTAAATAGCACCCACTCAGAATAAGAGTTCGAGGTGCATGTACACGTGTAGCTGCTCCTGTCTTGGGATCACAAAGTTGGAGGCTAACATGTAGCAAATATTTATGGGCAGTCAAGAGACCTAGAAGAAATCAAAGCAAGGTTTCCTGTTTCCTGTGTATGGCCGTCAGATAGTCAAAACCTACTGGTAATGAAAAATTCAATTATGCCTCTTTTTTTTAGAGAGGCAAAATATGGAGATGGCTGTCTTCTCTTCAGTCCCACCTGGTGCACAATAGTAGCCTCTGCTGTGTACTACTTAAACCTTTCTACTACCATTGAATAAAATTCAGACTCAGAAAGGGGACATGTTAACTCCTGTCTTTAGGTTTTGAATTGAGCTGCCTTGTCCAGCTGACCCACCAGCTGCTCCATATGCCAACATACACGCCTGATTAAAAAAATCAAAAGTCTTCCATTAAATTTGCAGACAAAACAGAATAGATGCAGTAGTTCCCAGCCTGTGTTCCCAATTTGGCTGAGTGTCAGGCTGTCTAAGCACATTTCTTAAAGCAAGAATGAAGGTGCTGTCTGCATCAGATTTGCTGGAGAGAGTCTTTAATAACTGTCCTTAAACTGGGATAAATTACACAAAATCAGCAACCCCAGCTTCAAAAAATAAATCATAAATAGTAAGAAAGCAGTATTAAATCAGCTAAATCAATGCAGCACAGGTAAATACAAGCCCTACATGCAGCTTTTGACTCATTTATAATTACTTAATTCCCTGAAATTAAAGAAAAATGAACTGCCTGATTGACTTTATAATCTGGGGGCCACAAACTGCCCTTGTTAATAGAAGACCTGCTGGTTTGGATAATAGAGAGAATTGCTAATTTGCTTGCTATTCACTATGCTATAATTTTTCCTCTGAACTGAATTGTTAAAAATAAACTTTTTTTTTCCTTCCCAAATAGGAAAAAAAGAGCGAATTTATTACCAAAAGTGTCTTGTGGGGAAAGTAAAATTTAGAACTTAGACTAGTTGCACAAAATGCTTTATAAATGTTTTAAGGAGTTAGCTTCCCCTTTCTTTTGAATATAGATAGGAGTAGGGAACAAACAGAAACAACGGTTTGGGATGGAGTGTTATTCACAAAGCCTGATGTGCTTCTGGAAAGGAGTGAATGTATTCTGCTTGGGATTCCACCTTTCTTGACTCTGTAGCCTGGCTTGATAAAACGACTAAGCCCATGGTAGGCAGACTAGTCAGACGGGAACCTGTTGGTGACTCAGTCTGTAGCCCAAGAACTCCCTGCCTCCTGGCCAGATGTGCCTGCACTGGTCCTTCCTCACCTGTAAACTGGGGTACAGCACTGGCTGCTGCTCCCTGGGCATGGACCCAGGTGGTTTCCCACTGAGCCCATGCTGTATGAACACATCTATTTGTTAACACATAAATAATTTCAATGCAGCACGCAACGCTCGCTGCGCACTGCCCAGCCATCAGAGGAGACCAGTCCCACTCTCATTCTCAGCCTCACCACCAGCAGTGCCACAGCCTGCTGGGCCCTGTGCCCCTGCAGAGCCTGGCTTTCCCTTTCTGCACCTTTTCTGATTTAGTTTCAGCCAACCTGAAGAGTGAAACAGAATGCGAACACCGTCTCCTCGTCTCAGCAAGCAGGAGACAGCTGGGAGCCCAGTAAAGCCACTCACCTCCCGTGGGAAACACGTGCCTGCCCGAGTTCAGCCTGGGACACGCCAGGGGCAGGCTCAGGCTGAGGTGGCTGACAGGCAGACAGGTTCTCCCATGAGCTGGTCCTTCAAGTGGCTCAACTGAAGGGGTATTTAGGGCTCTGGGATATGTTTCTGTAACTCCTTTGCACCAAACTCTCTCTGAACAAATGCGCCAGAATAGAAGCAAAGAGCGTGCGTGGATTGTGTGCAATAAACCCCAAAAACTTGGCCAGACCAGAGGTTTGGATAAAAGCCTGGATCTGGGATCTGGGCACACTTTGCAGTGTATATACAGTACATGTCAAGAGTGACATTTTAGAAGAGCTTAGGAGAAGAAGAAATGATGACTTGCATCTCCCTGAACATAGCTCCAATGGCAGTACTAGAAAAGAGCAATCAGCCCTTTTTAACCACACTTGTTCTCACAGAAGAGTCAGGAAATTAAAGATTTTTTTTTTAGTCAACAAGATCAAATGAATTTTGGTCCCACACTTCAAAAAACCTGGCAGTTTTACCAAACAATGAAGATTTTCAATAGGAAAGAACAATTAATTACTCCAAAGAGGCCGCTAAATGCTAACAAGCACAGAACTTAGAGATAATAATTTTGATCTGACAACTGCTCCCATTAAGAGTTGCTGTGTTAAGGAATATTTAGAAATCCTGAGTGAAATTTTTAAATATAAAGACAATAATGCTGTATTGTTGGATAGACTCACGACACGGGCACAGTACATAATTTTGTTGTCACAGTGCAAGTAAAGAGGAAAAAATATTGCATCCATGCAACACAACTGAGAGAGAAAAAACCTGCAGTGGTTTATCTAGATGAGTAATTAGAAACAGTTAATTACCACATATAGAAACTAATCTTTAGCATGCATGCAGCAGGGCAGGCCTGGACTCAAGCAAAGCCAAATGGTGTCCAGACTTTTGAGCAGATCTGGTCAAAGATTTATCAGAATGCAATATTGTAAAATGGATTGTAGTTATGATATTTTATGAAAATCCCTTTGCTAGGATTTTCTTCTCCTGAGAAGCTGAGAGGGCCTCAGCTTCAAGTGTAAACAATTTGTTATCTGCTACTGTGGAATGCAGCAAGTGCTTTCTTGATTGGTCAATGTGGGATGTTTTTACTTGGTGACCAATCAAGGGGGCAGCAGCTCTCGGACTCTCTGAGAGTTACAGAACTTTATTATTCATTCCTTTCTATTCCTGTCTTGCCTTCTGATGCGTTTTTTTCTCTCTGTTTTTGTAGTATAGCTTTAGTGTGTTTTTTTTTTATATATAATAAATATAATAATATAATAAACCAGCCTTCTGAAACATGGAGTCAAGATTTCTCCTTCTCTTCACCAAGTCATGGCTGCTCTGAAAACCACTGCATCATGGATTCCTTTCTTTTGTTAGAAACTTTGAGATTAAATATTAACCATAAACTCTCATTGAAATGATGACAGCGACAACTTGCAGAAAGCATATTATGGAGAACTATGTGTTTATCCTTAGGAAAATAAAAGCAAATTTTTTATTAATTCATGAAATGCATGTATATACATGTGCTCATAGTTTCAGAGGGAGAATAATTTAAATACGATTATTGTCAGTCTGTTTTAACCCAAATATTTTTTTTGTTGCTGGTGCAACTCTGTAGAAAATCAGCCTGCAAGGAGACAAACACATTGCTCAAAGTGCTTGGGAAGCCATGGCAATAGCTATTTAATAACTGACCTGAGAATTGTACAGGGCTGGTGGTCATCAAAGAGAGCCTAAACCTAAAAAAAATTGTGTCTGTAGCTGTAGATTCAGGATATGTTTGTAGCTGTGGATCAATGTACTGCTGCTGATTTCACAGAAGCAGAGAATGGTCGAGGCTGGAAGGGACCTCTGGAAGGCATTTGGTCCAACCCCCCTGTTTAGGAGGGCCACTTAGAGTCAGTTGCCCAGTAATGTGTCCAAGCAACTTTTGAACATCTTCAAGGAGAGAGATTCATAGGTGGTTCCTTCCTTTTCATGTTATTGCTGAAGCAAAGCCTGGCACGACAGTACCACATCAAGTGAAATGAAAACCATAAACTGAAGAGTCTCATAAGCTCACAAGTTTTTATGTTTTAGACTAAATCTACATAGGTCATTAGCAGAGATTCAATTTCACTCATTATTTCCTCAGGAAAAAAAAAATCCTATTATACCATGCCTAAACCAGAAAATCATTATATTCAGAGTTGGTCCCATTTCAGGATTAAAGGTGCTATAGAAAAGCATAAGAATTAGTACTATTAACATCATGTGACAGCTTTGTCTAGCACTTTGGTGTTTGTCCCTAGATTTTAAGTGAATTTGAGAACTATTTTTGTCACATTTCAGGCACTACCCCTCATATGCTCTGACACATCCCACTGGGCTGCACATGTGACATCATGTTTTCCTTTAAGAAAGGAGTCTGATGTGACCTATGCAACTGCACACTGTGAGTCACAGCATGAGGCATTGAACAGGAAATCAGAAAATAAAGCTTCTGCAAAATCCACCGTTAAGAGTTAATTTTTCCTCTTGGGAAATAAAATGATTAAAAATAATAATAAAATAAACCTTCTAAAAATGCCAAATTCTTCTTTATATGTTCTGTAGGTCTAGATTGGTGGTTGCAATGGACGATTTTCTTTTGAAGACTTAAATTAACAGATTGTTAGATAGACAGCAATAGAAATTATCTTTTCAAGTTATTTTTCTTCATGCAAAAAGACATTCTCAGTATGTTTTTATTTCCTAGACAAGATAAAGGTGAAATTGAACAAACTGTTAAACATGCAATGAGCCAATGAATCCATCTCCTTATCCTGAAATTGCAAAGAGAGCCGCTCTTTGCCAGGTCTTTTAAGCCATATTGCAATCACTTTCATAATGATAGCTGGTTGAATTTCACACTCACGTCACTTGTTGAGTTGTTACCTTCATGGCAGTATTTTATCTCCTCTTTGAACTCTATTGGGTCACAGCAGAGCCTGAGCAGCATCAAGTACACAGCTGGTTTTTCTAGCAGTTTGGTGTAGTGGAGAATCTCAGCACCTTTGATTCACAGCTAGCTGGATTTTGGTTCAGCTCAATGTCTGCTGAACCCAGACGCACATGAACCATGCGTCATTCTCTTACAAAGAAGACTCTGAACTCTTCCAGTATCTTTTAGAGAGCTGCAGCCCTTCTCCAACAGAAAGCACAGCGTGTCTGTATATGTGGGGATGCTGGAGCCAGAGACACAAAGCTCCTTGCAGCCCATTCCTGTGGGTACAGCTCACCATTTCCTATGACTGTCGAGTTTACAGAGATTGGAAGGTCACAGGAATGGCTTCTCTATTCCTGCTCACAGAGCTGCTGCTGTTAGCCAAGTCAATAAAAAACAAATTTAAACATCAGATTTGGATTTATTTTGCTCATTTTCAATGAAGTGGGAGCACTTGCACAAGGCAGTTGGGTAAGCAGATCAGAGCCATAGCCTCCAAGAGTGGGTAGCACTGAAAACCTGGGGCAATGCATCTTCTACTGGCAGAGTCACACCCAGGACAAATTTCTCACTGCCTTTTTTACTCTGTCATACTGCTGTACCTAAGCTTTTCTGGGAGAGGGAATAACCTTTTCTAGCTCATTCAAAACTTTCTCAGGTCTCTCCGTGTTACATAGCACCGTGCAGAGCACAACCTTCACAAAAAAATCCTCCTTGGCATCCAGGAAGGTCATGGCTGCATTAGGCCCTGCATTGCCTTTGTCTTTGCCTTCTCAGCAGTGCAAGATAGTTTGATGCAAGAAAAGAAAAGTTAGCATCAATCTGTAATGCTCACACATTGTGATGGAGGATGACTGAGGGCTGAAGATGCCAGCTGAAAAACCTTGGAGTAAATTCAGAAGGTAGCAGATTGTGCATTGCCCATCAGGGTCCAGTCCAATAAAAGTCTTTCAGGTGATCCCACATTGAATAACCTTATTAACTTAAGTTATTAAAAGGTTATTTAAGTAAAATTAAATGCTGTGAATTCTCACGGAGTCTTCTGTGTTTCATCCTCCTGATTTTTGTTGGCACAATGAAATATTGTCCTGCATATTTATTTCCCTGGATTCCTCCCTCTCCTGCCCTGGTCAGTGATAAACAAGGAAGATTGTCTCTCCTCCACAAAGCTCTCACCCTGCTCTTCCTCCTTGGGAGCTCAGTGGCAGTCAAAGATTATGCTTCGGGTAAAGGCTCTTCTCTGACTCCCTGGGGAATCAGCACTGCTAATTCACTTTTTCCTTGCCACTGCCTGCAAGATTCCTCTTGGATCAGCCTGCTCCAGAAGGAGCATGGTCAAGAGAACTGAATGTCAGCAGCAATTAAATTTGTGATGATCTGTAAGCAAATATCCTGGCTCAGTAATTTCGGTTTGTTTGTTTTTCTCAGGAAGCATCTGTAGTCAACTTCTGATGAGGTTTTTTTGACTCAAGTGAGCCAGAGCTGTGAAAATAATACATTCACTTAAGCACATTCAAATTCCAGTTATAAAAATACAACTGTTGCCGGGTGGGCAACTAAATTTAATGCATACATGTTTGGGAACAATGAAATCTACATATGTATTTGTAATGCTGCCTCTATCAGATTTGCACCTTACTTTTACAGTGGCAGTGATTTTCTGAAAAGGAATAAATCTGTCTGCTAACTAAATTTCAACATAAGAAAGTTTTTAGGCTTACCATCAAAATAAAGTGGTTTGCTCGCAGTTCTGTAGATTTTGTTTCAAGCTCAAAGTACAAATTTTTTTTCTACTATGCAATTACACATCTGCATGTAGAATAGTGTGCCCTTCATTCAACCACCTCCTGGTATTAGCTGAAAGTTAGCCATATCTTGTCATAATTGTACCTCTCTTTAAGGAATCCATAAATTAGGTAGTAATTGAATGACATTACCGTTCATATTTACCTATTCTAAATCTGCATTAAGCAAGTATTTCCTTGAATGCTAATTTTAAAATCAATTGGAAGTTATGTTTGGAAATTTCATTGCGTAATATAGCTGACTGGAGTCATTAACTTGTGCATGGCATTAATGTAAAATCCATCTGGAATCTAGTGCTTGAGGCGAAGGAGAAAAGCAGTTTGTTTACAGCAACAGTGATGGAAGATAGTCGTTAAATGCTCACAGGAAGTGTACATTATTTGAAGAACAGAATTTGAATTTATCCAAAGGCAAGCAGACTGAAAGAGAAAAGCTTAAGCCACTTTTTTTTTTTTTTTTTTTTTTTTTTTTTTTTTTTTTTTTTTTTTTTTTTTTTCTGAGGTAACAGTGGACAAAGGAGCCAGCTTCCACACCTCTGCTTTCAGGGCTGGATATGTGCTCTCTGTAACGACAGCAGGGAAAGAAACAATCAGGTGACAGCTTAGTGATTTATGGTGTCTAGAAAGACTGATCCAAACCTTGAAGACAAATGGAGTAACCCTCAGCTTTGCACTGTTGTAACTTAGAGCAGCATTTGCCTGTGGGTAGTAGAGGAAATACAAGGCACTTATAACTATGGCACAAAAGTCCTTTGTAAGGTAGAGTCAAAGTGATTTTTTTCAATAGGTATAATGTAAGTACTTAGCAGAGTGTCTTTCTCTGGCCCCTTGACATTTACACAGGAATCTATTAGTCAACTGATGTCATTAGCTAAAGTACATTCTTTCTAAGGATGACACTGATGATCTAATCGATCATCATTATTAAGCTAACATCAATCATCTGCAGGTAGGCTACAGAAGCTGCCTGATAGATAAAGTTCCTCTACTAAAGTTGGAGGCAAGAGACTTCTCTTCTATTCCTTTCTGGTTTTAAAACTCATAAAATGTTGACAGGCCAAATTCTGCCACTGGTTTCAACGGTAGTGTAAATTTAGATTTATGCTGCTGTAAGAAAATAAGAGGAATCTGTTTCCTTGTTTCAGCAATGGGAAGACCATAAAAGTGTCATGGTTATGGCATAACTCAGGGAATAAATAAGACAGTTGCCTGTTAGGTATCAAAGACAAAATTTATTGACAATTCTCAGCTTTAGACATCAGTCTAATGACAATTCTCAGCTTTAGACATCAGTCTAATAGAGTGAGATGAACTCTTAGAAATTCCTAGTTATTTTCACAGCAAATTTTAGCAAAAAAATTAGAGGACATCTTAGAAATAATGAATGTTGATCTGAACATTCATTCATCCACCCACCACTGACTGCATTCACTGTGCTCCCTTGGTTTGTTGAAGATATTTCACAGACAATTTTATATGTATGTTGAGCAAAGTCAGAAACTCTTATAATGCTATTAATTGTGTTCAGGGAACAGGACACCACCAGCTTCTGGACTGATTCTTTTCTCTGTTTGCTGATGAGAATTGTGTGAATCATGAGAGTGGGTGTGGATGGACCATGACCTCCACCAAGGTGATACTTTGAGCAGTAAACAAGTGTGAGGAAAGAGGTGAGCTTTGCCAGGAAAAGGGCAGGCAAATATTATCCTCTTCAAGGAAGGAAACAAGAAACAGACTCTAAAACACTTCTTTAGTCATTATTCAGCTATTCTTCTCCTACAATAATGTAGGACTGATTTTTTTAGTGCTAACAAGCTCAGAGACTGCACAGTCCTCATAGCAGAGATCTGGCACCAAGCTTGGTCTGGAAGGATTATGGCATTCTTGAGCTGGTAAATGCTCAAGACTGAAGCAATCTCCATTCCCAAGCCTGTGCTCAGAAAAATCGCCTTCTGCTGAGTTCTTAAAGGGAAAATAGAGAAGTCCCTGACCATGAGTAAACAGAATGTGGGCAGAACTTACTTGCCCATTTCAAAGACCCGTGCCTTGATGGCTGCTATGGGAATAGCAGCAAGGCTGTGAAATAACCCCATAAAGGCACGTTTCCCTCCCATAGCAGTGAGATCCAGGCAAGCAGAGCCTGTGCCTTTGGGAGGAGGTGCCATACCAGCCTCTGAAAGACAGGAATGAAAGGGAGAGGAGCAGCAAGCCAAGATGGGGGTGCCTGTCAAGTCTGCCTCATCCCTGTCAGATGTCAGCTGCCTCCACTGCTTCTAACTATAAATGTGACAGATAGGTGCCTCATGCCAATGAGTGCTTATGATCCTGCATGATGGAAGGATCTGAGATTATGATGCTGTCAGTGGATTCTGTGTCAAACGGAAATTTATATTTAGTATTTACCTCACTTGAAGTTACTTAAGTTATTACCGCAATGCTTAGCCAATTCTGGGCTCCGCTCCCTTCACCCTTATATCTGACTGATGAGTTATGGAAGTGATATTCAAAAGAGCCTGTGGGAGGCAGACGCCCAACCTCCAAAGAAATTCTGTAGAATTTGGGTATCTCAAAGCTCTTTCAGAACCTGTGCCCACTAACTGCCAGGTAAATTGAGTGGATTAACATAATCCCGCAGACAAGCTGTAAGTGATGAAACAAGGTACCAAAAACCTGGGGAGCCAGAAGAGGCCATTAGCAATTCCTGGCACACCCATTGAGTAATGTAAATGACCAGATTCAAGCTGGCCTTGCTCAAGATATCTGGTCCAAGTGCCACCTACTTCTGTTCCAGATTCAGGACAACCTGTCCAGTTACCTGCACCAGTCTCCATCAGCCCACCTGCAACCATGCCGAGATCATCTTGTCACTGTAACTCTACCACGATGGCTCAAGAGCTACAGTTTTCTCAGGTGGATGAGTTCTCACCAGAATAAATCTTGTGCCAGAACAGCTGCCTTTGGGCAAGCTCTGATAGCACCTCTGGACATTCGTTCAGAGAGTGTATTAGTCTGAAGCAAAAAGGCGGATATGACAAAAGGGAAGTTCAGCTTTACTAAAATCAACTCCGCTGAGACAAGAGATTGACACCTAGCAGACAAACATGCTTGGATGGATTTCTTTCTCATCTTCCAGTTAAAAGTCATAACCAGTCTAGTTCTTCGTGAATTTTGACATAATCTGATCATCAGCAAATCATAGAGTCTTTATGGTCCATATTGCCAAAACTATTAGTTTGAAAAGCAAACAGAAAAAATGCTGGATTCTCTGTCTCGACACTCCAGTGATAGCACATGGTTTTACTCCTTAATGGTGAACAAAAACAGGAGACTATTGGGCCAGAATTTTCTATTTATATTTATAGATACAGATATAAATATTCTGTCTGATGTAAATATCTGTAAAAGATAAGTTAGTTGGGAATCTTTCACCCTATTCCTGAAATTATTCTTGGATTTGCAATAGACTCCACAGTTACCCAGCAAATGAAGTCTGATGCACTCAAAACCTACTGGTGTACAACTATAAATTATGTCTCTGAAAGATTCTAAATCTGCCCTTGAATATCATTTATATTTTACATAGAAATCTAATTAACAAGAAACAGTTCACAATACTTGGTTCTGCATGTTGTGTACAAAATTTCTTAATCTGAATATAAAAAAGATCTTATAGGTTGACAGATACACTTGTCTTGAACTGATTTTTGTAGCTCTGAATCACATTCTCATAATTTTTTAATGTGCTTATACCAAATTGTCAGCACATTTCCAGATTATCGTTTTAATATTACTCATTGCTTTTAATGTTGCAAAATGGCAGTAGAGGAATTATTACTTTAAATAGAGTAACCACTGACATATAAAGTACTCCATACTTAATGAATTGCACTAATAAATTCTTATTTAGTTTACAGCAGGAGTAAAAAGCTCTCCCAGCTGCATCAAATTGACAATATCTTGCACCGTTAATTCTTAATTTTCATGGCTCCATCTGATATTTTAAAAATTTTGAAAACATTTCACATTCTTTACTGGTGGAAAAATACATGAAACTTCAGTAAGTAATACTACTAGGTTCTCATTTTAAAATGGTTTAGCTTTGGTTTATCATTAGACTGCTCCTGTCTAACAGACTGGCTCACCATACCTAAGAACACCTGAAAGACTGAGAATTTTCCCACGAGGAAAGCTTCCTGTTTACATCTGAACATACTCTGCTCAAATTCTAGGCAAAACTTTGCAGAACAAGTTTTAATAGAAGCCTATTTCTTTCTTGATACCTTTCAAGAAGAGGAACTGTTGCTTGCTCTGACCTTTCTCAGAATGATGCACCAGATCTATACCTGAAAGGCTCAAGCTGACTTTTACAGTACCTACTTCTGAAAGGGTGGGCTCTCGGTCCCCAACAGAAATAAATTAAATCAGTGACCTTTACTTTAAATATAACTGTAACATCTTCCAGTGGTCTAACGGTTTTTGCTTTCCCATCTAGGGTTAGAGGGGTGAAGAACTTACCTATCTGTTGCAATCTGTGCAAATCTTTGCTGGTTTTCTCCCAACCCAAACGCAAAGGTTCCCAGATTCCTTGGGCACATTCAGCGCCGATCTGCCTTTTAAGATACTGGGAAGACTTTGTTCTCACTTACATCCACAGAAATCAAGCCAGTGACTCAGCATACCCTGAAGTTAACAAATCCTCTAGGACTCCCTCCCTCCTCCTATAAGGAGTCTAAGGACTCCTTATTCAGACCCAGTTTTCCATTTCTTCCTGACCCATCATCATGATGTTCAGGAATGCTTCCTGATGTTTGAAAAACAGTATGTCATTTACAAACTTCCAGGACACAGCACTTCACAAAAAATTAGGTCTGCAACTTGTTCAGATTATTTGATGGGTCCCTGACCACTATTAAGACATGCAATGTTTACAAAAGGCCTCACCAGTTTTTTCAAAGTATACAAGGAAAAAAGCAAAGGTTTCAAAAATTTTTGCTTTGTTGAACATCAGAGCCAAACACCTTTACTCTCGGGGGCGAGTTTCTGTTCATGTTATTATTATGCTCAATTAAAATTACTCCAAACACCAGGATTTTTCAAAGCTTGCCAAAGAAATGACAAGAAACTGGGTTTTGCAAAGAAGGATGGCACCCAAATTTTCATTGCCAGGTAAAAACTGCAAATCAATGAATGGCTCTTTGGACCGTATTTCCTGTCTTCTCATCAGGAATCCTAACCTACCTTGTGAGATCTTCTGATTCACATCAGGTTGAAGCTTCCTGAAATCCTCTTGCCCAGATCCTTTAGCGTGCCTTTTCATTCCTCACCACTGCCCTCTTTACATTTGTCCTTACTGACTATTACTGTCTTCATGCCTACAATATTCAAGCTAGGAGCCCCTGTTGCCCTGAGGTCAAGCCTACAGAATTCTGCTGATGCTCCCTGTCAGTTCCAAGATATTGATTTTAAAACACCTGCATCTTTTGGGTATCTCACTCTAAATCAGTTCATTTGGAGATAACCATGGAGAAAAGAGACCAGATCTTGGGGGGAAAGGAAGGAGAACGAAAACAAAGCCGGAGATATTAAGTCACAAAAACTAGACTTAGACCAGCAGCATTCATGCTGTTATACAAGCATTTCATTACTTTGCCCTTTAAAAATGGACTTCTACATTTTTGCTTGGCAAGATACTGAAATTTGCTGATAAATATTTATAATTCCTTTTTTTATTTGAGCAAATGTAAGTGAAATGTTTTAATTTATGCCTTGTATATTCTCATGCTAATAAATATATGGTAGAAATAAAAATTTTAAGAAAAGATAACCTGAAATAAGGTAGGATATGATGAAAAAGAAAATTAAATGGGTGTATCCTTAAAAGATAACAGCAATGTTTTTTATTTAAAGAAAATATACTAGTGCTCTCTGTATTAAATGTTAATTGCCAGAAGATTTTATATCATCAAATGTTTATGCATCTAAGATATAGAAACAATAACAGATTTATTCAAGTTTTCCTGCTTGAATGCAAGTGACTTATTAATTAAAGATGAGGAGAACTTCTGCATCTGAATTGTTAAAATAAAGCATGCCAGTTTTGTCCTCAGCTAGTATAAATCAGTCCATAAGTTTCATTCTTCATTATTCTGCATCAATGAGGTATGTGTATGGTACCAGTGATATCACTAGGCTTATAACCAGCAAGAATTTATGTTAAGAGAGAAGAAAATCAGTGTGTTATACTTTCCATGCTGTATAACAGCCAGGGTTTAAGCATATTTATTTCAGGCATAAATAAAGTGGTGAAATGTTCATAAATGTGATACATAAACATTACTTACCATGGAGCTTTGTGCAAAATCCATTGAAACAGATGAAAATACTTTCTTGCTCTCAAGGTCATTGGATTTCTTCCCTTCCATACAATGTTGTGGTGTTCCCTTTAAGCAGAAGTCTATGAGACCTCTCAGTCAGCAGAAAATACCGTGAGGACCGGCACTTCCGAGAGAGAAAAGGTCATCAGCCCAACTCCTTTTTAAATTAAAATTATTAATAGTGCTTGCACATTAGTCTATAATCAATTAGACTGGGATCTCTAAAGATTCTTCTTTGGGTATGAAACACCCGACTTGCAGTTATCTTCTTTGTCTGACAGGAGGTGAATCCAGAGACTGCCCTAAATATGAGGCATCCCTTGAAAGGAATAGAGGATGGAGAAGCAAGAAAAGTCTTAGTATAACTGAACTGCTTAGTACTAAATTTTTTTTTTTTTGAGGGGAGAAGAAAATCTTTCCCTTTTCACCTTTCTAATGAGTCTAAACATGAGGCACATTACTCACATTCTGCATTTGTTTGCCCAGTGTCTTGGGCAAGCTGGTACAGCTCCCAGCTGAGATCGTACTACCCAAGAGCAGTCTACTGGAGGTAGCTGGAGTGCCCACAGAGGATTTTTTCTTATCCATAGAGGATTCAAAAATCCATAGAGGATTTTTTCTTGAAATTCCTTCCCTCAATAAGGCCACCACTGGACATGAACATCCTTCAACTGCACTATTCTCAAATGGCCTAAAAAGTAGGCAAGGGATATCCATGCAGTTTTTCCTTTTCAGTCTGGTCTGTTTTGCAGCAAGTGATTGGAGAGACAGAGGCTGCAGCCTGATTGGCAAAGTCTTCCCTGGTGGGCAGCCAAATGACAGGCTGTCCCAACAGTGTGACAGGGCATCTGGGTTCGTCTCCTGTTTGTGTTGGTATTACATTATTTGTACACAAGGGGATAACAGAGACAAGAGTGCCTGGGAAACTTTTCCCACCATCTCCCACCTGCCTCTCCACCTTTAAAAACCACACATTAAAACAATCTCTGAGACGCTTAAAAATGTAGATATCAAAACTGCTTTGCAGAGGCTAAAGCTGACCCAGCATCTCCCACTTTGTGGTAGGGAATGCTCTTGCCCTTGAGTTAGTGTTCTCAACAGGAGCCACTGCCACCCACATGCTTAGGATTTACAGTTCCATGAAAAGAAGAGGAGGACAATTACGCATGGTTAAACCTGAACACAATTTGTTCCCCATTTTGCCAGTCATCATGCAGCCCTAATTTTGAACACTAGCAAACACCTCTATTTTTACAGTATCTTTATTCAAGAACTCTGACTTCACAGAAAATTACAGACATTTAGAAGCAAGAAAGAAGGAAAAATATTTATGCAGTGTCACTTTTGATATCACTTTATACAGTGTGCTAGAAGCATTAACTATTACAAAGGTTTGCTTGTTCAAAGTGCTGTGTTTATAGCAGCTTAATAAAGCCTGTCATGGTTTATAACTACCTGAACAACAGCAGAATTCTGGTACAGAAAAAAGTACCTAAGTACTTACTAGTCAATGGATAAACTTGCTGCCTCTTTGGTGTTCCAGAGAGGCCAATGCTAAGAGGATAAATCCTACAGTCAGAATAGAAGAAGGTAAAATTTACGTATTTGCTGTGACCTTTGCCACCTCGCTACTACCAGCTGCTAAAATGCATAAATAAAGAATTGCCAGGAGGAAAAAGGCCATGGTGTCAACATAAGAAGGACCGAGGAAAAAAGGTAGTGGGCAGAATGATGTAAAGATTGTCCTTTGCCACTGCAGGAAAAACAAAGGAAGGACCCCAGGGAAAGCTCTGCTCCAAAAGCCACGTTATCCCTCTCAGGGGCACACTAAGCTTTGTCAAACACCCACCACAGAGCACCTGGTGGACAGTCTTGTTGAAGGCTCTAACCTTTTCCCTCAGCCAGTCAGAACTCCCCTTCCACACCAAACATATCTACTAGCAGCAATGTTTACCTTGCTCCTGCAACTTGGCAAAAACTGCCCTGTCCATTGGTGTGGCTGGGCTTTACTTCTGTGTCCAGATCCACAGATGGGGACTGGGTAGCTGATAGGCAGTCAACAGTAGAACTTGGAGCTACTGCTGGTAGAAAGTGTCTTGACTGAAAAGTTTGCCTTACTTTTTTATTTATGTATTTTGATTTGATGTGCAAAAATGCCTGTAAGCACTCTGACAGTAATTAAATTTACAATCCCTATAGGATTACTCTGTGAACTATGCCAATGTAGGTATTGACAAGGTGCCCATAAAACCATACTGTTCCAGCACACAAAATGAACATATGTGTCATGCTGAGGGAGTAGTGCTGTTGTTGGTGTATGCTCACCTCCCACATGAAATGCCATCACACCTGTTAAATGACACTTGAAAATGTGTTAGCACTTAACCAGAAATATTTTCAAAATAACACTTGAACATAAGAGTCCTTAACTGCTGGAAACTTTCCCCTAATTTCCTGCTAACATTTACTTTCTGAAGAAGCTCACTTCCCAAACATATTGCAAGAAAAAATTAGACCTAGTGGCTGAGCTGAATGGCTAGACTATGAATGCTTTTTAATAGGACCTTGACATTTCTCATTCTGACCCCACTTAACACAATGCTTTTCAATTCTGCTTCCTGAAAACATGTTTTATTGAAAAGAAAGAAACAAAAAAGTGTAAAAAAACCTCTAGCAAATATCCAGAGCTTACCCACATCATGTTAAATAGAAACTGCTGATAACATTAATGTTGCACAGGCAAGCACTTAAGAAAAAGCTTGAATTAAAGTTGCCCATGCTAAAAGTGGTGCATGACTGAAATTGAAGACATTTGTAGGGCAAACAAGAAGACTGTGATAATCCTCCATAAAGTGATTGTATGGGCAACCTAATCATGTAATTTTGTATCTTTTGATGTTTGAAGCTTTCGCCTGGAGTATTCTGCTCAGTTGTTTTATCTGTAATTTTCTAGCTCTGCTAGAAATGCTGGAAATTCTCCAGGTTTGTTTCTCAGTGACACCATCAGCAGGACCACAGTCACCAGACAAGACAGGAAAAAACATGATTTCTAGGAAACTCATATCTAGACCCACCAAAGCTCCAGCTTCTGGTCAGGCTGTGACCTGGCCCTGCAGGATGAGAATAAGAGAGATAATAAGAGAGATAATAAGAGAGCTGAAGGTGAACCAGAATCTCAGTCCAGGCATTTCACAAGCAAGCGCTGGTATGAAGTTCTGCTGGGTCGGTCTGGGATAGAGTTAGCTTTCTTCATAGCATGTCACATGCTGCTGTGGTTTGAATTTGTGACTAAACAGTGTTGGTAACACACCAGTCTTTGAGCTATTGCTGAGCAGTGCTTTCTCTGTTCCTGGCTCTGCCCCCTGGGGAGCAGGCTGGGGGTGGGCAAGAGGCTTGGTGGTGGAACAGCTGGGACAGCTGACTTGAATTACCCAAAGGAATTTTCCACACCATACAACTTCATGCTCAGCAATAAAACCTGGAAAGACCAGTTTTCAAATGGCTACTTTCCAAACTAGCCATTGCTCATAGACTGACTTGGCACCTTTTGGGTAGTTATTCTTCACATCATTTTTTTCTTCTCTCTAGCTCTCTCATCCTTTCACTGACTAAACTGTATTTATCCCAACCTAGCAGGTTTTTCACTTTTTCTCCTCTCCCCCATCCCACTGAAGGAAGGCAGAAAGTGAACGGCTGGGTGGGGACTTAATTGCTAATCAGGATCACCAAAACACAGAAGGTCCTAAGCTTGATTTTCCTGTTGTTGTCAGTGGTTAGTTAGTGCAAGAGCTGGATACAAGGTGGTCATTCATTGTTTCACCACACCAACAATAGCATTGAGAAAAATGGCATGGCTGGGTGGCCAGTGGGGAGAATCCACCTTGCTGGCTTTTACTCAAACAAGTTGAGGAATCTGATCAGGACACTTTTTTGACCAGTACAGAAGAGCAAATATCCCTGTGCTAATGGGATCCAGGAGATGAATACCCAGCAAATAGGTTGCAGAAGAGATGGTAGTCACCAGCTAAAGAAAATCTTGCTTCTCTCTTCAAACCTATAACTCTGATTCAAGGTTTAAATGTCAGTGCCTTTCACATCCACTTTTGCCCACCTCAGGCTAGTCCCATGATAGAAATGTCTCCATATTCTTCTCTGCTTAGAAATGATTTTCAGTGGACCTGACGTTTTCCTGACCGTAGACTGTGATGACTAATGTCATTTTCTAACTTGCAGTTTGACAACACTCAAAAAATTCAAGAACTGTTGTGCTTCAAAAGGCAGGAAGTCCTGAGCCATGATAGAAATTCTTAGTCACACCATTACCCTAGGACGTGAGTTTCCAACAGGATAACAAGATGATTTGATTTTTTTGCTTCAAATAATGTTCTTAAAGCTCCATATTTACTTGAAATAACTCATAATTCGGTCTTCATTTGTTTTGCAATTTACTTTAAATTTCAAAAGAGGTAATTAAACGATTCAGTGGAGAGCTCCCACAGTCAAGTGCAGTGGCCCATGGTGACAAATCAGCAAAATAGGGTTTGTGATATCTATACCATGACCAGCAAGTAGCAGGCATCACTCTCAGACTGTCTCCTATATGATGACCTCATGACACAGGGATTGATAAAAATCATAACCAACATTGCTAACTACCCACAGCAACAAAACCTCTACCTATTGCAACAAAAATGAAGTAGCTGTAGAAGTTTACTGAAGTCGTGCAGGATTCTGAATGATCTTAAAGTATGCTACTGGCCCTTCCTTGTTCTTTGTAAGACTGTCATAGTCTGTCATATTCTGAAGTTACGTAGAATTTTTTATTAGTACCAATGTGCACAAGAATTAGTCCCCTCTTAAATACACACCAAATACACCTTTTAATATGCTGCTAAGATGTAGCCACCTTTTGAAGGTCTGGGGCATTTTGAATACGATTTAATGGCAAGTGTGAAAAACAAATGAGTGTCATAAGTAGTCCCCAGAGATTTCCAAATGCCATAAGCAGACAGAGAGTTATTGATTGTTGCTTAACATGCCTGTAGAAAATAATGAGGTAACAGCATCTGTGCTGTAGCAAATAAAGTTATTCTGTCTGTTGTGCCAGCACCAATATTTGGACATGCCCAGAGCTGAAGACTCATTATTTGTAATGCCAGCTGCACTGTAACCAGAAGGGACAGCAACCAGGCTCCCAAGCCCTTGTGCTTTTGCTGTCTCACACCAAAATCATGAGGCAGTTTGAGGAAGAAAAGGGAAATCAATAAGTAATTATTTTACAGCCCTCACCACTCTTTGTCCATGTCAACTAATTGAACTTATAAATAATTCATCAGTTTCTTGCCACCTTGCTGGAGACAGACAGCAGTTTCCTACAATGTGTCATTGCTGTTGATAAAGAGGCGACAGGGATGATCTTTCCCTGTCTCCCTTCGGTCACAAGTGGACTCATGAGTTTGACAGTGGTAGTTCAGGGTCTCTGCCAAGCTGAGCAGGGCTGAAGGGGCAAGAGGAAGGTCCAGGGTGCTCAGGCTGCATAATAACCAGTATTATGTATTGTACTCTCTCTGCTCCTAACACTACAAGTGGGTCTGGAGGCTCATGTACATGGTCCCCACTCCTTTCTATCTGCAATGTAGCTCATAGAAGATGACAACTGGGGACTGCCAGGGCACTGAAAGATCTGGACTCCCCTTGGGCAGCAGTGGGAGTCCCCCAGCACAGCAGGACAGACCCTGGCAGCCCATCCTGTCCAACCCCAGACAAGATCAGGGCAGACAGGGGGCATGGTGGTAGCCTCAGCTCCAGGCATCAGGCACCTCCCTGGGGATGGGCCAACATTAGGACAGGATGTCAGCCCGTCAGGTGAGGGTCAAGATCAGATCCATTGCGTGTAAACAGGGTCAGACATATCCAGAGAGGTTTGGTTCAGTTCTGGCCACATCATCTCCATGACCACAGGGCTAGGGACTGCCCTTAGGTGCGCCAGCACTGGATCAAGGAATGTGCTCAGGGCCCTGGCAGGCAGGAAAGCTAAAACTCTCATGAGATGGGTTTGTGAGAGCTGGAGAAAGCAGGTAACCTGTTGGGACATCTTCACCCCCCTGTACTTGGCAGTGATGAGGCCACACCTCAAATCCTGTGCTCAGTTCTGGGCCTCTCACTACAGGGAATACATTTGAGATGCTGGAGTGGGTCCAAAGAAGGGCAGCAGAGCTGGTGAAGGGTCTGGAGCACAAGTCTCATGAGGAGCAGCTGAGGGAGCTGGGGGTGTTTTGGCTGAAGCCAAAGAGACTCAGAAGGGACCCTGTTGCTTTCTACAGCTACCTGAGAGGAGGCTGTAGCCAGGTGAGGGTCTCCCAGGTAACACAAGGACAAGAGGAAATATTGTCAAGTTGAAACAGGGAAGGTTTAGATTAGATATTAGGATTTTTTTTTTTTCACAGCAAGGGTTGTAAAGCATTGGAACAAACTACCTGGGGAAGTGGTGGAATAAAACAGTTTATTTAGAAGATGCTGTGAAGTTGTTTAGACGTGCAGTCAGTGAGCCTCAAATTGGCATGAGGAAGCTATGGAAAGAGAAACTGGAGCCAACTGCACATGGAAGTGGAAATGGAACAAACAGCTGGGAGGAGAGCAGCAGAACAATGGCTGGCACCATTCAAACTGTAATTCAGTGATTAGGTCATGGGTGAAACCTACAGTGGTTTTGCCATTGACTTCACTCTAGAGCTCCAAACTGCTGTAGGTCCATCAGCACGAGCAGGGTGTAACTTCAGGGCTGTTACAAATACATTTGAACTTTTAAATAACAAATTGCCTTTGGCCTCCACTAACAACTCACTTCCCACTCTTTTCTCATGCTGTGCTTGTGGCTGTAGCTGTAAGCTAACCACGGACAGTCACTCAGCAGGAATAAACTGTCATTGATCTACTGGATTAAATAGCAACTTCTTAGATTTAAATCTACCTGAGATCCTACTCTGGAAATTTGTCAGATGAAGAAAGTGTTAATTCTGAAATCTTTTGTATTTTAAAATTAAAATGTCTTTGTGCTCTAAATCTAAGCCTGTATCAGCTGTAGTTTACTAGCAAGGTAATATGAAACATGAAGAACAGGATGCAATTCAGGTAAATCAGAAATCAGGTTTGATAATATTGAGGATTTTACCTCCTGCAGTAGTATGTAATAGCAAGTTGGTTAATCAGCAGAGGAAATGCACCGGAGCCCTATAAATTATTTAATTCAAAAGTGACAGGAAAAGATTATTAATGAGTGACACTTTCATATAGCGTCCTCATGGTGAGACCACCCCTGTAGTTTAATGAATTAACAGTGTTACCAGGATCTTTGCTTAAGACTTATACATTTAATTTGATTGTGTTAAACATGCCACTTATTTATCTTTATTAATGGGAATTCTATTTTTAGGTACAGGACTCACCATGAGCAACGGGACAATATAATCAAAAGTGGCTTCCATGATACATACTCTTTATGGGAAGAAGGCAGTTTTTCTCCGGGCATCCCTTTCATTCTTCAATTTTTCATCTGGTCTTGCTGCAACTGCAAGTATAAACCATGTCAGAATCAGCATCTAAAGAGCAGAAGATTATAAAGACTAACTAGGTGATGCAGGAGGCTTGATCCTATCAAGCAGCTTTTGCTTTAACTTCAGGTAATAATTTTCATTATAACCACAGAAATGTTGTAGTTAATTCTGAACCCTGCTCTGCGCAGTTAAGTCTGGTTTTACCTACAGTTCATCCCATGCTTATAGCCACACAGTAAGATTGTCCTTTTCATTTCACTAGTTTGATTTATTCCTGGTCTGTTCATTCTACTTTCAAAAGTTTTATCCATCTTTCAAAGAAATTATGGTACACCTGCAAAACATACAGAAACCAAGGCATGAAGGAGATCTCCTGATCCTACTGCCTTTCAAAAGCAAGGCTTCAGACTTTGTTGCCAAAGTCTCCATCAAGTCAAGGCTTGAGGAACTCACTTGTAGTAAGGGAGATGACACCACTTCTCTGTGCACCCTCTTCCAATATTTAACTGTTCTCATAATGATTTTTGTTTTCATGTATCCAAACAGAATTTTCCCTGAAATAACTTGTGTCTGTTGTGTCTTGTCCTGTTGCCATGCAAGCCTTTTTCCAGTTTATGGGGAATCAGTTCTGTCAATCAGCACAGTTCTGCTAACACTAACCACCTGCAAAGGCGATCCTGAGCATTAGGGATCTGTGCTTTCCCTATCCTGATGTGACATCAGAACAAGTATCCTTGGGAGTCTCAGCTTGAGAGCCTGCAATCAGGGACCAGAGGCTACTACAGGTATCAAGCTGCCTGCCTCATTCTGAACAAGCTGCCTGACCTTCTGAACATCTCTGCAGATGATGAATAGCAGGGGCACTTGCCCTGGAATGTTTGGGTTAGAGCCAGCCAGCCTGAAGACTAATCCATCTTCTGCAAAAGACGCAGAAATATTGGCAAGGTCCAATTGGAAGCCAAAGAAATTGTTCCAGCAGTCCATGACCTGCTGCCTCCCTTTCCTGAAGTACTGCAGCAGCCCTTCCTGCTACATCCAATCTCATGACCTCTTTCATATACATGCTCTTGTCAATTTTGTTCATGTGACAGAGCATGCTGGATTACACGGTAGAAGAGGCTGCCACTGCATGGAGCCCACAAGACCTTCCACACAGCACCTCTCTTCAAAGCCAACATATATTTCACCTGACCCCTACTTTATCCTAACTTTCCCCTAACTTATGTGACTGTTTAAATAAATTTCCTCCTTTGGGTTTAGGGGGTTTAGAATTTGTGGGCGTTGGGGTTTTTAGTTAGTGGTGTTATTTGGTTGGGTTCGTTGGGTTTTTTTGCAGGGGCAGGGCAGGCAGTTCTTAACTGGATAATTAAAGCTTGGGTAAGGAATAAACACCTTTTTGATTATAGTTCAAATTCCAGCCAAACACAGCAAGACAACTAGAAAGGTCTTTTAGCAAACAAAAAGAAGGGTTTTTCCACAAGCAAAGAATACAGAGAAGTAACCAGGAGGCAAAGGACCTGTCAGAGCAGTGAATGGTCACACTGTCAGCAGTGTCAGCAGTCCATCAAAGGCTGTGCTCGAACTGCAGAAGAAAACTGGATATCAAGAAATGAAAAGGCAGAAAAGACTCCTCTTGGAGACTCACCCATAAGTAACAATGTCCTTCCACACCCTCTCTCTTACCCTAGATGAGTGATTGAGGTACAATAGACAACTGGATATAGATTCCTGTTTCAATGAAGAGATGTGGCATGGATCTGATTCCCTTTGCCCGAGAAACATGGAAACAAAAGAGTTCAGCCCAGGCAATAGGAAGAGCAAACACACAAAACTGTACTTACGACTAGTTAGATAAAATTCAATTTGAATTAAACCTAGGCAGCATGACTGAACATGACTGCTACATATCAGTGTCAAGCACCCCATGAAAATTAACTTTTTTAAAATGCAACCAATACCAACAAAGAGGAAACACCACACTTGGGAAATGATAAATTCTCATTCACCTGAAATTGCAGGTAGTGCTCTCAGGTCACTCCAGACTTTCTGGCACTAATAAATCTTCTAATTTTTTTTTTAAATGTGAGTTCTCACTGTCTGTCATTCTTCCAAAGTGGGAGATAAAACGGAAGTCACAACATCAGTTGGGGTCACTCTTCGTTCATGGGTTTCCTGGGAGTACAGGGAAACATTGGCCAGAGGCCAGCTAAGTAACCTATGTTCTGATTTCTTCTATCCTCAGCTCACCCATGTTGCCATCATCCCAAAAGTCCAGGTGTCTTCTTTTTTTCCTTGATTCTAACACTTCATCATTTCACTTTTTGCCATCTTGAAAACCTTTTCATAAAACCTTGCACAAGACCTAATAGAAAATGTGAACCCAACCAAATCTAAATGAAGATTTGCCCCCAAACTGGAGAGTACCAACTTGAAAAGGTCCTATCTAAACTAGCAATTAAGAACAAAAGCACATTAAAAAATAGCTACTTACACAACCCCCCAGCAGAAAACATTAATTTAGACCACTTTTGAATACCAGTTTTGATGCAATTGGAATCAAAGAAGTTAAAAAAATACAGCATTTTCAATATAAATTTTTTTTGTAAAAAATGCTTAAAAATGAAAAATTATAACACCGTTGAATCATTTACTCAAAACCCCATTCACTGGGAAAAGGAAAGTTAGCTCTGAAATTTTTTATCACTTTTCCTGCTGGCCTAAACCCACAAAAATTACCTCACTTGTCTTACAAAAATGGTTGTTACCAAAACTGCCCTAATCTAAAAAAGAGCTAAATGTCAGGTCTTTCAGCAACTATGTCTGGAAGGAAAAGAGAATGACACTATATTACAAATACAGATTAAGGTTTATACACCTACACATAATATTGAAATTGTCTCCTGTCCAAATACCCAGATATTTTGATTCATTTGTCTTATTTCTTGAATTATGTTGAAGGCTGCCTTTATTTTCCTTCCCACAGAAGGATAGCAGGATTCTGAGGTAGAGTAAATGTTTTAATACCAAAGTAAAAGCAACATATTGTTCTATACACAGGAACGAGTAAGATGATCCACTTGTGATCAAGCAAGTGCCTTTGGTGGATGTCCAGCCAATTTATTCAGTGCCTATTAGCTTGTCTATAATATAAGACCAAAAACCAAACCCTAAATATGGCAGATTTATCTTAAACATTTTTTAGAATAGTTACATTCTTGCAAATAATTAACAAAGTCCCCACTACACTAATTAGACATTCAAATCCACCTAGTGTCTTTGTTGACACCTCCCACACATTCCCTAATGCAGCTGTGGATAAGATGGAGGATCCACACAGTTATTTTAGGAATATCTTCATCAGAGAACTGTTGCAAAATCTCACTAATGATGCAGAAATACACAACTGGAAATTATGCAGATCAATGGTGGGTCTTGCACTCCTTTTGCAAAAATCATCATTCAGCAGAAGTCAAATTTTATGCACTCCTCTACACACACAGGGCATCAAACATGTACATGCCCTTATAACAGGCTGTCATTTATGACAGTAACAAAAGAATGTGTCTGAAGCACGTTTATCATTTGAGAAAGCAGATTCTATGATTTTGCTCTGATCTTCACTGTGTTCGAAAGGAACAAGAGAGGCACTTTTAGGGCAGAAATTTGCTGCTCAGATGCTTTGGAGGGGGCAGTGGGCACACAGGAGTGGTTGGGAAAGGAGCTGTAGAGCTACAAGGAGCTGCAGTTGCAGTGACAGCAGCAGGCCCCCTGAGGCACCCCCTGCTCTGGGTGCTGCCATCAGGGCAGCTCAGTGCCAGCACAGCCAACACAGGATCTCCCATGCCCACAGGAGACCACGGCCAGAACACAGCCTGGCCATCCTGGGCCGTGTTTCCACTTTCCCCCACTGGGCCACATCCTGACCCCACTATGGACTAACACACTGTCCCAGCCTCAGGCTATCCCCAGAGATGTGCCTGAAGCCTAGGGCTGCCCCAGTGTCCCCCAGCTGCTGGGCTCCTGGCTGGGACAGTGGGTCCCCAGCTGGTTCCCCATGGCTTGGCCCCACACAGTCATTCTAACTTTGACCCTCGGCTGCAGCTGTGAGGCATTTTGTGTTCAGTTTGTATACAAGAACTTTTGAGTTCAAGGCTAAAGAGCATCGGGCTTTCCATGAGAGATTCACCTCAACTGATTTTAAGGGCAGAAGCCATCTGCCTGAATGTGAGAATCTGGTCCCACACGAGGTCCCTTAGGCTCTGCCACCCAGCCCCCTGCACTGCTCCAGCAAGACACAGACTCCCCACAGCTCCTGCAGGATACCTCCAGCCCTTCCATGGAATCGGTCATCTCTGAACACCTAGGCCAAGGAAACTACACTGAGCACTGACTGTCTATATGGTAAAAGTGAAATTCCTCTTTGGCTTCAGACACTTAAATTTAGCTGTGACAGATGTTGCCATGGGAGACGAGTGTCTGAGCCTCCCATCACTGCCAGCAGACCTTTCATCAATACAGTCAGGGGAGGTAAAGATCTGCCCAGGCAGAATTTGTTTACTCTTTGGTGGGCTAAATCACTACCTTGGGTGTCAGGGAACAGCAAGAGTGGGTCTGCTTTGGAAGGGGAGCTGGGATCCAAAGGTAGCAGCAGGATAGGCAGGTTGGAAGCCTTCCTGACACTGGGCACTTTTAGAGCATCCAGGAAAGAGGAGCTGAGCAGACATGGCAATGGAAACTAGGATTAGCCAAGAGCCCTGTGATCCTACAGGGATAACTACATCTAAGCTGGTCCTGAGCCCAGGCTGCCAAACCTGGATTCGAGGGATTTGCACAGATCCCTGGCAGTAAGCTACACTGTCTGCTCTGAGTAGGGGGTTGATCCCTCAGTCCAAGGATAGACATCTTGTTATACATCAGTGTACCACCCTGATCAGCTGCTGCTTCAGAAGGGTTGGTGTCTCCTGTAGGTCCTATAGCACATCTCCCAGCCCTGGGCAAGTGCATTTGATTCTCTGAGGGATTTCAAGCAGCTGTATACAGGAGTTTAGGCACCAGGCAACACCACAGTGTCCTACTTGTAGGCACCCAGTTGTAATCGCCCCTAAATCCCACTCCAGGTGACCTGTTCAGCTAACTGCCTGCACTGTCTCTGCCAGCTGTGGTGAGAGAGAAGCTCCAGAGAAAGTTCAGCTCATTTTAGGTGAGCTGGACAAATGCCTCTGTAGAGGTGCCTTTCATCTTTTGTAGAGGAACCTAGAATCATAGAATTGTGAAGGTTGGAAATGCCCTCTGAAACCATTGAGTCCAGCACTACCATCCAACCTAAAGCTAAACCACGTCTCCATGTGCCATATTGAGACCTCCCCTGGTGCAAATTGAGGACATTTCCTCTTGTTCTGTCACTTGTTACCTGGGAGAAGAGACCACCTCCTGCCTCACTACAAACTCCTGTCAGGTTGCTGAAGAGAGTTATGAGGTCTCCCCAGGCCTTCTTTTATTCAGGCTAAACAATCCCAGCTCCCTCAGCTGCTCCTCATCAGATGTGCTCCAGACCCTTCACCTGCTCCATTGCCCTTCTCTGGACATGCTCCAGCTCCTCAATGTCCTTCTTGTAGTGAGGTGCCCACGGCTGAACACAGCACTCAAGGTGCAGCCTCACAAGTGCCAAGTACAGGGGGACAATCACTGCCCTGGTCCTGCTGGCCACCCTATTCCTGATATAAGCCAGGATGCAGTGGCCTTCTTGGCCACCTGGGCGTATGCTGACTGACATGCAGCTGCTACTGACCAGCACTTCCAGGTCCTTTTCCTCTGGGCAACCTTCCAGCCACTCTGCCCCAAACCTGTGGCATTGCATGGCAGTGTTATGATCCACATGCAGGACCTTGCAGTTTACCTTGTTGAACCTCAGTCCCAAGACAGATATCTAATAACCAGCTAGGGTGGAATGGGATTTGTCCCAACATCTGTTTTCAGAGATGACTAAAGACTAAAGCACATGATCCTAGTGCAAGTTCCTAGTGAAAGGAGTAACTAACACTGAGTGCAGCTACACTGCACATACACCTACAGTGTAAAAATCTGTATCTGGGTCTTCTCAGACACACCCCAACCCTGGCAAAATTAATTCCCAGCTCTTTGGCTCCTGTCTGCATCCTCCTGGGAACTACAAACCAACAGCTCTCTGTTTTGTCTGCAACACTTGAATCATTCAAGAAGAAAACCTCTGCATGACCTAATACATAAAGGGCCCCACAAAAACAGAAAAGAGGAGCAATTTCCTCATTTATTCCTGTAATTTAGTTGAAGCAACAATCAGTCAGCAGGTGGAAGAGACCCACTCTCAGCCCTACACACCATTTCTCTAGAGCCCTTTCCAAAGGCAGAGAGAAGAAAGTGTAGACAGAAAGAATACATGAGAGCATCTAATCAGCTGTGTAGAGTACTCACTTGAGAGAGGAGAAATTAGCACTTCAGCTTCTGCATCAGCTATTATTTATTTCATCAAATGGCTGCCTGATATAAACCACAAACATTAATTGGCACAGAGAGTTGTGGTATCAAAGTTCTTTGTTCTTGTTCTTATACCCCAAGTAACTATGGATTCCAGTGGAAAATTAGTAGAAATTACATAATTCATTTCCTTTTTTATATATCAACTCATCAAAAGCCTATTGAAATATTTCTTCCTGCTCTCTGCATCACACACCCCCAATAATCAGGCCTGGAAGTTGGTTAAGGTGACTAATACAACAATGCAATATCTTGGCATGAAGTGATGTAAAGGTGGAGGCTGTAACAAGGACAGAGAAAGACTCTTTTCAGTGGTACCCAGTGCCAGAACCAAAGGCAATGGCACAAACTGAAACACAGGATGCTACCTCTGAACATCAGGATAAACCTTTTCACTGTGAGAGTGACTACACCCTAGCACAGGTTGCCCAGGAAGGTCATGGAGTCTTCATCCTTGCAGATATTCAAAAGCCATCATGACATGGTCCTGGGCAATGTGGTGACCCTGCTTGAACAAGGGGTTGAACAGGTGTCCTCCAGGTCCCTTCCCACCTCAGCCATGCTGTGAGCCTGGGCTTATTTTGTTCTCTGGGTCTGGAGGAGCACCAGTTGTGTTGTCTCAGTTGAAGTGCTTCCAGGCTGCAACATGAGCTGTGAGCAGCAGAACTCGGGTGCCAAAGTTTGGAGACTGCTGAAGATCCCCACAGTAGAGAGAATGTCATAAAAAGAAAATAGATTACTTGGGCACACAACAAATTCTGCTTTGCCCCTGGGAAAACTACTGGAAAAGGTCACTGATTCAATTTATTTTTGACCCACTTTAAACTTTGTAAAAAGGACATGATTCTGTGAGCTCATTTACACTAGGCTGAAGAGCACAGTTAATATGCCTTGGGTGCTAATCATTTCAATTAACAAAAACTAATAATTTTGACTGGAAAATGTAAGCAGACTCATATTCTCCCTCACAGCCAAATGCACAGGGTCTCTATTAATTTCTGTCAACCCATGAAGTGCAGTTAGGTTTGTCTCCTCTCTTTGAGGCCAAACTCAGTATTTGGCTGCAACCTGCCCTCTTCGAAGTCTCACCTGTCACTCAGCAGGAAATCCACAGTCCTGGTAGTTGTTTCAGGACACAGTTTGTCCTTCCAGCAAAGGGCATCCTGTTTTGCTTTGTTAGGCGGTCTTCCTTTCCTCAACAAGAACAAAAGCCTTACATAATTAAAACTGTAGCTCTGTTTTAAGGTGTTTTTTAAAGACATTCTGAAGGAATGCGTTCACAGCAAGGCACATAGCAATGGGGGTATAGAATTGTACACAGATTCTCCCTTAAAGAGGGAGAAATGATGAGAAAAAAATTGCTGTGCTATGAAAGCTGACTGTGAATCAGAAGCAAATTAAAGCAACCATTTTTCTGGAAAAGTAGAAGCATAATCAATGGAGTAAGTGTTAGAAACAGTTAATAGCAGAACTCTAAAAGGTTTGCATTCTTATATAGCTCCCTCTAGTTTGGTAGCTGGACAAAAATATTTCTAAGTTTAGACCCATGATGATGAAAACTAAATATAGGCTATAAAGCAACACTTTATGAAAATGAAAATCTAAAATTTTCAGCTGTGGGTGTCTTTGGTAAGATGTTCATTCTTAGGTGACTTGATGCAGATCTTAGTTTTTTAAATGGGAGTTGTGGAACTAGTAATTTCTGAGATCAAGGACAATTTATCCAGCTATGTCAGTGTATGTGAAGATGTTCTGAACCTGCTTTTCATTTTCCCAAACCATCTTTTTAAATCTTCCTTCTTTTCTCTGCTTCCCAATTTAAACCTTTTTTCCCCCTGCTCTTATCCAACAAATGCAGACATGACTTTTGAATTCCACACATCTCCCATCTGGAAATTGTCTGCTCTTGCTACCATCTTCCTATATTTGATGAGACCAGGAGAAATGATATTCTCCTCTAGCAACAGTAGGAAATACCACAAGGTGTTGCTCAGTGAAGTATTGAGGTTTTTGTTTCGTGTCATCTTCCAGTAGCACATGGAATGTAAATTCACAAGTTGCAACAATAAAACTGGAGGAAACAAGCACTGCAAACAAACTCCTTCCAAAAGCTGGGGAAGTTATCACACAGCTCTGCCATCACAAACTCCACAGGAGACAGAAGGCCAGCCTAGCTATTACTTAGCTAGGTATGGCCTGCACATCTTTGTAGACCTCTCCCTTCCCCAGCCGCAGCAGTTAAGCACATCCTTCAGAATTTATGCCACTGTTGGGAGGGTCTGGTGGACATTATGTAGTAAGGAGAAGACATTTCATTATATGCATAACGAACAAAACTCCCATAAAATTAATTTGGATCATTCCATCATTATGGCCAAAGTCAACTTCAAGGGCAGAAAGTAACAGTAATCCCAGAATAAACACCAGCCAATACTGTTTCTGTCTCAAATCAAGAAAGTTCATTTCAAAGTTGTAGCGGTCACACTTTTCCATCTAAACTGTAACACATTTTCAATGAAACTTGACTCACTGGCAGCAGAGTAAGAGCTATCCCTCTTTAGGAAAACAATACATGACTACTATTTCCTCCTATCTGTGACTAACCCCAATCAGGATTTACTCTTTTTATAAATATTCAGGTATCATTTGACACAATGTTGAAGGAAGATGAATCTGAAACCATTTCTGGATGAGGAAGAATCACAAAGATCATTCAAAGGAGGCAAATGCACTCATCTGTTAGAAATGGGAAGTGAAAGCTCTGCAAGGATGAAATACTCTCAAACTAGCTGAAGCACTTGATGGATCTTTTCCCACCCTCTGTGATTAATAGAATGCATAAGCTATTCAGTCTCCAAGCATTTTGCTTAAGGAAGCTTTGATTTGAAAAATGAGACAAGTGCTTCCAATGCTGTCATTGATAGGAAATTAGGTGATAGAAGAGAGCACATTTAAGCAGCTCTTAAATATTCATAATTAGAGCTGTCAAACTGCTATACAAGCCTCTCTTTCTCTTGCATTTACCCAAACGTTCTGTCAAGAGTAATGCAAACAGCAAAGCCAGGGGGATGTGACAATACTAAAGTTCTTCAGAAGTAATCGTGGGAGGACAGAGTCAGGGGTTTGTTTTGTTGGTCTGGACCACATTACAGACATAACCATCAAGTTATATAGATGCACCTAACTAACTTGCTAAATTGCGAGGTTTTTAATTGCTTTACCTCTGATGAATGGTGCCATCACAGTTCTGCTACTTCCCCTTTTTTTGGTGCAGTAACAGAGCATTTAACTCACCAGCTTTGGATTATTTTCCTAGAAGTACATTCCAGGATGCTTTTTCTTGCGTCTCTGAAGTAAAAAACAAAATTTTTTTTTAAAAAAAGAGAAAAAAATTATCCAATGAAAAATTATAATAATTAATTTTAATATCCAATGAAAATTTATAACTATTATTTTAATAATTTATTTGAATATAATGAAAATAATTTTTACTTAAATAGATGTTTTGATTCTAAAGCCCCATGCTGACAGAAGGGGCTCTCAAACCAGGATATCCTAAATACAAAAGTAGGCATACTCAAAAAAATGAGGGATTTCATTTGTTATGAACTTCATCAACTTCTGTTCTATAACTCTATTAATTTAGAAGAACTACAACTCAGCTCTGCTTTTCAGACAGTTCTGGGCACAGTGTGGCAAGAAGCTGCAGAGCTTCACCAGCAGGCATGAGATGTGCTCGAGCAGGCAGCAGCACAAGCAAAGCAGTGTCATGGAGTTCAGGTTGCCCCTGACTGCACCACCTCTCTGCCATGAACAGTCCCAGAAGAGCAGTGTCTGCTCAGGGTGCAAAATCGCACCATTTGGTTCATCACTACAAAAACATCTTCTGTTTTTGCAGCCCAGCTGCTCCTACAGAAGACAATCTTTGCTTCATTTATCTTGTTTCATACAGTTTGTTAAAGTATGAGTTCCTCCTGTGCTGGGAGGTCACACAAGCAAGCTACAGCTGCAGGAGCCCCAGTGCAGCTGAGGCCTCAACCCGATGTAAAGCACACTGCAGTGGCTTCCAGCTGCCTTCAGGGCCATTAGGCTGGCCCTTAAGGAGCGGAGAGGACAGATGACCATTTGTCACCTCAAATGTGCAACCACTGCTGGGTCCATTTCTAAATTGAAACAGAGTTATAAGGTCGACTTGAAACACACCTGGGAGGTAGAGAGCAGTACGAGGCAGTAATTGGTACACAGAAACATCGCCCTCCAGTTTTGGTACAGGAAATGAAGACAAATATCTTTTGCAGTTGATGCTTCAGGAGGATGTATGCATAAAGAATGGAATTACTTCCAGAGACTTTTGGATAAGTCCGCATCCCTACACTAAACAAACGAGACTTGCTTGTAAAAATTAAAGGGATTGGCATCTCAGTTCTGAGAGAGATCATATATTTAGGGCTAGGGGAAAATGACGGATTCACAAAACATATTGATGTGGAAATTGATTTTGTAACAGGAAGGAATGAAAAATTTCAAATGTATGCAATTCTCTTGAAAGGGAACAGAGTCAAGGACAGACTGTCCAGGAGGTAGATGCTGAATGCCCCCGTGTGTCCAGCTCTGATATCCCCAGAAGGCAGACTGATTCACGGCTGCACATCACAGACATGTGTAATGGAAGATCTGGCAGACTCAAAGAAAGTGGCCCCTACTGGGGAAACAAGATCCAACCAAGCTGTTGGATCTTTATCCCAAAATGTGTGCACCCAGATCATGTCAGAAACTGGGCAAACAGAAAGGGGATTTGCAATGAAAGCAGGATGTGCTAAATGCATAGATAATGTTCATCCATGTCTGCAAACAGGTTGACTGAATGTGAAACTTGCAGGCAAGTATAATATAATTTTCTACATTTATGAAGGTCCACATCTTCAATGTTTTTGTGCTCAATCTACCATTTCAAAAGCCTGCCTTTAAAGTCAGAGGGAGGAAGAACTACAGTGTTTTCCCTTCAAACTGGACTGTCTGGTACCACCTTGCATCCTCCTTTACAGCTCTAGGAAAACACAAGCTTTTTGACTTGCAAAACTATAAATTACTCTAAAGAGGACTGGACTTTATGGTTCGTTAGGTTGGATCTTTATGACAGTTTTTCTGAAACAAGCAAGACACTATTCCCGATCCCTTTGTTTGAGTGGTAAGTGAACACTGAAACATTTCTGCTGTCACTTTTTGATTTTATGTTATGTGGCTTCATGCTGAGCCTTAATTTGCTGATTTTTATAGCTCAAGTGTAAGGAATACAGTTGAACAAATGGCACTAGCCCCCCCCTCAGAAACAAAACAGAACAAAACAAACAAAAAAAAGAAAAGCAACCAAAAAATGAACCCTGCTGCGAATATTGATTTGCATTTGTGAAGAAATCCACTGGGATTACACTCCTACTTTATCTTTGGCAGCTGATCCGGTGAATTCTCTAAGGAGAAGCAGCAGCAAATATGAGCAGGGAGTGTTGTGCTTCAGGCATGGGGTAGGCTCAGATCTGCTGGGGAGAAGCAAAGAGGCTTTGGCCAACCCCTTAATAGTGGCCACGCTTTCTCATGTAACAGCACCCGGCTGAGGTTGTGAGGACTTCCCCCTTTGCCAAGTCCAGCATTACTTGCCCTCACACACCAGCAGCACAATATTGTTCAGGCAAGTGACACTGAACTTCTGCTCCAAAGGATACAAAAGAAAGTAAAAGCTATTGCAGACCTTTTTCTTTTCCCCTACATTCCCTTCATGGCTGGATCCAAAGACCTGATCTACAGCTGTTTTAGGAATCACTCCTGAATTTCAGCAGTGTGAGCAGGAGCAGAGTGCAGCCTGGTGTTACAACAATACATAAAGCACAGTTGTCTAAGTGCAGGGACACCCCTGGTTTTAGCGTTGTACTGAAATGTTTTACAGTGTCTTGGTCTTCTTTGACCATGCAGAGTAAGCAGGAGAATACTGACAGCACTATTGAAACACCACAGCAGGGAAACAGCACGAAATCCAGAGCTGCTGAAGAGAACAGGAAATTTCTGATGGAGCTGACCTGGATCATTGTGTACTACCTGTTCAGAGACATTTTCAAGACATATCAACTGCTTTTACACTGTCTCCCAGAGCACAGCAGCTCTGTACCTGAAAGCCTGCAGCTTCAAAGAGAACAAAGAGCAGAAATCTCCTCTTTCCCTCACAAGAAAAACTCATTCATTTTTAATGTGATTTGCTGCTGGTCCATCCCCTGAGCTGACTCATTGTGCGGTCAGACAAGTGCCACTGGCACATGGGAAGTGCAGGGTCCCGCAGGTAGGGAGACAGGGCAGAAAACATCACCACCACCCTCTTCCAGCAGCACCCAGCCCCTAAACCAGGGGAAGGGTTTAGCTCTATCCTCACTACACCCTGAAAGTCCCAGTGCACAAGTCTCCTGGCAGCAGATGGAATACATAAATCTGCCATGAGAAATTCCAGGTAGGACAGAAGATCACTTGGAGGAGCTCTGTGAGCACAGGGCACACTGGGTAAGACCAGTTTCAGTGCTGTGCACAACCCCTTCTCCAGATCTTAGGCTGGATGATTGGCTGCATCTGGAACCTTCAGGTCAAGGACTGAAGGGTGACGCACAGGTGGGGCAAGAGGGGAGCATTCAGCAAGGGCAGCCAAATGAGTCTGTCCAGTTTACTGGCCTGTTTTTTGTCTTTAACCCTCAGGAGATACGCAAATATTTTCAAGGAATTCCTTAGGTAACCTGATTGCCAAGGCCATTTCATCATCTCATCTCTCATCATCATCTCAAAGCAATGAAGTGTAGCAGAAAAACAGACTATGAATAAAAATTTTAAACAAGGGATGAAAAGAAACAGGAAAGGAGTGTGGAGGAGAAAAAATAGCTTCTTCAGAAGAAATAAAAAGAAGCAAATGAGAAAAAAAGACTCTGGATAGGGAATATATACCTCATACCTTGAATGATCTCTACCTGTTTAGGTCCCACACAACAAAGATAGGATCATCTCACCCACCTGTGACACCTACTAATGAGGGCTATACTTGGGTCACTAAATTGTCACTAAGATTGCTGAAGAGAAACAAGCACTTCTAGGGCAAGCTTTGTCTTGTCTCAAAGAAGTTATCCAGAGTATCTTGATATTTCTTGTTTCTCTCCACTGGCTCTACAAGAAGCCTGAACAACCAGCTCTGTGTGGCTATCAAGAGTGTAGGCACCTAAAGGTAGTTGAGGTTACCAACACAGCAACATACCCCATGCTCCTTCATGGTCTCTTCTGCTTCTTGATGTTCCCAGGGACTCTTGAGCTCCATGTTTCCCACTTCCCAAAAAGAGGTGCCCACCACAGAAAAAGATGTCATGCTGCCAAGCTGAAGATCAGCTGAATGTTTTGGCAACCAGGAGCTGGCACATCACAATACACAAGGCAGGCAGGCTTAGATGTGTCAGGGTGTCACTGACACCTACTGCCAGTTTCTAACCATAAAGCCTGGCCAAGTAGAAACCAGCATATTCCTTCCAGCATGAAAACTTTGAAAAATCATGTAGAAATAGCAACACTGCCACTTAAATTTGTAAAATACAGCTGCCTATGGTAAACTGTCCTTCATGGGCTGGGTTCAGGTCTTGTGTAAATTCACCAAAATCAGGGAGAAATTGTAACAGGAACAGAGCACAAGCCCTAGCAGAATGACAATGGCAGGCACATTAAGTAGCATACTAATTCAGTTCACTAAATTGGGCTCTATCCCACTTTATTTAAATAATCAGAGCAAGAGAGACATTTATAGAATGAAAAGTTTGGAACAAAGTTAGATTTAAACAAAACTGAATGAAATAAAAAGGTGCATTTTCAGTTGGCTGAAAGAAATGGGCTATATTTGGATTTTGGTCAGAAATGCAAGGACTGTTTTTATCACATCTAAATATGGTAGCAGAACTCTGAGGTCCCCGGTACTGGAAGTGATTCTGGAGGCACATCCTCTTTGGAAGAAGATTAGGGTAATTTTCCACACATTTGTGTTTATTAATAGAGGGAGGGAAGAAAGACTCAAATGTCTCAGAATTGATGGAACCTTGTAAAAGCCTCAGAGACAGGAAAAGCTTCTCTTCCGAGCCTGTGCTATACACTCCAGCAGGCATCTTGCATCAAGGCATTGCTGCCTTCAGCCATCCGCCTCTTCATCCCAAGAGAAGTTGAAAAATCACCAGGAATCCCTAATCCATTTCAGAACATACTTTTCAATCTGTTTTCAGGCAGGTGTTGAAGTAAAATGACAGAGTTCAATTCACAACTATTAGCTAGGCAACAAACAGGGATGGTCCCAGTTTCTACCCATGGTGGCCTTCCAAAGGCTAGCAGAACCAAGATACCCTTGCTGAACAATTTCATGGCTCAGTTATTTCCATAGGGGTTTTTTGGGCTTTTGTTTTTGTTTTTTTTTTTTTTTTTTTTTTGGAGTTGACGGCCTGACTAATTGCTGGGTTTTGGTTTTTTTGGATGGATTTGAGCCAAGTGACCTTGAGCTCACCATGCTCTGCCAGCTGTTCCATGATGCTGTCTGCCTACTTCTCACCTCCCTCTCTGTTCCCACCTGCAGAGTGCAGGGGTATGAGCTCATCCCAGCAGAACACTCTCCTTGTTCCCTTCTATTCTGCAGAGAAAGGTCTTCAGACAGACAAGGCCATGGTTTTCAAGCTAATTGACTTCACTGCAGTGATTTCAGCTTCTACATGCACAGCAGACAGAGTGAGGATGTGCAGTGAGCACCACTGACATACTAGTGAGGAGCTCTCTTAACACTTTTGTGCAATCTTGTGCCCTCCACAACATCTGTGACCTGAAGTTTCAGCAGGATGAGATACCTGCCAGGGCTAGAGAAGCAGTGAAAATGGGAACATCACCACGATTCAGAGGTGTGACTGCAGCTCATACTTGAGTCACCTTCAGCTGCCAGCTCTGGTGCTGACAGCACTATTTCTGCACAGACTGTGCAAATCTGCCCAGGACCCTGGCTGAGCACTTGGCTGAGGATGTCCTCAGCATCACAGCTCCCTGGTTATTTGTACCCCAGCCAGGAAACTTCAGGTGCACTCAGGATGGAAAGGCAAGTCCACCCCCTGAGCTGCACAACAGCAAAGGTCTAAACCAAAATGCATGGAACCTCTTGGTACTTTGGAGATCCAAATGCAGTTGTTGGCTTGCTGGATGGAAGGGATGCAAACAGACTACACAACCTCCTGAAAACATCCTGTAGATCTACACATGCACCAACCTCCTCCCGAAACAATATCAGGTTAACTACACACATTCACAGAATCATTCAGAGGCTTTTAAACCTTGTGATCTTACTGGAAGAAGAAAGCTGAAAGCAGGGCATTTATTTATAATGAAGGCTTTTACAGAAGACTCTTTTATCTGTTTACTGTGTGGTACCAAATAGAGGATTCTGTGAGCATGTGCATCAGATAACACTGAAAAATGTATCTACATTATTTTTGTTAAATATCTCACTAATGTGAAAGAAAGACTAAAGGTCATCTGTCAAATGTAGTTGTGAGGCAGGAAAAAATCCTCTCATGTTGCATATCTGAAACCTTTCAGCTCATGATATTTTTGTTGAAAAGAGAAAATGTGATCAATGAATCATTCAGAGTCCTGCGCCTAATAATGGAAATCAAGAGTGCCTTTTGATGATGAGTTTAAGATGCTTTTATTAACCTGTCTCAAGATGGTTGATTGCTTCCTAATGTGATGAGATCCTCTCCGGCACTTGAATTTTAAATATTTAGCGATCTTTATTGTCAAATGCTTCTCAATAATACTTCCCAATAAATGAATTATTGTGCAAATTAAGCTCAAGGTAGTTTCTAATAAAATTTCAGTATTCTGTAAAGACTAATCATGTTCTACAAAGTACTTGCTAAAATAAAGGTAACTAACAAGAAGACACCTGGAAATTAATGAGGGACTAGGAAGATCTCATTTTCTTTTTAGACTAAGTTTCTGAGTATGTAAATACTCTAATTTCTAATTCTAACTGCCTCCAGGTCTCCAGTTAAATTTTGGCTCACCATAACAGTGGATATGTGAGTAGAAATTAATTCATCTATGCTCAGGTCCTAAGGAGCAAAGCCATTTTCAGCCTTAATGCTTTCTGATACAAAATCTATTTTGCATCTCATTGACTATATAGATTACATTCACATTTGTTTCACAATTCTGTTACACAGTTAGAGAAGTTCAAAGTGATGTCTTACTAAATGAGAATCAGGCCATTGCACATAAATTTTCACTCCTGTTTCAGGATGACAATTCCCATTTCATTTACACAAAAGTGAAAAACAAAGAAATCCATTTAAATCCACTGGATTGTACAAATGGGAAAAAAGAGTAAGAAAATTTTAAATTAGATGAGATGAGGAGCAGTGTTCCACATTCAAATGGCTACGTGCTTTGTAGAGTTAAAATAGACAGTATTTTGTTCTTACACACTTTTCAAACTCTGACAGCTTAGGCCTTCTTCTCGAAAGACAGCTCCAGTACAAATTCTGAATTTATAAAAGGAACAGAGCACACCTTTTCATTAGGTCGTGCCAGCCCCAGCTATTCATGGTAGAGGAGTTTCCTGTACCCTGCTTTCACCTGGTGATATGTTGCAAGACAAATTATTAATTGAAAATTAGGCTGCTATCTGGTCAAGTTCATTTGACTTTGCTTTATTGTACAGCTATATAACATAGCGCTCAATTGTCTCATCTGCCATCTGCTTTGGTGTCAAGATGTGCTTTTTCCCAAGTGACATTCTGTTGTCAATTGCAGGATTCTTGACATTTCAAAATGTCTTTGTTGAGAGCTTTATGGTCTACTTCAGGTTTCCACAAAAAGCATTGTTGATCACCACTACAGGACTTGCTGTTTGTGGCAGCCAAAGGGATTGTTCACCCTGCCTTTTCTAGGCAGCTCCCGAGAAAATTCTGAAGCTTTGCAGTCCTTTCTCCCAGTTCTCTGCCAGTTTCACAACTCCCTGCCAGTTTCACTTCTGAGTGAAGAATTCAGATGGGTTCACTCAGATTGTTTGCTTCTGCTTTTGCCCTTCACTTGATCTACATGTTCAATATTTTTCTATTCATCTGTACAATGCAAGTATGATATCAGAAAATCAATGTTGGTCCCCTTCCATGAGGCCTTAGTCATCTCCATATAGGTCTGGACTGCAAGAGTTAATATGTTATTGAGATGCTCATCTTATTGTTTCTAATTTAATTTAATGTGGACTATATTTTACTGTGTATTGCATTCTGTTCTGAAGGGGGAACCTCTCCCTAGGCAGCAGTTGTGCACAAAATGGTGTTACACGCTCTCATGAGCTGAATATGAATCAAGTGTGTGGTTCTGGAAAAAAGAGGAAAAAAAAGCAAACCCAAACCATTCTTACCCTTTGGGGTACTAAAAGGAAGGCAGGACATTCATTGGCCACATTTTGGAGTTATGCTACCGATTTTCATCTGGGGTATCAAAGCCTAAGAAAGATGTAGGCACATTTGAGAACTTTCAGGGGACAGAACAAAGAATAAAAAGTCTGGAGAACCAACCACAAATGAGGATGGCTTAGAGGCACAATTATCATCACTGCAGCTTCTAGAGCACCCTTTCAAAGTGCTGCAAATGTGTGATTTGTGAATTCTTGATGCAATCCTTCTAGCCCACAAACACCAATGTATTCTCTTGGGAAAACTTTTAAAAAATCTCAGGAAAGTGTAGGGAATAGGTGGGAAAAGCTGCCGTCCTGAAGTCTCAGTCACAGTGCCTGTGTGAGTATCTAATGCAAGTTACAAGGATGTTACTAATTGTCTGGAGTATCTGCAGTATTTTTCCCCCTTCCACACCCATTTCAACAGCTTAGCTTAATTGTACTCTCTGAGGGTACCTACCTGTATCTTGCAGATACTCAGACAATTAGTAGCACCTTTGTACCTAACAGTGCCCTAACTGCACCCTCAGAAACAAACAAAACAAAGCAACTCTGGCCAGATGCTGTAAATCTGTGGCCTTCTAATCAGTCTCACTAAGAGGCTGTGCACAAAAGCAGACTCAGGTAGCTGGCAAAACTGATATAACTCAAGGCAACACTAAGTTACTCCTGTCAAGGCTCAGGCTGTAGACCTGTACAGTAGCAATGAGAGAATTTGGTTTGTAAAAGCTTTCTGGATAAAAATCCCACATAGTTTTCATAATGAATTTAAATAACCTCTCAAAATATAGTTTGTACCACACAGAAAAAGGTCACAAGAGCACTTCTGCTTCCAGAAGTGGTAATTAACATATTCTTTGGCGTTTTGTTTTTTAATTCTTATAAAGTGATGTACATGGCCAGCAGTTACTTGAGGACTCTGTTGTACTAAGGTTAGCAGAGAACAATTTTACTGAGAAACTCTATAAGGTGCATGAGTGGACTCACGCTGAGAACAAATACACGAAGTGTCCCTGTGAGGCACTTCCCAAAAGTTGTGCACATTGAAACATATCATACCTCCAACAGTCTCTTTCAAATCTTCTATTGGTAGCCGTGCTCCTTCATGTTGACGTCATGGTGAGAATGCAGGGCTTGATGATTTTGTACTCAGTGACATACACTACTGGAGAATTTTGCTTTCAAAACATGCAGTTAAACGCAAACCTCACTTCAAACCCTTTAATCAGTAGGACTTTTCATGTGCCTGAGTACCCTCTTGAATGAAGCTGCAAACAAGAGGAGTTTCCCCACCTAGTTTAGCTGAAGATGAAGCTGAGAGATGAAGCAGGGTAGCAGTCAGTGTATTTTGATTTGTCTGAACAGCTCTCATCTAGCATTAGCTCTCATTATCTTGGCAAACCCCCACTCACTGCCCACAACATGTGGTAAACCTAGCCAAATTTTGCCCTTCTCTACCTAACACAAGTGGTAATGTATTAGTGTGCTTTTAGTGCTACCACAGCAAAAGTTTGCTACAGATTTAATGTCAAAATGTGTTTTCTGGACCCTAGAAGCTCTATCATCCCCTCCATTTTCAGACAGAAGCATAATGTGAGAGAAACTTTTCCTTGAAAACTGCTGTCGTGCCACCACCCTGAAAGACAGCAAAACAAAGGAGTATTTAAGTCACTTCGGGGGCTTGTTCATCTGGGCTTTTTGCAAAGAGCAAGTTTGCAACAATCTGCTGAATTTTCCAAATTTATAATGAAACCAACACAGAAGCATAGACTGTGTCCTGTTTGATCACATCTCAGCTAATCTGCATATCAAAAAAATGGTGGGTTTCTAAAAGGAAGAGATTGAAGCTCCAGTTCATAAAGTTCTTAAATTCATGCTTAATACAGTCTGCTTGGGCTAACACAAGTGGCTAACTTGCAAAACAAAAGTAGCTAGCTGAAGGGAGGCAAGAAAACAGGCTTGCAAGGATAAATTATTTTTATATGTATGTAATTTTAAACTAGTGTAATTTACACAGAAAATGCAAACTTAAATGTGAAAGCATAAAAGCAAGATCTATTTTTCGCCCCAGAGGACGGCAATCAATACTGCAGTCAAAGTGCATTTTCCCTGTATGTAAAGCAAAGATTTCATGCCACCTCAAAAACCATTGCTAAATCCATTGAGAAGACGATCACAAATCTTTCAACTTCACATCCACCCCAGCCTTTTTGTCTAAATAGATGTTTGATAGTATACATCTACTTTTCTTTTTGTTCCAATTGTTTGAGTTTAGAGGGTTTATTTAAAAGACAGGCTTAGTGTCAGATGTTTCCATCATAGTAATCCATAGCCTGAACACAGTCTGTGAATATTCTCTGTCCAGTCCTAAATCATCTGCTGGGTTGTTTTTTTCTTTCTCTAATCAGCAAAAACATAATGAGAATATGCTTTTCTCAGAGCTGTTTTGCACAGCTTGAGCAAATTGGAATGAAGGAAAAGCTGTGATCATTCAAACCATTTATTTAAAGAGATGTTGCTCACCTCCTTCTTCCCTACTGATCTTCTAAGAGGCATTTAGGAAGTATTTTTCCATGTAGCTTTCCTCTTCTTTCATCTACTCTCTCTGATTGTAGAGGTCTGTATTTTCATTGGTGTAGGCTACTAAACCCAGGAAAGGCCTTACCAAATGAGTGGAAAGCAATTGCTTTCCAATAGACAACACTGCCCATAGAAAACATGCAGCTGGGATTTTCCATGATCCTGTAATTGACCAGTAACACCAATAAGGGTTGAGTCAAATGCTTAATTCACAACTCAACTATTTCTCAAACTTACCATCAGCTCTTTCTCAAACTTACCAATGTAGTTATGATATTTTATGAAAATCCCTTTGCTAGGATTTTCTTCTCCTGAGAAGCTGAAGAGCCTCAGCTTTGAGTATAAACAATTTGTTATCTGCTACTGTGAAATGCAGCAAGTGCTTTCTTGATTGGTCGATGTAGGATGTTTCTACTTGGTGACCAATCCAGGAGGCAACAACTCTCAAACTCTCTAGGAGTCACAGAACTTCGTTATTCATTCCTTACTATTCCTGTCTCGCCTTCTGATGGATCTTTCTCTCTGTTCTTTGTAGTATAGTTTTAGTGTGATCTTTTTTATATAATATATATCATAATATAATAAACCAACCTTCTAAAACATGAAGTCAAGATTTCTCCTTCCCTCCACCAAGTCCTAACTACCCTGAAAACCACCACATCATACCAACCCCTGTTTCTCACACTTACCACACCATTCACACTCATCATGCATTTATATCAGGGTATTATAGGAAAGTTCAGCCCGCCTTACTCACACAATTTAGTAGGTACATTTGCCAGGTCCCCAGAAACACTCTGTAGACCTGCACCAGAAACTCATCTTCTGACACGACAAAGATCCGGGTGATTGTTTTTTCAGAGAATCCCCAAGGCACTCCAGATAGCGTATTCTGGATGGAGCAAAGCAAGTATTTGAAAGCCCAGAGAGGAGGCAGGTGTAGCATCATCTTCAAGAGAAAGGGAAGGTGTCCTTTGTCAGAGACAGGGATATTTGGGAAGCTAGAGAATGTACATGCTTGGCCCTGTAAATGCCATAGAGAAAGGGGCAACAAGGAGCAACAATGCAGCCCAGCAAACATTTGTATTTCCATACGTACCTCACACTGACAGGTAGTCCAAGAAGCAAAGACTGAATACAAGTTGTATGAGAAATCTGCAGGTTTTAAACCAACAGTTAACAGTGTTGTGGATTAAATCATTCTGCACCCTTGGCTAAAGAAGTAAGCCTTCTATTTTGTCCCTTTCATTTATTGTGTGAATATATATATTTATTTTCATTTTATTGCTCATAACTACTGCTACACACAAAATTGCCCTGCCCTGCTTTTACATTTCCTTAGTAACTCAGAAAAATTACAGATTGAGCAGTTCCCACAGTACCTGTAGGATTCTGAGAATCTATCCTGTTTTGTCCCTTATCATGTAGTGCACTTGCTGAGGAGCAGAGGCACATTGCAGAAAACAAAAAGAATAAAGATGCACTGTGCAGAACAACTGATTTGGGTTTGTGGCAGCATGAGGGAGGCTCTGAGCAGCTCAGAGAGTCTCATCCACTCCAAGGACTCAAGAGCCCTGACTGCAGATTAGGACAGGGATTTCCTGCCCCAGCTCTGAGGGTTCTGATTCAGCAGCAGCAGCAGCAGGGAGGTTACCTTGTGATGGCCAACGTCATTGCTGGGTCCACTTATTCCCACTCCACCCATCTGAGATGTTCCCAAACCTTTTGCAGGAATGACTGAGCAGTCTGTGTAGCAACTTGTTTAGTTTATAGTATATTATAATAAGGTAACAGCAAATTGCTGCCATATTCCCTTAACACAGCAAGCTGTGAACTCTGGCAGCTACAGGAAGAGGTATGGGAGGTCTCTGCAGCTACAAGAGCAGTTAAGTCACCTGTACAAGACTGACTTCTTCAAGAAGAGGTTTGGTAGGCTGTATAGGTACAAACCAGGATTGCTTCTCCAAGGAAAGCCATCCCTGATTGTGAGTCAAGCTGTGGCTGATTCCCTCAGGGAAAAAACCAGTTTGAAAAATTGCTGTTCCCTCTCAAATGCCTAGCCACGAATTCACACTCCCACCCCACCCCAGAAGCTATGCTGATTCAGCTACCCTGTGAGCATGGCCTGAAACGTGTGAATTGACTACGTTAATCTCTAGGACTTCTTTTCCAGCACAAGAACTATTTTAACCAAATCTGTCGTCACTTGGTAATGATGTGGAGCCACAGCCCTAGGCTGTATGACATCCAAAATGAATAATATTTGTTTAACAGAATTTCTCCTAATTTACTCTAAGCCACAGCATACATCCTAGGTAGAAGCTCACAGAAGTTTACAGGTGATTCTTGTCTTGCAAAAGTTACCTGCGGTTATATGTGGTTGAAATCCTCCTTAATATCTTGGACTGAACTTTTAAAGTGCCCTATTTATGTGTACAAAAAGATCTAAACCAAGATTATTTTCCCATTTCATTAATAACTATCAACTGGAAATGTATTAGCAAGACCTTGAAGTCTTTAACGTAGCTTTAAGAACAAAATGGTCTAAAAATACACTGAGGATAAAAGTCCATCCTGACAGATCAGCCTTGCTGAGGAATGGAAAAATGGAGGACTAAAGGTTACAAACCACATTTGGGAAGCCTTTTTCTTGCTGTCAAGTAGTGCTGAGGTGTTGAAGACACCTTTGGCAAGCAGGACTTCCGCAGGCATCTCCATGTCATCCAGCAAGGGCTGGGGGAAGACTCAGGCAGATGAAGTGCATTAAATGGTTGTGATGTGTGTATAAAGTGATGCTTGGACCTATGTCTAGTCTCAGGTTCAAATTTCCCCAAAAGATTCCTGAAGAATCATGGTCCTGAGTGCATTGTACTGTCTTGCTTTAAGATCAGGCCTCATATTTTTCCTTTACCAAAATCAATATTTGTATCTCTTGCATATGTGAATGCTGTTATCTGCATAGGTTTAATCCCATGCATAGAATATCTGTACATGGACATAAAAGGATGAGATTTTCTACTGAAAACATGTCCTAAGAAGGCCACTGCTGGGACAGATTATTTCTGACTCACAAAAGCAAGAGAATATAGGAACTGGCACGGTCACTGCCAGCAGACATACATTTACCTTCTCTCAGATTCATGGTATTGAACCTCTTGCTCCATTTAATTTGCCTTGTGTCCTTCTGTCAACAAAAATCAGTCATGACTACGGCCCATCTTTTATGTCATGGATGAACACTTTCATGTTTCTCACTTCCAGTGTTGGAGATAATTCCAACCCAACCCAAGAACAGAGGAACTTGTTTTGTTCTTCTGTTTACAAGTGCAGACTTAATCAAGGACAAATCTCTGAGCATGACAGATTTGTTCTAAAGAAAGAAATGTGTTCATTGGCTTTTTTTAACTTGTAGAAGTAATCTTATGCCAAAAAGTAGGTCTACTCTAGACAGATGATAAGAAGGACTGACCCTGGAACAGGAATGTGTTACTATGTTGCCATTCTTTACATCACTGCCAGATAAAGTTCTCATTCTGTTCTTTAAATTATCCTAAAAAACACCCAACAAAACCAAGCCGCACCATTGCTGGTATTTCTAATATTAAGACTGTGCCACAAGAAAACTTTCTCAAACAAAAATCAGGTCACAGTGAAGCTCATAAAAAAAGCAAACCACATCACAATCTGTTCTCAGTCTGATTCCCTAATGCATAGCAAGATAGGCACCAAGCACTTGGGAAGGCCCCAAATTAGCTTAGCTTTGTTTTGTTTACCCAAAATCAGTTCAGTGAAACCACACAGTCACAACCAGTCAAACAATGAATATAGATTCTGGTCTACCCATCACTTTCCACAGTGCCTGCAGTCATCCAAATCTCCCTGCTATCTCACAGCTATCTGTGCTCTGGCTTCTGCACCAAAAATCAGGCTCTGCTTAGTTATCCACTTGTAACTACATTCCAAACTACCTAGTCTTAAGTTTTGGAACTAGAGCTAGATCCTCCTGACTTTCATTTGCACAGGTTTTGGGTTTTTTTCATAAATACAGCATTCTGCTTTAATCACATGAAATCTTTGGACTGGAAATTTAAACCTGCTCATTTACAAACCAACCAGAAAGGTTTTGAAGTGTGTGAGCACAGATAATATCATCCCCATCAACACAACTTGCTTAGAATTAAGCATGTCCCCTGTGAGGTTCCTAGTAAGGCCTTGCCATGGTGAAACCACGAGAAGGAATGCCCCATTATCTGCAATGAGTAATATAATTCTTGTACTAGTTAAAGCTCTGAGTACCAGATGGATTTTTGTTATACTGCTGAAGTCAACTCGTACATTTTATAAAAGAGGGTGCCTTAAATCTTGGTAGGTTTTTTCTTTATTCCTTACAGACAGTTTTTTTTACATTATATGGACGAGTGACTAGGAAAGAGTCTGTTTAGCCAAATTTGCATTCCTGTGTTTTGTTATTTGGACTGAAAAAGCACTTATATGTCCCAGGAAATAGGACACAGGCTGAAATACGTGAAATGTATGTTACAGGGGTAAAAAAAAAGTATCAGGAAGCAGAATTGGGTCCATAACTTGATGTACTTAATATAGCTTCAGTGAGCAAACAACTTCTCCCTTTTACAAAAAAAATCCCACAGCACAGATTTTTACTTCAAAATGTACTGAACAAAGTCAGTGGAAGAGAATTATTCGGAGATAGTGTGGATATTTTAAGGGCACTTTCTACTATTTTCCAAAATTATCAGCACTTTGAGTTTGCCTGATAAAAGTGTTCTTCATAACAATCCTCACAGCAGGCTTATGAGTTGATTGAATCATCGTATAACTACATCTACTGCCATCCAGAGGTAATTGGCAAAAGTTTGAAGAGTAAATCTAAGTTAATGGTATCACTAACAGTGAGACATTAATCCTGTACATTAGAGCAGCTCCTATCAAACACAAACTTCAAGTTGCAGCCCAGCTGAACAGAAACCACAAAAATAAAAGTTAAGTAGGATAATTCTTTATTCTTTCTCACAAGAAAAACAAACCTGATGGTATGTCATGTTGATGCTGTAGTTCTTCTGGTGCATCACATATATCCTGCATTATGCTTTCAAATAATCTTTTGGACAAGTGTTTCTGTAAATTATATTCTGCCATATTATGTTTCTCATGCAGCTAATTTTTTCATGTAGTTTAAAAATAATTTTAAAAAAGACCAAAAACTCTACAGCCTTCTTCACCTCCAAGAAAAACTGCACTTTGCAAGAGAATCCAAACCCTGCCTGGTCACCTCCCAATAAAGAAAGCAAGCAAAGAGTACAGCATTAAGCACATACATGCACATACTGTGACATGTATTGCTATTGTCCATTCTGAAGAGGTAAAGTACCTCAGAGAAAGGAAGAGCAATGATGAAATTGTTTCATTATCTATGGATTGTAAGTGCCCACAGTTAGCTGTAGTCTAGCCCTATAGCTGAGCACACCCAACAGGCAGTCTGTGAAATGTGACATTTGATATGCCAAAAGGAACACAGGAACCCCAGAACAGAGACGATCAAAATGAAAAAACACTTTTAAAAAATCATTCCTTTAAAAATTGCTGGGAAAGTCTTTTTCAAAAGCTGAATTAAACGTGAGATAATAAAAACATTCATTTCCTAAAAGCTGTTTCTATAACTGAACATTGGTATTACCCTTTCATCTTTTGGAAAGCCCAGATTTGCAGAAGTACACACACATCTATTCCCTTGACAGTAGCCATGTACCTGGTTGCAATCCCCAGCTCTAAGCTGGGAGTACAAGTTGAAAGCATGGCTGTGATTATTACAGTCAGCTCAGAAGCCCCTCCTCAGAATGGGGCATTTTCCCAAAATATCCATGGCTATTTACAAATCTCTGTTCACAAATCTTTTCCAATACTGTTCCAAATACCACCTTCCCAACCACACCATGAAATCACAAACTGCAAACTCCAAAAGCACGGTCATGCTCTGAGGTGCAGATTCCTGGAATGCATAAAAAGGCTGGAATTCAGATCAACACAGCAGTTTCCAGAATGTAATTTTTACCTTCTGAGATTCCTGTGCATGTTTTCAGGTAAAGCAAGAAGATCGGTTCCTGGCATGCACTCCTTCTACTATTCCAGTGGTCATCATTAACAGTTCAAGAAACTTTGGAAGGGCAAGAGATGATGTCCTCTCAGCCCAAGGCATCGACCTGAAGCATTCTGGACTTGTACAAACACAGACCAAAAGAACTCTGAGAGTTAGCTGCATGAGGATAAAACAGGGGGGTACCTGGGTCAGTGTAAAGGTATTAACCAGACTTTAACAAAACAGTGGGCCTTGCAGTTCAAAATTCAAATTCATGCCTAAATCTAGATAGTGCCTAGGCACTTCTTCAAACAACAGTCTTTAAAATTAGTTGTATCTGCAATTCCAGGTGAAAGTATGAGCTACCCAAGGCACAAAATATTATCCAATGCCATCTTGTGGTAAACAAGAAAATAGTCCATGCCAACCAGCTTGGATTTAAATGCACAGGGATTCTGTTGCTCCATAGTATACAAATCATGCTCAAAACGGCTGGCTTGAGGAAAAAAAATTTCCTGGTTAGACTGTGGGTAAGTTGTATTATGCTAGCCATAGGAATTTGAGAATCAGCTATTTGTCCTCACCTTACAAACATGGCATTTTGTTTCATTTCAACAAGACTGCTGTGGCATTGCACTCAGATTCATTTCCATCACCCCAAAACTAATGTAAAGTCAAAGATGGGATAATAACATGGATTAGAACTGTACCTTGTATAAAAACACCCATCATTTCTCTGCACTACAGCTAAGTGCTATCATGAGCTTGTTTTTAGGGCACCAGGGATCAGCTCAAAATATCATGGCCACACAAGCCAAATCACTGTATAGCTATAAAAGGATTCTTCTGTAGCCCATTTGTTTAAAAATAGCATGGAGGTATCTGTGACCCAGCTGACCTTTAGGAGCACACCATATCACCCCAATCGCCTCACTTATAATTATGTCTGTTGAGACATCTGCCAGATGATACTGCTTCCCAAATGCTATTCCACCCCTCCCTTCTCTGCGGGGAGATTTACCCACAACACCTGTGTCAGTCTCGGTGGAGCTGCAATACAGCACTTGAATTTTGATCCTGCAAGGAGCACTCAGTGGGAGTGTTCTACAGCAAGGAGCATCAGAAAGGATCATATGCTAAAAAAAATCATAACCCCCCCCCCCCTTTTTTTTTTTTGGGGGGGGGGGGGATATGTTCCTGTGTCACAGTCTCGGTGTTTGGATGCCACAGGATGTCCCTAGCACAGGCAAAGGCAAGGGAAGCTGCAGGGCCCCATTGACTCTCTATGATGGTCGTACCATTCTAGTTTTGGCATTTGCCTCCCCTCATGTCCTGAGTCTTCCCACATATGTTCCACCTCAGCACCACTCATGGTGGCAGCAGGAGACAGATTTGGGGCCACCCTGATCCCCACACAACCCCAGCCTGGGGGTCGCTGGGGATTTCATCAGTGTCATTGGTGATCATCAGTATCGTAGGTGAAGGGTTCAGAAGGTCAAGTCCCATGAGAAGCAGACAAGGGAGCCAGGGTTGTTTTGCCTGGAGAAGAGGCTCAGGGATGATCTTATCCTTCTCTACAACTAGGAGAAAGGGGGTTGTAGCCACATAGGGTTTGGCCTCTTCTGCCAGGCAACAGTGGCAAGGCAAGTTTGAACTGCACCAGGGGAGGTTCAGGTTGAGTATCAGAAATAATTTCTTCACAGAAAGGGTGATTAAACACTGGAATGGGCTGCCTAAGGGGGTGGTGGAGTCACTGTCCCTAAAGGTTTTTAATGAAAGACTGGACGTGCCATTCAGTTTCCTGGTCTAGTTGACATGGTGATGTTTGGTCACAGTTCGGACTTGATGTCCTCAGAGGGCTTTTCGAGCCCAATTGATTCTTTGATTCTGTGATTCTGTGACTGGAAGCCCATAAGCCACGGCGGCGGGTCCCCTTGCACACCAGGCCTCCCCTGGCAGACCAGAGCTCCCCCGGCAGATCGCGGGTCCTGCGGCCGCGGACCCGGGCGGGCCTGCGCGGAGCCACGGCTCCCTCTGGCGGGCCGGCGCCACGGGACTACATCTCCCGGCGGGCATTGCGCCCGTCCCGCCCCCAGGGCGCGGCGGCTCCGGGCGCGGCGGTTCCGGCGCGCTGACCCGGCGGAGCTTTGCCGCGTTCCGGGGCCGCGGCGGCGCCGCTCGCACGTGGAGCCGCTGCCATGGCGGCCGTGCGGGTGGAGGCGGTGCTGGCGGCCGCCGAGGAGCAGGAGGCGGAGAAGCGGCGGAGCATCACGGTGGAAAAGGAGCTGGAGCTGGAGTACGACCTGGGCAATTTGCTGGCCGTGGACCGCAACCCCCCGCCGGCGGCGGCGCTGCGCGGGGCCGGCCCGCGGCGGGAGGCGCTGCTGCGGGCGCTGGCCCGCGACAACACGCAGCTACTCGTGTCCCGGCTCTGGGAGCTGCCGGCCGAGCGCGCCGGCGGCGCCGGGGGCCCGCTGGTGGCGCAGCTGCCCGAGCCCACGTTCCGCCTGCCGCGGGAGAAGCCGCCGCCCAAGCCGCGGCCGCCGACGCGCTGGGAGCAGTTCGCGCGGCTGAAGGGCATCCGCCGCAAGAAGAAAACCTCGCTGGTGTGGGACGAGCAGGCCAAGGAGTGGCGGCGGCGCTGGGGCTACCGGCGGGCGGGCGGAGACCCGTCCCGCGCCTGGCTGGCGGAGGTGCCGGCCGGCGCCGACCCCGAGGAGGACCAGTTCGCCCGGCTGCGGCGGGAGAAGCGGGAGCGGGTGGCGCGCAACGAGCTGAACCGGCTGCGCAACCTGGCCCGAGCCCACCGCGCCGGGAGCGCCGTGCCCGCCGCGCCCCTGCACCCCACCGGCCACCAGGACCGCGACGAGCTGCGCCGGGTGGCCCGCGTGGCCCGCGTCTCCACCGCCTCGCTCGGCCGCTTCCAGCCGCGCCTGCCCAAGGAGTCGGCGGAGCCGCCCTCCCGCAGCGGCGGCAAGAAGCGCCGCTTCGAGCCGCTGCTGGGCAACCTGGCGGCCGAGCGCAGCCGGCAGCTGGAGCTGCTGCGGGACATGGGCAGCAAGAAGCCGGTGCTCGACATCACCCGCGCCGTCAACAAGCAGCTGCGGCAGGAGGAAGCCGAGGCGGCCGCTGCCAACAAGGGCAAGAAGCAGTCGAAGCGGGGCAAGCGCGGCCGGCGGCAGCAGCGGCCGGGGCGCAGCGGCAAGAAGAGCGGAGGCCGGCGGCAGCCGCAGCAGCAGAAGCCTGCGGGCGGTGGCACCGGCGGGGGCAAGAGAAAGAAGGCGTGAGGGACAGTGTGCAGCACGGGCTGGGGATGCCCACCGAGGCGTGGGAAGGGACTGTCGCTGCCAGCCTCCTGCCCAGTGCTGTATTCACACGCGTATCTGTCAATAAATGCATTCTGACCTTTCTAAAACATCCTGCGTTTGGCTCTTAGCTGGTAGCTGGTAGACAAGGAGGGCCGTGTTCTCCATCCGAGGGAATTGGTGTCCTGTGAAGGGAGAAGGGTGCCCCGGTTCCCCCCAGGCTGGCGCTTTCACAGTGACTTGTTTCACAGGTAGTGTTGCTTCACAGTTGGCCTGCAGCATTTCTGCCAGGACAAAAGCTGAGCAAAGCCGTCCCGTTTTCAGGTAGCTGGGACGGGACCGCAGACGTGGCCTGCAGTTTTGATGGAGTAGCAGCCATCCACTGCTACCACTGCAGGTGCAGTTAAAGGATGTGGCTGCTGCTCTCTGCCTTGAGCAAGTGGCCTGACGGTGGAGCTCTTGCTCTGCGGGTCACCTTCTGCCGCTCAGCTCTGTGGTATTCAGGTTCAGTTACACAAGGAACATGGAAACTTACTGTAAGATTTATTGCAGGGCCTAAGAAATTGTACAGACTTTTTATAGCATTTTGTTGATGAAAAAAGGAAGTCAAAGCTGCTGAACAGCCATTGAATTCAGCAGAAAAACTGTTTGTATAGTACAGGTTAAAAACTAAATTTCTCCCTGTAGTAGCAGTAATCCATAATTTTATAGAAATAATCTTACAGTGTTCACCTAGCAGTTTGAGAGCAGATAGTAGAAATTCTCTCAGACTTCTTCCCATTTCTCTTCAACTTTGTAGTGTCACGTGTACACTTGAAATAGGAAAAAAAATCCGCTGTCTCAATGTGTGGCTTAGCTACAGAGAAGATGCTGTTCCCTGGTAAGAAAGTTAGTAAAACAAGTTTCAGTAATCTCAGTTAAATTAAGTTTTCAAAGTTTGAGGTTTTTAGGGGTTAATGATATTGTAATGCCTCACTGTGAGTTTTTGAGAAAGCTGGGTGACTTAAGCACTTTTCTCTCGTTCTGTAGCACTTCAGTTAGGATAGCAGCTTCAGTAAAAAGCATCAGAAAGCAAAACCTCTGTGTAGGGGAGTGCTGAGGGCAGAAGGGGTTAGTACACCTTGGAGCTTGGATAGCATTGATGGGCTATGGGCCTTGCACAAGGTGTGTTCTTTGCCTCTCTAGTGCTTCTTGCCCATGTGCTGAGCTGTCTGCAGCACTGCAGGCTGCTTTGGACCTGTCAGTGGCAGGAATGGTCTCGTGGGCACAATCCTCTGTTATCAACAGAGAGACATTCCAGACCTCTGATCTTCCGGGCATTTCCATAGGGAAATGCACACCTTGTACATGCTTAGCCAGAGAGAAGGGCTCTTTTCCCATATAAATACACACCTGATGAGAATTCTGTGCTGCTCACAAGGCTACTGGTCGATTTTCTCCACCAAAATCCCATGAAGAGTGTTCATCTCCAGCAGCAAAGTGGTCACCTGAGCGGAGGTGCAGGTGCTCCTGTGGTGTTGCCACTTTCTGGCTCTCACAAGTGGATAAAGGTTATGCAGCTTCGTGTGGGGGCCTGAGGAGGCCCCTAACCTGCTTTCCCAAGCTCAGCACCTTGCAAAATCCCAAGTTTTAGGCTCATCGGATCTGTTCATAGGATCATTGAATGATGTGGGATGGAAGGGACCTTAAAGAGAAGTAAGACATAAAGAGGATGCAAAGGCAAAATACTTATATCTGTTACATTAGAGAAATTACGCGCTTTTTTTTTGTCAGAATCTATTGTTTCCTTTGCTCAGTACTGGTATGTGATTCTGCTGGCAGCTAAACAACGTAGCTTAAAGTTTAAAAATTTGGTTACAAAGTTTTGATCCATCCTGCACTGTAATTTACCATGATTTCACAGAATTACAGAATTGTCATGATTGGAAGAGACCTCTGGAGATATCTTCTCCAAGGCCCCTGCCAAGGCAGGGTCACCTAGAGCAGGTGACACCAGAACGTGTCCACGTGGGTTTTGAATGTCTCCAGAGAGGGAGACTGCACGACCTCCCTGTGCAGCCTGTTCCAGTGCTCTGCCACCCTCAGTGTGAAGAAATTCCTCATGCTGAGGTGCAGCTCCTTGTGTTTCAGTTTATGGCCGTTCCTCCTTGTCCTGTCACTGGGCACAACTGAAGAGTCAAAAAAGTAGTTCGCTTAATTTCAGGACCATGGGGGTTTTTTATTATTTTCAGTTTGCAATTCCATTACTTTCAATATTTTTGTGTGACAAATACACGACACTCAGTCCTAATTAGATTTAGTGGCTCTTCACCGCCATTCTGTGCTGTTTCAGCGAACAGATTTTGCTCGCCTTAAAAACAAGCGTGAGTTGGGTGTTGACCGCGCTGACCTTAGGACCGCGGGCTGGGGATGCTGGATGCGGGCGCTTCTCGCCCGAGCCGTGCGAGTCCCCGCTTGGGACAGCCGTGTGCGGGCTGCGGGCCCGGCCAGCGGCGCTGTCCCGGGAGGAGGCGCTGCCGCCGGCCCGGCCGTGCCCAGATCCGGGCGATGGCGGCGGGGCGGGCGCGGGTGTCCCGCCTGCTGCGGCAGCTGCAGCGGGCAGCGTGAGTGCGGCGGGACGGGGCGCGGGGGTCCCAGCCGGGGTCCCTGCCGGGGTCCCTGCCGGGATCCCTCCCGGGGCCGGCGGCGGGCCGGGGCCGCGGCTGGGAAGCGAAAAGCGGCGGCCGCTCCGGCCCTGCGAACCCCCCCAGTGCCCGCTCCCGCTGCACACCGCCGGGCTCAGCGGCAGGCCCTTGGAAGGGGGGCTTACAGGAGACTTTTAGGACGTAAAGCTTTAGTTTTCTGCTTTAGTTTTCCCCTTTTAACCATACCTTTTTCTTAACATTTTAACTAGTTGTCGGTGCCCGAGCCATGGCCACACTTATTCCCAAGGTAAGACTTCATTTGTTTCTCCAAAATAATTCTGTAGGAGGCCACGGCCCTGCGGAGGGCTGTATGTATCCATGCGACCTGGGCAGAGGGTGCAGGTAACAGGTGGGAAGGAACAATCTAAAGGAGAAGGTAAACAACCTGTTATTTTGCAGCTGGACAGTGCTCGTGGTTATTATTGGAAAGAGTCACTGCTCCCACATAAACCACAGTCACTGCCTCCTGTCCCCTCCCTCCCCATACCGTGGGGCCAGTTGATCTGAACTTTGCTCTGGCTGTCATCACCTGAACCATCTCAACTTTAGATCTGCTTTTGAAAACTCACATGTTGCACCAGAAAAGAAACAGGTAGCGATATGGATAAAAAGTAGCCTTTCACAAAGGCGTGTGTTGGCCTGGGGAATAAAATCTCCTTAAGTTTTTACACAGTCAGTCCCAAGAATGCAGCTCACTTAGGCCAGGGCTGTGGACTGTGAGCAGGGGAGCTGTGCTGACTTACTCCAGTCACCCTAGGAGCCACCCTAGGACTGTAGGGAGACCAGGAGAATAACTATCAGTCTCCAGATTGTTGTTAAGTCCACTAAATATTAGTGGTTTGGGCCATAATTTCAGTAACGTGTAACTGTAAGTAGCATGGTTTCACATTCTTGGAACACTTCTTAAAGAATTGACATTGTCATTTTACATATGGAAAAGCTATTTATATGTTCAGACACTTGTTTAGCCCAAGACCATCCATACAGCAAGACAATAGTGCAGCTGAGAAATAGAATTTCATTCTTTTGCTTGTCTGCTTGATGACCTACTCAGTCAGTTCAAACTAAGCTCTTGCTAAACTGAAGCCTGAGTTAAGAACCCTCTCTGAAAGTTTTAGGCAGCAATAGAGTCTATGGCGTAGCAAGATGATAGCAGTTCAGTAAATCTCTAAGTAGCGGGAATTGATTGAACAGTGACTAATAGCTAAAAAACCCCGAACTTCTTTGTGTTTCTTGGCAGTGTTTGAGGAAATAGTGCAATTTTTGAACTCAGTAAAATTCGCCCTGAAAGTTAAGTTTGGTTCAAGAATGTAGCAGCAGGGTGTCTATTCTAGTATCAGAAAGCAAGAGAGTAAATGGTTTGGACATGTCCTTAGCCTGTCAAATTAATGACTGAAAGTACAGCAGACTCCAGCTCCAGGAGAGGTCAAACATGTACAGCCTGGCAAGAGGTGGCAGTGAAAGAGCTGATAGCAGCTGGCCTGTGCTTGAATAGAAAGTACATAAAGGGTTTTAATACATCTATCTGTTGCTGTTGTGGGTCAGTGCTTCAGTGCACCCCAGCGTGTCTGTAAGCCTCATTATCATGGTTTCACTCATTGGATCGGAATCCAAACCGCGTATTTTCAATTAATAGAGCAGACGTAAGGCGTGACTTGAGCGGGACGAGCAGAATGCTTCGCCTGGTGTTTTCTTGGAGAAGAATGGGCAATTTCAGTTGATGGGGTTTGCTTCGCTCTATGGCAAAATCAGAATATGCCAGAAATTGAGTTCTCTGATAATTCATGCAAAAATGACGTGGCAGAGAGAAGCTATGACTGAAATACTGTCCTTATAAATATCTTCTAATTAAAGTTAAGAGTAACACACTGATTCTTATTTATTATTAGCGGTGCACGTGGTAATTTTCTAGCAAATAATTCAGTTTCACCTGCAAGTTCAGGACTAGGCAGAAGTAAAAAGAAGTGTAAACACCTGTTAGTATTGCTCCCATGCATACATAAGGTGTTCTCTATCCAGGTGCATAAAGAGGATGTCTCATTACTTTGTCTTAAATGTTGTTCCAAAGGTTATCATGTAGCCCCTACAGCATTTCTAGGACCTCTCAGCTTGTATGTAGCAGCCTGAGTGCTCTACACATACTCAGTTCTACTTTTTTTATGTGCTGTTCTGGTCTTTGTAGACTGCAAACAAACTCTCATGCAACCTTCCTGCTAATTTATTCAGTTTTTATAAAAAATACGTAATTATTGAAAGAACTTCAAAATCTCACTTGTTTTGTTGAATTATATGAGTCAGATCAAGTACTTGGATCATTTAATCTCATGAGCAGCAAGGGATTAAATGGGCAACTGTTATCCAGACGAGCTGAGATGACCTGTGGAAATATGTTAGTGATTCTAAAAGCAAGGGAATCTGTCAACTCTAGAGCTGAGAAACAGATTGAAATAACTTACTGTTTCCTAATTCTACTGTTTTATTTCCATTCTAGTTCCTGAACGGCCCACCCCGGGGAATACAGACTATGCATTTGAGGTAGATTTAATAATAAAACATGTTTCATTTGAAAGTCGTACAAACAATACTTCTTGACAAATATGACATTTAACAAGTATTTACACTATCAAATATTTATATTTCACTTTGAATGAGCAGGTCCAGATGCCATTTTTGTCAAGAAAAAGAAATATCCTTTTTTTTTTTAATAGATGGCCATTTCAAACATCCGATATGGAGAAGGAGTTACAAAAGAGATTGGCATGGTAAGCTGCTGTGCTGTAAGTCCATCACTGATAAAAAGTTATTTTCTGAAGGGCTGCCGGTTTCTGTCAATACACTTAATAAAGGAAAGCTTATATATGGTGTGGTCCAATGAATCAGTGCAAAAAGGTCAGAGCGTACTGTTGGTTGAAGAACGGAAGCGTGGTCCATCAGCAGTGCTGTGGTGCTTGAAATGCCTCTCAGGGGATAATTGGGTCATTGATACTTTGCTACAAGTATGCAACAATGTTTTTCTCTGACAGGGAATTTAATTCGGAGAATTTTGAATCCTGCTGACTCACCAGGATTTTCTCAAGATCACTTTCCTCTTTCTCGCTCTCATTAACTCAGAGACTTTCTGTTAAATTAGCTAGATTCTCATTCATCTCTCAGCTTGCCCTGTGTAAGTGTAGAATTTTTGTTTCAGCAGTGTGAGATGGTTCACCTGAGTACATTGTTCCAGTGTGCTTTTATCACTGTCTTTTTTCATCGATAATTTTTCCTTCTTTTTGGCATTTCTAGCATCAAAAGATCTCTCTTTTATTTGAAAATTTGTGAAGTAAGATTATAGTCAGACAGTAAATGAAATTAGACAGAACCTGTCTTTAAACATTACTAAAATAATTTATACATATTGTATAGCTATTGTGACAATTAGCAAAGGTTAGGATGTAGCATTATTTTTCTTCCTTTTGCCACCTCATTTTGATTTTTTCATCAATAAATAAATATTACATTTTCAATATTTTAATACTGTGCTTTGGTAGGTAGTTAATGGAGACAATCTGTGAAAAGGCCTTTTTTATTCTCACAGGAACTTAAGAAAAATATTTTTTAAATGTTTTATATTTTACTATGGTTTAAAGTGGTTCCATGGGGTTCAATAACTTTAGTTTTCTTCTATCTTAAGACTTCAACTATATAAATTTGGCAGCTTTAAATTTTATTCTGCTTTCTCTATTCTACATGTGTGTGGTTAATGCTCTTTTTCTTCAGCTGGTATGGTCTTAAAAGTTTTGCAATAACCAACTATTTTTAAGTCAGGGCTTTATGATTATCAAATGGTTCCGTTGATTTGCATTAGTATTTAAATAGTGAAGTGTTTGATTTTGTACCGGTTGTTTGGTTTTTCAATTTGTTATTGTAGGACCTGCAGAATCTTGGTGCTAGAAGAGTTTGTTTGATGACAGATAAAAACCTCTCCAAACTCCCTCCTGTAAATGCAGTATTGAATTCCTTGGCGAAATATGGTATAAACTTTCAAATATACGATAATGTCCGTGTGGAGCCAACAGACCAAAGGTACAACTTGCTTCTGGCAGTGAATTTCTCCAAGTAGTGCCTAGGCCTTTACAGGATTCAATATGGCTTTTTAAACACCTCCTTGTGGCCTGCATGCTGGTCTTAGTAGTTAGTTTCCCTGTGTGCTGGTTTTATCCTGACTGATTGGAAAATCATTCTTGTGTCCCAAGTTTCCTGGATGCCATCCAATTTGCTAAAAAGGGAGAGTTTGATGCCTACGTTGCTGTTGGAGGTGGGTCTGTAATAGACACCTGCAAAGCTGCCAACCTGTATGCAGCCAGCCCTTCATCAGAATTCCTGGATTATGTCAATGCTCCTATCGGGAAGGGGAAGCCGGTCACTGTGCCCCTCAAGCCACTCATTGCAGGTAAAGCATGAGGAGAGTGTGTGAAGGGTTGGGGCCAGGGGAAGGAGAGTCATTCTACACTCTCTGATACTTCTACTGAAATCAGTTTACTGCGGCCGTTTCAGCTTCCTTTGGGCTAACTTCTCCTCTAGGTGTACTCAGCAGTCATTTTGCTGCTTGATTCAGTGAAGGTAAAATCAGAGGTTTTATCTTTGTCTTGTTTAGCTCAGCTAGACTCCTTTACTGAGAAAAGAGATCAAAGCAGCAGTTTCCCTTTGATCTGTTGGCTTTGGATCAGGGATACCTCCAAGACTTCCTGGGCCCTGTATTTTGGGTGGTGTTACAATTGTGGTTTTATTATTTCAATTGCAGTATTATATATTTCTTATTATTTGTTGTTATCTCCATTTTTCCTTTTAAGTTCCTACAACATCTGGCACTGGAAGTGAAACCACTGGTGTTGCCATTTTTGACTTCAAAGAACTAAAAGTTAAAACCGGTGAGGTTTTGGTGCTTTGTTTTGGGGTTTTTTGTTTGTTTTGTGGGGGTTTCTGTGTGTTATTCAAGACAATTGCTTTTCCCATGTCTTTGGTATTTCCCTGCCTTGAAAGGAAAGGATACTGCATGTCATTTCAGGTGTCATTTTGTTTGATTCAACAGCCACAGGCAAATTTTAAAAGCTTAAAGGTTTCCTCCTTGAATTAAATTTATATCATATTAACATAATGAAATACCTATGTAATACAGTGGATTATAGTTTGAAGGCAAAACAGGAAACTAAAATCTTTCAAGTCCTTAAATGGCAGAAAATGTTAATTGCAAAGGAAATTTCTATTTATATTCAGGGTTAACCAAGTGTTCCTTATTTCCTCTGTATTTTTCTTTCTACTTTTAAGACTTCTGTTTCTTTGTTGTGTAATTGCAACCAAATGCTCCTTTTCCTGACTTTGGAAACCTCAGGCCTGGGATGCTGTGCAAGTGAGGACACTGTCTTCCTTTGGCCTTTTCATCCCTGGCAAATAAAGATTAGGGCTAAAATGTCATCTTGAGCTTCACATCTGTTTAAGGTTTTGCTTCTAAACATGTGGATTTTATACGCCACACAGTCTGCAGAACTTGGGACCCAGATGGATGTGCTAAGGAGGTTTGACAATAGCTCAAGAGTTTTCTAGTCTATACGTAGTCAATCAGTCTGTCTGTCTGTCTCTCTCAGAGCTACATCTTTGCGCTCTTAACCAAAATACAAGGACATGGTTATTACAGATGCTGAAGACAGCAATTGGCAATAACAATTGATTGCAGGTGCAAACCAGTTTTGCCTTCCGACTGTCCACAGAAGATACAAATCCAACAATGCTGCAGATGCCACAGACATTTTGCAAGGCTGCTCAGAGAGGGTTGCAAACAGACAGAGAATGTTGTCTGGTATAATCCACTTCAGGCAAAAGTCTCAAATCATGTAACTCTTTTAGAGACACTTCATCATCAGTTTGCATTCGTAAAGACTCTCTACCCTCCCTTCTCTCTCTTTGCTTTTATGTTCATAATTTCAAACATTTTTTCCCTCCTTATTGTCATGTTGTGAACATTAAGCTCATCTTGTCCTATTTTGTTGCAAAACGTCTTTAACTGATTTTCCTCCCTTTGCACATGGCAGGTATTGCCTCAAGAGCCATTAAGCCCACGTTAGGCATCATTGATCCTTTACACACACTGTCTATGCCTGAACGAATAGTGGCCAACAGTGGCTTTGATGTGCTTTGGTGAGTTTTGTGCTTAGACTGCTACTTGAATTTATTTAAATTTTGTATTTTTACTATGATGATTGTAGAAAAAAATGTATTTTGAGAGCGCAAGAGGATGAACCTTTTTTTTCTGTTTGCTGTTCTTCTTAAGGTGAGCTCTGTCAGACTTTCCTCTTCCTTAGTTTCACTGCCTCCCTCAGAATATATGGAAACAAATCCTGCATTTGCAGAAATTTGAATGTTTTTGCAGTGCACTGGAAAAACTCTTTGCCTCCAGAATAGCTGTTGTCAGGGAAGAGAATCCAGGTGTCCCTTTTTAAGGGATTATGGAGATAGATGATTAATCACAATTATAATAGCATTTATCATGAATCACAGACATGGCAGGGAATAGAGAATAAGAAATTTCTAACAAAAGCCATGATTTGTCAATAAAAATTTGTAAAAGCTTTGAGATACTAGCAGGTCTTCACCCAGCTATGGTCATCTTTGGAACAAATCTCATAGTTTGCTTTTCACTTGGCACAAAATTTTATTCATCTCAAACCAACAGCTTAACTACACAAAATGCATTGGCATTTCTATTAATTCATTTAAAATAATAGATATGTAATGAAACTGTGACTTCTCAAGTGTGTTGAAGGACCCTGGCCTGCAATGTCTGTAATGGAAAAAAGGCATCTGTTCGTCAATGCAAATAGTTTATCTGTAGTTTTGTTCATCTTCATGGAGCCATGTAGGCAGTGCCCCTTCTTTATGTGGTCAGATTCTTGAGTGTCTGGGAGATGAGACTATTGGCAGTTCCACTTAGCTTAAATATCATACCCATCATTTTTTCAAGGTCAGTACTTCTAAAAGAAAAGTACCCTGTGAAGTTTCCAGTGCTAAAATCTCCTATGGTTCCTGTCCTACAGAAAGGAAATGCACTCATTGCACATGCACAGCCCTCCTCAGTGAAAAACACTACAGGTGCTGGTGCATCCAACCAGGCTTTCAGCGTGGTGTGAGCTGATAGAAAGGGACTGTGTTTAGATTGCCTTCTGTGTGTGTGTTGGAGGGGAAGTGCTCTGGAGGTGCTGGCCCAGCATTCTTCCACTGTCTGTGGGATTGTATTTCCTGTTTCAGCACCTGTTGGACCCCAGAAATAAAAAAGAACCTCCATTCAAAGGCAGTAAAAGGGAGCTCTCCCCCTAAAATAATTGATGTTGATTTCTCCATCTTTCTGTTAGCCATGCCCTGGAATCGTACACTGCTCTCCCTTACAACCAGCGCGGTCCCTGCCCCTCCAATCCCATCCACCGCCCAGCCTACCAAGGCAGCAACCCTGTCAGCGACGTCTGGGCTCTGCACGCTCTGCGAATTGTCGCTAAGTATCTGAAAAGGTAACACACTTAACAGCCATCCCCCCTGCAGTCTCTTCAGTCCACAGTGCCCCAAAAGGGATGCCTGCAAGAATGTAAACTTTAGACCAGAATGAGGCAAGCTGCAACAGTAAGCTTTTGTTTCCCACCCTTTAGATTTTTAGTAAATGAAGCAAAATATTTTTCAGATAAAATTCAAGATTTCAGATAAAATTGGGATTAGTAGTTTGTCTGAGGAGGTAGCTTTTTAATTCCTCTGTGGATCTATTTGGAAGTCCTCCGTTAAAGGTATTTCAAGCTGTTCAGTTAATATGGGAGCAGAATTTACTTTTTTTTTTCCAACAATCTCCTTTCTATGACAGTATAAGGGGTATATGTAACAAACTGAATAAAATACTGCTGATGTTACTTCTGTGGCCTTCAGGGTAAATTTAGTTGCAGATCCATCAAGAAGGTAATAACATGCACTTATGAATGTGCAAAATTGTTCATTTATTGCAGGCCTGCTCATTCTCAGAAGACCTTCAGTTTACAATAGGTATTGTCTTAGCTGGGAGCTGGTTTTGATCTCTGTCAATAAAGTTTTAACCTCTTTACAGCTTTAGCATACCATTTGCACTTCTGTTAAAGATCAATGTGGGGTTTTTTTAAAAGAACTTTTCACAGTACCTAGTGAGTCAAAATAGTTGGTTTTTGCTCCTTTGGAATCTATTCATGAGACTTTTCTCCTTAGTGTCAAACTGCACAAGGATCCTGAGGCATAGGAAAGCAGAGAACCCTGTTTTCTTCCCACACAGGTGGTGGGGTCTAGAGCACCACCTAATGAGATGGTGAGAAAGCTGGAGTGATCCTGGAGCCATACACAGAATTACCATAGATTCTAACTAGAATTTTTAAATTCACCTCTGAATTGAATATGTTTAAATTCACTCTGTTTATTTGTTTTTTGGAAAAATGAAAGGAAGCTTGCCCTTCACTTAGCCAATATGATCTATGTAACTGATCCAGATGCAGGATTGTTCTTTACCGAAGCGTGACTCGATCCCATTTCCACCATTTTTATCTCAGCTTATCTTTTAGATTTTTTGTGTATCTGTCCATAAAGAAGCCCTCTCTCCCTTCTCCCTCCTGAATCACCAATCTGTTTGTGAATTCATTGGTACCATTTGCCTCCATGGTGCACAGAGCCATCAGGAACCCTGAAGACCGGGAAGCAAGAGCCAACATGCACCTGGCAAGTGCTTTTGCTGGTATTGGCTTTGGCAATGCTGGTGTTCATCTCTGGTGAGTACAGATGTCACCTCTGGTGACATCTGAGGTCAGCTCATAGCTAGTGTTTGTTTCAGATTGTCAAAGATGTTGCTGGCCTTGTTGCTGAATGTAGAGTAAGGGATTGTAGCCTGGCCTGTGATGCTGAAGGACCTGTGTGTGGTGACAAATTGATGGGTTCTTGTCATTTATGTGTATAAGGATTGTGTATTCTTTGGTTGTGATATTCAAAACCAGTCACATGAAAATTACAAAGCACAGCCTTCTTTACCTTCCTTGGGAGTAAAACCAAGAGTAAAAAAGTCAATGACTTTTAAAATGTTAGATTCCGTGCCAGCCATTCCGCAGTGAGACAGCAATGATGTAATCTTGAGTTCTTCCTGAACTGATGCAATTATCTCTAACTTTGTCTGGGGGGTAGGCAATCAGCAGTCTGAAATGAGCTGTAATTAATATTGCAAGGCAATATAGTTTCATTTGGATGAAAATCTTAAAGAAGCAAAGCCTAAAAGTGAACTGTGTACAGAAGTTATTAGCAGTCATTCTCTTCAGAGACCTTCCTTTCATTCCTTTTCTTTGAGCAAGTCTACTCTTATAATTATTTCTTAAAATTAAAGTTTCTTTTTCTCAGACAGTGTGAACACATAGGTATGCAGACTATGATTTTTTTGGCATATTTACATTACTTTAGGAACTTTCAGTTCAGTCAGAGAAGTAATATAACTTCACACTCACAAAGTAAGGAGGTACTGTTTTTTACAGCTAGGTCCCTGAGGTGCAGAGGGATGAGGGTTGTCTGTACCTAATATCCACATCATTCCTGTCAATACCTTCTGAGTATCTGTACTGAAGGGACTTGCATACTGAAAACTGACCACAGAAGGGACTGAACACAAATTTTCCAAATACTGGGAGAGCTGCCCTAACCACTCTCTCTCTGCTCTCTGTTCCAGCCATGGAATGTCTTACCCTATTTCTGGTTTGGTGAAAACTTATAAACCAAAGGATTATAATGTGGATCACTCTTTAGTGGTAAAACTTGTTTATTTTTGGGTTTTTGTTATACATTTCAAATATCTGTTATCTGTCATTAATGAGCATTTTATGTCCATTGAAGTTAAAAGTACATATCCTGTTGATGTGTTTTATTTTCTTCTTCTTTTTTTTTTTCCAGCCCCATGGCCTTTCTGTGGTGCTGACATCCCCAGCAGTGTTTGCTTTCACAGCACAGATACATCCTGAGCGGCATTTAGAAGCTGCAGAGATTCTAGGTAGGAACCTCTGTGGGTACAGTTCTCGTGTACAAATGGAATTCTTTCCAAAATAACATTTTGGGATTGAAAAAAACTGTGTGCAAGCAATTGTCATTGGTTGTTGGGAGGGGTTTAAGTTTAGAAAACAAGATTCTGGAGTTAGATGTCATGCCAATTAGATAGAATAATGCAGAATTTTAATATTGTATGATGTGATTAAAGGAGCAAGCTGGAGAAATCTGATTCTTGGCCAGAAAAGTGGACAGTGGAAATTAACTGGAGGTCTGTTGCAAATCAAACAAGAGTAGCTGTGGTTGGCACAAGTCTTGGTGCTTTATGAAGAGTAGTTACCACAAAGTGAACCAGTACTCAGGGGCATTTGTTAGCTAAAAGGAAGTATTTTCCTCAACGAATTCCCTGCTGTGGCAGTGAATTAGAACAGTGATATTCTGAATCACTCCTGCTCTTTTTCCGTGGCACACAGCTGTGGGTTTTGGTCTTTCTCATGTAGGCCTAAGATTGTTTGTAGGTGTTGGAATTTCTCCGTGGCTGATGCCAAGGGAAAGCTTTTCCTGGAGTAGCTCTTCTGTGGACACATATGTAATGGCTAAAAAGAGATTACTGAACAAAATGGCCTTTTCTGCTTTTTAGCAGAATAAAAATGAATGCTGCAAGCTGACAGCTCATTTAAAGGTTATTTTGTCATACAGTGCCTTGTTATGTTACAGCCCATCACCAAAGGGTGTCCTAAGAGAAAGGATAGCTCTTTATTATGCCTCCAGCAAGACTGTGTGTAATAAACCAGCTTCCAGTGATGTAGTCTCCGAGCTGCTGGCAGTCTAGCTGCGACAGCATGGCTCTGCCCTGAGCTAATTTATTTGTCTAAGGTCAGGGGTTTTGCCTGCACTAAGTTTTGTGTCGTAGCTGCACTGCTGCTAATACCCATGCTGGCTAAGGGACAGTCACAGCCACATGCAGAGCAGTGCAGGGAGTGGAGAAAAAGTGATTATGTCAACTCTCCTGGTATTTGGAAAATTTGTGTTCAGTCCCTTCTATGGTCAGCCTTCTGTATGCAAGTCACAGTAGTCCAGTCACATGTATGACTTGCTTGTGTAAGTAATCTCAAAGCATTGGGGATCAGAAGAAGAATGGGACTTTATTATAGACATTTTATAGTATTTTATATATAGTATAAATATTTTATATATACTATATTATTTTATATATTTTGTATATTTTATGTATATATATTTTATAGTATTTTATAGAGGGTGTAAAACAACATGGTCAGAAAAACTACATTGGGTGAAAGTTCTGTTTATTTCATAATTGGTCTGTGAGGTTGTTCAGGCTTCCTCTAAGGTATGCTGTCCTGCCTATGGTCAAAACCAAAACACAAACTTAGCTGGAGTCATACACTAAGCTAATAAATATCTGTGTTCCTACAGCAATATCACACAACTAAAATTAGTTGAACAAAATGTGTCTGGCTAACTGGTCAGCACAGCATATCAGAAATTTTCAGCTCTGGCTCTTGATTTTAAAACAAGGGACTGAAAAGCAGTTCCCTCAGGTTTTGTGGTATTGACTTCTGCCGTAAGTTCTGTCTCTAAAAGTTCTGTTAACTTTGTCAGTAGAAATTTTAACTACGTCCTTGTGTGCCTTGCTGGAAAGGGATTCTGCCCAAAACATGTCACGTGGATTTGAATTTATTAATTCCCATCTGGGGTGTTTACTTCTGAGTCCACTCCAGAGTCCAACTGACTACAGTAGCTGACTCAAATCTGTCATGTTGCCAAATACAATGACTAAGAAGGTATTTTGTGACATGAAGCAGATTACTAAACAGTTATGTTGTGTGTATGTGCAGCTGTGAATTTGGATACAGCCAGAAAAAGCTTAATACCTCCCCAGATTGATTCTTAAACTGTTGAAATAGGTGTGCATGTGGCCTGAGATTTTCTAAGTGCAATTAAAGACTGATGTATCTTTTAGATTGAGCAAAAAGAAAGTACTAGAACTACAGCAATATTTTAAAACTGCCAATCACATTTGCTGTCGTATTTTATCCTCCTCCCTTTCCCTTTTACTTTACTATCTGAAGATAGTGGGTCTATGTCCTGGTTATCCCTCCACAACTAAACCCAGGATAAACTCAGGCTTCATGGCATAGCCCCAATAGCACAAGATTTCGTACAAGACTCCCTCATATCTTATTTATCAGTTTTTTCCAGGCATTATTTACTACATTACTGCCAGCCTTACTACCTGAATATCTGAGCTCTTCAAGTGAACTTGTAGGTCTCCTGTTCACTTAACACCCTTTGAATGTTACACTGAGCTGTGTGAGGATGACAGATGTTTTTCCTGTAGCTATGTATTGCTCTTACTCATCTCTCAGTGTGGCACTTGGACCTAGCATAGCTCTGGTGTAACATCATTGAGGTTACACGGAGAACCAATTTAGCTCGGGTTCCTTTGAAAGGAATCATATGGAGGAACTTGGGTCTCCTGTTTGGACATGCTTTTATTATTACTTTTAAGTAAGTCCTGAACATTCATTGAAGAGGGGAACACAAGCTATTCTGTAAGAAATATTTGTAACCTTTCATTTTGTACTGGTATTTTCATTACTGTTCAGTAGATGTTTCAAAGAGGGCAGTTCCTCCTCTTCAGTTCTACAGTACCCTACACAAGTCAGCACATACTCAAACAGCATAAATTTAGAATTTACTCAATGTGCTGAACACTGCCCTGCTGTCTCCTGCCTTTTTCAGCCCACATGCTGTAGTCCTCTCCGTGAATGTGTAATTGAACGGAACAGTCCTCTAGATGTCAGCAAACTCAAGGCCTTAAAACGAAGTCAGCATTTGGCACACTGTCCATACAAATAAATACCACTGATGTTCATGCATTAGCTGCTTTCCTCCCAGCAGTTAGTCAGACTGAAAAGTGCTTCTCCCTGTAAGCACAGAGGGAAAGGAAGTTAACCTCATGTGGCAGTTAGTCTTTTTGGCAGCAGTTAATGTGCCTCTGATCTTGTTTTATTTCACCTTTCACAAACCATTCCAACTGTAAAATGAGGACTGATTCCTCTTTTTACTTCATGTTGCTTTCAGGGCAGTGGCTGTTATGTATGGATATGTATTCAGCTGATATTATGATTAAATTAAGTCCAGGACAGGCTTCCTCTGCTCTCTCCACCCTACAGTCAAGGCATTATGTCTTATTTTAGGAGCTGACATCCGCACTGCCAGAATCAAAGATGCGGGGCTTATTTTGGCAGACACACTCCGGAAATTCCTATTTGATCTGAATGTTGATGATGGCTTAGCTGCAATTGGTTATTCCAAAGCAGACATCCCTGCATTAGTCAAAGGCACTCTGCCTCAGGTAAGACACAGAGCAAAACAGTTTTTCTTGTCAAATAAAATAGAAGAGATTTTGGAAAAAAAACAGAAGTGCTTCTTTTCCAGCAAGTTTTATTTCTATTCCTGAATGAAAACTATTTAAATGGAGAAAATTATGGATAGTCAACTGTATTTTGTTTCACTCCACAGCTTAGGTTTTTCTTTTCAGTGGGATGGAGTGCATGCTGCAGTTTTCATATGGATACAGAAAAAAGGGCTAAGTGTTTGGTTTGGGTTTTTTTTTTTAATGTTACAGTTTTTTAAAAAGAGGATGTTTTTCATAGGCCTGTGATCTTTGTAGTAGATACTGCTTTTTCATAACTACCTCTCCTTATTATGTGTGCAGGTGGTCTATAGATAGAGCCTTAATACCAAGTGCTATCTGGTAAGAATGGTCAAACTCACTTTGCATTAAACTTTCCATATTGAGAAGTTGCATTTTTCTTCACAGATGGCTTTTTTGTTCCATTGACCCCCATCAGAATTTGAAATAAGGTCTCCTGGGATGATATAGATTAAACTTGTAATACCCTTTATTGTTGCAGTGCTCACAAAGGCACTGCAAAAAGCAACACACCACTCTCAAAGCAAAATCCAGAGTCTTCCTTGTAAAAAGACATTTGGATTCATATGCTATGGACCTAGTATTTGTTCCCACCAAGTTGCAAGGGAAATATATACTATGGAGAAAGTGAAAATTTTTTAGGCCAAAGGGTTATTCACTTTTTACAGCAGATCCTGTATAGTTCTTCTCACTCATAAATCCCAGAGCACCTTAGAACAATTACATTAACAGTAACTATTAGTATTCCTCTTTTATACCTGAGAAAGTGATGCAAAGGTGCAACTTCTTAGGGTCGCACACAACAGAGCAGTGGCAAAGCCAGGAAGAAAACTAAGGTCTCTGAGCACCCATGAAGTAGGTTAGCACCCATGACAGGCAGCATGTGCATTGTTATGGGACATTTGGAGGGTTTGTTTTGATAAACATGTTTCTTTATACGTATTTCTTGCATTCAAAACAAACATTGAATGCAAGTTTTGCGTAGCTGGGGAAGGGCTCTTCACCAAAAGATGTTGAAGGGTTTTTCTGTCTTCTTATGGCGTTGGTGATTCATTGTACTGTGTGAAATGAGATGACCTAATAGTTTCTCAGACCTTATTGTTTTGTATGAGATGTAACATGATGCAAATGTATCAGTGTTCCTTAACAATCTGTTAGTAACCACGAGTTAATCCATACAGTTTATTTTTTGGTATAATTTTTTTGCTTTTCATCTTGCAGTAGATTTGCTTTGTAATATAGCAATGGTCCATCAGGAAAGCAATGTGGTGCAGTGGTGAGAGCACTAAAAAGTTTGCCAAGTATATTCCATGCCATGAAGTGCAGGCTGCAGGGAAAAATGTAATCTGACACTTGAGATTTGGGGTGGGAGCTCCAGATGGGAGAGACAGCTACACTTGAAGTTAAAACAGAATTTTATTTCCCTTCCTAAGTGAGGCTGTTGAAATTGATCTTGTTTACAGACCTCAGTTATTCTAGCAAAGAAGATGCTGTCTCAGAGCTCAAGGTGGCTGAGTGGTGATGTTTGAGAGGAGATGGGGGCACTGAAAATAAGAAATTGTGGAAGGGCTGTTCTCTGTCCACCCACCCCCCGCTGATGTCCCGGAGGCAGTGGGACTGAGCCAGTGATGAGTCCGGAGCTGCTGGCTTTGGCACGAGACCAGAATGCACTGAGTCACACTGAGGGAGCCAGGGCCTCACTGTCTGGGCACCAGCAAATATCAGCAAGCTTGTGCAGAGGTAGTGATGGTGCCTCTGTGTCGAGGCATACGGGAGGAGCACCCGTTTGCAGCCTTCTGTCGATGGAGCTGGGAAATGCTCAGTCTGTCAGGCTGTCAGGCTGGCTGTCTCCTGTCACCCTGTGTGATTTTACAGATAAATCTGGACATCTCAGTGCACAGAGCTGCAAAACTGGCTTTGGCCCAGATGGTCCTAATATGATGAATCTATGAATACTTGAGCACCGTGTTGTTATATTTTGCATATTGTGAGTCTGAAGAAAACAACACACTGTTGCCCTAGTGCTGTTTGAAATTTCCATTTGGTTTCAAAACTGCATAGAAGAATCTTAGTGTTCTCTTTGGCTGGATCTCTGTGTGTAGCAGCGCTGGTGTCAGCCGTGGGGAGAGAGATACCATTTGATTGCTACTTGTGCATCAGTAAAGCTTCTTCTGTAGGTAAAATTATGCGCACAGACCTGCACTTCTCAGACTCCTCACAAGCCATGCTAAGCATGATTATGAGCTGTGAATACCTCACAGCTGACTTCTCACCGGGCCAGACCACTGTTTCACGTTGATTTTGCAGTGTGGTGGCCTCGCTTGCCGTGTAACCACATCCAGCCTGCCCGCAGTCGCGTCCCACGGGCCGGGGGGAAGCGCACGGCTGCAGCCCTGTGCTGTGGCATCACCCTGGGTCCCAGGGGGCTCAGCTGAGCCTCCTGCCCAAGCAGGGCACGGGGGAAGCCCCTTCCCCTGCATCCGCAAGGCACTCCGTGCCTCAGGCAAGGACCTCAGCAAATGATATCCACTGTCTCATATGTGAAAAAAGGGGGAACTTTAAAGCTGGAGGGCAGCGTCTTCCCCAAGGGAGATCTTGAAACAGGTTGCAGCAGAAGAAACTCTCTCTTGCCAAAACACACCTCATCTAAAGATAATGTGTTCCTAGTGTGGGTCTGGACTCTGTCTTTGCAGACATGTCTAACTCTCCCCAGTATTTCAGTAAAAGTTAAAATCATTGGCTGTTGAAAACATGAAAGTTCTAATCATGACCAGTATGAGTACACTGATGTTGGGCCCTTTCAGCTGAATGTTCCTGCAGTAACTGGGTACCTACACTAATGCAGCTCCTCATCCTCAGTAGCACAGGGCTTTTCTGAATTGCAGCCCCTGCCTCGGTTCTTATTTTGTCAAGCAGAGCACTAAAGCACATACCTGAGTTTCATTTCGGTCAGTGGGGCTTTAGCACCTGAACATTCTGTTAAATCAGTGTACAAACGAAGACCAACCACAATTCCTTTGTATTCTGACTCTGAGGGGGGGCTGTTCATTAAGCAGTTTCATACTTTTTCTTTGCTGTGTCTCTTTTTCAGAGTCTGACTTACAAGTGCTGTTTAGTCTCCCCATTTACAGCAGCTCCTGGGCCTTGAGAGATGTAGTATTTTGAAAGTCTTGGTCCCTAAAAGTCTAACTCCTAGTTTAGTGCTGGCAAATTAATTTTAAAATGGACTATATTCTCAGGATAATGTCCTCCAGTGTACTGACATTTGTGATGGAGAAGGCCCGTGTTTTGCTGTGCTTGACTCTGAAACTGAGCAGCATTCTGATCTTGCTTCTGTGTATTTCATTACAGGGAATTTTAGCTTATATATTCTTGAAAGTAATGTGCAGTTGATGATGCTTCAATTTGATTACTTGATTTCTTATTTTGCAAAACTTTGTTATTCTCTCTGAAGGATGTTAGTACAGTGACACGTAGTTCACCTACTGTTTGATTAATTTTATTGGTATCCATTTATAATCCAGTTTTTCGTTCATCTTGCAGGAGAGAGTGACTAAACTATCACCACGTCCCCAAACAGAAGAAGACTTATCTGCTCTCTTTGAGGCTTCCATGAAACTTTATTAGCTTAAACATGTTCTGGAAAGTGTGGTCTATTCTAACACAGAGGTAGTTTCTCATAGATATGGGACTGAACTTGTTTAGAGCATGGAAGAATTTGGGTAACTTTGACTTCTGTTCCATTGTACACTGCCAAAAGGTCACATAATTCATCTTTAACTAAACACTGCTTTGAAGTGAGGACTTGACTGTGGTTTCTTTCTTGCTCAGCTGTCAGTGACATTGACTTGCATAACAGTTGGAGCAGATTTCTTGCATTACTGAAGGCTTTTTTGTGCTTCAGAGGTGGTCAAAGGAGGAAGAATGTTCTAAGGGATATTTCAAACCATTTTGCAAATTATGCTTCTGTTTAAATTATCCATATTTTGTTTTAAAAAGTCGTGCTAGTTGAGAAATAATGAAGGTCATTTTTCATGAGGGAGGGGAAGTCCCCCGCAGAAAATGTCAGGTTACTGTATTCTGTTCTGCTTTATCATCTTTTTACCATCTGGCTTTGCTAAGAAAGCTATTGAACTGGCGTGCTTTTTCATTGTTTGATTAAGAAAAATCTGCACACTTCATAGCTGTTTGAAAAAGACTGCTTGGAAATTTGGTTTGGGTTAAAATTCTGACAGATACTGTCATATATTTATCTTTCCTCTTATAATCTCTATAATTGTCATATATTTATCTTTCCTTTTATGCTCTGTATAAGGTGTTCATCGGAGGAGCAAAACCAGAGTAAAGCATGGTCACACATTCAACAGAAACCATATAATAGCAAGACAGCATCCATCATGGTCATTCTGTCTGTCTGTCTGTCTGGAGGCAACATCCCCCCTTTCCTGCTGTGTTCTGTGGAAGGAAGCTCTTAACTGTGTCTTGATGAATCAATTGCTTCTGCTGAGCTCCTGCAGGTGCTGTCCCTCAGAGTGCAGCCACCAGCTTGAGGAAGTGGCTGTGTGCTGTGGTTCAATATTAAAAAGAGGTGGTGAAGCTTTTGGCTGCCCCGTGCCCCACAGGGAGCACTGGTTAAATGTGGGAATGAGCGTGCACCTTCCGAGCAGTTAACCAGCTGTCAACTGAGAAAGGGAAGTGGGGAAGGGAGAAAGGAAACTAACATTTTAATATTATTTTCCTTTATTTAAAAAGTCCACGTGGTCGTGTATACAGTTCATTTAAATCAGATTCTGCTTCATGTTGGACTCTTGCAGCATCTGATTCATGCTGCTACCACAGCACAAGACAATGAGAGAAGAGCCCTGTGACTTCTGGTGTGCACATTTCTTTCTGCTGGGGAGGGAGCACTTTTCAGTCACCCTATTGAAGTAGAAGGCTCTATGCTTGCACCTTTGCACTTGTGTGTTTGTCAGATCAAACTAGTGCTGTGCTAGCATCTGAGGGCAGATGTGTACTGGGTATTGACACTGGATCCATTTCAGGGCTGTTAAACAGGTGGATGGATGCTGGTTGCAGACTGATTGTTTTTAGCATCAGAACAGGTTTGGTGGCCGTAGGACTAGTGCTGCCACTGTGTGATACACATGTGATTTCCATATTTCCATGTCCTTCTGAACCTTTCCCTCTGCTGAAATTGCCCACAAGTACCTCTGTCACGAGGGCTGATGTTGTAATAGCAAGGGATTCACTTCATTCTATTGTGCAAAGCTGACATACTTAGGGAAAAAAAAATTGTCAAAACCTTTTGTCCAGCCCTGTTGTTCAGAGTTAGGCTAGATGAGACTCTGAGTCCAGTCTAGTGAAAGATGTTCCTGCCCATGGCAGGGAGGTTAGAACTAGATCTTTACAATCCCTTCCAGCCCGAGCCATCCTGTATAAACTTTTGGCCTGTTTAGTTTTTCCACTCCTGTCTTTATCCAGTGTGTGGTGGCAGTGCAGATTCATGAAGAGACAATCTTTTTGTCCAGGAGCCTAATTCATGGCAGTCCTGCTGTGTTTGGGGGGAATATACTCTCTGAGGAATGAGCAGCATGTGATTTCATCGCTGCAGCAGAGCACTTTGATGGGCTGCTTAGGGAGGTAGGATAACTTCTTCCAGCACACTTTTTATCTGCCTTTTATGCCAGGGTGGCAGTTATTGGCAGGCTGCATTTTCAACTGACAGAACCTCACACTTAACTTCCTATACCAGGTAAGCTGCAGCTCCTGATGGTTTATAAAATAAACCTCATACTCCCTTTGACACACCTATTTTACAGATGAGACAAAGGGGTTTATGTAATACCTAACCTAACATAAGCAGATGGTGCTGTAAGAAGGGACATTTCTGTTTTCCACACCTCTTTGGCTGCATCAAGGTCTTCAACTGCCTTAAACTGGTTGTGAAATCTCTCCCATGGACATCAGCTACATGTGCAAATCTCTCTCATGGACATCAGTCTCCACCACCAATTATTAGTTACTGGCAGGGATTTTCTGAGGAAAAGTCAAGAGAGCTCAAGTTGCCCCAGAATGCTGTCATCCAAACAGTGATGGTGTGACCGGGTGTCACATCCTGGCTCCTGGGCAGTGGTGGTTTTATTCACAACTGAAGTGCTACATGGGGTTTTTCATGTATTATCTCACTAAATTATCTGTACTGGTATTTCTGTGGGGAGCTGGGGTAACACTGCAATTGTGAGTGCCCAGTGGTGGCTGGGCATGGGTGTGAAACCTGGGAGGCTTGTTCTTGTGGCTCCTGTTACTGCTGTGTTACTCAAACCCTCTGTTAGTTTAGATTATGCTGAAATGCAAACAACAAAAATAAAGTTTGTTTGAGAGCAGCATTTAACTCTGTATTCTCTGAGTTCTGTGCAGGTAAACATAACCCTAAACCTGGCCCTTGTGATCACTCACTCAGTCCATTTACATTTATTAGATTGGCTTTGGGGAGCAAGTATGAACAAGGGCATATGTAGTGCTGGTGGAAATAGTTTACCAGCAGGTATAGTTTCATCTGGAGTACCAAATGAAAAACTCACTCATTTCACAAAGTAGACCCTGCAGGATTGCTGCTTGGGATTTATAGATAAGAGAGCAGCTGGTACAGTAATTTGTCCATCCCCTCACTTGCACTGTTTCTTTCCATACCAGTGCTGATTTTCTCAGCAGTTAAAAAGATAATAAAGCAAAAAATATGCACTTAACATGCCTAAATCTTCAAAAACTCTCACCATCATCCTGTGTGGAGAAACTTGGAAGAAACTACATGTAGGTCAGGCTGTATGATCATTCCTGTTGCACTGTCTTGTGCCGTGGCTGTCATTTTGTCTTGTGGTTGGCTTTCCCTCTCCCTGAGACCTGAAAAAATGGATGAGAAGAGCAACGGTTAAGGGACACAGCCAAGCTCTGTCTAGGCCCTTTCCATAACCCCATAAATCTGCTTAGGCATCACTGTGCTCCAGGACACGTGCAGTGTGCCTGGGATTCAACAGCTCCAACCAAATAAATCCATTGCCACGTTAAACATCTCTGTGCAGAGGACCTAAAGGTAGTGTCCCCATTTTTCCTCAATCCCTGTGTGCTTCCTAAATGAAAATGAAGTTAACTCCAAGCCCCAGCTAGTGAATGCACAAAGTGATGCCACCATTTTCCTGATGCCTCCAGCAGCCATGGCTCACACAGTGTTGCACAAGCTGCTTGTCTGCTGCAGTGTCAGCCCTGAGCAGTGAGGAGAGGGTCTCCCACTCCTGGCCATCCCTGCTAATCCTGCCTGAGAGCTGAGTTAATCTTGACATTCCACCTGGCCACCTGTAGGAGAGGAGATTCCTCTGAGCAGTGGTGCCGTGAGACTGTCAGTGACCAAATTTGCAGAGGTCTCAGCTCTCTTTGCACAGGCCTATTTTTCAGCTTTTCTGTTTACCTGCAGTGTATGTATGAGAAATCACACAGGGTCAGTGGGTCAAAAAATGCTTAGTGCATAATTTTTAAGTGTAGTGGCCCATAAGAATAAGCAGAAGCTTTTACTTTTTGCTCTACATTTCTTGAAGAAAGTGAGACCAAAGAAAAGCTCCACAGCTGGGTTATCATTAGGAAGGCTACAGTTTCCTTAGATGCAACATTTCTGAACGCATTTTTATACTTTGCCAGATCCAGTCTTCCATTAACCCTCTAAAATGCCATTCAGTTTCTTTTTTTTCCCCCCATAGTACTGAAACAGCTGCCACAAGTGAGTGGATAGAAAATGTTGTCCAGCCAAAAAAAAAAAAAAAAAGAGGAAGAACCATTTGACACAGCTCAATAGAATGTTAATCAGGTTCTTAGGTTAACTGCTTTCCTGGTAATAGGGAGGAGGATGAAATAAATACTTTCAGACTTTGGTTTTCTATTGAAAAATTACATGTACCCCATTTTCAGAGAATTCTTAAGTACAACAAATGGCAGGAGATATTTTCCTTATTTCTTTGAACATGGGAACTAAAGGGGAAAATTAATTTACATCCACGTGGTGGCATAGTTAAGTGAAGGCAGAGGAAATGAGACTTCTGTCCTCTGAAGATAATTCTCGTGTTAATTTGTGTCACCCTGTAGAGCCACACAGCTTGATTCCTGAACCACAAACACAGGCAGCACATTCACCACCAAGGTCAACTGAGCAGCAGAGGAATATTGGGTGTGCTGACACTGTAGTCTGAGCTCCCATTAAATGTTTAGTTTAATCTAATATTACTTTAGCATAAAATACATATCTCATAGCCCAAAATGGTTTATTGATGGGGGACATTTCCTCTGTGTTCCCTGACTTCTGTGACTTTGACCTACTTTGACAGTGCACTTGTGCTTTTTCTGGGTGTTTGATCATACAGCCTTAAATTAGCAAGTTGACATTGAAATGCTGATTTACACCTGCAGTCAAATGGATAACACATGTTAAAGACTGATTGTCAGCAGCTCCAATACGTTATCGCTTCATTCTCTGGCATTGTTTCTTCCTTTTATGGGATTTAAGGACAACATTGTGTGGCATTGTTGTTATGGCTATGGACACAGCTGTGGGGGGCTGACACTGTGTATGGTCTTTGTCATTTATCTGAAAGCTGACATCACTTTCAGAAAATGACTGTGAAAGTTTGGATGTTTAAGTGTTGCTGTATGTTTTAAGACAGCATTAGGAATAAAAAAGCCTTTTTGCTGGCATTAAAAAAAACCAAAACAGTTAACATTGTATAACTTGCTCTTCTGACCTTTTCACCTTTAGGAAGATTAATGGTTGTTTAGATCAGAACATCCCCCCTGATCAGGGTCTGAATGCTTTGGGGATTCAGATACACAAAGAAAGTCATTTCACCCCTAGGTCACCAGCGCAGACCTATGGTGTCTCACTAGTGACCACTGGATGATTGCTTAATAGTTTATGGAAAGAGTTGGTGGTCATAATCCATTTTCCAATGGACAAGTTCCTGCCTTGTGAAAGCTGTCACCGTGTGCTTATCCAAGCAGCGAAAAATGGGAATTAACATGAGCAGCCTGCATTACATTTGCCTTGCACTACTAAAATCTCAGAGCCTCTGTGTTTCAGCAGATCGGGCTCTCTCCAGGAAGGATTGGAGCTGTGCTGGTGCTGTTCTGTGAGTGGTGGCACCTCCGTGTTCCCTTCTGGAGGGATGCAGCCTCTGGAGCACATAGGCCTCATTCAGGCACACTCACGGTGTCGCCGCTTGCATTTAGGACATCCTGGAATGTCATGTCCCACAGCTTTCCTGTAGTCATCTCCCAGATTTAGTTCTTGGTGTGGTCAAGCTGATGTACTTCATACCTACTGTATTTGTACTTTAAATGGAAGACCTAAAGTTAGGACTCCTCAGTTAGTGAAACTGAGCAGAGAGCTGACAGGCAGGTTCTGGTTATAAAGTAACTCTTTGTGACTTCTCATGTCAGAAATTATAATGTCACCAACCATAAAGCCCAATTCAGGGGCCTACCCAGCAGAACTGAGCTGGAAACGCCAAGGCGCCCAACAAAGGCAGCAGGGGATTGCCTGACAGGCACGAAAGGTCTGAGGGTGTCCTTCAGCAGGGACATCAGTACGCACACAGCAAGGCAGGCTTGGGGAAAAACTGGCAGACACACGAGCACAGTTGTTCACAGGTGAGATGTTGAGCCTGAGTATATAATGTGGTTACACATTACAGAGAGAAAAAGTTGGAGTGCTAGGATCTAGTAGCCTAGGAGTTGAGAGGATCAGATTTCAGGGGGACATCTAAGACAAGAATATGCATTTTAAAAATACTGTAAAAACCTGAAGGATGAGGAATCTCGACTTATGTAGTTATTAGGTTCTATGTCCATAGCAAGGCCCACAAAGACTCTTTCCTGTTCTCTTTAGGGTTATTTTTTCTCCTGGGGTTAGCTCTGTACAGTACTTTCCTGGTAGTGGACAGAGCAAATGAACAGATTACAGGTAAAACTGAAGTAATAAAGGGAAGTGCTTAAGTGTAAAGGCTAACAGGATAAAGGAAAAGGACACGTAAAGATCATGAGTTCTGCGAAAATCAGAGCTCTCAGAGGCTGCTGCGTGACTTTAAAAGTACTGACCTCTATGTAGCTTATAAGCTTGCAAATCCTCTCCTATGTATTTGCAGCATTAATTCCTCTTGTTATCTGAGGTGATCTACTTTAATCAGATTCCTACAAACAAGTCAAGTGCTTACAGCAGAGGATCTTTGACACCCCTACTCGCAGCGCCCATGGAGAGGACGAAGACCAAACCAGCAGGAAGACCAGATAAATCGCCTCATCTCAGCAAAAGCTGTTTCAGGATAATTGACATCAGAGTTTCCCCCCTCCAGGGTCTTACCTGTATGCTCTATGGTCATTTGATGTACTGGTTGCACAAAAGATACCTCAAAATGATCACGTTTCAAAGGCACAGCAATTCCGAAGCCTCCTCTGTCACAGTGCCAACTCCTGTGCTACCTTGCTTCTTCACGCAGGCCACATAACTTGAGTCTGGATCCAAAAGGGATTCATAAATTTGATCTGCTTTTGTGCCTTTCGTGTAACTTCTACTTCCTATTTCCTAAGTTGCTGGTCCCATGGCCTCTAGTCCAACTGATAATGGTCCTTGTTTTAAATTTAATCTCATTTTCACACAGAGCTTAAGCCAGAGGAGGCAATGCCATCTGATACCCTCCAAAGACCTTTCATCCCCACTGGAGCACATGTATTGCATGTGGCAAAAGGAGCTTGATGGCTGTGTGAGGACACACGAGATATGTAAGGTGACAGTTCAGGTTGCCTTACTCTTTAGACTTATCCACTGGAGAAAACCTGAGTTATCTTGTACCCGGTTACCCAAGAGTAGATTGTACTGCATATGATGCGAGACTCAGGATGCAGTTGCAGCAAGAGGGCTACCACTGCCTAAACCCAGGAACCACAGGACAAGCTTTGGTTAATGTCCTTGTTTGCCCAAAACTGGTTATGTTTCTAGCAGGAGCCAATAGTTGAGATAACCTTAAAATGTTTTAAAGGAAAAAAATGGGAGTGAAAAAAACCCTATCTAAAAGTCATTGTGGCTTATCAAGGGAATGAAGACCTCACTGACCAATTAGCTTGAAAAATTAGTAAATCCTGGACAAATGTGGTTCAAGATTAGCATCTTAATGAGCTATTGTTGTCACAGCCTGGTTCGGACATATCGCTCCTTTGTTGACATTTTTAATGCTTTCTGTGGATTACCAGTACATGACCAGTATATGAAAGCTTGTTAAGCCTCCACGTGCTCAACCCAGCCCTAGCTTTAATACTGGCTTAATGCAATCCCTGCTGTTGGCACAAGCTCAGTGGGACTGGAACCTTGTGGTGCTGGGCATTGTGTTTCTACCTAATCATCATATGGACCTACTCAAGTGTGTTTTACAAGCTTAGGGGAAATTTGTGAACGCCCAATTATACATATGTAACTTTTATAAGAGAAGCCAACCAGGCTGGGGGTTCTTTCCCCTTTTTGTCTTTCTCTTGTTTTTTTTCAGAATTCTGCAATATCTTTCTGTAACTAGTGGGAGGATGCTTTCAGCCTGGCTTCCAGGTCTGGCTGGTATTTCCTTTCCCGATTAGCAGAGTAGCTTGTGCACTCATCTTTTCAAACTGCAGAGCTCTTGCATCTCTCTCTCTCCTGGTTCCCTGTAGAGAATTTAAAGTTGAAAATGTTTTTTGAATGCCTCAGTCTTATTCCTATTGAGGAAAAAGTTATTACAGCAGCTTCTAGACAGATGCAAATTCACATGTTACTTTTGAAAATTCACCTTTAAGCTGTGCAGTGCTTCTTCAAGTTTGAGCTAGTTTTGCTGTCTGCTACAAGTGTGAGGTGAAATTACTGATAGTGTATCTGTCTCTCTGTTCCTTTCATTCAGAGAAAAACAACAGATTATGTATGAGAAACTCACTGTATAGTTTGCTTTTTTGGTTGGTTTTCCTTGTCAGTTATTTGCAGCAGTAATTCTGTGGCCCTAAACCAAAACAAAACAATTTTCCTTCCACAAAAAAAAAAAAGGCTGCTGGCATTGCATCATGCAGAAGTGGTTTAAAGTAGATGCCTGCAGTATGCATGTGCAGTTTTATCCCATCCTATTTTTAAATGGTTATCTGTGCATCCCTCTGGTTCACAATTCTATTCCAAAAATACCTGGGGTTTATCCTTATCATATTGCCCAGCTAACAGTATGAAATAGGCTCAAGTGGCTCAGTGCAGATCAGATTTACCTCTTATGCAACAAGGTACGAGATCCAGGGAGAAGCCAGAGACCTGCCTTGGGAAGAGCTTTGTCCTCTGTGGGCCAGGGAATCCCTTGGCAATACCCTTTGCACATGTTGAGAGTATCAGGTTGCTTCCCAGCAAATTCACTGGAAGAAATCTGCACTGAAAAGGGATTCCTTTGTTCAGAGAGACCAGGATAAATAAGGTCTAGAGGTTTCTGATTCTTATCTTAAATAACTCAAAATTTTAATTACAGGTTTCGTAACCATATTTTTAAAATTTTATTCCTTTCAAGTTTACCAGCTCTGGCATACTTGGTAAACAGGAAAAGCATTACATTTGTTTCTTCAAAATATGTCCTAACAGATTCAGGCTTTGGAAAAAGCACCCTTGCCAACTCCCCAGAGGGACATTTCACCAGTTTATTGGATTTTTCTGCCATTTTTACAAGGTTTGCTGAGACTTTTGCTGTTTTGAAGTTTGGGGGTTTTTTTCTTTCAGCCTCAGCAAGCATATTTTCTTCTCTGCCTTTCCCTCCTTTCTACCCCCCATTCCCAAGAATCAAATACTTTCCCTGTCCCAGACCTGCAAATAAGGCTAGATGTGTGTTTTGTCAGACAGCATGTGTCTGTTCTTGTGTCTGGAGTTCTCGTCCTTCTCCACCTTGTCCTTCTCCACCCCTTCCTCCTTCTCAGTTGTCCCCATTCACCTTTGGTAACCTTGTTCTGGCACCAGGAAATGTTTTGATCCTTTACAATCAACACCAAGTGTGGGTATTTGGTAAACTGCTGTATCACAGCCCACACGGAGGAATTTGGATTCAACGTGTTCACTTGGGAGTCTTAGGTCAAAGATATACCCCAGGACAAAAACTTCTTAGGATCTTCTCATGGCTGCAGTGGCACCATGTGAATTAAATTAATAGCTTATTCCTCATTCTAGTAGAGAGGAAAAAAATTGAGCCTGGTCTCCAGACATTTCATGTAGCTTGGGGAAGAAAAAAAATATTCATAGACTCAAAAACTGTTTGGTTTTCTCCTCCCACCATAGACTGAACTCTAGGTGAGTAGGGAGCTGGAAGGAGATACCATGTGAGATTGTCTGATGTGGCTCTGCAGTCCCTAGGTTGGACATTGTGGAGAGTTTCTCCTCCAAGTCTAAAATTACTGCCTACACTTCTTTATCAGGTAGCATGCAGTAGAGCTTTTGCACCACACTGCCTGCAGATATAATTACACCCATTTCATAGCTAAACCCAACATTGGACATTTGCCCAAACTATCTCACACAGAGGTACAAAAAAGTAGCCCAATTGTGGTTGTGATATTTTATGAAAATCCCTTTGCTAGGATTTTCTTCTCCTGAGAAGCTGAGAGGGCCTCAGCTTCAAGTGTAAACAATTTGTTATCTGCTACTGTGGAATGCAGCAGGTGCTTTCTCGATTGGTCAATGTGGGATGTTTCTACTTGGTGGCCAATCGAGGAGGCAGCAGCTCTTGGACTCTCTAGGAGTCACAGAACTTTGTTATTCATTCCTTTCTATTCCTGTCTCGCCTTCTGATGAATCTTTCTCTCTGTTCTTTGTAGTATAGTTATAGTGTGGTCTTTTTTAATGTAATATATATCATAATATAATAAACCAGCTTTTTGAAATGAAGTCAAGATCTCTCCTTTGCTTCACCAAGTCCAGACTGCCCAGAAGATCCACGGTAATAGATGGTGACCCCAGATGTGGCAATACCCAATATGTGCAGGTCTTCTCTTGAAGCCACATTAAGATTTCATGCAAAACCCTGAGCATTCATAGTGCTCAACTACTCTGCAAGATCTGGACAAAATGAAGGAAACTCCTTTGCATGGACAGGGGAAAATTCATTCCCAGATGAGGCATATTATTATATCTGTCCTCCTGAGCCCTATTTTTCTGTCTGAAAGTGATGTGCGTGCCTTTCATCAGCTCTCAGTACAGTGATTTGTCCCAGAACATCCTGTGACTTGCAAAGATGTGTCCAAAGCCTACCTGCCTTGCAATGCAGTGAATGCCAGCTGGTGACCAGCTCTAGAGTCTCACTTCAGTCTCTGCATCCCACCAACCCTCAAAGGATGAAGAACCCAAAGAACCCAATACTTGTTCTAATGTTAAACCCCATCTATGATTTCAAAATATCTGTGGGTCGTACCTAGAATGAGGAAAACAATGACTTAGGTCCAAAAGTGCCCGTCTTCTCATCGGAGTCTGAATATCTGAAGGTGAAATAAAGGGTGGGTTAGATTTGTTATAGCTTTTTTTTTTTTTTTTAATAGACTATTCAGTGTTGGTCTTCATTATTTTTTTTTTTGTCCTTTTGAAAGCTTTTAGAGCCTCCTGCATAACCGCCTCTGCCCCATTCAGTGCTGAATGGACGGTGCGCTGATCTTTTTCTTGGTGGGTAATGGATTTGGGTTGATTGCTTGACACAGGGACAATAGGGGGGTAAACAATTGCCTTCGCACCCGTGCAGCTCCCCATCTGTTGAGTGCGTGCGCCTTCAGAGGCAGCCGGGCAGGGACAGATGAATGCGCCAGCCGAGCCTGATGTTAATGACATCAGTCATACAAGCAGAACATGTGGCGCAATAAATCAAAAACTAATTGAACTTTTGGTTGATTATATTGCCGTCCCACTGCCTGCTTCAAGCATCGCACGGTTTCCTGGGACAATGCCCCCGGCCCCGCAAAGGCTTTGCTGCCCTTGGACAGCAGGAGCCTGCCCTGGGAGGTGGCAAGTGACAGCAGCTTCTCTTCGCTCGCTGCTTTCTTGAAACAGCGACACCTTCCACTCAACCAAAATGCTTCCAGGCTCAGGATGTTTATTTGACCAATATTTATTATTTCAAATAAGAAACGTTCATCAATATGACAGTGACAGCCCATGTTCACTGGCACTTTCCATCTGGGACTGTTGGTGGCAGACATCTATAGGAGAAGACAGCACTTGTTTTTGTGCTAATTAGACACACACGTGGTGGTAATGAAGGCTATTCATTAGACTGATATAATTTAATATCATTATTCACACTTGAAAGCGCTCCAGCTACATCAGTTGTTGGAGCCTGCAAGCCAAAATTTTCTGTCTTGGGTGTCCATGGCAGCATTAAGTCACCAGAAGTTGAGGGGGCTGATATTCATAGAGGTGAAAAGGAACAATTTCTGATGGGAGTATTAAGAAATGAAAAGCTTTGGCAAGAGCACCCTTTATTGAAGTGCGTAAATATGGGATTAGACCCCAGAGCCATCAAGTCAGGAACCCATCCATGACTGAGCCACCTTTCCTCCCCTTGCAACCACAGACGTGTAGGGGGCATGGAGATCTATGCACATCTGCCTTTCTTAGACATATGCTTTTGAAAATTTGCTTTGAAAAACCCAGGATTCCAGTGTTTCTTTATGAAATGAAAAGGTAAAGCACAAAATGTTTTTCTTAATATGCCTAGAGTCATCTCCTCATTATGTGTAAGGAACAAATTTTTTGTGGTAAATATGTTAAAGTACACATTTAACCCAACTTATTTCAAATATTTTTGCTTCTGTAAACATTTGCCAATAGATTAGACTTTAGTTATTAGCTATTTATTGCAGAGGATGCTCCACACTGGTAAAAGCAAATGTAAAATAAAATGCTCCTATCTGAGTAGAGGCTTAAGCAAGAGCTAAATTAAATCTTGGTGTTAATATTATTCATAGAAAGGCAGATGGGAGCAGAAAATGTTGCAATGAAGAATATGGAATGAGATGAGATCACAGCATCAGTCTGTCCTTTGTAGATCTGGACAATGATCACAGAGCCAGATTGGATTAGTGAAACCTATTTACCAGAAGTTCAGAGCGGTTGCATGAAGCTGAAAGGCAGTCAGTAGGGAGAGGTGGAAAATGCACCAGATTTACAGCTGCAGCGATGAAAATTTAGAAGTTTTCACTGTGATTTCTTCCAAATGTGAGTACATCAAAATCTAACAATGGCTGTGGTGTTGTCTTTTAGAGGGATGGCATTTTTAGCAGCGGGGAAATATTTGAGGAGAACAGTTCATCTGTTCTGCTGTGCCGTGCTCTGCCGGCAGCCCAGCCCTCGCTGCTGCTTTCTCAACCTAATCCGTGCAGGTGCTTCAATATTGTGGCTCTGTAAAATCTTTACTCTGGCAAAATTGGGAGCTCTGGAATCGGTGTTGCTGTACCTATGAGGTAACTGCTAAAGTGACAGCTTGCAACTGTGTGGCTTTTCTGTGTAATAGAAAAGAGAATTAAGTCCTGCGAGCAGTTAGAAGTGGGTGAAGTGCATGAATGTTGAATTTAAGTCTGCTGGCTCAATAAGTGGAACATTTCCAAAGCCATGCCCTGGAAATGAATGCATGATTAACATTAATTGCTTCTAATGAAGAGTAAGAACCGGACAAAGCCCAGCCTGCATTTGATTGAACAAATTAGTTTAAACTCAATGGCTGCATATTTCAGCAACAAGAAAGCAGGGAAAAGCAGGGAAAACAAATTGTGGGGCCAGATCAGATCTTTACTTGCAAGCTGCGAGCATGAGCTCTCAGCTGCTTAATTTTGGAATATAAGTGGAAATGACAAAGTGAACCATCACTGTAATTGTATTTGTTGCCCGAAATCTGGGCTATACGTACAAACATCCTTTTGCAGGTAAATCCACATGCATCATCTGCAAGAATTCGTTCCTCTCTTCCTTCTCCAGCTCCCTGCAGAAATTGGTGTTTGCAGGGACAGCCTCGCAGCCCCACTGTTTGCATTGCTGCCATTGTATTCCCACGCAAGTGGGTCACCTCTGGCTACTTCTGTGATTCACCCTTCTTTCAATGCCTATTCAAGTAATTGCATGTTTGCTGGTGCTGTGATTTCCCTTTCATGCCTTGCCTTTCTTCAGCCCTGTAAACCTTTTGCCACTCGTTCTGGCAGACAACCGGGGGTGAGGGACTGTGGATCATATGTACTCTGAAAGTAGGCAAATTTATTACTGTTAGGCACATTTATGTGGTTTTCCTTTTGCACTAGCCCGGGTAGCAGCTATAACAGCACAAGAGCACTTGCTTCTGGTAGAAATCTCTAAAAAACTGTACTCCTTACACTGTGTGGTAAAATACCTAAAGTATCAGAGAGACAAGAAGATAATTCCTTGCATCAGTAAACTTTTCTGCACTTCAGTGTTTTGCTTAGAAGCAATTAGTTTAGTCCTCACACAGAGAAATTCCAGAAGCGAAGGTGATGGGAGCAGCTTCAAAAACAACTTACAGCGTATTCCTAGGTTAAAAAAAACCCAAACCACCTTCATTATGTTTGTCAGGCTTTCATCCCACACTCAACATGGTTTAAAATATAAAACGTGTCCTGCAGGAGAAGACAGAGAGGATCCCTGAGGATATCACACTGTGCAGAGCAGACTGTAATCACACTGACAGCTTAGCACACTCCAGGCAGGCAGATAACTTCCTTGTGACAAGCTCAGTGTGGAAGTGCCCTGCGCTGCAATGGGCTGCTCACAGGGACCCTCCCATTTTCCTGTCCTGTTTCACTACAGCCACAGCACAGGCCAGAATTTCCTCTCCAGAGGGCTCCTAACGCTCAGGACTTGCATCCTCACCGGGGAGTGGAGGGATGGCTGTTAGACACACACAGACACACACAAGCTGTCTAGGAAGATTGACTTGGGTCTCACTGCCAGCTCTGCTTGTACCAGAGCCCTGGAAAGCCCAGCCACTTGTTATTGCTGCCATCTGAGGAGAGGAGTTTGGCTGCAGTAAGGAGCAGCCTTGGATGACCTCCAGCTGCTTCCACAGCTCCAAAACTCTGCACACAGTAATACATAGCAGCAATGAGCACTGCAAGTGAAATGTATGCCAACAATGTAAAGGAGAGCTCACCTGGGGAGTAGGAGTCACCCATCATCCTGTGACAAACCTTCCTGGCTCCTCAAAGCCTTTGGATTATACAGGGAGCCTAAATAGGAAACCCCCATTCACGTGCCTTGCCCCCAGGGTCAGCCTTTAGAATTGGAGTTAATTCTCCACATTTGGCAGCTTTCTGCAAGCCTGTTTCTGTCACTAATGGCTGAATCCTGTAGCTCTGGTAGCCTGAACACAAGGCAGGGTAATATATGTAATGAGGGGGAGAGCTGGGAGTATCACACAGTCCTTCAGGCCAGTTTCAAGTGCAACTCAAGCAATAAGAGTTTAAAGAGCCTTCACTTAATCCAGTAAAACCATCACCCAAAACCAATCATTTCAGTCCAGACAAAAGCTTGGCTTGTGGCCCTGACATCCTGTGCGTCCATTGGCTAGTGGTTCTGTGCTTTTGATGTCTTCGTGGGTCCAAGAAATAAAAAGTGTAAAAAAGACTTTAGGGAAAATGTCCCAAGCTGAAGAACTGAACAGGTAATTTTGAGAATTGAAAAATAAGATTAGGCTTAGTGCAAATGCTGTGCTTTGGACATCATGCAGTGAAAGCGAAACAACGTCATGAGGGACTATGAGCTTATTGATAAGGTCTCCAACTAGATAAAATCATAATAGTCTCCAAGTTAACATATACACTACTCATGTCCTCCTGAAGTACTGGCAGGTGGGAGGCCTGATCAAAACTGAGAAAGGAGGAGGAGTGCTCCTCCTGGAAGCCAATGGGAGAGGTGCAGAAACTTGGGATGGGCTGTGGCCCTGTGGCCACGGATTTCTGTCTTGTGTAGCCAGAGCATGGTCCCTGAGATCACATCAAAAGGGACTTTTGGATTGTTTCAGCTGGAATCTTCCTTAAACCCTTTCTTCTCTCCCCTCTTCCCACCATGCCCACAGTGAATTCTTACAGAGGACTTGGGGGGGCATGTGTCCACCTCCACAGCATCCTGACCATGTTCCTGTTCTTCTCTTTGCAGCATGTAGTCCTGCCCGAAGACGAGCCAAAGCTACACAGCACATCTTAGCAAAGAGTGTAAGAAAAATCTCCTTTCTTCTCCCTATTTGATTTTTTTTTTCACATTCTAGCTGGCAATGCATACCCTCAAAAGTGCTGTGGGTAAAGGGGAAGCAGATCTTCCTGGGTAAAGAGGTGCATCCGTGTCTGATGTAGGGAGGGGGGTGGAAAACAAAGGAGGAGTTTCTGTAAAGCTGCAATTTATTTACAGAAGTGATCTGAAACAAAACAAAACAAAAAAAAAAACCAAACAAAAAACCAAAACAAACCAAACAAAAAAAACCAAACCAGGTTTTGCGATGCAGAGCCAGTCAAAATGAACATAGTGTGGCCATCTGAGGGAATCACAGACTTCATTACTGGTCATAGAGCCTTCACAGTAAATCCAGAGACACATGCAGGAATGAAAAGTAAGCAAATCACACCAAATCATATCAGTGTTAATCAAGTAATAATAATAATCATGTTTATCCCCTGGTCCCAGCAGTGTTTGCCTGTCCCTCAGCCTCGGTGCAGAGGGCACAGAGGAACCCCCCAGATTAAAATAACTGAACATTTTTCATGCTCTGAGTAAATGTCTTGCAAGTTCAGCTGCTTTCACACATGGGTGTGAGGTTTCTTGTCTTCAGAGCCAGTTTTTCCTCCTGAAATCCACTTGACCCATTCACAACCCCTTGCACAATCTTTTAGCTGATTTGCAGGAACGACAGTCTCTTCTGCATATCATAACCCTTCTTACAAGTTTGAGACTCTTCTGCCAAAACATTTCTTCTCACCACAGACCTGTCTCTTATCTAGCACTTTGCTGAAGTATTTTGCTCCATGGCCTTCACTTTTTCCATGCCCTTTCCTGCTTCCCAAATCCATCCTCATTTTCCAAGAGCCTTTTCTTTGTATTCCTGATTCCCTGATCTCCCCGCAGAACTGTAGGTCCTCATGCTTACCACACTTACCTGTGCACTGGAAAAAAGCCTCATCACATTCACTCCCAACCTCTCTTTTGGTTATTAAAGCAGATCACAGGATCCCAATACATCACAGGACACCTGAAGTGGTCCCCAGGAAGAGTCAGAAACATGTCTGTCATTTTTTGGGTAGAAACTATGCATGTGTATATTTTCCCAAATTGTGAGAGTCTTGGTTTGGTTGGTTTTGTTCCATAGCTCAGGCTGAGTTTTCAAAATTACTCTTCATTCCAAAAGAAAGATGAGTCAGACTGCTGGAGTATTATTCAAAATAAGCCATCTTGAGATACCCCACTTTCATTTGTTAAACCTTTGGTATCTATTTTTTTTCCATGTCATATAAAAATAGATAAGTCCAAACCAAAAGTGAACTATTCTGAATTGATGAAACAAAATATTTGGATAATTTAACTTTTTTTTTTTTTGGACAATATTTCTCATAGAACTATTCAGCTGGCAAAGTTCACCTGGCTTACATCAAAATCAAAGGAAATTCTGTGTCTGTTACCTTGTTCCAAATCTCAGTAGATAGTTGTTACTACTAAATGGAAGCACCTAATATTTAATTTGGATTGGATCAGCTGCTGTGGCAGCACTGTACTCATAAAAGCCCAAGAAAACAAGATAAGAAAGTCCCTGTTTTGTTGCTATATTTTAAGAGGATTGGGGTTTTTTTTTTCCCCTTTGGGGCTTTCCTGACCCCAATTAAGGATGTCCTTTGATTGGCTCTTAGTCATGATGCAGTCAGCATCCTATTAGCAGTGGGAGCACCAAGCCTGAGGAATGGTCTGCAGCTCCAGCTACGAAAACAAGGATGGCTCTCGAACCAAAATGTTTGACTGAGCACAGTCAACTCTCAGACATTCCCCTTCTTCAGTGGGATGCAGCTGCTTGCAGCTCGTAAGCAAGCATTGAAGTGAATTGCACCTACTGGAATAGACGTGCCTGTGGGGAAGCTGTGATTGCCAATTTCTAGACCCGCAGAAAGGTCGCAGAATGATTGTTTATTTTTCACTTTTACGTCTGCACCTGCAGTCAGAGCTGTAGAAATGCCTCAGCTAACATAAAATCTTCTGCTCTGGTGATTGCAGTGGATGCACAACTTTAATCCTCAGCAAGGACAAAAATAGCAACCAACGTGGACATCTGCCAGACCATTTTTTTCACAGCAGAAATACTCAAGCAGTGTAGCATTAAGTGATTTAACATTCAAATTACTGGCTGTGGGGGGTAACTTCCATCACATACAAGAACTCATCCCAAAAGCATGATAATTACTGTGGAAGGATGACAGAAAGGAGGAAGCACCTTTTTTTTTTCCAGCTGAGTGTTCACCAGTATGTATATTTGCAGTTCCTATTGTCTTATTAAGAGTTATTTCCAGTGGTAGTAGATCCTTTCCTTCTCTTCTTCTTCTTCTTCTAGCCTCAAAATCCCTTGGGTAGAACTGTCTGGACACCAGTACCTGTCTACTTTGCAAGAAAGTAGAAAGTATCCCTGTGCATGCTAGAGCTGTTACATTAAAAATCAGCTCAGCATTAGGCCATCAAAATAACTTAACTCTAAAAATCTGAAATTTTCTCCACGAACAAGCACATTGTTGTTCAGACTCAAACTTTCAAAGTTTTATCCAAAGCTAGATATTTTATTGTTACCTTTTCTGGATGGTTGTTGGTTGGCAGTGGGATTTTAAGTCCAGGATCAGGATGGTTGGAAGAGCCTCTGTGTGACTGTCTTGCATCCTCTGTGCCCCTTCCCTCCCAACACATCTAATTCCAAAAGTGGGTATGCCAGGCCTCAGTGCTCTCATGTGCATGGCAAAGTCCAGACAAAGAGAGTTTGCTGGGTTCTGATTTCAGAGTCAGTGTCCTGCAAACAGACTGGGCCAGTCAAGAGATTTACAGGTTCTAAAATCAGTAGGTTTTTAGAGAGCAGTTTGCTAATTCTGCATAGTTTGGCTGACTCTGTCATTTGCACAGATTTAAATTTCCTGGTATGTCTAGAAAAGAAAAGTGACTCCCAATTGATCCTACTACTTTACCCTAGGTACCCTAGAGAAATGTCAGCTCCACTTTAGATCAAAACCAAGCTACAGCAGGTTTAGTTTCCTGACCTAGATAAGTCTTTACATATTACAGTAATGGGTGAGGTAGCCAAAGTCACTGTGAAATCTTGAATTAGGAGATAAGGAACTCCCAAAGTGTGCTACAACCAAATGCTGAAAAAAAAAAAAAAAAAAAAAGCTGCAGAGAATATGTTATAGAGATTGCACTGTTGTCTCCAGCTGTAATGGAAAATGGCACTGTAACTTATTTATACAGGTTCTGCTGCTTGAAGGTGTTTTGGCATTACTGATATCATATGTAACAAGGCATCTCGAAAACATAGACAATGTGCCTAAATAATTCTTGCTGTTAATCAAGATATAAATCCTCTTCTTTTCCCCAAACTGTATTTCATCCTGTGCAACACGTAGGCAGAATGTTAAGTTTCAAGTCCGTGGTGGTTTACACTGATCAAATAAGCCACTTTCAGGATTAGAGGTGACTGCAGCCTACTAGAATCCTACTTACAAAAAATGCTCTTTCCATGACGGTGCAAAATAAGTGACTGTAGGTGTCTCAGTAGCAGAGGGTTGATGACATTTTCTGTCACACCAGCAAAGACTAAGTGTGACCAAGAGCACTGGTCATTTTTCCAGAGATGGTGGGAAAAGCTGAGCTTTGTGGCATTCCTTGAAAGCTGGAAGAGCTCGGTTCACATGAGGCAGACTCCAAGGGCTGTCATTAGAGCCCCCTGCCAGCCACAGTCTCCTCATATCAGTCCTGAAGATGGGAGTCTCCACTGGTGCCACCGTGGTGAAGGGGGTGATGCCCTGGTGAGCAGCTTGTAAGGTTTGTGTGGTCAGGGCATGTGTGGACACAGGAGCCTGCAGCCTGAAGGAGCTGCTGCAGAGGGATGGGGAGATGCTGGAACCGCTCCAGGGGCAGCAGGGAGGGAGCCAATGCCAACAGCTTAAGCAGCAACAGGAGGCCTCTCACAACCAGCATCACCCTCCTTAACATCGGAGAAATGCTGAGGCTCAGCTCTGTTGGCAGCTCCAAATTTGTGATCAGGACAGCTGGGCACTTGCTGCAGCCTCCTTTAGCATGAGCTTGTCTTCAAGGACATCAGTAGTCCTTTTAACTTTAGCTGAACACTGGACATGTCTTTAAGTAGTTTACAGCACATGGAGCGTGTTGGGCTGTGTGTCAAAATCTGCAGAAATAGGGTGAAACTCCTATCCAGCCTTGGATTAGGCTTTGGTTGCCTTACCTGCCTTTCCCAGAAGTATTTTTGCCTGTTGTTGGCCAGTTTCTGCTCCTCGTCCTACTAGTCAGTAAGATTTAGGTAATGTGGGCTTGTCCAGACTCCTGAGGCTACATGGAGACAAAAGAATTAAAAGTGGTTAGGTTGGGATTTTTCTTCTTTCCTGTTTTGGAAAACATGGGTTTGCATGTGTTGTTATGTCTGTGTAAAAAATCATGCACACAGAACATTGCAGATTAATGGCAAATTGAATTAAAACTTAATTAGAGGAAATGGACACCTCGGTGTGAGGGGACATGCTTGAATAGGGTCTTGTTTTTATCTTGACTGTGTGTTAGAAGACAGAGCAGTAGACACAATTAAGGCTTTTTCTATGTCAATAGTGAGCTGGCCAGTTTTTGGTCTCAGTCTTGAGGCAAAACAACTATATTTATATCTAAAACACGTAGACACCAGCTGCCAGTCATCATCTACATGCAACTAACTGCTTTTCTCATGGTCTTCCAACATAAGTCTAATAGGAAACAGTCTGAATAGTTGCCACATGTCTTGTTTCCTTGCTGGTTTGGATCTTCACCCTGTTTAAGTGGCTCTCAGTATGACAGCAGCAAGTCTTTAGGGAAGAATAAAAAAAAACCCAATAAAGTATGAAACACTTTGTCCCTGCTGTTGGAACTTTGATCTTCTTGAGAAAACTCTTTCCAGACCATCCTGGAGAACAGTCCTGACCAATCCACTTCTTTGAGGTGTATCCCTGTTTTTCCAAACTCACATTAGCTCTGGCATCCCCAGTTGCCTGTGGCAGTACAGTGAGTGCCAAGGCTTAGTCTAAATTGGTTAGAAAAGACCTTGATTTTGTTCGTGCTTGTTTTCAGAGACTGTGGGAGATGGAGGTGGGGTGGGGTGAAGCTCGAAGTTGCAGCTGTCAGTGAGTTGTGTCTGTGTGAGCTAATGTTTGTGAAAATTAATCTCTAGGAGCACAATTCCTCTCTGCCTCCTAATCTCTCCAGTTATTTTTCAGGTAAAATATGCAAGTAAGTTCAAAAGACAGAAGAGACCATAAGGAAACAGCATTTGTAGTTTGCATTGCATAAGTTTGACTGATTGCCCAAGATGTGATGCAATAAGAAAATAAATCTGAGCTGTCTCAGAGGCATTCCCTATTCAGTAGAGCTTGGAAAAGAGCGCATTTCAGCCTCCTGAGGAGAATACAGAAAGGTGCAACTATATTGCCACGTCTGGGGTCACCATTTATTGCCACGGGTCTTCTGGGCAGTCTGGACTTGGTGAAGCGAAGGAGAGATCTTGACTCCATTTCAGAAGGCTGGTTTATTATATTATGATATATATTACATTAAAAAGACCACACTATAACTATACTACAAAGAACAGAGAGAAAGGAATCATCAGAAGGCGAGACAGGAATAGAAAGGAATGAATAACAAAGTTCTGTGACTCCTAGAGAGTCCGAGAGCTGCTGCCTCCTCGATTGGCCCCCAAGTAGAAACATCCCACATTGACCAATCGAGAAAGCACCTGCTGCACTCCACAGTAGCAGATAACAAATTGTTTACACTTGAAGCTGAGGCCCTCTCAGCTTCTCAGGAGAAGAAAATCCTAGCAAAGGGATTTTCACAAAATATCACAACCACAAAACTAAGCAGCTGGGTCCCAGAAAGACCCAGCAGATTTTCCCATACTTCTATACACAGCACAGAAGCTGGAGCCAAACAAAATCCCCCAAACCCCTCAGTCCCCACCTGACAAAATCCCCTTTGGATGACAGCAAAGCAGCAGGAAGAACGAGCATCCTTCCAGCTCCCCCATGACCTCAAGAGACCACCTAACCCCCGGGGCCGGGTGTAACGGGGTGTTCCCCTCTCTCTCTGCTGCAGGTGGTGGCCCTGTCAGAGCGGCGGCCGCAGCAGGGTGACCTGCTGCAGGTGCTGTACGAGGAGGAGGCGCGGGGCGCAGGCTGCGGGCAGCGCCCAGCCGGCCCCAGCAAGGGCGCTGCCCAGCACGGTGAGTGCAGAACCAAACCCTGCATCCCTCCCTGCATCCATGGCCTTTCCAGGCGTCGCCAGTCTGCCGGTTATGCAGAGAAGCAGGGCTCTTCGTTGTGTACCTGGGGGATAATTCCGTGCTTATGTGAAAAAGGCCAATCACCCGTTCTTAAAGTTTTAAAAGTTTAATAGTAATAAAATGGTTATAAAAATAGTAATGTAATTAGAGTAATAAAAATTTGGACAATTAGGATTTAGGACAATATGAGACAATAAGAACAAAGAGTTACGGACAGTCTGGGTACCTTTTTCTGGGCAAAATAAGCCTGAAAAAGGACACACGTTAACAGAAGATTAACCCTTAAAAACAATAGCCTGTTGCATATTCATACATCTCATACATGATGCATAAAGTCCATTCAAACAAAGGATTTTGTCTGGTCAGTGTCACCTTCTTCCTCTGAATCCTAATGGCATCTTCAGGGCTGAGCAAGGCAGGGAGAAGTTTGTTTCTTCCGATAATGGAGCCATAAATTCTTTTTCTCTGAAAGATTTAGGTGTCCTGTGGCTGTTATCTCGGTGTGAGTCCTCTCTTTAAAAAAAAGTATCTTACATAGCACAGTTTCTATTTTAACATTATGTTATAACCTAAAACTATATTTAACACACTACTTAAGAAAATTATACGCATAACTCTCTAACATAACGCATGTAATATTCATTTTAATATTTGTGAAAAGCCAGCCATAAAATACACATTTTTCACACACTTAAAATATCCAGTGGAATGAATGAGATAATGACCATGGCATTGCTCAATTTATTCAGAGTCACAAACACTCCCTGACAATATTTTAGAGATGATAAACTGTAAATTACTGAGTTTGCCTGAGTCATCTTATTATATAAGATCCTTGTTCAGTTGCTTAGAATCAGCTAGAACATAATCATCAGGGATGGATTTTCAGATTCTGGATGTCAGCCACAGACCTGATTTTTTGGCAACCAAAGCTTGTTCAGCATATTTGTGAGAAACTGTGAAGGAAAAATAGAGCTTGCCAATACAAAACCAAGGAGATGAGTAAACATAAACAGAGTGGCCATTCAGCTCCTCCAACACTGGTGTGTTATGTTTGGAAGACTGAAGCTGGAGCAGGGCTTGCAGTTTCACATGGGATGGCCTTTTAACCAAAAACACATCTTTTGCTCTCCTTTGAAAAATCACCCAGATGCAGTCAAGTCGTATTTCTTTAAAGAAATCCCACATGGCATGTTTTTCCAAGGTAAATTGGACATTTGGATGTTAAAGGTTGCTAAATCTCCAAAGCAGGTCCATGAAGGTGCGTGTTCCTCACATCACTGGTGTGCAGCCACACTGCACATAAGCCATCCTATTAAGAAACAAACCAGACACGAGTGGGGCCTGGGAAGCTGGAAAGGAAGAAACTGAGCCTGGGACCATAGAAAAAGATCTCAAAAAGGTCTCAGGACCAGAGCCAAGATGTGGCTGAAAAAAGAACAGGAGCTTCAGGACTGGAGCAGGGGCAGGAGAAGGAGTGGCTGGGACTGGCTACAGGGTAAAGGATGGCAGAGGGCCAGAGAGGCAGAAAGGAGGGACTGCAGGTCTCTGCTGTTAGGGCAGATGAGAGGTAAAGGATGGCAAATAGATGCAAGCAAGAGAAAAGCTGTAGGAATATAAAAAGAAGAGCAAAAAAAGGGGGGAACAGGTCTCAGAGGGAGAAAGGGAAATGAGTAGGCAGAACTTAGAAATTAAGCTTAAATTAGAACCAACAACAAACGAACAAACAAAAGAACACAGATGAGGCCATTAGCATGTTTATTGCTACCATCAGAAATTCTGCACGAACAGCAAAGCAGAAGGACAGTCCATTCCAGCATGAGAGAAGGCACTTCTGGAAGTGGAATTCACACTGCATCCAGCCACCACTGCCCTGAGGGCAGCAGCTACAAACCTTGAAGCCATGAGAACTTTCCTTTGCTTAGATATTTTGCTAAAAGTTTGCAAGAGCATTTTCTGTATCTATTAAGAGGGACAGGCTGGAGGGAAGAATCAGACAAAGTAAGAGAAGCAAAACCAAATAAAAAGAAAAAATATGGGCATGAGCTGAAGCACTGATGATCCACTTGCTGAATTCTGTTAGTGCCTAATGTGCACGATGAGAGGAGGTAATTGCATTAACTTTGACGTGAGGGATACAGTAAGGTACCTAATGGAATTACTGGAGGGGGGTGGAGCAGGAAGAAGGAAGCTGGTTTGGATATTTATCACGGGCAAATATTGCCCCCAGAAGGAGGAGACAGTTCCAGTTGCTAAGTCATGCTGGAGACAGCACAATAAGCAGCACCCTGGCTATTTCCAAATTTGCTGTCATTATTTATATTCCATTGGTCAAAGCAGTAGAGAGGTCCACACTCCCACTGCCAAATAGAAGGGTTTGGCCTCATGAAAAAATCCGGCATCCCTCACTCATATATTTCCTTGGCACAGTGGGCAGGAATGTCAGTGAGCATTTGTCCATGGAAAAGTTATCGGATGAGCAATTACTTGAAACTGAAGGGTAACCTTCAGAGCTGAGGACAGCAGAGAGAGAGATGTCACTCAGCCACAGGCAGAAAGGTGGAAATCCCTCCCTGTGACAGAGTTGACATAGCACACATCTCTGCCCAGGTTAAAATCATTCCCCAGAGCACTACAGAAGGGAGAGAATGATCTCCTAGGCAGGACAAATCTGCAGTGGGGGCTGAGGAGCAGCATTTGGACTCTTTGCTGGTAGAAATATGTGAGTGTTTACAGAGGCGGAAAGGGCTCCCACTTAGCTTGGTCTGCTAAGGGCAGCTTGTCATCTTATTTGAAAAGTCCAGGAGCAAGCTGAGAGACTTTCCAGAATGACTTAAGCAGCTCCACAATCACTTATTTTGACATCACAATAGATGATCACTCTGCTCTTTTGACTGTAATCAAATCTGGTGGGACTGTAACCTGTATCAGGGTTTCACTGCACCAAAGGAGGTTTCTCCTACAAGCTGTGCCAATGGGATAATTGCACCTGATACCGTGTTTCTTATGCTTTACAGTGGGAATTACTCAACAAGAGTCATCCAAGTCCTATAATCACCTGTTGGATGGAAAATCTCTGGTAAGCAAATAGAGCAAGACCAGCTACCAACGCATCTTAAAGCCTGGTACCCATCAGCGTGTCCCGCAGCAACAGCACGTCAGTCTGTTGCAGCACCTGCAGATTTCACAGCCCTTGTTAAAGCTTGAAACATGATTCATGCCAGAGGATCCCTTAGCTGGGAGCAGAGACTGGCATGGGACAGAGAACTGCCCCTCAGGAACCAGGAAGAGTGGTGGGATGGATGGCTCCTGCTCTGGATGCTCAGCCACCTGCAAGAGCTGGGAGAAATTAGCCTCTTGTCTCTCAGGGAATTGCACAAATTGGGGAAAAAAATAATTTCTCAAGTGGAATAAGCATCAAATAATTTGTTTTCTCCAGAAGGTCAACCTGACATGATCATCTCTAAAGTCAGAAACATAAATAAAGAGTTGGGGAAAGTTATCACGCAAATCCCCAAAATGTGTTCTCTAATAGACAGAAAAAAATATTTTGGTTAAAAATTACTCACCTTTACTAAAGTGTTGTCCCTGCCTTTTTTGTCTTACACTGCCCCCCCCCCCCCCCCTAATTTTCATAGTCTCCACATTTAACAAAATCTAACTTTTTCAAAGAAAAAAATTATTTTGAATAGTTTCTGGCCAACACCAGACCATGCTGTTGAAACTTTATGGTTTCAGAGGCTCTTTTGGATGGCTGAAGCATGCTTGCTAGCTGATAGCTGGGCTACACTTAAGAAAAATGACAGTACAAGACTTAAGGGTTGTTAAAACTCATGTTATTCAGTGTAATGAATCCAATTGAACCTACCAACAATTAACATAGTTAAATTTCAAAGGACACTTGCAAAAACATGATTTCAAACATCTCTAAGTCTTAGGATACTTGAAAAACACACCTAAATGTATCCAGTCTCAGATTAATCCTAGGAGTAATTGTCCTAGAAAGCTTAAGACTAATTATGGTAGTGACAATAATATGAACTTTTTTTTTTTCAGGATTGCCAGTAAAATCATTAAGTGTGCTTATTGCCTAAAATAATGAGATTACCTCACACTTTTTGACTTTTCCTATTTCTGGGCAACACACATTTAAATTTACCATCTTGGAGGATATGCTATTCTCAGAGACCTGTTTATGGGGGACCATGACTCAGCTCTGGTGGGCAATTTATCATCAAATAAGACAAGGAGGAAGTGGATGATTAGGCCCTTGTGGGGCCGTGGCAGAAGTGGAGCATAAGCAGGGTGCCCCCACACCACAGAGTGACACAATGAAACAGGGAAACTCCTTGGAACACTCAAGGAACTGTGATGGCTGAGACATCTGCTTCCCAGGCAGCTGTAGAGGTGGAGCAGCAAGAGGCAGGCTGCTCACTCTGCAAAAAACCTCACTGCCTCAGGAAGTTAAACACAAAAACAAGGGAATAATAAGCTCTGCAAGTGTCCCTTCTTTGATGGGAGGTGTAACTCCGGCTCACTCAAGTCCTGGGCTGAGCTCAGTGAGAATATTCACGTGAGCAGCTGGCAGTTGTGTGGGTGAGAGTTGGGCCGTCAAACCCTTAACCTGCTTTCTCTTGTTGAGAGATTTACAGCCTTTATTGGTTTTCTTAAAACAGCCTCTTTCCTCAGATGAACCGGTGTCCCCACTCATCAGTGGCATTTCCTAGTGATGTGCTTTATCCTCCCACAGATTGCTCCATCTCCAGTTGCCCATATCACAGTGAAAGCTGTGGCTGTCACAGGCTCGCCCACACGCGACCGCACTTCTACGGAAGAGTAAGTCCTTCCCACCCTCCAGACGTGCCTCTCGTTTCCCAAAGGCAGGAGAGGTTGCTAAAGGTTGTGCTGATTTTGTCATCAGCCATGGCCATTTATGCAGCTATCTCTGTGCCCATTACAGCTCTACTTTAACACTAGGAAAAAAGTTATCATAATTCAAAATAAAAGTATTTTCCCCCTAAGAAGTCTGTAATATTTGCCCTAAAATGTGATTAGAAAATCTAATTAATTGAAGGAAAAAAAATCATGTCTTAAAGTCTAATTAAGGGACAGCTTGACCATAGTACAAATGCACTCATGACCAGGCAGTTAACCCAGACATGGGTCTGGGTGGGATGTGAGATGCCACCATTGTCACCTGAGGGACAGTAACTAGCTCATTGTCACAGTGTCCTCGCACTCCATACACAGAGATGGAGGTTCCCCTCAGCCAGTGGAGCTCATCACTGCCACATGGTCCCTGGGGCTTTGGTGGAAGGGCCCAGCTCTCTCCTTGGGCAATCCCCAAGTTCCTTGTTGGGTGGCAGCTGCTAGAGAGGATGCACTTGGAGTGGTCCCACTTGCAGCCTGTCCCCTTGTGTCAGGTGTCCCCTCTGATAGCAAGGGAACAAGGGCACCAAGCTGAGTGGTGGCAGCTGCAGCATCCCAGCCCCCTGACCCACAGAGCCCCTGCTCATTCCAGACTTGCTGTCCCAGGGGTGGGCCAGGCATGGGCACACCTTTCCAGCCAGACAGCTCTTGGTTCTGAGGGGCTGGTTGCCATAAGCAGGGAAGAAGGGCCAGGGAGAAGCACTCTGCACACATCTTGTGTTTTATTTGTTAGCCACAGGCAGCGCTGGAGGAAGACAAATGAGTATGACCTGTCCCTGCCACCAGGAGCAGAAGCTTCCCTGCCACTGACAGGAGGCAACCTGTGTGGGACACCCAGCCTCCTGAGGAAGATGTGGATGAAGCACAAGAAGAAGTCAGAGTACCTGGGGGCAACAAACAGTGCCTTTGAGGCGGACTGATATGGCTCAGCATCCCTTGGAAAGGCAGAAGGTCCTTTAGCAGGACAAGGTGCTTTAGGATCAATGAGGGAACAGACACAGCACAGCTCATCCGGGAAAATTATATCCTTTTTATTACTTGATGCCATTGCCTCAGAACAGTGGGAGAAAGGCTAACAAAGGTAAAAATGGTGAATATGATGCAACTCAATGGCCTTTCCTTGTTGCATTACACTAAAATCCCAGCTATCCCGTAGATTTACCTCTTGACTCAATGCTGAGACTACTGCTGACCCACTCACCATTTCCTATATCCTGTCTGAATGAGCTCGGACTTGCACCAAGAGAAGCCTACGAAGAGGTTTGTGTATTCCTGCAAGGCAGCAGACTGATTACAGAGTGCCATTAAATCCCAGGGATCTGCTTGTGCACCACTGCCTGTCGTCCTTCCCCTCTCATATCATGAGATAAAAACCTCATCTTGCGATATGCTTGGCTGAATGACACATGCTGAACATCACTTTTTCCTTCAGTTTTGACGTTTCAAGGCAGGAGTGAAAGATGCAAAAATTCTAAAACTATGGGCCAGAACTGAGCAAGTTTGCAAACATATGCACCAAACTTTGCTATGTGACAAATTATTTGTGTTTTAAGTTGTCCCGCTAGATCAAACTATCAGCAACAGGATACCCTCAAGGGACACTTTTTGCCATAGAACCTGCTTGTAAGTGAAACGGTAGTCAGCAATTTACCCTCCACCCATGTGGTAAAGGATATTACATTAAGTGCACAAAACACTAGGAGGAAGGAAAGTATGTAAATGGTGCAACTAAGTGACTAAGTATAAGATATTTGCATGTAAGAGACCTGTGCTTATGAATAGATGGTTTTAATGGGATTTGCTTTAAAAACATTTCTCTCTCTCTTTTTTTTTTTTCAATTTAGAAATTGCTAGTCAGATCCTCTTCAGTTTTTCTCTCAAAAAAGAACAAAACAATTTAACAGAAAAAGTTTTCACCACTGTTATGGACGATATTAGCCATGAGTGAGCAGTACTTGCCCTCTGTGAGTGCTCTCCTAGTTATTATAAAAAACCACTGGTTTCCCTAAATACAGAAGTTTATATTTAAAGTCAGAGGAGGCGTATCTCCTGTTGTTTGTAGTAATGATGACCTCTAATCTAACCGCCGATGCACCCGGGCGTAAATTAAAAATAAAGGTCTGACTCTGTGACAGCAGCAGAGGGAAGGAGCTCCCATCTGCCACTTGCTTGCCTGCAGCCCGTGCAGTGAAATGCACTGAGATGCCATCACAGACAACGCCATGGTAGTGAGGGGCACCTGGCCCTAGTCAGGGGTCACCACCTCAGGAGTATCGAGACACCACCCGGATGGGAGGGAAAGACAGCCAGGACTTCTGGCTTTGCGTTGAGCAGGGTGGAGCAGCACACAGGAGAGGTTTGCAGCTTGACAGCCTGAGCAACCAAAGTTCATGGAATGGGAAAACAGATGGAGCAGGCCAGTAGCTTTACAGAGCATATAGTCTGGACAGCTGCAAGGATGGCAACAGCAAAAACCTATTAAGGGCTGGACATGGTGGAAATGGTAGTAGGATGGGGATGGAAGTTCTTAATTAAAAAGGTACTGTGGTTTTTCGTACTGCTAGAGCCAAGTCAGTCCAGAGTGTGCCAAGGAGAGGGAGGCAGTAGACCTGCATGAAACACCTCTGTCAGCCCTCCTGTTCAGTTCTCCATCACTGCTCCAGTCCCAGGCTCCTCCGTCAGAGGTGCTCAACTGGCCAGAGGAAAACTTTGCACCTCAAAACCACACAGACTCTCCCTCTTCATTACCAAAGGTGAAAGTCCTTCTCTGGCCCAGCAGCCCAAGACAGGTATGATCTGCTCTCCAGCTGATTTTTCTTGCTCCTGAGAAGGAAGGAGAACACAGTTCCTCGTGAACCTCGTGCTGGCAGTGGTGACCCAGTGTCAACCGCGTGTTCTCTGCGCTGGCATGAGAGAGCAATGCTGAGGCCCACTGAAGGCTGCTCACCTGAACAGTTCCCTGTGAGAGGTTTCTCACAGGGGTCCACCCCACCTTCAAATTAGAGCCTGGCACACTGATCCTGTGCAAAAGTCTGAGCACCCTGACCCTGACAACCTCATGTCCTCTATGACTGAGCCAAGCTGGAGCCTTGGTCAAGAGTTTCCTGAAACACTTTTTACAAATATCACAAACCACACTTCAGCCCCCTCCTCAGCCCATAGAACTCCTGCCAGAAACCCATATATGTATTTTTGCACATCTAGGTAAACCTAGTAAATTCAGTAGGACTGCTTCCCTGCATAGCAGTACATACATTCAAAGAGTTGGGAGAAGACCAATCACTGCTTCCCTTGTTTTGGTCTCATTTCCTAAATAAAAGAAAAATAAGGTTGATGGACAGACACTGGGAAAAGTCCATTTACTGAATTAGGTGTAATTGAGAGAGTGAATATTTGTGGTACCTGCCCTTGTAGTTAACATGGCCCAAAAGGTACTCAAACACAGTCCAGGGCAGCAAGAGCTTTGCTTGTTGAAGAAATTGCATTGCAGCAGTAGTATTTAATTTATTAATTAATAGCTTTGAGCAGTATGAGGATGAAGGTGGAGATTATTAATATTTCTTCTCAATAATTGCTGTATTTTGACATGTGTATTTATGCTTTTCTTATTTATTTATTTATTTATAATTTGGATCTACAAGAGAAGGAGTTATTTACAAGAAGCATATTTAATTTCCTTGTATTCCAGGAACTGCTGTGGAGAATTTTTGTATTGTAGTATTTATTTTATTGATTTAAAACTATGTTCTATTCTTAAAAAAACAAACAAAAACAACAAAATAAACAAATAGCATGTGGTTACATATGGATCTCAGAGACTTAGGAGTTTTTGGGAAGCATTTAGTGGCAAGTAAAAGAGAGTGTATGATACTGAAAAAAGGTGAATCTCTGATAGCAAAGAACATGAACTTTGTTCTCCAGAGCCTGAAAGTGTATCTGTGAGCAGCTTCAGTATTATAAAACCATTTTGTTATCAGATGTGCAGAGTAAAGCCCTGGCACTGTCAGCAGCTAGAAATCAGATACACCTTTACACACCTGACCTCAAGCACATCCCAGACACAATATTTGTGTCACCTCCCTCCCTTCAAATAAGAGTGCCAAGACAGAGACTCCTGAAAGGGATTTAAGGCTCTGGTAGAGAATAAAGCCAACAGAGTTGTCACCAAAGTCACTGAACTTACCTCAAACACAGCCCTGGAGAGCCCCTGCTGAGAGCCCCTGCTGAACCACAGCCCAGCCTGAGGTGGATGGCACAGGAGCACAGGAGCCCAGCCCAGGGAGGGTGACTCAGGACTACAAGTGGAAAGAATTCAGGATACAAGGAAAAAAGCTTATGGTGTGGGCATGGTCCATCAACCCAGACTTCAAGCTCTCCATTAGAGGATGACTTATTCCCTGCCTGCCACACTACCCATAGTCACACAGCTCTGGTGAAAAGTTGTCACATTTCTGGCTCTTCCATTACAGACTATGTTTAGTATGAGCAGCCAGGGAGTGTCCTCTTGGTGAGTGTCCACACCACAGGAGCTGCCACAGATTTTTTCCAGGACCTGGCTTCTGCTGGGAACTCATCTGGGAATACCTGATCTTTAGCTGTGCATTAAAAATACCAGCATGGAAGAGGATGTGGATGTGCAACATATTTTCCAGATGAAGTCGTACAGAAAGCTGCGTTAGGTTGACTCCAGCACACCGTCAGAAAAATGTGAAAGAATGATTACAAAAATAAGTGAACTTTACCATTTTTCCACCAAAGACACAAGCTGTTAACTGTGCAGCCAAAGGCATTGCCTCTGGCACTACCAGACACAAGCCTGATGCTTAATTTATAATTTATAATAATTTAATAATAATAATTTATAACATCTGTGAGAAGATGCATTTTTCAGACCTGTTTCATGCCAATTTAGAATTTGGTGTTCCCCAAACTAGACACTCACTAGGGCACTGATCTGAAAGAGACTGCATGATGACAGCCCATCCCACTTACAGCCATTTATAATTCATTTCCCCCCTCAAAAAAAAAAGATTTCTAATTTCTCTCCACCATTTCAAAACAATCTTTGTGGTAGAGCTACTCACTTAAAGATGTATAATTATTTTGCATACCCCTTTATTTAAATAAACTGTAGGGAATTTGTGCTGGGTTAATATATAAAATAATTCCTACTGATGCATGAAAAAACCACCTCAGATATGCCTTACTCGCCTTTCTTCCGCTTTTGCTCTCATTTTACACATCCTGTAGCAAACAGGGTTGCCAGAAGAGTCAATCACAGACACATCACTATTTGAGGGAATACCACACACTTTATACAGAAAATATTTAAACTCAGACATTGACATCAGCAGAATACTGATTTTACTTCTGTAAGTTACCCAGTCAGAAAAGTTGCAATGTCAGAACTTGCACACACAAAAATTGAAACCAGTCAGATTTCTCAGATGAGACCCCTGATAAGAAACTCTACAAATAATACAGATGTCAGATAGACACTGTTACCTATGCAAAGATTTTAGAATCTCAGCATTAACTCTAGAGATGATTCACGAGTGAGCAGCTAAACCCTAAACCTTTGAGGTGAGTAATGATGTTATTCTGGGCAATCCCAGTCTCCTACTTATGATTACCTCCTGTGAGTGCATAATCAACGTCCTGGTAAACTTTCACTCCACTGGTATCTTTCCCAATTCTTCTGCCAGCACATGGTGAGCTAAGGTGGGTGAAAGTTTGTAGCCCTGTAAAGACACATGTTTGCCCTCATACACAAAGGCAAACTAATGCTGATCCCCACGCTGCAATGGCACCATACAAAACGTGTCTTTAATATCAGTAGTGGTCATGACCCTGTGCGCCTGCTCCTGGATGGGGGCTGTGAGCTCAGTGCTGTTTGGTACAGCTGCTGGTAAGGGGTCTGTGTCAGCACTGAGGTGGCAGCAGGTAATCTCCACTTACCATTTGGTTTTCACCATTTGGTTTTCACACTGGCCAAACTGGGAACTGGAAGCTGAGGGAGTGGAGATAACAATTTCCCGTTTTCTCACATCCTCTAGGACTGGGGCAATTCCCTCCCAGGCACCCAAGGGCAGTCAATAGGGTTTGACACTTGTAAGTTTTGAAGGGGGAAGATTTGGGGCCATCTCCAACAGCCTAACTTGGTGGTTGGTGGTTCCAAAGGACCCCTGGCACCCCACATTGTCATGCCAAGTTCTCCCTTTCAAAGCATCCAGTCCCAGTAAACTGAAAAGGCAGTCCCTGTTGCCAAGGTAACAGTTATGTCAGCTTCTTCTCCCAGTAACATAAGAATAACTGCAGTGGTAGTTACTGCCTGTGACACCCCAACACATTCACTACCAGCAAGGGTGGGACAGCCCCTCAGGTGGTGGCATCTTGTTTAGTCAGGGCTGACACCTGGGCCCCAGTGTCCGCTAAAAATGTTTGCAATTTGTTTTGGGGTCCAGGAGCTACCATCAATAGATGTCTCCGTTTCCATTACCAGCGAGCTGTCCAACATAAATCAACACAGCTGCTGCTCCCCTGCACACCTCAAGGGAGAGGAGCTTTCAGTTTCCCTGTTTTATTTAGCACACTTTCTTCCCTGCCTGTGTTGATTAAAGGGGGTGTGCTCAGGCTCACATGACATTTCTCTCCCCTTGGCTTCTCGGACATTTCGTCCAGCCACTGTTATACCACCTCTTCTAACTTGTCCAGGGGAAACCATCCATTACTTTCTAGAGATTCCCTTCTGCCAACCTTGTGACCAAATGATTTCTTGTGAGTGGGAGTTCTCACCCAACCTGATTGGTACGGGGATGAATCCTGTGGGAAATCCTCAGAATAAATCAGGTGGTCAAGATTAGAAAGAAATATGAGCAGCAATTTTGAGGTACTGCCATGGTCACCTTGGCATGCCTTTCCCAGCCCCAGTGCTCCTGGAACTGTAGGCTCTTTGACTCTCTCTACCCTAACCCTAACCTAACCCCGATGGCAGCTGGACCCTGGGCCAGAGGTCCTCATTGCCATGGGTGGCACAGATTAAAGAGTGTGGAGCTGGCAATGGTGGCACCCTGCCCTGATGCCCTTGTAATGCCTTTTCGAATGCCAGTGTCCCTGGAGCTGTAGGCTCTGTAGATCTCTGTATCCTAAACCTGACCCTCAGGGCATCTTGTCTGGGGACAAGACAGGGACGGAGGTCCCCATCCCCATGGGTGGTCCAGATTAGAAAGATGTAATATTGGGGCCCTGCTGGGATCACCTTGACATGCCTTTTCCAGCCCCAATGTTCCTGGAGCTGTAGGCTCTTTGACTCTCTCAACCCTATCCCTAAACTCAATGGTATTCAAAACTTTTTTTAAGTGGTAGAATTCTTTATTTAAATATATGGGCACACATATCACTAATATAAAAACTGAAGTATTTATAAGAAAAAAAAGGAGTTGAATGTTCAATTCAGTGAGATGAAGGCCCAGAAAACCCCAGGAATTCAGATCAAAGGGGGACAATTCAGGATGAAATAGAAGCAGTGTGAATGATGTGCCTCTTCTTAGCCATCCAGGTTGGGGTCCCTACTAAAAGAGACATCATATTTAACAGCCTTTAATTAATAAGCCCTGTGGAGTAGTACAGGGCCTCAGAGCTGTTCTAAAGGAGGTAGATCAATGCAGACACTTGCTGGCAGCCCCCAGTCCCAGCCAGGTGTTTCACCACATCAGACCTCCTGTCCTGCAGATTCACCTGCCTAACATTTGACTCTGCTTTATTTTAGACTGAGATTTCCCTACTGAGCCGTCACGTTTTGCATAGCAGTGAAACAGCAAGAGGCAGCACACAATCTATTTGTCTGATGCTCCCTTTTTTGGGGATGATGGGGTTCACTGGACCATAAAGCAGAAGAGACATGCAAAGGCCCCTGCAGCACGGAGAGTTCTTCATTCCTGTGTCTGACAAGGCACTTTTGGGTGAAGTGAGCCCTGGGGCAGCTGTGTCAGGAGCTGATGCTGCAAAACCAGACACACTGCCTGTGATGTGCCAGCACAAGCAAAGGTGGGAAACAGGAAACAACAGTCTCCTCACCAAAGGTGTGTCCTTAGTAACAAGGACCACAGTAAACATAGCAAAAGCTTGAGAAATCACAGCCCACTTTGGCAGTGACCTTAAAGATCATCTAGTTCCTAGCTCCTGTCGTGGCCAGGGACACCTTCCACTAGACCAGCTTGCTAAAAACCAGCCTGACTTTGAACTCTTCCATGGATGGGGCAGCCACAACCTCTTTGGGCAACCTGTTCTGTGCCTCACTATCCCACAGTAAAGAATGTCTTCCTAATATCTAATCTAAACCTAGCCTATTTCAGTTTAAAGCCATTCCCCATTGTGCTATCTGTACTTACCCTTGACAAAAGTCCCTCTCCAGTTCTCTTGTAGCTCCCTTTAGGTACTGGAATGCTGCTCTAAGGTTTCCCAGGAGCCTTCTCTTCTCCAGGCTGAGCAGCTCCAACTCTCTCAGCCTCTCCATAGGAGAGGTGCTCCAGCCCTCTGAGCATCTTCATGACCCTCCTCTGGACTTGCTCCAGCACATCCAAATCTTTCTTATCTTGCAGGACCTCAGAACTGGACACTATAGTCCAGATCAGGTTTCACATTACTTATCTACAATGAACTCCTATAAACAGTGTTCATCAGCATTCAGACTCTCACAATGTCTATTCATTTAGTCTCAACTGCAATATCTAAAAAATCCAAGCCTGGCTAACAGTTTTTAAAAATAATTTACAGATAGGAACACCAAGTTATTTAGCTGACAACAACATACTGGAAGTGGGTCATCCCATTAGCTGGAGACACAAATATTCTAGGGGGGGGAAAAAAAAGAAATAAGCCTCAAATAATTTTCCTCCATGGACAGACCCTTTGACATGGACATTCCCAGCAGCTGACATGCTGGGCTTTTGTGCCTCAGTGCACCAGCCTCATGTAGCATAGACAAAGGTCTGTGCAAAGCCGATGTGGGGCAGGCAAGGCTGTGAAGGAAGTTTGCTGTGATCCATCATGCAGGGCTGCAAGGGGACATTTGTTTGGTATTGTTGCACACACCTCAGCTGACACCTGATTGCTGACTCTGGCTGTGAGGCTGTTCTGGAGGCACAAGGCTCTCACCAGACACAGGGTGTCCATGTGGAAAGCAGAGATGCTCCGTGGCTGTGCAGTGCCTCAGGCAATGCCCTTCCTTCCCTGACTTCCACCACCTAAAGAAATGAAGTAGTGTGACAGAGGGGTCACCCCAGCTGTGCACAAGAGCTACAGTCTTGTTGCCAGCACTCCAGCACCCACCTTGGCCACATCAATCCTCCCTGAGGGTAAGGAGTGGGAAACAGCCATGCAGTCCCTTCCTAGGCACCCCATAGAGCTGAAGGACTCGGCCCATTCTGCCTTCCTCTGTGGCTCGTGGCATTCCCAGCCGTGCCACAGCCAGTGCCCACATCTCCTCATGCCAGGGAGGGCAGGTCAATGCTTGCACAAAAGTTGTAGCAAACGTGTGGAACGGGTTCTGGCCCCGCTTGCACACCAGCCACAGCAGCTGGATGGAGGGCCTCTCTGCAGCCCATGGCCTCAGCTTGAGCTCCCAGGGTTAAAAACACCTTCCTGCTGCTGGGCTAGAGACACGTGTAATGAAAGCTCAGCCAGCATGATCAGTAAAGGTGGAAACACTCTGCATCCAAGCATTGGGGGGGTCAGCAGCCTCAGCCCATCAATAAAGGGTCAGGTAAACCATTCCTCACCCACTCCAGTTGCTGAAGCTGGCACCAGCAGCTCCGTACAGATAGCAAGGTAAGGAGGAAGACTGCACGTTCCAGCTGATAACAACCCTTGTGCAAAAGCAAGAGAAAGGGCTTATTGCCACAACTCTTGTTTTTAGCCATAAACAGCTGGCTTACAGCAGCCTTGCCACTACACAGCAGCCCCCAGCAGGCATCTGGAGTGTTGTATGAATTACCAGTGCAAAAAACACACACCAGCATTGTCCTGACACAGAGCACAGCTCTGACACCAAGTCAGCTTCACTGATTTTCTCAGCCTTCAGGTCCCCCCACTGGGTTGTCCAGGTCCATAACCAGATTTTGGGGATGCATCACCTTCCAGAAACCCTGCAGGGATGTGGGAGGGGGGTGGATGCTCTTCCCAGAGGGTGGGAAATCTCTGCCCATCCTTTCTGGATATCCTCGAATGGAGAAGAGAGGCAGGCAAGCACCCAGGTGTGCAGAGGTAAATGCTGCTTTGCTTATACACAGGCTCCATCTTCATATCTCTCTCTATGTCACCAGCTAACTTGGCTGGCACCATTATCTTCTGACTCATAGGTGCCTGCATTTCTCTCAGGAGAATGTTGGTATTAGCAAGCTTGCAAATTGCTGTTCTGCAAGACATTTAAAGCCTCAGTAAAAGCAGACATCAACAAAATAAAAATCTACTCCAGCTAATCCAGGTGCCTAAAAATAGGGTACAAAACTGCTCTGCTGTTACAAACCTACATGTATTTATAAAGTCACAGAATTGCATCACAACTACTGAGCTGAAAACTTCAACAATGGCTGCTAATATAAGATGGGAAAAAGTAAGTTTCAAAACTCAGACAGAACAAGCATAAAGCACACAGCTCCTGACAGCCCATGGACTGCTCAGTTTCCAGTAGTTCACCTGTGACACAAAGCCAGCACATGATGCAGTCATCAAAATGCTGAAGGAGGCCCTGACCAGTCCTAACATCTGGGACTGTGCCCTGCTGCCATGGAAGCCCTCTCCACAGGCTCCAGAGGAGGAAGCTCACTTCATGCCAGAGGAAAACACTTGCCTTCACAAAGGGGCAGTGCAAGCTTCAGCACAGTCTGTGTTTAGTTGCTCACAGTTTTGGACCTGATACTTTCCGTGAGGAGCAATATTTTTGCAAAGAACTCAAAAAAATTTGAACACTTCCTTTTTCCAGGATCTGACAGATGCCAAAAAGCCCTCTGTCCTTTAATCTCTTTTTTGATGCACCATAACAGACTATTCAACAGATGTTTGGGGTGAAGTTAGAGGTAAATGAGATTATGGAGCCAGTTTTATGCAACAGTTTTATGCAACTGGTCACCCAGTTACAGCAATCACTTTTGTCCCTAGAAATCATCAGGTCAGCACCAAAACCCTTTTAGTAGTTCTGCCACAGAACCCACAACAGAAGGAAAACTCCCAAGTCACCTCCTCAGCATCTAGTTGCGCTCCCAGCTGGAGAGCTGTTAGTTTAAGCAGATTATTTCAGAAAGCAGCACATGCACGGGCCCTGCAACAGCCCTCTGGGGCACAGGACACAGCAGCTGCCTTACAGAGAAACGCTTCACATGATCAAGGAGTTCTTGCCCCACACTTGCTGCATAGAGGGTAGGTGTTGTACAAAACCACCCAGTGACACACACACACACACTTTCCCCCGTGGCTCAGCACCCGCTCCCAAATGACAGCGAGCGGTGTCCTGCTGGGGCACCGAGCCAGGGGACATCTGGCTTCACCCTCTCCCAGCCAGCAACTCTACCACAGACCACCATCACCCACTGCAGAAGCACTGCTTTATTTCTTTTCATTTCCCGTGAGGAAATAGCACAAAGTCCATCTAATCAGGGCGAATGCACACAGCTATTATCCAAGTTCCTGCATCTTGGTAGCCGGCGCATGCACAGAGTCCTGGCTGATATCACACACTGGGACGCCCATCATATGCTTGCAAAGTTATTCTATTGCTGTTCCATAAACATCCAGGATAGCTGGACATATGTCACCTTAGGCTGCACACAGCTGAGGAAGAGGCTGGCTGCCACCAAGACCCCAGGCTGGTTGTGCACTGTCACCCATGGGCAGCGCTGCACCTCAGGACACCGGGGCTGCTGGTGTACCACACGCTGCAAGGCAGGGACAGCGTGCCACAAACAGCCCTTGTGGCTGCACCCTCGGGAACAGCCAGCTCTGAGGCTCTGATTAGGTTTTATTCAGGTGGCACAAACCTCAGCTGGTTCTCAGTGCATGATCCAGTAACTAAAATTCCTCATGGAAAACATTTCACACAGTGCAATGTGATAAGAAAAATATTCCCACAAATGCATCAACATCTTCCAGTGCTACAAGGCATCCAGGTGTGGATTTAAGCCACTTTAAAAAGTAAAAACTAAATGTTTTCAAGTTTTCCCCTGCACAGGCTCCAGGCCAGGTCTGTCAGAGCACCTGTGTGCCTGTGAGCACTGCAGGGACAGACCGAGCAGCACACAGTCAGGGCAGTGCCTGTGTCCCTCACCTCCCCTGCTCATTTCAAACCTTCACCAGACTTTCAGAACCAAACCCCCCCTTTCTCACTCAAACCCAAACAGAGTTTTTGGCATCACTGGCTGACTGCTGCTGGATATGAGGTCGCAGCAAGGAAACAAGTCCAGCAACTAACGGAGCAAATGAAGGTCACTGCTATAGAGTAAATCTATTGAAGTGTCTGAAGTTCTTTTTTCCCTCCAAGATCTGTGTTCTGCCTGCTTTGCAGCTGTCATATTGCTTAAGTAAATCAATAGCTAATAGCTTCATTCATGCTCCATAAAGAGCCAGAAAGGCTTTTTGTTCTGGGTTATGCACAGAAGAAAAACTGTGGTCCATAAGTATTATGCTATAAAGTAGTCATTTCTATCCTGCCATCACACTCCTTGTGAGACAAAAAAAATCCCAAAAAACTCTGCCTGAAAATATTCTGTCCCCAGTCACTACACATAAAAACATCTCCCAAATGATTACTCGGATTTTAAATTAAAAATGAAATAAAATTTTAAAAATTGAATTTAAAAAATAAAAATAATGCCAAATAGGAAAAAAAGCTATCAAGGGACAGCAAAAAGTGCTTTGGTCCAGCCGTCCCCTGAACTGTAGCAGCGTGTGCCTGTGGGTTCAGCTCCAAATTTCATGACACCTAATATCAACACTCAGTACTGCTGGCGCTTGAGGTGGTCTTGCTTGCTTAGCTCTACAGATTTTACCTAAATCAGCATTATCTTTTTCTCCCATCCTGCCATGGTCAGACCTTTCACAATCATGGTGAATTTTTTCAACATTTTTAATTATTTGCATTTTTGAGTGTTTTAGCAGAGCTGACTCCAAGCACATTTGCAGAGCATGCCTTTGCTATGAATGCAAGCAGTGCCTAGCAATAGAGTTTAAAGAACATAGAAGGATGAGGTAGACAAGGACTGCTGCTGACAGCCAGATTCAGTGCTTGTCCACCTGCAGAGCTGAGCTGCTATGGGGAAGGGATCTGGGCTGGAACTGTGAGGCTCGCACCTCCCTTATCACAGAACCTGGCACCAAACCTTGGGAAACATGAACAGGATTAGATGCTGCAGTTGTTTCTTCTCTGAAATTGTGCTTGCAACCACTGATTCTCTTCAGGACAATATTTCTCTTCTTATCTTGCTGTTACCTGCTCATTTAAACCTAGAAAGGAGAGAAACATGCATGCTTACTCCTGCCTTTCTCAAGGGCAAGGAACACAATGCTGACCCACAGAGGCCCAGGCTGGGTTAGAAACACAGATCCTGATGACTCCTGGGCAAATGTTTACCAGCAGGAAACATTACAGAATCACTGAATATGCTGAGTTAAATGGGTCCCACTAGGACCATTAATTCCAACCTTCAGCCCCGCACAAGACCATCCATAAAACTGCTGACAGTGTCTGTCATGAGCTGAATTGAGGCTCCAGACCTCAAAGTTCTACTGAACATGATTTCCAGAGGATTCAAAGTCTGCAGCTATTTGCAGACACGTGGCTGAGAGCCATTCACTATATGCACGAGATGGGAGAACTTCAGGTGAAGAGAAACTCCCCCTGACGTGTTGGTAACACCCATTTTTGCTCCTGAGCCATTGCGGAGGGAGGGAGTCAGATGCCACACATTGTCACCAGGATCCTCAGGAGCTTTGGGGGGAGAGAGGCATCTCTTGCCAGCCAGCCATGGCTCTCTCTCCTCTCCAGGGCCAGGACCAATGGAGCCCCTGTGCCTGCTCAGACTTTTGCTGCCTCCAGTGCGCCCTGAGAAGGGTGACCTCGGGTGACCCAGGGCATGTTTGCCATTTTCCCTCAGCCAGACAGACAAAAGCAATGGAAGATGTAATGTGTTTTGCACATTTGCCCAATGCAATTAGCAACAGGCTCTTAGCCGAGGGGCTGCATTGTCACACTCAGCTGGAGCCAGCTAAGCTGATTTGTCCGTGTTCGCAAAACTCCCCTTTCACAGGCCACTGACTATGGTCAAAGGACAAACCGATGAGGTCCCATGTTGGCCCCAGCTGCCAAAAGGTCCACCCCCTCCACCTGGCCCTACAGGGAGATTGGAAATTTCTCTCTCGCTGTTGGACCACCAGGTCCATGCTGCAGGAACTTCCAGGCTCCCTCATTCTCCTGCGCTGGAACTCTTCTGCCCCAGCTTGGCTGGCCAAGTGGCTAAAACACCCGTGCCAGCACTGCAGGCCAGTATTTACAAACTACACAATGTACAAACACAAGCATAACCATCGCTTACTTGGCCCAGGGGAAAATGCTTGCACTCCAGAGCCCTCACCACAAGGCACAAAAGGAGCATCAGCTCGGCAAACACAGGATGCTCCACACCCAGTCACTGAAAGTCTGCTTAAGGAGATGCTGTATTAATAACAGCAACAACAAAAAGAAAAGAAAAAAAAAGGAAAAAAAGGAAAAAAAAATGGGGGGAGCAGGGGAAAGAAAAGAAAAAACTCTCCTCTTCCCGCCAAAAATTATGCAGCAGCAGGTCCACAGAGTGTCTGCCAGATGACCCGCTTGTCACACTCATAATTGCTTCCCATCTGGTGTCTGGAGCACACAAAGCCTGGCCGTTTGCCAGCGCAGGACGACGCACAAACTGGCCTACTTCTGGTGACACGGGCCCTCCAGACACCGCTGATGCCCTGTTTCCGTATGGCTGAGGAGAACGTGGCATTCATTTGTAAATTGCCGGCTGCTGTTTTATCCGGCTATTCGCGCAGCTCACGCTTTCCCTTCGCCGCGCAGCCCCGGCGCCGGGGCGAGTCCTCCCGGCCCCCGAGTCGCCGCAAACACTCGCCTTGCCGGCGTGAGAAGCAGGCGAGCAAGGACGCTGCCCGGCCGCAGCCACTCAGCTTCGAGGGCGAGCCAACTCACCCCTACATGTACATGGAAGCACATACTCAGCGTTCCAGGGCACAAAGCTGATTCCTTTTCCGAGCTCTGTCTTTCCTCCTAACCTATTGGCATAGCTCCTGCTGTTCAGACAGCTCCTACAAAGGCTTTTGAGATAGCTTATATGCAGTGATACAAAGTGTCTCCAATAAACACTTTTCTTTGACTTTTCTGTCTGCTTTACTGGTATGTCCTATTGAGAATTTTTTTTTTTCATTTAATGTCTATTGGTGTAAAAGCCTGACACCCTCAGAAAGCTGAGCAAATATTCCTCAACCTATGGGACAGACCATTTCGAAGCAGAGTGCACAACACTGTAAGGGGTACTCTGAAGCTCTGATGGTTGTGCAAGCAGCTAACATCATTTTTACAAGGAGTAACCATGACCAAGTAACTGGTCAATGGTGGGCAAGGAAGTAGATGCTGAGTTAGCAGAATTCTTCCTCCCAGAAGAGAAAAGCACTCCTTCCCCTCAGGCTGTGGCACAGGACAGTCACACGTGTCCACCACTGCCAGCCAGTACACAGCCCATTCCCATCTTGCTTGCACTAAAGGTGTTAACATCCATTCTCTCTGTAATCAGAGGGTGTGATGACACAGGAAAGCAGAGGTGATGTAAATAACCCAGAGGACTCCAAAAATAAACCCAAATTAGAACCCAAAATTTCTGTAAAACATAGTAGCAGGTAGACAGAACTCCCATTGCAATAGCAACTGCATCACTGGGTGATACAGCCCAAGAGTGGGCACTGTCAGAAGGCTCCTTTCAGTTCTGTACCTCACAAAAACCACACACAGCAATGAAGCAGAAGAAAAAATGAAATTAAGAAAGAAAATCACAGCACCAGCAGAAGCTAAAACTGAGTAATGCCATATTGCACATCTCTTACTCCAGAAGCAAACAGAAGCTACACTACTGCTTAATGTTTCTTCATGAAGGTGATCTAGTGAGTATGAGCATTTGGATTTTTGCTTCATACAAAAATGTAAGATTGTGTATAAATGTCCAAAGCTTACCTGTTCTTCCAACACACCATGCCTACAGAACTACAAGGATCCCATTGTTCCCTTCAGCTGCAGGGCAAGAATCCAACACACTCAAGGGATAAGCTGGCTGTCTCCGGGGGAAGCCACACCACAACCAGTATGCTGCAGCTTCAAGAGGGACCGATCTTTTGGCTCTGCTGGCTCAGAAACAGTAATCCACAGCTTCCTCATGAAAGTAAGCATTTAAGCCTGTAAAGCTTCAGCTTATCCAACGTCAAGGAAACTTAAAAAAAAAATTGCATGAGGTCTAGCATTAGAAGACATCAGTGTATTTTCTGTCCAGGTACTGAACCTTTACCAGAGTATTTGTTACAAAACCAAATGCAAGGTTTCCATTTCAGTTTCAAAATTTTTGTTGTTGGCATTGTGTGTCTTGGTCACAGGTATGGTGCAACCTTGGTCCATTAACATTCCGTGTTAAAACCCTTATTTCACAAAGGTTGATTCACTCACAGCATTTGATCAGTTTTAGTTTGGTGCAAATCTAGTAGAGTCATTCTCATGTAAAATCTGATTAACAGCAGTAGGAACTGGGATTATTCTCACCAATCAATTCCTAAAGACCACCTCTTCCAAGTAAGTTAGACCCATGAGAAAAGCTTCCCGAGTTTTCATATAAAACTTGGGATTGTAGTTCCTGTAAGGCCAAACCTGCCTTACTGGCTGTCCATCTGCTCTACTGTCCTTCACTGAGAAAAGTCAATACAGAAAAATGAACTTGCTACATCACTAGACTTTGCTTTCCTCTACTTACACTTTGCCCCCATTTCAGACAGCAGCCAGCACAAACAAAAGCTCTAGTCAGTCCACCTCACTTGTCCCAAGTGATGGAAAACTTCACTTGCAAACAAACACAGGCATATCTGCAGGTTACTCACATAGTGGCTATGACAGCCAAATCCCCAGAAAAGCCCCTGTAACAGTCAAGAGTTTGCTCACACAGCTTAAGCTACATGATACGAATTACCAGGACCAGTTTCTGGGGGACTGGCTTGTGTTAGTCCCTCTTGTCCTTTTCCTTCAACAGATTACCTTAGTTGTCATTTATTTTTACATATATATATGTGACAAAACTGGGAAAGGAAATTGAAATTTTGTGGTGAATGCCCATGTTTCTATCAAAATAAGAGAGTTTAAGTCTAACACTAACTCAGATTAATACATGTATGTGAGAACTACTTAGGGGAGGGGGAAAAAAAAATCACACTGCATAGCTTACATTTACCTCCCAAGACTCAGGCACACATACTAAAACACTTCTATCCTACAAATGAAAGGAATGTAACTTAAGCACTTAAGCTTTCCACTATCGGCATTCATCCCTCAAATTGTCTTCTACACATAAAAATTTGTGTTACAGCTTTGAGAGACAAATATAAACTGATAATCAGATACAAATAGGCTTACATGCAGGTTGGATTGATGCAGGTACTGCCAAGGGACTCCATCCTGCTGTGTAACCCAGATTTCCACATCTGCTGTCTCTGCCCAGCCCAGAAAACACAGGCCTCTTGCAGTTCCACAGGCACACATACACACATGTTGCTTAAAGAGCACTGAGTGTTACAGTTTTCAAACAAAAGACACTTACAGTAACCTGGTACATAGATGCTTTATTTCTGACATTAACGCGGTCTGTATTGTGAGATTCTCTTACATAAAAGGAAGTTTGTAGTACAACAAAAACTAAGATAAACAAGGCATTTGTTGCACGTCATGTCAAACCTCAGAACAAAAATATGGTGTAGTATGTATTTAGGTTTCATGCAAGTTTGGCTGCTGCATGTACAATTTACCTATAAACTGAAAGAAATGCAAATGCACACAACATTCAAAAAGTAATAAGATGCCTGACATATGAAAGATTAAAACCTTCCTGCTAAAGCAACAAAGTAGGAGTTAACTAAACGATCCAACCAATACCAACACAAATTATTACTACTTACCATAAATCTATGCTTAAACTTGGTATAGGTAGCTTTGATGATACCATTTCTACTTCAATATACCATCCAGATTCTAGATAGTCATTCTGTCTTAATGTCTGATTTCATTTTTTGTGAACTAAATGCTGTCTCCAGCATTACATGTTGCTGTTAAATCCATTCTGGTAATGCACACCTAAATCTAGTACTGCCAAGAATTCCAATTGACTCCTTTAAATTTTGCTAGGTGAGGAGTAATCCTGGCATGATGGGCATTTATTGATCCCTCGCTTATAATAGGATTCCCGCCCCCCTTAAAATTTTGATGTGAATTAAAAACTGCTAAAAATGTTTGTGCCTATTACTGTCAGAGCCAATATCAAAAAGCTCATAAAAACAAGGATCGTATAAGCTTTGAGATGCTTTAAAAAAGTTTAAGAACCCATTACCTTCCTTGTGCCGCTCATCATATGTTAAATTTCACCATTAATTAATTCTTCTCTACCATCTTTGATATTAAAGTGTTAGGAACACTTTCCACACCCTGCATAGTACTGGTTGATCTCATAAAGTTAACTAGAGAACCTGACATCGTGTAATTTTACATACAGTGCATATGATGCTCGCTCTTTCCATCTCTCATAGCAGCAAGCCGATTCTGCCACGATCTGTAGCAGCACACCCGGGAGTGGAGAGGAAGAGTGTTTGAATTATAAATAACTAAAACTACAGTGTACAATTCTATTTACCTGTCAGTATTCTGTTGAGAGCACTCCATTATAACTTGCTCGAAATTAACTACATAAAAATCTCTACAACAAAAGCAAACCAAAACATTCCTTCAAAACCAAAAATAAAGACATAAAATAAGTGCAAATACCTAAAATAGGCAACTAAAGCAAGTGTTGTGACCTGTATACCTTTAAATAAGGACAAAGATTTTTCATAAATAAAAGAATGTTCTCTTTGCTCTTCAAACATTTAGTCAGTATATAATGGTCAAAGTTAAGTGCAGATAAATTGTTTTGAGATCCAAGGTGCCAAGTTTCTTAAAAAAAAAAAAAAAAAGGAATAAAATATACATATTGTAAATGCATTAGTTTTTAGTTCCTATGCAGGACAAAGTACTCCTCAGTCACATATAAGACCCCACCATTTCTTTCTAAATATATTTAAACAAGGTACAGGAACAGTTGCTGTATAATATAGGAATACCTTGTAATTATGTTGTAGACCAACATGATTTTAGGGCTATAGTGCAATCTTTATGTAGATGTAACATACAGTATAGATTTTTACACTTCACCACTGTAATTCTTCTGCTATTTCATATATTTTAAACTTGTCCTTTTTCCATTTTAGCTGTTTTAACAGGAAACAACATTGGCCTCTAGACAACCTGCATACATATAAATATCTACATTTAAGCTTTGAAATGGAAATAAATTATAAAAACAGACTCCTTTCCAATTTACAAAATTTTGCTTGTTCCTACATACTGTACAATACATTCAACAATCATCTCACTTTGAGATTTATGAAGAAAATACTGATGCTTTACACTAAACTTAATTCACCCCCCTCTGCCTACTTCTAGTACCATTTGCAAATAAATATATTTAACACTGTAGTTAATTTCATTGTTTTGCAGCATACCAAAAAAAATTAGTAGTGCAACTTTCTATCCTTCCTTTGTACTCCTTTCCATTGTGTTTCTTTATATACTAGAAAAATGCTACATAAGCAAAAGCACATTCAGTCATGTATGTTGCTCATTTGGAAACCAGTAACGACCTATAAACCTACTCTATATTGAAAATGCTATAACAGATAAAAAAGCGATGCAAGTCAAAAGAATAAATATGAAAATAGACCTAAAAACTGTATGTTGTCAGTGCTGCAATGTATTTTACCCTTCTTTATATTTTAGGGGGTTACTCTTTTAATATCTAAAAAATTCATTGCAGAACTGTTTGCGGTATCCCTTCGTAAAGAATGCAAGAGCTTCATGTCTGTTCTTTGTCAGTCAAAAGAAGAAAGGAAGCTTTAAGGTAGCTTTAAGGTTTCCCTTGGCAGACTCTCTCAAAGACTTAATTCCCAAGTATCGCACGGGAATCGCCTTCAACATTGTTTCAGTTTCAATGGAAAGAGATGGTTGTCAGCTGCAGTGACCATCACAGTATCAGAGACCTTGAACTGCTGTTGGTAGCTGTGTATGTGCTCAGATACCTCCTTGCTTGTTCAGTCATGATAAGCTGGTCTTCTGTTTTTCCGTAAACAACTGCCTCCCAGTCACGACTTGGCTGCATAAAATAAAATTCTGTTTAAAAGGTTCACAAACAAAAATACTTAAACAATTCTCATACAATGTTTCAGAGTAGTAATAAATTATTAAAGCCTAAATAATATATTTTACTGAGAAGGATCCAGTTCTACTGTACAATACCTAAAACTTGTGACCAAGCTCCCTCACAACCCCTTAAATCCAGCTCCCCAGCAGTGCATCTGTGTTATGTTTTGAGTTCAAACACACAAAATGAAAAACATTCTTCAACAGAGTCTAACCAGTTCAACAATTAATACATAAAAGGGAAGCTAATTAAGTTATCTTCTCTTTGAATATCTTCCTCTTTATATGTGCTAAGTTCAACAGGCAGAAAAACACATTACTGACAGCTGTCTGGAGACACCAAGAAAGGTAAAATGATCTGGGAACTGAAAAAGAAGATTGTGAAGAACTTCACTGAACCAAGTGACAGCTGTGGAAGAATGGTCAGATTTTTGGGGAATATATTAGAAACAGCAAAGGAATTGGGAATGACAATGATGAACAGAAGAATAAGAAGCTACTAGTCCTGCTTTTTCTATGAAGCAAAGCCTACATCTTCACATAATGTACTGAATCCTGAGCTGATTCATTTCAGCTCCAAATTGGACCTGACACTGGCTGATTGTAGCATGATGAAGAATGCAAGATCCTCTCCCTCCCACATGGAGCTGGAAACTGATCCAAAGGATCAGTTCCACATATTGATTCACAAAGAAAATTAGCTGTTTGAGCTTCTCTGTAAATTTAGCAGAACTTGATTCATGGAAGGGACTTGGGGTTAGAGAGGACAGAAAACTTAGAAGGAATTTCTCTGGGGAAAGAGAAAAAGGAAAAAAGATGGCTCAATGAAAATATTTGTGAGTATACCATGACTAAGCTCCCCTTTTAAGTATTCTGAAGACCATATTTCTGTGTCAGATAGATGTATTCACCTTTGCTGCAATTCACAGCAAAAGAAAATTTTTTTTTTTTTTTTTTTTTACTTTCAATATCACAATTAAATGAACTTTGTTCTTCTTCCTCATAAGAAAACATCAGAAAGCAATACTGTTGTTTCTCTACTTAAAAACATCATTGTTAAAGCAATTAAGTAGAATATGGAAGGTCAGGCTCCAGATGTCCTGTCTTCTGGGATTTTTTATATTTTTTTCATTAATACAGAGCTGTAGATATTCTGAGAAGACAAAAACACCTTATACATTAACTGCTTATGGGAAAAACTGGAATTGGTACAAAGTCAGGTCAAAGAAATCCCTTTTTAAAGCTGGTGATCAGTCCAGAGGGAAAACTAGCTTCAGTGGTTTTACCAGTATGGAAAATATACGCATGTAAAAGAACAGGCCTGTTACAAGAACAATTACCAAACAGAATCTGTGGATAAACTCTGCTTAATGAATCCCAGTGGGCTTATTATGAAGAGTAAGCACCAGACAAATTTGAGAAACTAAAGTCCTAAAGAAGTTTGATTTGCACCAGATCAAGTTTTCTATCTCCTAGTCTTGGATACCCAAACTTGTTTTGTAGGTCTCCCCTACCCCCACATCCAAATTTTTTAACCCCCCTCCCCCACATCCAAATCTTAGTGAAACATTGTTTGTTTCACTGAAACAAAGTGTGAAACATCAGGGTTGTGTTTAAAGAACTTAGCTGTGAATAAACACCTTGCAGAAAAATGACCAACTTACAAGAAATAAGAATTACGGCAACACTGAAACTGGATCACTGGTTTCAACAATTCTAGATATTAGTGCAAGACAGAAATAAAGCAATACAAAATTTCTTTGTTAACTCACTAACAGAATTAACAGAATTCTTTGCATTCAGACCTGAAGAGTTTTCTCCATTTTGACATTTTTTGTAGCACATGCATTCAGTTTCTTCTTAATTACTGCATTTGCTTTGTTTGCTGGATTTGTATCCTGTTTTTCTGATGTCAGGTTACATCTGTTGTCCTGTATTTCCAACAATGGTGTCATTAATAAAGATGTGGTATATGCATTTTTTGACTATTGACAAAAAAAGAGAGTAGAGAACAGGAATGATAATTAGTAGTTAATACAAAAAGACTTCAAATGCTGTGTTCAGAGAAGCCAAAATGCAAATAAATACTATCAGAAAGACTCTAGGAAACAATCTGAAAAGAAAATGTAATGAAGTATATGAAGAACTAGCCTGGTCCATACTGGGATCCATAGCATAACACGCAGCTGCTAGCATGGTTTAAGTATCACTGAGTAGGCAGTTTCTTTACTCTAAATCCAAGCCACTCCAAAATATTTTGTTAAGAACAAGATAGAGTGGTTACTACAGAACAGCTTTAAAGAAAAAAAATCACTTTCACTTCTAGGACAATCCTTGTGAAAGGACAAGGAGACTAGAGTCAAAGAAGTAATATCACATCAATTTTAGGGGGAGGAACTGCTTTAAGAACTGAAATAAGCACTGCATGGATCATTCCAGAAGAATTTTATACATTGGTAACGTCTATGGAAATAAAAATAAGTTAATCCAGCTTCAGTATACAAAAGTGGAAGACAGATATGTCAATTTTAAAGACCAAAGGTTAGTTCACAGTAACGATGGCGTAAGTATTTGCTTGCTTACAAAAACACTCCATTAAACTGCATTAAACCACCTTTGATTATTTATTCTACCTCAGACCTTATTCCTGAATTATCATCACATGGACACAAAATTTCTACTAAAGATTGGTATACTTTTCATTTTTAAATAAGATACTACCACTATCTCTGTTGCTAGGAGTGAATGTTCTTGTTGCCCACCATTCCTTATGAAAATGAAGGAAAACCCAACATTTCCTCAGTCCCCAGCCTTTAACAGACCAAAACATCATGGTGTATCTTAAACTGGACTCAGTGATCCACAATAATGTGTCTTAACAAGACATCACTAAAACAACAGCAGGCACTTTGGTCATGACTGGAATGGCTGCAGCACTGCCGCTCTTCCCAAGAGATGTTCCTGGGGAAGATGGCAATTCCCACTAGATGGCAGAGCACCCACCACCCAGCAGGAAGATTCCAAGGCTTGGCACAGTCTAAGAGGCACTTTAGAAGGGAATTCAGAAAACCAGCTAGAAAGGAGTATGACCTAAGCACCTTACACTGGCTTTTTAAGGACCTTGGCTCCTACATCCTGTATATGGCCTTAAACCTAATCAAGAATCACAGACAATTACTCTTTAAGCATTAAACACATACATGCATTAAGAACTCATTAGAACAAAGTTTTCCTTCAAGACTAAAGAGTAAGCTATTCAATTACTCAACTGAAAAAACATTAAGCTTCTTTTTAAAGGAAAGAGGGACAAAAATAGCCTCCTATCTGATTTCTTCATGTCTAGGTTGTTGAGGCAGAAGTATTCAAATTCCTTTAGGCAGAGGAAGCACACAAACTTCATCTTTTACATGCTTGATATTTCTTAAAGCATTCCCCTACTATGTGAAGCAGGAAAAACATGCTGCCTCACATGCAATTAGCTATTTTCAGAACATATTTGCCAGACTGTCAAGCATGCACAGCACAGGAGCAAATGTCATCTTCCTGGTATATTACAGAAAGCTTCAGCATGCTATGTATGCTAAAGTTTATAGGCAACCAGCATGAAAACTGCTTTGCTACAAACCTGTAAAGCAGTCACACAATTTTACCTACTCTGAAGGACTGGAAGGTAAAATTCATGCATGAATTCAAGCCAAATGCTCACCTATTTCTTCAGTACTTAAAACAGTATTCCAAACCGAAGGTACTTTTCACTTTCTACATGCATTAATCTAGCAACTTCAATCCAAAAATTTATTTTAGTGGGCAGAACAAAAGATACACAGTTCCATATTAATATTTCTACCAGTGATTATCTTCTGTTAGTTTAGTTTAGTTTAATTCTTACCTGTACATCTAAACTATTATCTTCTGTCAAATGCTGGGCCCCAACCTCCTCTTTCTCCTGTGGATCTAGGACCAGTGATTTTCTGACTTTTTTAGAAAAGTTGTGCTGAAATAAACATTTTGAGGAGAAAAATGTAAAATATTATTTAAAAGCAGTTATTATCTATTTGAAATTGCTATTGTCATATTACCTCCTGCTTGCAGTTTTTATACAAAGTGTCATCTTCCTCCTTGGGAAATATATCTGTTCCAGTTTCCTCTTTCAAAACTTCCCTAATGTCTTCCTCCGAGAAGGCGAGTGGTTGTGACTAAACATTAATTAAAATTTAAGAAGAAAATACAGGAAGTCTATTAGTGGTCAGTTCTTACAACATTCTACTTTCATCTAACATAGGCCAGAAAAGACATCTTGCAAAACATAGCAAGAAAGGACCTAAGCTACTGCAGTTAAAATGAAGATTATTTTAAGCTCATTTTACTCCATGTTATTTTTAGCCACATAAAACTATATATGCACATGATGTCTCAAAAAATGCAAGGCAGCATTGAAGAAGACAAGCTACTTGTTTGCAAATGGTTATCCACTGATAAAAAGGATAAAAGTAATTTATGTATACTAAATACCTACATAAACACATATATGTATATATACATGCATAAAAACATACTAAAAAACTGTACTGGAAATGTGTAACTGTTGTTGTGAAATTTATACCAATTTTAACACAAATCTTTGAATAAGACATTGATAGTCCTAAGTACAGTACAGAATTTCACAGAAGCCATACAGATGGCTCCTTTGTGTACCAACAGGAGAAGAATTCCCTTAAGCCCTCAAAATTTGATTTTGAACAGGAGGTTAATAGTGGACAGAAACAGGAATGCCAAACCACTCCATTTGCATAGTGAGGGACTGTGAATCTATAGGGTAACACAGATGGTGCCAAGCCCTGTGGCAAAGTCTGAGCTACCTTCTGTGTTTGCAGAAAAGAAGCAGTCAATATATATTGGCTGGAATCTTTTCAGAATTTGAAAAGCATATGTCTCCTGAATTCCAAAAGTTATTATGCATTAACATACCTTAGCTAGGCTAGGAAGAGAACAAAAATTTAATTCATTTGGAACAAACTAACAAAAAAAAAGTAACGTTATCCATGGTCAACAAAACAAAAAAAAGTGTGTGACAGCCAGCTGAATCAGAGGATCATGAACTGCTATACTAAAATTTTGGGATTTAGGGTGAAGAAAACTGCAAACATCACTCAAGATTATCACACTGTGGTAAACATCTAGTTTCAGTCATAGTGCTGTAGAAGTACCAAAATCAAAGAACAACTCTTCCATAGTCCAGAGGATTCAAAGATAATGCAGGTTTTCAAGTGAAATGATTTTTCAAGTGAAACCAGATTACCCAGCTGGAGAACCCACACCCATTCATTCCCTGATTTATAATTTGTCTTTTGAAAAAAATAGAATCCTAAAGTATTAAAATTTCAGGCAATTATTCAACCACCTCGTAAGAGGTACAGTTCTTGCAAGGATAGGCAAATTTAAAACAGCTCACAAACATGAAACTGATGCATTTAAGATTACTGTGGATCAAATTATTATATGTACTAAATTACTATTCAAGAAGAGAACGCCTTCATACTACACTGAAGGACACAAGTCTAACAACCAGATCCAAAGCGATTTTGATTCACATTCTAGCTGTTCTCTAGGATAAGTGAATGCTTTTTAAGATCACTGAGGCTTACAATACCTCAAAACCAAGAGGGCATTATTTAGACTTCAACAAAGAAGAAAAGAAACAGTATCATCACATACCATAAGTCTGAGGGGCCCATACTTTTTTTCCTGAGCAGCCAAAGCATTTTTAAAAGGAGTTGGTGTCCTTGGTGTTGAACCCAAAAGAGATCTTCTCATTGTGGGACTTCTAAAACTATTCAAGCATAGAAAAGTGTTTGTACATGGATTTTAATATTTTATCATTAACAATGTAATAAAACTAATAATCTAAGAAACATTTTAAAATACCTTCATTTACCCAAGAGATATCACCACCATTCATTTGAAAGTACTGAGATCACCATAGCATTACCCCATGTGCATTAAACTTTAATTTAATAACACCACCAGATGTTTAATGTAATAAACCTACCCCACATTTTCCTTTTGATCTTGTGGTGTCATTTCCTTGTGTAAAGGAGTCGTAATAAGAACTTTCTGCCCACAGATTGGAGTCGATGTAAATGCAGGATTTTCAAAGTTAAATTGTTCATTTCCAGAACAAGTGTTGAAAAACTAAGCACAAGAAGGGAAAAAAAAAAAAAAAAGCAACCTTAGAGGACAAAATTTCACCATTGTGCTGAACAGCAAAAACCCCCAAATTATACACATATATCTGAAAAACTTTTACTGACAAATCCCAATACTCTATTTTTGACTTACACTTATTGCTGAAACCTTTCTTTTCTTAAAATCCCTTACTCCTTACTCTTCTTAAAATCCTACTCCTTAATTAGGTCACAGAGACAAAAGATCTCTATCAACAATTATTTGCATGAGAAAGTGTGAGCTGAGACACAGGTTGCCACTGCTGCTACCGCCCTCCCCATCAGTCTTCAAAATAGAGGTTGTTTAACAGTATTTTAGGCTACAATGTACTACCAGGGAAGAAACTATTTACAATTTATGACCCACCCACCACAGTCTTTCTGTTTAGCCGCATTTAAAAATACCCCCACCTGTGATGGAGAAAAGGGTAGTGTTTTCACTGGCGTCCGCTTTAGCGCGGCATTGACGGCATCGTTACACAAGCCATCGTTCAGCTCAGCCACCGGGGACTGCCCAACACGCAATCTCTTTTTCTTTCTCAGGATAGCAGGTGGATTGCTGAACTTGGTTAAGTTCGAGGTTGATGAAAAAACTGTTTCCTCGTCCCCACTGGTGCTGCTGTGGTTTTTGCCATCGAGCATAACGCCGACATTATACTGGCACTCGGCAGCCCCTTCGCTGTGTTGAAGCCGCATTAGTTTCACTGGAGCTGGCTTGACAGGGGACACAACAGCCTCGGAAAGCTCGAAACACGTATCACTCCATGCTACCGGATCCTATGGGGCAAGATGCAAGACACCAGCAGGCTTATCAAAGATTATTTCAGAATGTCCAAGCCAATCTATCAGCCCTCTACCACCACAAGCCATATACTGAATTATTCTCTCTGTCTTCCGTACAATCATAAAACACCGGATATTTTAAGACACAATTCTTTTAAAACAGGCAATAAAGCACTTGAGAAGGCAGAAATTATAGAGGAATACAAAATAAGGTAATTTAAGAGTATTTTACACATATTGTGTAAGTTGACACTCCTAATTAAACATTCATTTTTAACAAGGAATACAAACTTACAATTTCCATAAGATCTAGTGCCTCTGCAAATTCTGGAATGGTTTGTAGAGGTGTTAACATTCTATTTGCTTCTACACCCAAATACTTAGGTGGTGAATTCTGCTGAACAGGTGTGATGCGGGTCTCATCCATGCTGTAGAAATTACTCGTTTGTTCCTCAAGGCTACTTAGTGTATTAGGCATACAATCCTCCATGATAAAATTTCCAGACCAACAAGACAAGCTTCCAGCTTGCTAAAAAATTATGAAGAAATACGTTAATCTTATTCAACTTAGAGGTTGAAAAGAGTCAATTATGTGACTGCAGGGTGGGAAAAAAAGTAGCGTGTGGAAAGACTAAGCATAACTATTAATTTTGGCATTTTCAAACACTAATTATCTGTTTCACTTAAAGAAATTAGTCTTCTCTTTATATTAACATGCTCAACATTCTCAAATTGTGTAAGATTTTTATCTTACCTCACATTCATATCTTATACACACTCACAACTTAGGTAATTATGGGCTGTATTGGAAGCCATCTCTGATGCAAGTTTCCTGTGTACCTGAACACCAGTATATGAAGTCATCTTCAGTACAGAACATTGAACTTCTAAGTTTAAGATTAGTATTATGAAGTAATCTCCAGTATAGAACACTGAAATTCTAATTTTAAGATTAGAAAATGCTTCTAGAGTGTGAAATACTACTTGTTTGATCTGGGGTTGTTTAATGCATATTTTGCATTAATAGCCAAGTGAACTTCTAAAAGGTTATCCCATTTCAGTAGGCTGCTTAGTACCCAAGAAACAAACTTTAATTTTCACTGGAAATCTAGAAGCAACCCAGATTCTACTAGATAAGCAGAACTGCACTGTTTCAAAAGAATGCCAGGAGTAACTCTGCCACATAAAATCTGAAGTTCACCTGTAACCTAAACTAGTGATCAATATGGTTGGGTTAGTTAGGTGTATGATATGCACAGCCCTCTGAAGAAATCAGCGACTGCCATCTGCAAGTCACCCTAATTCTACAGAATTAGGGAAATTCCACTGAATTTACACAAAAATTGTATACAGTGCATATTTATTTAGTGTTTGTCATGTCCAAATGTGGATATTAAGTATTGCAAGCACTCACACTGAAGTTTGAGGAAAATATAATCTACAGGACATTTCAAAAACCATATGAGGCAAAACCCATGTATTTTTCACCTCTACTGAGCAGAGGATCAGCATTGCTGATCCATAAAACTGAATGGCAATGATATTAAATGTGTCACCTCCTGAAGAGTATTAAAATACTGGGTTCTTAGGAACAGCCAAATTGTTGATCGTATAGCTTGCTGTCTTCACGGTTTAGCAAACTGCACCAAAAATAAGTTGTCTCAGTTCTTATATATATATTTTTGTTTTCCAATGCAACAGCCATAGGTTTGATTTTGGAGGATCAGGTGAAAAAAAAACACCACACTAAACCACACAATCATTACTGAATTTCTGAGGATTAACCTCAGTAATGCAAATTCAAATATTTAGAGAAATTTACAGTCCTTACAGAAGACATTTGTTTTCTTCTGATTTCATTCTCTGCTGACATAAGTAGCAATTCAAGTTCCTTTATTTTCTTTTCTTTATCAGGATCATCATCAATAAATGGCTGCTGAAAAATTTAAGAAAGAAGCCATTACTATTTTTTACTTCCACCACCTCTTCACAGTAAAGATTCTGTATCATAACACAGCTGTATTTTTAACAGGAATCCACACAGAGAGGGAACAGAACTGTTCAGATTGTATCCTATTTTGTAGTACAGAAGTCACCCACAACTGAAACAACTCCAATTAGCAGGAGATGGATCTGATGTTAAAGTGGTGTGTAAGGTGGTATTTTAACTGGATTCTAATATGGCCTGTAAGTTATCTGTGTGCTAAAGCACTTTCTAAACTGAAGTCACTATAGTCTATCTTTAATAGAACCAAGTGTGGGCTTGGTTCCACAACCAAATATATAAACAATATACTGGTTTATATATTTGTAGTTTCACATTCCTTCTCCAATTGCATGTTATTCATCCTCACTAAGTGTGTGAGAAAGTGTTTCAAACCAGCATTTGCTGACACAGTATTTATACAAGCAATCCCATCACTACTATCAGAAAATTAACTAGTTGGTTTTGATTGGTTTGTTTGTTCTTAACCTCCTTAACACCATCCATCACTACTGTAAATATGGGTGAGGATATATGCTATCACCAGTTTAGAGAGTACTTCAAGGAGTAGAAAGTATCTTACACTTTTCTGTGTAGGGCAATCCAGACTGTAAAAAGCCATTTCAGGCTTTGTTGTGACTTGTATTCCTATACCATTATCAGGGAAGAAAATGCAACATGAAACAGATGATCTGCACAGGGAAACTTCATGTTAGATAGGGGAATTCTGTAGAACTCTCTATCTAACACAAAAAATCCATGTATTGTTCCCTGTTTCAAAATACTTCTTTTACTAATTCCAAATAAACAATTCTTCCACGGCATCATATTAGAAACCAAGATCTACATTCATTCTGCATCACATGAGGAATTTCAGATATATTCCAAGTGAGCCCAAAAAAGCAAAAGGAAATAATATATCCAATTTCTATTTGTTTTAAAATTTCTTAGTTCTTCAGTATTTAGAATGCTGCAAAAGAGCAACTGACTGAAAGATGTTTATCAGTGAGAAAGAAATAAAACCTAGTGAGAACCAAAAAGCACAGCCAGAAGTGTAAGTCACAGTAAGTTGAGTTTTCCAGATAGGGTTATATTTATTACATAAATGTACATAGTAGAGTCTTGTCTTTAAACCTCTCATAAGCTAGGTAATACTAATATAGGTCACAATTTAGCCCCAAGATTTAATAAGTAAACTGTGTTTTAAGCCATATTTCTGTCACAAATAAGCACAAACATCATGTTTCTGGTATATAGAAAGAGAGCTTCATTTTTCCTACCTAAAACTACGAATTGCACTAGCAAGCTTACTTACAGAGGAACCTATATAAATGTAGGTGAATGATAAAGACTAACAGACATTTTGAAGATATTCAGTAAAATGAAAAGATGTCTAATACTATGCAGTAAATTCCCTTGAATTTATGAAGGCTGTTAACAGTTTACCTGAACTATGTTAGAAGAAGATGTAGCATGTTCTAGACAGCTGCCTTCTGGGGAGGCATATTGATATGCTGGAATCTAAAAAGACATAAAACATATTACAAACCCTCAAGAAAATGAGGATATAAAATTAACTGTAGTTTATTATACATTAATTATTTATGGTTTACAAATCCTGAGTTGCCATAAAAATCACAAAAATACTCAACAGATATTCAATCTTTCAGATGTGTTTCTTGTTTCAAACCAAATCAATTATTTGAAACTGGGAAATACTTATTGTTCTAAATTTTGAACTTACATGTGTCTGAACAGGCACATAAAATTGATTCTGAGTGTGCAAGTGTTCCATAGTCAGACAAGGTTGGGGCTGAAGTTCAGCAGAACTAGCACTTTCAGACTTTATAACACTTTGCAAATATCCTTCCTGTTCCACCTTTCTTCGCATTGTTGAATTCCAGTGATTTTTAATTGAATTATCAGTCCTAAAATGAAAACATAAAACAGTCACTGGTTTCCATATCTCAAAATTTAATATATGACACAATTGACAGGGTATGTTCAGTAGGTTAATCTGAAGTCACAAATCCAGAAAGCTCCAGCAGCTTAGACTGGAAGTTCTGTTATCAGTAGGGTTTTGGCATAATGACCAGAAAGCTACTCTTTTTAGAACTTCCTTCTACTAAAATTCAAGTGTGCCGGAAATTAAAAGCAGAAAAGGAGAAAGCCTTGGTTCTGACTGTAATCATGACAGGGAACCCTTTTACTTAGGTACTTGGAATAATTTAATGAACACATAGTTATTTACCCCTCTGCTATAAATTTGCAGTGCAGGTAGCTAAGAAAATCTCACTGTTCCAAAACACAATAAAGGCACTTTGGCTGGTGTTTGCTACTGGCAGACATCTCTTCTAAAACTGACAGCCTGCAACCCCCACTCTGCATTTTATGTGCAGCTTTTTGGAAGAACATCCGACTACCTCTTCATGCCCTTGATTGTGGATAGGATAAAACAGGTGTAGCATTTTGACAAACAGGCTGAAATCACTCCAAACACTAAATAAACATTAAAGGGAAGAGTAGACTGTAACTGCATTGCTGTCTTAAACACTAGCATTATTATTCCTAGCCTTAGGTAGAGGTACACAGAAACAAAAATTGGTTAAAGCCCCATTCTCATTTAAGGTCACTCCAAGAAGTATTCCCCTTTTTCATCCCAGCAGTGTTGGACTCTACAGATCTTCTAGGTCTAGGATCTTTAGCAGTCTTTAGCTAAGAGTGTCAGATTTATTGACAACAAACAAGCTAGTAAATAGGAACTCTTCTGTCAAACTCATCTTCCCCCTCCAAAATTCTATTTAGATGCAACCCATTCTCTTTCTCATTCCTCCAAAGTATTTACTGTGAGCCTTAGATTGTGCACTTCATCAAAACACAAAATTTTTAAGTACACATCCCTTATTACACCAAGGTAACAAATGCTGACATTCCTCAGGCACAGCTAGACAGTCATCTCTTGAACACACAAACTAAATTCAGAAAGGGACAGCTTAAGACTGAATTTCAGTTAATGGTACAAGGTAAAAGAATTATTTCATTAAACTAAAATTTTGTTTTCCACAACCACAGAAATCGACAGTGAAACTTGAAAGAAATATAAGGCAAACAATGCATACAATTCATTCCTAACTTAGAGACTTCATGAGAATCAACTAACTTTGCAATGCATGACTCCTATATCTGGACTTTTGAAGGTTACCAAGATTTTTATTTACAAGTGTCCAGTTCAACAAGTGCTACCAAAAAAAAAAAAAAAAAAATCAGATCTTAAACCAGGAAAGTCACCCACAAATGCATATTAATGAAGGCACTTTGAGATCAAGTTTGATATCAAATAATTTTTCTACTACTGCTTGCAGTTCGTTCAGTTCAGCTCTATTATAAAGGGTTTTTAATAGATCAGGAGGAATCTGAAGACAACTTCAAACAATTAGAGCTCTTTCTATGGGTTTTACATCTTTTTAAGAATACAGGTCAAATGCAAAAGATTTTTAGCACCTATCAAGATAACTATGTTTTGATGTAAGTCTCGGCAGATGCTCTGTAACTAACAAGTTAAGATTTGAAAGGGTACTGAGATGAGCACTTTTCATATTGCAACATTTAACACAAATAGAGTTGAAAAGCACCTTCCAGGAAGAAGCTTTGCTATTTCAGCCCATCGGTTTCCCAAACGCTTGTGAGCTTCATAGATTATTCTGTCCTCTTCTTCTGTCCATGAAGACTTTTTTACCTCAGGATTGAGATGGTTATGCCATCTTTCTCTGCACTGCTTGCCTATTCTTCCTTTCAGGTGTTTTGCAATTAGAGACCAGCGCTTTGGACCATACTTCTGAACTAATTCAATAACCTGCGATACAGATGAAAGCACATTGTAATTTCAAAACCTAATTTACCTAATCAAAGACTGAGAACACTGATCAACACACATTTTACAATAGCATTCTAATAGGCAACCAATATTAGGCCTAACGAGGCACACAGTGACGTGGAGGTTTAAAAATTATTTTTTTCAGGAAATCAGAAATTACTAACCCCAAATTCTCTCTCTTATTTAGAATGTAAGTGTATACTGATGAAAACACTCATTTGGAAGTTTCCTTTCTATCACCCTTTGCATAAGCTGACATTAGGAAAGGCCAAAAAAGAAACGGGTAAACATTTCATTTGACTATTTTCGATAATATTCATATGAGAAAAGACCCACACCTCTACATCTAGAAATGGAATGGAGGTTGGGAGTTTTTACAAAGTAGAAGCTTTTTCTTAAAAGACTAATGAGAACTGAAAAAAATAAATATGAAAACCATATTCATAAACTGGCAAACAGTAGTTTAAAATATCTCAGAACAGTTTTAAACATAGGAACAAGAAACCAGTTTGAAATACCACAAAAAAGCTGTATTTGCAACTCCCTACCACCAGGCAGTCCAGGTTGTGCAGGCAAAGGGCTACAGTATGGATTAACAAGAGCGAGGTGAAAAAGGAGCCTAAGACACTGACAGCTTCTTTACACAAAGAAATGGTTTCACAGAATATTCTGAGCTGTAAAGAAACCAGAAGGATCATCGAGTCCAACGGCCTATACAGGGATCACTCCCACAACTTTGGCATTATTAGCACTATGCCCTAATTAAACGAGCTGATCTCAGGGTTGTAACAGTAGGTTATGAAATAATTTCCCTTATTCCCAAACCCTTCAAGTCTGGTGGTTTTGAGGAACAAAAGATGTAAACGAGACCTTTGACCTTTAGTGCTACAAAGAGATCCCTCCCTACCTGGTAAGCTACAGTAATTCAGCCAGCAATCTCACTAATGGGAAATTAAATGCTTGAGCAGACCCAACATTCCATCACTTAAGAGAGAATTTTTTTCTTCTTATACATCATAATGTAATAAAAGTACCCACGTCACAAGATGCATCAGACATCAACTACATGGAAATGGAACTTAAAAAAAAGAGGACACATTCTTAGCAGCCATATGCCAATTTTATTAGAGTATCAATTAGTTTTTGTTACCCTCTGATCTTCTTCTTTAGTCCAGGGACCTTTAATCAATTCTGGGTTTAGTACCTTCTGCCATCGATGCTGGCACTGAAAATCTGAACGATTCTGAAACAGTTTTAGAAGAGCATTGTAGCTGTTATACTCTCAAATACATAAAGCTGTAAATACATTCTAGCATTAATTATTAGCTTAGTTCAAATTAAAAGACTTATTTAGAAATTTGTTCCAAGTATAATCATTAAATTTTCCCTTATTGTTTATTCCATTTGCTTATAAAAATACTCTTCTCTGGAAAAGAAACCAACCTTGCATGAAGCTCTAATTTAATTATTCCAATGTACTAACTTTATAATCAAATTCAGAACTTACTCATCTTTAAAGAAAAATTTATATTTATTTTTGTCCTCATTACTCCACCCTTTCTCTGAACTTTGTGGTTGATCTATTTTTGACATTATCTATAACTTAAATAAGGGGAAAAAGTTTTTAAGGAAGTACTTTTCCTTTCAAATAAAAGAACACACTTTTTGCTAAATCCCAAATGAATGTATTCCCAGCTCTTTACTAGAGTGTTAAGGAAAACAGATTTAGATCAAATTTAGTTGACATATACTAATTAAACAACATTGGTTTTGCTAGTCAGGACAGATGGTGCTTTTCTGTAGCTTCACTAAGGATCTTTTGAAATATTGTTCCCAGTTATGAAAGAGAAGTAACCTTCACTTAGCCTCCTAAAAACTGTCTATATGAAAGGGTTGGTCCAATGCCTGGAAACACACAGGTAAGAGCCTGCCCTGGGACAGCATACTTTTTTAACACTGGGACAGGATTATTTACTTGCTTCAGAGCATGCTGTTGGATAGCAAGAACCAATTGCAAGGTTTTGCTGGTCTTGTCTACCAAGTAAAGACGTTAACATGCTAAGATGAAGTTAAAGAAGTAGCAGTCTGCAAGACTAGAAAAAACTCCCAGAACACTAACACCTGAAATTACACTGCTCACAGCACCTTCAAGCTGATCACAAGTAGTAACTGCATGATTAAAAGCACGCTACAGTTTTTTACAAAACATCATCATTTCCTGTTGAAGAGAAGCTGTAAAGGACAGACTCAATATAGAATAGCTGTTACCATTTGGACAAAAACATTTTAAATTGTCGCCTTTTAGAGCTTTTATCTTCTAGACATTTCTGAAATCATATTATGATTTGGAGAGAAGAGCAAAGCAAGTGATAGAATGAAACAATATAATCGTTTCAGTCTGCCTTAGCCACAAAAAAAAAACCCAAAAGCGATTGCAAACTACACTCTTGCTCTTGAGAGTGACCTTGAAGCCATCTTCACTTTTTTTCAGGCAGAATGGAGGGAAGGTTTATCTGTGCCTAGTCCAGCAACAAATGAGGGTTTAAAAGCACAGCAGTTTGAGGGCCTTTACAATTCAAGATGTCCTTGGCTCTCCTAGCAAAAGACCATCAGTAACAAGGAAGTGTGAATTATGCCAGCCTCTATTATTTGGCTGTTGCAATAGGTCACGTAAAAAGGCTGTGCAGGCTCCATCCATGGAGATAATCAAACCCAAACCCTGTCCTGGGCAGCCTGCTCCAGGTGACCTTGCTTGAGCAGGGGCTGTGAACCAGATGACCTGCAGAAATTCCTTCCAACATCAATGATTCTGCAGCAGGCACCTGATTATTCATGTTTCCTATGATAACTGGGGAACGTTTTTTCAACCTCACTTGGGCCCAGCTGAACCACAGGTTTTTTGTCTCCAGAAGCATTTTTTTCAGCTGGAGAAATTTTTACTAAACTGTTAGATCTGTTAAATGTAAGTCCATACTATACCTGCATATCAGTATCACCAAATGTATTTTCAAACAGCTTAATATAAAAACTTTTTGAATCTCCTCTGCCATCCACTCACGTCACTGAATTTTATAAGGAAACAGGGTACACGTAAGGAATATGGATTTGCTTATGCATGATTTAAATTTAGGAGCTTTGAGTTTATTATGTGATATCTATATTTTGCCACTTGGAAAAAAATTAGATGCATCACAGTTGCGCAAAAACAAGATGAGAACAACGCAAAGTTACAGTTGTTCATCATTTAGAAATCAAGTCCTTCTTTACCTTACATTGGAAGTTCATACAACCATATCATCCCGCACAATTGTAGAAGAACGTCAAAGGTAGAAGGAGGTGCAATTTTTTTGATTTCTAATATTTCAATATCCAATACCACTTCTAGGAAGTGATTTCAGTCTTATATTCTACCATGTTTTTACAGCAGGCATTTTATAACATTTGTTCAGAAGTGAAACAAACACCATCAAGTTGTAGTACTTTCTACCATTACCTCAGGGAAGCAGTCATCACTGCAAAAAAAAACCAAAATCTAACGCAAACAAACAAAAAACCCTCATAAACACACACGAATAAATAAATAAAACACATGTGCTCCCTTGCCTATGGCAGTTAAGAAATCCTGCTCCTTTCAAACAATGTTTCAGATGCAACCCACTGTCCTAACTGCTTCAGAAGCAACCTGTGAACTGTGGATATAGCCACCAAGTATTCCATAATGAAAATGAATAGCAAGTGTGAACAGAAGGTATTTTTGATCATTTCAGACTATCACTGAAGACTGAGCCCATAAGGTTCTTCAAGGTCTGAGCTAGATCAAGTCAGTTTTAGAAGAATCCTCTAAAGTAGTTGTTATTATATGCTTCTGATTCTCTTTCATTTAATTTCCAAGCTAGACATATGACCAAAATAAGTAAATATTAAGAGAACTTAACTGAAATAGGAGATTCAACTTACTTGTAGATGACTAGCAATGAAAGCCCAATCATCTGTACCATTTTGTTCCACCAGCTTCTTTAGCCTTTCATCCTGTTAAGACATAACCTCAGCCAATAAATTTTACATCCTTCCCCAATAAAATATTAAATAATAACATATTTCATGAGCTAAGAAGATCAGGTAGGGATCAGAGTAAAACAAAAAAAAAAAAAAGTATTACCTCCTCACGGGTCCATTTCACCTTGCTACATATCTTCTTCAAACCTTTTTGCTGTGGTACTTCATAGTCATGATCCATATATTGAAAGTCATCGTCTTCCTCACTGCAAAATACAACAGAAGAGTGAAAAAGATCAAAATATAGTTTAAAATACCTCTGAAAAATCTTTTTCTCTAATTAATAACAGCTTTTTTCCAATATGTACATATTGTTCTAAAATTACATATGGGAACCACATGATCCCAAGATCCAGCAGTTTACCATGTCAAATTAATTAATTTTAATTTCAAGGCCACACACTGGACAGATAACTCCTTCCAAGACAAGATTTAAATTTGAAGTAAAAACTACTTTTTAAGATTCATGTATTTCTAATTAATTATTTTCATCTTTATTTTACATGAATGAGCTTATAGAGGGTTTGTTAGATGGCAAAATACATTCATGATCCACCTCCACAAGTGAAACAACAAACACAAGAAGAATGTCAAATAAGTAAATCTCAACTTGACATTTTAAGTGGGCTCCTGACTTGACTAAAAGCGTTGCCTCGGTGTTACAGGAATTAGATACAAATCTTTGAAGACAGATACGTTCCAGAACAAATAACTTCGGTGCGCAGAGGCAGAGGGGCAGGGCAGCCAGGTACCTCTGCGACTCCGCGTAGATCACGCTCCATCTACTGGAGAAATGCGGAACTCCACAGCCTGCATAAACAAAGCCTTCCAAACAGGCGGCACAGGGAAGCGCTTCATGGAATCATCGCTTAAACTTCTGTGTCAGTGACTCACGTTCGCATAAATTCAAACACATGTGGAAACCTAGCTCTAACAACAAGAGCTGCTGTGCCCCTGCATTAATTATACCAAAGGCACAAAGAAGGGACTCCCATCCAAATACATCGCTTAAATTAAAAGCTGTTTCACGGAGTAATTTTTTCTCCATTTTATTATTGGTACAAAGCATGATAAAAATATCAAATTCAGGTTCAAAACAAAAATTATTTCTTCTCATCCTTGACAATTACTTCAATTTTTTAATCAAAAGTATAAAAAAACCCTTCCCCAGTAATGAAATTAACCTCTGCTGGCGTTCCAAGAACAGATTCAATGGATACTCTCTCCATTATTTTCTAGAATATGCAATGATCAGCTCAGCACACTGATTAACCACTTACACACTATTTGTTATTTCCCATTAAGTCTGTTCCTGTTAGCCACCGAGGACATACTGTATTTAAAAGCATTACTACAGGATAGTAAGTGCCCAACTCCTGCAGACTTGCTTTTACATCCTACACCACATCTGCATTTGCCCCACTTAGCTTCATGATGCAGCAGTGAAACATAAGCAAATTAAAACTTTGCTGAGTTGCTGAGAGACAAGGCAGCAAACTTGTGGGAAGGTCAACAGCAAGTTCTTCATCATACTTTCAGAAAAAACAATGAGCTGCAAACGCTTTAAGAGGTTTGCGTTAAGCGGCTTAAGACTTAAAAAAACAGAACTTAAACTCAGAAGCAACAGTTTTTCCTGCCTCCCTACCAACTCCTATTTTTTCTTTTGTCCACAGGTATTTGACAAACTTCAGGGGTCTATCTTAGGATTGTCATACCAAAATACACTTCTCATAATACCATTTCATACCAAGCAGGCCATACAGCTCACTTATAACCAAAATCAGGCCTTCTTTGTCAACACAACCTCCTCACCCACTGCAGAGCAAACTGGTTCAGGAGCAGTCTGCAGCAAGGAGAAAAGTCACAGGGATTCAGAAGCAGAGAAGGGCTCCATGTGCACGGCAGTGACGCTGATGAGAGCACCAGCGCCAGAGCAGGTGGGGGCCCCGCGGGCAGCTGCGGTTCAGAGCCCTGCACTGGCAGTTCTCCGGCCGCACGGTGTCCCGCAGCCGCAGCGGTGCCTCTGCCAGCCCAGCAGGCACTAACCTCTCCTGCACCTCGATTCCACCGGAACAACCACCTAGTCCTGAGTCTTGCTTAGACCAGTGCTATAAATCAAACTATAAATCAAACCCCGATTAATGAGTGGGACTACTACTTTAAGTTTTCAATTAAAAAGACAAGTTTTTAAACATGTGCAGTTGTTATAGCCCATGTGGCAATTCTTTTGCAGTTGTGAAACTGCTAAAATACTGCACCGCAGTGGAAGGCGTCCACCAAGTTTCATCAAATAAGACGTCTGGGATAATAAAGTACATATTTTGTGAGATCTGTGCTAGCTGTCCTTGCAATTCTGAGTTGAGGACCATTGAAAGAAAAAAATCAAGCTTGCAACTGTAACAACCAAGAGAAGTTTAACATTAGATGAATGTAAGATTAAACTCAATACCATTTGGTGCAAAACAATTACACTTTATCCTTACTTCACACCTAGATTAAAAGTCTTAAAGTCACTTTCATAAAAACTCACAGCTTCAATGACATAGTTTTGGAGATACCATCACCAGACACTGACACAACATCCGCCTCGGGCTACCGATCTCTAACCAAACCTTCCTCTGCTATCCACAACCCGCCGCACTTTCAATCATGAAATCAAAGCACTCCACAGCCATGGGAGATAATACAACCTAAAGCCTGACAAAAATGAAACTACTGCGTGTAATACCACAGGTGAAAGTCCCTTAAACTACAAAATGCTGATTAGGAGTGCCAAGAAACATGCTGTCTCCGAGCTATTCTTGGAGACGGCCAAGCACGATAGCTTCAGCAGCCAGCCTCTGCAAGCAAAGCCCTTTGTGGCTTACACAACTAGAACACCAAAGTATTGCTTTCTTGTTTTAGCTGCAGCTTTGCAGAAAAATATTCTCTTACAATTTTTCCATGTCAGAGGAAAATGCAAAAGCAGTTTTAATATGTGTAACTTTGAAACCACCCCCACTTCCACGAAAAGTATACGTTCACAACAAACCCCAGATGCCATAGATAACTCACCAAGTATCCTTTCCCAATCCTAATCCTTCTCCTATATTTCTTTATAACTTTCCAGAAACTAACTTAAGAATAACCATAGCAACAAAACAGTTCTCCAAGATCCACCTTCTGAATACAAAGCAAAGACACACCCATTCTCATATCAATATAACAAAAGATGCATGAAAGCCATGTAGGGCAGCTGCTGGAGCTCTTGTGCAAAACGTGATCTCTCAGGAATATTTCAGGCTAGATTGTGATATTTTCAGTCAAAGAATATATCAGCCGAGAAAAAGTAGGTGCACTGAACATACTGAAAGAATCAACAAGCCCAAACCTTACATCAAGGCTGTGCCAAGGCCACTTGGGAGGTGAAAAGGAAAAAGTGTTACTCCAGCAAAAGGAAAATAACCAGCACGGAAAGCTACTGCGAGGACAACGTGGTTGTTACTGACAAGCGCAGTTGCCCAGGTAAGCTACAACAAAGACGACCTGAGCGAAAGCACAGAAGCGAGAGCAGCTGCCAGGGGAAAGGGGGGATTCGTACCCGAGAGGTGGTGCCCAGAAGTCCGAGAGAAGAGATACCTGCGAGGGTGCCGGAGGGGGGAGGGAGGTGGGCAGTGACAGCCGAGGCCGGGGCGGTGGAAGGAGGCCGAGAGCAGCGTTGAGGGGCGGGGCGGCACCTGGCCGGGATCCCGGGGCGCGGGGGGAGCACCTGGCCGGGATCCCGGGGCGCGGGGGGGCACCTGGGCTCGGGACGGCGGCGTGGAAGGCAGCACTGCCCGGGAGGGGATGGGGGGCAAAAAGAGCAGAGCGCTCCGGTCCCGCACTCACCTGCGCCGTCTCTCCGCCATCCTCGGCGCGCACCATAGGGGGGGCCGCCACGGCCGCGGGGCGCAGCACGGAGCCCCCGAGTCGCCCGGGCTCCCTCTCTCACAGCCGGGCAGAGACGTAGCGGGGCAGACCGGCGGCTCAGAATGCCTGTAGCCGGGCAGGGATCCTCCCAGGGCCCGCTGCTCCCCGCGGTGCCCGCAGCGCCCCGGCGGCCGCCCTCAGCCCCGGCCCGGCCCCGGCGCGTCAGGCATGGCTCGGCCTGGCCGCTGCCCGCAAGGACGGGGCGCGCAGCGGCCCCTTTCTCGCCCCTACTATGCCTCGCTCTCCGATGCTGTCAGAGCTGCCGCGGGCTCCGGCGGCGCCCGCCGCTCCTCCTTCCCTCCGTCTCCGGGCCGCTCCGCTGCGCTGCGCTGCCCTGTGCCCGCCCGGCCCCCGCCGCGCACCGGCCGCCGCCACCGCCGCTCGGGCTCAGCCGCCGGCGCTCGCGGCGCGCTCGGCCGGTGCCGCCCGAATCTCGCGCGCAGCCTCCCCCCCGCGAGCCGCCGTTTGAATCTGCGCAGGCGGACTGACGCCCCATTGGCCGCCGCCGACCGCACGCGGCTCCGCGCGCCGGGCGGGAGGGGGCGGGGCCTCGCGCCGGCGGGCGGGCGATGTGACGGGGCCGGGGCGGGGGGAGCGGGGCGGCCCCGCAACGCCCCGCCGCGAGCGCCCGCGAGCCGCCCCCGCGCCGGCGGCAACGGCGGCGGCTCCCGACGGCAAAAGGGTGAGAAAGTAACGGCGGGGCCGCCCCGCGCGGCAAAACCGAGCGTCTCCTTCGAGCCGGAATCGAACCAGCGACCTAAGGATTCCCGCGGGCCGCGCCTCTACAGTCCTCCGCTCTACCAGCTGAGCTATCGAAGGGAGCTGAACGGAGCCCTCCGCTCCTCCGTATAAATCCTTTTCCCGGGTGCCGCTGGTGCTGTGCGCCGTAACTGGAGCTGGAATTCCCTTCTCGAGAGCAGCCGGAGTACGGAGACGCGCTCGGGACGGACACACGGAACTGCGAGCGGCCCAAACGCGCGGCGGCGGCTCCCGCAGCCCGGGCCCTGCTGCCCGCGGGTCGGTCACCGCAGGGGGCGCGGCGCTCTCGGCTCCTCACGCTCCCGCGCCGCGGCGAGCTGTCCCGGCGGACGAGGGCAGCGCTTCCCGCTTCCCTCCCTTGCCGAAAAACCCGCGTCCGATCGTTGCTCGCGTGCTTGAGGAGAGGGAAGCCCTCATCTCTTGGACGAGACCCATCGGCCAGCGCTCTTACGGGGCTCCTGCTCCGACCACGGCACGGGTCTGTCGGGGAGAGGCCACCCCCAAATAGAATCAGGTTGGAAAAGACCTCTCAAATCACCGAGTCCAACGTATGACAGCACCACCGTCAACTGCGTCACGGCGCTGAGTGCCAAATCCAGTCCTTCCTTGAATACCTCCACGGGCGGCGACTACGCTGCCTCCCTGGGCAGCCCATTCCAATGTTAAGTCATCCTTTCCGTGAAGAAATTCCTAATGTCTAACCTAAACTTCCCCTGGCACAGCTTAAGCCTAGGTTTCTGGTCACTAGATGCCTGGAAGAAGCTGAACCCCACCTGGCTACAACTTCCTTTCTGGTGAAAAAAACATGACACCGCATCCTTGTGTGGCTGTGCTGATGGACACGTGGACTCCACACAGCTCCTAGGAGAACAAGGTGGGAGTACCTGCTTTAAAGACAGGTGTTGGCAGCTGCACAGTCAAAAAAACACCAAAAGGGTAGCGTTTAACGGTGCTCAGTCATGGTGTTCACTTGACACTGGAGTGCTCACATCCGTCACAGAGACTAACCATCATTTTTTATTAATTGCAATGTGATTTTTACTTCAGTGGTCCAAAGAAATCACCAAAAACAGCAGATGGTTTCTTATCCATCATCTTCTTTCCAAAACCTTTTTTTTTTCTATGGCTTACTTAAGGAAATTTCCTAACAACCACCACCACAGAGGCAATGACCTCCTGAAGCTGTCACCATTGTGAAGTAAAAGCTACATTCCAGCTGAACTCTGTGTGTTCTACGTATTTCCCAACACAAGTCTTTAGCTGGAACTATAGAACGATTGGGGTTGGAAGTGACCTTAAAGATCATCGAGTTCCAGCCCCCATGTAATGGGCAGAGACACCTTCCACTGGACCAAGTTGCTCAAAGCCCCATCCAGTTTGGCCTGGAACACTTTCAGGGATGGGGCCATCCACAAGTTCTCCAGGCAACCTGTTCCAGTGCTTTACCACCCTTAGTAAAGGGTGATCATTTTTCCCAAATATCTCAACTTACTTTCTTTCAGTTTGAATCCATTCCCCTTTGTCCTGTCACTGCATGAGATGTTCCAGTTAGGCTTTAAATTGTATTTAAAGAGAGGTGCTCCACTCCCTTAATCATCTTTGCAGCCCTCCGCTGGACCTGCTGCAGAAGCTCCTTGTCTCTCTTGTCTTGAAGAGCCCAGAACAGCACTCCAGAGGTGGCCCCACCAGTAGAGGGGCAGGATCTCCTGCTGGCAATACTCTTCCTAATGCACCCCAGGGTACCACTGGCCTTCTTGGGCACCCGGGCGCACCGCTGCCTCGTGGGCAGTCTGTTGTCCTCCAGGATGGAATACACAGAAGTTATCCGAATAAACTAAGCCGTGTGTGGAGTCTGTACATCCCCGCAGCACCGGCAGGGTTCCCGGTGCATCCCCGCAGCACCGGCAGGGTTCCCGGTGCATCCCCGCAGCACCGGCAGTGCTCCCGGTGCCTGCGGGCGGGAACGCCGGGCTCGCAGCGCCCCCTGCGCGGGCGTGCGGGAACTACAGGCGGCGGCACAGCCCCCACGGCACGGGAGGGCAAAACCCCACCAAAACCCCACCAAAAACCCCACCAAAAACCCCACCAAAAAACCCACCGTTACAAGGGCGAACTAGTAGCGTTGCATCTTTTTACAAATAAATTTAAATCCTTGAGGGTTTTATTTGTAGTCTTTGCTAATAGGTCTTCAGCACCAACCTACATTCCCTGCGATGCACTTTTAGTATCCGGAGATGACAACGCAGCAGGTTTCCCCACATCAAAGCTCTGACAGGAGTCTTTGAACTACAAAAGCTGTAATGAAAAAGTAATAAAAACCATCCTGAGACAGGATTTGTGTCATCAGCCTCATACAGTATGAAATGGCATCTTTTAGCACTCATTTATATTTAATTCACAGTGAAAGAAGCCTGAAATAAAAATATTATTGTCTAAATAGGTGCCTTCTTGTATATTCCCACAGTAACACGTGTGTTCCTAATTTGCAGGAAATAGATCCTGAAAGCATTAGCTGAAGCAAATTGCTAAAATAATTAGCACTGATGGACCTGTTGTTAAAAGGACTAATAGCCTAAAGATGTAGTTTGTTATGACATCCAGTAAACATTCTCTTTGGAGTACACCAGTAAGCACATACATGCCTCACTTCTTTTTTTTCTTTTTTTTTTTTCTATCTTCTTTCTGTCCTGTGTGACAAGGTCTAATGTTTTGAGTTTCTTTTGCTCCTACATGATTAAAAAAAAAGTATGGAGATGCAGTCCTGTCTCTCTGTCTCTTATCATCTAATAACTTGATAAAACCAAGCCAGAGGTCTACTACTCTCTTCAGAGACCTTATAAGAACGTAGGCACAAACAGACACTGTCTCTGTAGCAGGACTTGGGCTGTCCCCTCCCATCCCATCCAAGCTGAAATGGCCTACAAGCCACCAGACTGAGTTTCATAGGATTCTGATGGGACACTCACCAGCCAGTAATATCTGAGTCCCGTGGTGTAAGAACTGCTTTCTGCCTTGGTTTGCCCTGCCCACGACTCCCTTGTGACAATGGAGAGCCCAGCTCCAGCCTAGACCCAAAGAACATGACCAGGTGCAAACACATTGCTGCAGGTTCAGAGTGGCAGGAGGAGGCAAATCATAGATCACAGACCTTGAATCACAGTGGACATACTTCCAGTAGCATTTTTTGCCACTTTCCCATTACCTTAGAACTGTTCTTCGGGTCTCCTGACAAACCAAAACCAAACACTTGAATCAGCTGTTGGCATTTGAATTTTGCTTGGGTTTTATAGTGTTGCCCAAGTACTAATGGCAGTGGTCAACACATTTCCATAGACAGGGACACTTGCTCTTACCCTGATAATTCAGAGGGCAAAGTGCCCTGGAAGAGAGAGTGGTGGTCCTACCATTTGTTCCATTATTTATTCCTTCTTGTTTAGTTTCCTGCTGATCTGCAGGGGGAAAACTTCTATTAGGCGTTCATTATGACCTTAACTAACAACAGATTGTTCCTGCTGGGCAACAGATCCCTTCCCGTGCAACACTGATTCTTCAAAAAATGTCACCAAGCTGCAGTGGTATGAAGGTACCACACTATATGGCCATATATTAAGTCTATATGTATACTATTTTTTACTGTTCCAATTTGGTGAGAGTTCCATCTCTTTCCTGACAAAGCCTTTCCTTTAGTGAATAAAAAATACCAGTCATGATCCCACTGCCTATTGCCACACAGAAATGATAGAAAAACTCTGAAGTCACATACAGAAGTCTGTCATTCTTTGCTGCTATGCATTGGAATCTCATTGTGAATTCCAGCAGCCAATTTAAGAATTTAACATTTCTCTGGACAATAAAGCATGGATGATCCCTAGAAGGCACAGGGCTTAACATCACTGACTTGAAGTTAAGAATAATCAGTCTGTCCTAAATATTCTCTCTGTAGGTTGTTTGGCAACCTTACAGCAGAGGAACCCAGAGTCTTTGTGATGATGATTCTCAGCACAAATTATCAACAAGGCAGGCAACTGATTTCTTAGTATGAGAGAAGAATCTAGAAAAATTCCTACAAAGTAAACTCAAGAATCAGTTTTTTTAATTGTGGAAAACAAGAGGCTTATTTCCTCAGCAAACAATTTCCTAGCCAATTGCTGCTGGCCTCACAGAACTAAGATTTATAAAGTAAAAGAAACACTTGATGATTGTAAAATAAAGAAAAAGCTCAGTGTAGGTGACTTCACAGATATTTTACCAGGTACTTTCCTTTTAGTAGTTTTCAGTGCTTTATCATCAGTTTTTTCAATCACTGCAATCTTCAGAGCTCAGCACTGGCTGAAACACCAAATAAATATGTCAATCAAACCACGTGTATCCATCAAGTTTATCCCCAGCTGCTTGACTTGGTCTCCATTCAATGTCACAGCACCAGCATTCAGCAGCCAAGGTGTTCTTGCTTGCATCATCCTGGTGGGGTTGAGCTTCCTCCTCATGTTTGGAGAAATTCCCAATGAAGAGCACAAGAATATGCACCAGATACTCTTTTAAATTAAAACAGTTTTTCATATGACAGCACCTTATTATCTGCATCTGTTCTATGTCTCGGTACTGAAGATTCCAGCTTGTCATCTGTACTCCAGTCATGTCACAGCCAGTTCAGGGAAGCTGCAGTTCAGAATAATTTCAACTTTCTATGTGCCTTCAGTCATACTTAGCCTTGTTTTATTCTTTTCTTTTTTTTTTCCCCATCTGCTTGGTATCAAAGATTCTGAAGGATAATATTCTGTTCATGGCTGATCTGATTTTGTTGGAATTCTTTCTAAATGCTTCTTAGAACACTCTCCTAAAATGTTAAGTCTTAAAGGATCAGCCCCTTCACTCAGAAGAGTTAGGAAGTTCTGGGCACTTTGACTCAACCTGTTTACACAGCCCCTTGCAGAGGGGAAGAAATACTGTTACCTTTGCCTCATTCAATTAGCCTGTGTTCAAACACAGAAGAATTGCATGTACTTTGTGATTTAATGAATTTTACTTCATTGTATTAACAGTATTCATGCTGGAGTAGGGAGGGTGGAAACAAAAGGCTTAAAGGCTACCATATCACAAAAATACCAAAATAATCTAGTGTATGTGGATGGGCTCAGAATTTATTCTGGTGTATTAACCTTCCTGACAATCATGCACACAAAACATCTTGCATGTTTCCAAAGCAGCCGATATCAGCTTATCAAGGAGGCTGTACAACTATTGAAAGAATTCTGAGGTGGCCTTGAAATCAAGCCTTGGACTGAAAAAAACAACCACAGTTCCCAGGCTCAGAAAACCAGTAAAGCAGCTCCAAGGATATAGCCCTGGCAGAGACCGACACTAGGATCCTCTTGTACAGAGTGCAAGGGAATGGTGTCACTGAACAGCTCAGATGGATGCTGTCACTTCAAAACCAAGCCCTAAGCCTCACCTCATCTGCTGTGCAAAGTACAGGGCCAGCTAGACTGATTGACAGCATCCCTTTGAAGAGACAAATTTAATTTGGCAACCACATCCCCTATAGTTCCAATGGCATGAGCATTCACTTAAATGAGGCACTGTACAGGTAAATACTACTTTTTAGGGGCTGAAAGTGGAACAGCCTTGAATCAATGAAAGAGGGAAAAACATTCCTAAGTTTATACCTAGACATTACCTATCATCTTGCTATCAACTCTCACAATAATAAGTAATGATACCACTGCAAGATTAGATTATAATATTAATCTCAGATAACAACCTTTCTAATTTCTCAAATGCCATTTGTTTATTTTGGAAATTATGGAGAAATAATTTTAGTAGTTCAGGTCAAGTATGAAAATATTTTAAAACAAGTATTTCACCCACATATTTACAACTTTGGAGACAAAAGGGGACATATGCAAGTCACCTGTTAATCAGGTGTCAGCATTACCCCATGGTTTTAGAATTACATCCTAGCAAGACATCACTAGAAATGCAAGAGAAGTCAACTTAAATTTTAGATATTTATCAACTCTCAACTTATCAATATTTATCAAAGGAGTAAACAATTACTCTTAAAGAAAGAGACTAAAGCTATCAGAGCCAGACTGAGCCAACTGACAGGCAGGCAGCAGTAACAGTGTCCTGGCAACTGCCTGAGCTAGATTCAGCCAAAATTCAATAGTATCCTGGTGATACAGGAAAAGCACTTGCTTAGCTTTCTATCCAAAAATTAAAACTACTTTATAAAAAGAACAGTGTTTTGATTGCCAGCTTTCCAAACTAGCAACAAGACTCCCAACACTAATTACAAAAATAGGAACCACACAGACAAATCTGCCAGGATCACAACCATCACTCCCAGAGGTGCTGCCCCTGCTGCTTGCATAAGAGTAGTTTGCCTCTTTATCCAAGGCAGTGTTGCTCCCATGCCCTGCAGAATTCCAGGAAGGGAAGGGAAGGGAAGAGGGAAGGGAAGAGCTTACACATACAAAAGACTGCATACCTCCATCCTGGCTCCACTTCTCCAGGCAGAACAGATGTACATGAAAGGTCTTCAGTTACTGTAAATGTATTTTTTGAGTTCGTGAAAAGATGGGAGTTTATGAGAGTTTACAATGTAGAACCTCAGGGTTAGGGTTGGAAAGAAACAAAATGTTAAATAATAAAATAACAAAATGTTAAATAATATTCTTTTCACAGTGGCAATAGATAACTGGGAATTTTTGGGCTGCTGACTTAACAGAGACCTGAGAGTCCAAAGTTGTCAGACTAAGGAGGGAATGGGCTAGCTCAGCTGACCTCAAATGCAGGGAAGAAAATAAACAAAACAAATGTTGGTCAATGTGGCAGGGTAAAGAAGTGGTTACAGTTAGGAAGAACAGAGGGAACAAAGAAATAAATAGTGGCATTTAGTTTTTTCCATTGTACTGTGCCTTGACTTTTCTTGTTTTGAAAGCCAAAAGAAGCAGGTACTCTTGACCTTTATTTTCTGCATCCCTCTTTGCTGCCTGCAAAAATAATTGCTATTTCCAGCATCTGTCTTAGGAAGCCAGGAAGGGCTAAGAAAGACACAGTGAAGAAAGAAGTAGTGTTCTTGTATGTGCAGTGATCAGATGTAGGATTTGGTATGCACTGAGCAATGCTTGGGAAGATTTGAGCATGCAAATAGAAATAAGAGTTATTTCATTCCCCCCCATTTAGGTTAGGCTCTTGCCTTTTCTGTGTGTTTTGGCTTTTTTTCTCACTGCCACAAAACCTACATCATCACGGGGCAATGTGTGGTAAGGTCTCACCCCTTCTCTCCCACGGGATTGAAACATATATATTTGGCAGTTTCTGCTCCTGGTAGAAAAGAAGGGCAGATCTCAGGGAAATCCCCAGATTTGGAGTGAGCCACTGCAGCTTCCAAAGTTCCACCACGGAGATGGAACAACATAAAACATGGTTGCCTACCAAACAACAACGTGAATTTTTACAGACACTGATAAATCCTTATGCATCTTCTTCCCTTCCTGATATGCAGGTAAGTACTCCCATCTCCCAGGAATCTCCCTCTGTTCTTTTTTGTGCCATATAAGGTTTCTGTGCTTGTAATAAGGTTTTCTTACATGTCAGTCTAATTAGCGTGAAATTTGATTATTTGTTGCCTCTTACTGTTTCTAAGAAGCACAGTATGAATAGAGGACAATAAACTTGCAAAAATATCTGTGGTAAAAAGGATAAAAAATAAAAGTTCAAGAGACAGATGAAAAGCAAACAAGAAAGACAGCCCAGTGTCAGAAGACCTCTTGAGGATTCCCAGAGGTGGTACAAATGCATGTGGGAAAGGAGAATTTAAGATCAGGAGGTAGAGTCTGCCAAGTATTGCTCTACATTTATACAACAATGTGACAATCTAAAAGAAACTTCATTTTACAGAAAATCTTATACACTGACTTGACAAAGTAGTCAATAAATCAAGTTTTCTTATTCTGAAAGAAGTTGCTTGAAGTATGCCTTGTGGGTTTGTAAGAAGTGACTGTGCTTTTCATCCAGCCAGACTCTACAGACTGTTGGCTAATAAGAACCACAGCACCATTTAAACCTTCTTATAATTTCTAGTAACTTCCTTCCATCTGCCATCTTTCTTTTAATTTTTCACTTATTGAATACGAGTTTCCAAACAGCACAGACCCAGTCCAGACCTACAGGATCACTTTAGAAGTGAAATTAGATTTGCAACCAGCAAGACAAGCCACTAGAAGTATTATTTCCAGCAGAAAACAAAATTAGGCAGTCTTTTAAAAACAGAGGTGGATAAAGTCCAAGCATAAGTCTGTGCAGCTATCTCATAATCAATGTTTTTCAGTAACAGAACAAAGAATAATAGTCTTTTCTGAAACCTCTTAAAGTGCCTGCAAGTTACTGCAAGAGAGGTCATGCTTACACTGAAGCCTAATTCCTCTGTGTTAACAGATGTTCAGAACAACCCAGTATACATCAATTTAAGTAATTCAAATCCAAATAATCCATTTCAAACCAGCTGCAGCAACAGGGTTTCTGCAATGTCAGCTTGGCCATCAAGTTACTGTGAATCTAACCACCTACTTTTCTTTATCCATTTCTGAGTAATAAATACTCAAAACTACACAAACCAGTGGAAGCCAACATATATCAAAGCCTCTACATCAAGCAAAGCAACATGATTTCAATTAACTTCTACAGACAGTACAAGGTGTTTGAATTGACTTTGTAATACCAAAAACACCTTCCATAACTCGCTGCACATGATGAATATCCAAGGTTCACTCTCACCCTGGCCCTAGGGATAAGATTGTATTTTGAGAGTTTTATGGTGACAGGAAGATGGGGTTTTACAGAGAAGTTACAACAGATTTACTGTGGACATCCGTAAGAAAAAAAACAAGACAAACCAAACAAACAAAAAATAGCAACCCAAACCCAACAACTCCAATCCAAAATAAAAATTTAGACAGATATTAAGATTGTACAATTAAGTGCAGAAGTAAAATGAAAACACTATGAAAGCACACTTAACTTTGTAGCTTCATACATTCAGTACTGGTTTTGGCTAAGATGATAGGTACTGTATTAATAAAGATGAGTAAATTTCTAGCTTAGCATTAATCATTTAAGCTTTTGAAATACAAATCTTCTGAAGGATAATTTTCAATTCTTCACGATATGACATGCAATCAAAATTAACAGTGTATTTACACCCATCATTCTAAAGAATGCTTTAATGCTAGCACACTTGGAATTAAGGCCTTTCAGTAAATACAGGAAGAAGTAACACAAGAGTTGCTGATGGGTTTTATGGCTTGTTTCTAGGCTCAGAAGTCTTGATTAAAGGCAGTTTGTGAAACAAAGTACCACATGTAGCTGGTGGGAAAAGCATAGAGATAATTTAGATAGTTGTCAATATGTTCATTTTTGAGTATTGCCAAATTTTCAAGCATAGTTCTTCCAAATTGTACTATTCATACTTGAATATTACATGCACGCATTAAAATTTTGCTTTGAAATAGACTTTGACCAACGTTTCAAATTACAGATTGCAAGGTATCTTAAATGCTGACTTGGTCAGCATTTTTCTACATCTTCTTCATGACGTCTTTGAAAAAAAAATATTCAGGTCTTGAATTTTGGTCTCAAATATAGGAAACATACATGGTTTAGAAATCTCTCAGATTCAAAGGTCCTATGTGTTCAATGAAATATTTAGATTAGGCATGAGGTCAAAAAACCCAACTTTTTTCTTAAAGAGCTTTTCTCTCAAAAAAAATTATTTTGAAAAAGAACCATTACTAAAGGAAAACGGGTAACATCAGATTTTACTTTTCTAAGAATTGTATCAGTTTTTCAACTCCTGTACTAGTATTCATGTATGCAAGTATAAGGCAATTTATATGCAAAATGCAGAAATTAATACATTTTCAACTGACTCATTTTATAGGCAAATCAGCATTAATTAAACAAGCTAATGTGTGAAAGGCTAGATAAAAATTACACCTTAAAAAACCAAAGCAGATGTTTCAACTTATAGTTTTAATATAGCAATCAAAGAAAATTCCAAATACTGTACAGTGAAGTGTAATATAGTACACTATATACTGTTATAATACACTATTGTTACATTACTGATAAAAAAATCAAATATAATTAGTACAGCAATCACAAGTAGAACAAACCAAACCTTGCTGGATAACAGCCAGTACTGTGAAGATGGTATAGTTTCTATTCTAATTTATTTTTAATTCAACATGTAAAGCACTTACTTTTTAAAAAGATTTTTTTTTCTAAATATATACACTATTTTAATTCCTATTTATACATTTTAAATAGCATTCCCTCCTAAAAGTGCACTCTTTCATTTCTTGGCAATAATCCTCATCAAACATAAAATAACTCTGAAAATACCACTCTTGTTTCAACCTTTTATTGCTCAACCACAGGCATAAGGGCTCAGAGGGAATCCTGCATTCTAAAGATCTTAAGCAACTTCTTCATGAAACTAAACTGATATCCACAAGCAAAACAAAGAAACCACTCCCTATTGTGGCTTTTTTAACAAAAAAGATTAACTTCATATTCATATTATTATTATTTTACAAAAGCATGTAGATTCTGATATTTAAAAATAGGAGCCAAACAAATGTAGAGATAACAGTGGCATCTTCTTAAATCATTCATTTTCCATACAACTCAGATCGAGCATCACTCTCCCAACTGTAAACATACCAAGAATTTTGTTACCTGGCATTTTCAGCGCATTGAAAAAGTAGCAAGCAATTCCACTAACCCTGTGACAATGACAACAGATTCTGCTTTATGAAAGAGTGTAAATCAAGTATTTTGGCCTTGCAGGGTTGTTAGCACACAGCCCTGTGGCACTGCGCCTCTGTGACACTGCTAAAGCACTCTGTCAGAGGCAACGTCTAGCTTGTATTTTGCAGCCAGCACAAGACTAGTAAACTATATGGAATTCACAAAGCCAACACTGCACACAGCTGTTCTGTGATTACAACAGGGAAGACATCCCAAATACACTTCTTTGATTTCATTTGAAAGTCTGCTATTTATTTTCCCTCGCTGAAATGCAAACAATTAAGAGAGAAACAGCACTATCAAAAAGTCAACTAAGCAGCCAGCCATTTGAAGTAGTAAAAGTCTTGGAAAACTGATCTGTTCTCCCAAGTCTTGGAAAACTGATCTGTTCTTCCCATATGCTCATCAGCAATCTAGTTCATTCCCTTTTTTATTTTTGTACTAGGCCTGTATTTCTAGCTATCATCTTTTCTTTGGGTTATACATAGTAAGCCATAGTAACATTTAGGATTTTCTAACAATGTGCCTTCTTTGCCGTGAGACACAGCATAGAAGATCCTTGGCCTTCAGACAAGAAAGTAATCAAAGTGGGTACTCAAAACCACAACCTCTTTCCACAGGCAATTTGGTAGCAAGAATTTGGGTTGGTTGCCTTTACTTTTCAAGAAAAGGGCACCATTCTTGACATTTGAGAAGTCCTACTGACACATCTTCTCACCCACAATGAGCCAAAGTCTTCCCTGCCCTTGTACCCTACCAGCATTTTCCTGACTCTAACAGGGAATTCTAACAAGCACACTGGCGCATCTTGGACAGGCACACAGATTTGTCTCCACTTGCATTTGCACCCACTGCCAGCAACCAAATGAAACATCTGTTCCAACTTACACTTCAGTGTTCTTTATTTCACTTCTCCTGCACAGTCACACATCTCACTGGCACATAGATGAAGTTTAGCTTCACTTGAGAGTATCAGGAGCTATCTATCTTTCTCAAAACCACTGATATTAAATGCATGAAAAAGCTACGTGAGATAAGAACACTGCAAAGAAATATGCATAATATTAATCCCTGTATAATATTAATATCCTGCCTTCCAGAATTCACACCAGCAGATCTTGTGGCTGACACCATTTTACCAGTCCTATGAGACCATCTTCTTTTAGGAACTGGAGGGTTCTGGTCAACACGACTTGAGTGGGCCCGAGATGACACTAATGGTGAGTCAAACAAAGCTATTATCTGTTTCTGTGTCTATTTAGATAAGAAGGAAAATGTCAAATTACTGCTGAAATGGGAAGTGTGTCAAAACTAAACCAAGCCTTCCTCTTTACACAGTAAAAGGCACACAAACTTCTGCAGTCTTACCAGAAAGGCATGAAAGAAGTAAGCATTCTTCCTTGAAATAAGAATGATGGGCAATAAATATTTCAATTTATTTCAAACTTGAAATTCTCTCATATACACTGCTCGCTCATTATTTTTCCAGCCAAGGAAGATTTTCCTAAAGAAAAGGTTAAAACTACCAAAGCATTGGTTACCTGGTCTAAAATGCAAGAGATCCAGGAGATTCCTCCCTCTCAGCCTCTCCCAACTGACATTCTTTCCCAGGAACAAGTCACTGCTATACTTTTTTAACACAAAGCACAAGCCTCTACTCAACATTTTCTATATAGATGTAGCCTTCAGCAAGCTAGACTGATTCATGGGAGACTAAATGTTTTCAGAAGTCATGGCAGGCTTCCAGGTGCTGCATGTGCATCCTGTTTCTCATTGAATAAGCCCTGCCAGTTAATCAGTGCATCAGCAAGGTCAGTTCTGGCAAGCCAATTACTTCATACATTCCAAGTTTGCAAATTGCTAACTTACCGGATAGCAATTTGAGATCTTAACATTTTTCATTTATTTGTGGAAATGTGGTATTTATATTTTCCCTCTAAGTAGTGTATGAAATCATAAAATATTTGTACCATCTACATAAAAAGTTAACCAACAGAGTAATTTTAATTTACTTTGACAAAAGAGAAGGCCTATTCTTTAAGTGACTTGCTTCATTTCAGTTCTACATACAAAAATAAATCCTTCCCCGTGGGACATTTTATCATACTAACGCTTAGAACTGTTTAAGTGATTAGAAATGTAAAAAGTGAGAAGACTCTCCTGAATACAAACATATACAACACAAACCACATTTGTGAACTGGTAAAAACCTACATGTGCACAAACACAGACTTCAGTATTTAAATACTCTTAATTCCTTTGAAGCTGTATTAACATCTTTTCATCCATTCAATGTTATTTTACCATGAGAAGCAGCAACAATAGTGCATTTAAATTACTATGAAGATAGGAAGCAAAGTGCAATATCAGAAACACATTCCACCCTTAGGGAGCAAGCACAATGGCTGCTTCTTAAAAACTAGCACTACAGGTCTGATGAACACACTGCTTAAGTGGATACCAGCTCTATTATCACTGATGCAGGGAAATCTGCATCACAAACTGAAGTGAGGCTGAGAGAGGTGGGTAGTCCTTATAGACACCGAAACAGCATGTATCCCTTGTTCCCACAGAGTAAACAGTGAGCTTCTAAAAGCTCAATTATCACCAAACACTTTAGGATAATGTGTGTTAGAGAGTAATTTCCTTCCAATAAATTGTTAATTTGCTCTTAAGAGGACAGCTGTTATTTTATTTTTGCCATTCTAACCAATGCTAGCAATCTAAGTCTTCTAAAAGAAATGGATTTGCCATTGAACACTTGCTCTTACTTGCAATTGTCAACTTCTCTCCTGTAATTGTCTCAAAAGTTGCACAACCACCTGATCAGTTTGGTATTTGAGAAGAAATGCTACCAAGAGAGCACCAAAATGGTTGTGTTGGCTCAGACAGCCATGCATAACCACACCACATTCAATGCATCTTCATCATATGCTATGTGGCCTTTTTCCTAACTTGCTTTCTAACTGACAATAGGAGAATTTAGACTTCAGTTTACTAAAGTTACACTTATTCTAAGATTTCTGAGAGGAGGATATGAATGAAAAAGTTATTAAATTGGAGAAGTGCCAGCAAGGGTAATTAAAAGCACTGTATATGCTGCATTATCAAATTTATCAGAAGTTTAGTTTCAGTTACTTTTTGAAATGTATGTCTAATTTATAACAAAGGGTATTTTTATTGGAATCAAGTACCTGGGACAGAATTAACTTTGCCATGTTTCTAGTTTTGCCTGTTCTAGCCCTTCCAGTAACCTTAAGTTAGCATGGTAAGAACCTTGCATGGGCTTAAATTTTAAGACTTCTAAGAAATTAAAAATTACAAAGAATTTTCAAGAACCCACATGTACAGCAGATATTCATCTCAGTGCATTTCCTAATAACTAATTTACAGGTAACAGAGCCAGCCTGGGCAGCAGTATGGTAATATTGAAAGCTATTGCCAATCACATGCTTATCATGCACTGAATAAGATGATATAATCTTTGACATACATACAAGATTTAATAACTAATCACTTTGTGTGGCCCAGCCAATAAACATAACATTTGAACAGTAATTTCTTCTACCCTTATTAGATTTTAACCTATCAAGAGTGATCCATTGGCTCAGTTGCATTAGTGATTCCTGCATCTTGACTATCCATCTCCTCAAGCTCCTCAACAGAATTTCCCTTTTGTGCTTTAGACCTTGCAGGGAATGTTGTTCCCACAGAATTCACCATGTTACCATCAGTTGATTCAGTATTCAAGGGTTCAGTACCACTTGGTGCAGAGAATGATTCGGGTAAGGCAGCCTGAAAGCTCCCAGTTTTAGCAGTTGAACTCACTGCCTCTACTTTTCTTTGAGATACATCAACTGATGCTGACTGCTCTGTATTCTGATCCCGCAAATGTCTATCCATTGAAGCCTGAATAGAAGAGACCATTTCCTGCAACTTTTTTCTCTGTGCCTCAATCAAAGTGGGGTCAAGCTGCCTGCTGTCTCTCATTGTCACAACTCCCGGAGCAATTCGAATAAGCTCACTGTTACCAGAAGCAGCTGTGAATACAGAAGGCTCAATTTTAGCAGAAGGACTGAAGTCCGTTTCTGTGCTATGCTTTCTTAAAAGTGGTGTTTCCCTGGCTCTTTGATCATGTTGTTGACTACTAGATGCAGTTCCTAGGGAATGACCCTTTCCTTGAAATGCAGTTATGTTATGTAGCTGTTCAGATTTCTTTTTCACTACTCCACCACTACCCAGCTTCAGTATTCCATGCGAAGGACTTGCTTCCCTGCTTCTTGAAGCAGCTTCTGCTCGCACTTGACTTAAGGCCTCTTTGACCAGCTCTTCAACATCAGGACCAATTGGGAAGTGCCCAGCAGCATCCACACACAGCTCTAGTCTGTCCTCTGCTGCATTGTACACAAAATTTTTACCAGGCAGATGTGGAAAAGTGCAGTGCTTGCCATCAGCCAAACCTATAAAGACAGGAAAAGTTATTCAAAGTGCTAATATATTTTAAGGCATGCTCTGAACACATAGTAATTACTGTACTTAAATTTACTGAATCAAGTATGTAAAACCAAACACTGAAAGTTACTGCTGTGGTAGAAAAAAACGTAGGCTTTTATGCCATACAATAACCACAGCATGCTGCAAAGATGCTGCTGCCTTCTATGATGACTCTGATGAAGAGACAATACAGTACTATTACGAGATAAAATGACCACACCACTACGACTTGCAGTTCTATTCTTGCAGTAATGTAAAACAAGCCAAACCCCATCACTACCACCACCCACACCCCCAAAATCACACAAAACCAAACCATCAAAAATCAAAACCCAAAAACTGACAAGGAGAACATTTCAAAAAACCATCTGGAGAAATACTATTTGAGACTACTTCCATACTAGTCAGAACTGTAGTAGGATTTCTGGTTGCCTAACTGCTGCTAAGCCTGAGGAATTTCAAATTTGCTATTTTGTCTTCTTCTCTGAGAGGAAGTGTTGCTAGATTGACAGAAGTGTTTCAAGCTTATTGTATTTAGTAGTCCTGGATATTATAACTATTAACCTTTACAAAACAAACATAAGGCATAATATTTTTGCTCTACCGTTTGTTTAATTGTCCCACTAGCAATTTGACCAATCTGTAAAAACTGAGAGTTCACTAGATAATTTTAAGTTTTGAAGTTTCTGTGTGCCGAAAATGGACAACATTCATTTTTTTACAGTTTATCATCATAAAACACGAAATAATTCTTTCAACTCTGTCCCATGCAGGCTGTGGTAAAAGCAGTAAGGTATCACTTCAGTGATGGTGGCTTTCTGTGAGTTAAAAGCTATCTGTAGATGAAAACTTGGCTGCAACCCTTCACTTTAGTTCCATCAGCTATGCATGGAGAGCTACAATGAAAACAACACAGTTTAAAAGGTGCCAGGAACAGGTAATTGTTGGGATTTTTCCTCTCCTTCTCAAAATTCTTGAGGAAAACCACCAGAAATTATTCAGAAGGGAAGAAACACAACAAGCAAATTCTATTTCTGTATTACCAAATACAATGCTTTCAAAATGAGTATTCTGGGCAACAATGGAAGAGGTGATTCAAGAATTTGATAAGTTATTAAACTGTTTTCATCCTAATGAACCTACTTATTAATCTCACTCATCCTCCACAGCTTCTGATTCACACATGCACAACTGCAAAGGACCTACAAATGAGATTTCATTCTGAGAGCTTCAGACATGTAGCTCCTTTCTTTATATATCCATGGGAATCAATAACCAAACAGCCAAAATGCAGAACAGAATTTAACCTCAAACACCTACCTGTCTAACCTCGCCTGAAGAACATATTTTAAGTGCATAATTTAGCAGCTCAACTTTCATTTGCAAAAGAGGGAACTGAAACAATTCCTATAATTGACCAAAACTACCTCTGAAAATGCAATCCCAAAATCTCAAAGTAAGACCTTAAACAAGATCTATTAAATCAAGTTTCAATCGATTAACAGTACCTACACTTCACAGACAGCTTTGTTCCCAAGATCCAGTATGATAGGTGCATTATTACATTACTTAAAAGATTACAAATAGGTAAGTAGCTTCTTAAACTGGAAAGATGAGTCAGATTGTTGCATACTGGAATTGCAAAAGTGTACTAATGCTAAAATAGGAATTGTATCTACCAAGACAGTCTGTATTTGAAACTACTGCACTTCTCTGTGTGCAGGCATTTTACACTATTATCTGCTACAGCCTTATTTCTTACACAGTAAGCTGGGGAAAATGGCTTTTAAGTTGAGTGAGTTGAGTTTAAATTAAGTGAGTTGAGTTTAAATTCCTTGGATTCATTTCAGGATTTCAAATCTGGCTAGCCATTGATTGGTCAAAAACACCCTTTCCATCAGGCACTGTTTAGGCTGATTCACTTTCCACAAACAATACACCACTCGTTACTGTACAAGCATAGTAAAAGAAGGAGAACTAAAAGGAAACAGATAGACACTTAGCATGCTAACTCTATTATCAGGCTAATAATTCAGTGAGAGGTAATGGGCATTGAGTATATCACACATTTTAATTTATTTCCAGAAATAAGTAAGATAAAGTTAAGGCTGATAAAACTGCCTAAGAAAAAAATCAAACTGCAAGAAAGCAGCGCAGGGACCATTATAATAGCTGAAACCACAAGAGCTAAACTGTGAATGCAAAGATTTCATCAAGAAAATAAACTCTTGGAGAAAACAACTCCTTACTACTTTCTTCTCTAAAGAAACAGTTGCTATTTTTTGTAGGCAATATTTGCAAAGCCACCTAAAAATCAAATATGCTCTACTTGCTTGGTTATTCTGCACAGAACTCAAGATGCAGCATCCAGCAATTCAAGAAGGGGATGGATAGTTTTGCTTTTTAACAATAATCTTAGGAATATGAAAACCAAATTAACCAACCATTTAAATTTAAAACATGCAGTAGCCTGTATGAAATATCTACTAAGAAGCATAAGAAAGGTAAATTCCTTATCCAGTAAGCATCTTAAAGTAAAGGAATAGGTCCTATGATTTTCTTGTTGTTTGATCTTTACAGGAGAAAAAGATTGAGAATACAAAAAATCAGTTTACTTTTTTTGGTCGTATTGTCATTAAGAATAAAAAAAGAGTTGTTTGTACAATTCAGGAAGTGGAAATTTCAGAAAATAAGGAGGTTTAAGTTCAATGAAATAGGTTTAGGCAGATTTCCTGCTCTTAGTCTGTCTGAGGGAGCATTAGAAGTTCTCCAATATTTAAGAATGAAAATTTACCATAGTAATAGAATAAAAAAAAATTATGCTTACAAGTGACTCAATACCAATTTACAATTTTCAGGATTTGGAAACAGAGGAAGGAAGGAATAACAACAAAACCAAAAAAATACCTGTTGTTTTCTTCATTATGCTGTAGAAGACTCCACCCTGCTGAAACAACTGAGGAAGCCCCTTTGCGTAAGACCAAACATCTTCTCCTGTAAAAATCAAACACAAACATTAAAATTAAACAGTTGTATTTTCATATTATAGACAATGGCTGAAAATGTAACTCCTTAAATCAAAAGCTGAGTCCTCACTCTCTTCTATGCAATTAAGAATTTTAATTTCTATTGCAAATGCACAGAACATGAGCCTGGGACATTGAAACGCTTTTAGAAAAACATACCACTGTCTGCAGGCAAATATCCTAAATGTTCTAGAACAAAAGTTCCCAAATTTGATTTGATCTAAGGTGCAGCTCCTGGTTCTTCGCCAAGCCCTAAACATGAGTCTCCATTCCCCTCGTACCTCTGCTTTCAACATTAAACTAAGAAATTACTAACACACTTCCAAAATTCAAGCACATATCCTTGCTCATTAAAATTTGAATTCTATATCCCTACACCTTCTCAAAAATCAGAGCTCAATTTCACAGCTGCCACACAGTAGACTTAATACTGCAGCTGAGACACAAACATCTACCCAGGCAGCTGCATAGAAGCTGTGTCTGCACCTTGCTTTTCTTGAGAGTTAGAAACAAAATACCAACCATGAGGCCCTGGCAGTCCTGTACTGTACAACCAGCGTTTCTCAACAATGCCAAAAATGGCATTGAAATGTGGCAACTTTAAATGCCATGGAGAGGAAAAAAAAAAACCAAACTAGACTACATAAGGAAAGGAACATAAAGAACAGAAAAATTGGGTTACAGTGATGGAATATCAGTGACCTAACAGCACCTGCCCAGTCATTTCAGATCTGCATTTTGCCTATACCCTTTTCCTTATTTTGCTAACCACTTACCTTCTTCAAAGAAGTGACATGTGCTGTAGCTGTCTAAGCAGTACAAACAGAAAGTTCTGATAGATTCTATGCTCCTGAAGCAGAAACAACTACTGTGCATATACATTTTCAGAAAAAAAATGGTTTTCCCACTTTCCATCAAATATACAAGGAACATATTGATATATTTTAGATAGAAATTGCCCCCTTCTGTAGGGATTGAAATCTCAATAAAAGCATCTCTCAAAATTCTATTAGGATTGGAAACTGTAAATCTTCAACTATAGTTAACTGGTTGTACTACTTGGATAGATAAAGCTGGAATGTGTGAGGCTGTAAAATATAACCCACCAATATATCTTTGCTTGCTGTTATAAGGAAAATAAACAAAAGAGCACAGGAGGCACAGGACTCTGTACACTCCCCTGCTCGTCTGTTCCCCCAGAACTGTCACTCACCTCTCCACTGCAGGCATTACTCAAGCCCCCACCCACTTTACAAAAGTTCAGTGCACATTCACCACATTCTGACTTTGGATGTTTTAAAGACAGGAGACTGATATAATCTGATTAATTTTGAAAACATTCCTTCAAATCATATATGCTCAGGTTCATTGCATTCATTCGCACATCAAGCTCACAAATTCGGTCTTCGTTTCCAAGATGAATATTGAAATAATAAACCAACTACTCTTCTTTCTTATTTTCCATGGTCTACTGAAGGAAGTCTTCTGTCACTGCTACCTGCGTCCTTACTCTCATTGGCAATTTGAAATGCACTTCCCTATACACAGGGTCTCCAGAGCATTGCTGCTGCGCCTCTTCCAAGTCTCCCTGACGGTTTAAACACTGACCACAGGCATCAAAACAACCACTGCACTGACACCTAGCAGAATACAGCCGTCAGTCACTGAAGCCTGAAGAGGCCACAGCCAGCAGGACTCAATACTAAGGACTTCTTTACTGCTGCATTGAGCAATCCATTACAATTTGAAGGATTCTCATTCCACAAGACAACCACTGGACTTAAAGAAGAAGCCCAGTCTTAGAATTACTGCCATTTTCCAAGGAAAGATTCCTTATTTGCTGTGGGCATCATTTTCAAGCCTTGCACAAGGGAAGCATCACTGTTTAAACAGCCTTTTATGCAATACTAACAAGTACTACATGCAGGAAAGCTTGGAGAGCAGGGCTCACAATACAAAAGCATCAGCCACTGAAAGAAATACAAACTAATGACACTGTTTGGATAGACATCTCCCACTGGAAGACAAAAAAGCCCACAGTTACAACTGGACTTTCCCAGATCAGTGTATGACTCAACTAAACTACATGTGAGGTTTGCACATTTTTGTTGTTAGTTGAGTTTTACCGTTTGTTTTGGATTTGTTTGCCATGGTAGCAAGATGTTTATAGGTCACAAGTGTATTTGGATGATCATTTAGTTAGATTAAAAACTCCCTCAAGACACTAAATTTATCAAAGAGATTATACTGTTCCTACTCCAGTACACACTTCCTCAGACCAGACCCCAGTCTCAGAACATTAAGGTACGGGAAGAAATCAAGACTGTCCTACCCACAAACAGGCCTTGATCACTGATACAAGTTAGCCTGCAGCTGCTGCAAGCCCAGGACTGTCACCTCAGACAGCAGAGAGAACACACTAAGCGCAACACAAATAAAAAACTCAATTGATAAACACATGTTATAGGGAAGTTCAGCTGGCTTCAAAGCAAGCTGGTTAATTCCATGAAAATCCTGGTATCATGTAATACATTAAATTTCAACCTGGCTATTTTGACTCCTTGTGTATGGATGAATTCATCAATGAAGAACAAACCAGTCAAAATAAATTCATATCTGGCTTGCACATATTCAGAGTGCCTCTGCAGGGGTGTAATTAAACCTGGTTTAAAATATAATGTTTTAAGTATGTTCATGCAAAATTCCAATTCTTTTAGTAATTTCCCTACAGAATTCTGCATTTTGAGCTAAAAAAAAGAAGAGAAATCTTTACAAAAAATCATGCATAATATCTTAATTGGCGCAGAAATTACAGTATTTAATTTCCCAGGGCATTTTTAAAAATTATATACAGAAAAACTTAAGAACGTGATCTAAAATTTTAATAAGCAGCTGAGACCAGAAAAGAAAAATTCTAGTAGCTGAAATAAGAAAAATACTTCTTCAGCCTACAGGAGACTCTTTATGAAAGAAAATGTTTTAAGCAATTATGGATGTTTGAAGACACACTTCCACTAAGGGCACTGGGGAAAAGAAAAGTGTGTCTAGCCCAATGAGCTATCTCAACAGCATCTTCCCTCTACACATTCTAATCTCACTGTATTATAGGAATGTTTTTAGCAGAACAAAGTTACAAAGCTGGCTCTCAGGCCTTTGCAGCAGTTTTTAGCAGTACAAAAATGCTGTTGAGAAAAACTAAGGCTTCTTGTCTCAAAAAGGCTGAATATGCCACCTTGAGGAATTGCCACCCTTAAGAAAGTGCAAGGATTTAAAAAGTTTGTTAATCTGTTGAAAAATCACAATTGTGAACAGTCTAGTAACTAGATTTCTCTCACAAGTATTTTTAAAAGAAAATGAAGACCCAATGAGAAAAGTGATGACACAATAACAGCATCTTATTCAGTAGTTGCATAAGGCTTTTTAACTAGTTGGTTTATTACTTGCTGCTGCTTTTACTCCTATTAGTAATGCACTATGGATGCAGCCAGAGAAGTGTGGGATAAATTCTCTTCTGACCAGTGCTCTTAAAGCAGAATCTGACAGTAGTGACAGCAAAGACAAAAAGCCATTCTTGCATACAAGATCAGCTCACAGTTTATGGATAAGCACCTGTGGAATAGTAACACACCTTAATGCTTAAGTACACCAAGGTATTTTTAAAGCATGCCAAAGATTTTTGAAGTCAGTAACTATACTTCAAGCAGTATTTACTGCAGACAGGAAATCATTCTTTCAAGCTTCATGTAAAAGTTAAGACAACTTTTAAACCTAACTTTTTCCTGCACTTTGGAACTGGGGTGTAAATGTCAGTGTGATGAGGGGAGTAGTGATTCAGCACACTATCTTGTAAAAGACACAGGAGTAAACAATCACCCTTGGAAAAGAATCAAAGTTCTGCTTGATGAACTTCTGACATAGCACTCTGTGATTACGTAATTGTTTCGTTTCTGAAACATCACATGCTTTAGCCACACCAAATCCCTCCAGCAAAAGAAGGCTCCCACAAAAAAAGCTGTAAACATGACTATTCAACTGGTGCGTAGAGCTGAATGTATGATAATTACAGTTCTACTTCCTGCCAGAAAGCAACAAGAACTGTGAAACCTGATGAGCAAAACACACAAACAGGGGTCCAAGTCTCCCGAGTTCAAAAAGGAAAATAAAAAACACAGGCACCTGAGAAAAGTCCTTTTGTCTTGAATTATTCACAGTCAGATTTACATGACTGATGATTTGTAAGTATAGCTTTGCAACCTTATGTCTGACCTCTGGAATTCAGATCCATGTTTAGATTCTTTCAGTTTCCCCTCTTTATATTCTGAAATAGTACTTTTCTTAAATCTTTAAAAAGATCAGATCTTCATTTAAAACTAATGGATTACTCAAGGAGAAAATGTCAGGTTGATATGCTTAAACCAAGACAGCTCCCTGTGGGGCCAAATGTCAGGATTTCCTCCTACTACAAAGGTGAAAATTTGTTCCTCAAACTTCCAATGAGCAGACACTCAGCATCCCCTTCTCACCCCTGCTCTGAATTTATTTCCTGAAACCTGAAGGAGATACAGGAAAAAAAAGTCTGTAGCTTTCACACATACACTTCCAATGCGTGCCTAATGAGAGGCAGCAAAAACAGAGAGACAGGACAGCAGAGGCAATGCAATCACCTATAAACAGCAATTTTTAAAAGAGGACTTTATAGCAAAGGATATCTCATATACCTTATTTATACATTTCTAAAAGTCACTGACAGCATATTAAATGTTCTTCTAATAAAGGAATAAGGGATTTTTTTTCAGCTACAAGATTAGGCATGATTTAAGAAAAAGGGAAATGTGTATGTAACTACAGTTTGCAACATGTTATCTCCTACTTAAAAACACAATTTTGAAGAATAACACGAAGCTAGCCTTACCCATGAGCGTTGCCAGAAGACAGAGTGAATACATCTCCTTGTCGACTTGCTCTTGCAGATCCTTCGATGAGATCTTACTGGTCACAGCAATATCTTCATGCTTCACAGCATGGGCTGAGTGAGCTGAGGCAGCCTGCCTGCCTTCCTCCTTGCCCTTCAGAATTTCTATGGCAATCCTGTCACCGTGCTGCAAAGGAACAGGCTCGTTTTCCATGCCTTCTTTGGGAGGCAGAAGCTCTTTTGGAGGAAAGCCGTAGCGAATACATTGCAAATACGGGGGAATATTAAATTCCCTCGCTATGCTTTCCTGGAGCTCCAAGAAGGTGGTAGTGCACTTCAAGGTAAGCATTGACTGCCTCCCGTCGTTGGTGGTTATTCGAATCTTCTTTTCTTTTGCAGATGTTGGAGAGTAGGGGGTTTTGGTGGGTGTAGCGGGTGCAGACGAGGGCCCCTCACGAACAGCCCCAGGGGAAGCAGTCCTGGGCTGCCCTTTATGCTCTTGTTTCAATTTTTCGCTTTTCCGTTTCTGCATTACGGAAGCCTGGTCCGCAATGTTCTGCTGAATAGTTCTTTCAGCCTTGCTCATATTCAACTCCTCCTTGTGCAAAGTTTTAGTCTTCTGTCCGGTCAAAATGATTTTGGTTGGAAGTTGCGACTCTACCTCTTGTCCTTGCTGTACATCATCAGCTCTTTGGGCGTGAGCACCATCGATATTTACAGGGGTATAATCATCAGGGTTCTTTTTGGCAGTTTGGTGCAGTATTGTGTTGACAACTTTCTGCACAAGAATCTCGCTACCAAATTCACCGGGGAAGTGCTTGGTAACAAGTTTCATGGCGACATCATACACGTTGCTGTTCAAAGAGGTGTCACTTTCATACTGGAACCAGTAGACAGTCTCTCTCACCACTCTTCCACCCCACTCTAGAGTTATAGGAAAAGCTTCAGGCAGATTGTCATACTCTTTACCTTCCCAGTAATGCTTGAATCCACAGCCACATTTGCCACCTGAAGACCTGGTATTAGTTCTGTCTCCATCAATATACAAAACAGACCCATCTTCTCGGACACGACGCATTAAGTTACCGTGGCACCAGTTACAAACAGTCAAATTACTCAGGCCATAGTCTGGTACCAGCACATCCTTCACAGGGTTGTAAGAACACACCAAACTGTTCAGGGGAAAACTGTAATTTTTGTCAGGCCTTAGCTGGCCATGAGTACTTTTTGCCAGGTTATACAGCTTCCCCCCAGGAGCCAGCCACTCTGGGGGAACGTGATGCTCTGAAAGAGCCCCACAGATGAGGCACCTGTGAAGGCGGTTGTCCATCACTGCTTTTTTGGCAGCTGCAGTGACCTCTTCGGGCTGGACCCCTATTACACCAGTCCTTCTGTAGAAATACTGATGCACATCAGCTACAAGACTGGGGTGGATACCGTGTTTACTCATGAAAACCTCCTCCATTGCAGCAACAAGCCTCATCAAGTACTTATCCTGCAAACTTCTGTCTCCTCCAATAATACAACCACCATCCTCCTCTAACATGATGTATTTTTTGATGAGGTCTTGAGGAACTCCCCAGGCTTTAGGAAGCAGCTTCCTAGGCAGCTTAGGTAAAGCAGCACCTTTTATTCCAACCAAAGGAATATAATGGTTACGTCCTGAGCTACTCCACGCAATACAGATCGGCTTGTTCAACATGCCATCTTTCCCCATGCATTTTTCCAGAGGTATCAGACCAGGGAGGAATGTTGCTGAATAATCTCCAGAGCTTCGCATTCCACTCAAGGAGTCTAACAGGATGATAGGCCGGTGAAGCACATTGGCCAGACCAAAGATGTGAATATTCCTAAGGCCCATTGGCACACCTTCTGGAGGAACAAACAAAGGGTCACATTCATTGATAATATCCTCCCACTCTGCAGCATCAATAAAGTCATGGAAAAGTGCCTTGTAGTGGCTTAGATTCTCCTCAAAATGCTTCTTTAGATTCTCTCGGAGAGCATGCCAGAACAGTTCCCTGCCAACAAGCGCACGTGAGACTGCATGGACAAGGCAGTGGCCATCTCCATCCACGTGGACAGGAATGAGGCACTCTTGACTGTTGTTGGCCTTCTTGATGTCCTCCAGGGTGTCGTGCAGGTAGATGAGGCTGCCGGAGCGGTCCTTCCCGTAACCCATGGTTTCGACGTGCTCCGGCTCGATGAGGAAGGCGCGGTCGCCCAGGAGGGAGCAGTCAAAGATGTCTCCCTGATTCATCTCCGTGAGGAGCTTGGCTTTGCCAGTCTGCTTGTCCATCCCATAGCGGGCCAGGATGGGGGCCAGGAGCTTGCAGTGGTAGTTGGAGAGGCCGTGGACTTTGACGAGCTCCGTGTTCCTGCGGGGCGGGCCGGCGCCGCTGACGCCCAGCAGCGCGTTCCGCAGCAGGTTGTGCAGCACCAGGTCGGGGTCCGTCACCTCCTCCACGGCCAGCAGCTGCCGCTGCTCGTGGCGCCGCCCGCAGTCCGTGCACTCGATGCTGCCGCTGCCCTGCGGCCCGTGCGCCGGGAAGAACAGCCGCGCCTGGCATTTGGGATCGGGGCAGGTGCCCGAGAAGATGCGCCGGTCTCGCTTCTTGGAGACGGACGGAGGCGGCGGCTGCGGCTGCTGCTGAGGGGACGGCGGCGGCGGCTGCTGGGGCTGGGACATCGCTCCGCTCCTCTCCGCCCGGGCTTCACCCGCACCCGCTCCTCCGCCGCCCTCACAGGCGCATTCCCTGCGCGCCGACAACGACCGCCGCCTCTGAGACGCCGCCGGTGCCGGTGCTGCCCGTGCGGTACCGAGCGCCGCCCGCCGCCCCCCGCCCGACGCGGAAGCCGCCGCCGCTCTCACCGCCCCTCGGCCGCCTCAGTGCCCGCAGCGCCGCGGCCTCGCGCACTTCCACGCCGGCGGCGCACGCGCGGCGCTGCAGGGGCGGATGGGAGCGATAGTTTCGTTCGCCGCCAAGACCCGATGTAGGGAAGGGATGTGCGTGCCACGGGGAGACTACAGAGACCGTGATGCCATGCGGCGGAGAGTGGGAGGGCGGGGGAGGGGCGAGCCCCGGCGGGGTTGCTGGGAAGCGTAGTCCGCGGGCGGGCGGGCCGAGAGGGACGGGCAGGGCGGTCGGCGGCGCTTGTTGCGCTTCCTGCGGGAGCGCTGGGGGTGGCAGCAGGGTGTGAGGTGACAGTCCACATGTACATTCCTGCCCTGTCTCGCTCGGATGTTGGTCTGAGGTGACACCCCACGTGTATATTCTCCCTCCGTGCCCCTCGGGTGCTGGTTTGAGGCGACAATCTACGTATTGCCTCCTCTGCCCCCCTCGGGGGTGGCTCCGAGGTGACACCCCGCGTGTACATCCCTCCTCTGCCGCCTCGCCCTCCGCCCGCTCACGCCCCGCAGGAGCACCGGGCGAGGCTCCCTCCCGTGTCACCTGTGGCCCTGGACAGGCTCGAGGGGCGGGAGGCTGCTCAGCTCCAACAGGCTGCTGCCGGCGAGGGGCTGACAGGAAGGGACGGGGCGGGGGCCGGCCCCAGCCTTCCCCTCAGCAGTGCCGCTGAAGGGGAACCCGAGGGCCCCCGAGGGCTCCCCGGGCACGGGGGTTTCCAAAAGCACGGCAAGCAGCGTGTCCTGCCAGGCAGCGTGCCCTGCCAGGCAGCATTGCCTGCAGCCGCGGGCACTCGGGCTCTGAGCCCGGCTCTGCCCCGAGAGCCTCCGCAGGCAGGCCCGGGCGGCGGCGGCCGGGCTGCGCTGCCCTCGGAGCTCCTCGGCTGCTGGAGCTCAGCACACCCTCGCCGGCGTTTCGATTCCCGAGAAGCCTTGCCGGGCGGCTTGTCCGGGGGTGAGCTATCTGAGCGGAGGTGTTCCCCGGCTGCCGGCTGCTGATAGCGACAAAACAAGGCTCAAGGAGACGCGAGAGCAGGCTGTCAACGCGAGTGAGCCCTCCAGCTGGTGCCACGTAAGGAGATAATGAGGGAACGGAGCTGGCGTTTACGTTATCTCCAGTGGCCGTCTGAAACGATACTTTTGCCAAAATGAAATGGAATAATGTTCACAACTTCCAGCCTAATTGCAGGGCTGGCAGCGTATTCATGGGGAGAACTCAAGGAGGGATACCGTCAGCGAACGGAGGAGTTAAGCTCTCTGAAAGCTATTCCAGAGAAATATTTATCCTTAAATTAAGGAAAACAAAAGCTGAATGTCGGAGGACAAGGTGGGACCTCACAGTGTATTTCCAAGTACCGGTGACCTATCCCTATGAACACAAGGGCAAAAAAAAAAAAAAAAAAAAAAGACCATTTCCTCCCTCCTTCTCCATCACCCTTGATGTACCAAACTAACACCTGGAATTTACATCCCAAGGCCTCACCTATTCTATAGTCACTCGAATGATCTAAAATTAGAATAAAAATCATAGAGATTGTATCAGAGAAATAGTATTGTGCTTGTGCTTTCCAATACAAAGGGATTGAAAATTTTCATTTTCATTAATCCTTGAAAAATAATTTATGCATCTGACATTTAAATTATAAAGATTCAGATGATTAATACATACAGGGGGAAAAAAAATCTGTTTCTGTGCTTTATCACAGGCTTAAGGAAAAAAATGGCTCCGGGCCTGGCCCTGTGACAGACTGAGCACTGCCACCTTCCAGTGACAGCAGCTGAGCTGTGCATGCTCATTCCCTTTCAGTTTCAGTAATTTGTCAAGCACAGAAAATATGTGCGCGCGTGTGTGTAAATGTATGCATTCCGCAGTGTAATTTTTTATCTGATCTTTTAAAATATGTGGCAGGTTTGAAGAAGAGAAGATTAAATTTATGAGACAGATTTTCATTCTTGCCTGCTACTAATACTTTTTAATGTGTATGACAGTAAGGTAGCAGCATCACCAGCTCCACAATCCTGCCAATGTGCCTTGTACTTGGGGATAAATCAGCAGTCTGTGCCCATTCATTCCTTAGTCTCCCCTTCATAAGTAGCGGGAACGCAGTAAAAATGCAAATAGGGAAGCCTCTGTCCTCTGTGAAACTGTGTGGCAGCTACTGAGAATGGGCACCATTCAGGGCATCGTCCGGTGACAATCCTGTGCTAACCCGGCCTGCATTTTGAAGAAATGTCAAAAGAATTTTTCGCTGGCCTCTGGAGCAATCCAGTTTTTCACATATGGGAAAGAAACACTTCTGTTACCATTTAATAGTACTTTGTAGTCAATAATAGAGAGCACCCCGATGAAATAATTCACTTGTACTGTCAAAGCCAATGGAACTTATGATGTTTTGTTTACTTCTCCAACCAGATGTTTTTTATGAAAGCACTCTGACTGTAAAGTCAAAATCATTTCTCCTTTCTATTCCTTACATTAATTTCACTGATAAATTCTATTCAGTAGAGGAATCTATCTTTTATGGTGGCTTGACCCTAATTAACATGGATGTTTTTGATTAATGACATTTATAAGTTTTCCAGCTATATGCAGACTTATGATCATGATTGATTGACCAAGCAATTTCTGCAACAATAAACTTTCATTACAGAATCTTTGATAAAAATCACAATTCTCTGGCAAACTAATAATTTATGGAAATTAAATGCATCTTTATTTACAAGCTTTATACACTGTATCTGGCAAACAGGATAAGGAAGTTCTGTGTTGTAACACTGAATACAGATTACACAAGTAACTAAATCTTTAAGCAGTCTTAAAGGAAAATTCAGGAAACACAGTGTCTGCCTGGTTGGTAAGTACCCTGCAGAGTGTAGCAATGAGTCCTATCAGAGAACATGGCAAGAGCCACGCTATTTTCACAGGCAAACAACAACATCACAGTCAAGAAAGGAGGATTGAAGATCACACTGATTACAAAGTTAAGTCTATTTGTAATGGGTCAGAAGAGTGATTAATTGTCAGCAACAGGACATACCTGAACTCGTGCCACTTTGTTGATGAGAACCAAGCACTGACAGTCAAAGTACCAGGCATTCATTTCAGGCCCAGGATGGAAGATGTAAAAATTTCAGTTTGATTTCACCCAGTGGTATTCTGTCTCTTCTTTGTCATTTACCCTCAGGAAATGGGTCATTCCCAGGTCAAAGCAATTATTTTTCAGAGGCACTTGTTTCTTTGGAAGAGCAATGACAGAAGTTTCCAGCTAAACAGAAACAATAGGCTTGTGTAGCATGCCAAAGAACAGATCATGATAAACTAGAAGATGGTCTGTGTTGTCAAGAATTGAATGTTATTATCAGCCTTCAGCTGCACCTCAACATGCTCTTCAGAAAGGATAGCTAAAATCTGGTGTTTTCTTCATTGAAGCCCTTGCAGAGCTGATCCTGCCTAGCCTGCAAGACTAGCAGTTTAGCCTGACCTGGCTCTGAAAGATCTCTATATGTACACTCAAGAAAAAAGGAGAGAGAAAACAAGTGTGAGCTAGAGGGAAGAGGGCAATATCATCACACCCCACAATGAATGCAACATTTTTTTATTTAGATGTGACAACCTAGCATCTAAAAAGCATTTGTAGATCCACAACTGGATAGTACTTATGATATCATAAGGCCTCTTTACTTCTTGCTCCTGTTTAGCCAATTTTGGCACTCACTTCCTGACCACTGCTGAACTCTGTATCTTATTTTGCCCAGCACCCAAGCAGGCGTTGTGAAAAGCCCAAGCGCTCACCACCATGCTACCTGCAGAATTCCAGAGGGGTGTTGGTCACAAGCCTCCTCATCTCCTGGTCCGCAGAGGCAGCGTTCAGCCCAGCAGTGTTCTGGAAGGACAGGAATGACCACTGAGCAACTTTGGCTTTCATGAACCTTTGGGTTAATTAATAGTTAGTCAATGGCAGTTAGAAAGCAGCACCTGACTTATCCTGGGGAGCTGGGCTGGTAACTCGTGTCCTGGATACAGCCAACTGAATAACTTCCATATCCCTCTTCTACTGGCTTCCAATGACCTCCAAAATTAAAAAATGTTTTCCTTCAGTGCTTTCACAGAGTCAGAGCTTGAACTGCTGCCATTGCACCAGGTTCAGCAACTCACACCACTATTAGATGTTCTCTGTTAACACTGATGTCATTCCTACACGAGACCAAATTTGGGCTGCTCGAAGCTGGAATGTGTGTTAGCAAAAAATGAATGTGTTAGGAAGACAATATTAAAAGTGAAATACTGGGCAGAGCTTCCAGTACTAATTACAACCATTCAGATAACCTGCTCAAAGGCTTTGCTGCAGCAAAATCAATGTTCCCAGTGATGGTTCAGGTATAGCCTAGTCCAGTGAGAACAGCTCGACAGCTGATTCTGATACTGGGTCAATCTCAGCATCCGAGACAAGATGCTCAGCACTGGTTTGGGTTTGTTTACCTATGCTTCCCTTTTGTTTCTTGGCTCAAAATCCAGTTCTGAGGCCCTATCTTGAAAACATTTCAAATTGATTTCACATGCAAACTCCTCTGCAAAGTTAAGGCCCCACATTTTTTTGCTCTAAACATCACTTTGCAAATTGATGTCAGCACAACTGGCAAACAAAATGGATTCATCAGGACTGTCAGTGTTCAGGAACTGTCAATAGAAAATCAATCTTTAGGGCAGTAGACCGTTATAAAAAAGGAGAATGTACGTGTTAATAGCTTAGATGTGTAACCCGATTATATGGAAGCCTCAATGGCAATTACTGTGAATGTTTATCTGCTTTCCATAGTGCTCTGTCAAATACAAATTGAATGGTACAATCCCATTACACTAAAAGATAAATGCCTCAAAATAAAATAGGTTGAGCACCTAACACACTCACTGCCCTATTGATTTGTATGTTCACAGTGTATGCATTCACTGATCTCATCAGCTGTTAAAGGTTTACTTAAATCTGTACAACAATCCCATGTATTTAAGCATCCCAATTAACTGTCTGGTTCTAAGTGAGATTGTCTCTGCAAATACCCAGTTTAAAGAATGAACAGCATTTCCAGTACAGAAGAATTGCCAAGTCAAGGATATAAATGAGGGACAAAGACATCAAATGCTTCTTGTAGAGAGCACACAGCAATGACGCCTGGCTTGCGATTATGCTTCAAGTTTGGAAGTATTTAACAGGTTGAGAGCCTGTGTTTTTCAGAGTAGAAGACAGAAGAAAAAACCTGATACAAAATGGCAAAATGGTGGGAGTGGATCAACAAGCTGAAAAAAAAAAAAAAAGAAAAACAAACAAATTCACTATAGCCCTAAATTTTCTCCTGAGGGTTTTTAAACTAGATATTATAAGACTTCAAACTGAAACTAGATGAACCATTCCAACTGGTTTCCTGCCCTGTTCTTTGGCAACTAAAACTGAGCATAATACCCTACCTTCCAACATGCACAAACAGCCTTACCAGCAGTAGCCAAAGGTTCTAATAGTTTCTAGTTTTCTGATAGCTCAGAAGGTTCTCGGTCCTTTATACACCTATAAAGGTCTAAACTACAGCTCTTGTGTTCATTAATTCATTGCAGTTCACTAATAACCTTCCAGTAAGTGGCATCCTCTACCACACTTCCTTGTCTTGGATGTGATTTCTAAGTACTGAAATAAGTGTAAAGGAGGTTTGTAAAACTAAAGAAACAGGTGCCTACTACTGGGCAGGAATTTCTTTGAAGAACAGTTTTTTCTTGCACCTGATGTAAAACCACTGACAGTAACAATGAAGATGTACCATCCATTACAAAAAAAAAAAAAAAAAAAAGTAACATCTTTTTTACTTTTTTACTTTTTTGTCTTTGAGAAGTATTTTCCCGCTATAAACTCATTGGCTTCTATAGTGGAAAATGCATAAAGTGACTTTTAATTAACTCTTGTCCTTCGCTAATTTTATCAGAAAAAACAAAACCAAAACCAAAAACCCCCTAAAAAACCCAAACCAAACAAACAAAAAACCCAAACAACAACAAAAAAAAATCCCACCAAATTGCTTTTGGGGACTTTGCCATTTCTGGTCTATATAAATTATTTCCATAAAACTATGGATGGTGTTTATCTCTTTCCGTTCAACACTGGTAGTCCGAAGCCAAAGCTGCACGCCAAGACTCCCGCGGGAGGGACGGTGCCTTCCCCGGCGCTGCTGTGCTGGTTGGGCTCCGGCAGTAGGTGTCAGCAGAAGCTCACCGAGGGAACCTTCCCATCATCCCGGGAAGGGCCGCGCTACACGGATGCGACACCAGTGCTGTAAGACAGCACTGCTTTGTCACTCTGCTGCCTTTTTTCTGACCGGCCAAATCACGAAAAGCAGCGGGTCCAGCTGCTGAACGTCCTACGTGGTTGTACACCGCAGCAAACAAGCAGGTGGAGCTTCGCTTGCGCGCTGATCATTCATTTGCGTAGCAAGCGGGGCGGGTCACAAGACAGGTGCTGGTCTCGGAGAACATTTTGTGCTGGAGAATGACAGGACACCGTGATTTGCACACTGAGAACGCGAGTGCCTGTTCTGAGGTCCGGAACTCCTCAGGCGAGTGGACCGAGTAACTGCAGAGGAAAGATCCTCCTTGTGGTGTGACTTTACTATAGAGCACTGCATAAGGACGATTCGGGGGATAAAATTTTAAGGAGAGTTTTTTCAAATTAAGGGCAAGCTCACTGCTCAGACTAAGAGCTATCTGCAGGTACAGCAGGAGAAAGCTCATTCACAGGTAGAAAGTTTGAGAGAGATTCTGTTGATACAGAGTATGTCAGGCATCCTATGGGGAAGGCTTCCTAGAGTTAAATCAGAGCAAATCTAGATGAGTAAAATAAAGTGTCAAACAAGTTGCACAGCTTGATGAAATAACAAGAGAGTGAAAGAAAGACAACTTCGATACAGCATCTTTGGAACTCTTCACATTTCTAGATAATATTGAATGTGAAGGAAGTAGAAATCAAAAATCATTCAGAAAAAAATCTGAGGTTACATGTTCCCAAGCCACCTCGATCCAAGACACAGTAAAGTGAATAAAAATCACTTCAGGTAAACAATGACCTTGACTCCAAAACTCAAAAAAAAAACCCACATGGCAAAAATATCCAATAAATCCAATTACCAAATAGAAAGCAGGATGGGGGAAAAAAAATCCAGTGATGCCAAAGCAGAAAGTAAGATGTAATAAAGGGGGTATAAGGAGAACACTGCAAGTGCATTATTTCTGTTGGGAATGTTTGACAATGCCAGCCCACCTATTTCCTCTCAGTGAGGGCAGAGTACATACAGGAGAAGAAGAGATAGCTGTCTGATCTTGGCATTTGTGAGTTTTGGTATCCTCTCACACTGCACTTTACAATCAAGCTGGCAGAAAATGTACTGATCCGGTACTGCTGTGCTAGATAGAAAAGCCATGATTATAGCAAACTTACGTAACCACAGCATATGCAGAGCAGCTGGTCACTACCAAATTGTAAAACCATATCAAAATGAGGTTATGCAGGCATCTGTCCTCAGTCTGTTCATTAATTACATGCAAGATTATACTTATCAAACTTGTGGGAAACACCGAGCTGGAAAGAGTTGCAAGCACTTTGAGGGAGAACCGTATAGTTTAAAATTCTCTTGACAAGATAGTGAAATAAATAAGATTAAAAATCAGCATATATAATATTTTATTCTCACTTATAATCACAGGATAAAGGAGTACATTTATTAGAAACATTTTTCAGAAAGGATCAGGGCATGCAGTGAATCACAAACTGATTGTGAGTCAGCCACGTCATATCGTTATGAAAAAGCAAAGCTTTTTAAAGGATTCAGTGAATGAGTGTCACAGGGATACAAAAGGATCAACATGGCAACTTGCAGCAAGCACAGTGTGCGTTAGTACCTCATTTCAAGAAACCTGAGAACCAACAGGGAAAGGTCTAAGCTAAATCAACAATAAAATAATCATGGTCTAGAAAAAATAAGGTTGAGAGAAAGAATGGATGTCGTCATGTAAGCATGCAAGAGCAAGGTAACTGAGGCATGTAACACACAAACTGTGTTTTAAGATCTCAGTAAAGAATCATGCTACAGACATAGAAAAAATCAGAAAAATATGTTAGAGATAATATGGCTTAATGAAAAATAGTCTGCTTTATTGTGAGATTTGCAGGGGTCCCAAGACGAAGAAAGAGAATCTTGAAGACGAAGAAATCCCAAGACGAAGAAAGAATCTTGACTCCATGTTTCAGAAAGTTGATTTATTATTTTGTGATACATATTATATTAAAATGCTATATTAAAACTATACTGAAAAAATAAAGAAAAAAAATTTATCAGAAAGCGAGGCAAGAATAGAAAAAAAGAATAACAAAAGCTCGAGACTGACCAAAGAGTCTGACCCAGCTGCATCCTTGATTGGTTATTAAGTAGAAACACCTAACATGGACCAACCACCAATGCACCAGTTGCATTCCACAGCAGCAGATAGTTTTTGTTTACATTTCTTTCCTGAGGCTCCTCAGCTTCTCAGGAGAAGAAAATCCTAGCAAAGCATTTTCAGAAAAATGTTGTGGTGACACTGCTGTAGTCACAACCCTTTCCTAGTTTTCTATTTGTGAATATGATTGATAAATCCACTCCTCTGATGCTAAGCTTTGTTCACCTCCTGTTTACACCACGAGTAGCCAGCCCAGCACTCAAGGTGAAATTTGGGGAGTGCTCCTGACAAAGACAAACAAAAACATGCCACATTGAAAAGCAGAAAAAAAGCAAAATGATAGTTTGAGAAAAAGAAACTGAGAGATGACCTTCCGATATGTGGGTTAGCAGAGCTGAAAGATCTAGCTAGTGCTACAGTAACCTACAAAGAATATTTGACCGAAGCTGTTACCCCTCCAAGAGCATTATTCCCAACTCGGCTCTTCCAAAGCACTTCACTGGCTCTCTGTAGTGCGGGGAGAAAGAAATGCATGTGGAACCTCTGATACAGGGAGACACCTAAGCAGTCTGGCAGAGTGGGAAACACCAGCTCCTCAGAAAGGGAATCCCAACAATCCCTGGTCCTTGTTGCACGATACCAGACCCCTCAAAGAAGGCCTTCTGCAGGTAAACCTACTACAGTTGCCAGAATAAAACAGAGAAGAAAATAGAGGATTATGTAACTGCACCCAAAACATTGTCCTTCGAGTCTAGGTGTAGGAAAGACAAATCTTTAGGAACAGATAGGATCTGAGAATTCTCTGAAGTGCAGAACCATTTTTACCACTGGTTTAATATTGATTTAGGTTTATCTAATCCCTACTTTAATTATTATGCCTTGATCACTCCCTAGACTCCAGACTCTTCCCAAAAAGACTTTTTGTAAGCAGCCATCTCCTATAGTATGCCAAAGCATTTCTCATAAACTTCCAGCAGTTCCCACCAACAAATAAGCTACCTCAGATGCAGAAAGCTACTGGTGTTTGAAATATGCTCCACTGACAGCAGATCCATGGACTGTTGGTCAGAACACCTGGGACACTTGCTGGGTCTTTCCTGCTGGAGCTCTGCAAAAGTTGATTACAAAATGGATGCTTTTAGACTAGAGTTACAGCACACTGAAGACCCCAGGGTATAGTAGATATCTCTTACTCACTTGCAGAGTTCAACTACCCTTTCATTGTATGGCCACTAAATTTAACTATGCTTGTGTCTGTATGCAAGATTAAAAAAAAAAAAAAAGTTACTTCAGTTCTTTTCCATTTGCCCCCACGGTAGAGATGTCATCCATTTCCTTAGTCTGGTTGCATTTGAATTGCATTACAGGGCAGAAAAGTTCATCAAACAGAAGACAGTAAAGATAAGAAAGCAGAACAACAAAACCAAAGGAAAACAAAAATTTTATTTCATTTTTAAGTTGTATTCTTGCTATCAGCAAAACTGGAAAACTGCCTGTTAATGATGGGTAAGCATTGAGTAACAACACTTCCAGTTGACACATATATAAAAGAATTCACATATAGAAACTTTAGTAACCCTTCCACTTCACTTGGAAATGGATTACAGCTTTCTTACAGTCTTATAATCTTGCCCACTCAAAGGGCTTATTCTCTTCTTTTAAAGGTTTTAGACCCTAACTCTGTATTAATACAGATAGGAACACCTCCATGAATTTGTGGTAGGTTTTGAGATTTTGTATATGTGAAAGCTATTGACTCATTGTTGCTACTTCCTGATAACTCATGGGAAACACATGAGGCCGGGGTTTTCATGTTCCCCAAAACAGCAACCACAGCTAGGATGGAAAGGAAAAAAGGAGAAGAAACAAAAAGACCATTTCATTAAATAAATTTTTTTCTAAGCAGGATATTTTCTTGAACTGAAACTTGGGTAAGTTAATTCAATTTAATCTTCTTGGAAACTTACATGGTTATATCACATGACACTTTTTTTTTTCCCCCTATACCACTAAGATTTAATCCTAATTCCCTTTTATACAACTGTGTTAAGAAGCAAAAGTAGACTTAGGGTTTGAGTTAGGACCTCTAACTTATCATCTGCTTAATTTTTACAGTTTGCATTGAGTAAGATGATTCTATGTCCTCTCATGTTTTGTTTGCTGTAATCTTTGGATTTCTATTTGGAGGTATCTTGATATAACAATTATGTTTCACCTTTGCAATACATACCATACTGCCCTTTTTTCTTGTATCTTTTTGTAGAGAAATAGCTTCTAATTCTTGGCTGGATGTTTAAGAGTTGTTATTTAATATATTTTAAATAAATAGTTTAAAATTTAAAAACTATTTTAAATTTTTAAATAATTTTAAAGAGCTGTTTACAGACTTGAATAACATACTGTCTTCCATTATTTTAGCTAATTGTGCTTGCGGAGGTTGACTCTTAGATGCTGTAGCCAACATCACTGATGTTTCATATGATAAATAGTTCACAGCAGCAGGGATCCTGAATGCAAAAAACATGCTCTGCTTTGTATGCAAAAATTTAACAGGATTGTGGTGTGCATGGGATGGGTGTTACAGTGCATCCAGCAACAAAAGCTGAAGGGCAGCTAACCTTCTGGTCTAACTAACTTTGAACCTTCCAGAGAACACACTAAAGTATGAAATAGCAACACAATATGTCACAACAGTTGAGTAAGAGGATATGATTGAGGAATAACAAATTTTGGTTTTGGAAGAACAGAAAGAAAATACAGTGTGATTACTACCTACCTAGACAGAGGATATGATGCTTAATTGCACACCTCTCACCATTCCAGGGAAAGAACTGTACTTACTCACTTGAAAGCCACCCCTAGTTAGGGGAAAAGCAACAGTGCTTACACGTCCTGAAATATCACCCAAAAACTTGGCAACATTTTGCACCAATGTTCATCATGTTTCAGGATCAAACAGCAAATGACCATTATTTGAGAACAACTAAGACTAGGAAACATTTCTCTGTATACACTCATCTGAGTATCTGTCCATGAACTCCAATTCTGCAAAAATCCGATCCAGATTTAGTCACGACTGTACTGACAAGTACAAACTAAAGTATGAAACTCAAAGCATGCAACAGTGGAGGAAACATAACCAACCTAAAGTGATGGCTATGAGAAGAGTGACTCTACTCCTCTGTATCTGTTGTGACTTGGGTGTTGATGTAAAAGCCTAATGGCAATGCTTTGGAGAAAATTATTTTTCCTTGAAGGCACAATGAGGGATAGGGATCCCCAGATGTGATTTGGTAATTAAGTTCTTGGAACTCAATAAAGCATTTAAGTTTCTTTTTATTTGACATTTGTGTTAAACTTTAATATTAATTGCTGTGGTCCATGTTTCAAATGTACAATAAAATGTGCAATACTACCTTATTGGAGGAAAGCATTTTCAATACTACACCTTGTAAATCTCTAAGCTAATTAGAAATATGAACTGTTAGCTCGCCTCCTGAGGATGAATTTTATAATTCCTTCAGGAACTTGCTCTGAAAAGATGGGAATTTACATGCCTGAAGATAGGAGCCTCTTCATGAACATGGATTCAGTGGCAGATGAATCCGTGTCACAACAAGCCTTTCTCGTGATACGTAATCATTGATTTATTGCCTGGTTAGTACGTGGTTGTGGGGGATCTACCCAGCCTGAGCGTGTACTGTCAGGTCTGCTGAACACAAAGCCAAGGTAAAAGGTCACCTTATACAACTCTGCTCTCTACTTCAAAACTTTTTAAACTTCTTTTATTCCCCTTGTCCTTAGTCAATCTCTATTTCTTTCATCCCTACTTTGGCTCATAGCCCATAGTGCTAGAGAGCTTGTTACGAGTCTACATCAGCTAACAACCATTTGCCTTTGCAGTTTCCCCTCTGAAGTTCAGCCCGTGCTATTACATGGCTTCTTCATGAAGCAGGAGGCAGCAGTAGGAGGTATGAAGGCAGAGTTGCTATGGGGAAAGAAGTGCAAAGGGATGAAAGGTGGAGACATGCAAATAGCTGAAGCAAGAAAGAGAATGAAAGAAAGTATAGCGAGAAGGCAGAAGTCCTGGTGACCTCACAAAAGATATTTCTCCCCTTTGTTTGGCCTCTCATAATAAGATGACAATGCATCATATCCCCAACTACTGAGTTACTACACAAAGGGTTTATTCTGACCTCAGTCTGTGCACCAGACTGTTGATATTGACAGGAATTTTGTTGTGCTTTAAAAGCAGAATGGCATCATCATCATCTGTTTTTCCACTGTTTTCTCTTTCTGTATTGGTGGTGCTTTTAGGTGTGCTGTTCAGACATTGACCTGAGTGTAGTTAAACAAATCAACCTGTCTGGAAGGATATGCACAGGAGAAGAAAACAAACAATGGAGCAGACATGAGGAAACAAATGAGGCACATCTATTAGCTTTGTTTGCTCAGCAGCCGGCCTGAGACTGATCTTTTAAACATTTTCTAAGTTTAGTGCTTCCTAGTATAGAGGACATGGCATTAGGGACCTTGAGGGTGTACTTGTGTTCTTACAGTGGAATACCAGAGCAGGAGAAAAAAGCTATTCTTATAGAAAAACTAAGATGGAAGTAAAGGCTGGCTGTAGTCACAAGTCACTTTTTCCTTTGTTTCCTTTTTTTTTTTTTTTTTTTTTTAAGAGGCTTTTACTGTATGTGAACTCCGCTCATTGGAGATGGTTAAGATTCTCTTTGATATTTAGGTATTTAGGTTTTAGGCTGTGTCTGTACAGGACTGCAATAGCCTAACTAGCAACAGAAAAGTGTCAGGTGGAGAGAAATAGACTTGGAAGAAGCATGAACTTGCAGTTGCTGAGGAACTCCACCACCATGGCTGCATCTGCACACTGTGGACTAGACTGGAAACTTTTCCCCAGCCCTGTCAGCATGGCAATCCATCACCTGCAAGAGGACCATGTCTTTCCCCAGTTGCCTAGTTTGTGCCATAGTGTATATGAAGCAGGAAAAAAAATTATATCAGGGCAAAGAAGGATTTGTAGTGTTTTTATACACACACGTGCACAAAAAGGACTAGAAGAGACTTCCAGCACTTCAGACTCCTCAACCAATAAAATATTCTATTTACAGCTGACCTTTTCTGTTCCTTTGTGCCATCTCTGTGTTCTTTTAAGTGGCAGGAAAACTCTAAAAAGAGTTTCTTGTTATTGTTAGTTAACTGAAGTGGATTTCACTCAAGATGCACGGTTTTTAAAATTTTTAATTTCTGGTAAGGAATAAACTATAGAAAAATACCTGGTTAGAGCTTTGGAAATAGGAATTCTGTAGCACTTTATGCAGTGTTTAATAAGCTCAATTATGTTGAGATGATACATCAGGTTATAGGCTATTTTGGGGTGGAACAAATTTTTTTTCTTAGGAAGGGGAAAGAACATTTTTTGTTCTTAGTTTTGTCCTGATATGGGAGAAGATCTTTCAAGACTTTTTCCTCATTCAGATTCTTTAGGAGAGAAGGGAAAGGAGGGAATGGTTACCTCTATTATTCAGTCCTGCCTCTGCTAATTTAATCCCATGCAGAAATAGGATTCTGATACTGACAGATTAATTCCTGAAAATCTAGGCCTTACAGGACATGTTTAGTTTTGTTAATCACATTCCTTCTGCCAAGTAATAATATGGCTAGAATCACTCATCACTTGTTAGCATGACTTCTGCATAACAGGGGTGGGTCCCTTGAATGGGTAAACTGCATAACCTTTTTGTCTGGAGATTTGCCTTTTGGAAGTTGTCCTGGAAATATTTTTCTGTGTGACTGTATTCTAAATAATTACACATGCAAGATGGATCAAGGACACCCATGTACGCTAACATTAAATGTGTGCAAGCCTTATGAGAAACATAAGGTTAGGATGATCACAGAAACACAAAATCATGGAATAGTTCAGGTTGGAAGGGACCTCTAAAGGCCATCTAGTCCAAACCTCCTGCAATGAGCAGGGACATCTTCAGCTCAATCAGATTGCTTAAAGCCCCATCCATCCTGAACTTGAATGTTTCTACTGATGGGGAATCTACCACTCACAGACAGACAGCCTGTTCCAGTGTTTCACCACCTGCATTGTAAAATTTCTCTTCCTTATATCCAATCTAAACCTACCCTCTGTCAGTTTAAAGGCATTATCCCCTCTCCTATTACTTCCTGCCCTTGTAAAAAGTACCCTCTTCAGTAAAAAGTTGCCCTTGCAAAAACTATGTCCCCTTCAGGTACTGGAAGGTGCTATAAGGTCAACCTTCCTACAACAACCCCAACTCTCAGCCCATCTTCATAGGAGAGGTGCTCCAGCCCTCTGAGCATCTTTAGGGACCTCCTTTGTCTGAACAAAGACTTGTTGCAACAGGTCCATGTCTTTCCTGTGTTGGAGACCCCAGAGCTGGATGCAGCACTGCAGGTGGGATCTCATCACCACAAAGAAGTGAGCAGAATCCCCTCCCTCCACCTGCTGGCCCTGATGCTTCTGATGCAGCCCAGGATACAGTCAGCTTTCTGAACTGCAAGCACATATTGGTGGGTCACATCCAGCTTTTCATCCACCCCAAGTCCTCCTTCACAGGTCTGCTCTCCATCCATTCACCCCCCAGCTTGTATTGATACCAGGGATTGCCCCAGGTATAGTGTCTTGTACTTGCTCATGAGATTCCCATAGGCCCACTTCTGGAGCATGTCTAGGTCCATCTGGACGGCATCCTGTCCTTCAGGCCTGTCCACAGCACCACTTGGCTAGATGTCATCTGCAAATTTGCTGAGAGTGCACTCGATCCCTTTGTCCATGCCATTGGTGAGGACACTGAAGAGCATTGGTCCCAGTATGGATCCCTAAGGGACATCATTTGCCACTGCTCTTCACCTGGAGATTGAGCCATTGACCACTACCCTTGGTACGCAATGAATTTCAGGTGACCAGGCACAATGATGGGTTAAAGCAGTATTCCCACTAAAACACGGTAGCAAAATCCCTGAAGGAAGAGAGGAAGTTTGCATGAAGACATGACCATCTTGGCAAGATCTGCTTATACTTACCTTTCCTCAAAGGTGTGCCTTTTAGCTGTACTTTTTCATCTCACTCCTTTGCTTAATTGAAAGCTGCTATCCGAACTGTATTGAAGGGACACTGTAATTCAGGGATCATTCTTTTAAGATGTACTATGACAACAAATTAACTATACCAGACCATCACATTGAGCTCATTCTCTAGGATTCACTTTTGTCAGTATTACAGTTTCTGTCTTCTTTCCAGCATCTCAGGATGCAAGAGCTGTTGCTGTCCTCAGCAGCCTCTTCCCTTTCTCTTATTACCACTCAAAAAATTCACCTGCGCCCTGGTTGTGCTTGGAAAAATCTCCCTCATCTCACATCCTCTCATTGAGGCCTTCCTGGAAATTCTCCTCATTTTGTGAAGTGTCTGAGCTGGTGCCGTCTCCTAAAGTGTGCCATGTGGGGACCTCAGTCAGCCAAACCCAGAACCATGAATCTGACAGAAGTGTTTTGAGGCTGGATTGCACAAATTCAGGGTGAGGTGAGTTTTGCTGCGCTGCATCCTGTGGTAACTTGTGGAGAAGAAAGTGTGCCAGGAAGCATAGAAAAGCAGACAAAAGAGAGATAACAAATGTTGCTTGAGACAAACTCATAACTATTTTTACCACATCCTGCTGTGAGAAATGAGCATTTGAGGGGATTATTGAGAAAAAAGGCAAAATAATGCCTACAGGACAGAGTGAGAGGATGCTTCTGTACCTTAGCTGATGTCTCCTATGTCCCTCTCCTCCATCCTGCCCGATTGATCTACTTTTGCCGCCCAGGTGGATAAAATATCGGCATCGAAAACCATCGTCGCTTTCTGTGCCAGTGTGTGAGCGAGCTCTGCAGCGGATGGAGCGGCCCGGTGCTGGGCAGGCTCCGTGTGTGTCCCGACGGGGCACAGTCCCTGCCAGCGGCCTGGCAGCACCGTCAGCTCTCGGAGCCCGCTCCCGAGGGTGCCGCCCGCTGGGTGCCGCGTCTGGGGAGGACGGCGTCGCCCTGGATTATCTGCCGGTTTAGCGGGAGGATCGCGGTAATCCGTGCCTGGATCGCGCATCCCGCGCTAGCCGGCAGCCGCAGGCTCTGCGCTCCCTCAGGCAGCTGCGGCCGCGGGGCCCCGGGCGGGAGCGGGCCCGGCTGCGCGTCCCCGCCTGACCCCGGCTGCCGCCGCCCGGGGGGCGCTGCTCGGGGCGGGCCGGCGGCGGGGGCGGCACCGACAGCGGCAGCGGCCCCGCCTGCGCCGGCGGGGAGCGGCGGTGGCCCGTGGCCGCCCCGGGTGGGCGCAGCCCCGCGAGGGGAGCCCGTCATCCCGCGGCCGCGGCGGGAGGAGCGCGGCTGACGCGGCAGGGAGGAGGAAGCGGCAACTCCAGCGGGCGGACGAGCGGACGGACGGACGGACATCCCCGGCCCGGCCCGGCCGGCGGAGGGACGGAGGGTCGGAGGGAGGCAGGTACGCGGGGTGCGGCCGTCCGGGGGTCCGTGCCCCCTCCCACGGCCGGGGTAGAGGGAGCCCGTCCGGAGCCGCGGAGGTTCCGCGGCCGCGGGGACACGGGACTCACCCGGGGACACGGGACTCAGCCAGGGACGCGGGACCCGGGGACGTTTCGCTTCCCTTTTGTTGCAGCCCGAGCCGCCCCACACCGCCGGCGGTCCCGGGCAGCGTGTTCGGTGCGGGCCTCGCCGGGCTCCTGCCGGGGGCTCAAAGTGTTCCCGCAGGAAAGCGCCGCTCCGCGTGGGCGTGCGGCTCCAGCGGCCGGGATCCGCTTACGGACAGGGGGGCAAAGTGCTCGCAGGCGAATAAACAAACAAACATGGAGAAACTCCTGCTCCCCCCGCCCTCGCCGCTATAATTTTAGATATTGTATGTGCAAAGGAGTTTTAAAGTCATTTAAGTGTTTCACATTGTCCTCTCGCTCTTTTTTTTATTTTTTAATTCCCACCCTTCTCCAGCAGTGTTACTGGCTCCTGCTAGTACTCTTGTCCTAATGTTTTTACTGCGTGTATATGTAGTTTTCCATAGTATGCTTTATTTTGCATGGCTGGCTCGGTGTGGGAGGGTTTACTTTCTGGGTTGCAACTATGGGCACCACCAAACTGCATTTCAGTTCCACTACTTAACTCCATAAAGACAGTAAAGCTATGCTGGAATCAGACATTTAAGAGGTGAAGAATGGCTGGGCGTTTTCATTTAGAGCAGGTGAAAGAGCCCTTTTCCAGAGTCGTTTACCTCTGCCCCAGCAGGATGAGGAAACCCTGGTTAGCTTTGCTTTGTGCCTTGCAGAGGCAAAGCAGTGAACGCGGTTTGGGTCTGCAGTCCCTCTGTCTGGTGCTCTCTGTGCCAGAGAGGCAAGGGCTGGAATTGTCCCTTTGCTCGTTTAAACACCTTCAGCATGAGAGAAAGTTGGAGGCAAAGGAGAGAATTAAAATAATGCTTCCTCCTCCTGTGCAGAAGAAGTTGCAAAGCATTAGTGCTCCCTGCACAGATGTTTTATGGGAAGGTAAAATTCTGACGCAGACTTCAGGGATTTGAATTAAGGAGAGGGGTGGTCGAGCTTGAAGGTTTATCCAGTAATATTCACTTGCATGACTTTGTTATTTGCAGGATGTCTGCCTCAGTGCTTTTGTGAGCATTGGTCAGAGCTCCGTAGCTTCCCCCTGCTGAGACTTACATGCTGCTTGCAAAGCTTTTTTTAAAAATCTGAATTCTGTCAGGCTCTTTCCCTTAATTTTTGAGATTGTATGAAGAGCAGAAGAGCTTTCAACTATGCACTAGTTGGCAGCAAAAACCAGTTAGTGATCTCTGCATTTCTTTCCAGTAAGTGCTACAGCCTCTTTATTATGTGCTCTAAGCATTGAAATAGCATTGACATTTATACTGGACACTCAAAATAGATGTTGACAGCCCTTGCATTTAATTTCTTTCAAGCTAATCTAATAAATTCAGTATCTATTGTAATCTTCAAAGAGGATTAAACATTTCCTGAGGGAAAGTTATGCGGACTGGTGAATACATGGGCTGCATCCAGAGTGCTGCAAGGCGTCTAATTCATTGATTGTGTTGCTCTGAGGGGATCTTCATCCTGATAATCAACAACCCATAAGGGTTGTTGCTTTTTATGATCAGTGTGTGCATTCTCATTCTCCAGGGACAGGTATCTTTCTCAGAAGCCTGACAAAGCTGGATGTTCAAGTCTCATTGAACAGAAGTCTTCAAAAGACTTATGGGGGTACAGTAGTTGAGCGGTTCCTAGTCCACTCTGCTTATAAAATAATGTATTGCAGGGAGCTAATAGTTCAAGTTTTAAGATGTGAGCACTTTAAAATCACTACTCTGTTCATTTTCTGACTTGTTTAAAGTCAATCCACAAGTAGGTGGATAATTTGACTGTAATGGCATGTGTTTAAAATAGTGATCGGTGGTTTTTAATATGCAGAGTTGCTTCAGCCTAGCCTAGCTGGAGTAGCTGCAAGCCTCCAAAGCTGACTTGACCCAGCAACAAAATATTCCAGTAGGATATGCTGAGGGCCAAAAATAAAGTATATTAAATAAAATGACCCAGGTATTAGCAAATAAAACTAGATGCAAAGCATCTCTTGTTTCTGTTGGGATCTAGGGTTTATGATGGAAATCATCTGTCAATCTAAAATGCGATGCATGCTAATTGCAGGTTCATGTTAATCATCACTGTATAAGAGGGTATGTCAAATCCTATTTTCCTTCCTATCCATACAGGATAAGCTGCTAATAAGCTGTGATCGTTTAGCCACATCCACACATCAGTTCTCTCCTGGATTGTCCTCCTTATATCCCAGATAATTTTCCAGATGGTTTCAGTTTTATAATTTGCATGCAAGTAACTAGGGCTTTTTTGTCCCATGGCTACAAGCCATTTTATACACAAATGCCCTGCATTTCTGCATGGAAATAGAGCTCAGATTACACATATTTGCAGTTCCAAATTATGTTTTTGTTTTGGCTGTCTAAGTTGTCATTAAGAAGAATGTTATTTTGAAGGAATGAGCGCTTCCCAAAAGGAAAGTCACTGTTGGTTGGTTTTGTGACTTCATTTTTGGACATCCCTAAGTCATGGAAGAGTTATTCTGCTATGATTTTTTTTTAATGTAGACCAAGGAACTAGAAACTACTGTAAATAATGTATGTACTTATATAGACTGAGCCGTAGTAAAGCAATATGTTATTTTTATTTGAAGTTAGCTCTTTGAGTGTTTGTATTGAAGGATTCATTTTGTTCTAGTTTAGGTAGTATCCATATGCTAAAATGTCCTACAAAGAAAACACTCTTTCCAAAGTAGAACTGAAGGGCTTCTGCATGCTGTAAGAACATTATAAAATATGTTAATCAGGTTCCTACTTGCATTCCTAATTCTCAAACAGAATTTATTCCCCCAAAGTCTTCCAAACCACCTAACACTGTGTCTGCCTGACCCTGAAAGTGTCTTAAACATATTGGATCTCCCCTTTGAGCAGAAAGTTCTTAAGCGCCTTATCTGGAGCTGCTGTAGTTGAGCATCAAAGCCCTTAGGAGATGAAGAAAGTAGGGCACCTGGCAAGCACATCGTAAACACACGCGCTGATGGATCGCCTGTGTCTCGAAATGCAGCTGTGTGTTTCCTTTTGGGAGCACTGCCCAAGGAGGAGCCAGTGCTCACCCTTCCCTCACAACTGCTGGTGGTGGGATTTGTCTGAACAGCAGGCTGTGTTCTGGTAGTTGGAACCTGGGCTCCTGGTCCCTGTGCCCGAGGGGTACAAACCCACATCTTCTGTCGCCTCTGCAGCTGTTGAAGAGGCTGAAGGAGACGAGCAGAAGGGCACACTTGGCTCCTTGTGTTCAGCCTGGGCCATCTGGTGGAAGATGCAGCAGGTTGCCCAAGGCTGGCATGAAGGAGCCAGAACCTTGACTCTGTCACAGCAGTGTATGTCCTGCTGGGAGGCGGGCTGGGATCTGGTGGTTGCTTGATGGTGATGATTATCAGAGGTGAGCATTTCCATGACATCCTGTGTTTGAAGAGAGGATCAACACTTGACTAATTTCTCTAGGAGAGAAATGGGCCCAGGAGAACAGGCTCAGAGATCTGGAGTGGGTGGTGACAGCTGGTTGTAGTTCCAGTTTAGAAGTTCAAACCTGCAGGCTGAAGTGGGGAAAGTGTCCAGTGGTTCTTTCCAGAAAGCCCCATTTCCAGTGCAGGAATCTCCATCCTGGCCCACCACTTTCTCACAGTGTATCTGTGTGGCAATAGGTGTCACCCTGCCAGTTTTATATTATGCAGGTTTTAGGTGGTATTTTACATGTTCTGTGCCACAGATTTGTGGGTTGGTGTCCTGACCTGTAACTCCATTCCCTTGCCCAGTTCTGTGTTAGGATTCTTTCTCCCTGCTCTTTAGCGACGGAAGAAGTAAGGTTGTATCTTAGTGTGATCTTTTCACTCCAGTTTCTCAGACACCCTGTGAGCATCACCTGAGGAGGAGAGGGAACTTCCTTATTCCCTCCTATTTGAAATGCTTTGCAACTACAGTTTTTCTGTGGCTTAGGGCAGGAAAGCACTTGGGGGTTGGGGGAGTGTGGGTAAGCAAGATTGATGTCTACATTTATTTCACAGCTCCTTTATTCGAAGAGATGTCACATCTTACTTCTTGGCAGTCTTGTTTGAAACAGTGAGGGCAACTGGCAAGCTGCTAGTGCTGAGTGTCTTGCCAAATACTATTGCAAAATACTGCCAGTGCAGAAGTTGCATAGCTTTACAGACTGTTATGTTCCTCTGGGAGTAAACCAAAGGGGTACCCACTTCTGATCCTTTGCCTCTGAAGAGAAGCAGGACTGACATGTTTCCATTGCCTTATGAGGCACCATCATGCTGCTTTGCTGCTGCTGTCTCTTTCAGCCCTTGGGATTCATTTTCCTTCAATGGTACTTCTCCATCCCTTGCTCACTGTTGTGAAATAACCGAGGAAACAGAGCTATTGAAAACATCCTCACTATATTGTTAATTGCTAAGTATTTTGGAACAGACATTGGACCAAGGAAAACTTTGCCTCCCATCCTGGACTCAATGTTGCTAATGCAGCAGGTGTGTCAGAATAGATTTGCTGTGCCCCACGGAGTTACACCCCCTATCTGAGTGTTTTTTGAAGAGCCATGCAACTGAGGTCAATCCCAACTATTTACCAGTATAATACAGGAAGCAAAATCTGATATCTGGATATCTGCAAACAGTGTGCCAATAACTGAGACCTTGTAACTTTGCTGTTAAAACAAGGCACGAGTTGGAAACACACATCTATTTTTCAGTAACTATCTTGATAGCTATTTCAGAGCTTTGCATAATTAATCTGTGCTCAAATTGGTCTTTTAGTGAGAAAACGGGCACCTGTGAAGATTATTGTCCCATGATATTGTGCATAATATTGCATTACAGTGACAGTTCTGGATTCAGCTAGGAAGATAAGCTGGAGGGGTAAGAGCTGCTCATGGCTAAACATCTTAAGTCATGCTGTTATTCTGGTTAGAAGGAGCCTTGGAAGGTGGTGAGTTACCTCACCAGCCTGAGTTAACTCCTCACCCTGAGTGTTCAGACAGGGCTGCTCAGGGCTGTGTTTGCCTGGGTTTTGAAAACCTCCAAAGACAGAGGCTCCACAGCCCCCCTGGACAGCCTGTCCTAGTGGTCGGTTATCCTTGTGGGGATTTTCCTTCTCGTGCAATGCACCAGCGAGTCTGTCTTGGTAACCTTCTCCAAGAGACTGGGAGGCTGCTGTTAGGTGCCCCTCAAGCCTGTTCTCAAGCTAACAAAAACAAGTCCAGTTGCCTCCAACTCACCTGGAGAACGTGCTGCAGCCCATGACTGTCTGTGTTTTGGCCTCTTCCATACCCTGTGTAGTTCCTGCTTAAGTGCAGGAATGTTGGATGCATTAGGATGCAAGTGTACTTGGTCTGCATGACTCTGAACTACTGTGTGTTTATATTATAATAGTTTAGGTTTAGATTTTTGTTTGTTTGTTGGTAAATTCCTAGTGTTAGGTATTTATGAACTGGGATCACTATCAAACCCTAAAATATGTTTTATACTAAATTTAGAAAATAAGTAAGGACTGAGCATTCAGAAAATGAATGCTTTTAGTCAGCCATGGTAGTCATACCATTTCCAGTTTATGGTATGTGTTTTGCTTTAATGCTGGAAAGAGCATAGGAGAGGGACAGGAAGTAATTAAAGAAGAAAATAACTCCTGTACTCCCTTTGGATGGGACTTAAACATGCTTTGCAAAAGCAAGATGCATTAAGTCTGCAAGTTTGGAATGCTGCCAAAAACTACAAAACAGAGAAAACTTAGGACCACTCAGAAATAAAAACTAGCTGGCAAAAGTACCCAGACTGTCAAATGCCTTGAAGACAAGTGCATCAAAGAACCAGGAGACTTCTGCTTCCTTGCTGCCATAGCAGGGGTGCATCTTGAATATATTAAAGTAGGAGCGGGGTGAGGGGGGAAGGAAAAAAGCTATGTTTTCATAAAAAGGTAAGTAAAGTAAAAAGAGCATGTAGCATTAAGGACTATATAGTAATGCTTTATGAGAGGTAAGGAGTAAAACAGAAGGAGGTTATTTGGAGTCATAGTGGATGCTGATAGCCTAGAATCCAATTATCCAATTAGTCTTCATTTTTTTTTATTTTTTTTCAAATACTAGACCCTCCTGTTTCATTTAAGCAATAAATGTAATGCTGTTAATTTAATCTCCCAGTACTCATGGTAAATAGCTTGTAAATAATTAACTTGTTTTCATCAATTGCTCTTTAAAAGGGGTCACAGATTTTTCAGACTAGTGAAAAAGCAGCATTTTAATATTTTAATATCTAAATTTCACCCTCCCAAATCAGCCTGTGGTAAGAGAATATCTGTTGTCTTTGGAATTTTTGGGACTAACAATTCTTTCCTGCCATCCTTCTGTTTTCAGAGCCCTGATAGAAAACAGATGGAGTTTCTCTGTCAGGGAACCCCAAAACTGTGCCTTAGTTGTGTCCCTTGAAAATAATGTGACACTTTGAGCAGTGACAGAAAACCAGACAATTACTGTGCTCTGGTGAGAGAATGTGTGCTACAAAATTTTCAGCTGTCTTGGTGTAAAGTGTTTGTATCAAGAATGAACAGTGCTGTTTGCAATAAGGTTTTACATCTTGTGTGTGTGTCCACACACATTATATGTAACTCCAAAGGCATATGCCAGATAGATTGGTTTAACTTCACTTTTCTTCAGATTTTTTTGGAGGTTGGCTGCCTCTTTGGTGCTCTTTTCATGTTAACTAATAGGTTATGTGGTGGATGAATAGGATTCTTTATAGAATTATCTAAAACCAGGCACTGATTTATTTGAAAACAAAGGGTTTCTTTAGAGCTAAGTTTAAGCTGGCATTGCCATGAATCCTAGAATTATTCTACATTTAAATGAGAGAACAGTGATGCACTTGTACTTGGGCTTTGAACAGCACAGAGCTGTTGACCAGAGACTTGGAGACTGCTGAGCAAATCTGTTTAGGTTCCTTTGCCGAAGTTTCCAAGCCTACTCTTCTCTCCTTACAGATGATGAGAAGCAAAGCTAAAAAGACACTATAAGTTGCATTGATCAGTTTATTTGGAGGAAGGCAAGTTGTTTGCTGGTGTGTGATCAAAAAAATGTATAAAATCCTGCTCTGTAGCAATCTGAACACATACTTTTTCTCTGTTTTGCTTTGGGGTGTGTGGGGTCTAGAGTGCAGCAGCTAAACAATACCGCTCTTGTTTATGAAAAACCTTGGGAAGAAGGGGTGAGAAAGAAGAAAATATTTACAGTAGTTTTCTTCCCAATTAAAATCAGAAGGCAGACTAAAAAGGAAAGAGTTCATCTATGGTCCAAGCCAATTAAAAGTAAATTTCGCTGCTTGGATGTTAATTTACACATCCAAGGCAATGTAAATTTAAACTAGAAGCTTGACTTAACCTCACCAGTTCAGATGAACTTCAGATTTACGACTCATTTCGTTTTGGTCATAGCATCTGGGTGTTTAAGCACATTTTATGTGAATTGACATTAGAAATTCATAAACTGCCATAAAATGTTAAATCTGTGGAGTACTTCACCAGAATGTGTAAATAATGCCTGTCTCGCAAATACAGCTCTGCAACATGAGCTGGCTCAGATTCTCAGTTAAGATATTCTTATGTTTTATGCCCTCAGCCATTTATCCCCTTGTTTAATTATCTGGGAATAAAACCAGATTTCTGTAGCTTCTCTCATGTATTAAAAGGTATCTTGAATTTCTGTACAAATGCTTTAATTGTATGTGTTGATATTAGTTGAGATTGTTTGTGGGGTTTTACACATAAAATGTGGGTTAATTTATAAAGAATGGAAACAGAGGTAGAAGGAGGAATCTCATAACACTGTGTTTTACTCATAAATTAAACTGCAAACTTGTCAATGCATGCACAAATCAGTTTACTATTTTACATAGGAGCATCACTTGAAATGACCTGAAAGAAATTTTATCATCAACCACCCAGTCAGATCCTGGATAATTATTCAGGGAACCATGGTGGATTTGTGATATGCACAGAGTAAGAAACAAAATAGTCCTTGAGAAGGAATCTGAAGGGGCTGAATATTTCAGAAGCTACAGAGCATAAGGAACAGAGGACGGCCTTGCAGCTCAGAATCTAAACAGGGCACAGACATGTGCACAATTTGACACTTCTTTAGGAAAAGAAAGTTTATGAAATGAAAATATATTGATATTAGGGAGTGGCAAGAAGAAACTAGAACATTCTTTGTCTTGGTTACTGCTCTATGACTCTGCAACTGGAAAAGATTGATGACTTGGGTGCTTGGCCCTTTGTTTTGGTTTTGCTGTTATAATTTATGAGTCAAAAAGTCCCTAAACATAGGTCCTCATTTAAAGAAAAGAAAGAAAAAAAGAAAAATAAGACAGATTATTAGCAATGTTATTTTAAAGCAAATGCAGTTGCTAAGTTAAAATATTGTGATAGTTGTTGCTGTGTATTTACAGATCTACCGAAGATGTCCATATGTCACATCAGATGTCAGTTAAAATCGTCAATATGTTGTCTCAAATCAGTCAGTGCCTGGTGTCTAGAGAGTGAACACTGTCACTCCAGTTATGCTTGTTGATGCAAAGCATTTATATCAATGTAACAGTGGAGGAAAGCACTGTTGTTCTGGTCTGCTAAGGCTGGTGTGTCCTGCTTTGGTCTCTGCCACACGGATGTCACAGTTGGTCCCTGGATTCCTCTGGTTTGGCTTCAGATGAGTCTCTGTTACGCTATTAGTTCAGTTCAGGAGCATGCTTTTGGAGTGGTTCACTCTGCTGGGGGATCCTGGGGAACATGAGTTGGATTCCTTTCAGGTAAAATAAGATTGGAATATGTTCTTCCAGTGTGCTCTTAGCACTGAAACAGGCACAGGACCAGGCTAAAGCTGGGTGGAAGCAAAACAGACAGCCTGCCACGCCAGCATGGGTCATGTGGGTGCTGCATCTTCAGCATCAACTGTCTTCCTCTCTGTGGATATGCTTTTCTTGCACTGCATTATTTGCTAAGGTAGACATTGAAACAAAAACTGCAGCAAGAATAGATCCAAGCACCTGGAGCTTGTCTTTTCTTTCTGACTTCAGGTGCATCCTTGTACGTCATTGCTCATAAAAGTGTAACATGCCTCTGAAATTACTCTCCCTGCAAATGGCAGTCTCATTTTTCATCTTTGTTTTTCCCAGCTTCCTTCCTGTCACCTGACTTCCCTCAGTGCTTCTCTCTGTGTTTCTAAACCACTTTTTCCTCCCCTCACTTCTGGTTTGCCACCATGGCATTCCTCAACCATTGCTCCCAGTCATAAGGTCTCAGTCTCAAGCAGTCTCTGCCCCAAAGAGGCAATCTGTGTTTTATGAAGAAGTGTTTCCTTCAGCTGTTTTTGAAGCTCTTTCCTGGTGAAATCTCTTCCATTGCTTCACTACCCTTCCAATAGGTTTTTCACGTTCTTGTCTCCCCTCCTCTAGTGCTTATTAACCTGAACCTTTTCTCTGCTCATTTGAAGCTCATTAGGACTTGTCCTGAAGAGACAATTCCCTTCTCTTTGAAGTAGTCTTCCAAGGTAACAGCCACCCCTCAAGTGGGTTCCCCCTACCCCACCCCACACTAGCTTGTCCATCCCACTTCCCCACAAGTCACATTTTCCAGACTAATTTTCATTCCTACTTCTGTTCCCTAGACCTGCACAAGTAGGACCACCATGCCCTAGGTATTCAGGCAAAAACAGAGTGAAGTAGAATGATTCTGAGTTCAGCAGATTATGCTCAGGCTTTCCACTCTTATTTTATATCTCACAGCAATATTTGTCTTAGAATAGCATGACATTTGTCTTTGTGACCTGCTGTAGTCTGAGGCCTTGTTTCCCATCCTGTATTTCCATATTACACATTTCCTGCCTGTGGGCAATATTTTGCATATAACCTGCTACATTTCACTCCATTCTTCCAGATCACTATTCTGTCCTGATGATGATATCTTTAACCTTTGTTTCTCACATCCAGAACTAATATTTATTCTTCCTGCTTCTGTAACCCAGTTGTTAAAATATCTCAAGGCAGTTTCAAAGCTTTTCTAAAGGGAAGGTGTGACATCTGTGACTTCTCTCCTACCTCTCTGGCAGGCTGTCAGAGGAAGTTAGCAATCTGATTTAGCAAATCTCTTTTGGCTATTACTTAGGATTGTCTTCCAGGTGCTGCTAATTAATCTGTTTTGGATTGTTTTCCCCAGGAATTTGAAGTTAAACTGACTCACTGGGTCTTTAATATTCTTACCTGGTTTTTGTTGCTTTGGTTTGTTTACTTGGGTTTTTTTCCATTGTGCAGATGTACACACACTTCCATTCCCATTCTCTGTTTCTCTCCTGTTCCTCCTGACATCTTACCTGTCATTACTGTGATTTATGCCAATCACTGCTTGCGTTTGACCCCCTTGCGGAAGACTGATGTCCTAGACAAGATGGTCTTCCAGGTGTCATCTCTCATCAGCTTTTCTCTCTGTAGGGCCAGAAGGTTTTTCTTGCTCTTAGGCTATAAACATAGTGATAATAAGGATTTCTTTTTGTTGCTAGTCTTTTTTTTTTCCATTATAATTCTGCCTTAACCGTGCTGATTCTCATAACTGTGTACTTCTGCACATTTTATATTTATTGCTAGCAATTTGACTCTGTTTTCACATTCTGTGCCTGTCTTGACAAATCTTGTACTGCTTTTGTTTATTTTTACAGGGCACAAGCACAGATTATCACACTGTATTGTTTTGTAGAGGAATTGCTGCTTCTTTCTTGTCTCCCCTCTTAGTGTCTCTTGTGTTCACATTCTCTTTGCTACATTCTTGGGCTCCCCCACCTCCCATTTAATGACATTTAGTCAACTTTTCTTCTGAACTGGTTGCTTTCCATTTGTCTAGAAACAAATCTAAAGGATCCACTGCCTTTTTAAAACGTAAAAACACCCTGATTTTGAAATGCAAGAAGTTTAAGTCTAAACTAAGCTAAAGCGCTGTCAATTCACAAGTCTTTGCTCCTTATGCCATGTGACTGTTGAGATACCACATGGTAGTTCAGGCTCTTTGGTTTTACTTGCAAGTTGCTTGCTGTTTGATATGTAGATTTGAGATATCAAACAAATAACCCTGGTGCTGTAGGTGGTTTTTAAGGCTTTGTTGTTGTTTAAACTGATTAGCCCTGTCAGTGCAAATGGCTCGTTTTTGCAAGGCTTCAGATTCTGCCGGCCGTCATTGTGCTTGTTGTCTGTCATTGTGCTGTGACAATGGATCTACCATAGTGGGAAACATCAATTTAAAACCTAAGGAGAGTGTATCCTTTCAGATTTACGGAATGGTTTGGATTGGAAGGGACCTTAAAGATCATCTAGTGTCTCTTTCTGGTCTGTAACCTCAGCCCATTTGTGGGATGGTCCAGATTTTGTTTCACAAAAGTCAGATGCTGGATCCAGACTCTTCCAACCATGGATTTCTCTCCGTGGTTCATTACAGCAATGACAGTAGAACATTCTAACTGAACCACTTCATCAGAATGAACGGCTGCTTGACGTGGGTGACCTCAGCAATTAACTGAAATGCCTCCCCTTACTGTTTTGAATGGGCAATGCTGCGCTGCATTCCACTCCCAAGAGACAGCTGAACCTTTGGATGTTCACCCTTGGTAACAGCAGTGATGCTAAAGGATTACCATTGACTTGTTTCACAGCCAGGGTGAGTGGAAAAGGCACCCACCCTGCTGTGGGAAGCCCATCAGTTCAGCACTTCCTCTGAATTAAAGCTGTGACATGTGCTGCCACACTTGGAAAAGAAAAGGATCTGGTTAAAATGTAAGACAAATTCCACAGTTTATGTGTTCAGAAGATACTAACAATTATTCTCTGGCAAAGTCTTTTGTTAGTATCCGATTTACTTTTGTAGTAAATTTGTCCCCACCGCCCTCCCTGCCCCATATATGTTTGGGGTTTTTTGTTGGGTGGTTTCTTTCTTTACAAAAGAAAATCTCAAAATAATTATTAATATTTTAGTAATAAAGTAAAACAGTGTGAGTGCTGCATGTTTTCCTCTCTCCTTCCAGACACTACAGGAAGTCATAGTCTCCCCTCTCAACTTTCCTGGACGCAGAATAAAACAAAACTGAACATAATCCCATGTAAATTAAATAAGTAATCCCAACATCTTTTTTTCATACTTCCACAATTCTAACAGCCATACAGGTATAGTTGGCTTTACCTGTCCACCATGGTTGGCATATTAATGTTTTCAAATTTTCTTTTATGTGAAATGTCGAAAATGTATTTTTCTTTGATGTTTGATGTTTCATTTGTTCAGTTTTTGTTTCACTCAACCACCGGTCCTTTTGTTAGTTGACAGAAGTTCTGCTGCCTCTTGTTTATCCCATAAATTGACTCTGACTTGTGTGACTTGGGACGTCCTTCCAATAAAACAGATTTGAAAACATGGTACAAGTTTAACTGTGCAAGTTCATGTTATGGTTTAAACCCAGGCGGCAACTCACTCCCCCTGTCCTGGTGGGATGCTGCAGGGGAGAATTGGAGAAGGATACAACCCAGGGGTTGAGGTGAAAAAGGTTTAAGAATTTAAATAAAGTAAAAAAAAAAAACAAATAGAGAAAATGGAAAGAATGGAATAAAACCAAAGAGAAAGAAGTGATGGACAATACAATTGCTCGTCTTGCCCTGGATGGGTTTCATCCCTGAGCAGGGATTGGTGGCTCCTGGCCAACTCCCCCAGTTTGTATGTTGAGTATGATGTTCTAAGGTGTGGAATATCCCTTTGGCCAGTTCAGGTCAGCTGTCCCAGCTGTGATCCCTCCCAGATTCTTGTGCACCTGCTCAGTGGCAGAGGATGAGACCCTGAAAAGCCCTTGACTTAGGGTAAACACTGCTTAGCAACAACTAAAACATCAATGTGTTATCAACACTGTTCTCATACTGCATCCAAAACACAGCACTGCACCAACTAATAGAAAGGAAATGAACTCTATCCCAGCTGAAACCAGGACAGTTCACAATGTATGCAATAAAGTGAATATGAAAAACTTCATTTAGCAATTATGCATATTGGAAAACTGGAAATAGGAGTCAGCAGTAGAAACAGCCAATCTCCTTACTGTGACTTTAAAAAAATCCTGATTACTTCTGCGTTTCTCTTCTCAAAATTAGTCATCATTCCTGTAAGAGTGAGAAATAAACAGTGGTTGTATTTTCTGACTTTGGACTCGCTTCTACATCAATCAGGGGAGGTGGATGGGTGAAGGATGAAAATGTCCACAATTATCCCAACTTTGTTTTAACAGAGGTGTGTGGTGAGGACCCCTTGGCTGGACATTTCCCAGCACCCCAGGCTCCCCAGGAGAGGTGACCGCAGCACAGGCAGGTTTTGAGGTTCCCTGAGGTTCTGGTGTGGCAACAGCTGCTTTCGGGAAGGCATAAGTTGGTGACAAACAAATCAAAAAAAAGAGCAGCGTAGGCCTGGAAGAACCACAGTTACATAAAGGTGAACAATGAAACATTATTTCTCAAGTGGGTATTTTGAAGGGCTGTTACCGCAACACTTTTTAAATAAATGCAAGGTACTTTTGAATCGGAAGCAATTTGGTGTAGCAAACTGCTACTGACTCATCGCAGACCTGAGGGGAAACAGAGCTGCTGTGACATGGAGACATTTTTGAGTGCTTGCATGGGATGTGCTTCAGACCATCAAAGGGTGAGGGATGTCTTCCAACACTGCTCCCATTAGCGTCCACTAGCATGGTGCACATTCCAGTTAGGAGATCCTCATTGCCACTGCAGTTGCATCCAAACAGAGATTGATTGTTGGTAGCTTCTTGAATGTTATACAGATTCCATACATATTCCATATTTTAATACCAATACAATAACAATGTATTTATCAAGAACTTCAGTGCGGGAGATGTACGTCTTGAGTTCTCATGGCTTTACAAAATCTTTTATCTTCTTTCTAGAAAAAAAAAATTCTTCAATTCAAAGATTTATAAAAACATTTAACAAACCAGGTTGACACAAAGATTGCCATGTAATTAGAAAACTCTGACATTTTGCTCTTTTGTGTTCTTGTGCAAACTTAGAATTGTGCTGTCAACTGCAAAAACTACTTTAATTTGTACGGCATTGTTGGAGAAAACTGTAGTTGGAATAAGGCTTGCTCTTGATACATCCAAGAGTAGCTTGGATTGTGTGCAGGGACATTTTCATATGAAACATTTGAGTAATTTGAGCAATGAATTCAAGAAAATACCATGTCTTTTAAATAATCTGGTTCTTACTGTCCCTTTTGTAATGGCTTTATGTACATCAAAGCTAAATGTCAACAGATAACAATTTTGTGATAATTTCTCCTACCTAGTAGTCAAGTTCCATGCTGTAACCTACAATATCTTGCCTTGTTTCAAGTGGTCTCTATCCTGCAACACCACAACACCTAACATCAAAAAATTATTGACCTCAAATATTAAATACTGTCAATGTCCCTTTTTAAAGCTGCAAAATGGAACAGTGGTCTTGAATTAGTATTGAGATTAGATGTATTTATTTAATTGTTGCTTTTGCTCCATACTTAGATTTACAATAATCCATTACCTGGCTTCTGCTAGATTGCCAAATTATAAAAAGAAAGGATAGTTAGAGAAAAAAATAGTTTAGTGGAATCCAGAAGTTGATCACCTGTACCTACTTTTTGTTGTATTGGTTTTACCTGGTATAAGAGGAGTGTATGCATCTTTAAATAAAATATTGCTGATGTGTCTTTATATAAATCCTTTCTGAAATTAATTTTAAAGTTCAGACTCACATGTACTTCAAACATGACCCACAGTTCCCAGGACAGAAAACGTGAAAATGAAAATGTTCCTGGAGAACAAAAATCATACTCTCTGGCTAGTAGATGAATGTTCATCATCTCTGTGGGTCAGGAATAGGGTTGGGAATCTGGCAAACCTGGGAAATGACTAGATAAACAAGTAAGCAAAGTAAGGTCAGCAAATAATAAACTCTTGCAACATTTTTCTTAAATCTGTGTCCTTTTTGGATTTTAAGATACATCTTCCTGCTTCGGTAGGTTGGTTTTTTTTTTCATTTTTGCTACCTTTTTTCTACTCTGAGTTGGTGCATAACAGTGCTTTAGTGGAATTCGTGTGTCTTTTGCCATAAACAGTTTGTTGGAAGTATTAATAGAATAGCAAAAACAAATCTGGCCTATTCTGTAGATCCTAGGCTGCCTTTAAAATGCTTTTATTTTGGAAAAAGCCTGTGAGCCTTTTGTGAGTGGACATACACACCCCTTACCAGAAGCCCTTGTTCAGTTTCTTTTGTCTAGAATAGCAGTAAGTAGCTTGAAAATGCAAACGGGGTCCTTGTGTTCTTGTTCATCTCTACAATTTGAGGAAGAACTCTTGACATTCTGTGTAGACCCCACCTACATAACATTGTGTGCCAGAGAACTTGTTTACCAAAGCATGTTTGTTCACCCCAGCCTGTATTTGCAATTCTAGCAGAACGTGCTGTAGCTGGGATTCGGGAGGCTGAAATAAGAAACATCCATACAGAATTACCACTTAGAGAGATTTTTTTTCTTTTATACTTAGCTTTGGTATACCTTCCTGCTCAAATCACTCAGATCTCCTGGAAACTCAGAGACTTGACCTATTTTATAGAACTGTATTTATAAATGGAATTCCAAAGAGTCTTTGTTGAGAGCAAAATGCAGGTCATACAGTTCTGTCAGTTGGGAGGGGTTTTTTGACAATTTGTGCTTTATGGGCTGTATTTGATGACTTCAGCTTCACAGTGTTTACCAGTGCAGTAATTTATTACTGTGTTTCATGCATGTCTGCTGAAACTAGTACCAGAACATGTCAGCATGTACCAATAAGCTGTATATGTGACATGTCAAGCACATGTGTTGCTATATGCCTATAAAGCAGCTGGGTATCTTTGTCCTTTTGTTATCTATATATTCCCTTTTGTTATCTATGTATTCACCCTTGTAGGTCTTGGTGGTAAGCCTGGTCTCTTTTTCCTCATATTCTTGGAACCCATGTAAATCTTCTGTGCTTCCATGTGAGCAAGCGGAGGTGGCTTGAGGCAGTATCCACACTGTGGGTCTCTGACATAACTGATAACTAAGGTAAACTAGGCTATCAGGAGTTCAGCATTCACACTGTTCTTCTTCTGGCAGCTGAACTAGTTGGTGGAGGTTTCACTTGGGCACGCTTGCAGTGAGTGAGGGCAGCTGCAGGGCAAAAGGAGATAGAGGCCATGTGCCGTCTGATAGTTGTGCTTCTGCTAAGGACACAGCTATGGTTGGGTGATGTCTACTGGTGGAACCCTGCCAGCTGTTGGAGTGATAAGTGAACAGGATGTAAACAGCAGGGTTTTGGTCAGTCAGTTCATGTGTATAGAACTCACCGTTCACTTTAAATGCCTTACATGCTAAGTAATTTTTAGAAACTAATAATTGAAAAAAGTGAAACTAACCTGAGAAAAAGTACTCCATATAGAGTAACAATAATACATTTTTGGTGTGTGCATGAGAGGAGTACTTGAGGAGGATGAAATCAGGAAAATAGAGATACATGTATTGAAATTGCAGATGTGGTATTTCACTGCCTGAGATGGCATTTTTACTTTGAAATTTCATCATTCATTTATGCTATTGGCAGAATGCTTGCTTGTGTACTAGTGTTCCTTTAGTATGCTTAAGTTGATTTAAACCAGTTTTCTTCTGAGCTTCTGTGAAGAATTTCTTTGATGTGGTGCTGCTGTCATTTTTCTGGTTCATGTTATACACACTCTGTGATGTTCACGAAATGATGCAGTTTATTACGGTTTTTCTATAGTTTTCCATCATTTCGATTTGTGGTGTTTGCTATGCTGAGGGAGAGTCCCCGTAGTGTTGTTGCAGATCGTGGTTTTGATGTTCATTAACCTCTGTGCTCCAGGACATTCTTCTTGTAATATTCATGGATCATCATCTTCGTGTCTGGAGTGCTGGAAAACTGGCAGTTCACTATGTCGCTATGAATGAAGCCTCCTTTTGCTTGCCAAGTTCTTATGCTTTGTAAAAAGATAATACTAAATCTTTCAGCCGTGTTTAGGTGGCTTCTGGTAGTTTCTGGTGGGTTGGTTAGTTTGCTTGGGAGAAGGGGTTGAAGTATATATTTGCAATGAATCAGTCTTTTAAGTATTCATTTCATTCCTTCAAGTTGAAAGACTGTCATCTGAAGACATTCTGTAGCTGATCTAGCGTACAAAAAGAAAGTAGGGGAAAAACCATTTCCTCTGCGCAGCTCATGTAAAACTGAACCATTACTCAGACTTCTCTAATAAGCACAGGCATGCAACTATGAAAATGAGTTAAATGAAATCTATTAATATGCATACATTCATTAAGTGTTACAAAACCAGCTTCGGTAAAGAACAGTTACCTGGTGATACTGTTGCTTGCACCTGCATTGTGAGCTTTAAATCTTGCCCAGCTGGCATTTCTTCCACAGTTTTAACTCTCAGGCTTTCAGCTAATTCACTTTCCCACCCAGTGTTCTCTCTTACTTGATGTTGTCCATGGTAGCCTGTGTTTTCTGGTAGTCTCATGAGCCCAGGGAGTTTAACAGGACGCTGTTTTCTCCAGTACACAACTCTCGGGTGCCATGCTTTGCAGGGCTGAGTGCCTGCTCCCAACTGGCCCATGCCCAAACCTCTTCTGCTCCTAATCAGACGGCGGGGTATGAGCATAGCCTAATTAGCTGCCAAACAAGAGGCTGGAGTGCCGTGGCGGTGTCGATGGCAGGAGTGCCGCGACCTTCCTGAAGAAGCGCCTTTATAAAGACGTCCCAGAGGCACAGGCACAATCCCGCCGATTCCTCGGCCCCACACTGGAGAGCAGTGTGAGAGTAACTCATAGAACAGGGCAGGTGCATATCTGTCTTTATACATCTATGGGGTGTTTGTGGCAGCCAGAATCCCTGGTGTTAGACAGTATTTGCCCAGAGTTGCTGTGCCTGTGTCATTGTGAGGCCCGTCCATTGTAGCCTGAGGCCTTTCCGAAGGGTGATGTCCTCAGACTGTGCAGGTGGGTACAGCCTGCTGGGACTTGGGCTCTTTGGTTAAAACAATTGGCACATGCCTTGTTAACTACAGTGGCCATGAGTTGTTTCCTGAATGAAGTTTAAGTCCAGTGCTTGATGGGCTAAAGGCTAACAATAATTATTTAAAAGGTTGCTTCATATCTATTACCCTGTCATGTCTGGAGGGTTTTAAAGAGACACATTTGGTTTAACTGGAGTTAACAATTGGCAAGATACTGCCACAGAAGAAATTTTAATTCCAAACACCATTTCATCTTGGTGTCCAAACCTCTTGACTATTAACAGTCTGTTCTGGCACAAGGAGGTTGTGTTTTCCTTTGTGTGAGGAGTAGGATACAAAGCTTGGTGTTAACTGAGATAGGCTAAGATATTCCTTTGAAGATGCAAGAACTGAAATGGAGAGCTGTGGTGTTAATGCTTGAAGCTGATAGTGAAGTAATTATTTTGTTGCTCAGTGACCTGCTGTGTTTTAGAAATAACTAAAATTCTTGGATTATGCTTGTCAAGTGATTTGGGCTGTGCTTTTTGTGTGAATATTTGAATGTATACAAAAGTTTTATGGTATATTCACATGGAACAGTATTCACTGGCAAAACTCCTGGCTGCATTTAAACAAGTCATCTGTATTCCTGCTTGTCTTTGTCTTACAATGGTTTTTTATGCTCTGTTTTTTTTCTGTGTAGTTCTCTTGATGTTATAAAATGAAACTTTTGATCTTTGGTCAGGGACAAGGTTTTCATACTAATTTAAGGGCATTTTCAGTAAAAACAGAACTGAATAGTTCATATCGTTGCTACCTGCTCTTCCCTGGCTTGGAGAAACATATTAAAGGTACTCGGCATTTCTGTGACCTCTTGCATTTGCAGTGGGTTGAGATGGGTCCTTCATTTCTCTTCTGTTTTCTCATATTTTCCACCCCCACTGCCCAAACACTGATATTCCTTGAGCAAAGGCTTAAAATAGTTGAGATGGCAGCACACAACATGGATTTGTAACATTCCTTAGAAGCAAAGTACTGCAAAGCAGTGGAAATGAGGTTCTCTGTGTGTATTACTGCCCAGAAAACATAAACGGGGAATGCAAGGGAGTTCCTGGGGACAAAAATGTCAGAGTGAATGCTGACCTTTAACTTCACTAAAAGACAAGCTGAGTTCCATGCATTTCTCTGTGTGCTATGCAGTTAACCACCAGGTATCCACCTTGACATTAGAATATTAGCCTTTAAAAGCTCATCAAGCAAATCCGTAAATTACAATTTATTGAAATTTTAGGACCTTAACAGTGTTTTGCATAGCATGATGCACTAGACAGATGAATGTACTGTGGAATCCGTTCAGGCAAATTACAATTTAAGGATATGTACTGTGTTGCTAATCTCTAATTACCTACACCAGAATAGGGAGTGGAACTGCATAAAATTAACTGCTCGACAGCCCAGTCTTCAGAGGCATTTTCAGTGTGAGGAAGGGCAAATAGCCACTCTTTATCAGAAGTGTAGGGCTTAGACCGTGTGGACAGGGAGACAGAGTTAAATTATCTCCAAGCCAGGGTCATCTTCTCACCTTTCCTGAGTTGAGGCTGTACTGTAAATCAGTCCAATAGCTCCATTTAACTGATCTGCTGACCAGTGAATGATTAACTGAAAACTATCAATCAGACAGAAGCAGAACACTGCTCAACAACTGCAAAGAAAAAATAGCTCTTGAATACAGATTACCTGACTAAATTATTTGCCAATGAGTTATTCTAACTGACTGAAGTTCAGAAGCATTCTGGTCTGGGGCTCACCACAAGAAGTCCTAACAAAGCCTCTTTAAACCTCTCTATGAATGCAGAGGCAAATACCTTGCCAGATCTGAAGGAGCAAGAGAAGGCTGTTGCTACAATGCCAAGTCTCAATATGTAGCAGTACCTATCCAAAACCACAAAACTCCAAAATCAGGAAAGGGCAGGTTAGGATGGTAAAATTCCTCTTTTCTTCCTGTGTGGACTCTACTGAAATGGAAGCTTGTGATCCAGTTGACTTGTAGCTTGTGTGGACACAGTTACAACACACTAACCAAACACTGACGTATTTTAAAAACTGCCAGACTGCTTCTCTGATTTGTTTTTGGAGAATGCTTGGATGACTGTCAGTGCCTGACACATGAGTGTAGTATTATGCAGGAATACTTCTGCAGCAGCTCTCTTCAGAAACGGGATCTCCTGAATTGCTGCTTGCCAGATACTTGCCAATACCTGTGGCTGTTGAAATGAGCACCGTCATGTCCTGTCAGGCCCAAATACAAGTCTTGTGAAGACAGGCCTGCAGAACATGGGCCTTCTCCATAATCAATAGAACAGTAACTAATGACAGCTTGTGGGGTTTTGGGGACACCCTTGTGTTACATTGGTAATACAGTGGAGTGGGCTGCAGTATTTTCACATTTGCTCATTCGCTACCTGGCCTTTGAAATCCCAAGAAACATTTCAGGTATTTATAGGGAGGAAGCTAAAATGGCATAAGCTGTAAACTCATCCTGAGTGTTACCATTTGCATTAGATATTCCCTGCCTCTTAAGCTTCCTCTGAATGTTTGAAAGCATAGCAGATCCTCAGTAAACATGAGGCTTTAACATAATGGGTGTGGTGGTCTTTTCTGTTAAACAGAATCCATGCTAACTCCTGTTTGTCTCACACTTTTAGATCTTGTTAACAAAATAAAGTGAGGAGTGATACTGTCATTAAAGGAGCTTTTTTTTTATCCCCCTATAATTTATAACTGTTTTATGGCCTCAGTTTGCTCAGGAAAACTTAGCAAGTTGCAGATCATTTTAAGACGTCTGGTTGAATTTTAGTGGGGGTGTTGAAACTTACCCCTGAAATTTCAGAGGTTGCAGAAATAGTTCCCTAAACAGGGCTAGATACAATACCAACCTATCTCATTTCCCCTGCGTTACTGCTCCTGCCCATACAGGAGAGCTGTCATTACAGCAGCCGGTTGGTTTAATGACAGCCTTGCCGGTGGATTGTGGGCACCCCTGGGCACACTGAAGAGTTAAACTGACACCCCTCGTGTGCGCAGGGGTGTTTTGAAGTTATTTTTACCAGAGCGTTGCTGTTTTTCCAGAGTTTCTGTGGGGAGCCGCCCAGCAGAAGCAGGAGCATCCCCCTAGGGGCTAGGGAGGGGAGAGAGGACGGAAGCCTTGGGATTAGGGGAAGTGAAAACTTGCCTCTAAAACAAAATATGGTTTTTAAAGTTTTTTAGTTTAGTGTGGCGATATAGATAGATATAGATATAGATTAGAGATAGAGATAGAGATAGAGATAGAGATAGAGATAGAGATAGAGATAGAGATAGAGATAGAGATATAGGGCGGGAGGGAGAGAGGATCTCACCTCCCGGCCCCGTCCTACAGCCCGGGGCAAGCCGGGGTGCGGGCTCCGCGGAGGGTTGCGCGGGCGGACGGGCAGCCTGGCGCCGCGGGCGGGGAGGGGCGGGAGGCAGGCAAGGAGAGAGGGAGGGAGGGAGGGAGAGGGCGGCCGCAGCCTCGGCGCCCAGGCGGATCCGCCTTTCCCTTTCCCTTTCCCCGCCGCCGAGCCCCGAGCGCGTTACCCTGCGGGGGCGGGCGATGGCCGCGCGGGGCAGCGGCGGCGGGCGCTGGGCCGGGAACGGCAGGAACGCCTCAACTTCCTAGAAGTCACGGAGCCCAGAAATAGTTGCTGGGGTGAAGGCGAGAGAAGCTGGGTTTCGTTCCCGAGGTCTTCGCGGTGCGGTGAAGCCGGTGGCTGCGCCCGTGAGGAGGAGGAGGGGAAGGAAGGAGGAGGGGGAGGAAGAGCAGCAGGAGGTGGAGGTAGGTGCGGGTCCGTGGTACCCAGGGAGGGGAGCCTGGGCCGCCTCTGCGCGGCCGTTCTCGTCCTTCTCCGAGCGGTTCGCAGCCAGGACGTGCTTCTGTTTCGGAAGAGCAGCACTGAAGTGTCTTAGGCAACGCTGCTTTGTCGAAATTCAGGTACCCTTGAGGAATTTAATTTTGTGGAGGTTAATTAAAAGGCTGTTGTAAAGTCTTATGGCTAAAGCTTTTTTTTTTTTTTTTTTTTTTTTTTTTTTTGGTGTGTGTGTTTATGTGAGTTTTCCTCCTCTAGCAGCTCATAAAGGTGTGACTGCTGCTTCTGAACGTGCAGTAGTTTTGCAGGATGGAATGCGCCTTTCTTATTCCCCTTCAAACTTAGGATACGTTGTCATGCGGGTAGTGCATTTCATCACAGCACAGCAGTGTTACCTGAATGCCCTTATGGTTCTTCTTGCACTGAAGATTTCTGTGAATATCACTTGCTGCAGTGTCCTTGTAGCTAAGGTTTGTTTATAACTTCTTTCAGACATTCCAAGTGGTTTTATAGACACACACAGAATGAGACTGTATTTTTAAGGCTTGATGTTACTCTATTTTGGATTCTTCTGACATTAGTGTTGTTTCAGTCTCAGTGTCTAAATATAGTTTTGACCTTTTTTTTTCTTCACCTGCACATCAGTCTCTTCAATGACTGTAATATGAAGTAATGGTAAAAACAGAAGCTGCATATGGAGGAATATTTTCCTGAAGGCTTTATGATACTTCAGATTTCAGGAAAAAATGTTACTAGCTTTTGGAAAGCATTTTGGAAAGTTCAGTGTTGTTAAGGTAGTCTCCATGCATGGTATTTCTTATAACATAAAGCTTAGAAAACTGACCTATTTCTTAAAAGATACTTTGAGATTCTTGATTAGATCAGAAGTGCAGCACAATTGACTTGCCCATGTCAGTGAGAAGTACCGGTTGTTTTAAAAACCTTGGCAAAGCTGAAGAAGTAGGCACTAGTGGTTACATGATAATGTAACATAATAATAATAACAACATAATGTGTTAAAATTGCTTTCCAGCCTCAAATTCCCACCTGTGATGTAAATTACAGCCTCACCACATCTGATGCTGTTGCACCAAATTCTGTTTTCTGTACATAAGCCACTAATCTGTGAATCCTTATGAACTGAACCTTCTCATTCTCTGTGCAGCACAGAAATATGTGAGAGTTCAGTGTATGCTGTCACCTGTGGGAGTCTGTAAACTGTCCCTGCAGAATGGACGTAGAATACTTGCTGTGGTTACACTGATGTAACATGAGGAATCAACTGGTGGGTGGTGAACTGGACGGACAGTTTGTATGTTCCTAAAGGGTCTTTCTCCTGTTTGCTTTTTATATCCCAGTGTTTAGGTTGTTGCCTTTTCATTATCCGATAGCTTTATGGTTCTAGGCAGGCATCATTTCTGTAAAGCCCAGACTTCAAAAGTGTGATTTCTGGATTGTGGCCTGTAACTTGGATTTGCACATTCCATTATGTTATTATCCAGCTGTATTCTGTTATATGAATTTTACCCTTTTGCTGATTACAGTACATAAAACCTTGGAACTCTCTCCATGTTCCATGTGTTAGCAGTAACATCCATCTTAAACAGATTGGAATTCTGTATTTATGTAGTGAAACCGAGGGAGAGTTGTTGGTGACTTCTGTTGAAGGTCATGTAAGAACGTGTCCAGTATATCTGGAATTGAAATGTGGTGTTCTCTCATTTAATTTTCATCCTGTGGGGTGTAAAATGAAGCTGGATTGTTTGCCTGGTGTTCACTGAAGTCTGACTGCCCTCTTATGTAGAGCTGACTATGTTGCAGGTGGCTGCTGTCAGCTGTCTGTAAGAGCTCTTCAAAGTAGTTTATGGTGCTGTTGCTGCAACTCTTGAGTTGTGCTATCCTTAGGCATCTAGATTTAAAATTTAATTGGACCTGGTGTACAGGCAGACTGAGAAAGCGCACCAAGAAATGTGCAGGTAGCAAGTGTAATACAAACTGGATTTTTAAATATACTCTGTTGTTTGTAAGCTGTTTAATATACTCTGTTGTGTAAGTTATTCCATCTGAGATACATAGTGATCCTTGTGGGTACTATGGACACAGGCTAAGGTTGGAATTACTATGGAGATGTGTTCAGGATTAAAAGACAACTGCCTCTTACTGGCAGTATTTGTTCTTAAGACCTGTTTTATTACTCAGGGTTTGCTTACCACAGCAGAGAACCTGTGTTCTGTCATGTAATAAATATGAATGCAAATAGGTCTAATCCAAGCCATGAATCTTGTTATATGCCAGTTAAGAGTAATTTACTGGAGCTTCTTTTGGGAGGTGGGGCAGAAGGGATGTTCTTGGGTGCAATACAGTCGTGGGAAGGTAATGTTTGCCTGACTTCTCCAAAGTAAATTTGATAGAGACAAAAAGAGGGTGATTACTTATTTGATTCCTTTGGTTGCATTTTCACTTTACTTGCAGTCCTTTCCTGTAACTAGAAAGATTCAGTTGAATTGGACTTTGCCCATGTTGCTGCAGAGGAGTGGTGCTACTAGAAATTTTTTAAACTGCTAGGTAGTGGGTGGATGTGTAAACAGGGAGCAGGCTTTTTCCTTTATAGTAGTGCCTCAATTCTCAACTCTCTCAAATTGTGCTCTAGAAGGGAGTGTGGAGATAAGCCAGGGAGTGACTAGAGTATTTTGGTTACTGCTTTGGTTTTTAGTTCAGGTAAAGTCTCGCTAGAGGTCTACCATGGTGTCTAGTGATACTGTATTAAAAACTGTATGTAATGTGATATTTAAAAGGATGTATTTTATGAATGGAACGTTTTTTCCTCCATGACCTTGTTATTGAACAGCTTTTGTCCATCCCTCTCTCTTTAGAGATTAGCAATCTGTGTTTTGCTTTTGGCTTTTTACGAAGCATGTGACTTCATGTACAGTTCCTCATCCTGTATTTCTGTTGCACTGGCTTCTGAATATCTTGTCTCCCATTTCCCATGTGTTAGCTGCTGTCTGGTAACAAGAATGGGATGCTGTTTCTCCACAGAGAGGCTGAGAAAAAGTTGACTTTCTGGGTTTTCTACAAGATTGTGTAAGGCCCAGTGATATGTTGAGCCATTATCAGTGCATTTGTGGAGAAGACTGAGGAAGTGATGGAAAGCATGCCAAAGCTGGTACTTTCTCTAAAGTTAAAAGAAATAGGGTAGTGTTTATAGTGAATAATAGGAGTGCCTCCTGTGCCTTGCTTTCAGTTTCTTTACATGCAGGTTTCTTCTGTAATTGGAATCACAGGTGAGATTTTCAGCAGATGGTTTAATGGTGGTTCAGTCCCAAACTAAGTCCTTCAGGGCAGATGATTAGTGTATAGAGAAGTGCCTATATGCTGTTCCAATGCTCTGTTCCAATGGATATGGATCCTGGTGATGACTCCAAACATGCTTGCAGGGAGAGTCTCTTGGGGTTTTGTCAGTTCTTGTCTCTGCTTCCCTTGTCTTACTCAGAGAGTGAGTGTGATTTGTCCTGGCCTTAGAGGAATTTAAGGCAATGTGGCAGCAACTGGAGAGGAATCAGGTGAGTACACAGCTACCTGATCTAGCCTTGGACATTCTAGGCAGAGGTTGAAGCATAAGCACCCAGGAAAAGGATCTTTTCATTATACAGTGATACCATGTTTAGGCCATTACCATTTTAAAAAGAAGAGAAAATGTTTCAGTCCAGAATAAAATAGTCTGAGTAAACTTCAGAAACCTTTTCTAATACAGTTTGCTTATGTAGAAGAGAGTAAAAGGAGGATGTTATGTACTGCTAAAATATGTTGTATTTGCCTGTTGCATGCAGCTATGAGGAAGCTGCACTGAAGATTTTATAGTCAGACATTCATTTGTGGGTGTAGTAGATTTGTGTATGCTCTCATGGTGTCAGGGTTCTGCTATTGCCATGCTCTTGCTTTACTGCAGACAAGGGTCAGCCTGAAAATTGATGTTGTTGTGGCTTCCTGCAGGAAACGGTGAAAATGCTGCTGGCTTTTTGACAGCCCCCATGGAGAGAATGGACAGTGTAACTGTTGATAGGCTTGAAACTGGGCCAGGAGGACTGGTGACTTGTGATCTACTGTGACTTTTTCTGTGCTTTCTCCTGTTCCAGGCCTCTGTAAGGCTGTTTAAGTTTTATCTGTTTCTGGACAACACTGGTCTCAGCATTAATCTGTCTTGCAGCTTATCTACATTATCTACATCTTTCACTGGTGGCCAGGTTTGGTTTGAGGTGACTTACTTTGATATGTGGTTTTCTGAAATTCCTGTCCTCTTTGGTCTGTTATCAAAGCTGAGCCGAGGGGCTGCTTGTTTTTAGTTCAGGAAATGCTGTAACCAGAGGTAGAGACTTCTCTGCTGACTGTGTCTGTTAAGCTCACTTGTACCTGGCATCCTTCAAAATGCTGCAATTTCCACTTTTGAAGCTGTGAATAAAAATGTCTCTACTGTTTTCTCTCCATTATTACTTCATGTAGTTATCACAGCATTAGTGATTTTACCTTCTATTTAAACTACAGCTGTGTTCCTAACTGCAGCGTGGTAAAGATTAAGGCATGTCTGTCCCTATTTCTGTAGTCAGACCTACAGTTCCGATGTAAGCAGCTCTCAAGAGCTGATATGCTCGAGGCAAACAGAAATTGAAAGAAAGCTCTGATCCGCTGGAGCTTAGTGGCAAAGTGAAAATGCAGTTCTTCCAGGTTTGTCAGTTCAGCTTAGTGTTGGTGACCCAGGCACGGCTCAGAGGAGATGCCTCAGGGAAAGAAAATAATCACGGCCAGTGATCTTCCAGGCGGCTTAAAGAACGAAATGTGAACATTACCGTTTTGGTTTCTCAGATGATTTATTCTTCATCTCCCCAGTAAGATGAATAAACTCTTCCTGAATTAATCTGGTTGACACTTCCTCCTTTTGTTTTTTAGAGATCTTTCAACTTCAGATATGAAATAAAGCTCAGTCTTGCAAGACTACAGCTTTTAATCCATACGGCTCCTGTACTGGCATTTTAAACTCTGACACCAAAAATAAGAACTGAAGGGATGAGAGAAATACTGCCTGTATTGTGAGAATGAGTACCGGCATCTTGGAAACCTTTGTAACACATGTTGGTTTACAAGAGGAGGACAGTGAGTGATATTAATCAGGGAACACCTAATCCATTTTAAAGCTTTACTTGTTTTTCTGTGATGAGCAGTAAGACAGATAAAACAGAGGGGCTTATGCTCAGTTCCTGATACTAGACCTGAAGTAGATAAAGGTTGACACAAGTGATTAGTAAAGTCTAAGCTTAGTGAAACACTTACTGGAAGTGGTGCCTGTTGACTGTTTTAGTGGACCTCTTATGATGGGGAAGAGCTCAGTTAACCTTTATGTCTCAGTTTTAGTGTGTGGCAATGGGAAAACACTCAACCTCATGCTGGTATAAAATTGTGGAAGGTGTGCCTGGTAACAAAGCTTTTAGCAGTAGCTTTCCAAAGGAAAAGAGAAACCAATTTGAAACCCATGGTCTGTGCAATTGTGTTGAATGAACTGTGTTCTAGTCAAATAAAGGCGGGGAGAAGCTTAACCCTGCTCAACACTGTAATTACCTAATTGGTGAAGTAGGGAACAATCAAATTAAGGTAAATGCAGTTGTAGCTAAAAATAATCTTCTGACTATCTTGCAGTATGGATGATCTATCACTTAGCTGTGGTTATAGTGGTTGTAAACATTCCTTTTTGTTCAAGTCATCAGACAGCTCTTTGAAAATTAACTTAATTTTAATTGGCAAAAAGAGAAATAACAACATGAAGTTTGATGATCTGGCTTTTGAGAGCAAGAAAAATAGTGAGTTGACTGACTGAGACTAGTTGGGTATTAAGAACAAATCTTTTCACTGGATTCCAGGAGCTTTAGCCTTTGTGCCAACATAAATATGGGTGTCTCTCTAATAGCAGAATTGCATGGGATTAGTTTGTGCTTTTTGGAAATTTATGATATGAAATATAGAGTTCACTTTTATACTTCCCCGTTTTAAGAAAATAGGGAGTTAGTGTTGAACTGCACGCTCCTTTTTCCTCTGGCTATTTTGAAGAGAACTGAGGTCTCCCTCTTTCTAAGCCACTTTTCTCATGTTTGATCAGACACATCTTGTTCTAAAGCTGTGCTGCATTCAGTGAGGCAGTTCGGATGGCTGTGCTGTGCGGGCCCAAACAGAGGTGTGCAGCTATGCAACATTAATTTTGGCTGCTCCTAAGCACTGCTGAAGCTCCTGTTGTTATCAGTGGGGTCCAGTAAATAATGTGTTTGTTCTCAGGGCAGGTGTGGAGAATGCTGTCCTTCTCTGAGTAAAGAGGCATCTAGTTAACGCTAAGCTTTCTGCCTTTTTGATGGCTTTATTCTCAGTCTCTTGTGTTATGCCCTTCTCACATTCTGCAAGGAAACTTAACTGTTCCACTGAAGGGAAGGGGTGACCTTACACTCTGTGTTCTGCCAAACACAAAGTATGCCTGGTAAGGGGAAAGAGGGGCAGAGAAGGTAAATATTCAGACAGACACATGATGCTGCCTGTGTCCCTCTCTAAAATTCGCATGAAAAAATAGTTTTTCTCATGTCGTCTTTCATCTCTGATGTGACATTTAAATGCACTCAGCATGTTCTGACAAATCTGAAGTGCCCTCTGGTAGAGATTCATGCAGTTGAAAACCTTTGGTATTGAAATAAATTGTTCTGAATGTACAAGTTGGTGGCATTTCTCAGATGTCTGATACCAGGTTGTCATCTTCAATTATTTCTTCATGCCCTCTGTTCCTACAAAGTATTCTCTATAGTGGCCCCAAATCTGTTTCCAGTATGTCTACACTGCTCAGTGAGTTTTTGGATGCACTTGTGTCTTTGGAGAATGTGAGTGATTTCAGTGAAACAACAAAGAACTACAAGCATGAAGGTTTACAAAATAGCTATGATTGTGGCTTTATATGTACATATTAATGTGCATTTCCTGCCAGGAAAGTTCTTGTCACACAGGTTTTCAGCAATGTGAGTTAAGAGCTCCTGTACTTAAATTTTCCTTCTATGTTCACTTTCAGATAACATGATGGAATTCAGATTTTCTCAAGAAAAGCTGCGGATCTTGGACCAGTACCGTTGACGAGACCTCCTGTTTGCAACACCCAGAGCAGGGTCCTGTAACGAATTTGTCCCAAGAAGCATACAATGGATCTCAAAGAGAGCTGCCCAAGCGTTAGCATTCCCAGCTCTGATGAACACAGAGAGAAGAAGAAGAGATTTACTGTAAGTATGTAAGAGAATAAGCACTGTGGGCAAAGGCAATAGGCTGTTGGTGCCTAGCAGTGCTGCTTTCTTTTCTTGTGCTACTAAGCTTCATATTATTTTCAATAAGTTTATGGAAATCAGTTTCCTTGTTCTTGTGAGCACTGGCCATAGTCCAGTGTGAAAAGTTGTGAATATTTTACAGTGTTTACCTGTGTTGCTTTCTGCAGAAAGAACTTGCCTTCACAAATTTCTGCTGATTCTACCCCAAAATAGCTGCATTTGCTTGTATAAAATATTTAAGTATCCAAGTACAGGGAAAATATTCTGGTACCATTTTTGGCATTCTACATGATTTTTCATGAAGACATTTATTTTGCAGAGGGATAAAGTGTGAATTTGGTTCTTTGTGAGGGTTTGTTTGTTTGAACATCCATTCATTCACAGATATCCTATTATACTATAGTAACTTTTTGTGTAAAATGAAAAAAATAATAAACCATCAAATTTTTTCAAAACCTTTTTTTCTATCTTCCTTCCTGTTTCTGATTCTAATGCTTATGAGTTTTTTCCTATCCTGTTCCCATTTCCACTTCTTGCCATTTTTCTCCCTTTTCCTTTCTTTACCTCCTAGTTTGACTTTTTGGTTGTGAAGTCTTCCTATTGTGTGGTAAACTCTTTGCATTGCATACTGAAAAATGAGGTACTGTGGTATGGATTTTGTTTGGCTTATATATAACTCTAAATGACAAGATCAAAATACTTCCTTTAAAAGGCTCAAACTGTTTCATTGCTCTTGTGCAACTTCCTCTAAGATTTTTTTTTCATTGAGTGAGTTAGTCACTCTTCAGATGAGGAATGCAAACACCGTGGAAACAATATGGAGTTGCTGTCTGAAGAATACCACAAAACAATGTTTTACTAGGGGTTAGGTTGTCTCCTTTTCCTCTTCACCTCCCTTTTTTGGAGAAGAACAGTGCTCTTTGATTCTACAAGTGTGTCAAGCTGTAGCTTGGGGAAGGAGTGTGCCAGTAAAGGGAACTTTAAACAAAAGAGAACTTTATTAATTCCTTAAACCTCTGCATTCATGTGATACCCAGGTGAGCGGAAAAACCTTTGTGGAAGTCTAAACTTGAGCAGAACAGTTCTGGTTTTTTGCCTCAGCATTGGCAGTTCTGCAGTTAAAATATGGCAGTGTGGTACATTGAGCATGTACTGATGTTGTGGAGTCCAGGTCATTTTACCTGAAGGTCTGTGAGACAGCCTAGGCAGTGTAAAGGCATTTTCTTTGGGCGTGCCCTTGAGAAAGCAGTATGAAACATGAGAAATGGGGGGCAGAGAGAGGAGGGGGGAAAGAATCCAGCCTAGATTACACCATGCAGAGGTACACTTTGTCCTGCTGTCTTCTGCTTTCTGTGCCAGGGAGTAATTAGCAGCTTGACAAGAAGTGCTTTTGCAACCAAGCTTTCGAATATTATCACATATATTTTAGGATTTGATAACAGAAGTGAGGGTCATACTAAACTTCATGGTAGAAACTGTGAATTCCAGCATGTGTCAGTGCTGTTACTGTGTCCCCTGTTCTGTAGCTGTGTGTATTGACAGGATCCCATCAGTGCTTTGACAGGGAGTGAGAAAGGGGTACAGGGGGAAGCAGCTCTTAGCAGATTTGTGGTAGGTATAACTGTCTCTTTTGATGGCCACACTAGTGCCATTTCTGTAAAGAGCGGTAAGAAGGGTTTTCACTTGGGGTGAGAAGAAAGATCAGAGTGATAAAGGCTAGGAAGGATTTCAGGTGACTGGATAGTCTTTACCTTACCATTCTCACAGAGTGTTTCACTGTTGCTTCTGAGACTCTTCTAGAATCTTACTGGTCTGAACAGAAACTGATTTTCTGCTCAAACCTTTTGATGGCTCACTTAATGCTGGCATGGAAACAAGACAAGTATGTGCAACTTAGCTTTTGCTAGCTCTCCTTTTTCCCCTCACACTTAGTCTGATAGAGCATTTTTAAAAACAATAATGTCTCTGAGCAGGCATCATTCTGATAATTAAATGAGCTTTTCAATTTTGTCTCTGGAAGTGAACTCATACCTCCTGAGCATTTTCATGACCTTTTATTGAGTATTTTAGTTGGTTTTGTTAAATACTGCATACTTTTTATATATTTACTACCATTTTTTTCTTCTTTTTTCAAATGATTACATGTTTGCATTTTTTGGGTTCTGACAGGGAACATTTTTTGCTCCCACTTAATTAATGGCAACCAGCCTCCATGTAAATCCACACTAGTTTGCTGTGCCTCATTTTTCTGAAGATTCAGCATTCACTTTATCCATAAAAGGAGTAAAATTTTTCCTTGTTTTGGACCATATCTAGCCTATATTAATTGCTTTCTGTCCTTGCTGCATATTAGGTCATTCTTTTGCCTGTTTTGACAAATAGCTTTGTTTTGGGTTTCTTTCTTTTATCCTTATGCTGTTTGATGTCTGAGGCTTAATTTTCTCTTCTGACCTGTTCTCATCTCCCTTTACACCAAGATCATATACAGGCTTATTAAAAAATCTCTTTCAAGAGTGCTGTTTGCCTGATTAAATCTAAAAACTTTGTCTCAGACCTGTGATGTATAATATTAATCCCCAGCCCTGTGGAAATTGGGAGTTGTTTTTATTTGTTGACAATAAATAGTTTCCTTACTTTCTCAATGATTGCTCTGTCAAAATTGGAAAACAGCCTACCTTTTTATTTTTATTTTGTTTAATAAAAATCAAGCATTTAATCCAGGAGCATGAGCTACCACAAACAGAGGTGAAGGCTTTTAATTTCAGTGACTTCTTTTGTGAAGAAATTCTACTGCGTCCAGAAATAGCTGGATCCTGTCTTGTCTGTATCTAGGAAGACATTTTATGGTGATGTTTTCAGGAATTCTGTTTATTTTTCTTCCTTTATATTTTCTCAAAGCTTTGTGGTTTTTACCCACATACTATGAGTTGTGATGTTTAAGGAGTTTTCTAAGACCAAATTTGGATTAGGAATAATTAGACATGAAAAGGTTATTATCTAAGTAAGTCTACATTCCTCCCCTCCACCTTTCTAGAAATAAGCATTGCACATCTCTCTAATCATTACATAGGTGTAGCTGAAAGTAGTAAGACAGCCCTGACATGTCATGGTTTTAGTTTTTATCAGATTCTTAGTGGATATTGTGTGTTTTCTTACCACTCAGTGTGTCCACAACTGTTGGACTTACAGCTTTACCTTGGTTGGGGTGTGCAAGAGCTTTGTTAGTGATATGAGCTGGATGACCTCATACAGGTTTTTTATGCTCTCTTGTGTAAAAAATGTTGATTGTGTCATTGTTCTACAGCTACTCTGAGAACAAAACTGTTTAAATTTAGCAGTTGCCAAGGAGGTGGATATCATCTTGTATCCTGAGTTATGCTTGCCTGTGCACTCTGCTGTCTGTGCTTCTGCCCAGCTACCTTGGCCCTCTGCTCAAGTGTGTTGGCATTGATGTGCTGTGCAGCGATGGGGAGCAGGGGTGTTTTGTGTTTGAACATTGCTTGCAGGATTTGATTGCTCTATAAGAGACCCAGTTCACAAGGACAGTGCTTAAGTTCTGCAGCTGAAGCTTTCGCTGCCTACAGCGTAGGGAGGATCTAGAAGGGAGGTGGGTAGGTTTTATGCTAACAGTTGTTTAGCAGTATGAGGCAAAGTGGGTTTTCTTAGAAAGTCTCATCAGCATTCTGCTGGATGCTTCCATCCAGCTTCCTATGCACCCCCGGGCCTGGGACTGGGAACAGCTTATGTGAGCAGATAGCACAGCCTGACTGCAGCCCTCAGGCTGAGGAACCGAGGGTGGTGGCTGCCACTTCCATTGTGGGAGTTAGAGAGAGAGCCAAGGTGCTGTTGCAGGGCAGAAGGGAGACTGGGGCATTGGTCCAGGAGTCTGCATGGGGAATTAGCAGTGCTCTGCGCTCATTTCCTTGCTGTGCCCATCCTCTTCCCTGAAGGAATAGCTGAGCTTCTTCTGGAAGCCCAAGAAGGTAGAGAAGTGAAGACAGCTAATTGCCTGAGGGACAGGAGAAGCCTGCTGGACACACAGCTGCCCACCAGGTTTATGAATCCAGGGACTGCCAATGTGTGTAGTTACTGAAGTCCTCGGTGGCATGGCATTTGAAAGGATTGAAGTGTGCAGCAGGTTCCAGCTATACCTCCCTTCATCCCAGTGCTGTGTATTATGTTAAATAGGCTGTATTTCAGCCACAGCACCACTTCTTCCTCCCTGAACAATTGTGCCATCAGCCAGGATTCTTCTGTATTCAAGGTGTTCAAACGAACAGTTATCTTCATACCTTCCATATGTACTTTCTCTTTAGGTTTTGGTGAAGGCAGTCTTCTGTATTTTTTAATCCTTTGCTTCTTTAATATTAGTTTTTATTATGGATTATTGAGTTGTTAAAAATTTCATATTAAATTTTAATAGACTACTATCTGATGGCCAGGTGTTCTTTTTGGATATTAACTGATTTATGAAACTTTCGGTGTTAATGAAAATTTTGGTGTTAATTTTTGCTTACCTGGTGTTTAAAAAAATTTTCTGCAAAGAACCAGATTCTTTTAGTTGTTCTTTCAGTCATTTCTGTTGATGTCTGTGTGACTTAGCTATAAGAAATACATGGTTCAATAAGTGCATTTACACAATAAATTTAACAACCTGCCCTTACATTCACCACGAGATTAAACCCGAGAAGTTGTACTAAACTTTGTGGGCAGTAACACTGTCCTTGTTCCTACAGGTTTACAAAGTGTTGGTCTCTGTTGGCAGAAATGAGTGGTTTGTCTTTCGACGGTATGCAGAGTTTGACAAACTCTACAATACGGTAAGCAAAATGCAAGCTATGAAATCATGCCAGAATAGCAGAGTAACGCTTGCGGTGTTATAGTTTGAGTTAATCCTCTCTTGAGGAGTTTGAGTCAACATTTAATAACCATAGGAGTCTAATCAAAGAAAATGATGGAGTGGATTTTTTAAACTTCGGTTTGTTTGAATTTCAGACTCAAAATCCACTTATTTGTCATGATTTTTATGGTTCCTTGGGATCATAGCTTAATGAAACTTCCAGCTTAGTTGTTGTCAAAACATATAAAATGTGCTTTTGTTCATGATAAAAAGCCCCACAAAACATATAGATAGATATGCTCCTCCTAAGGAAGTGTTTTTCTTTGAAGTACTGAAAGCAATGAACAAATCCTTGTTTCTTAATAGAAACTTTGTAGTCAGTCATTGATGGCAGTTCATACCTGCAGTTTCATAGCAGGTATGATTTTTTGCACCAAAAAATGTAGTCAGAGTTCCAAAAAAATAGCCCCCTTCAGCAACTTAGTATGGATTTCTTGGGTTTGTTGCTAGAAGAGGGTTTTGCTGTTTTTACATAGTGGGCAAGTGGGGTAAATGCTTGTTCAGATGTGAGTATGAGTTATGTGTGCTGTGCCCATACTCTCCTCCAGTTCTTCGTGTTTAGACACCATAGTTTTTGCTTTAAGAAAATAGGAAATAATTCCCCTCTGATTCCCATACTAAAATATTACCAGCTGCTAATTTGTGCCTTGCCTTCCACTGTCTCTCTGGGAAGTAGTCAGGCCTTCTCTCTTCTGCCTCCTTGGGCATGGATTTGCATGTGGCAGTGGACTTGAAACACAGGCTGTGAGCTTGGAAATGTTTGAGCTGAAATGCCTCTGGATACCCCGTGCTGTGCTTTGCCTGCATGTAGCAGGGATAAACCTGCAAGGAATGTGAAAGCAGAAAATCCTCCTTTCAGAGGGAGTGTTGGTGATCCTGTTCCTTTGCCATGCTCTCTTGCCATTAGAATTGTCCTTGCTGTGCTGAAGTTTGTTCAGTCCTGGTTTCTCTAACGTGGGCAGAGGTGAGGTCCTGGGGAAGCATAACCAGGAGGACATTTACTCCAGTTCCTGTTCAGAAATTCGTACAATATATACACCGAAAAGAACTTGTGCTGCTAACTGAAAGAAATACTGGTGTTGCTAAGGGAAGAATTGCCAGCTAATGTATTAGAAAACTACTCTCTTAAAAAGGATGAGAATAAGATTGCTCTTCTGGAGCAGTTGAAGGTGAAATAAATGTAGTCGAGGCTTGAGTAGTGCCAGGTTTGGAGTTTTTTTAAAATAAATAATTCATTGTTGTTGTGTACGATCATCTGGTCAGTTTATCAAGTGTAATAATAATTGAATTATCAAGTGCAGGATCCTAAAATAGACTGTTCATCTGCTTGTAATTTTGATGTAGGGGTAGACCACCTGTGATTTCTAAAGCTTAAAGAATGTAAGTTGGACAAAACCCAGATGCCTGTATCCCCTGTATCCTATTGTAAACCTCATGCATACACCCCTGTGCAAGCAAGCAAATAAGAGAAAAACAAACCAAAAAGAGATAAAGAATTGATGGAGGAAGGAAGAAAAAAGAAAAATAAAACCAACACTGAAATTTGGTTTTTTAACCTGGGGCAAATAATTTCGCACTGTTGCTCTGGTAGTCTGTAAAATGAAGATGAGATGGTAGTTGAATTTAAAAGGGTATGTCTATTGTGAACAAAGTGAGTACAGATTGTTCTGGGTATGTTTTTTTCCCCCTTGTGTACAAGCAGAGGAAATGGCATAGCGGAGCAGAATTACTAATAATCAGGTGTTCAAACTGTTCATCAGAAAACAAACAAAATGCAATTATTTCTAGGTACTTTAATGTCTAAGCACAGTCCAATTTTATGTGTTTTGTTTTCAGCTAAAGAAGCAATTTCCCACCATGAACCTGAAGATTCCAGCTAAAAGAATATTTGGAGATAATTTTGATCCTGGTATGTCATCATCTTGTTATTCATTTTGTCAGTTTCTTTATATGAAAATTGATCTATTCCAGCCTACAAGAAGCTGTCTTATATGAGTTTTGCAGTGGTCCTCAAAACAGTGACTAAACCAAAGTTTAGTCATGCTTCAGTCAAGAGCAGGAACTAGCGTGGGTAGGTGTTTTACCTTGTGATAGTGAACGAAGCATTGCTTGGTCGCCCAGTGCCTCTCTTGCACTGAAGGCTGTAGCTCCTCCCAGCCCTCCTATATTCAGGATTTTCATTCTGATCTGTCAGATGTGACCTCTCTCCTATAAAAGCAAAAGCCAAAACCCAAACTCTTCCCAAGAATTAATGCGTAGTCCATACTTTGAGCTTCCTTTGTGTTACATGCCTCACAGCCATCTCTGAAAAATGAAATAACTCAAGGATTTATCTTTGAGGACTTTTGACCTCTCTGTATCTGAATGTGCTTCCTTGTACAGTTCAGGTGAAAAGGAACTTCTTCTATAAGTGGAGCAACAGCAGGAAGCTTGTCCAATATGAGCATGTTGTGCTCCAGTTACCAGTGATAGGTGGCCATTTAGCTTGCCCTGTACACAGTGAAATACTAATGAAAGTCACTTGAAAATTCCCTTGAAGTACCTGGGTGGCACTACGGATGAATTAATAAAAAGGCAAATGGGAGGGCCAGGCCATTGCTCTGTGTGTTTGTACTATTCATTCAAGCCATTTTTACTTCAGGCTTTTCCCGCTGCTCTTTGGACCCCTCCCGCCCTCCCCTGGCTTGCTGATGTGGTCAGTCTGTAGTTTCATCTCCTCCTGCACCTGCTTCAATTGTTCATTTTCTCCTTTGCTGAGGAACAAATTGATCCAAAGCTGTTGAACTCTTAGGATGTCTATGTTTGGGGTTTTTAAAATTCTGACAAACAAACCTAGTTTTTGGCAGTTGCACTTAATCATCTGGATCCTGACATGAAATACTGTTTTATTCTTTATTAGAATAATCAAATACAAGTATCCAAGCTCTGATGCTCTCTTCTGATAAAGATGTAAATGAATGCCAAAAGTTCTACATGTATTTTGTCTACAGGGACTTTTTGTTTAGTTCTGGTTCCTTTTCTCTGACCTTGGGATTCTCAGAGCTGGCTGAAGACCAGAGAATGCCATGCAGTCTGGTTTGCTGTACAGGCAAATATGCAGGTGGATTTCTTGGAGCCAAAATTTGGAAACTGGAGTTCTAATGGGAGAAAAAACCTCAACTAAAACTTTATTAAAATTATATATGTTAAACAAAGTCCTCGAACTCGTTTTAAATTTCCGTGAACTATGCTGAAATCCTTGAAGCATGAGAAACCAAATAGTTCTCAAGATGTTTCTTGCTGGGAGGCAGGGTAGAGATGGAGCCATGATGCTTATGTAAATAATTCTTTTTCTTAACACTGATTTATTGAAGCTTTGATGTAATGTTTTTGCTGGCTCCTGAAACAAGCTACATATTTTACAAATATTGAAAAGGTATTTTACTTCTGTAATCTATCCATGGGCATGCAGCATTGTATTATTGTGTTGAAATGCAGCAGAGTGAGACCTTTACATCCTTTCACCCAAAATTACCAAAAATACCGTCATTTAAATTGCCATTTAAATGCTCCAATTTTATTGGCCATTAGGTTATTTTAAAATTATCTTGTTTTAACTTGAAAAAAATGGAACAGAAACCAGTCAGAATATAGAACCTGAAAATTTCAGATGTTACAGGTGTTTTATCTTCACCAGTATAGGTAGCCCTGTAGGCTTAGAGTGACTGATGACACTGTACATCTGCCACACTGAAACTGCTGACGTTGTTCACTCCCATAATATATCTGTATGCAAATTTACCTTTCTGTTAGATGTCAGTAATTGGAATTATTAAATACCCCAGGAGGGGTTCAGGGATTATATCCCTGAAACAATACAGACATTTTTCTTAATATTTTAAGTACAGCTGTTAATTAAAACTTAATTTTAATTTAGAATTTTAATAATTGTCAGTAATCTGGATATGACAGTCATTGAAATGCCTTAAAAGTTAGTGCTAGAGTTAAATATTCTTTTTTTCTTCCATACAAATTATTCTTGATATGAGTAATGAAAGATAGGATTATTCCATTTTATGCTTTATTTTATGTTAGAACTCGATTTCTATTCTAAATCCTTTGTGTGTCTTTCCATCTTATTACAGAACAGTTACATGTCTTAAGCTTTAGACAGGGGAAGGGATTCTGAGGATTATCTTTTTTTAATGTTGATGTCCAAAATCTAAAGGAAAGTATTTTATTTTGTTATCTTTGATGGCTTTATCTGAGTGCCTGATGGCAGGATGAATTGTGCAATTTTCCCCCTGCCATACATACATTATGGAAATATGCTGCTTGGTGGGACTGTTCATGTAAAAACTTGACTTGTGCAACTGATGTCAGGTTTTGCCTGTGGCTTCTTGGGGGTTTTGTTTCTGTGGAATCAGGTGCTGAAGGGCTCACCTGTGCAGTCTTTGCTGCAGTTACACATACATTGTTATTGAAGCACAGGGTGGCACTTCTAATCCACCCGGCTTTCAACATTTTTAAGTAGCGTTACAGAGACACTGAAATTTATTCTCTCAGCTCAGTTCAATGTGTAAAGCTTGCAGTTTTCATATGTAGAACCAATCCTGTTCTAAATTAGTCATGGGCTAGTCTCCTTTTAACTGCTGTTTTAAATCCTAGAAAACCTGAATAAGAAAAGAAGTATTTTTCACAAGCTGACTGATGATTCTAATAAATCTGTTTTTTTCAGATTTTATTAAACAGAGAAGAGCAGGACTGAATGAATTCATTCAAAATTTAGTTAGACAGCCAGAGCTATGCAACCAGTAAGTAGTTTCATTTCTGTTTTATAAGGGCTGTTGAAAAGACATGAGATGAAAAGATATGTTAAATGCAAAATTGCAAATTAGGTATTTAACCAGAAAATGTATTTTACCTGTTCAGAGCTCTTCAGTATAAAAAAAAATAAACTTTATAAGGCCATCCATTCAGGAAAAATCTACAGACTGAAGAGTATAAAAGTGTTTTTGTTTTCTGAAAACCAACCTACAAATCAATTTGCAGGCAATTAACTGTTCCTAATTCCAGGGGTGCAGATTCCACTGTAAACTGTTGCTGTGCTGGGCAGGTGTTTGTTTTTGTCAGTGGCTGTACTGTTTGAGAGCCCTGCTGTCACTTGCTGCTGTGTTGCTGGCAGTCAGTCACTGCCTGCATCCTTTTTTTTGTTAAGAGCAGTTTGTGTGTGCTCTAGAACTTGTTTAAAGCACGATAACCAAGTGGCTTAATTGGCTTGCTGAGATGGTTTGGAACAACCAAGCTGAGCTGCCTAAAGGAAATGATGGATAAGCTTGTACCTGAACTCTTCCCAGCAGAGGAACTGCAGGTGTGTTCACCACTACCAGTGGTGAATGGGAGGGGGCGTTAGGACAGGGTCAGCTCCAGGTAAATCTGGAGAGCAGCACTTGGTGTGTGAACTCACTGCAGGGCAAACAGGTGCCTTCTTTCAGTCCAAAGCTGTAATCAGTTTCAACTAAATCCATGCAGCTTTCTAGGTTGCTTGAACTGGTAAAATGGTAAAGTTCTATACTTAGCTTTAGTTTGAGTAAAATGTCTTTAATAAATATGCTTTGTTTAATTAGCCTGTTTGTACAGCCTGTAAAATTGCCCATTTCCCACAGGAAAAAAGTAACTCTAACAGAATATCACTGCAGCTCTCAGCATGCAGTCAGATTTTCTTTTTTCACAACAAATGAACTATTTAATGTCCTATCAACCTGAAATTTGTACTTCCTTTCCTTTTTAGAAAAATAAAAATAGGAGCATTTTATATATGTATAAACTTACTATATATATATACTTCTTTTGATTAGTGAAAAAAATTAGTAACAAAGTCTTTACAGAAGGATGCTTTTCCACCAGAACAAGCACTATGAGGTTTGTGTTCATGGTACTGTTCTTTGGGAAATAATAAAAAGCACTTTAATATAACGAATTACTGAAAACCAATGAATTTAGTTTCATTGGGAAAGGATACTGGTTTATTTAGGCCAATCTCCTCTGGTTCTCACTATATGCAATTACCAAATATTTTTGTTTCAAAACATACAATATTTGTTCTCCAAAGGTAAAATGGTGCTTTTTTTTTTGTTACAGACAGCATAAAATGGTGTGCTTAAAAAAAAGTCATCAAATCTCAAATCCGCCTGCCTGGTTAAATTTTTTTGAGCTTTTAAAATTGTTTTATGCTTGAATATAATTTAGCTTGCCTGATCCATAAAACTGACTTAAACCAGGGTTAAGACATAGGCCTGAAAGTATTTGGTGCTGATGAAAGTGTGTTCAATAATAAGCTTACTAAATAGAGTTCTACAATAAAAACAATAAATAGAGACCAAAGTTTGGCTTTTACTGTTCTTTTCTACCCCACCCTTAAAGAAATACTGAATAAAGCAGGAGAAAAAGCTGTCCACAGCTTTTAAGTGCAAAAGCATTTAATTTTGTAGTAATTTCTGTGTTGTTTGTCTTTTAATCACTGCAAGGTGATTGTTTTTCTGAAGTTAGCTTTTACTTTTTGCAGTGTTGCATTGCAACAAATCATATTAATAATTATGTAATCTGTCATCTTTTCTGTTGCGCCAGTTAATGTTGTTATAGAAGAAATACCAAATCTTTGATCTTGGTGCTTGGATTTTTTTGTAAAATCTGATGGAAGCTACTCAAGGGATATGTGGTGACTGAGTCTTCACAGATAGTCCATCCTTGCTTTCTTAGTTTTGCTTTAATGTGCTAATTAAATTTGAAACTAGGTCAAAAAACTTAAGTAAAGTTAGTGAAGTGCAAGGAAGACTTAGTGGGTTGTGCATTCTCACAGAACCATTAGAAAATCCACCTTCCACTGCATCTCTTAAACATCTCTCAAAACCAATATCAGCATGTCATATATTTTAAGTCCTGCTTAGGAGAACTTTTTCACTAAAAGCTTAAGGATGATTCAATATGTTCTCATTCCCAAGGATGGGAAGGCACCTGAACATCTGAAGTGAAAAGCACAAATGTCAGATTCTGTGTGTCCAAGATGGTAATATTTACATTATTCTTTGAAACGTGCGGCACTGTGTTCTTATTTTCCATCAGTGGATTTTTTTTCTTGGGTCTGGCACATTTCTTGAATATTGTATCAAAGCCAGACCTTTTTGCTCAATAAAAAAATCCAAGAAAAATGTAAGGTATATTGGAGTGCTTAGAGAGAGACCCTGTGACAACTTTTCCTGCAGTCAGTGTCAGGTGGAATACAGGGTGAGATCATTGGCTTAGTCCAAACTGGGAATTAGGTGGACGAACTTCAAGCTGCCTTTCCTCAGCAAACTCACTGTCATAGACAGCTTGCTGTCACAGGTAGGATGCAGGTGTTCCAAGAAAAGGTAGGGATGGATAGGGCAGAAGGGGTAGAGGTCTGATAATGTGTCTCCCTTGCTGACTGTTGTCCTTAATAGGAGCTGGGAGTTTGTTCCTAGTGAGCACTGTGAGCCTCCCTAAAACACTACGGCACCCCTGAAAGTGGGCTGCTCGCCCCCTCAAATGTAGGCCTTCACTGAAGTATTAATGCATTTAATTGCTGTCTATCAGAACATGTCCAACGAAAACCTGTTTGAAAAACCGTATAATAGAGGATGCATTAAAGATGTAATGCAGTTATTTTTAAATAGTCCAAAGTACCTCCTTAATAAGAATGAGAACATTTGCATAACACTTGAAGAACTCAAGGATGACAATACTCTGCAACCTGTGGGGAAATGAGTTACCAGTTCTCTAAGTGAGAGGCAGGGTCTGAATGTGTTCCTTAGAAGAAAATCAGTCACAGTTTTTTTTCTGATTTCAAAATCTGATGAATATAAAAGTGAATGTGAAATCCCTGAATTGTAGAATCTTGCACTCCGTGCTGGGGAGAGCAAACCTTGCACTATATTATTGTTCTCTTTTAAAGTGTTGCTGTGCTTTACTGTATAAGGGCTTTATGAACCTTTGCTTTCTGGAAGAAAGATAAAAGTGGCTTACTTTTTAAGAAAATGTGGTAAGAAGAGGGAGGAGTTGGACACTTATTTCAATAAAGTGTGTCTTAAATGTTAAGTTTCTGTTACTGGCTATTAATTTTACCATTTTGCTTCAAAATTTGTGTGACCTTTTGGGCTTGTTCATATTTCTGTGTGCATCCAAAATTTTTGTGTGGTATTACATTGTTTTTGCAAGAAGACTAATGCAGAATGACTATTACATAAGCAACAGCATTAAGCAGAGCTTGACACTCTTTTGAGTATTTCAGAGATAATCCACAAAATAAATTTATTCAGTCAATCATAAAAATCCAGACAAAACCAATTTTTGCTGTGGTATATGTACAATGTATAGTGAGTATCCCTTTTTAAGTGGTTTTTTCAACCCTTTTAATTTCATAGGTGAGGTTATTTTAGGAATCGTTTCCATGTATTCTTAAATACATTGAGTTAATCCATGTGAGTTAATACAGCATAGAAGTCCTATCAATCTGTATAGAATTTTGCATAACATGCTGCAATCTTCCCTAAGAAATTGGCACATAAATTTTTTATTTTTAATCAGTAGTTCTTTGCAGTGCTTTTAGAATTGCAAATGTGAACACTTTAACATCAGTCAGTTACGATTCTGGCTATTGTGGAGTTGTGGGATACCCTGCAACTGTACAGCAGACTTTTCCTGTGAATTGATATTTTTATGTTTTCCCTGCTGTGAATTCAGTCATGAACAAAGTTACTATAGTAACTATTTGAGATGTATGACAACATTCTCTATTTAATCAGCCAGTTGTCCAGAATAATTAATACTGAAAGGTAATAAAGGTCTGTTTCTGTTTTTCTGTCTAGTGAAAAGCATTAACCATAACTTTTTTGTTCTTGATTTTATGATATCCAAATGTTCTGAAACTTAAATTGTTGCATCATGACCCAGTATTACTACAGTGTTCAAACCACTGTGATTTTTTTCTTCCTGGCCCCAGGATACAAGACAAATGCTGAAATAGATCAGAATTTGGAGTTCATATAAAATGGGAAGTATTAACTGAAATTATGGTGGGAAATGATGTGAACAGTCTTGTTGCTGTGCTTTAAACCTGAAAGGCTGAAGGTAACTGAAACATATTTCAAATAGGATTTAGGAATACAGAATGTAGGTGATGAAAACTGGGAGCCTCAGCTAGCCTAGGATATGAGGTAGGTTCAGTAGTGCTGACAGGAAATTACAGGAGCTGGAGAAGGGTCATGAACACCTCATCTCTTACTTCTGATCCTCACTGATCAGAGATGTGGAGGGTCAATGGATTGAAAATAGGGAGTACATTTGTTTCTTACTTAAAATTACCCTATTTTATATATTCTAGGGACAGACTAAAAGAGCAGCTCCATAGTAAGCTAGTGCTTTTCTTGTCCTGAGTGGCTCATGTGGAGTTTCCTATCAGTGACTGCCCTGAGTCCTTCTAAAACAACTTTGTCTCTGAAATGTAGGAAAGATTTCTTCTTGATAAGAAGGTTGCCTTTTAGTGAACTGAAGGAACTTGAAAGATTCAAATAATCTCTTAAAGTGGTTTATACAGGATATACACAATAACCATCTTTTTAGGAATTAATTTTTCCTCAGTTGTACTACATTATTCTTTATTTGCACTGTGCTGTGGTTCAGAAAGATGTTACATTATTTTGATCTGTTGGACAAGCCTTTCTTCTGGAAGAAGAAATTCTTGAAATTCTCTTACTTTCCCACCTTTCTCTCAGTCCTTGTCCCCCAGCCCCACCAAGACAGAGCTTGAAACCTCTGCTGAAGATAAAATGCATCTCCGTAGGTACTGTGGGAGGCCTGTCGCAAATTCCTGAAGCATTTGTGTCCTGCAGCTGACTGAAAGGATTTCTTAACACTGTTTTGATAGTGTCCAGCCAGAAGGAATTCTGAAGACAGGATCACCATTTTCTGCTTTAAAGTGAATGGGGAGAGGAACGTTACTGCGGTGTATCTCTTGGAACACGTGTCTTCCCTTGGGATACAGATGATGTATTTCATTCCCCATTGTATTGGACAGTTCAGTTCATTTTAGAAAACAAAAATTTAAACTCTTCAGTTTTTGGGAAGAAAGTTGGTTTCTTGGTGGCTGCTAGCCAGTTAGAACTCGTGCTTTCTTCTGATAATTATCTTTAAATGTAGTCCTGCAGGGTTTCCTTCTGAAGTCTTCATATACATATACTAAACATGTCAGGTTTTTGCAAGTGAAAAGGTTTGTGCTATATAACACACTTGGCAGTTTAATTATGTTGCTGTAAAAGAAAGTATTGCTTGTACACAGTTCTTAATTACCAGAACTTAAATATAAAACCTAGTGATGAGTAACTCCTCTGTATGCTGCTGTGCAATCCTATGCTCTGTGTTTATGGCTGAAAACCATGCAGATTATTGGTGTGCTAATGAAGTTAACTGTGTTTCTAGCCCAGATGTCAGAGCATTTCTTCAGATGGATAACCCAAAACACCAGTCAGATCCATCTGAAGATGAAGATGAAAGGAGCAGTCGGAAGGTAATGAAAACAGAAGTAGAACAGTCTTCTAAATTTTAGTTACTTGAGGGCAATCTTCTTAGGTATATTATTTACTGAAAACTGCTGGTACATTTTGCAATAAATCCCCTCCCTGTTCTATTAAACAACTCAGTTCCACTGTGGGCTTTAAGCTGTTTTTCTGTCAGGCATGAACTGCAGAGAGGAGTAAAAGTGATCGCTGGCTTTGTCTTGCTTGTTCCCCCCTTGCTATACAGGTTAAAGAAACTCAACTTTAGTCATAGCTTAGCTGTCAGAGTTTTTGCAGTCTGTTCAAAGACTCTTGCTAAGAACATCTGGCAAGGAGCAGGGGAGATTGAATGTTTAATTGTCTTTCTGTTTGCTTGTGCGTTCTTCTTTTTTAAAGATGGGGAGAAATAGAATTCTCTCAGGGGAAAAAAATGCAGTGTTTCTGAAATTCACTTAGGAGGAAGGATGGATTTGATTTCATTTCACATATAACACTGTGTGAGGTCTGAAGTTTCTTTTGTCAAAAAAGCCACCATATAGCTGGATGTATTCTCTGAAAATTAATTTACAGCCTCTAGAAACTGTGCTGTTTGAAAAAAGGAGTATTTCTAGGAAGGTAGAAGTGCCATATTAAGCTTGTATTCTCTATTATTTACTACTTGGCATAAAGTTGTGTTATTAGTACTTCTTTTCTTATTCAGCCCCTGTTAAAGATGTAAGAGTTGTTTCAGTTTGTGTGTGATCCATGGGAGATTTCATGTGTCCTGAAAGTTTCATTTTAAAGTCACTAGTTTAAGATACCAGTTTCCTCCTCCTTTGAAAGGTATTTTAAGTAATGTGGGATGATATAAACCATCTCTGGAAAATTAATGATGTGCCATGCCACAACAAATTCCAGAAAGAGAGCTACTGCATAATGGCCTGGACCCCATATTTTTGGTGGAAAATTCACCTTATGGTTATTGTAAATGATGAAGCCAAACAACAAGAAACAAAAAAAAAAGCCTTCAAAAATAAAGGCTTTTTTACAGTAGCTCTTTCAAAACTGCCCAGCACCACTGGCTCATTTCAGTGAGTAGTGGCATCCAGTGCTGCTGTCAGACCATTTTCCACTTCTGGAGTACTGCTTTGTGCTGCCTGGCAGCCTGTCCCCAGGTAACTTGTATCTGTGTGCAGTTTATTCTTCTCTAATAAATTACAGAATCACAATAAGAGTACAAATACTACTTTTCTAAATCAAAAACAAAATGGAGAAAATCACCTAAATGACAGTGGCTTCCTCTGCTCCCTGTAATTTACAAATTCTGCCTGGGTGTGTACCAGTAAGATTCATGGAATTCCAGGAATTGAGTTATTTAACCTTTAATGTCAGGATAGAAAAGGTTGGTAATGTTTTTCTTGGGGTTGGAAGAATGTTCACTTCCATGTTTTTAAAAGCACTGTGTCTTTCATTAATTACTCTTATATAAATAGAGTGGGTTTAAAATTATTGTGTTAGTAAGATCTTGAAGAATTTGGAACAAAAAGTAGAAAACATGTTCATGAAGCAAGTACAGAAAGGGTTACGTTCTGAATGAGGAACAAGTCGTTTATTGAAATACTCTTCAATTTTTATTTCTGATCTTTTCCTCTCTGAATGAACACAGATATTTTATTACCTTCATCTTGGAACAGGATGTGTGTAGAAAGAATTTGTGACAAGGTGATGATGGCCAGGTATTTCAGTTCCCAATCTAGATATTAGATCTCTTTAAATTTTAATGTAACAAGTGTAAAAGTATGGATTGAGCAGATCAGTAGAGTATTTTGAAATTAGTATTGGTTGAAAGATAAGAGAGAAGAAAAAGTATTACAAGTAAACCTCTTTGTTTCTCCCAACAGTTAAACTCTACCTCACAGAATATCAACCTGGGACCATCTGGAAATCCTCAGTAGGTTTCAATTAAATTGAATTTAATGTAATTCAATTTAATGTAAATTGAAAACTTAATTAAATGGGATTAAAATTAATTTGAAAACCTGAAAAGTTAGACTGACCTGGGGAGTGGTCCCACAGCTTCTGAAAACAAGTTTGGTTTATTGCATGCCAAGGGAGCAGCTTGCCTTGTTGGTGCTACAACCCAGTGGTTGTAGCACCACTACTGCAGTGGTAACTTGTGTCTCTGTTTGGTGTCTGCTGCAGAGTTTCTGTTCTCAGTTCTGTGTGAATCTGCTTTTCTCCTCTAGGAGATGACTGCTGTTTTGGTTTTGCTTTCCTCACAGATTTGTTCTGGGCTAGCAGGAGGAAGTGGTTAATAGATTGCAGTAAGAAATTAAATACAAGAGTCCTTCCCTTTGGGGGCAATAAATAGCGAGGTGTATGGTGATGTAACTTGTTTTGCAATTTGAAAACACGGATAATTGTTTTGCTGACAGAATTGTATTCAGGGAAGAGTAAGAGAATCCTGGGAAAAACTGAAAGGAGTGGTGATGTGGGAAATGGAAAAAGTGAGAGTGAATTCATGCAAACACCAAGAAGAGGCAGGTGTTAGGACCTCCCTCCTCTTACTGAAATATAAAACAAGGAAGGATTAGATGGAGGGAAGAATGGAACAAATAAGAGGGAACAGATAACAAATTTGGTCCTTCCTTTCCTCATGTAAGCTTTAGAATCCATTTGGACCACTGGAAATGACCTCTAGCAGATGTCATGGGGAAATGGAGACTTAAAAATGACAAGAAATTAGACCACGGAGAATGAAAGAATGGTCATGCTTCTCCTTTACATCATAAGGTTAAACTTAGTATATAAAATAAACTCAGAGGATGCAACTTGAACACTTTCCCTAGAGAAAGACGGAACTGCAAAATGAAGAGGAGTTGTGTCTGAGGACAGGTCTGCAGAAGCAGTGCTGGGTGGAACAAAGAAAAGGAGGGTGCTGCACTACACTGCTGTACAGCTATAAGGCTTGTCATTTCTACCCAGATGACCTGTCTCTTTCCTACATATCTTTCAGTGCTAAACCAACAGACTTTGATTTCCTGAAAGTTATTGGGAAAGGCAGCTTTGGCAAGGTGAGCATTTATTCCTGTGTCTTGTGGTGCTGCAAGAATGCACAGTGCACAGTGACTGGAGACTTGGCCAGAGGTTTCAGAAGTGGTGTTGCTCTAGGGTGGCCCATAAACTGTTCTGTTGGAACCTCATTGTTGCTGATCTGTGGCCCTGCCATGTTTTCCCTGGTGCAGCTGTTGGCTGCCTCAGCCACTTGTTGGGACTCACAAAAGGGAGATTTTCCCTTTCTCGTTACGAGCAGTTGGGATCCTCTGTTTCCCCCAGGGAGGAAGGGAGGTACCCCTGTGCTTATGCAGCAGCTGGAGTACAAATCGTGCTTTTCCTCTTGTTGTCAGGGTCTGTTTTGTGAAACCTCTGATACTGTGGAACAGTGTGAGCAACAGCACATTGAAAAGTGATTTAAGTATTGATATTTTACAAAGATGCCAAAGGAGAATCCCTTTTGAAATCTCCATTTCCCGATTTTTCATGTTGCTATTTTTCATTCAATTATCTTTACAATTTATCCCCAAAAAACCTGAAATTAATCTTGATAGAGATTTAGCAGGTCATGGAAAACAAATGTTATAATTCAATCTTTCATGATACTACTGTGGGATAAGTTTTTACTGAACTGTAAGCTCACTCTATTGGCAATTACACTGTTGACTGACTGTATTAAAAGCAAAGAACCTGTGTTGAGAAAAAATAGCATGAACCCCTTCCAGTTAGGCTGAAATGATAAAATATTACCCCTAGTATGTGAACTGCAACAATCAGATTTCTTCCTTTTCTTTTGAATTTCACAGGTTCTTCTTGCAAAACGAAAACTGGATGGGAAATACTACGCTGTCAAAGTGTTGCAGAAAAAAATTGTTCTCAATAGGAAAGAGGTTAAGAGAAATAGTCTTTTTTCCACCTACCTCCCTTGTTTTTTCCCTTAACTACAAAATCATTCCTGTTAACTTATTGATCTCTTCCTTCTTGCAGCAAAAACATATTATGGCTGAACGTAATGTGCTTTTGAAAAATGTGAAACATCCATTTTTGGTTGGACTACATTACTCATTCCAAACAACAGAAAAGCTTTACTTTGTCCTGGATTTTGTTAATGGAGGAGAGGTATGGGTGGTTTTGTTTGCATTGTAGTCTGTCTATTCTGCTGATTCCAGGTGGGAGGAGTGAAGTGATCCTTTACAATGGGCTGTGATCCTCATTCTCCCAATTCTGAAAATTCTGTTATTATCTGCTGTTGCTGCAGACTTCTGTAGCTATTTGGACCTTGTTCTTATTCTTACTGACAACTTCAATCCAGATTTATTCATGCTTATCAGATACAAATACTGTATTTTACATTTATATAAAATTACTTTAATTACAAATTAATCTTCTCTTTACATTTTTCACCATGGAACACTGACTTCCTCTTGAATGTGCATTAACTGAGATGCTGATATTTCAAAAGGGGAAGAAAGGAAACTGACAGCTGAATTTATTATATTGTGTCACAGTTGGAACAAGATGGGCATTTCTCTTGTCTAATGTGCCTTACTTAGACTGTATTATCAAAATCCTCATTTACTCTGAATTGTGGCCAGAACTTAATTTTGTATTGTTTTAGGTAAACTAAAATACAGTTCAAAGCAGCTTTCAAATTTGAATGGAAAGCTTGGAAAGCTGGGGTGGCGTTTTATTTTTCCTGAACTTTGAAGGCAGAAACCAGAAAACTTCATTTTTCTTAAAATCTTTACAAGTTGAGTGTGTACTATAGTTGAATCTGAATGTTTATGATTTAATCTTTGTCTAGACTTCTGTATCTGCTCAAATTATACCTCTCACACAGTGATCTACATCTAGGTTATTTCAGAATACAATTCTATAAATAATTATGCAAATCTTTAAATGCACACATTTTCAGAAATGAAAGATGACTTATTTGACACTGGGTTATATATTCTCCTTGGAGGCAATCTTGCATGATTTAGTCTTACCAACTTCTATTCACAGCTTAGTGATTTACTCTAGCTCCTTTTGACTAGTCCTGGTTTTAAGGGAATATGTTTGAGTTACCTATCCATCTGAGCCACCAAAGAGAAGCAGGGAAGAGAGTAAAATAATAACTGAGTCATGCAGAAAAACAAATTCTATTTCATTGTGCTGTTTTAAGAAAAAAAAAGTGGACAGCAAAATAAATTACTCTTCACTGTAAAATTACATGTTAATAACTTGTTTTGTCTGTGTAATGTTCTTATTTCCTATTTGCATATTTACAGCTGTTCTTTCACTTACAAAGAGAACGTTCCTTTCCTGAGCACAGAGCCAGATTTTATGCTGCTGAAATAGCCAGTGCACTGGGCTACTTACACTCCATAAATATAGTCTACAGGTAAGTTTCTGAAAGGTATCCATGTCCTGCAGAAATTCAACATAGGACAAATTACCAAATAAAAAACTCTACCAGAAATCATCTTACAGGAAACCTGAACATAACACTTTCATCAAAACTTGAAGCTTTCAGCTGAAGAACAATAAAACCCCTTGCCTCTGAAGCACTTGTGACTGCTGTTTGGATTTACTACCTTTTCTTTTTTAATAGGGATTTAAAACCAGAAAACATTCTCCTAGATTCACTAGTAAGTATGCAAGATTATTTCTGTTTTCTGTGCTCTCTCACAAAATTGACACTTCTGTGTACTCACATGTTCAGCATGTTCTCTTTTTAACTTATCACTCTTTCTTAAACAGGGTCATGTTGTCTTGACAGACTTTGGACTTTGTAAAGAAGGGATTGCAACTTCTGATACCACTGCAACTTTCTGTGGGACCCCAGAAGTATGTTGACAGCTTTCATGGGTTTTTTATCAGTAATTAATGACTGTTGACCACTATTAATATTTGTGTAACAGGAAGGTCAGACACTGTGTTTTATACTACTGGGAGGTTTGCATTCTTTGAACAAGATGAAACCAACCCAAAAACAAGATCCCTACACATCTATTCGTTGTTCTTCTTACTAATATGCAGTGTCTACTGCTTGCTACCCACGTGGCCATAACTCATCTCTTCCTTCCTCTCTTTTTTCCAGCCCTTTTGAAATACTGTTTTCTCCCATGTCTCCTAACTGCTGGGTAGACACAAGACCATTAGCTTGTGTAACAGCTGCTACAGATTTGTCAGTATGAATCTACTTACCATATCCTGCCATTAATTCTTAGTAAGTTTATAGGGAATTAATATCTGTGCCTCAATCAGTTTATTGCCAAGGAAAGACTGGGAAAACTACACTGGAAAACTTAGAATGTGGAAGGCTTGAACACACATGAGGGTTCACCAAACAGAGGATTAGAAACTTTGGTAACTTGATAAACATACTTGAAATTATAGGAAAGACCTTTGAATACAATGAAGGATGAGTGAGGTGTAGTATTTAGCTGAAACATTTGATTGTTATGAAGCAACTTTTCTTGAAAGTGTTTACTGTGAAGTGGCTAAACCCTAGGTTTTACCCATGCTAGCCTAATTCTCTAAAGAGCTTTTTTTTTAATTCATTTCAGTATCTTGCACCAGAAGTCATTAAAAAGCAGCCCTATGACAACACAGTAGACTGGTGGTGCCTTGGTGCAGTTCTTTATGAAATGCTTTATGGGCTGGTATGTACCTGATACGTAAAAGTTGTTTTCCTCCCCTCTACCCTTTTATTTGAAGTAACCTTTGAGTGTTGTTAAAGATGCTAACTTTTTCATAATATTGGAATACTCCAATTAAGTAGATTAACAGATTGTCTTGTACTTACATAGCACTTGTTTTTCTCTTTGGGATTTTACATTGCATCCTGGTATCTGACAGTTCATGGAAAAGCAAAACCAGAGACTTCAGCAAAATCAGTAGTCATCACTTTGAGGGACTGTGAGAGTAAACTGAATTAGCAGTGATAATACACAAAAAAACCCAAAACAGCTTATAAGTAAAATTTTGTCAAATATTGCAATAAATAAAATTAAAATAATTTTTTTACTTAGGTATCCCAGGTTTTCTCCTAGCTTTTGACAGCATTAGAACAAAAAAATCTTGCTATTCTTCTTTTAGTCATATGTAATTACTCCAGTAAGAATCTGTTCTAGTTTTCTTGAGTTCTATCCCATAGAACCTTAAATAGAGAGATGGATTTGTTTTCCCATTCTCAGGTTCTTTTCAGGCAAGTTCAGTGGGAGCTTTGAAGCTGGATGGCATCTATGGCTACTTATCAGTGTGAGAACACTAATAGGAGTAGAGGAGGCGGGTGGTGGGAAGTTATCAAGTGTAAAGTTCTGGCAGTGGTGATGACTGAATTAGAAGTTAGCAGTGCATAAAAAGGAGATTTCTGCTTCACTGCTAGTAGTCTTGCATGTCTTACAGAATCATTTACCGATCATATGTAATATATGAAACAACATTGCATGTGGCTTCAAATTCATGTAGAACTTGTATTTTTTTTTAGCCTCCTTTTTACTGCCGTGATGTTGCTGAGATGTACGATAATATTCTTCATAAGCCCCTGGTTTTGCGCCCAGGAATCAGTCTTACAGCCTGGTCCATCCTGGAGGAACTTTTGGAGAAAGATCGGCAAAGCAGACTTGGAGCAAAGGAAGACTTTGTAAGTAATGTCATAACTTATCAAGCCCTATTTCATTTAAAGGGACTCACCAAATTATTGTGCACAGTGCAGGATTAATAGTTGGAGATAGAAGCTGCATTGCTGCATCTGTCTCTGTTTTCCTCTTTTTTATTTCTTCAGTAAAGACACCAGTGGGGTCTATCCCTGGAAGTTGCTGGGGATAAGAGAGCAATGATTGTGGGATATTTTGAGCTTGGTTGCTGCTGTACCTGCCAGCAAAGGAAAAACACTTGCTGGTGTAGCAGTCACTAAAGTGCACAGAAGTAGGTTTCACTGTTCATAGTGGAACGGGAAATAGTCAAAAGAAAAGGCTGTCATGTGGTAATAGTAATGGTTTGGAAACCAGTCTTCAGGTAAAGAGGAGCACTAGTTGCATGCAAACAGCAGCTTTTTTTTTAGCCTTAAAATCATGGCAGACATTTTCTCAGTGTAGCAACAAAACCTTTGTTTTCAAAAAGTTGATGTGAGAAAGGTAGAGGTGTCTTCATAACTGTGCGATGAGGAATGATCTAGAGGATGTACTCCATCCATTAGGGGTGGGATCTTCGTAGTCTTTGGTTTGCAGTCCTTGTGTTAGTCTGTGGACCTTGTAACTGAGCAAGATGCACAGATTTAGCACGGCTGTTTGCTGCTTCTTGAATAGTAAGTATATTGCAGAGTTGTTGAAGCAGCTGCTTCTCAGACACTGATATGCTTTACAAAAACTAACAAACTTTAAGGGAGGAACAGATATCAACAGAAGACATTCTTGTTCTGGGGTAGACTTCAGGGTTGTTGATTTTAGGGCTTAAAAGCAGAAAGTATGATTTTATAGCGGCAGTCTCACAAATTTTAATTGCTGTTTTTACCGACTACAACTTTGATTGCAGAGTAAATTGTGAATAAGCAAACTGATAAGGATGTGCACATAAGAACTTCCCTATGTACATGTAGTATGAAGTAATGTTTACTGCGATGCACAGGATGGAGTCATGAAATATCTAAAATCTTTATTGTTTGCTACAGCTTGAAATTCAAAAGCACCCATTCTTCGAATCTCTCAGCTGGACTGATCTTCTTCAGAAGAAGATTCCGCCACCATTTAATCCTAATGTGGTATGTGCCTGGGGAGTGGCGATGGTGGTCGTGTTTGCATCTCACATCACACATCACAGAGTATTCTGAGTTGAAAGGAACCCACAAGGATCATCTAGTCCAGCTTTTAAGTGAATGGCCCATATGGAGACCGAACCCATAAACTTGGTGCTGTTAGCACCATGCTCTAACCAACTGAGCTAATCTCCCTAAGAGAGACGTTTTCATATTTTTGTTTAGGTATATCAGATCATTAAGAATGTAGGATTTGGTCAAAACTCCAACCTCAATGGAAAAACCCAGCCTTTTAATACCTATTTCCAGAGATGGAGCGATGTGCTTCCTTAAATTTCTTTGCTTAAATAGAATATAACAACAAAATAGATAGCCTTTGGAGTTAAATTTGGAATCTCAAGGACAAGCACAAGTTTAAAACACTGTATTAATTTGATGACTGACAGATCCTTCTGTTTTCTAGGTTGGACCAGACGATATTGGGAATTTTGATGCAGTGTTCACAGAAGAAATGGTCCCATACTCAGTTTGTGTTTCTTCTGACTACAACATTGTTAATGCCAGTGTCCTCGAGGCAGATGATGCATTTGTTGGATTTTCTTATGCACCACCTTCTGAAGATGGGTTTTCCTAGGGACTTAGAAGTGAAGAGTGGTTTAGAAGTCCTGGGTTGAACTGAAATGTTAGGGTTATGGACACATTCCAAAATAGCGTAAATAGTGCCTCGTCTTGTATGTAGGTTTGAAACCTATGAACAAACTTTCTCTGCTGTATAGGAAGAATTTGGGCATTTTGGATGGCTTTCTTTGGGGTTTGAACTGTTGGTTCCTGCTGCAGAAAATATTTTTTAAAACCTTTAAAAAGCATTCTCTATGTATTTTTTAAGCAAAAACACTGACTGTTCTCCTCAATCCCTTCGAGTTTACATTCATACCTATCTAATTTGGCTGGCACAAACAGCAGCAAATTTAGTAAATTTATAAATGCTTTTGTACTTATTTACAGTGACTTTGTGCTTGAATTGTAACTATGCAAATTGTCTTTTGTATATCCTGGTTTAAAAAAAGGTAAATGTTTTCCCTGTTACCAGTTTGGAATATGTGTTAATTTACCTGTCAGCACTTAAATGATACATGTTAAGGACCAAGATTCTTAAAGGACTTCTGCAGAATGAAAACTTGGTCACATAAAACTGGATTGTTGCTCTTGTACTTGCTGAAGTACCCATTGACTCAACTGGATTGTCTGAGCTATGGGGGATTACTCAAAGCAAGGACAGAACAAATTAACTGGATGGATTGGATAACATTACTTACTACATGTTCTACTTTTCTTTCTTCCCTGAGCTAAGTATGTCTATATTTCAACTACATTAAAAATATTTTTGGTTAAAGTTCTGCTTCTCCAAAGATCTAATATGCAATAATCATGGTTATTTTAAAAGTAAGTCAATTAGCTTTGACATTTTGGGGGTGGGTGGTGAGATGATCATGCCAAATATTAGGGATTTTTCTCACAGATTGGTAGTTTAAAACACTCTTATGTTCCAAATTGATTGTATTTCAGTGCTCATAGCTACTTGTCTTTGTGTTTCAGTTTGCACCATTTTAAAATCTTCACTTGATATTGGGGGAAAAATGTAAATTACACTGATAATTTTAAAAATGTGAAAAGCTATTGTATTTCTCATAACATACATGTGTATGGACAAACATAATTCTGAACAATTTCTGTTTAAGGAAATTTTTTTAAACAATGCAAAAATTGACTGCAGTTACGGTGTATAAAAGGCATATAATGGTAGTAGTTTTATTATATATATTACTTGTAAATAACAACTTATTTTTGTCTGTTACTCCAAAAACGTTCAGTGTTTTTTGTTCACAAATAGATTCAGTTAAATGCCTTGATTTGAGAGAAGTCTGGTAAGATACTGATACATCATAATAATACATAAATTGAATGAATATTACATAAATTTCAGTATCTAAGTCACCTTGTTTTTGGTTTTGGCAAAATAAGCAGCTAAAATAAATATACTGTGTCAAGATCTGATAAGAATTGAGAACCTAGGGGGAGAGAGTGTATCAAATCATAATTATTTTGAAATAAATGTTGTATCAATACATTGGAAAAGTGGAAAGTAAAACAGGATTTCTTGCTTACCTCAAGGAGTATCTCCTAGAGCACAGTGTCCTACATAGTGGTTAAGTGATGCTTAGCAGTTGCTACATGAGGTTTTGGAAGGAGTGATTGGGTAAAAAGTAAGAATTGACATTGGCACGGGAGGAAGGAAGGAACTGTATCATTTGTGGGAGCAGAATGGTGTCTTGGCGCTTATTCTCCATAGTTCTCTTCTGCAAGGGTTGAAAAAAGCTGTTCAGGACAACCAACAACTATGTGAATAGTTTCTTTGGCATTATGGGGTTTTTAGGTTGGGGGTGGGGGGAGGCAGTTGTCAGTTATTTTGGTTTTTGGGTTTTTTGGGGTTTTGTGTTTTGGTTGGTTTGCTTGCTTGGTTGTTTTTTTGTTTGGTTTTTGTGTTTTGGTTTTGGGTTTTTTTAACATGGCTTGCTAATGCACTGGGAAACAAATTGGTGGTATGAAAGGAAGTATCCATTCTCATACTGAATTTTTAGTCTGTATGCTCCTGAAATTATTGTGTAATTATGTGGCTACTGTAACTATCTTCTTTTTATGGCAAGGGGGGTACAGTGCTGTAGAGGGATGGGAAGGAGAGGGAATATTTCAGAAATTGTTGTGGGAACTAGCACCCTTTTTAACTTTTGCCTTGAATTCCAAGATGTTCATACCTAGATGCCTGACTGAATGAAGGGCTTGTTGTTGTTGTTGTTGTTTGTTGTTTTTTGGGATTTTGTCAGAATTCAGCGGTTCTTTAAAAAACTAGTGTGGCAGTTGAAGTTATTTCTGGGAGAGCAGCTTAGTAATTGCTTATTAAGCTTTTCCCTTCAGCAGAGTCTGCCTTTTTGGCAAAGTGTGAATGTGTTCAGCACATCACTTGAAGTATTTAAGTTCTTTGAACTAAAGGTTAACAGACTGTACAACATCGGGCAGTAAAGCCTCACAGTATTTCTGTACCCAGTGCTCGGGTTCCACATCTCTGTGCATCCCATGAGGATGGTTCCCAAAGTAAGACATGCGTTTGGAGTATTGTAGCTGCCTCATCCAGGGCTGAACTTCGAAAAGTGATACCTGAAAAACGTGGTAAAGCCTAGAGAGGAGAGTGGACCTGCACAGGAACCACCTGTGCTACTCCTTTCCTGTTTTGGCTGGTAAGTAATAGAGGGAGGCAAAAATTGCCTTTTTGTGACTAGTGCAGGGCTGTTGTTCTGCCTCTCTGTAACAGAAGGGGATTGATTGTTGCTCCCCTTGAAGAGAGGGAGCCCAAGCACCCCGTGAGGAGCAGGCCTTTCTCCGGAGCTGTGGAGGCCAGGAGCGGTGCTGCTCGTGTGGTCTCCGATCTCTCGGCCTAAGTGGGGGAACGAGAGACCGCAGGAAAGATGGACTGACTGAGAAGCACGATGGTTGTAAAAATGTGAACTGAAGTACGACACAAATTGAGTTCAGAGGTGCTCTCCTGGAGAGCTAAGTTTGGGAGTGCCTGCCATGCTAAAGGCAACAGTTAAATGTGCAGTGTGTATTAATGAGAGAAAATGGTTCTGCAAGTACGTTGCCGCAGTGCTTTGCACGCTGCCAGAGCCATGTACCCTTCCCAGTGCCCTCCCCGTGAGTGAAGGCAGGAGCTGTGTGGGACCGAAGCGCCAGTCTCGGCGGTGGCCGTGGGGCTGGGGCGGCTGTGGGTGTGGGATGGGCTGGGCATTGCCTTCCCTGAGCACTCGCACTGAGCACGGGCGCTGCCGCGGCGCGGCCGAGCTCCCCGCGCCGCCGGCTGAGGGGCTGAGGGGGCAGCGCCGAGATCGCCGTCCTGCCGCTGCCGAGCCCTCGCTGCCGGGCCCCGGTGCCGAGCCTTCGCTGCCGAGCCTTCGCTGCCGCCCCGTACAGAGCGGCCTTCGCCTCCGCCGCGGGCACACGGAGCGGCGTCGCGGCCCCGCGGGGCTGAGGGCAGCCCGGGCCCCGCGGTGCCCGCTGCTGCCGACCCAGCAGCGCCGGGGGAGGACGGGGCGCAGAAAGCCTGGTGAACAACTGGTGGGGAGGTCTGTGAGGCAGGGGTGCCGATGGCATGGAAGCTGAAGCCAGGCAGGAGATGCTGATGTGCCGAGCCACACCTGGAGTGGGGTTAGCTGGCTGTGGGGACACTGGTGAACACCATCACCTTGGTCAGGCTTTATTTTGCGCAGCTTAGGTGCCGGCTGCTCAGTGCACAATCAGTGGGGCCGTAGCTCAGTCCTCCCTATCATATGTGGTGCCCTGCGCGTCCAGCCCTGGTAATACAGGATCCAGGGAGGTACAGTGGATCCATGTGTGTACATTTCTTTAAGCCCTTCTTGCTGAATACTTCAAGGGATGGAGTAATAATCATGCAGGAGTAATCCCAAAGACACAGGGTGGGGGTGAGGCGGGGGGTGGAAATCCCTCTTACAAATTGTCTTTTAACTTGTGCCTTTGTTACTTCAGGCATTAAACACGTTTCAGCCCACAGTGTACAGGTCTCGGGCCACAGGGTTTACGCTGCTGCCACACACAAGTTGTGCTGGAATCCAGCTACTCCTCTTGGATGTTGATCTGTTTGTCCTCCCAAAGTCATTTCTGTGAACTCCTGCAGGGAATCTCTCATATGCTGTGAGCTTTGATCCCTCATCAGCTCAGTAATTCCATGTCCTATCCTTTACCAGGTAGCTAAGTCTTATTTTTGAAGATTCGAGTGTTGTTTCACATTGAAATGAATATTTCATATTCATTCTACAGAGAGAACTAAGGACATTTTGCAGAAGAAAATATGAAAGCTATTGAAACAGATGCATATATACAAAATACCATATTTTGCCTTAATAATTCTCCTTCTAAATTCTGCAAAGTAGTGCTTCATGGTACAAGACTCTACTCTTAAAAAAAAAAAAAATTGAAAGGGATGTGGGTAATACACATTGAAAACCACACTAAAGAGCAAGGTCAGCCTCCAAACCAAATCTAGAGTTGTTAAAGCTTTGCTAGTGGGAATCAGCACTGAACGACTGTGTACCTGCATGGAAATAAGTGCAAGATCAGCTCCTTAAGTGGGTGCTACAGGAGATCACAGCAGGGTAGGAAAGTCAGATTTTAAGAAAAGGGATGTTGCCCAGTTTCACACTTTCAAAAGCTATCAGACTTCTAAAATATGGGAGATGAAATTTTAAGTCTTACTTTTGATAGACTGATTACAAAATCTACAAGGGAGGTTAAATTAAACAGAGACTTTAATTTCATGGGTTAGGGAATTAGGAGAGTGAAATAATTCACCAAGGAAAAGAAAACACCAGAGCATTCCTCAGAAATTTACTCTAGAAATAGAGTATGTGTCAGTCATTGGAAAGAGCTTTGAACTGAATTTTAAAAATCCTTTAAGAATCACCTAGCTTGAAAAAGAGACTATTTCAATTTTGTGTGGCTTTGTTAGTATGTACCTTTATTATTACTGTTATAGCATGGCCAGTGCTACTGTCATTTCTTCATGGTTTATTCCCACAGCTGGATAAAGTGTGCAGAAATCTTGGAAGATGGATCCTGAAATACAGAAAATGAAGGAAGTTGTCCTTGTCTACCTTGACAGAAGCGGTGGCCTTCAGAAATTTGTGCACGATTGCAAAAAATATAATGGTATTACTCAATACATAGTCTGTTGAATTGATACATAATGTTATGTTAACGAATCCATTATTTTAAAATACTTTTTGTTCTTACAGACTCAAAACAAAGTTATGCTGTTTATCGTTTCATTATTTCAATTAATCCTTCTGACATTGCTGAACTGGATGCAACTCTTGGAAACTATATTCTTCATAATCCCCTACAAGCTGCACAGATTTTTCAGTCAGTAAGTGTATATCAGATGAGTAGACAAAAGTGCATCATCTAAATTTTAACAAGATTTTCCTTTTTTAAATGAAGTTATTTTTCCATCACAGGTATGCTTTGTAGCTATTAAGACATTATCATTAATTGAACAATTGCAGACAGAAGCCCAGGTGAGTCTGCATTGGTTTTCTCCATTTAGATCTTGAATTTTCTGAGTATAGCAAAATATTAGCAAATATTGTTGTATTAAGTTTTCATTTTCCCTTTGGTGGCAGTATTATTTAAATTATTAATAATTAAAATAGCCAAAAGTCTCACCCTACCGCACTGCAATTGTGAGATTAATTAATATGAAACCTAGTTACTCTTCATGTGTTCCTGAAATTTTTAACAGTTATGTATCACATTGTGTGTTTGTCCGTAAAAAGTAAAGCAGTTTTAAATAAAAATATGTTTTTTATGTTAATGCTATTGTGTCTCTTGCTAGATCAGTATATTGCTGAAACCAACACATTTGCCACCTTTACCGAGTTATATTCTGAGTCTTTCTGCATATCCCTTTAATTACACATCTCAAAGATTTTATATGTCTGAAGGGATAGTGATTGCAATGGGAACTGTAACAAAATACACACAAGGAGCAAGATTTCTTTGTACTGAGGAAACCTGTCCATTCTCTGAAGGTAGTAAAAAATATAAAAATTAATCAGTACTATTTCAAAAGCTTTTAAATAAATTTGGTAATAAGACTTTAAAAACCTAGCCTAACAAAGGTATTTTCCTATATAGTTTTATTGCATATGCATACATTTTTGTAATGAACACAGCAGGATTTTTATTAATGGAAAGGAGTGGACTTGCTCAGCATTATTAAATGTTTTGGAAGAACAGCTATGCCAGCAGTCCCTTTTCCTAATGCTGAATATAGTTTATAGGAGAAAACATAAGTCACCTGTAGAACTTGAATATATGTAATATCTTAAATAAATTAATACTTAAATATCTTAAATAACAATAAAATATCTCAAAAGTAAATAAGCTAAACTAGTAACATACCTTTTTCTCGGAAACTGTTTGTCTATTAAAAAATACCGCAGGACAATGTGTTTAAGTGGCTGGCAAAAGCTTCTTGCATAGAACAAGTGGTGCTTTGATGAGCAGTTGACTTCTGTGGAACTGCTGCTTTGAGCAGTATTCCTGAACTGCTTGCCCCATTGCAGAGAGGCCCTAAGTACTTGTAAGGCTGGTTTTTGCTTCTTCTGTAGGTGAGACCATACAGTTATAAAAGAGATGCAAAATGCCAAAGTTTGGAGACTGCAGTTTAAGTCACACAGACATCTTTACGAGGACACGTACCTCTAATAGTGACTACTCGTATCCCATGTCATTCCCACGCCAGGCAGAAGCCGCAGTGGCTCACTCCTCAAGAAAGCCTGGCCAAGCTCTTCATCTTGGGAATGTAGGAAGTGGGAAGCTCTGCCATCTCGTGGCCAAACACAATAAATTGGATGGATTCTTTTAGCGAATATGTAAGGGAGGCTCATCTGAAAAAAACACATAATAAATTCAGAATTTCACTGTCTAGTATTTTAATTGCTTCTGTTCTCCATGGGAAATTTAACACTAGAACTATGCCCTTCTTTTAAATGGTTGGTAAATTATTACCCTTTTTTTAGGGTTTAGGTGCATCAGAGTGCATTGTCCTGGAGCTACAGAGTCTGCTACAGTGAGGACTGATTTTGTGTGTAGCTTATGTTCTTCACCACTGCAGGAAGACATGAAATTTAGAGTACTTGGTGGTAGGATCTGTGTAGTCTTACTTTTAGATCTGGTAGTTTCCTACTTCTGTCATACAATAAGCAAACAAAATATTTAAGTGGAAAAAGCCCACTTAAAATACACCAGTCTTTTAAAAAGAGATGTTTTCAAGAGAATTAACTTTTTTCTTTGCCTTTGTTTTGAAAGATAAACAAATAGTTGAAATGATTGATGCTAAAATTCTGAATGCTTTGAAAGGACATTCCATTGATAAATCCCATTTTAGGATTCAGGCATTTACATTGTTCTTGAGAGGTAAGCTGAACTTTGGAGTTCTGTCAAAAATGTTTTAGATTTGACCTGTGAGAATCTCTTGCAATTGTAGTTCCTTTTTTTTTTTTTTTTTTGCTAAAATGGTGAAAGTCATTATTTATATTGCAGTTCTTTCTGTACTCCCCCCCTCCCTTAATTTTATAAAAAGTAGCTAGGTGACAAAGCAGTGTGCACAGGTGATTGCACAGTGTACATAACAAAATTCTTGTGTCACTTTTACACCTCCATTTAATTAAAATCCCCTGCCCAGCTCGGCAGTGTTTTATCCTAACTGTTGCTTGTTTTTTCCTCCTTTCTACTTCCTTTGGTCATGCTGTTCTGTACTAACTTCATGTATATATAACATCCTTACTCAATCTAGCTGTTTTCCACATTCCATCAGGATTTTTGGCTTCTACTACCACTACCATCCACCACAAACATTAAATGATTTCTAATGTTAAAATCCAACTAAAATCACAATTCAGCAGTGTACTTACATTAATTCTTAAAAATACCCAAAACAAACATGGAGACAAGCAACAAAAAATCCTCATCCATTCCAAAAGTCTACGGAATTATATGGTTCATTTATTGAAAACTAAATAGAAAGAACTAGTAGTACTAAAATTGTAATAAAAATTTATAGAAAAATCTATGGTCAAGATACTGAGAGTTGGGTGCAGTAAATTTCTGCTGGCTCTAGTGCTCAGTGTGGTTACAGTGTTTCTCAGGCTGAGATTGAGATCTGATTGGATCTAATCCTCATTTTCAATAAATAAATGGGATTTGGTTTTCTAAGGTGCACAAAAATATAAAGGTCCACAAAGCTATTTGTGGATCTTCTTGAAATCTTTGTAGTGTGTATCTTCTTTTTATTGTGTTGGGTTTTTTTCTCTGACATTTTATAGGACAGTGACTGATAATGGTGGTGCCACAAACTTCAGAGTAGGAAATATACTTGCAAAAAACTATCCATTTTCTTTTCAATGCAGGACTAAATGATTGTCCATTTTCTTTATCATGAAATCTATTTTCCCAACCTGGCGTGCCTTCCTTATCTTTTGCACTAAGTAATTAAAACTGTATGTTTCATATTTTATTCTAGTCCATTATCAATCTGCCCTCCAGCTGTTTTCTGCCAATGTTAAATCATAAAATCAAACGTTCAGAATGTGTAGAAGTTTTCTGACCATGTCTTTAAAAATGTTTCTATGCCCTAACATATCTGCAGCTTTGCCCCCCTGCACTTAGTTTTTTATTATTTGCAGATGAACTGGCCAATAAAATGACAATAGGAAACCACTACCGGATTATAGGAATTCCAGCTTGTGTACAAAATGGCCTACAAATGACTGCATGTATAGAAGTCAATAGTGTACAGCTCTATAAACCAAATGGTAAGAAAGTTCCATTAAACATTGACTTAAACCCTGGAAAACCTCCTAGAAAAAAAAATCTTGAGAATTGGTAGAGTTTTTTATTATCTAGAGGTCGAGAGTACAAAACCACTCGGGACTTTCCTCTTACAGCCTGAAATGTGTACTTGTTGTTATTTGAGAATATCTGCTTTTGCCTGCTTTCCATGCATTGGGAAACTCCCTAATTATGTAGTTCTTCAACTCCTCTTTCCTTCTTCTATCCATTGGAAAGTACTTTGCAATCATATAAAATGAACCTGATATTTCAGTTTGTTTTTCCTTTCTTATTGCGTCAATTCTAACAGATCATGTCTGCTACCTTTTTAGAAGTCATATTAACAGTGTCAGATGCTTACATTCTGAATTTGTGCTTAATACAGAGATATATTTGTTCCTGGCAAGTTTTTGTATCAAGACTCCAGCAGTGATTTGTTCTAACTTACCTGCATAGGTCTCTTTGATGTGTTTGTTCACCTGTACTTTGTTTCCATTAGGTCCTTCTTTTGTCAGTGACAATTTTAAGTATCTGCTCTCACTGACTTCAAGTTCATGCTGGAGGTTTTCTGCTGTCCTGGCCAACATCTTTGCTTCTCAAGTTGTTCCACCGGGCACTTACAATACTCTTAAACTTGCAATATTGCTGAGTCTAGTACAGACATGTGAAAAAGAAAATGCAGATTATCTGGATCTCTTGATTATGACAAGTGACACACTAGTAATTGACAGGTAAAGAGATTCCTTTTTTTTTTTTCACATAAATTAGAATTTAAAATCTAGTCTTTTTAAAGATAATAGAATTGGTCCTACATGAAAAGCTAGAGACTTTGTTTTAAAAGAATATACAAGGCTCCAGCTTAGTTAAATACTCAATTTTTATCCCTTGGACATTTTTGTTTGTTTCACATGATAACTTTAGATCAGAACTTCATTAATTGTAAAACCTCCTAAAACTCTTATAAGATTACAGTAAGAATTTAACACTAGCACTGTTTTGCAGAGTTCTGATAAAAGCTCATTCTTCTAAAATCAAAAATGAAGGCTGTCCCAGGAGCTGGTAACAAAAAAAAGGGCTCAACTTTTCAAACCTTGTGTCACTGTAAGCTCTCTCATCACTGATTCGCAGCTATCAGCCTTTTGAATAAATAACCAGTGAATAAATAGATACTTACTTTTTATCTCTTTTTCATAAAAACCATTCAAATAAGGTATCAGAACTCACATGCATGTTTACACACAGATCATAAATCTGCTTGTTGTTGCCTTTAAATATTTTTCACTATGCATTTTATATATTTACCTATTCATGCAACAATAAACTGTTAACCAATTTACTTACACTGCAGGAAAGTGCAATATGCTCAGATTTACATTAATTTAAGCAAGATAACTTTCTCCTTTTATAACTTTAAGATTTCTGAAAGGGGCATGAATTTTATTTTCATTTGGAAGTTATTCTACCAATTCACTAATATTTTTTCTTGTGAAAAAAATCCCAAAACTTTGACCTTTTAAAAATTTAGTTCTAGGAATTAGTTCAAATTTTTAAAAACGTGAACTGCAAGATTTCTCTTTTTCACAGGTTAAGAATAAAATTTTCTAAGACAAACAGCAGTTTAGTGTTTTAAGAATCAAAACATCTGGTTAATACTAAAACACTGCAATCTTGCACACTGTACGTCATGATCGATATTGTAATTTGTACTGTCTTGCACGTGCACAGTATTCACTATCAGCAGCCTGTCACAGTAGGCATTTCCCACATATTTCCATTGCTGCCACACCCTATTTACTAATTCTTACTAATTTTACTTAGTAATTTTCTTCCAGGACATAATAGTGGGGCAAGCCATGCTCTGACATCTTAACATCCTTAAGAGGCTTTGATTGTGGAACCAGACAGACAATTTGCAACCTCTCTGTGCCAAAGAACATAGTACAGGGGATGTAAAAGATTTTTTTGTACCCTCTTTCCCCAAGAGAATTGGAGGGGAGTGTGTAACTCAGGAAGGCAGAGCTTACAAGTTCCAGCCTTTTCATTTTTCCCAGATGGCCAGAATTACTAATCCTCTAAACTATTAAATCACTGGAAAAGTTTCTGTAGAATAGAAAGAGTAGTTAACAATGTGGGGTTAAATTACAAGATGTCTTTGATTTCCTAGGATTTACTTCTGCAACCCAGGATTTGCCTCATGTTTAATCCATAAGAAACAGTGTCTTGATAACAGCTGTGAGAAAGCAGGCTTGAAAGTTTTGTATGTAAAGTTAAACAGTTACTTTTGATGCTGGTTTCATGTTAAGGATTTTGTGTTGTTATTTCTAAGTGAGTCTTAATACTTGTGAAGTTTTTTTAGAAGTTAATAATTCAACAATTTATGACTGACAGAATTATTTAATCCTCCAGGCTTCTGAATTACAGTTTATATCTTCTGCCCCGTGGCATACGACACCCACCTTCCAGCGACATTTTTCCTTCTGTGTCCAAAGATACGCATGGAACTGGAAGTGCCAGCATTCAAGCCTGCAGCGCTGTGCTGGCCAAGGGTGGCATCTGTTACATAGGAGACTTAAGTTCATATAAAAAGGATAAACTTGAACTTCTACAGTCTGGTAATCTCCCACCTCCTAACAAATGAGGGGACAGAACTAAACAAATATGCAAATTCAAGGCTAGGTTTGTTCCCCAGCTTATGGCCCTCAAATGCTGCAAAAATCTGTACGCTGTTTTTAATGGGTCTGTCTAAGACACAAGGACAAAAAAGCCAAGGTCCTGTAGACTTAAATCTGCTACACTACAGACATTCATTAATCATAACAATTCAGCAAAATCACAATCATGACTGATTTCAGAATGAGTGGGACTAGAATTTATAGCTCAGCTAAATCCATCACGTAACTGAATTTTGTCTTATCCTAGTGCTAGAGAGCAGAACAACAACAGTATTTATTCCTGGGAAGAAGTATGGAGAAGAGGCTGATCAACAAGTCACTGTTTCAGTTCAGACCAACTTTTGGTCCTTTGTAGATGTGGATTCTTCCTCAAAGAAACATATACAAAAGGAGAACTTTCTAATTGGACAGATGGTAAAGCACATGCCTTGTTCTGAAAGGAACTGTGCCATAGCTATCACTGGTGTTTATTTCCACCAATAAAATAATGGAAACTATAAAACTTGTTAGTAGTTCCCAGAAAGTCTCAACTTAAGTAACTTAAAATCAAGTATCTTCTAAAATTAGATAGCTTTCCCAAAAAAGTAGGTGTCATTCAAACAACAACATTTTACCAAGTAGCACAGGTAATTCATTAGATAATCTTGCAGTGTAAGTGGATATAGGGTATTTCAGATGTAAAACACTGTGATGCTTCTACAAGTAAAAAGCCCAAAATAAAGATGTAGATGTTTTCTTTCTATGGATCTTTTCTTTAGGATGTGAGTTTGATTCCAGTTAACCTTGTAGATGGTTTTGGGCTCTTGATCTACAATGAGTTTCCTTCCTGTCGCCTGTCTTCTCCTGTTGTACATCACACCTTGAAAAAAGCCATTAACCCTGAAGCCATGCTGCACAAAGTTTCACAGCAGTTCAGAACACAGGATTACGAGGAGGTAACAAATTATACACAATCATTTAGAAATGCATTATATTTGTGAATATCATACTGGGTTTGGCATTAGAAAGTTCTCTCTGCTGTCTGCTTACTTTCAATACTCACTTTCTGCCCTTTCCCCCACCATATGTCCACTAGCACTCTTAGGATCATTGACAAAAGCAGCTTCAGATCTTGAAAAGGGTCAGTATAATAAACACAGTTTGAGAGTGTTTCTGGAAAACATACTAAGTTAACATTCATATGAGAACATATCTCCAATATCTATTTTTGACCAAAAAGTTTACAACCAGTAGTAGAAGTTAATATTCCATTCTAATTAAGTTGTCAATATCTGTAGCATAACTAACAGATGATAGAAGTGTTCAAGGCTAGACGGGGCTCTGAGCAACCTGGTCTAGTGGAAAGTGTCCCATTGGAGTAAAATTTGGAACAGGATAACCTTTAAGGTCCCTTCCAACCCAAACCATTCTATAATTTTGTTTACTTTGAAGATGTGCCCTTATTATTATCCTTCAAATTTTTCTTATTTAGTATCACCAAATGGTGACAACTTTCTTTACTAGTAAAGCTACTGGTAGAATATATTGTCCAGCCTGTATTACTATGCCACTGGTATATTAAAAAGTGTGAAAAAAGGTCAATTCCTTATTTTCCTGTTAAATACTTAAAAAGTATGCCCTCTCTCTAGTTTATTTTATTTGCTAGGAATCTTCATGTTGAACTGAGTTCAGAAGCAGAAAGTCTCATTCAGGGCTATTATCTGGCAAGTCGCAGGGTGAGAAGAGATTCCATTCATGGATCAACATTATCAGCCTCTGCACTAAAAATTCTGTACGTCCTACTTTCCATTTTCAAAGAGAAATTGTGCTGATCTGCTCAGGAGCTTGTTTAATAAAAAGCTACGTAAGACTCATGTTTTGAAAAGTTCAAGCATAAATCTTACTATTTATGAATTCCATTTATTTTATATATTGACACTGGTAAAAGAAACCAGAGTTCAAACTTTGCCAGGCAAAAAAACCCAAAAAACCAACTCAGCTATTTACAAAACATGTATCATGATTAAAGCTATCTAGAAAAAAATCAGGGATTTAAATATGTAGAGCCTCATTATGGGAGCAAAAAAAAAAAAAGTATTAATGGATAACATGCCAAGTTCAGTTTTTTAGCGCAAAAAGTTAATATGTATTTTGTCAGTGGTAAGTGTAACTGCATAGCTAAAATATGAAAAAAATCACCCCAGTGTTAACTTGTAATTTGCAACATGAGTGCTTGGTACAGGGCAATACACATTGCATTCATGCCTGCAGTTATTATTTATTTCTGACATGTTTATATTGATCTCTTAGGATTTCACTGGCTAAGGCTCATGCCAAGCTCAGTTTAAGAAAGACAGTGCTTGAGGAAGATGCAGTGATTGCAGTCTTGTTACTTGAGTCATCGCTGACCCTGAAACATGGTAAATAATGCACAACAGTTCCTTAGGCTTGGGTGCATCACTGTCACATTTTGTCAGTCTGAAAAAATTCTCCACCCATTGATTGTAATAGCAGGTAATTTCAAATCAAAATCCAGAATTTCCACTGCTGAGGACTGGTACTGGAGAAGTCTGTCAGTTTGTCTCAGTGCTGTATGTAATGAGGCCACAGGCCAGCACCAAGTCTGTCCTTCATACTGGTTTATTTAAGGCATTGCTCCTCTAACACTGGCTCAGGTTAAACTAAGGACAGATTTCCCTCCCTGGGGTAAGCAAAAACATTCGACTTTGTTTATTAAGCATCAGTCATTTTTTTATACACAGATTTGGAAGCAAGGTAAGAATTATGATCTAGGATTGCGCTACTAAGTAATTTGCATCACAGCTCTTTTCTCCCCTCAAAGTACTGGCAAATAGCAAGTCTTACAGCTTAATTTCTTCTTTGCCTAGGCACATCTGCACTACGTGTAGCACCAAATCCTGTATTTCCATTTGACCTCAGTGATGAAAACTCCCTGCAACAGAGAGATATTTACCTCATGCAATGTCACCATCAACTGCTGAAGTTTATTGCTGCCTATAGCCCAGGAATTCACATTAACACTACTGAAGAGTAAAATCTCCACTCTTAAGTAAAGCCTGAGGCTTTGGCTTTTTGAGAGGCTGCAGCTAGAAATCCAAAATTACTAAAAACTTAGAAGACAAATCAGTGATGTTTTACTAAGGAATAAAGCATAGCTGACAGGACTTGAGTTACAAGTTTTGCAAGTTATTTGAAGGCAGGAGGGATGCCTTCATCCTGGAAAGCCATGGCTTCAGAATACAGTCCCAACCAGAACGTCTCTTCCTGGCTACCACTCCATTCACAGCTAAGCAAGGAATAATTTAGGATTCATGATTTTTAATAAGACTACAACTATAAATTAAACCACCAGTTCAGAATCAAACATTTTATTTCAGCAGTTTTTCTTGTTGCTTCCTTTTAAATGTATCACCCACCCAAAGGGTTAAGGAGTTTTAAGAACATTAACACCCTTATTTTCATAGTTTAAGTCAACAGTCTTTACTAACTCATGTTGTATAGATTTTGAAATGTATAAAAGTATTATCATACTGCTTCATGTTCTGTGTCTTTTTTTACACTACAGCAAGATGAGATTAGACGAATGCCACATGCTCCTGCAGCCAAAACCCAAACGAAACAAAAAAGCCCAACAAAACAAACCAACCACAAAAGAAACCCACCAAACCACCCCAACCTGCAAAACCCAGTGTTTCCACATCGTTTTATATAGACTCAGGGGATAGTAGAGTGCTTCAGTTAGGTAAAAGAACATTAGACAAGCTGGTAGACAGGTAACTCAATGAGTTCAGCTCTACCTCACTGTAAAAACAAATGAAGAATGTGTAGTAGGAGATGAGGTGTTTGGACCATCCTATGCTTCCCCAGCTATGGACTTTCCTCTGTTTCATCCTCCTAGTAAGGATATAGCACTAGGCATAATCCTCAGCAAGCCTTGCATCCAAGAAATACACCTTAAATAAAAAAGCTGCAGTAAAATTGTCCAGACTTCCTGTCAAATCTGGACAAGCTGAATAATTAAGGCTTGTATTACTCCCACCCAGGATGTCATCCAGCAGGATCAGAGTGCTACTGCTCCCATAGCCTCAACAAAAAAATAAGCTACTGAAAACAGAAATCCAAGATTTTATTCATAGCCACTACTAACACTGTAAACACTCATTTAGACAACACAATTTTCCCCCACATTTAAATCTTTGCCTTATTCACTTTTGATCCATTTATTGATACACTCAAAAATTCATACTAAGTTCTAAGACTGCCCAGAAGGCCACTTCTCTTTCTAGAGTGACACTCTACCCTGAACTTCATTCCAGGATTATTCATTTTCAGTGAACAGTTACTCCCCCTGTACTGTGGAACCAAGCAGTATTTCTGACGAGCAGGAAGGGCAATAGAAGCATTTCCAAGTGCATTAGAACTCCACATTCCAGGCGCTGCTGTTTTCAAGCTAAGAACAATAACAATAATGAATTAGTTTCCTGTACCCTTAATTAATCTTACACAAAGGTATTACTCTCACTGGCATTTCAGATCTCAAGATACACATCAACAAACATTCAGATGGGTAAACGGCAAAAGTCTCATCATTATGCCAGAAAAATTACTCTTTAAGGGTAGACTGAAATAGAATCCCTTTATAAATCACTATTTTTGAGAAGTAATATTAATGGATTTTCTGCAGAAAGAGCACAACATTTTATCCTTGCTTCTCCCCAGTTTCTCCCATGAGCTCTTGAAAACTGGAAGACTTGTAGCAGTACGAGGATAGTAGCCAACATGGCCAGTGCAGGCCTTCCTGGGATGGCAGTACAGCCTGCAGAAGCCTGAGCACTGTGACAGTAAAAAAGCAACTGACCTTCTTAAACACCCACACTTCTACAAGTGGGTGGACTCTCCTGTTGGCCCTATGTGCACACACAAGGCTGGAAGACAGTGGAGGTGGTCATCTGATCACCTTGGAAAAAAATATATAAAATCAGAAATGACAGGAGCAAATCAAACTGGAAAACCCTACTGGTTAGCTGGCACATCAGATATACAACACTGCTCATCACAACATTCAGTTGGGTAAACGGCAAAGGGTCATCATCACGATGCCAGCAGTTTTCTGCCTACATAAGGCTGCTTTTTCTGGGTACTAAATACAAGGGAATTGGTTTAGTTTGTCTCAAGAGTTGTACTTCCACAAGCTGAAGCAGAGCCTTCATTTTAACTGCTAAGCACAGAACAGACTGAGTACAACCAAGAGAAAAACAGCTCTGTTTGGGCACAAAAACGCAGGTCCCTCTCTTACATTCAAACCCCAGATGCTGAGTATCTTTCTACAGGTAAAGCTCACTACCATAGTCACCTTTCCCTTTGGAACATATTCCAAGACTGACACAGTTGAAGTGCCAGCATGGATTGTGATCTGAACATACTGTTGTTCACTTAATTCTCTCTGTTTCAGCTAACATCCATGAATTCTTCAAATCAAAAGTCATGTTTCCCCAGTTAAAAACTAGGTTCTCTGATAGAAGCCTCTCCCTTTTGACTCCTCTGGGATTCTTGGATTGCACCTGCTTTGTTCTGGGGAGCAAGTCTTAGGAGATTTTATAGCTGCCACAATACCTTTTGTTAAGATTTCAATCTCTTAACCCTACATACAATCAAATTTCTCTTTTTTCCATCTGTAAGGGACTTTGCAAGCCATTAAACAGCTTCAGAACTCTTGATCTGGATTTCGTGATACTTCCCTAAACATCTTTAAGTACAGTAAGAAATTCTTACTTCCGTAGCTCCAGAATTCACGTGCCATCTTTCTGCTTGCAAGGCATGGCAGAGTCCAGACTGAGGATTCCCAAAGCCAGCAACAAACTCATCTTGAGCTTCACTTTCTGCCTAAAACAATGAAAAGATGATGTTTGATTCAGAGAGCTCCAGTGCTGAGCCAGCAGCAGAAAGCATTAACACTTCTTTGGGAACAGTAAGCCAGTCCAAGAAACAGGAATCCCATGCTCTCCTCGTAATTACCTGGGACAGAGCATCAGCTGAAATCAAGGTTAAGCAGAGGCGTGACCATTTTCCTGAAACAAGCTCCAGTGTGAGGAATGACTAATTGCAGGACAAGTACGGTGCTCCTAATGACCAGCCAGGCTGGGGAGAGGAGCACCCTGGCAGGGGACAGCCTGTAACCCCAGCTCAAGTGCAGCACTCCGGGGAACTCACTGATGTTCTACCACCAGTTGAACTGAGGTCAGCACTCACACCGCAGGGTCTGTAATGCAGGAGAGCATTATCCCAGAGGCTGCTGATACTCCTGGGGCCCTGTCCCTGTCAGACCTCACCAGTGTGGATCCACGCCTCTAACCTGAACAAGGGTATAGTCTGGGTCACCTCACAGCCCTTGCCCAATTCCCTAAAGGAAAAAAAAGGTAATTTATCTTTTGAATGATGACAGGCATTTGCTGATGAAAACGATCTGTCAGCAAAACCAAGTGTCTCTGAATGTCCAATCTGTCATTCCTTTCAGGACTTGATGAGCCAAGAGACAGCTCCAAGTAACCACCACGTGGCACACAGTAATTAGGTCCATCTCGGCCTCCCTCGGCACCGGCTCTCCCGGGCAGCCTGTGCGGCTGGAGTGTCAGCCTGAACCGCGCCAGCCGCGCCCAGGGGAAACACAGGCACAGCCACAGCAGCGTGACAATCTCTCCTGTTTCCAAGTGACAGCTTTGGCTGTTCAGGAAAGCACCTAAAACCATCCCAGCAATTTCTGAGATTACAGCCATTACTTTGACCTGCCATATCGGGATTTCTCACATTAACCACCCGGGAGCAAGTCTAATTCCTCTGGGAAGGGCAGAAATCACTCGGCTGTTCAGGCGAGCACATGTCTGGAGTGCCGAGGCGGGACTCGCTCCAAGGAGCGCGGCGGGGGTCGGGCGGCTGAGGAATCACACGGATCGCTGCGGATCCACGCGGCGGGATCGCGGAATCACAGAACGTTTAAGGCCTGGAACGGACCTTGGCGATCATCCAGTCCCAAGCCCTTTCCTGCCACGGGCAGGGACACCGCCCCCACTACACCGGACTGCTCAAGGCCTTATCCAGCCCGGCTTTACACGCCACCATGGCTCGGGGCACTCACAACCTTCCTGCTCCCGACGCCTCACCACCCTCACAGTAAGGAATTTCCTCCGATACCCAACCCAAATTTCCCCTCTTTCAATTTGTACTCATCAGACTCGGCGGCCGCTGCTGCTGCCGCTCCCACGCCCGAGGCCGGGGCACGGCGGGACGGCTCCCAAGCCACGGATCAGCCCGGGCACGTCCCATGCCCAGGCATTCCCCCTTCCCAGCCACCGCCTGGGGCTCCTCTCGCCAGCCCGGGATCCTCCGTCAAAGGGAACCCCCGCAGACACGGGCCGGGCCCCGCCACATCCATCCGCGCACCCACCGAGGCACGCACCCCGACCGCAGGCGGGCAGGCGAGAACGCTCCGGCTCCGTCCCCCTGGAAAGGCCGAATTCCCCCAGGATCCCGCTAAATACGCGGCGCGCCGGGGCGGGGCGGGGCGGGCGCGGCGCCTTCCGGCTGCGCGCGCAGGGGAACACGGGCAGAGCGGCCGGGGGCGGGATCGGGATGGGAGAATAATCCGCGTCCGCAGGCGCTGTTGGAGTTCCGGCTGCGAGCAGCCCGAGGGCAGATCCCTGCGCCGCACGGGGAGCGCTTCTGCTGTGCCCGCGGGAAGTTCGCCTGTCCCATCCGTCCGAGGGAACAGCTGTGATGACAATGACCGAAGTTTGCCGAGGTCTTTTAGGTTCCTCCATGACGAATGCCAGCTTCTGATAGCAGTGTGTAAACATTTTACAGCTGTGTTCCTAGGCACGTGCATATTCCTGGTGTTAAATGCCAAACTCTTGTGTTTCAGCACAGGAGGACATGAACTGTTCCTAGGAAATGTAGCACTGAAACCAAACATGAGGTTTGAAGCAGGCAGGTTCAGAGGATGTGTTGTTGTCCTGCTGTGTAAATTTCTAGAAGATAAAAGCTCTTGCCCTGGTCGAAGGGAGCGTGTTGCCTAAGCTGGTGTCTTCTGGAAGGAAAGGCATACTTCTGATGCAGAATAATCTGTCTCAAGGAAAAAAAAAAACCTCCCCACTCATAAATATGGCTAACTCTTAACAGAAAAACTGATGATGTAATTTTGTATGTTCTTACAGGCCTGTAATAATTCCATACAATGCTGAAAAACTCTTAGGGATACGGCTACAGTAAGTAGCGACAGCTTGCTGCTCTGATTCTCTGGCTGCCTGCAGAGCATTGTAAATATTTAGTTGTAAATACTGAAGGGGTTGTGGAGAGCTCCAGATTTTACCATACTTTTTTAACAAAAGTTGTTCTTGATAGTATTTTGGTTTTCCTTTTTTCCTAAATGTAATTTTACAATTTAAAGTCTTCAGAAAGAAGACAATGTCTATAGATTCAGAATATTATCATGTACAATGAGAAGCTGATACACATCTTGCAGCTCAGTGGTAAAGAGTTTGAGATGTATTCTCTGCGCCATCCATTCACAACTTTCCACGTTTTTAACCCTTGTTGCTAAAGCATTTTTCATTCTTACAAAATTAGTTAGATTGGAAAAAACTACTGATCACCTTTGACTGATGACCACCTTGTCAATTTGATCACGATACTCTAAGTGGGATTTCCCGACTTTTCTTGAACAGCTCTGGGAATGGTGATTCCACCACCTGCCTGGGCTGCCCATTTCAATGCTTAACAGCCCTTTCTCTGAAGAAATTCTTCCTGATGTCCAACTGACCCCCTGCTTCTTGATTAAGCAGTCAGAATCTTTCAATGCCATTTAAAGGAATAAGCCTTTTAACAACACTGAGGAATCTTTTAAAATTATTTTTCCTGTTTTGAATACTGTCCCTTCCAGGTATAATATTTTATTTTTTATTCTGAGCTTTGTTAAAAGCTCAGAATGCTGCAGGGGCAGTTGAGAGCTCCAGGTTTTACCATACCGTTTTTTATGAAAGTTGTTCTGGCTAATATTTTCATTTTTCTAAATATAACTTTTAAATTTAAACCATTACACTTTCAGAAGGAAGACAGCGTCTATAAATGTAGAATGTTGCAGTGTACAATGAGAAACTGATAACAGATTTTGCAACTCAAAGTATATAATATTCACTGAATATTTAATAGAACATTTGCCTCAGCATTAACGAACCACGTAAGTACAGTGTTTTACAGAACAGATATAACAGATGACATTTGTGCATTTAGTTTCAACTTTTTTTGCCTAAATACAGATGTTTAAGTGAACAAGCCAGCACTTTGGGTTCACCTGCTCCACCATGTGAACCCCTTAAATGAAATGAGCCGTGATGTGGTGAGCAGACACGGGGTTGTGCCAGGGGAGCAAACACAGGCTGAGCCCATGACATGCAGCACAGTCCTGTGGGTGGGTACAAGCCGTGCCAAATTGCAGCGCTCTGTGCAGGAGGGACGGGTCTCTCAGCACATTTTTACTCCTTGAACACGTATCCATATTCCCAGCAATAGCTGCAAACGTGTAGGACTATGGAATGGCTGGAGCCCTGACCTGACAGCTGCGGTCAGGGGATTTCTGCCATCGGCTTTAAGCAGTGGAGAAAGTCTATGTGGGATTACAGTTGCTATTTTTAGCCTTGCCCTTCTCTTCTCACCCAAGCCTGTTTTGCCCTGTACATGGCCACTAGCACACAAGTCCTCCTCTCTTTTTTCACAGCGCTTGTCCCAGAGAGGATAAGGATACTTAACTCTGCTGGCAGCTTGCTGCTGCTGCTGGGATTGGTGCTGCTCCCCCTCATTCAGATCTCAGCAGTGACAGAAACCAACGATGTGTCACGTCAACTTAATGAGGTATTAATTACATTTAAGAATCAATTCCTTCTCCTCTACAAACAGCATTTCAGGAATTACAGTTTGTCTGTAGATACTGGGTTTTTAACTTAATTATATATTTATATAAGGTGTAATAAATAACCATTTTTTTCAAAGCAAGAAGGGAGGTTAGATCTGTGAAGATGTCGATGTTTCCCCATGGTTTGCACTGTCTCCTTGTGCCGAGTGAGTCAGAAACTGTCCCGTGGCTCCAATGTACAGCCTGGAACGCATGGGCCACTTCTGCAAGAGAGGAGACAAGCACAGCACTGAGACACCCGGGATCCTTGCGCTCCAACTGTAGTTCTCAGCAAAAATTTGATGGAATCACAGTACAAGAAAATAGGGAACTCTTGCTATCACCATACAGTTCCTGTTTTGTCATTCGATGGAAAAATGTTAGGAGCTTGTTTGGAGCTCAGCCTGGATATTTGCTTTGGTAATTATTCGTGAGGCATAGCTCTCAACCCTGCCATGGGCCAGCAGACACGACCAGGCTGTGCTGGCCAGTCAGCCAAGCTCAGTTTGTGTCATAGAGGTTCTGTTAGAATAAAACAAAGAATTCCTTCTCAAGGCACCAGGGATGCTACAGAGATACACCTGCACGGATTGCAGCCCCATGTGCGCACCTGTCCCTGCTGGCTGGGCCCCACAACACCACAGGGGCTGCTGCTGAAGGCCGTGAGTCTAAGGAAATTTAATGTAATTGCACCTTGGCAGTCTTCAGCACTCTCAGCACATTGTTCTTGTCAGCTCCAGCTATTCATATGACACAGCTCATCTTTACACTCACTGATTTTTGGAATCATCAGTTACTCTTGGTGTTAAATACTTATTCTGACAGCTTGAGTTTCTAACCCAGCAGGTTTCTCACTGCAAGCAGCCCTGGTGCAGGTGTCTGCAGCCGGGCACCCAGAACTTGGGAGGGAGCATCCAGCTCCGTTTGCTGTGCCAAGGTCACTGTTAGAGAGGTGAATGCTTGGAGAGACAACTTGTCACATAAAAATACCTGAAATGCAAAAATACCTGAAATGCAGCCAGCACATTGTTCCAAAAGAATGCAGGTTTTTTAAGAGTCTTTTAGGAACAGACTGGCACCTTTCCTGTGGGGAAGGGGCACTTAATAATACTGCAGATAAATCTCAGCTCTTCTGTTCGAAGACCTAAAGCAGCAGCATATTCCCGCTCGGAAAGACTGTACGAGCTCATTCAGCAATTTCATTTCAAGTGTGATGTTAAGAGTTTGTCACTGATGAACCATCCAAGTTCAAAGTCATTAACCATATTTTTCATCCAGTGTACACAAAACTGTGCTTGAATATTTAACTTTCCTCACTATTTGCATTTACTACGCTTAATCTGTCAGTTTAGCTAAAGACTTTAAAGGTTGTCTCATATCCTGCGTTTTGGGGTTTTTGAAGCACATACTAGGATTTGACTGTGACACATTTATCAAATATATGTTAATAAAAAAATAATTGCTTAAGTGAATCCAGTACTACTCTCTTCCAGTAGCCTGGGAAATGGGCATCTGGATCATTTAACTGCTGTAATAACCACTCAAAAGTATTTTTCTGCCTGTAGTATTTGGCAGCTGGATGAAAAGTACCGTAAGAGACCTGTGTCCTTTCACTCTGACTGAGGGAAGTAACAGAAGCTATTTTGAACTTATTTTGAAATACATCACCATATTTTTTTACTTAAATTATAGCCATCTTCTAATTGATATAGAGGTCTTGCTTTCTTTATGAGTCTGCTAATAATTTAAATGGCCTCAGAAGCCTATGTTCACATCATACCGTAAAATACAGCAACCAGCATTGTGGACAAGGAACTCTCTGTGAACTAGGCACTTTTTAGAAATTAGAGATTACTTCACAAATTAATCTTAATTAAATCATTCTGAATTCAGACTCTTGAAAAGAAAAGAAAACACCCCAGGGCTCTAAATCGCTCCCTGTGAGCAGAGCCAAAGAAAACACCCCACGGTGTCTGAGCCCCATCAGTCAGTGAGCACTGCATTTGGGAGCAGTTTCCAGCCCGGTCCTCTCCAAGAGCAGTTCCCCTTTCTCATCCCTCTGGCATCACTGTGATTTTTTTTTTTTTTTTTGACAAAGGGAAGAGCGTGTCCAACCAGAAATGTTTCAATAGAGCATTTTCATGGAAGTGATTAACACATGGCTGGTAATTACCGCCGCTGTTGGCACAGGGCTGCCGGGGCAGCAGAACCAAGGCAGGCCCGGCCGTGGCTGGATCAGCGCTGTGGGACAGTGTCACCTCACCACATCCACCCCTCACTGCAGGATCCTGTGGGTCCGTCAGGATCACCAAGGTTTCCACACAGGGGCCAAGAAGATGCAAGGACTCCTGTGGTGCTGACCTTCACTTCCAAAAACCGGGTTTGAATCTACATGAGATTTGCTATTTTGGTGCAGAGTCCCTGAAGCCGGAGGAACAAAGCTCCGAGACATTTCCACCAGACCCCTAAGACCTAGGCACAGCGGTTAGTCCAGGCAGAATTCCCATATAACACCTCTAGGCGAGGTACAGGGAGGTGAAACCTTTAGTTTCGATACCGTGTCTAAGGCCAGCGTACTCACTCACTGGCAGGAGGTGGTGGCCGCCCCTCAGCTCCCCTACCTTGACAGGGTGGAGGTATCCATCCCCGCGCAGGGCGCCCAAGCCCTCTCCCGGGGACTCCTCCTCATCCTGCAGGCTGCGGGTGAGGTGCGCGATGTAGGTGGTGGCCAGGAGGAGCACGTCCAGCTTGGAGAGCTTGGTGTCGGGCGGCACGGAGGGCAGCGTCCTCTGCAGCTCCAGGAAGGCGTGGCGCAGGGTCTGCACCCGGCTGCGCTCCCGGGCGGCGTTGGCGGCGGCGGGGCGGCCCGGAGCGGCCCCGGCCCGCGGCCCGCACGGATCGCCGCCGGCGCTGGAAGGCGGCGGGGAATCGGGCTCTGCGCCCGGGCTGGAGATCTCCTCGCTGCTCTCTGCTGAGTGTCCGCAGTCCATCGGTGACGTGCCCGGCGGGGAGGGTCCTGCAAGCAACAAGAGCATCTCTAAAGATGCTGCGGGGAGCCGGAGCCAGCGCGTTCTGAAAGCAAGGATGGTCAGAAACGCAGGCGCTGCCTGTGCTAGGAAAAGCTGGAATGCAGCTCCGTGAGCCGCTTTTCCACTCGCTGCTTACGAATTCATCATCACACGGGGGTACACAACAGAAGTTAAAACCTTCACAACGATCAGTATTTGATTTTTTTTTTTTGGCAGTATTACACAGAGCACATTTTTTGAGTCACTCATAGCCCAGAGGTGACTTCAGAGTCTCTCACTCTCTTCAGAGACTTGGGTGCCTGACCCAACAGGCACCACCCAGAGGCACCGCCACAGTGGTTTCCATTTATAATCTACTGAAAAATTAGGCTAAAGGCAATTTTTAAAACTCTATGATTTGGCATGCGGAACTGTTAGTGTATTTTCTATTTTTGCTGCAATCATTTTATGAACAGTCTTATCAGTGATCAGTGCTCCATGGACTATGGAAAGAAAAATATCATTTTCAAATGCATCAGTAAGCGAAGCCACAGAGCACGGACTCAGTTTTTGAAGGACAAAACTTGGCCCATAATTTTAAAGGATCAGGAATTGACTTCTCCTGTCCTCCCACCCCTAACCTTACTAAAGAAATTGCATGCTTATCCTTTCTCATCTACATTTTCAAACTTCAAAAGAATTTTGTAAGATGTATTTTGGCCATTGGGGGGCAAAATAACCTTTTGAAAACGTCAAAAAAGTGATTTAAAGAAAAGCTGAAAACAGCGACCTCAAGGTCTTTTCTCAGCTTTTTTTGTGAAGCTGGTCAGTCAGCTCTGCCTGTAACACAACTCACAGTCCTTTAATTCATTCAGTTCCACAGAAAAATGCAATTCAATCAATATTCCCCAAAGTGCAGCACTTCTTAGCTGGAAAAATACCTGATCCTGTTGTCCTCAGCCAAGTAGCCCTCGTGGGTGTCCCAGATCCTGGTTTTCACGTGTTAGGAGTGTCTGTTCCTGTAACAGCCTGGCTAGACAAGGGCAGGAACAGGTTATTAAACCTTTTCATTTCATCCAAATACCGTGTAATTAAAAGTTTAAATAACATTGATGCGCATAAATGACTGAATATCTACATTTGCAGAGCATTTCAAGCACACATTGAGGTTAAAGATTTCTATCAAAGACAAGGAAAGGTTTCTAAATAAACCTTTTTGCAATGCTATAATTTGTTGGCATTTAGAAGATAATTTTATTGTTATTATTTTGGGTAATTAATTGTGATTAATTTGCTATTAATGTGGCTCACAGAGCAATATCACGTAACGGTCTCTTCAGTAGCAGTACAGTTTAAACTGAAATTATTTGTGAAATATTCTATGCACATCATAACTCTAAACCAAAGGAAAAAAAAACCCTCACTATTCTTTTTATTGTGGTGTTTATGATCAGTATAAAATAAATCTTACATTAGACTCCATGAGCTCGTCTCGCGTGAGGGCTGAAAAATAGTCCTTATATTGGCTATTGTCTCTAACGTTAAAAAAAAGGTCGTTGTATGCTTTTTTGTTGGTGTTTGTTCATTGTGTTAAGCCACAGTCAGATCTGGAGGCATTTAAGTTTCAAAAAAAATCATCATTGTGGAAATGGACATCAAGACATTCATTTAAGATACCTGCAATGATCCGCACTGGCACTGAGACGAAGAATCTAACAATTTATGTTTAATGGCAGGATTTCTCACTGCCTTCCCATCAAAATCTCACTGGTAGGAGGAAGTCTTCCCCAATTACTGGAGAAGTCTGGATTACTCAAGGATAGGGTAAAATACCTGCTCCTCTACTGAAATACAGGACTAAGGCTGGTTTACACACATTTTGATTTTGCTGTGCTGGTGTATAACCCCATTTAGAAGTGAATTGACTTCAAGTGACATATAGTGCATAGGTATGCACGTACCTAAAAACTTCATCTCCTTGGGCGCCCTTGGAAATAGGAGTTTGTGGTTTAGGAGCTTCACATCTGTATGAAATAAAATCCTGTGGGGAAAAAAGTACAAAATTTCAGCTGTGGAAATGAGAGATTTCACTCTGACTTAAATTTCTCTGCTGTCAGACTTCCCATCAAACACAAACAGCAAATGGCCTGGGAAAATCTGCTACACAAAACAAAGGATCTGCTGTGAGTATGTACGTATGTGTAGCCAAATCGTGGTGGTTCCTGGATCCACAGCCAGGATCACTTCTGTTGCACGCTGGGACCGGGCAGCATCACTCTTCTCCCCGGAGTAATCAGGACATCCATTCCAGGCGCTTCAAACTCAGGCATTGCCAAAACCTCATGGTCCAAAAAATGCTGCTAAAAACTAAAGTAAATAAAAAGCCTCTGGGCATCAGTCATTTCCCTTTAAAAATCTTACAAGAAAAAGGTTTGGATTTTAAAATAACCACAGTAATTTTTGCAAGCACCCACTTGCCACCTGGTATGCTGAGAGAGTTGAGGACAGGGCTGTGAAAGTAAGTTAAAGTATTTACGCTGTTTCTGAAGCACTTCTAGTGCAGTATTTCTAACGCATGCAGATGCATTTGTGTTTTTACATGACACTACAAAGACATGATTGGTTTGACGTCTTTTACAAAAAAAAAAAAAAAAAAAAAAACCAAAAAAACCCACAAAAAACAAAACAAAGAAACCAAACCCAAAAAAACCCAAAAACCAGTACCACATTTATTTTGGTCTTATATTCTGTGTGAATGAAATGGCGATGAAGGCAACCTGCCCACACAGACAAGGAAAAGATGGAAAACGCCAGAGCAGAGCACACTAACTGAAAACAAACAGGTGGAAGCCTTAGATAAACTTTTCCGTTGCTCCTTAGGGGGCAAAATACGGTGGATCTGAATTATTTTGCATCGGTTTCAAAAAGGCCTTGCCCTCCGTGTAACTCCGGTAACAAGAAACGAAAACCCTTTCTGCGGAGCACAGAAACAGGAACTTGCCTGTCGGTGTGCGGGGGCAGCACCGGCGCTCACGGCCCCGCCGGCCCGCGGCGGCTGCTGCGTCCCGGTCCCGCATCCCGCATCCCGGGACCCGGCAGGACCCCGCGGTGCCCGGCCGGGGATGAACTTACCGCTCCCGCCCGCTGCGGAGGCTCCCGCCGCCTCCGTCCCGTCCCGTCCCGCCGCGTCCCGTCCCGTCCCGTCCGTTCCCGGTGTTTATAGCCGCGGCGGCCGGTGGGTGCGGCGGGGCTGTGTCGCACCTGGTCTCCGGGCTCCCCCCTCCAGCCTGGGCGACAGCGACCGCCCCTTGCCGGGCGGGTGGGTCATCAATCACGGAGCTGTCGGGGCGGCATCGCCTCACGCTGCCCTCGCCCCCCGCCCTCCCCCGCGCCCGGCCCCGGTCCGTGCGGGTCCCGCCGCCCCGCGCCGCCGCTCGCCTCGCTCGCGCTGTTTTTCTTAGGATAAAGTAACGGTTTTGCTGGAGGAGAGAAATTTAATCGCTGGGCTGGGAGCTCGGGCGATGCCCTGTTAAAAGCGAGCCCTTTCTCTTCGCTCCGCCGCCGCATCTCCGGCTCGCGGATGTTCCCGGGCGGAGCGGGTTCCCCCGGGCGAGGCTCCGTTCCGCAGCCGCGGGGGGAGCGGTCGTGGCTGCCCCGGCACCGCTCCGGGGAACCGACCCACGCGGGATGGAAACGCGAACGGGATGAGGCGAGCCCGGGAGGGCAGAGAGGGGATTTAACAGGGAACGGGGAGCCATTAAAAATCAGTAACGCTAATGAGAAGGGACAGTCAAAATAAATACCGGGGTATGGAATTAGCCCAGAATAACATTTCGAACGAAGCCCGATTATGCGATAAGAGAGACACAATAAATCAAGCCTCGGGAGCGGTGGAAAAACAAAGTCTGAGCGATTCGTTACCGGGTTTGCAGCCAAGAAAATTAAGGACTTAAAGTTTAGCGATAATTGGAAGTCCCGGGAAGGGACGAGCCCGGTGAGGAGCCGGCGGGGCGGGAGCGGCGCAGAGGGAGCCGGACACCTGCCTGCAGCCCCGGCCCGGCCCGGCAGCGCCCGCACAGCGCCCGCCGCAGCCGCCAGCGCATCCCAGCCAAATTCTCCGGCCCGAAAATTCCAGCAGCTCCGCTCTAGGGGGAACGGGCCGGGGCTGCCCGCGGCCGGGACCCTGCTCCGCCGGCCCCACCGCCCCGCCGAGGCCCCGCCACGATTTCTGCCCTCTGGCTGACATCCATAGCCCTGAGGAGCCGCCTCCGCCGGGCCGGAGAGGGCTGGACGGCAAGGAATGCTGTCGGTTCTGAATTTAAGCGCTAAATTCTAAGTTAAGTACTTAAATTAATCTGTAAATCTAAGTACTGAAACTGTGCCTCGACGTTTACCTTTGCCTGGTGCTGGCAGCCTCGGTGGGGGTTTCCCTTCAGCCATGAGGAGCTACTCTGACAAAAGCTACTCTTGTCAGTGTGTTCAGGGGCACGATGAGGGACTTCACCGGCACCACAGATCATCCTTTGGCCTCTAGGGTGCAAAAGAATAAAGACACTGCTCCTCTGGAGCTCAGTGGAGGAGCCTCCAAGCAGCCCTGCTAAGCCATGGCCTCAAGGTTTCCAGGGCAGCCTCCAGCCCAAGAGAGCATTGCTGAATCCTTTCTGCAGTCAAAACCTCTTAAAAATGCACTTGACAGACATCCCTCTGCTCAATCAGCCTCTGGGGCTCAAACAAGCAGTTCTTGCTTAAGGAACATATCCTTGAGCTTATACTGAAAACACTCTGACTCTGTGGTGTGATGTGGAAGATCTGATCCCAGACTCCCTGGGGAGCAGGGAGATTCGCCTTCCAGCCCCAGTTCCACTGGGGCTCCTCTTGTGCCAAACACGCACTGACTGAGACCAGCACACAGCTCTGGGGATCAGCCCTCCCACACGCCATGGAGGTTTCTAGGTCTGCTACCCACCTAAGAAATGCCTGCTCAAGGAGGACTTCTTCTCACTAGGCCGTGGGACACTCAACTGTGTCGCTGACAGGGAGCTTAGCAGCAGGTGTCCCAACACCCCAATGGGGTGCTCCCAGCCACCCCAAATTAGCAGATTGTGAGTGCTGTGCTCTTCTCTGCTCTGATTGGGTTAATGACACAGGATTTTTTGGAGTTTCCCACTGTACACAGAGCTCTGCCTCAGTGCAGGAAATCCAGTGGAAGGCATTGGAAGAGAAGTGGTGGTGGAACTCCCATTACCATCTTTAGACAACGCCAAACCCACCTTACTGCAAAATGTAATTAGGGACATTGCACAGTAAGAAATTGAGCAGTGTTTGGAGACACCACTCTGGCTGCTAGCCTTGTTACCAAAAAAGGGGTGCTTTAAACACATTTTAAAAACCCAAAGAGATGGAAATGTAGAAATAGTTGTTCTTTGCTCCATCAAGATTTTCTCCCATCAGATGACACCTCCTCTGTTATAAGCACAAAGACATCCAGTGATTATTTTCTTGCACCAACCCACTATTTAAATCTAAAGCTGTAACAAATGGCTGCAGCTGTTTCTTATTCTTCTTCTCCAGACAAATGACTGAGAATTACTTTTCCTGCCTTACCTTCCACAGTATATCTCAAATCTGAAAACTGCCAGAGTCACAGATTTCCAGTGTGATTTAGGTAAGAAGAAGTTCTACCAGAGACAGAATGATATTTCTCCAGGTACACTCTGCTCCCTTTATGTCAAATTAGTTTCTGGTTTTATGGCTACAATTCAGCACAAACATTCAGGGTATTTCTTTCCAATTTGCTAATTTTCTTCCATTCCCATTTCTGTATAAGGATTTCTCAAGTGTGCTTGCCTGCTGGTACGGTGCAGCAGTTATTGGTGCTTCTGACAGAAACTAACAGAAACATTGCTTGTCTGCGTAAAACAGCTCCAGCAGGAAGCCACACACAGATTGTATCTGGTCAGGTCCCACAGATTCCAGCTGCAGCTCAGGAGCAAATAAAAGGCAGGACACAGCCACAGGAGAATAAAAATGAGTTGCAGTTCACAACTTTTGCTTCTTGGGGAAATCTCAGCATAATGGATTCCAAATCCAAACAAATATTTTGAGGATTTCCAATTTAATACTTTCCCCCCTTATTTCAAATGCCGTGTTGATAATATACTGTAGAACCATAGCATATTCCACAGTCATGTTAAATGTGCCATATTGCAGTGTGTCAATACACTTCTTATAGCATTTTCTCAGTAGTAATTACTTAAAAAATATATTTAAAATAGGTATCAGAAGGGCTCCACTCTGGGAGTGTGTATGTGTACATGAGCGTTAGACCAGGTATTGCGACTTTCTTAGGGCTTTGCATTAGCTAGACTTGAGTTGCTTGGCTGTGGGATTCTCTCTGTGAAACCCCATGGCTCATGTTGCATCGGGAGTAATTAATTCAGGTCTTCAATGTTTCATTTATCGTACAAGAAATGAAAATCTTTAATCCAGAAATACTCAGAACCTATGAAAAGTATGCAATGCTGCAGGCGGCTTACACAGCATAACCCACATTAACAAATGCTAACAATCCATTAAATAGTTTTAAATGGGTGTGTGTAAGGCAGGGGGAAGTGTAAGATGCAAAGATAACACCACGATATAGAGATCAGGCAGAGACTTCCTAACGTGCTGCTTTGAGTCAGCAATCAGCAGCTGACGTGCTCATCAACACTATTGACATTCTTCTTTGGAAATTGCTTAAAGAATCAACTTTTTTGGTAATACATGCTTTTCTGACTTTCTCGACCTGAATATCATTGATGACTACAGCTAGAATAAGAAGTATCGTGCTCAGTTAGTAGTGATTTCAGTAAGGGACTAACAGCTACATATCTGAGCTTTATTTCATGTTTGGAATGTTCTGATTTTGAAGGCAAATGATGCACCAACCTTAAATACTGCTTTGGGCTGGGGTAGAGTTAATTTTGTTCACAGTGGCTGCTTTGGGGCTGTATTTTGGATTAGGGCTGAACACAGGGTTGATAATACAGAGACGTTTTTGTTATTGCTGAGCAGGGCTAACACAGAGATGAGGCCTTTTCTGTTTTTCATACTGACATGGGAACTGACAACGTTTTAAGTTGGGACAGGTGACCCCAACTGACCAAAGGAATATGCCATACCATATAACATCATGTTCAGTATTTGAAGTAGGGGAAGAAGGAGGAATCAGAAGGATGTTTGGATATTTGGCACTTGCCTTCCCAAGTAGTGATGAGCCCCTGGTTTCCTGGCAATGGCTGAACACCTGCCTGCCCATGGGAACTGGTAACCAAATTCCTTGGTTTGCTCTGCTTACCTGTGTGGCTTTTGCTTTCCCTATTAAACTGTGCTTATATCAACCCATGAGTTTTCCAGCTTCTACCCTTCCTATTCTTTTCCCAGTCCCAATGAGGGGGAGTGAGCGAGCAGCTGCGTGGGGCTTGGCTGCTGGCTGAGGTTAAACCATGGCACTTTAACACAGACACTGGCACCTCAGAGTTACAGTACCACTCATTTACTGTCTTAGCTTTGGAAATCTTGTTCTTTATAATGAAGATGAAGATCTTGTTATTCGAGGGGAGAATGCATGCAGGAGTTAAATGTATTTTAATCATCTCTACCAAAGTATCTTTATAAATGTTCACAAAATACACAAAATATTCCATGCAAAAAGACAGATCCTGATTTCGTTATTCAGGAAAAATTCCTTTCTTATTTCAGAGAGGGCCGTAAGCACAAGATGCTGAGCTGCCATTCCCACAGAGAAACTGCATTAGGAAAGGTCTTTTCCCAGGGGCAATTTGTAATCTGGGCTTTCTTTTCTTTATCTGTAGGATTGGAATTTTCCTTTATCAGAAGTCTCAAGAATTTATTTAATTACTCAAACTAGTGCAAAGCAGCCAAACAAACAGAATTTGAAGTTAAATTAATGAATGATACTCCCAATCAAAAAATTAATCAGCACAGACATCATTAATCTTCTCGTGCCTCCTCTGCTAACTGCTCCACAATATTCACCAGAACTTGGAGAAATCCAAATGATGGAAATTATTTTTTAGGACTACAGATCTTCTAAAACATAATGCGCTAATAGCTTCTTTCTGCTTCAACCTCCTCTGAAAGGAGGTTGTAGACAGGTGAGGTCTGGTTTTTTCCTCTGAAGTAACAAGTGACAGGACAAGAGGAAATGGCCTGAAGTTGCACCAGGGAGGGTTTAGATTGGCTGCTGAGAAAAAAGTCTTTGTTGGAAGGGTGGTCAAGCATTGGAAGAGGCTGCCCAGGGAAACGGCAGAATTACCATCCCTGGAAATGTTAAAAAATGTGTAGATGTGTGGTTTGGTGTTCACCACACCGTGGTTTAGTGGTGAAAATGGCAGTGTTAGGTTTACAGTTGTACTACATGATCTTAGAGGTCTTTTTCAACCTTTATGACTCCATGACTGCTGCGAACACGCCTCTGCACAACTGCTCAGTACCATGCAGGGAAAGAAGCAGCTGCTAGGTAAGGCACTGGCTAAAACCAGTTCATTTCTTGAGGAAGCGTAAGAATTAGGCAACCAGTTTAACCTAGCATGTGCTGATGTTTTTACATGCTTTTGAGACAAAGCATTGCTTCTAAATAAATAGGCAGTCCCCTTATTTTCCCCAATGTTCTTAGAAAGCAGTGTTAAGTTCAACATACTTAATTTTGTCTGGTTTTGAGATTAAAAAGACACAGACAACATATCCAAAGGAACACCAGTATCTTTCTTTGTAAGCTTTGAAGGAGAAAAAGAAAATCAATAATGTCCAAATCTTCACGTCCTGTAACTTATGGCTTTTACAATTCAAACAATTGTGTCGTTGCTTCAGATTCCCCCACAACCTGCATCAGAGAGATCAGAGGAGACAGGTGAGATCTTCATGTCAAAACCACACGAAAGCACCCGTTGTCATAAACAATTCCTGGGAGCACTCAACATTTCTGTAAAAAATATAAGCAGTGTTATCAAATCCTGCTGATTAGAAAAGAAGATCTTTAACTATTGCAAGATTATTGGCTGTTGCAGTGAAGCCCTTTTGTTTTTCCTCCCAGTGCCAAACCTGGAACCAAAATATTTTGAATTGACAGAATCTATTTGGGGTATTGTACATCCCTTTGTTACAAAAATGACTTTTTCCATCGACAAAAATGGTATTAACATTTTTTCCTACATAAATGTGTAGCAAATACTTTTAATTTTCAAGTCCTATAAGAAAAAAAAATCTTATTAATAATCAAAGCAATTTCTCATATAAATGAAATCAGATAAGAGTCAGTCTTTTATTCCAAAACATTTTCCTACAAACTATGTGTAACTGATTATACCCAGCTTTACTATTTGTAACTGATTATACCCAACTTTATTGGACATGTAATCAGTGGTTACTATGGCAGTCTAACATATTTACTCTCCAAGAAAGGAAGAGCTTATTGATTCAAAACTCTTTTTGATTTAAAGTATTACTCTATTACATGGATCATTTCACAGCTGGTTTGGATTTATCTTGGTTTTGATGCAGCAATTAATTCTGCTCAGAATTAAGAGAACAGAAAGATGCAGTCAGTCATTTCTGTAGTGTCTGGTTACAGTGCAGTTTGATTGAAGAGGTAAGGTTCAAATACAACTTTTTTAGCAGTGAATTCCTAGAATTCTTCAAGGCCAAGTGACTTAAAATAAAATAAAAAAAACACTGTTTTTTTTTCCCTAGCAAAGTAAAATGTAAAAAGTAAAAAGTATTGTTTCCAGTTACAATATATAGCATCTATAATTTTGTGACTGTAAATAATCATGTTCACATAATTAATCATTTTGCCTCAGAGCTCCGTTAGTCAGGATAGCTACTTTGCACACCACACTGAGATAAAAAATAGGAAAAACAGGGAAGAGAGCCTTTCAGTTGCACTTAACTTTTACCAGTTACACTCTGAATACAATCACATACTGTCCCATATTAATAGATCATGTCTGAATCCTCATCCTGAAAAATCAATGGGCACATCTTGAACACTGACAGCTTTCTGGCTTTTTTTTTCCCTATCTCAGAACTTTTGAATTGTACGGTTTTTAAAGCTGTATCACAGGCAGTGCTGTGTCCTGCTTTATACCTGCATATAAGCAAATAACACAGCATTAGAAAAAATAGGATTTTTTCATTGGCTATGGGTTAAAAGTTCAAATATGAGCTTTAGATCAGTAATTCAAGCACTGTGTGTTTACATATGTTCTGATTATGGTAATAGTATTATCAAGGGAAGGTATTTGAGCAGTGATGTCTAATTTTTTTCCTTTTGGTACTTCTAACACACCAACAGTACTGTGGAAGCTCTAAAAGCATTGGAATATTTACTGGTAAGGCCTGGTCTCACACCTCTTAGGTCCTAGGAAGAGTTTTTGGTAGGGGGAAATTCTACCAACAGTAGATGGTGACTGATTTAGGAACCACTAAGGCAAATCTGACATATCCAAGTCTTTGCAACTGGATGGGATACATCCCAAGGTGCTGGAAGTGAATTTGAGGAGGTATAGCTGCTACTAAGGAATTAGTGGTTGCAGTGCTGTCCTCCAAAATGTAGTAGCTCATCTTGCTAGATGAGGGCACAGTGACTGTGTTTTCACCTCAGCTTTGTTAAAGCAGCTGCTTTCAACTTTTCAGAGAGGGGAGTGCGCCTACATAATGTGTGACAGGATACAGGAATGCAAAGAGTATTTATATCATTGCAGTAAATTAGATTATTGGAACTGACTTCAACAGAACTATACTGAAATGACAGAATTTATTTATATATTCCTATTCAAACAGCAGTCTTTATTTTAACCTCAAATTACTTTTTCAAACCCCCTTGCAGTTATGTATTTTAAAAACCTAAAACCACAGCATTACTTCTTTAACAGTTTTCCAATTAGATTCATATTTTTGTTATTAAAGTGATATTTATAATTTTGTCAGTTGCACAATAAAAAATGTGCAATGCTAATACAGCAGACCAAAAGTGTTATGAAGTCCTGAGGTTTTATCTCAACAGTGCTCTAAAAGTACTGACAACAAAGATCTAAGGATAGGAAAAAAATAAATACTGCGCACTGAATGTTTCATTTATCTAGTAACTTATTAGGGTGAACATGTAACACCTGAAAAATAGATAGGGAAAGATCTGCATTTGATTTTTGTTTACCATCCTAAAATAATATTTAATTCCTGATACAGTCTTGATGGACCCAGTTACAAGACACAACTCACACTAACATCACTAAGTAGTCCCCTCTCATTCTGCATTCTGTTTAAAATGTTACTGATTATGGTTTGACTCAATGATCTTCCAACCTAAAGCATTCTAAATATTCATGTATTTTATGCAGAAGGTTTCAGACAGCCTGGGTTTCAATGTTCTTGAGAGCATCTGACAGCCTGCAAGCCCAGATGTGCCCTGGTAAGTTGCTGACCACCTACTGACTGACAAGTCACATGTGCCATTTGGTCTTCTAAATGTCTAGGAAAGAGCCCCTGTCTCCTGGAAGAGGGAGCAGGCTATTGCAAGCAAATGTGCTCCTGCCAGATTGCCCATCAAGAATATGTCTATGCTCTGGGCACAGCACATGGCTGGCACTGCTCAGGCACTGGGATAACAACCCTTGGAGAGCCCTTGTGTCCAGAGGTAGTTTAAGGAGTGTTTTGTATAATCCTGCTGTGCCTATAACTCCTTTCTTTGTGCACTTCAGCAGCTGATGGTGTAAATATAAAATCTCTCTGCAGTGTGGCAGATCTGCAGAAAAGAACTCACAGGCTGGAGATTGGGAGCATAGGAACTTCCTGTTCTCCTTGAATTTATCAGTAAAAATGTCAGATACCGTGCTGTCTGGATTTTGAACAGCTCTAATAACCGAGTCCTGAAAAGCCGTTTTAGAAGGTGATCTTCCAACCTAAAGCATTCTAAATATTAATGTATTTTATGTAGAAGGTTTCAGACAGTCTGGGTTTCAATGTTCTTGAGAGCATCTGACAGCCTGCAAGCCCAGATGTGCCCTGGTAAGTTGCATATGTGAATATGTCCAGCATATCTGGTCAGCCAGACATGTAGGAGTATGCACAGTCCAGCTGGCAATCTGCTCACCAGCAAATGTGCTCTCAGTCTGGTTTGAAAGAATGTACTTTTTTCAAGGGCACGGGGTCTGTGCACGTGTTCTGCCAGTGGGGTTTAGATCCTTACTCCTCCTCAGCTTTGGGCACAGGCAGCAGCACAGAGAACTGGAGTGGGGAGGCAGGGCATGGGCAAAAAGGGATGCTTTCTATCACTGCCTTTAGGACACCGGGTGACATGGCAGTGTTAAGTACTACAGTTTTAGCATATAGTAGACCTACTTTTTCTTGGCTTTTTTTTTTTTTTTAATTATCACTACTGAAAGAAGTTTAGGCAGAAGACAATGCCATTGTTTGTGTCTTATATGATTGCGATGACAGTTATATTTTTGCTTCTGAGTATGAATGATCATGGGGGGAATCATCCAGCACCATACTGAGTAAGGATGTAAATATGGATACCAAAAATACCACTAGGCTGCAGATTAGCGTAATATTAATCATGTCTCTGCAAAAGTATTTACACTCACTTTTACAGGTAGTGCATATTCTTCACAAAAAAAAAAAAAGGGAACCAACCACTAAAACTGGCTGAATTGCCTGCTGAGACCTTACATGGGCCACAGCAAGCAGAAACTTTTAATACCTGACCTTCATTCAAATGGCTCTGCTTCAACAACCCTATTTAATTTCAGAACTTCACTTTATCTCTTTATCCTTACACTTTATCTAGCATTGTGGTGACTCCTTTCATATCTTATGTCATGGCTGAATAATTCAACGGCAAGTAAATTCCTTACATTTCTCTTCTACAGCCTTCAGCACTAAATGCTGAATGATACTTTGTAGACCTCACTAAGAAGATGTTTACATTTTTCCTTCAACACCATCACCAAGGAAAGGCAGCCAGACGAGCTGCTGGAAAAGACACTCCATGCCTGTTCTAAGCAAGCTCTCAGCACTGGCAAAGTGCTCCAGCTGGTATCCCTAAGTATTCAATGCACTAATTCTGAATACATTTGGAGTGCTTGTAAGCTCTTTGCTGCTAAAACTAACTTGAGGGTGCACAGCTAAAGCTGCCCTGGTTTACATCTTAAATCTGTATTTCTCCTTCTCCTGCAGCTAAGACTGAGGATATATTATTTTATTTTTGAATTTTCAGATGTTTGCTGAAATTGATATTCAGTAAGCAAACAAGAATTAGGTCACCCAAAAGTAATGTATTTCCCCACCTCCCTCTCAAATAAGAGAGCTACATTCCGTAATGCAAAGCGTATGATTGCAAAGCTTATGTTTTGGGTATACATCATTGTAGTCTCAGTATCATTTAGTCCCAAAAACCTGCCATATAATAGGCTGTAATAATTCTATTTATTATAATGCTGGCTCGATTCATATTAAAAAAACCCCAGTATACATGCAGAACATGCACATTCCTAGCTGTTATCAAATATCCATTATCCTGTGTAGATTTCAGACCACACACATCACCACAACTCAGGGCATTGATAAATATTTAATTAATTAAATACAATGTTCGTACAAGCATCTGCCTAAGAAGAGGGAGAACTAACATTGTTCACTGCAAGTTCCTTCCTTTTGGACTAGAACCTGAAATATACATGATGGGCATGGTGGCAGCAGAGTGGCTTATGCTTAGTTGCCACAATCCAGCATATTTATTACATGCTGACTGTATAATTTAAAGGTTTTCCCTCATTGCTAATCCCATAACATACAGTGGAGGGACAAAAGGTGACTTTCCCACCACATTCTGAATTGCTACAAAAACCTACCACAATATTTAATTCCATGAGTAAGGCAATGTGGGCAGAAACTGCTGCTTACAGATTAAGTTTACAACATCAAAATTTCAACAGCTTCTCTACTCAGGGAACATTAATAATGGTGTATCCCATTGGAAGGTATTAGGTATCTTTAAAATAGTTAAGTGATTTGGTTTCTTTTAATTACTTCCTGCCGATATCCATAATTTTTTCTGAATGTCCAAAACTAACTTAAAATTCAATATAAAATTACTATTGTTTTTATATCATCAAAAAGGGAAGATTAATTACATATTTTAGTAATCTAGTAAAAAGTGGCTTTTTTCATTGTTCAAGCTACATGCAATCCTCAGTGGATCTTAGATGTACGTTAGAAAGGTATTTAATGCCTATTTTTCGGTTGCCAAGGTCAAACATCACCTAGTATGTATAGGGAAAGAGGAAACATCTGTTGGAATAATTTATTTGACTAACACAGAGGTTAGGATTAAAACCCACTAATTTCTTTGGTCCGATACTGAATTTCAATTAAACAATACAGGTATTTGTTCAGTTTGAAAAAAACTCCTTCCTTTACTTGTGAGCACATTCATGTATATCCCTAATGAGTGGATCTGGCAAGGGAATACTATGATTTGTCATTTTTTCATATCTGCATAAGCTCTGAGAACAAATATTTCTATTTTTTGAGGTTTTGGGGTTTTTTCCCCAATATATGCTCTAAAGAATTCACAAAACTTTAAAACTTTGGTTTCTCTGGAATTCCTCTACTAACAAAATTAGAATACATCTCAGGATCAGTGATTACACGTGAAATTGTAAGGTGCAGCAATCTTCAGCATCTAAGTCCCATTTAGAAGTTTTTAGAAAATATTAAATGCATGTCACCTGACTGCAGTTTCTTCTAACCTTTCTGTGAAATCAGGCTAATATCTTCTAGATTAACAGTAAAAAAAAAAATCACTTAAATTGTTTAATTTACAAATGTAAATTAATAAAAATATAAACATTTTATTTTATCAAGCATGGAAAGTGCTCTCTTTGCCTTTCTAGGGTCAAAAGGGATTTCAACAGAGCCATGATTGTATTCCAGATTTTTAATACTGAAAAAATATTTGCCAATCAAAGAAGCTCAACAGTTGGACAGCTTTTTACCATTGTAAAGCAGAATCAGAATACTTTGTCTCAAAGGGAATAGCAGAAGGTCTTACAGGAGAAAAGATATTGTACATTCATGTTCCATTCGTTTTTAGGACTAAGGGGAATGGTAAATGCAAAACACAGTTTTACTCAGCTTGGCCCAAAAGACAGGATGCTAATAGAGATGACATGCAAGCTGACAGAACACTGAGAATGTGGACAAACCCATCTTACAATAGAATTTTAAAAATCCCAACATTTATATGGCATCTTCTTCCCTTCTCAACAGAAAGGCAGCTATTTTTAATCAGAACAAATAATTAGAATAAACAAAACTCTTAGAATGGGAAGTGGTAAGGTGTCAAAAATAAAATAGCATTAAATGTTGTTCAGTTAAATTGTCAAACACACTAATAAATTCTAACTTGAAAGTAAAATAGAATACTACATTTACTAATTTAATTACAAAAAATACCCGTGTCAGTTGCATGCATTTATTTATTTTATCGACAGCATTGCATAAATGATGTGGGGTTTTTTTTTGGCTAGTTCAGCTGATAAGTAATAAAAGTATTAGGTTAAAAATAACATTATAAATCTGGAAGGAGTGATATTAGGTCCCAAATACTAAACTATACTATTGCCACAGGTGAAACTGGAGCATGGCTGTTAGAAGTAAGCTGTAATGATAAAAACTGATTGTTTCTCCTTCTCCAGATAATTCTCCTTCTCCAGATAATTCTCCTTGTCCAGATAATGATAAAAACTGATTGTTTCTCCTTCTCCAGATAATTCCATCACCCTTCACCAGTGGTCCTCACACCTTAACTTACTTCTGAGAATTAACTTCAACATTACTTTACTTTTGTGGAAAATAATTACAATTAAATGCATATGACAGAAACTAGTAACATTAAAGTTACTGCTATTAGCTAGTCCCCTGATTTGTAACCAGAAATTGAAATCTATTATCCTGTCTTTCAAAGAAATAAAGACAATAAATATAACATGGTTAAAAAAGATTATTTCAGACAAGCAATAACCAACATAACTAAAAGGAAGTTGTTTGAGAAACACACCCGAGTTTTCATCTGACTTCCTCTTTCAGAGATTCTTGGCAGAGGTTTTCCTTCACCTTTTTGCTTGTGAGCCAAATCTAAAGAATCTGTTTCTTCTTTCACAGAGCGACTGGGGTGAAGAGGAACTTTGAAACAAGGTGTTACAAAGTCAGCTGCAGAAAACAAAAAGAAAAAAGGATTAATTCAATATCCTAAGTCAAACCATAAATATTTAGTGTGATTGATCACAAGATTCCAATACATCTCTTTATAGAAAACAGTGTAATGAACCTTAAGGTATAATACCTCAAATTTGATAAATGAGAATGGAAAACCCTGAATGGAGTTATAGAAGGTTCTGCAAACTCTGATGAAGGTGAACATTAAAACAGGTATTCCCATTCAGGTAGAGTTATTTGAAAGAGAGTAAATTCAATTACATAGCACCTCCTTATATCAGTAGTTATTTAGAAGACCATTTCAGAACCACTGCCATTTACATATGGCTTCCAAACAATGAGCAGACTCCAACTATTTTGGGGCTGGAGCTGGCAGGCAAAGCATCAGCCTTCATGTCTTCAAAAATAACATATTAATTAATCTTCCGAAAGCAACAGTATAAGTGCCCTCAATTTTATTTTATAAATATGGAAATTCAAACATTTTTGAATAATTTCAAGTTAAATGTCTCTATCCAAGTCCTGCAAGACAGCAAGACATGCTGTTAAGTCATTTATGTTTTAACCTGCAGTCAACTCTGTAACAACCACCACCTTCCCACCATTTTCAAAAAAACCTCAAAGTTTATTTCAGGTTTTGCTTGAGTTTCAAAACTATTTTGTTTTCTCACTTGAAGAACAGGTTGCCTTTAAACCTCAAAAAGGGTTTAAGGCTTTTTTACCTTCCAGACATTTTTTTTTATTTCCAAGTTAAAAACTTGGACTTCTGCTGCACATGTGTCTTGCAAAGGCCTTTAAAGGACTGACAATATACAGAGAACAAAAAAGTATAAGCAAATAGAGTTTAAAAGTCTGATATATTTTATGCATATTTCTTCTAGAATGCCCAACATTTTTAAAATATGGAAGTGAATGTGAATATTTACACAATCAGAATATTTTCACAATCAAAATGCACTAGCTACCTCTTAACATAATTCTGGGAGATTGGGATGAGAAGAAAAAAACTGATATATGAACTAGTGCTAAAATAAAATTTTATGTTTGAAAAGCTCAATTTCTACTCAGTCTTTTGTACTCATCACTGGTACAAGTGTCTTATAAACAATTCTTAGTATATTTATTTTTAGCTGTAATTTTATGATTTCTGTAAGTTTTAAATAAACATGAAGTAATTGATTAGTTTGCTTACAAAATTCTACATAGGCTGCCTGTTCATCAGTCATTCTTTCATTGCTTTTTTTCCTGGCAGCTATGGAGGCTTTCCAATTAATTAAGAAACTTCTTTCTATTTCGTGAATTTCCTTCCCATCCAGATATTCTGCAAAAGAGAATATTTTCTGTGATACAAAGTGAACTAAAGGACTATATGAAGTTGTAGGTAATGTGTATTGGCTCTATAATCATTCTCTTCAAGTCTATTTTTCTTTTTATAGTATTTTGGTAAAGGATACCCAATAAAGACTGATATTCATAGTCAAGCTGCAAGAGAGAGTTAACATGTCTTAATTACAAAAAAAAAATCTACAGTTTTTATAAATTTCAAGAGAAATATATATATTTCACATTTGGTTAGCATGCAAGACTTTCTATAATGTTCTGCAGAAAAGTTATGCTCTTACACAGGGTAGATAGATGCAGAAATCCAGGTGGAGAGGGAAACTGCATGTCTTAGCAATCAAGGAATTCTACTGATCATGGAGACAGGCACACAGATTTGCCTCTCTCAGGTTAACTTTACTCACTTACGTGCCATAAACCTTATGCTTTATGATTCATTGGTTGCATCTGCATTTTTGAGTCAGCCCAAATGAAATACCTCCTGTACCCCCAAATTTAGGTTGCATTAGAACTGTCCTAAAGCAGTGTTATTTTCATTGTGCAGATAGGCTTTTTCTTTTTCTAAATGGCCAATATTTTGTGCTCTGAGAAAAACCAAGTTCTGTAATTATAACTTTAGAAATAATTGCCACCTTTATCCAAAAAAACGGAAAAAAATCCTAGATTTTTTTTGCTTATTTCTGCAGCATAAATATTTAGATAAAAAAGAATCAGTTTCTCCCTTTCATGCTAAAATTTTATGAAAAATAATAATAAAAACCTGCACCATAAGTGTTAAGATTAACAAATACACTCACAACATAAGTGTGAACTGCTTATAAATTTAAGGATGAATGTTATATGACAAATTCAAACACAGTAAGGTGGGATCTGCACAACTGGCACTGTACAACAAAAACACTTTTGCAACCACTACAAATTGATAGGGGAATAGATAAAACTGATCTTTGAAAATCAGTTTCACAACATCTGGAATATGAACACAAAAAACTGTCTTGTAACAATCTCGCCAATCATCGATAATAAAACAAATTATTACTACAACTAATACCAAAAGCCAAACAAGATGGCTTGTGAAGCTGATTACATAAGCCATTTTAGCTTTCTACATAAATTAAAAGTTCATGATTTGACATAAATATCTATAGCAGTAACTGTGTTTACATGCATAGCGCTACTCAAGAACAAAAAATTTTTCAGTTGTTTCCTAAAAGACTGGGGGTTATGGGTGGGCTACTGATTTAATTTTTTACCTAAAGTCAGTGACTGTATTATAATCCTATCCTTGTAGTTTGGTTTTTGACAGATGGGGTTTCCTGTAAGATCTAGTCTGCGTAGCTTTGTCCACTTTTTTAATACAACCTTCAAATCCTGCAATTGAAACAACAATAGAACATTGTGATTATGTTTCCCCCTCCAAGGTAAAGTTCAACAGTAATGTGATTTGTTCAGCCAGCCCCAAATCCTGCACAAAGAAATAACTTCAATGAGACTATTCACATATATTATGCACATTAAGAATGTGCATTTTCAAACAGAGTGGTCCCCAGCATCCCCTGAATATATCAAAATTGCACAGAAGAAACAGTGATGTTGGAAGATGCTGCATTTTTAAGGATTCAGTAATGCCAGCTATGGAAAATTAACCACTTCAATCCCACTGATAAGCACCCAAAGCCTAGGAAGTACCAATGAAAAAATTCATATTATACACAATGTCTGTTACTGTATCCCCAAGGTCTTACAGAGCCCTTAAGAGCATCAATGTGTGGAAGAATAAATACTTTATACAGACAAAGTACAGACTAAAAAAAAAAAGCCAAAAATCATGCAGTCCACAATGGAATGCCTCTCTCTTTATATATATGTAGAACTGTATTTTACAGGAGAAACAGTAATCCCTCCCTACCTAACTGTGGGTGGTCAGTTACAGTATTGGCCTACACAGCGAAATTAGTGAAATATACCTTTCTCCATCTCTGTTTCTGTCTGGTTACCCAGGGGCAGTATGACCTACATGAAACTACTCTTGTCTTTCAAATACAATAAATTCAAGTTGAAAACATGCAAAGTGTATCAGATTGGTCCTTTCTACTCAGACACCTTACTTTCTGAAATACTTTCTTTCCAAAATTCATTTAACTCTCATTCTTGGCAGGTTTTCCTTGTATGTGTGAAAAGCTTAGGGAGGGATTCAAGACAATAGGTATAAATAGGAGAGAGGATTTATGTTCTACTGTTGTAATAATTTGGAAAATTCTACTGATCATGCTGTGATGGATTCTAAACTGCAGAGGGTGTAAAACTTTGTAGCTTGATGCCAACAATGAAGTCTTTAGCAATGTAGATATCTCTTAGCTCCTTCAAATTTAAAAAATTGCTTGGGTAACACAAGCAGGGAGAATTCTGCTTTTGCTGGCTCATCTCCCTTGGTAGAAAATCCTCTTGGAAATATTCTATCAGTTATATTATACATGTTTAGAAAAATCATGTGGAAGAGAAAGTGGCAGCACAGTCTCATACCCCCAAACCATATAATTTTTGGTCTATCTCTGATGATGCTGATATCATCTATTGTTATTCAGTGATAAAAATGTATTTTTAGAAAACTAGAGAGCAAAAGTCTGGTTCTGTGAGGATCAAGACTGATAAAACAATGCAAGAAACCCTGAGGACTAGTCTACATGAAGAAATGTTAATAATTCTCGTGATGTTATTCAGCAAAGTTTAATCAGTATGTATCAGGATAGCAACGTGATAACCTCCACAGTTTAGGTGCTAACACTTAATCACAAACAAAATTTAGGGGCAAAATATTTTAGGCTAGACTTACTAAAAAAATCATTTAGCAAGTATATTTATATCCTTACCTAAGCATTCAGATACTATCATTGAAGTCTATAATGTGTTCTAGATTTCATTAGAAAGAATTTTTCCAAGTAATAGTTTTGCAACACAAAGTTGTCTATTACTGAAACAAAATGTATACAGTTTAACTTTGATGAATGTATACAGAGTCCTGTAGATTTTTGTTAGCTGTTACTTACTTGATAAATGACCCTGAACATGCTTACTGCAGTGTATGTTTATCTAAGAGCACACTAATCCTGTGCTGAAATATGATTACCCTTTCGATACGCTCTAGTTGTTCATTGCCTTCCTGTCTCTAATAAAGTGCTTTCACTTCCCAGCCTTTCAATAAGCTGTACTAAAGGGACCAGACACTCTTCTGGGCAGGCTCCGTTTGATAAATGATCATGTCATGCTATCACTTTGAGGTCTGCTACAAAATACTGACGAGCAAATTATATTCCATCGGGGAGGGTGGGGAGGGGGAAGGGCAAGCGCCTGAGTAGGCAGCTGTAGTGCTGGCAATAACTTTCTTACCAATTAACAGTGGCCATTTAAGAATTGGTATTTGACCAGTATGCTCCAGTTTTTATTGGAAATGTCTAATCCAACTGCCCCAGCTACATCTACAGACAGCCATTTGTCACCAGTTTGATTACCTGTCATAATCTATTTGAGAAAATCTATAATTTTTCTCTTGTTCCTGACTCAATTCTAAAGCGAATGAATTCATCTTTTGTGATATCTCTTGTCATAATCAATACTGGGCAGAGGTTGAATAAATTAAAGACTTGGAAAATACAGGTTTTTCCAGGAATTTCTAGCTATATTTTTATTTCTACCTATCCAAAGACTCACACAACTCATAATATTTCCAAAACTAATGAACTTAATAAATAAATTATATTCTGGCTTTTTGTAAAAAGGAATAATTGTGGGGGATTTTTTAATAGACATAGGGTTTTAACAAATTTCCTTAATTCCAACCCAAGTACACTGCAGTCTAGAAGACCTTGTGATCCTGACTAAAGCAAACCAGAACCTCAATACGATGAATAAATGAAGTAGCAAGCAATAGAAAACAACGAAAAGCCAATTCTATTAAAATCAATTATATTCTTGATAACTGACCTGAGACATACTTTTTGCATGTGGTAGCTAGTCATAGTTATTTTGCATGAATTAAAAAAATTACTTGATTTTCATCTGTCTACTGTGCAGACTGAATTATATAAACTTCAGTCGAGTGAAACAAGGTCATATGCCTTGATGTCTGTTAATTATGCTAACAAAGCCCTGTGTTAGCCATGAATTTAAGTGCTTTAATTTATTAGTTTATTTATTAGTCCTAATTTTCAACTAATTTATTAGTCCTAATTTTCAACTGCTGAAATCAAAGTGGCATAGGTAAGAAAAGCAAAGGAATATGGGTTTTCATAATAAAGTGAAAAAACTGAGAGAAATTTTAAAATATAAAATAACTATACTAAGTACACAAAAGTGAGAAAAGTCTACATAAGACTGTATTTCATGCATTTCTTATGCCCTTCATCTTTTTCTCAAAGATTCCATGTTATTCCTGCAGTTCACCAGACCTGCTCAGACACAGGCAGCTCCTCTAGAGCTTCTCTTCCCACCAGGTGACACACAGGTGGGTACAGGGCTCTCCAACACTTCCCTGTCATGTGGCACTGCCACAATCTCTGATCAATGCTAGACATTCCTGGGGAAGTTCTTGATGGCAGTGATGGCAAAGCACAAAAGGGAAAACAGGGGATATAGTGCTTTTGGCATGAAAAAGAGGTATACATCAGAGTTTTGATAAGAGAGGGGCAAGAGGGAGGAGAAGGGAGGCAGCTGGTGTGGGAATGAAAGAGCCTTTGCTGCATGTAACAAGTTCAGCCAGCAGAACCAATTAAGTGTATAGAACTGTATACCCCTAAAATCCTTGCAGCTTTCACAGCTGTAGAATAATGTATGCCGTGCAATCATGAAATTCAGCGATGCAAAAAAAAAATTGAAATATACTCAAAACTTCCCTCAGCTATGTCTTTGAACAGTCAGTGGTTGTATAAGATTGTTCTCCTGCTAGATGTCCACTGTAAGCTAAAGACTCTTACACAGAGTTAAAACTGACTTTAAAAAAAAAATTTCATGGCTTACTGCTTTTTTCAATGGTTTGTTTTTTATTTATTTAAGAATTTATATTAGTGATATGTAGAGCCTACCAAAATGCAATCCCTTAAAATTCAGTAATTGTAGCTGGCAAGTTGGATATCCACCTGCATTACACTGTATATTAAACACATTGGATATGTTCATTAATTTTACAGGTCTGCAAAGATATTAATAGAAACACCTTCCCTGTTCCATATATTTCAAAACTTGGAGATTGTTTAGAAAACACACAGAACAGTCACTTTCAAAATATACTGGAGCTTAATAAAAGTGTAATGGATAGCAAACTCAAATGCTAATTGTATAATTTTTCAACAGTTGTGACTATATAACATAGAAATCTCCAGGTCTAACTCCTTTGGGTACATGTAATTCTGGTTTTCCTGATGATTAAATAATGAAATTTAATAAAGAATAAATAACATATACACATTTACAGAGTAATGCAGTCATTTTGTCCTCTCCTTATTCTGTTTCATATGATATTGGTTTTTCCTCTAAGATACTGAAAATGCTGTCTCCAAACTGGCATCCTCATTCTTAAAATTAATTGGTTCTTTGGCTATGACAATTTTCTTTTAACATCATCACAACAAAAGTATATTTTATTTCTAAGAAAGAAAGAGCCAATATAATTTTTTTGTAATATGTTTCATTCATAAATTGATTCATTTTAAAAAGGGAAGATTTGGGGAGATTGCCTATTTGAAAAAAGCTTTTTGCTATTTTGATGTAACCAACATATTCAATGTGAATTACTCAGCAAAAGCCTACATGAATTGTATTTTGATGTAAATTCAATCACAACTGCCAGCCACGACTTGAAATACAAAGCATTAATAGTTTTGTAGTGAAAAAGAAGGGCATCATTTAACATTTTTTAATATTATAGTGTAAAAAATGAAGAGTCCAAACAGAGTAAATTCATCTAGATAACTGAAAGGTTATGCATACAAAATACTGCAATCTCCTCATTAGTAAAGAGAATTGCCAGATTTTCTCAACAATCTGTTAAAAATATGTTGTGTTCTCAGTAGTAATAAGAATAGTTATTTTAATAATTATTAACCAATGAAAGTTAAGTTTACTAAGGAAATAAAATGTTTATGCAAACCAGAAATGAAAGGGTTTATTTCAATCAAGACTTTGTCTTGGTGATTTGGGTTACTATTTAATCCAATTAATTTCAGTATTAATTAATAAAATTATAAATTTTTACATCCTAGGTAAATGCTTCTTCATTTTTAGTCTCAGTAAGATTTTTATATGAGAAAAGACAGCATGGTTGACAAGCCAGATTTAGTAACTGCAAAAGTAACATTTCTTTTTACTTATATATTTAGTGATAGAGATGAATGTGACTAATTCCTGAACACCCATACTTAATATAACAAATATTTACTTTAATACCTTCATATGCTGAAGTCGATTGTCGACTGCTTTAAGATAAGAAAGATTTTCCAAAACTGCCAGTTCTTCTAATTCATCAATGTTGTTATTGCTGATATTCAATACAGACAAAGATTTCTGAAGGAAGAAAAGCAGAAAAAGAAACATTTTTTTCATGCCATGCATGAGTCAACTTGTAAATTACAGAAAATTATCTTAAAAGATGAACAAACACACGAAGAAGAAACATGCAAACAACACCTCCACACACCATACAGATTGATTTATGTTGGCGTTCCACCTTGTCCTAAAATGTAATTTATTTTGGTTTTGAAATGAAACCAACGTAAGATTGTTTCTCAATTATTTCAGAAATTCTTAGTAAATACAGAATTTTTGGGTTTTTTTAAACACATTCAAATTCTTTACAGAGTTGTGCAAGTGCTACAAACTCTAAAGTATGAAACATACATTGAAACTGACTGCATTTTTATAGAATCATAGAATGGTTTGGGTTGGAAGGGACCTTAAAGGTCATCTAGTTCCAACACCCTGCCATGAGCAGGGACACCTTGCACTAGACCAGGCTGTTCAGAGCTCCACTCAACCTGGCCTTGAACACTTCCAGAGATGGGGCATCCACAACTTCTCTGTGCAATCTGTTCCAGCGTCACACCACAGTCACAAGCAGAGAATTTCTTCCTAATAGGTAATCTAAACCTGCCCTTGATCAGTTTCAGGCCATTACCCCGTGTCCTCTCACAACACACCCTTGTAAAAAGTGCCTCTCCAGCTTTCTTATAAGCCCCCTTTAGGTACTGGAATGCTGATATAAGGTGTCCTTGGAACCTTCACTTCTCCAGGCTGAACAACTCCAACTCTCTCAGCCTGTTTTCATAGGAGACGTGCTCCAGCCCTCTGATCCTCTCTGTGGCCCTCTCTGGACTTGCTGCAGCAGGTCCGTGTTCTTCTTATACTGTGGCCCCTAAGATTGCATCTGAACTACAGAGCTGGAGCCCATATGTGCTATCCACATAGTCTCATTTAACAGCTGGACTACACTGCTTTTCTCTCAGACTTCACCCTACAAACCTCTGGGTATCCATGTCTCTGATCCTTACCCCTTCTCTGGAACAGTACTGAGCCACATATTGCACTTTGCCTTTTGTAACAGACAATAGTTACAGAGATCTTTACATTTTAGATAAAAATCTAAATGTGTTTTAGTTGTTCATCTCAGAAAATGTTAATGTAATTTCACATAAAAGGAAAAGGTTTATATCTCTAGAAAATGACAAGGGACTCCTAATCCAGTGAGTTTAGAATTATATACACAATAAGATTTACCATGGTTTGGAAAAATCTCTATTTCAGCAGTTTATACAGGAAAACTAAACCAAGTCAAAAATTTGACCGAGACCTACATTGCAGACAGAAATTACCAGTATCATCCTGATAAACACAGTTCATAAACTTAATTTTCTCACTCATATTCAGGACATTGTCATCATCCAAACATTTGCCTGATTTGCCTGTAGTATACACAGAGGTATACAGCTTCATCTCTTTTATCTCTGACACCATTAAAAGAGCCAGAAACAGATTAAGAAGTAAAAAGTGATGCCTTAAAAAGGCTCCAAACACTTGGCACTTAAAGGATATTTTTACATTTTTACATTTAGCCTCCACAAAGATGTTGCATCGTCAAAAGTTGTTTCACAAAAAACAAAACAAACCCCACACCAAAAGGCCTTAAGTAAAATCCACAAAGAACAAAATCTAGACCAGGCTGCTGAAAAACATGGAAGAATTCATTATACGTTATTATCCTGGGAAGATTACAGCAGTAAAACTTCTCTTTACTTTTCTAATTTCTCCAATATAGAAGGAACAAAGTACAAATGCTCTCACAGTAATGACTCATTTCTATTAAAGAAAAACAGCAATGCATGTCTTGGATTACATAATCTCAAAACAGGAAAAAATAGAGCTAGGTCAAATATTTATGACATACATGTGAACAAAAGAATTCACTTTTTTTGTGAGATTTTCATCTTCACAAAAAAAGGCTTATCAAGCCCTGACTACACTGCGGGAGATACAGCAAGAGGAATTTTTATAGTACAGAACTACATCCATTAGCAAATAAATCCTACTTTTTAACCTCTTCAACTATATGTTTTATGAGCAATTAACATGTTGAAAGACAACTTCAAAGAGATTTCCTGAACTCTTGACATAACACAACACAGAAGAACTGCAGAACTAAAACTGAATGCTTTTGATTGTGTTGTTCTTAACATCCAGGAAGAAAAATATGTTTGTGCCTTTTTTACCATTCCATTTTTCTACAGAAATACAAAAGGCAATAAATAAACAACTATACCAATCAAATCACTGAAATACCAACAAACTAATTCACTACAAATGAAACAGACTAAGAAAACTAAGTGATAAATTCCAACCCCTTTTTTAGTTTATTCACATTCTGTTGGTATAGGGCATCCACACACTTCCTTAATTCCTCTCTCTCTTGATTCTCATTTTCATCCTTCATAATGAAAAAGAGATGAAATAGAATTTGCTGGATGCCTTAAAAGAGAATTAGGGTGGGAGTCTCTTGGTAGAATTTGAAATAATGCCACCAATTGGCAAAGGAGGAAAACACAGAATGATCAACTCCTAATAATTTCTCCTAAAAATACTGATCTCCTGATAATTGGCTCATTGTAATTCTCAAAATATACTTACTGCCAGGGAGTTAAGAGATACTGGATCAAACAGAAGCTTTTCACCAAGAGGGAGATGTTGACTTTCAATATGTAGCTCCCTCAGTTCTCCTAATTTATCCAAACCCTCTACTACAGTGATATAGTTGCCTCCTAAATACCTACAGAATAGAACACAAAATAGATTTAATATCCTGTGAAAGTAAGAGCAAACACAAGGCTTCAATATATAGAGAAAAATATTTTCCAAGCCTTATTGAATAATACTTGGAAATTATGATAGATAAAGTAAATAACCTAGCATACAAGTAGAATATACACCTAAATGATTCAAGCAGTTTTTTGCAGTTTTATCTACAGCTATTATTATTAATATTGCCAGACTGAAAAAATAAAATCATTTAAATGTAAAAATATGTGTCAAGATTATATATCATTATTTTTATCACAGAACATCTCATAAAAAACAATAAACAATTACTTATATTTGAAAAGCAAAATTTAAGAGGTGAAAGGACTTTAATGGCTATATAATTTAAAAAATTTCTGAAGTGTCATAACTATTCTTTTTACTAGTAAAATAAATACATTATTTTCAACTTACAGTTTTTCAAGTTTTTTCAGCGATGAGAGATTTTCTATAGTTGAAATACGATTGTTCTGAAGGTAAAGGTGCGTTATGTTTGAAGCAAAGTCCAAGTGCTGGATTTGGTTGATTTGGTTATCATATAAATACAGAACTCTCAGATTTTTACAGAAAGAGAGCTCACCCTGAAATAAACAATAACATGCTACTTAACCTCCAGTTACTGCCTGCTTCTGGAAGCTTGATTGTTCTTATATTTAAGTTCTGATACATTATAAATAAATTTTCACCTTTAGTAAACACTTCATAAAACTATTTTTCCTAGAAAACCAGAGTTATTATATATTGTCAGTTATCTACAGATTAAAGACTGAAATCTGTTGTGAGTAATTTGCCATACAGAATCTGAGGACTACAGGCATCACCAGCAAATACACCACATCCAGTGTGAGCTCATTCCCTTCCCTGTCTTCATCAGATGGATTTCAGAAAAGCAGAATTTTTTTGTGTAGCTGTCTCCGTTAAACTGCACTGATGTAACTGGAAACCAGTTCTTGGCAAAGAATTATTGTTTTTTACAAAACCTTGCACTTCAATCTGTTTTAATATGTTTCTGAACTCAAGTTTACACTCAAATGTTAAGTTTCTTTGAACATATTCCCATGAAACAACTAAAAGGCCGCTCCCCATGAAGGTTTCTCCAAGACTTTGCTGTGGCAGCTGATGAAGCAGATCTCATCAAATGGACTGATCCAATTATTAGCTCGCTATGGCTGTGCATGGGAGTGGGCTGAATAAACCCATTTGTTTGCAGGATCTGTTCACACAGAACAAACAATTTCTTCTTGACTGAAATCACACTTTTAGAGCAGAAATTGAAATTCACCGCATTCAACAATGCAGTTGTTCAGGGCTCAGCGGTTTCACAACTTACTCAGTATCTTGAGGGGATCTGAGTTAACTCAGAACTTATTGAAACCTGTATACATTTCCTATTATTAAACTTAGAGGAAGGAGAACTGGGTTAAGTTTGCAGTCTTTGAAAATGAAAAGCTCATGGATTATTTTTTAAATTAATAAGCCCCGGGGAGCAATTAAAAAAAAAAAAGTATATTTTTAACCTGGTTAATTTGAAAAAGCCACTACACCAGTCCAAATTTGTTAACCTCACTTTGGTTATTTCCTGTTCCTGAACTCTCCTTTCCTTTCTCAGACTTCCTCTGAAATTTAAGGAATAAATCACAGACAGATTGAAAAGATTGTGCTGTGAGTTAACAAATTTGTAAAACTTGGCTTTCCTTGTTTGTGTCTCCAACAATGAACACCTCATCATAACTACAAAACATTAGAGTAGCTAGTTTAAAAGGAATAATAAAAAATAAGTCTTACAATTGAATCTATATTTTTATCTGACAAATTCAGATGAGTTAATCTTTGCACATATTGTCCAAAATCCTCTTCGCTTGGATTCTTGTGACCGGCATTTTTAGCAATGAGGTCCATTGTTAGCTGAACCATGGTGCTGTAATAGGTCAAGCTGCTCTACTGCTTCTTTTAATACTGTATTCCTCGTGCTCCTCTAAGTAGTATTACAGAATGCCTTAAAAACAAAAGAAAAATGTTATACTGCTTGTACTCCAGATCTTCAACAAAGCTTTCATGTGTACTTCAAATCTGACATATCCTCACCAATGCTCTTTTCATTTACAGTGATACTACGTTGCTTATAAAATCCTATCCCTTTTGTTGCTGACATTTTATCAAGTTTTTGGTGTATTAATAAATGTTTAAAACAATTTTTCTATTTGATTTGTTTGTTCAGTTTGCTTAAGAGTATTAAATCGTAGTTTTTGTCTTTTTCATACAGAAATATGAGCACAATGCTCCACAGCAGGCATAATTCTCACACATAGTAGCTAGTTAATGGAAACTCATAATCTGCTTATAAATTAGAAAATACAGGAGACTCTGTAACAGGTTTTTACAGGGTGTGAGAGGTAGATTAAGCTACAGAACTCTTTATATATCTGCACAGCATTTTTGTCATGCACAGAACTGCATGTTCTGCACAGCCAAAAACTGTAAGTTTTTCCCACTAAGGCATATTATAGAGGCTCCCACAACAATACCAACCTTTTTTTCCACACTCTGGCTCATATAAGTGAGCCTATAAATGACAGAACGGGGGAGAGGGAAGAAGGCAAGCAGCTAATATTGAACAGGATGCATAAAAGATCTGGGGATAAGATACCCTAATGGATATAACTTAATGACTCAGAATAGAAAGGTCACCTATTTAGCCAGTAAATATACCAATGAATATTATGTAATATAGCTTATACACAAAAGCCCTACATTAGTGTGTCAGAACAACTGAGGAGACAGCAAAAACCATCCCAGGTCTAAACCTCGCACAGAGAATCCTCCCTGCCAGCATTACAATTAGGAGAAACTGAAGAAAAGCCAAGATCGAGGCTGTGAAGGCAGAAGAAACTTCCTTTCTTAGTAAACAAATCTGAAGCTCAGCAGCTCTTCTTTGTCCATAGGGGATTTGCTTTTTACTTTTATTTTAAAAAGTGGGGATGAACAAGAGCTGAAAGAACATTGTGGGTTGCCTGTTTTTCTACTGTGAGTTTCTTGCTTTTTAGATAAAAAACACCTTTCAGAGCCCTTTCTCAGACCTTCTTCCAAACCCAGCAGAATAAGCGAGGGGCAGCCGGGCAGGTCTCCCTCCCTCGGTCCCCCAGCTCCTTCCTACCTACAGCCGCGCGATTTCACACCGCCCTCCCCGTCCCGTGGCCCCGCCACCCACCGCCGCCCAGCAGGGCGGGTGGGAGGGCGGCTCCGATGGCGGGCTCGGGCCGGGATCCGCTCCAGGCTCCTTCCCGGCAGGAAGCGCCCCCGGCCTGGCCCGGCCCCGGCTCCGCTCTCCCCTCAACGGCCGGCCCGCGCGCGCCGCCGGGCCCTGGTTGCCGCGGCAACCGCACGCCAACCGCCGGGGGGCGGGGCGATCCGTTACCGGCCGCGGCGCGCGCCCCTCGGACCAATCAGCGCCGAGGAAAAAGAGAGAAGGGGCGGGGCTTCTTGGCGCACGCGCAGCGAGGGTCCCCACGCGGCTTCGCGCGCGCTGGCGGCGCTGGCGGCCGTGTGGGGGGAGGCGGGGAATGTCCCCAGGCGGGAGGGACCCACGAGGGTCATCGGCTCCGGCTCCTGCACGGGGCACCCCAAAGTTACACCTTGTGCATTGCTCTGACCTTCTCGAACTCTTGTTAGCCTTGGTGTTGTGACCACCACTTCCCGAGAGAGCCTGTTGCAGGGCCTAGCCACCCTCTGGTTGGAAAACCTTTTCCTGATAACCAACCTAATCCCCTTCTAACACAATTCAGGCCATTTCCTCGAGTCCTGTCAGTGGACGCCATAGAGAAGAGATCAGTGCATGACCTTGCACTTTCCCTCCTGAGGAAATTGTGAGCTGCAATGAGGCCTCCCCTCAGCGTCCTCCAAGCTGAACAGAAAAGGTGCCCTCAGCCGCTCCTCACACAGCTTCCTCTGCAGGCCCTTCAGCATCCTCGCTGCCCTCCTTTGGACCCTCTGGAACAGCTTAATGCCATTTTCATATTGTGGCGCCCAAATCTGCGCACATGACTGTTGCAAAATGTGGATTATGTAAAAACTTTTATAAGGATGTTATTTTTTATCTTTGTGTACCTTCAAGTCCAATCAACAAGGGAGGTTTAACTTGTGAAACAGCAGCTAACAAGCAAACTCTAAGTGTGATATCTATGATACCTAGAAGAACAAATTACTTTTTTGTAGAATTACCTTGTTAAAGTTTAAGGGTTTACATGCTTCAGTGATCTGAGACCAAGGGGGAGGTTAACAAAGCTTGGGAAAAAGGATCCCTACTGGTACTGGACACAAAGAATGCAGAATTTATGACCTACAAAGACAGCTGGTAGAACTCTGAAGATAAGGGAATAACGAATAAAGTCAACTCAGCAACTGTACTGGAAGCAGCTCCAACTGAGTGATAGGTAATTCCCGCAGGGGGAGATCTGCAGCTTCCAACTCAGAGGCCACTGACCCAAAAGAAGAGAAAGATTGGGCATGTGGACTAATTAGCATAAGAAGCAAGAGAATTGTTAGCCAGTAGTAGAATATTAATTCATAAGGAAACTATGTAACTATTAGCCAATGAACACTAATTCCTTTATCTGCTAAACTGTATAAATTGTAAAACGTTTTGGTAGTCTGTGCTCTTGATTTGTGGAATTCCACCAGGCACCCAGGCTCGTGCAATTTTGAAATAAATAATCAATGTCCCTCTCAAGTGTGTTATTATTGGTTTGTTGCACACGGAGTAATAAATACAACCTTTGTGGACAACAGTTCTCAAGGTGAGGCTGCCCCAGTGCAGAGAAGAGTGGGACAATTCCCTCCCTTTCCTGGCTGATGATGCTGTGCCTGATGCACCCCAGGACACAGCTGGCCTTCCTGACTGCCAGGGCACTGCTGACTCACATTCGGCTTTCTTCAGCCAGGATCCCCAGGTCCCTTTCTGTGGCATTGCTTTCCAGCCTCTCATTCCCAGTCTATATGTACGTCCAGGGTAGCCCCATCCCAGGTGTAGAATCTAGAACTTGCCCTTGTTAAACTCCCTGCTGTTGGTGATTGCCCAGCTCTCTAATTTGTCCCAGAAGAAATCTTTGAAACCTGTTAATGCAAATATACTTTGAACAACATCCCCCACAGAGTCTCCACCCCTACAAAGAGCTCTTTGTCTTATTAATGTCTTAATAAGGCTATGTGTTTTTAAATCTTGTTAACCAGCAGTTTTTCTCTTTGGTGTTGCCTCTTCTTCCTCCATGCCAGGCTTTTTTTGTGAGCATAGATTACTGGCAAAACCAGTAAGATCATACGGTTCCTTTTCCTCATGCTTGAATTGGAGAAGTTAATAGTTTTATAAATGGAGTAAATACTGTATTTAACAGCAAAGTTCTACAAAAAAAAACAAACAAAAAAACATGTTAGCAAACATTTAATTAATTATTTTTTTAATGGTGAACCATTATTCCGATTTGGGTTGGTTGGTTGTTGGTTTTGTTTTGTCAATTATATCACAATTATCAATTGATAGAATTGATATAATCAATTATATCACACTTTTTAGTGTGATAGTTAGTTGCTGATGACACAAAAGTGGGAGGAGTGGCTGATACTCCAATGGATTGTGGTGCCATGAGGAAGGACTTCAACAGGCCAGAGAAATGAGCCAAGGGGAGCCCAAAAAAAGAGTTCACCAAGGGAAAGTGCAAAGCCTGGCTCATGGGGAGGAACAGCCCCAGGCACAGCAAAGACCAGCTGGAAAGTAGCTTGGCAGAAAATGACATGGAGGTCCTGGTGGACACCAAACTGTCCACTGTAGCAGCAAGGAAAGCAAATGGCTGCCTTAAAGGAATATTGCCAATTGTAGAAGAGGATCCTACCCTTTCTATTCAGCGCTGGTGAGGCCACACCTGGAGTGCCGGTGTCCGGCTCTGAGAGACAGGGACATACCAGAGAGACACCAGCTAAGGGCTGTAAAGATGGTAAAGGGACTGAAGCATCTCTCTTTTAAGGAGTAGTTGAGAGAGCTGGGACTGTCCAGTCTGGAGAAGAGAAGGCTCAGGGTGTTTGCTTCCAATGAAACTGAGATTATGACTTCATCTCTCTTATAGGAAAAATGTCACAAAATGTTGTTAGGAACAAACATGTTTTATTGTGTAAAATATGTCTGAAATAACTTGTTCCAATTAATTTCAATTCAGGTTTTATGTTTTCAAAGGTAGAATAAATATAAGATTCTCAAAAACATGGAGCAGAGCAAATAGGGGAATGGGGGTTGTGGGGAGGGTTACTCCTTCCAACTTAGGGGAACGTTCTTTACACTGTTTGTTCCAGCATGGGCTTCCCAGAGAGTCAAAGCCTCCTTCAGGCACACCCACAGGTGTCTGTCTGCTCCACCACAGACTTCCATGGGTTGCAGGGCCACATCTTGACTCACCATGGTCTTTGCTATGGACTACAGGGGAATCTCTGCCCTAGTGCCTGGAGCTCCTCCTTCTACTCCCCCTCCTTCTTCTCTGACCTGGGCCTCTGCAGAGTTGTTTCTCTTCCATATTCTCACTTCTGTTTCCTAGCTGCTGGTGTTGCACAAGTTTTTTCCCCCCCCTTCTTAAATGTGTTATCCTGAGGTGCTACTACCATCAGTGATGGGCTTGGCCTTGGCTATTGGTGGGTCTGTTTTGGAGCTGGCTGGCATTGGCTCTATCAGACATGAAGGGAACTTCTAGCAGCTTCTCACTTAGTATGAAGAAGCCACCCTTGTATCCTACCCCTGTTACCTGTCCTGCCAGGTGGGTCTGCCCTTGGAGGCTATCAAGACTCTGGCTGCCAGGGACAGCTGTGAGCTGCAGAGCCAGGGTAGGGCTGGGAGTGTCTGTGATGGGCTTTGGCTCTATGACATCCTAGAGGATGGGTCACAATGGAGCTGATTTTCAGGGCCTGGACCAGAGGTAAGCACATTAGGGGAGGCTGGGCTGGGCGGGGCGAGAGCTGGGACAGAAATGTGGATTCTCACCCTGCATCAAGAGCCCAAGCCCCTGCCAGCCCAGCCTCACCCCTTCGCCTACCTGCTCCCAGCTCCTTTCCAGACCCACTTGACCCTTTCTCTCCCTCCTAATCCAGGCCATGGCTGCCCGAGTGTTCTTTAAAGTGGTGCGGAACATCATCATCCAGCACCCGCAGATGGTCAATAGGGAGCTGGATGAGGCCACACGTGAGCGCATGCGGCAGCGTGAGGAAATGCTGAGACAGGAGATGACTTGGCTGCTGCAGGAACTGGAACAGAATGACATGGCCCAGAGACACCCGCTCCTCACTGCCGTGCTGCAGTGGCAGAGTTGGGCTGCGGCCATTGTTGTGCTCTTGGGGCTGTGGTGGTGGCTCCGATATTTGAGAAATCATAGAATCGTAGAATCCTAGAATGGTTTGGTTGAAGGGACCTTAAAGATCCATTTAACGATCATCCCATTCTAACTCCCTTTCCATCGGCAGGGACACCTTCCAGTTGACCAGATTAATGCCCCATCCAATCTGGCCTTGAACACTTCCAGGGATGAGACATCCATAACTTCTCTGGGCAACCATTAACCACTATTCTAGTACCTCACCACCCTCACAAAGAAGAAATTCTTCCTAATGGCTAATCCAAAGCTACTCTCCTTCAGCTTAAAGTCATTCCCCCTTGTCCTATCACAGCATGCCCTTGTAAAAAATCCATCTTTGTTCTTCTTGTTGGCCTGTTTAGGTAGTGGAAGGGTGCTCTAAGGTCTCCCTGGAGCCTCTTCAGGTTGAACAACCCCAGCTCTCTCAGTCTGACTTCATAGGAGAGGTGCTCCAGCCCTGTAGTCAACTTAGTGGCCCTCCTCTGAGCACATTCCAACAGGCCCATGACTTTCTTGTTTTAGCGGCCCCTGGCCTGGACATAAGAACTCCAGATGGGGTCTCATGAGAGTGGAGTAGGTGGGAAGAATCACCTCCCTCGACCTGCTGGTCACACTTACTTTGATGGGAGTCCAGCACACAGGTGCACTTTCTGGGCTGTGAGTGGACACTGCTGAGACATGTCAGACTTCTTGTCCTTTCTCAGCCTATCCCATACTTGTGCTTGGGATTGCTCTTACCCCGGGTGCAGGACCTTGCACCTGACCTTGTTGAACTTCAGGAAGTTTGCATGGGCCCACCTCTCAAGCCTATCAAGGTCTCTCTGGGAGGTATCCCTCCTGTCCAGCATGTTACCACACCACATAGCTTGGTGTTGTCAGTAAACTTGCTGAGGGTACACCTGATCCTATTATCCATGTCACCAACAAAGATGTTTAACTGACTGGTCCCAATATCGATATCTATGGCTATGTAAAGCCCATTCAGCTCCAACACTAATAAATGGAATAAAGTCATGAATGTTTCATGAATGTTTGGCTGCTGCATATTCTATTCCTTAGCTAGCACACTATTTTTAGACAAAAATGTCTACCATAAAACAAGAAGTTTTATATCGATGCTCAAGACTTTGGCTTCTAAATTTGTACTGAGTACAAATTCATTTTGGATCAACAGATGTTAGGAATTATCTTACTTAGACCTCTAAGTGACAAAATGATATAAGTATCTACAAAAATGGAGAATTAGCAGTGTTTTCATCTTCCTATGCACACTTCATGTGTTTGAACACTATTGTCTGCAGACCTGAAGCCACCATCTCAAATTCCCATCTCATATCAACATGAACACACAGCATTTTGTTCCCACATCCTAAGAAAGGTGGGGAGGAGAGAATGGGATTTTATATTCTTTTGGCTTGAAATTATTTAAATGTCATTAGAGAGGATAGGTTACTTTCTTGTTTTACTTATATTTAAGATGTCATTGATCACAATATCTTTTTCCTAAAGCCAAGAGCATTTACACATCACCCTGCTTTCCCTATTTTCCATGCACAGTACACCAGTTCTACATTTAATTAGCAATAATACTGAGCCCTCTGCAAAGGTTTGCTGTAAGTTCAGAACAGGAGAAAAGACTACATTTCATGTTGCCTTCCTTTTGAAAGATTAATTCACATCCTTAGATCTCCTTTTAGAAAGCTAACAAACCATGTTAGAATAAAAAAGTCTTTAATGGAGAAGCATTGCATTCAGAAGAACATACAACATTGACAGAGGCCACATTTCAATTCTTTGGCTCATTTTCTGTAGCAGCACAGACAAGAGATCTACACATCTTTTCTCCTGTTAGAAGCAAAACCTGGTGCTCTACACAGCCAGACCACTTTGTCAAAGGATTTCAGAGATAAATGAAAGGCTTTAATGTTTATGAGGAGTAAACAAATACCTTGAAATTATTATAATTAAAAAACCCCAAACCACAACAATGAAATATAAGGGAGGAAAGAGAAAGTTCAACTACTTTTAAAGAGACTGCCTTTCTATAGAGCAAGTTCAGTCTGAAGATAAGATCTGTATTTGCATCATTTGATCCTTCTAGGACTTCAAATAAAGTAAGAGTTTTTATCCTATTAAACCATGATTGCCTGGTTACAACTACTATAACCTCACAGGTTGTTAAGTTTCTCAAGTCTGTTTTGTGCAACCCAACCAGTATGCAGGCTGGGGCAAGCAAAACTCTTAACTTAAAACAGGTAAGTTGAAGCTACAGAGAGCTGCTTCTATTTATGCAACGTACTACTACAGCTAATTTCACACTGAGATGGATGGACCTCTTCAAATCATCTGCACTTCACACTTGCATGATCAGAACAATTAAGCAACTGGGATTGGAGCACCTCCAGTCACCAAAGACAATGAAGTGGCATCTCAGATCTGCAGCATTAAAATCTGTTGGAGCCTGGAAACAAAGGTGAAGTTATTAGAAAAATATTTGTTTGTTAGGAGAAACATTTTATCTTTGTAGTGTTTATTTTTTCTTTTAATTAACATTGTATCTTACCTCCAGCAGAGATGACAATGTGGATTTGGGAAATGCAAAATCCTGTTTCCAAAGATGAGTGATAGGAAATAATTCAAAACATCAAGTTTTCACCATAGAAGAAATAACAGCTTGGCAAATTTTGTAATGCAGTTTAACAGATGAATGAAGAATAGAAAGTAAAAATTATGATATGCTGCTATGATTCAGTCCAAAGATATACTGGTATCTCAGCATTATTTTGTCAAACATTGTATAGATATCTGAGTACTCACACACTCATTCTTTATTCTTAAATAGTGTATTTATGTGTTATTTATCTGTTATTTGCCCCCAGCTGATAATTGACATAAATATTTGTGTTGAACCATTTTTGCTACTCTCAGAGTTTTACCTAGATGTCCTAAGAAGAATTTTTAAAGTGGAAAAGGAAGAATTCCACACAAACTTGGAAAAACAGTGAGCTAGTTTGGGGCTTGTATCACCATATAAAATATATCTTGTTTAAGTTGAAACAGTATCTGCCATTTTCTCTAGTTAGATCTCCAGCTTTGTAGAACTCAGACTGAAAATGCCTCCCTTAGAAACAGATTTAAAATATAACCTTAATTCTAACTTCAAATGATGTGAGTGCAACTTGTCTTCAGCTGGAGAAGAAAGTTCAGATGGTTGTTATTACTGAAGATTGCATGCCATTAGATGCAGGCATATAAATTAATTTCCTTTTATAATAAAGTAATGCCACTGCAGTTGCACATAAGCCCTAAGGTAATCTGGGCTAGAGCAAACAGAAATTCACACAGGAAATGATGGACAAATTTACATAGAGTTGAATACAAGTTTCAGCTGAAAATGAAGAGTTCTGAACACAATACATTTATAATCCCTCAAAGGGCTTAGCCATTTCCTATCTGTGATGATCTGAAGAGAAAAACTATGCAAAACAGAGTAAACATTCTTTGCTAACAGCATTATTACAAATTGTTATTGAAGGTGGTAATGTCTGACAAACTAGAGATGCATGACCTTTAGTGCATAAACCCAGTAATACTTATGTGTGCTTTCTCATCTACATTTTTAAAAGGCTAATGATCAATCTTCTTATTTCATAGAGGGAAACAGACACTAGCTCTGGCAAAAATGCCTTGCTAAAGTTAATGCACTCCTGGTTTTTGAAAAGTCAGGAAGAAAACCCCATTCTCCTGAGATGCAGTCCTGTGACCTATCCACTGGACCATACTACTTCCCAGAATACTGTAGTTTTCAGAAAGCCCTCTATGAAGCAATTTTTCATAATTAAAAACAAACCAAACGTCACAGCAAATATTTCATATGCTAGAGGTTTCATCTGAAGGTCAAAATTAACTTTCCTAAATTACATATTTCCTTGTGGATATTATTCTGAGGCTCTGAAAAGTAAAACTACAGCTCATAAAAATACACCCTGAGGAACAAGATACTTCATTAATTCCATAAAGGTTTAGCATAATTGTTTTTAACTCAAGGAAAATCTTTCAACTAACTGGATACTCTCTGATGTCAGTTCTTCAAGACTTGACACACAAAAAAAGTTCTATGTGCATGCAATTAATCTTATATTTTATCACCCCATATTTCAATAATTTTCAACTCTCAGGGACTTGCACTCTAAAATGATGCTATGTCAGCTGTGTAGTATTTACATTTTTCTGGCTTTTTACTTTTTAAAGTATTTGTTTTTATCGTTTTATCTTAACCTAGTTTACGGTATGATATACAAAATACCTTATAATGGGATTTCAGTAAATACTTTAAATATAATAGTATCATTGAGTTTGGAAAGATCATTGCCCTAGCACTGCCAAGTCTACAACTAAACCATGTCCCCAAGTGCCACACATACATGTCTTTTAAATACCTCCAGTGATGGTGACTCAACCACTTCCCTGGGAAGCCAGTTCCAGTGCTTGATCACTCTCAGTGAGAAATTTTAATGGTAAAATGAGAGTCCAGTTCTGATTTGGAATTTTTGGGGCACAGCCATAAAAATAGATTAAATAAATAGCATATTTATCAAAGAGAAAGTAACATACCAAGCTTATTTCAAAACACTGACATAAAATTAAAAAAAAATTCAAAATTTACCAACATGGAGAAAATAAGTAAGATGATTAATGTTTAATTACATTTACTATATTTTTAACCTTATAAACAAAATAGTAACATGTCAGCACTTACTTTACAGCTTGTATTCTTCAACTTTTCATAATCAACATTATATAATCAACTGGCATTACAGTTAATAATAAATGGAGGACTACTGTAGAAACACTGCATGTCTTGGGACAATGTACTACGCTGTGCAGGAGTGATCCTGTACCCAGGTTCATGGCAACCTTATACTTTCTAAAGCAAATATATCTGTCACACTGAAATTTCATAAAACACTGGACAAATTGGGGTAAAATCAAAATATCCAAAATCAGCTGCACTCAAAACCTTATAAAGGCACAAGTGATAGAAATGCAAGAACATTATGCTTCATTTACTAAATATCAAGTTTAAGAGAGCTCATTCTATTTAAGCTGAGCACATGTGCACACACTGCCACCAAAGGCAAGGAAAACAAGAGAGTCTCTGGTCAAACAGGGTCTGAACAGGGGTAAGGCAAGTTTTTCAAGGGGTACCAAAGACAGACGGTGAACAGAGCTCTTGTAACCAGGTCACAGATGCCTGTTATTCCAGTGCTAGAATCACAGATAATTTATGAACAGCTCAAGGAATATTTCTTTTGTCCTGGCATGAATGCAAGGTAAGGAACAACTGAAGAACTTGTGACACTCCTCAAAAGCAAAAGCTTAAGGTCAGCCTTTTTATTAGCTTTTTCTGAAGCAAAAATATTTCTTGACTTGAGTGAGGCTGCTTGTTAAGAGTAGAGATTAGAGTTTGTGACAAAACCCAGATACCTGTGGCTAATGGTGCCAGGAGTTTTTGGGACTGAAACATATTCTAAAATTTGTATTTCTTCTGTGTACTGAGCTTATTATTTAAATTTCCCATTTAGTATAAGCCTTCAGAAAGGCTCACTCTCCAGTAGATATCTAAGGTAAGAGATCTAGGCAAACACTGAACATTTACTAACTCCCATTTTCCCTCAGGCTGAAGTTTTGAAAACCTGTGTACTTCAGAATACAAATGGGAGCTGTTGGATGCAGCTCATATATATTTAGAAAAAAAACCTGACCCTAATAAATAGCCTGATCACCTATTTAGCTTTTTACAAGTGAGACAAGGGAATGACGGAGAACTATTTTGCCTCTAAAACTTTGGTGCACCGAAATCCTGAATATAGCGTAGGTCTGGGTTCTGTGTGCCAAGGTCAAATTAGGATGTGGGATGTATGGTAGGGCAAATAAAATTATCAAGTGGGTAAAGTGGCAACTTTATAATGACAACATAAAAAAAGCTGTAATGTAACAATTTAGAGAGAAGGCTGAGGTGATGATATGATGAAAGCTAATGAACATAAAGGGGGAGGGTAAACCAAACAAAATTGTTAATCACTCAATGCCACGCTATTAGAACTAGAAATACTCTAGGAAGCTACTAGATCCATTCAAAACAGGTAAAAAAGTGGCCAGGTTCAGGTGCTCTCCCTTGGCAGCACTCCTACAGCTGTCTTTGGAGATAGTCCATCAGCAGGGCATTTCCCATACCCCCTCACCTTCTCTTGCCTGTTTTCATTTTATATAGGCTGGAGGGCAGGACAACAGGGAAACAGAAGCAGAAGTCAGTCTCTCACAGCTGCATTACTCCTTGCAGTAAATTTAAAAATGAAAAAGGCAAGAAAACACATTATGTGTTTTTTCTTGTTTGGTTGCAACAGAAGCCAAGCCATTCAATCTTCAGGCAATAAAATTAATTTATGGGAGCTGCGATTCCATTCCTTACCAAACATTTGAAGGGAAGTTCAAAGAAGCAGAACTGATAGGGTAATGCAGCTATATAGGATATTTGATGTACTGGTATCTGATATATTGATATATCTGATATACTGATATACTGTCCCAGTAATCACAGAATAAATCTGAATGCCTCTGCTTCTAGCCCACTCACAATAAGGCAAACCTGTATTCTATCAGGAATTTCAGCGTAGTCCTTCATATTTGATTGTCACAAATACGCATTTCTTTGGATTTTGGTGGTATTAGTATGTATAAATTATTTTAAAATGTAATTTGCTTATATGAGAAAGGTGAGCATACAGGTATGCTTCAAAAAAGAAAAACAGAACAGGATAGGGAAGAAATTCAAACACAATTAATCATTTTTGGCATTCTGTAATTTTAGTATGCTGGCAAATACCGTTAGATGAAGAAATTATTTGTGTTCATGAAGACTTTTATTTATTGAAATGTAAAAAGCACTCAGTATTTCGGAATGCATGCCTGTCTCAAAAAATCTTACCAAAGAGAACCCATTTGTATGTGCTTTAGTACTTACTGCATTGCTTCAGCTGTCATCTACCTGATAAGCAGCACTCATTTGCATAAACTAATTTCTAAATAAAAAGCAGGTGCAAAGGGAGAACAATGAATTGATGTATCTGAACAACATGTACTGTTCTCCAAAATACCCTTATTACTAATATTTTTGAAGTCTCACAAATGCTTGGTAGAATTGAGGCATCTATCCTTTAATGATTCTCCATTGTTCAGGATACAGCTGTTTGTGAGTGTAGATGGGGATGACTCCTTTGTGGTAATGATCCCCAATGCACGGAATTCTGATCCCAGAACCTGGAATAATGCTAACATTAAAAACGGCTGTTCAAAGACAAAGGCCCTGTTATTCTGGTTCCTGAACACTGCAGAATGGATCCTATGCAGGCAACAGGTACAGCCCCACTACATGTGTAATTTTAAACTGAGTTATAACACCATATGCTCAGCAAGTAACAAGACACCTAACTCAATGGACAACTGTTCACATGAGCATTCATATCAGCATTCATATTGGTATGGTTTATAAAACGACTTGGTAGTTTGAATTAAGCCATCTGTGTCTAAAAACATTGTGTGTGAGCCTACATGCAGAAAAATTCAGTTCACTGCCATCACAAACAAGGACAGTTTAAATACAGTCATAGACTAATATGAGATGAAACTTTTATATTTTAGGTAGATACGAGATGTGCAAAACTTTCGGATCATGCAAAGAGAATTCTACAAAGTAGCAACAGAGATACCTATTAGGAAATATAAGATACCTCACAAAAGCAGGGTGCTTCTTTGTGTAAACATACACTGACTGGGATAATGTCTGTGTGCTCAATTTAAAGTCTCAAAGACCTATGGAAGAAAATTAAGTAAGAAAAGTTTATGGCCAGGTACACTTGCTTTGCCTTCTTTAAACTTAAAAGAAACTGCTGTGTATTTCATACCGTGCTTGTTTGTACAGAAGTCTACTGGTGCAATTTCCAAGAAAATAAATACCTTATTAAAATACCACAGCTTTCTTCTCCTGACTCTCCACCACCATTATCATGCTGAAAGAAGAATTAAACTGTTCTCCTACCAAATTGCTCATCTGATAATATCTCAAATTTACTAGCTACAATTAAACATATTTTTCCTATACAGTTGGATGCCGCTGTTTTAAAACTCTTGATGAACTTCTGCTTCAGGGTATCTGCATTTTCCTGCTGAATTACAAATTTTCATTGTATAACTTGCATCTTAACTTCAAATCCACTGGAATCTGTTTGGATGAAAAGGCCTAAATGTGTAATAGCTATTAAAATTTCCAGACCAAAACAAAAACAAAATCTGCATCAAGGCAGAGCTAAGGTTGAAAAGTTACTTAAGGTATAAAGCATAATGGCATATTGTATAAAGCATAAATCATCCCAAAAGTAAACATTCCAAAACCCCCAGGAAACTCAGGATTAAAGATGAAAACTTAAAAGGAATCCAAACATCTTGTATTATTGAAATGCAGTATGAAAGCCTCCAAAACAAACTTAGATCAGCCCTGCAGCAGCACCACTTTGTAAGCCAGACATTATGATTAATGCATTTAGTATCTGTGGCCTGAAATTAGCCTAATGCGTATTTCAAAGGTAATTTTTCATTTGGATCCTTCGTATGCAACAAGTGACTATGACAAGCAATAGAAGGTGAGCAGGAGAAAAGTAATAGTATATAACCATGTTACGAGTTTCACTGCAGGGCTGGTCAATAGTTGACTATTTAGAAATATAAAACATCCATCATGAGTGTGAAGCTATAAGCAAAACACTGTTGTACCATGCATAAATGTTTCATTACTGTGAAAGAAACCATTTCTGGCTGGACCAGTAAACCTCAATCAGGAAAGGCTCCGTTAAATTTAATAACTTGTTGAAAGATAAAAAAATGGGATTTCAATTCTTAAAATTAAGCACAGATATTAAAATCTGAGAAACAAACTTCTTACACTACATAGGTGACCTATCTAATCTGTGCAGACAGAACTTTTCCACAGAACAATGAGAAAAAGAGCAAAAGAAGATAAACGTTTGCCAAAAATATCAAGGCCCAAAACGCACATTTAGTTTCAAAATTCTTTTATTGCAGTTGGATAATAGAGATAAATATCTAAGAGCAAAATCCAGTAAGTCACATTTATTTTCCTTTGGAACAATTCTGCAAACTGGTTTTATGATAAAGAACAAAAAGTTGCACTGCATTTTGGAACATTTTGTTCTTTAAAACTGGTCAGACAGGTGGGAAATATTAAAGTACTACAAATTAAATGAATAATTTTCCACTTCAGCTTCATTTCCCAAACTGAACAAGTCCAAGCAAAAGAAACTATGGTATTTTCTGCTTTGGAGATACATATCAACTGGTAATGCACTTCAAGCTATATTAATTTGATTAAAAAGTTTATCCTTAATAACCTGAGACATCAATCCATGTATAGCTTCTATGGTGGTCTTGCAGCTGAAAAACAAGCATAAATTTAATGTTGGACAAAAACTGAACCGAACTGTCATTTTCTTGAAGATATCCAGCTGTTTTGAAAGTTCAGGGTGCCCATAACCCCATGAATCTTAAAAACTGTCCAGAAAGGAACAGTCACATACAGCAATTTAGCTATTGTTGCCAGTATCTTTTTGTTACTTAAAAAGCAAACTACACACAAAACCAATTCCAGAAAACTTTGTCTTGCAATTTATGACATCTTAACATCATGAACAATAACAAGTGGGCTCTGTGGTCATCTGAAAAAAAATCCTTAGGGAAATAGAGCTATCAGCTGGTATTATCAATACCTGCAGGCTCTCAGTGCTCTCTACCTTTATCTCCTTTGCCCAAGCCCAGGACAGTAGTGTACAGTAACCATGGTTCCTCTGAGAAACTTTACAGTGAACAATAAAGAAAAGTTTATACAACAAATCAGTTATTGGTCAAAATATGTAATGTGCAAAACCTTCAAAGAGCTGAGAGGATTCCTTTGGATTCAAGTTTTCCCCAATGTCTGCCATAGGGCAGTGTAGTGTCAAACTAACAAATAAAAACAGACTGTAAAAAATTATGTAAAAATGCAATAGATTAATCAGGACTGAAGGCATGGAGAACAGAGACAAATTACTATTAGGCAGATAAAGGAATCCTAGGCAAAGCAAGCTGACTTGAAGCACAACTTGGCTAATGCATATGTCCCCTTAGAAAATGGCTTAGAGATGTGCATGGACAGTAACAGCACTTATCATACAGCCCAGTGTAAGCACCTTTATGCTAATGCTTTACAGCACTGTTTTCCCAAAGCAGGTATGTCTAACAATCCTTTGGTGATCTTTGCAGCCTTATTTCTTCAGAGTAATTTAGGGTGACACCAAATTAATTGTCCTGTGTCTGCACAGGCCTTCTACTGTCTTTTCTGTTAGGAAAGATCACTACTGAAGAAAAACACGCATCTCTAGAAGTGTTACACTTCATTTTGGGAACTATGGTAGCTTTTGTTGTACAGGAAAGCAGAGTTTTTTACAAAAACAATTCCTTCCAATCCCTTACAATTTATAAACTAACTACTGATGAAGACTAAATAAAAACAGAAAAGAAAAATACTACAACTGCTGCAACAAATAATATAGTAGCATGATCAGAGAAGGAGCTATTTCTTAGAATAACTGTAAGCATGTAAGAGTAAGGGGAAAATAAAATGCAGTCAGTATAATGGGATTCCAGACAGCAATGCAAACTTATCAGCAACTCCATCCTCCTTGTGTCTTTAAAGCATTGCTATTCTATTTCCCTACAGGAACTGTGAGGTATCACTTAACCTGGCTGCTCTGAGCTAGCAACAGCATTAACTCCACTGCAAATGTATTCTGCAATTAAAATAGGCTAAATGAGTATTAATTTTTATAAAGTCAACCCCTCTCCAATTCGATCATGTTTGTTAGGAAAATTTTAAGAGCTGTTAGCTTTCCAGAAAAATGAACAAAGTTGTGTCAGGGGGAGAGAATACCAGGAAACTGTTCTGTTATCAAGATAAAGTGATGGGGAAGAGGGACAGAAAGCCTCAACATCTGAAAACATGCAAATGCAAACATCCCAGACTTTGTTCAATTTCTGCACTCTGTTCTACAGGATTCTACAGAATTGTTTCCTTATTCAATGTAATTACTACATCTCACTCAGAACACTCCTATGGTGTGTGCAGGTGAGTTTTGCCTTCTCCACAGATGGACCTGAGTTTGTACCACCATATAAAGTGCAGTATTTCTTGGTTTTCAAAGTCTGAAATTTGCCAAATACAATGTCCTTGAACAACCCAGCTGTATGAGCTGTTGAATACTATTAACCTCTGTTAAAAGATTTTACTTGGAAAAATGATGACTCTAACATGATACAGTCGAAGCATGTATATAATTCTTAAGACTACTGAGAAAGAGACGTGAGTATTACTGAGAAGCAACTCGTGTACTTCAAAGCTCAAAATAATCAGAGCTGATCACCAATAAACATAAGGAAAACTGAGGGAAAATACTGCAACTTCTTTGAAATAATGTTGTACATCTAGTGATAAGAAGTTTATTAACTTACAATAGCAAGTATTTGCTGTCAGGCAGGGTAGCTAAATATAAAGGCCAGAATATCTGTAAGGTACTTCTTAAAAACAAAAAACAACAACAAAAAACCCAACCTCTTCTTATTTCTTAAAAAAGGTACATTAATTAAGAAATATGAAAAAAAAAGGAGTTCATAATTTTTACATTAGTAAAGTATTAGACAAGTGTAAACTAAACTTACTGGACTGCTAACACTAGTTCTTAAAATCACGTTCTATACCATAATTTTACTTACCATAATTTTACTTAGTTTAAACCTGATTAACCATAAAAATGTGCTAATTTCTAGCAAAGTTACAATTTTGCATTAGACAGAAAACATTTTTTTGTTTGCCAGATACTGATGGAATTTTACAGCAATTTTTTGTTTAATAAACTAGAGTTAAATTTATTCCAAACCCCCTAAATTTAAAAATTAATTGTAGGTTTAATAGAGGCAAGATTTTCTTTAACTTTCAAAAACAACTAGTGACTTCTGGAGTCTTTAATTTCTACCTATAACCTAATTCTTATCTCTAATCTTCTCAGGTTACAATTACAGGCATGAGAAAAATTTAAAACCAAATAATACTTTTACATGAAGAACACATGGATGTGTTTTCTTACCTGTCTCTTGTTGCTTTTGCAAGTTTGTCTTCTGACTTCTTGTCATGAGTCTCTAAACCCAGCATGAAACTGCCCCTTCCAAGTTGAGCTTCTGACTGTTCCAATTTTTCAGACAAATCAAAGACTTGGCCAGTGGTATAGTCAGCATTCTTAAGAGAAAGAAAGTAATAAATATTGTGAATTTAAGCTATGAATTCAAGCATTTATACACAAAATAAACCAAATCTGAGAAATGTTTTAAAAAGTGTAGTGTTGCATATTTGAATCTATATCTGAAATTGAAGTGATATTGAACATGAGTGGTGGTTAAGAGAACAGAAGCTGAACATCTGACAAATGCTCAATCCCTAAAGCCTGAATTGGCTTCTTTTTATTACTTTCAACCCATGCCCTAAGTTAAGCAGGAGTAAGTAAAACTCAGTTGGTTTTGACCAAGAGAAAAAAAAAATTGGCATCTGCAGAGGGAAGGTTTTAATGCTCAGCTGTTACGCTGAACCTGCACTGTTTCTGTTACAACCTAATTTTAACAGTTCCATTTTTTCTTAAGTGTTTACTTATTAAACACTGTTATTCATTGCAGTGCTCTGTAGATTCAAGTTTAAAAGTATTTAAGACAAAATCTGAGTGTATAGAGAGAACTCAGTAAAATTAAACATGTTATTCCCACCTTCTTCTTTTACACAGCAGATATGAGGAACATGTCAGTATTTATGATTAGGAAAATCTTTCTTTCTTGTTTTATTGGACAGATTCTTAATGTGGGGTCTGTATCTATCAGTGTTCTATTAAGCATTTTACAGCAGAGGGCCTGCCTTTCAGACTCATGAATGCATCAATGCACACAACTGTGATACTTACAGTAAGCAAGCTAGAAGAACTGAGCGTGTTCACCCAGTACTTGTTCCACAACAGCTCAAGCAATTTACGATCCAAAGATGATTTAAAGTATGAGACTTCTAAAGCATAATACCTTTAAAAACAAACATGGAAACAAAATAAGTGTCCATCTAAACATGTCTTTCTTGACTGTCACATCCAAAGTACACGCCATTCAAAAAATCCTTATCAATAGCAAATATCTTCAAAAATTCAAAGTGCTTAAGGTTACTGCCAGTTCCAATTCTCTGTACAATTTTCCATAAGTAATTCATATATAGATTTAATAAATAATCCCCACACAAACTGCTGTGTTCTGTTAAATGAAATTTCAAGCGTTCTTAAAATTATTCTCTTAACAACACATTCCATGCTTGGGTTCTTCAGTACTGTAATAACTTACAGATGATTGTAGCTTTGCATGTATCACTTCTAACTTCTTGAGGAATGCTTGTTGCGGTAAATTTTACAAACAGGCAAACAATCTTACATCCTATCACACCTATTATGAAAGCCAGGCTTTAATGGTGTTAAAAATTAACACTCCCAGTAATGCAAGAAAAGGAGCTGCACAGCACTTGCCCCTGCTCAGAAGAGCAGTGGGATCACAGCCTCCCCACTCCTGCCGATCAATCGACATCTGACCCAACAAGGCATCACTACTTAAAAGTGTTCAGAAATCAACAGCTAAAGCTTTTAACCAGGTTCGTCTTTATCACTGCAGAATTCTCCCTTAAAGTATCTCCTGATAAATGCCAGTAACCCTTTTTTCACAAAAACAAGAGTGCTAAAGCAACAGTGAACTTCAAGATTTGAAATACTACAAGAAACTTACTTTTCCATACTGAATCACTAACCTAAACACAAACACAGAAAAAAAAAGTCAGTAGTTTTTTGTTACTTACTGTTTACAATGTACACCGAAGTCTTCTATTTTATTGAGTGGAATAGTCTGGTATTCAGAGGGACCTTCATCTGGAGGTTTATACCCCTAAAAATTTAACAAATGGCAAAAATGACACAGTAATTCTGAGGTTTTTCAAAATGCCTAAACTTTACAAAAACTTTCTAGTTTATGCAATTCTAGTTTTTTGGTTTTTTTTTTTGTTTTGTTTTTTTTTGTTTTGTTTGTTTGTTTTGCTCTAGAGGAAATGACATTTCCCCTGGCAGTCTGAAATTTGGAATTTTCCTGGATCTCAGGTTTACATTTGGCTTTACTAGCTGCACTGGTCATTACACTTGTAGGTTTATCAAAAGCAAACTAGTGGTCATTGTTGAGTTTCTTCAAGTGAGTAACATGGCAAGCTATGATTAGATAATTTCTTAGATCAAAGAAAAGGCAAGCTTCTTCTTTGACAGTATTTCTCTATCTGTTCTTGGAGACTTTGAGGAAAGATTTGAGAAGAGGGATGAAACATCTATGGATATGCCTTAGATATACCTAAAACTTTCAGTTGCTTGTTTAGCCAAGATGGTGCCATTCACAGCTCCTGACTAAGAACTGCCTGCAGTCCACTGTGAGAACTCCCTAAAAATATGCTTCTCATGTGCATTTTCCAGATGTGATTTGGTTTTCAGGTACAGGATTCCTCTCCCTTTTCAAAATTCTCAAAATATTTATGAAGTGATTTTGCCCACGGAAGTGAATATTCTCCTGAATCATAAAGTGTTCTAAGATCTCTTATGTTTTTGTCAACACAAAAATAATGCCTGTACCTCTCACAATCATTTTTGTTAATTACAAAATTAATTTTTTTTAAGCAATTGATTTTGGTAATTGTTTTACTGGATGGCTGTCTGAAGTTCTTGATGAGTCACTCATAACAGGGTATTTAAAAGATATACTTGAACTTCATCGGACTGAAATTAAATAGCACAGTCAGAAGTATACATGAGAGGATGCATTTGGAGACCTAGTTCTCCAATACTGTTGTGATTTCTTAGTTTTAAGCCCTACCCATACTGTTTAATTAACTTTTTTGTACAATAGTTTGTGAAGATTTATAATATTTATTTGAAAAAAGTTAAGTAGATAGTTTTGAACCTTCCTTTTCTAAAATGAAAAGCAAATTACAACATATTAAACATGCTATTAGCATTTTAGGTGTAAAAAATAAACAGAGAAGAACTAACATAAAATAATTTTGATAATGTTACCTACAACTATATCCATTAAAAACCAGCTATAGGGAGCTATTTAATTTTGGGACAGCTCCACAATCTGGACAGTGTAACTGATTTAACACTGCCAAAACTCTGTGAAAACCAAACCTGAAGTCAACCTTCATAAATGTAGTCCAAAATCAAAAGGCATGCAGAAGCCAGTGTATGGACACATTTTCCTTTGGAATGAACATTCAGTACAGCACAGCAGACCAAACTCAGACAATCATTTAAAGACAGTGCAGTATTCCCACACAAGATAACTTTAGGTAATTTTAACTATTTACCTTAGGATATGTCCTAAAAGCTCCAAGATTTACTTTTCCTGCAGATATTGTTCTTGTTGGATCAATCTGTTGAAATACAGGTAATACTCATTACGTACGTTTTATTATTTATTACAGGGTTAAATCAAGTTGATAGTAATTTTATTTTAGAAATGTAATTCATGCAAATCGTATTAGTTCTGTCATAAACAGTACTTTTTCTGCTGGTATGAGACTCTCTAAAAACATAGGAGTATCAATAGCCTTCAGTGAATTATTTTTCAAACTAACTTTCCTTATTTCCTAAATACTTAAAACCCCTTACACTTAAGAACTATATCATAACTGAAACAATGCAGTGAACATGGTCTAGCCAAGCAACGCTTCTGGTTTGCCCAGTATGTGGCCAGCAAAGCAGGAGTGGCACCAGTTTAAAGTGTGCATCTAATACCTCCATCATACAAAGGACACACTACTAAAATGCTAATAGACACAAATCCAAAAATTATTCCCCTCAACACGATTTGCTATGCAGGGTTATCACCCACCAGCCAGTACTTACAACCACTGCTACGAAGGGTTCCTGAAATTGCTGGTTAAGCATCTGGGTACTGACGTCGATCCCGGAGAGCCAGCAGCCGTAGCCGGGGTGACTGTGGTACCAGCCGATGGCATTTTCCAGGCGTCCGACCTAAGAAAGAGCAGGGAAGGGAAACAACCCCGGCGTTCAGCTCCATTCCCAAAGCACCGGCTGCCCTCCAGCGGCACTTCCAGCACGCTGCAAGGCGCGGCAGGATAAACAGGAATTTCCACGCGTGTTGAAATATTCCCTAGAAACCGTGCCATGAGTAGTACTGGCATTCTCTGCTACAGCCGCTGCCACAGAACAAAGGCCTTCAAGGAGCCTGGAGCTCCTTCTTCAGTGACAGCTGGGGTACAGAAGAGGCTCCACACGGCTGGATGGTGAGCTGCAGCCGCTCTACAGGGCTGAGAAAATTCTTAGCAATATAACACAAGTATATCTAACCTCATATAATGTAGGGACCACCAGTAGAGAATTAATTATTTAGTATGGTAACATATCTCACAGGCACATACTATTAGATTGGTGGCAGGTTTAAAAAATAACTTCCAAGGCATGCTTTCAAACACCAGAAGTGACAGAAATGATTGCCTGGAGACAGGTTTAGAAGTCAAAAGATGAATTTTGGACAAGTTTTTCTTAGACAAAACCTCTCAAAATAGGAGTTTCCAAATAATACACCTGGCTATCTCTAAAAATGCTGGAAGAGAAAGGAGTAGAGCAAAAAAAACCCCAGGAGAATAAACATCCATTGAACTGAATTTTTGTAATCCCCTCTTCTGTAATCCTCCTCTTTTGTAATCCTCTCAAGGAATTGTTTACTGGCTGCTCCAGTAACAATGAGACGGAACATACAAACTGCCTACTTGAGTTTTTTACTGGTAAAGAATATTTATATTTTCTTTACAACTCCCATGAGAGAGACCAACAAAATGCTAAAGAACATGTGTTATTTTTTAAAGATAAATGATGCACTTGAACCACATTAAGACCAGATCCTGTCCATGGAGAATAAACTAACTGGAATGGCAGCATCCATAAAGCACTTCCATAGGGGGATATATTAACTAGCACCTAATGATAAGAAGGGCTATTCCAGGAACAAGTGCTTGCCAAAATCAAATACGAAACAGCCAGCATGAAAACTCTGCCAGAGCACCAGAAAAGCTGAGTTATTTTATTTGCACACAAGTTCATTTTCAAAATTGTGAAACTGACTACAGAAAAAACTGAACAACATAAACAATGGGAAAATAAACATTTCCTGTCACGTAAGAACTCCTACAGAAACCTGGCCTGTTTTAAAGCTGTTAAGACAAGCTGTTTAGAATTTTATGCTATATACTTACCACTTTGAAATTCAGTATTTCTACCTAAAAATGGGATTCTATGAATATATCTGTATCTAAAGATAGCATGACTGTATCGTTAGGCAAAGACATCTCTTCAAGTTACCTACTTTTTGCAACAAGAGTATTAGCATCACGACATTGTTTTCAGAAAAACTAGATTAATTATTTCTGCATTTCTCACAGGGATGAATTATTTAAAAAAGCCCCAGAACATAAATATTTCTGCATTATGTTTACTCTTTGCTGATGTTATGATTCAGCCTAATGCACATCCATTTCAATATCTTCAACTCTGTGTAAGGCTATGAATATAAATCCAGCTCTCCAAAAGAACCCAAATACTGCTGTTATATCCACTTAGAATGTAAGGGGCTTCTAATTTTAGCTGGTTTAAAAATCAGTGGGTCAACTGGGCATCAAAACTGTTTGAGCTTGAAGAGTTAAAGTTATTTAAACCCTTATTTCCAGTATAGAATGGTCCTATATTGGAAGAGGCAATATCAGGAAGTGCTGATGTGCTGTGCTGGTTTCCACATCAGCCACAGAGCCAAGCTGTATTTCTGTTATCCTTCTGCACATGAGTCAGAATAGACAGCTTTAATATGACGTGGATCTCTGAATAGAAAGTGACAAAGATGGGAAACAGACAAGCGAGTCTGTTAATCTAAATTTCCAAAGGATAAATATGAATAATTAAGTTGCACTGAAACCTACTTATTCCTTCATCGGCCTCTTCTTCACAAATATGTCTTTTTTAATGGAAAAGAGCAGCATACTATACAGTAAGACCTCAGAAGAATGTAAGAATAAATGTCATAATTCTGATCTGCAAATACTAAGGAAGTCCATTGCACACATAGATTTAATTTTGCATACTGTTTTTAGAAAGAAGTATCTGTTATTTTAGAAACACTCTCACACAGCCAGCAGCCTCAACCATAAAAACACTTCCTCAGCAATGAAAATAATTTACAAAGGAAAGGAGAACGCACTACTTTCCACAGAATCATTAAGGTTGGAAAAGACCTCCAAGATCATCGTGTCCAACCTTTGGTGACCTAGAGTAAGTCAGGGAAATATGTCTGTGAAGATGTTTACGGGCCCCTGCGTTCCGTGCTGCTGACACAATTCTTACTGTCACGTTTGAGGACAGACGGGACAATCGGGCAGGCACTTCATCCCTGGGGGAGGGAGGAAGCCTGCAACCCCCCGGGTATGTTCCTGGAGCTCACAAGACGCACGGGATCTCCTCGGGGAGGGTCAGACACCCCCTGGCACCTCTCCTTACCTGCTTGGCGTTCTCGATGTAGGCAGCCATGTACTCGTAGGCGGCGGCCTGCGCGTTGACGCGGGTCTCGGTGCCCTCCACGGGCAGGGCGAAGCTGTCCATGATGATCATGGTCTCCCCGTCCACCTTGCCCAGCATGAGCCCCATCACCTCCAGATTGCCGCCGGACCTGGCGTGCATCACCATCTTCAGCAGCGCCAGCGCAGAGATCTTGCAGTACTTGAAGTAATGGTGGCTGCAACAACGCAGAGGCCGCGGAAGGGAAGGCAGAGCCATCAGAACAGGCCGGTCCTCACCGCCCAAGCCGCCCGCCCGCTCCGCCGCCCCGCTCCCACTCACTCCTTGGTCCAGGGCTTGGCCGCCAGGATCTCCTGCTGCTGCTTGCGGTCGTACTTGTAGATCTCGTCGATGCTCTGCGCCTCCTGCATGTTGTTCGCCAGCTCCCAGGTCTTCTGCGCCATCCCGCTCCCGGAGGCGCCGCTCCCCGCCGCCGCCATCGCCCCGCTCCCGGCCCCGGTCCCGCTCCCGGCCGCGGCCCCGCTCCGCCGCCCCGGGCCGCCGGCGGAACCAAGCGCGGGGCGGGGTACGCACGGACGGTGGTACGGTCCGCGGGGGTACGCACGGACGGTGGTATGGTCCGCGGGGGTACGCACGGGCGATGGTACGGTCCGCGCAGGCCCGGCGCGGGCGGCGCTGCGCCCCCAGCGGCCGCGCTCGGCTCTGCACGCGGCCGGGCCCGAGCCGCTCGCCCCGTGAAGCGGCGCCGCAGCAACCTGACCCCGCCCGCGCCGAGGCCTTTCTCGCTACTTATCCATTTGTTTATTGACTTACGCTTTTTAAATTACTGTGTCCAGATCGGGGCTGCTCAGTACGGGAGAGACACGGAACATCTGGAGCGGGTCCAGCGGAGGGAAACAAAGATGTTTAAGGGACGGGAGCATCTCTTTCGTGAGGAAAGGCTGAGGGAGCTGGGCCTGTTCAGCCTCGAGAAAGAGACGACTGAGAGGGCGCCTTATCAATGTATATAGGTATCTAAAGTGGGAGGCGTCAGGAGGATGGAGCCAGGCTCTGCTGGGAGGTGCCAAGCAATAGGACAAGAGGCAAGAAAACTGATGCACAGGAAATTGCCCCCGAAGATGAGGAAGAGCTGCTTTCCTGTGCCGGTGAACGGATTGCCCAGAAAGCTTGTGGGGTCTCCCTGGCGATACTCCAGAGCCGTCTGGATGCCATCCTGTGCCCTGTGCTCTAGAGTGACCCGCTGTGGTCCTTTCTAACCGGCCCTACTCTGGGACGCTGGGAAGCGCGCCCGCCGCCGCCTCCCCTCCCGCTGCCTTTCCCCGCCCGGGAGGCGGTGGCAGCCGGGTCGCGCCGCCCTCCGGGGCAGCGGGGGGCGCTGCGCGGCGCCGCCCGCCGGGTTCCGGGGCGGCAGTAACGCGCGGGGCGCGGACGGAGCCGTGGCCGCCGGTACCGGTGAGCGGGCGGCGGGGCCGGCGCGGCCCTCGGGGACTCTCCTCGCAGCCCCGCCGGGCGGTTCCATCGCCCGCATCGCTCACAGCGCGGAGCGGGCGGCGGCGGGAGCCAGGGGGGTTCGCCGCGCAGCGGGACGGGCTCCGGAGCGGGACGGGGCGGGGGCGCCCCTGGGGCGTGCCGCCGTGTCTGGGGGTCCCCGCGGGGGCGGCGGGGCTCGGCTCGGCTCGGCTCGGCTGGGCTGGGCTGGGCCGGGCTGGTCCCGGCCCTCCGGTGGGGCCGCTTGTTGTGCGGCCGTTGCCTGACAACGACGCCGCGATCCGGAAAGGGGCCGAGCCCCGAGTGCCGCATCCCCGCCCCGCAGCTGCTCCCTGGGGCGGTGGAGCCTCCGGGAGTGCCCCAGAGGTGCTGCCGGGGAGGGAGGGAGGGAGGGAGGGGGGCGAGCGCTGCAGGCCGGGGAAGAGGCGCTTCCCCGAGCTGTCGCTCTTGGAGAAATAAACCTTATCTCCTGGGTCTGAAAGTTTTTCAAAATTAGTGTCTTTTTGGGTCAAATTACGTGCTCTGAAAAATAGATAAGCCCTGCAGTGGAGGGAAAGTAACTCGCGAAACTTGTTGCTTGGTTGTTCCGGGGATAGATTGCCTTCTCAGTTGCGAAAAAGTCGCGTTACTTTAGTCAAGAGTTTATTTTTGGTGAACGGCCAGACTCTGAAATCTGTGCTTTTTCAGCAATGAATTTGAAAGAAATGTCCAGGGAGCACGTCTCTGGCAGCAGTAGCTTATTCCAAGTGCCATTCACAAGGGTACAGAAGCAGTCAGTACTGATTCCTTAGGAAGTTTGGGTTAAACTTTAAACAATGTTTCTTAATGACACAATTAGTGGCCGTGTAACTTGTAAGTACAATTACTAAATGTGGCATATAGTTGCTCTTTCAAAGCATTTCCCTCCTTGCCACCCGTGCCGCAGTTCACGTGGATGGGAATTGCCATTTTGCCCGTGCTCCTGATGATTGCAATATTATGATGGCATAGAACAGACAAAATCTGCTTGCACATGCTGATTTTAAATTTTGTGTGTTTCCCTGAACAATTAGGAGGGGAAGGGAAAGATTAAAATGGAATGCAGTAAACGTCGCTTCAGGTGATAGAGTAGCTACACAATACATAGGTAAATATAGTACATACAATACATATGCACATTAATGTTTTGGATACCTTGAATAGAGAGATACGGATTGTTGACTCTCTTTGGGCATAGATCCAGTAAAAATCTCGTGTTCAAACTTGACTTATTGTTCTTGAATATCTGCATGCTTTCTATTGCTTGGTATATTTGCTTAAGTTGAAGTCTACCTAGGTGACTTTAATTGCCCAGAGCTGCTTTTGTGAAAACTCTGAATAAGGAAAAGAGGCTATGAAAGTCTAAAATCTTCTTGAATGAAAATATATGTAAAAATATTTTTATGGGATATTTTCAGACAGTACTTGAATATATAGCAGCAATATGTTTAATGGAATTTCACTTTGAATAATGCATTGTTTTGGGAATTCAAATTTTCCAAGATTTAAAGTTGCAAGAGCTAAAGAAAGGTGATAGATACGTCCTGTCAAACGTTTTTTAGAAATACCATTTACAAAATACCCTGTTTTCCAAAAAGTTAAAAAAGTATGCTTATACCTCGTGATTTTGAGGGCATATGGATAGATTTTTAAGTGTTTACAGTATATTCTGACTTTCCTTTTGTGCTCTGTCCATGCCCATGGAGTGATATTTCCCAGCTTGGTTTTGAATCTGCTACTTTCAGTAGTAATTGCAAGGATCTAGAAATGCACAAAAAGAATTTAAATGCATTGCTAAACTGAAATGATTTTGTTTTGAATTGGTGTTAGTGTCAGGCTGAGCCTCAGTGTGTTTGTGCAGCCATGGGAAGCCAGTGTGAAGTTGACAGTTCCCTGTGAGTTCGGTGCTGTCACCTCCAAGACAGTTCACTGCACACCTGGGGGCTTGGTAGCCCTCGCCTCAGATACAAATGTGCTCTTTCTTTATTTTTATTGTGATTAGTCATGATCTCTTCACATGGTACAGTAGATGATAAAATTGACTAATATTCAGTAGGATATTTGCTTACGTGCTGGTGTATTTTTGGAACTTAACAGTGTATGTGTCACATTGAAGTTGTCACTCTTTTGCTTAGAATAACTAAGAAATTCTTCTTTTTTGATATAATATATTCTTTTTGCTTATCTCATAAAGTTTGCACTCATGCATATTTTAAGAAGATCAAGTCAAGTAGAAGGATGTTAAGACATAAAATGTCTAGATATTTCTAAGAAGGATTTGGCTACGCTTCCAGGGAATTGTGCTGTATTAAAGGTATGCTGAATCAACAGTGCTGTAGCATTAGTCAGCTCAGTGTTCTCCAAGGCCTGGAGTTGCCAGCTTTCTTCACACCAGTTGAATTTTCTGTGTAGTTAAACTGTAACTGTTTTGTCTTTGGTTTTTAATTTATTATGTTGCTCTTTTAAGCAATATGATAGGAATGTCGAATACTGGAATATTCACTGTGTTCCTCATGCTAGTTAGAAAATACACCGCAAAGACTCCTTTCCTTATGCCAGCTCTCAGAATAAGTTTGGTACCATTCCCATACAGTGATTTGGAAACAGTGCTGGAGTTTATAAATGCTGTTGTAAATAGAGATAGGAAATATAGATGCTACTGTCAGTGAGCTTTTGGAAAGGCTTCTCACAGTGCCTCCTACGTGTGGTAATTTTCCTCTTGATGACTGTGCAGCACTGGGTAGGTGATGAGACCAACTTCTAAATTTTTTTAGTATGACAAGTTGTTTCGCCCTTTCAGAACAGATTTTTCATTATTGTTATGTAACATAATAGGCTAAATAAAATGTACCATGCCTGGAAACTTATCCTCTTTCAGATTTCTTTTATCCTTTATCAGTGTGCAAAACTAATGAGATTAAAGATTTAGGACAAATCAGATGGGGGGATTTATTTTTGGCATTGATTGTCCTGTATTACCACAAGGAATTGTAAATGAGTTGGCCTAGTTCTGCCTCCTTTGTAACAATATTATAATTTTATATTATGAATCAAAAAAGATAAAAAGTTTAAAGGAGTACATTCTAAGGAATACATCAAGCAAATGTATTCTGTAAATTAAGTTAGCATGCAGTTACTTCACTTTATCTTATAGAATTTGTGCATTTTTTCTTTCCATTTTGCTTCTACTGAGAATTTATCCCAGTCTCTCTAGACACATTATTTTTATCTTTGCCTGTGTGTCACCTTATTATCTTTGAGGTGGTAGTTTGGGATTTTTTGTTGCTGTTATTTTTAAGTTCTTTAATCCTCTCCTGAAACTGTTTTCTAATATTCGTTTATCATTGGCCTCTTGTTTACGTCATACAATCACATAAAGATACTGAATTAGCCTCAAAAAAACCTGCTGTCTTAATTTAGATCCTGCATGTGATGGGATTTTTCAGGAACCTGCATAAGCAATCCTTTTGCTTAAGCTGCGTGGAGTGATTTGAGAGTCATAATTTTCTTAGCAATTTCGTCTCATGCCAGAATTAATTGTGTGATTTGGTCCTTATTTTGGACTGTGCGTGTATTTTGCACTTTTTGTACATTTTTCTAATGATTCCTTCATCCTTTGTCCCATGTTTACTTTTCTGTGTTTTCTGATTTTGATTTTATAGCTCACTAGGAGTAAGCTTGTGCTAGTGAGTAATGAAGGGTCATTGGTAGACTTGTAGTTAAAACAAACAACCCCCAAATACTTCAACCATGTTAGGAAAAAAAGATTAGAGTAGTATCTTCAGTCTTGTTATCTGGAGTCTTTAAATTTTCTCTCTGGTGAAACATCAAGTAGTCTCCTCCATGGATGGGTTTCCCAAGTCAGTTGTTTTGTTGACCCAGCAAATATCTTAAGGCTTGTAGTTCTGAGGGAGAAATTAGATTATTTTTAACTGCTGTCTTAAGCAACAGTAATTGAACTTTACATTTTTGAGGTTCTCATGTAAATGCCATGTTCTACATCTTTTCTGTAACCTAGAAATGATGGCGGATGATTTAGAAAAATTTATTGAAGACCAGAAGGCCAAGTTGGCACAAGATAAGGCAGAACTTGAAAATGATCCACCTTACATGGAAATGAGGGTAAGAGTATTAAAAAGCTTTCCTGAATTTAAAGACTTCTGTTGCCAAAGTTTTGACTGAAGCTTGTTTTTACTGTGCTCTTAAAACTGTATTTGTTGGTAAAGAATATATTAAAGGTTTATCTATTCAAAGTAATTCCCAGCTTGAGTACTTCATATCTTTATGTGCATTTTTAAAAACCTGCTTGCTACCAGGCATACACAGTAAGATTTGTGTTTTGCAAGTGAGAAAAGTTTTTGGCTTTTATTACCCCTTCACCCCTTCCTAGGGAAGCTGATTAGCAGGAATCTGTCCTATGCCCACTCTGGAGTGGGCATGGAAGGTACAAATATCCTCAAAATTTCTGTTCTAAAAACTATGAAATATAAAAGTCAAATAACAAAAAAAAATCTGTTCCTATCATAGCTTTCCTATTAGTAATTTTAATGTGTTAATCCAGCATTACTTTCAATCTCTCTGTTCTCCAGTGCTAATAATTACATTACTAATGTTGTTCTTTTATGTGATATTTCCTCTACTTTGTGATGCAGTAAGGCATTTTGTTTTGCTTTCAGAATAAGGAATCAGAGAAGCTTTCTGAAACTAGCAAGATGTTAATCTCCATGGCTAAAGAAAATATACCTCCAAATAGTCAACAGAACTACCCTTTAGGTACAGTATATTTTTTATTATGTGTTTTAAATTTAAGTAGCATTTAATTACCTTTAACAATTTAAGGAAGGATATTACTGCTTTCCATCATTAATCATTAGGATGATAATTGTAATTCAAGTGCATAATAAGTCTTCCAAAAGTCTAGACATTGCATGAATTTTTTTTGTAGTTAGGCTTTTTTTTTTTTTTTGGCAGGAAAATATGCCAAAAGCCGTCTCTTTATTCTTGCAAGGTAGTGCAAGAAGAATTTTAAAATACCCCAAGTTAACAAAAAAAAAAAAAAAAAAAAAAAAACCCTCAAAAAGCTTGCTTGCCAGTCCTTGATAGGTGATGTGTCCTTTCCTGTTGTATTTGGGTGGAGCAAAATCTTCGGAAGTCCATTTTTCATCTGGACTTCACTGCAAAAGAGGGCATTTCACGGAAGCAGGGCCTCTTTCTTTCAGCCTCTTAGGAGTCCTAGTCCAACTTGGCAAAGATGCACACAGTTAAACTAATTTTTCTTTTAAATAGTGTCTTTCAGGCAGTTTAAACTGTTCCTATTGCTTTTGTAGTTTTGTTACAATGTAGTTATTCCTTGTGCAAGGAAAGAACAAACTTAATTTTGATTGAAATCTTAACCAGGTGAAATAGTTAGATTTATTTTGATGAGGCTACCAGCTTAATATCTCTTTTCTTTATATATTGTAGTTTTTCTTATTTTCTCTGTGTTCTTTGTGACATTTGATTGGAAATGTGTGATAGTGTTCTTTTCTTTATTTTTCTTACTTGTCTTACCATCTCCCTTCTGTAGGCACTGCTGTTTTTTCTAGCTACACTTGTGTAGCTCAGGTTTCTCCTGAGAGCTTTAGAGCTTTTCTGTGTTCTGTTTCTTGTGGATAATTAACTCTTTTCTTTCATGTGTAGACATTTCAGGTTCGTACCTCATTAATTTTCATACTGTGCCTACTGTAATTCTGGTGTAATTCTGCAGCTTCCAGTGGGATGGAGCTTGAGCTTGTGAGTCTGTGGGTCTGAACTGGTCTTAGCTGCATAAGGAAAAACCTGGTTTTTATAGGGATGTTGTATAAATAGAACTTCCAGCCGTCAGCAAGTCAAGCTCCTCAAAGACCTTTAGAGGAAAACTTCACTTAAAAGTACTTGAAAAGATAATTGAATATTGCTTGCCTCCAGAAGTGATGATGGATAAACTTGGTTAGAGGGCAGCATTTGAATAAGTATCAATCACATATTTTTGGCATTTTAATTTGGTTCAGCAGGTTATTCCTGGTGTTGGTAATTCTTTTCTTGACTGAGGAAACATGATACAGAAAACAGAACACAATAGGTAGCATCCCACTGGCTGTGGCAGACAGTTAAGCTTTATTAATATTAATATAGTTTTATTTCTTGTTGGAGAACTATAATTGCATGTCATGTTGTGTTTGTTACTCTAAATTTGACCTAACTGTTGACACCTGAATATACTAACACAATGAAGTATTACAGATGGGAGGCATTCAGGTGATCTTAAATGGAAAGAAAAAGTCGGGGTTGTCATGTTGTGGTTTAACTCCAGCTGGCAACTGAGCACAGCCACTCACTCACTCTGCACCAGCAGAGTGGGGGGCAGAGAACTGGAAGAGTGAAAGTGAAAAAACTCATGGGCTGAAATAAAAACAGTTTAATAATTGAAAAAAGAAAGTAATGAAAAGGAAAATAACAAAGAGAAAGAAGTAGAACTCAAGAAGGAAAAGTGATGCAAATGTGAAACAATTGGTCACCACCAACTGATGCCCAGGTCATTGAGCAGCAGATCCCACCAGCCTCCCTCCTAGGCCTGCTGCTGAGTATGATGCCATATGGAATGGAATATCCCTATGCTCTGGGGTCAGCTGTCCCAGCCATGTCCCCTCCCAACTCTTTGTGGATCCCCAGCCCCCTTGCTGGTGGATGTCTTGAGAAGCAGGGAGTGTGAGTGAGCAGTAACTGAAATATCTCTGTGTTATCACCACTGCTTCCAGCACAAATCCCAAACACAGCCCCATACCAGCTACTATGAAGAAAATGACCTATCCCAGCCAAACGCAGCACATATTTTAATAATCATTTGGGTGCTGAAATGGATGGTTGCTGATATTACTGGCTTGCTCTGCTTTAAAACACTGTAATTTCCTGTGGACTAAATCAGATGGGACTTGTTCCTTGGTAGCTACAAGGTATATTTTATAGTTCTAGCAGTAATGTTGAGGCTCAGACTGAATAAAGTTGCAGTTATTTCTCAACATTACATATGTGGAAATGTTTTTGTAAAAATGCATTTAAAATCGTAACCTTTAAAAATAATCATTGTCAGTGTGATTATTTGTGGTTAATAGAATGTGAAATAGCAAATAGACACAACAAATACAGAATAAACAAAATTAAAAAAAAACAGTTAAAAAGAAGGTATATCTCTTATTCTGTCAGAAAAAAAAAAGAATTTGGAAAATGTTTGCATGAAGTTAGGTTAACTAGAGTGATTTTGCTCTGCTAGGCTCTCTCAGAGTAAGTTTTTGAAATGGGTTGTTTTCAAATATCCTTCAGATCACTACTCATAATTTCTATCTCAGTGCTTTTCTAGTGGAAAGAGTTCTTTCTAACAAAATTAATTTTAAACCACCTTTTGTTTGAACACTTCACATATTTGAATATAAACCACTGGATTCTCACTCCTTTTCTCCTTTATGTTTTGGTACTGAATGTCAGTGGCATCTGTGAAATTACTGAATGAATCTTTCCTCCAACTTGTTAGTTGCTTTTTATCTTTTTCTTTGTTGTCTAGAATTAATTCAATGGTAATTAGGCATAAAATAAAAGGCAAGAGCAAAGCTGAAACAAGCTATTTTTTCTTCTGTATTCTAGTCTGCTTTATAACCCCTTTTCTGAAGTTCGAAGTGGTACATTATTTTTTTTAATGGAACTCACACTTATCTTATGTACAAAATTAGGAGAAAAGGAACTTGCAGGTTGGAGAAGAAGCTCCTGTGCAGATTTTGGTTAATGGTTGGACTCTGCAGCCTGTTTCAGAATAGCATAGGAGATACTTAATCAGGTATTGGGTCCTTTGGTTCTGAGTATCAGGCTGACTCCTGTTTGCCACTTCTTCCCTGGCACACTGTTTCCTGGCTCATGAGGGTAGAACAAATCAGAATGTATCTGATTTGGCCAAACAAACTACCCTGCAATAAATTATGACTGATCTAAGAATAAATCTTGAATTTCCTCTCTTCCCTTTTACTCCTTGCTACTCATTTTGCATAGATCATGAGTTGTAGAAATGCTTTTAGAGAGACAATATGAAATAATAATAGTACACACACTCACTCCCAGTTGTAATCTTTATCATTAGTTGTGTGATTTTGTGGAATTCACTACTCTGTGGAGAGTGGTGAAAGTGACTGCAGAGAGGGGCTGTTGGGATAGAGGATGTTTAATACAAAGTACTTTGAAATGTATTTTGGGAACAACAAACAGCTTGCATAGCATTATATTTTATTATATTTTAAGAGTGCAGCTGTTATGAGACCTGAGCTGTTATGAGTAATCTCAGAAAAGTACTCATGTGTTTTGGGACAATTAGAAACACTGAGGTGGAAAGAAAAATTATTATTACTTTCTATCATATGGTCAGGTTCCCTCTAGTTGTGTAGGAGCTAACAAATTTTTCACGTGCTAAACAAACAGCTTGTTGCTTTCATTTGGGAAGTAAGTGTTCTATTGTGTGGTAAACACAGCTTAAAACATCAGAATAATTTAGAAGCTCACACGTCAAAGGAGATTTCTTTGGAAACATACATTGACAAAGGAAATATATACAATATTCAAATAAATTCAGCTTGTGTTGCATTTTTTTTTGTATTGGGAAGAAAAACTGAAAGGATGAGAGGAAAACTATCCAAATACAGGTCTATTTTTCTATGCTTTTCACCCAACTACTCATACAGAGAAGATTTTTTTTTCAGCTGTCATTTAATTGCTGGTCGTATGGTTAATTCTTTTTTTTTTATTGCTTGTGTCTAATAAAAATCCAGATGTAGCTTTTGCTTTGTATTGATGCAGAATAATAAACAATGATATTTAATGGCATTTAACGTTCAGGTGACTATGGCTTGAGTTTGCCTCTTGGAGAAGAATATGAACGCAAAAAGCATAAACTCAAAGAGGAACTTCGACAAGACTACCGGCGATACCTTTCTCAGGTAAAGTGTCTTGTCTGGTTGCTTGACTTTAGTGAGTCTCTTAAAATGATTCTCTCATTTAATTGAATGAAAATTAATATCTGTAGAAAAATTTGTAAGAAGGCATTCGTTATGAGCAATGGCTGATTTTGAAGACTTGAGTGAAAGTGATTTCAAAATGTTTTGTTTATGTATTTTAGGCTTCTACAGATCTCGTTGCCATGTGACTACGCATTATTTAGTACACTTCTTTCTATTTTATTTATTTGTTTTTGCTTCTTCCTTGGCTTTTTTTTTTCCTAAGAATTTAAAAGCTGTTACTTCCTGAAGTATTTATGTATTCCATGGTCTTTAATTGGGGTAAGAAGTACTTAGTGTGACTCCATTTGACAGCTTTTTTCAATTTTAGAAAGGAAAGCCTTTGATGTTCTGCTTAACATGATTTACTAAATGTCACAATAAATCTAAAATTGAAATGATATGTATGAAATGTCATCACCTTGGGAATATTCTGTAGCTGCTCCGCATGAATCAGAAAAAATAAGGAACCATATAATTTCTGTTTTATAAGTAATATTCTGTTTTATAAATATTAAATATTTACCAGTGTCTTTAGTTCTTAAAATTAATTAATGGATTTTCTTTAAGAAGGGAAGTATCTTTTATTAAGTCAAATATTTTTGACTCAAAGACTCCTTTTGAATAGTATCTTTTCCCTGATTTTTAGGGAATTTCACAGGCAAAAAGAAAGGTAGGGTGCCTTTAATATTATTTTCTTTTCTTTAAAATTAGTTGCTTTTTGCTTTGTTTGAAAACTTTCTGCTCTTGGAATTTAAAAAATCATTACGTTTATTTGTGCTTTGTGCATTTATGCATGCTGTGGCGATTAGCTGTGACTAACAGCATTGCTTGCTTTGTGCAAAATGATTACTTACATATATTGTTTTCCATTCGTAAGTTTTTAAAACACTTGTTGATTTCCTTTTCCCTATGCAGTTGCCATTGTTGCTGTCTCATGCTGGCTCTACAATAGTTTTTATTTTAGTAGACATTTGCTTCAAGGATTATCGGTTATGTAGGCAGTAAGAGTTCAGATTATTTTTTCTTGGTATACATCTTTTATAAAGCCAGAATAAAATAGTCACTTCTATAAATATTAAATATATCATTGCAACCAGAATCAGGGTTTTTTCCTTCCCTGTCTCCACTCATCAGTGGTGCTTAGGGAAGCAGTAGAGCCAGTTATTTAGCACCTACTGGCCAGAATGCAAACAAGCGTTGTGACAAAAAAATAACACATCTGGTATAATTTTTACAAGCTTTGTTTAATTAATTTTAATTTTTAAAATGTTTTTATACTTTTGTGTATCTCTAATTTTGAAATTTAATGCTGTCCATCCAAATTGTTCAGATTGAGCAACATCAGTAGAGGACCAGGAGGTAATGTGGTAGAAACACAGTCTGCTGTTTTTTTCTGGGGTTTTGAATAACATGCATATGATACAAATTTTCTATATTAGTATGCACTAGAATTCTTAAATAGCAATAGCAACTGTCTTCTTAACCTCTAACCAAAATCATCCTTGTATAATTTTTGTTTCTTGCTTAATTTAAAACTCCAGATTATTTTCGAAGTTAGACTATCATGTTAAAAATTAATGTTTCATAATTTTCACCTAAGCACCCAAATAATATAATTTTTACATTAACTTCTAGTGTCTTATTCTCAACTGGACTTCAAGGTTTATAAACTCTTTTTGTTTTTATGCTTGGTCTAGTACATGTTAGCTATATTAAGCTGGTAAGGACTGAGGAAGAACTAAGAGAGCAATCTCTAATTTCTTTTTCCCACCTAAAGAAAACTGGTGAAACTTTTAGCAGTTCTCACAGTGATAATTTTTTTTTGGTTAATAACTTGCTTAGTCTTGCTCATGTAGAAAAATGCAGCTTCCATATCAGGTTCTGATTTGGGAAAGGTGTTTATGAGATCAGAGGTAATCTCTAGAGATGTCTTCAAAATGCATGCAAAGAATTACTTAATAATGAAGATTACAATTTATTTACTTTTTCTAGTAGAAATAACTTGGTTTTCCATATAAATCTAGTTGTCTTGGTGCTTGAATATCTTTGCATGATTATTAAATTCCCTAAATCTTTTAATATCTAGTTTGAAATATCATTTATAATGATGTGGGTTTGTACCGGAGCAGGTAGAGCTCTTACTTCTTGACATTCCTCCAACCATGTAGGCCACATTGCAACATAGATAAAGGAAACAGTGTTGGTGAAATACTGCATCTCACCTTTCCCCTCTTCAGCTCCTGACGCACAAATAGATGATCTTTTAATTAATCAGATTTATGAAACATATGATTGACTGGGAATGGCCTGGGTATGCTTATAATGAAGGAGCGAGGTATGACAAATCCTCTAGACCTGGACTCTAAGAACCTGCATCAGCGCTGGTGTTTGGTTTGAAGAGCTGGTGCTTTGACTTGCTGCACAGCCCAGGTCCCAAGCTGTGGCCCAGGGATCTCTGTGGAGCAACAACATACTGGTTTTGATGGGAAGTTTTGCTCTGAAAGTGGCTGATGGTCCATAAGGAATGACAAGATTTGGTGGTGGGTCATTATCCTGGAAAATTTGGGTACTGCTGGTCTGGAAAACACTGTTGAGATAGAGGTGTGCTACTGTTAGCATGAATTCCATCTGTCAAAATAAAAGGTAGACATATGTTTTCTGCTGTTAGAAAAAGCAATTTTTTATCTTGAGTAAGGAAGTGTCTTGGAAGATTCCTTTTATTTTTGTACAGACGGTTATGCTTGTGCTACAGAAGAACTGAGTGGGGTTTCTTTGAGTAAAAATAGGATTTTTTTAATATAGAGACTAACTTACATAATACTGGAAATAGTTTAACATGGGAGAAGTGACAAACACTTTCAAACTCAAGCTTAAAACTTGACAAAGACATTTACTTCCTGCATTCCATGACTTCACTTCATTTATGTGTTTCAAGAACATTTTCAGAATGTGAACGCTGTCTTCAGCCTTTATTTCATCAAATTGCTCAAATTACTTTAGAAAATATAATATCTAACAACTCTTTAATGAGTAAGATTTGGTATTTTAAAATGTATTGAATGTTTTTATATTTTTTGTTTAACGTAGAAAAATTATCTGTCTACTGATGAAGTAGATCCACATACTCAGGGATTATCTCTTCCTATTGATGAGCGAAGATCTGCCAAGGTAAATATATGAAGGAAATTAATTAAATGGAGTATAAATTGAAAATGTACCTGGGTATTGAAACTATTCCAGAAAAAATATTTCCACTTAAACTTTTTTATTTGGTTGGCTTTTTTCTTTTTTTCCTTACACAAGTGGATGTTTTTGGAGGTGGTAGTTAGTAATAATTCTCAGAAAAGTCTGTTCTTTTAATTTTTGAAAAAAAATTTAATCTTAGGTTACCTGTATTCGTAAGTTTTAAATATTTGGTTTTTATTATGTAGATACAATTCTATACCAATACTAGTTTGAGGTTTGCTACCTCTGATCCACACTTTTAGAGCACTTGATCTGTTCAAAACCTCTTGTGGTTGCTCTTGGGTTTTGTTCAGCAATCACTAATGGTCTGATTTCCTGCCCTCACACTGTTTTCCTTATAGTCCCAGTTTCTTTCTTGTGTTTGCTTGTAAATTGATCCATGAGGTTGAATCAGCAGAAACATTGTAATTTATCAACAATTTATTGATATTTTCTTCTGACAAATACTACTGTTGGGTTGTTAAGATTGGTCATAGCACAGCAGAGATTCAAGGCAATAAGGTAACCTGTGTTGCTGGAGGAGGAGCAGACATTTGCAGTCTTGGAGGTTTTATTGGTTTTTGAATTTATTTTAACCTTTGATGTCTTAAAGTTGCACTGTTGGTCAGTGTTTGGGGTTATGCTGTCGCTGCAATCTGGTGCAAGACTTCTGCTGTGGCATGGGTTGGCCTTGCCCTTGTGCTTAAACTTTCTGCCCCTCTGGTGCTCTTGGTTTGGCTGTAGGAGGAGCCAGGTCAGAGCTCAAAGTAAAAATTACTTTTATGAAAAAGCCCTAAACTCCAAGTTATACAAATGTAAAAAGGAGGCAGCAAGAATGAAACACCCAGGAAAGGGGAAAGGACACCTCGGGGGCAGCATGCACGGGTACTGAGTTTATATTAGCTTCAGGTTCTCATGAACTTTGTATTAACCCTTGCAAATATGTGTGCTGAAACAGTGAAAAAGAAAGTACATTTGATTAATTCTGTGGAAATTAAATATGTATTTGTACTGGAAATATGTCTTACCATTGATGGGCTTGTATCATATCATCTCTGTGCAGGTGTGTTAAATCCTTTTTAGCCATCTATTTGCTGCTCTTGCAGAACCTAAAAGCTGCCAGGAGATGTCACACTGTGCCCTGTTAATCAGTTGGCCTCTGGGCAGAATATTGAGAGGTTAATATTTGCATATTGGTTTGCTTTATTAGGTCAAATGTGCAGTCACATAGCATATTGAATTTTATGCTGAGTGTTTTGCCATCTGTTAAAGACTGCAGCTTTCATGGCTGTCTGCATGCTTTATATTGTCGCTGTTAGAAAAACTATAGAAAACTTTTTTTTTTCTTGGAAAAAAACCCCAAGAATTAAACAGTTTTGGAGAAGATTAGTCTAATCTGCAAAACTTCTAGTAACCTGGTATTTATGTGGTGATTGAGATATAGATTATTTTTGTTTGAAATTTGTTCATGAGAAAGTTAATTTATGTGTGATGCTCAGATCTTATAAATATTTCTCTTTATTATTGGAAAATGCTGCAGTGGAAAAGAGCCTCATTAATAATACTGTAGCATAATTCTCTTATTTTTCTTTATATGATAGTTGGAATGAGGTAGTATAAGAGACACCCCATGCTCTAAACAGGGAAATCAAGAAATAATACAAATTAGAATTTGCTTTACATGTAGACTTTTGTATTTCATATTATATTATCAGGCTGTTGAGGTACAATTCGTGTACATTTTTATACCTGAGAAAGTTGATTATAAATGTTATCACGTTGCAAAAGCACTTAGGACAACAAGCACAGATCCTGTTTTTCTTGATTTTCCTTGCATTCTTCACACTTTTGACTTTTTGCATTCTGTTTAACTGCTTGTTTGAATTTGGCAGTTCAAATTGTAATTGATACATCTTGTCTACACTTGTATTTGTTGTCCTGTTTTAATTGTGAGGAGGGCAAGTCACAACTAACCTTAACACAAAGAAAGACATTGTGTGTTTGAAACTCAGCTGTAAATACATTCAATTGGAAATTATAAGGTGATTCCTTATTGTTGGAGTGAGGCTTTGGTAAATTTAGAAATAGGCTTAGCAGGACGAAACCTACCTGGTTTTAAAGATGAACCTTGATTCACAGTAGTGTGTCTGGGAATTAGACTTTGTGCCCAAGAGACTTCTACTTACAGAATTCAGATTAAGAGAAAGTGCTATGCTAAGAGAAAATGAACTAAAACCTCAAAGTAATTAAAGCATTTCTTGTACATCTCAAAGAATGTGAAGGGCGGGGGGGGCAAACACACAGTTTGCATTTATTCATTTGGTACTGCAGTTCTATGAGGTTAAAAGCTACTAAAATACAAAATTATGATGCCCTTTTCAATGCCTATTTTAGGAGAGATTACGACTTGAAAGAAACAAGGAGTACAATCAATATCTCAGGGATAAAGAAGAATGGAATGAAAGGCTAAGGAAATTAGGGAAGAAAAACAGAGAGGTAATACAATTTTATAGTCTTATCATTGACTCAGATGTACAAAGTAAGACAAAATATGCAAATAATGTTGTTCAATTAGGCTGCACTTTTATTAATGCATCTAAGCAAGTCCTGGTTACAACTCACATGGTGCAGTTTCTGGTTCCTGCTTACATCATGTCTGTCTGGTAGAAGGATGCTTTCATTGTTCTGTGTGTCTGAAGCAAATCCCTGGGTTGTTTTTGATGATAAAGTGATATCCAACAAAGCTATCTACTTGAACAAAATACTGAACTCCACGTAGTGTTTTTTAGCTTTTGTTTGTAGATGCTTTTTTCCTCTGTCATGTAGAAAGCCGGGCAAGAGTAGCAGCCATACAGAATATGGAGCTGTACATTTGTGAATAAAAATCAAGAAGTCTTTACTGCTGAAAGTGAGCTAGACATCGTCTAGTCCAGTTCTGAGCTGAGGCCTTTGATTTGTATGGCAGTAAGCAACTAGGAGTGCACACACACACACATGTGCGCACACACACACACACACACACACACACAAACACCTCTGTTGGAAGGGGGAGAAAATCAGAAGAGTAAAAGTGAGAATGAGTGTAGGTTGAGTTAAAGACAGTTTAATAGATAAATTAAAAGCTGCTCACACAAGCAAAGCAAAGCAAACCAAGGAATTCATTCACTTCCCCTGGGCAGTAAGGTGTTCAGCCATCCTCAGGAGAGCTGAGCTCTGTCACATGTAACTGTGACTTGGCAAGACAAATGCCATACTCAGAATGTCCTCCTTCCTTTATGTTGAGCATGACACCCTATGGAGTGGAATATCCCTCTGGTCAGTTGGGATCATCTATCCTGGTTGTGTCCCTTCCCAGCTTCCCATATACCAGCCTCCTTGCAGTGTAAGAAGCAGAAAAGCCTTTGACGCTGTGTTAGTGCTATTCAGTGGGAAGTAAATTATCCCTGTCTTTTCAACACTGTTTTCAGCACAAATCTAAAGCATAGATACATACAAGCTACTATGAAGAAATTCGTCCCAACCAAAACTAATGCAACAGCCAGTGGGATTTATAGGTCTGATTAGCATTGTTGTGATACTCTTTGTTTTAGTGATCTCGAAGCAATATATTGATCTGTAAAATCTTCTTAACTTTAAAATTTTGTCTAGAATAGGTACATTTCCTTTTTAAAATATTTTTGCCTCAGTTTATTGATGGACTGTAATAGTTTGGGACTCTCATCTAGTGAAAGTTTTTAGAAGATGTAGAAGAAAGGTTTAAGAAGTCCTTCCACTTCTTTTTAATGTGAAAATTCTGAAGTGTACAGTAGTGTGTAAGCTAGGTCATTCTATAAAAGACCTTGCATTTGTACCCAAAACAGCTGGAAGTTTATTGTCTTCCTTACAACAGTTGGCAAGTGCAAATTCCCCTGTATTTGTAATTCCTGTCTAGAAGAATGTTTCTTGTCTATCTCTGGAAAGATTGTTTTCTCATGAGAAACATCTTTTCCTTCAAGTACACTTGAGTTTCATATAGTTGACTACTATTTTAATTTTTGAAGGCATCTATAAGGCAGCATTCAGGTTTCATTCAGATGTTGGAATTCAATATTTCATTCTTACTTCCTTCTTCAAGGTTTGAAGTGCTACACAGCAGTGATCCCTAGGAAACATTGGCAAAAGTGTAGCTTATTTTTGTGCAACTGAGTCTAAAAATCTCTAAAATTTTTCTACATGTTTGGGCACTTATGTTTCCTAAGCTGACTTACCTAATGAAATCTATTTAGGGACTCAAGGGTTTTTCCTTTTGCTTTATTTGTTATCCACTTGGACCTTTAAGTTGCATTTTTATTATTCGGGTGTAGAAATGATTTTACTATCAGAAAAGAACAAACAGAAAAAAAAAAGTGGTCAGTATTTGTTTGGGTTATGTCATCTCTGAGGGGTATTTGACTTGAAATGAGAGTCAAATTATATATGTCATGTCCAAAATTTGATCCAACAGTTTAGATAGTCATAGGATAAATCCTGCTCTGAGTAGTTTAGATTAGGTTGGTCAGGCTTTATTTGGTGGAGTTCTGAAAGGATGGAGAATCCACAGTCCTCTGGGCAACCCATTCCACTGCTTTAACTGCTTCATCTGAACTTCTGTCGCTCTGTATCCCATTGGAATTTTCCTTTGCTGCAACTGTGGCTGTTGGTTCTTTGAAAACCATGAATACTGGTATCTCTGTAACCACCTTTTACACAGGGACTGTAATTACTAGTTCCTCCACACCCTCCTGAATCTTTTTCCAGGCTGAATAAACCCAACTCTGTCAGCTTCTCCTTTAATAGCTCAAATACCTCAACCATCTCAGTAGCCACCCTCTGCGCTTTCTCCAGGTCATCAGTATCTGTGGGAAGAGGGGGCAGAGACTGGGCACACTACACCAGAACCTAAATACTAGATAAATACTGAGCAGAGAAGGATCACTTGCCTTGACCTGCACAGATACTGCTGCCCAGGGTGTGGTTGGCAGTCATCACTGCAAGCGTGCTCTGCTGCCTCATGTTCAGTTCCTTGCCCACGACTAACCCAGGCCTTTTCCTGCAGAGCTGCTCTCTAGGTGCTCAGTGCCCAGCCTGTCCTGGTGCATGGCGCTGCTCTGTCTCAGATGCAGAGGTTTGCCTTGGCATTTGTTGATTTTCATGAGCTTTTTGTCAGCATGTTTCTCCAGTTTGTCAAGACCCTTCTGAGTGGCAGCCATATCCTCTAGTGTATTGATCCTTCTTCCCAGTTTGGTGTCATTTACATCCTTAATTTATTTTTCATTAAATATTGTAAAGGAGGATTTACTGTTGTCTTTATTCTATACCGGAAAGATTAGATCAAAGATTAGTACAGGGTTTATGCAAAACCATTGTTTTTGTAAGGACTGTGTATTGAACACAGTCCAGAGTGTCATGGGGTTGTTTTTTATCTGCTTAACTATCCTTTCTCATAATGACATTTCCTGAGGAGCAGAAAGTAGATTAAGAAATGCTCAGGTTAAAAGGCTGTGCATGTAGGTAAGAAGTATTACAGACTTGCCTGAATCTGGATAGAATTAAGATACCTAGTCTCTTGATGAAGTACAGTTTGAAGTGTTTTTTTGGTTCTTTGCACCTCAAAAACTGAAGGTCAGATTGGAGTTTATAAAAGACCTGTCCAGTATTGATAGCCATTCTTCTGAAAGATGTTAGATAAAAGGAAGACTACAGATTTTTTCCCCAAGAAAAATGAATAAGACCCTAGCTTTTAAGCACTTCTTGAAGTATTTCCCTTGCTCATCTCTTGCCTTTCTTATTGTTTTGGTTTTATTTGAAGAAATACAAAACTAAGATTTTATTCAATGTGATTTGTTTATATTCAACTCTCAATATTGTTTCCATTAAACAGAATGAGATGCACAGGAATAAAACACCTATTGCTGTTGCCATGCTCCAGCCAGAATTACATACAGAAGTCCAGCCCTGTAATACAGGTGCAGAACCTCCCAAGAAGGATGCTTTTACTTCCACAGAAGGTTGTGAAGAGCTGCTAAATAAGAGATGGCTGGAGGAAGACAGGTACCACAGGTTAGATGATGAGGTTGAATTGAGAAGTCGGCTATTAAATAAAAGATTTGATGAGGATTTGGATGTTTCCAATCAAAGACATCATGGATTTGCTAGCCAATCTGTAATTCCTACTAGGAAGTATCACAGAATTGATGAAGATGGTGATTTTGGTAGAAGATACTACAGAGTGGACTATGATCCTGAGACAAATGCAGAAATGGACCCTAGATTTAGATCTGAAAGCATCTATGACAGAAAAACTCCCCGGGGTTTTTATGCTGAAAGGTATTCTTAATTCTGTTTTCTCCTTTGTTTCTGTAGTGCTTGCTGATGGCCGTGGTTTACTCTCTTTAAATATTAGGGAAGATTCCCATGTGAGAGCAGGATTGTTGAACTTTTGTACTTACAAAAAGGACCTTAGCAATAACCTTTTGAAAAAGTGTTGAAGAATTGGATCAGTCCCCAAGACTATACATACATTAAGAGGCATTTTATATTTCACAACAAACAAAGGATACTACAGAAATTACCCCAGAAGCAGCAGTCCACAATTCATTTTTATGAAGAGTGGTTTGCCAGAAAACGTATTTGAGATCAAACGCTTGCACTAAGAACCCAATGCTACCTCTGTTTCCTTAGTCTGCAATAGTTACAGCAAATCAGTGTTCAGTTCAGATTCCAAAACTGGTTTGAGCTTCAATTTTTGGTACATGTGGCTATACGTATAAAATAAATGTAAAAGTCTGCTTTTTAAAAATACTCTTTTTTAATCCATGCCTTGCTAAATTACATGGTTTAAACATCTGTGTAGTTGAACCAAATCCTGATGGTTTTAATAGGTGCTAATCTCTGTAAGAACTACACAGTTTGAAAAAGCATTTACAAAAGCCTAAACCAAACAAAAGAGGGTGTCTTATATAAATCATTCAGGGAGAAAACTGATACTATGTACTGTTCGGTATTAAATAGTCTTTGCTGTGTTAACTGATACATCAGTTGGGTTACTTTGACATAAATTGTTAATCTTTCTCTTCTAGCTTACTCATTCAAAAGAAAAAAAAAAAAGTATAGCCTTCCTAGTCATCCAGGGTTTGACGTTCTGGCCACCTTTAGGTATTCCATTGCAAGAACTGGTTGCTTTCAAAACTAGATGGCTTGTGGTGTGAAACAGCACCAATCTTGAAATTTGTTTATACAGCTAAACAAAGCAGTAAATTTATTTTCAGCAGTAAATAAATTTTCAAATGACATTTTAAAAGTGTTATTTTGTTCCCTTTCCAGGTCTTGGGAACATGAATGTTGTAGTTATTTGTGTTTGTGTTAAGCCTGTTGCCAGAATTATTTTCCTGCGATTGCTTCAGTGAAGGAACAACCAGTGTTATGCCTTTGCAAGGCAAAATAAACACTTTCTTTTTTTAGAATTAACACTTCTAGGAAAACAAAGGCAAATTGTACCACTCTCAACAGTGTTGAATATTGCTATTATGTTTTGTTGTTACTTGCTGGTGGATGGGTTAAATGATCTTTTGAGTCATTGTTTACAGGGATAATTTTCTGGATAGTATGCAAATTAATAACTGGGGGGAGGGGAAATGCTCTTCTACTAGAAAAGCGTTTTCTGAATTCAATAAACTCCTACTTCTTTTCCAGTTTCAAATGCCAAGACAGTTTGAATAATTTTTCTCCAAGAATAGTTCTTGATATTCTTTCTCAGCCTTTAAAAAAAGTAATCGTAAAGGAAGTAAGTCTGTGGAAAAAATGAAATGTCTGGAAGTAGTTGGGAGAGGCAGATTCTAATAAATGTGTAATTACTAAGTTTCAGACTGTGTGTTCTGGTGTGCTTGTAAAAAGCATGTATTTATTCATTCAATGTTTCTGAAAAAGGCTAGCAAATGGAAACAGTGGTTACATAGACAAGAAGAACAAGATTGCCTGTTTTCTGCTGAGATTCAGAGAAGAGACTGCAAAATTCAAAATTTGTTCCATTCTGTAGTGTATTACTGGTAAAAATGAGCAAATGAGGTTTTAGGATAGAGTGGACTTGTCCTATAGCTTTTCAGAAAGAAAGATAATTAGAAGCTTAACTTGGTGTCTAACAAAGACAATCAAAATATTTTTGAAACTAACAGCAGTATTTAATACCATGTTAGTTAATACTCACAAAGATGATGTCCTCTTTTTATTAGGCAGCTGTTTGCCACTGTCTAATGCAGTTGGACACAGAGTCTATTATTTAAATAAAAGTAACCATTTGATAATGTTTTAGGGTTTAATTTGTTTCATAAAGAATTTATACAGAACTATATAAATAAAATATTAGCAAGTATGGTGTTTGAACTAACAGTAGACATCATGTTGGATATTAGTAAACTAGTTTTTAGTTATTCCAGAAATCTTGGATGGTGCTTATAAATACCAGTGACTGATATATCACCAGGCAGTCCATGAGTTATTTGGAGAGACCTCTGAAACTGCTTTATCTCAAATTTTCTTTTAAAAGAAAGAGTAGAGAGTCTTTCTTTTAATAGAGAAGAGAGTCTTATCTTTGCTGTTGGCAGACTTGGTGCATCTTCTTAAAAGAAGCTGCTGGACCATTGCCTGAATTTCCTGAACAAGATTATTTGGGGTTTTTTGTGTCTATTTTCTACTAATTAATTATAATTGAAAATTAATTTTCAGTATTTCTTTATTAAATGTGTTTTTTAATCTAGTACTTTCTTCTCCTTTGAAAGGAGCTCCACTTAACCTCCTATGAAGTAAATTCAGTCTCTTCAAGGAGGAACTTCTTTCTCGGTGACAGCTCTGCTTCTGAGTTAGAGTTAGATGAGTAGAGTTAGCAATTTTTTTCTACATTTCAGGCTAAGTCAACTTTTCCCAAACACACTTATGGATACTAAATTCAAAAGGAGGCATATTTTTATTTGCTCTACTGAATTTCTTAGGTTTTTATATCAGGTTTATTAGTTTGGAGAGGCAGATGTTCATAACAGGACTTTTCAGAAGGGTTTTTGTTTTGATGGAGGCACAAGGTCTGTGGCATATTTCAACAAACAGAAATAGTGACTGGGAAGTGAGAAGAATTGCAAAATGTTTTAGTTCTTAGGAGTGGAATGCTTTAGTCCATCCCCAGCTGTCAGGTCTGTCCTGTAAACAGGAGGCAGCAGCTTCTTGATTGAATTGGCCAACACGTCTGGGCCTGCCCTGCTAAGCTGGCTACGTTTTACAAAAAAAAGGTTGCCTCTTAAATTCCAAGGTTTGTTTTTTTGCTTCCTTCCTACATCCTTCCATTATACTTGAGACTTGGCTTTCTATTTCCTGGCTGTGTTTCAGTCTTATGTGACCAGCCTTGTAAGGAGTAGATTGATTATTGTCATAAACATGAACTTGATTGTGAAACATCATTTTATGCCAAGAGAGTAAATGTTCTTTCATGTTGTTCTGGTGTTGTTAAGATGCCACATCAATGTTTAATAATCTGCTTGCATCCTTTTGCCTTTGATTATTGGCTTCTGTTTAAATTAGAGATTGACAGACCTGTGGGTCTTTTTATGTAAAAGAATGAGGTTTTTCCCATGCTTACCTAGGTGGTTTCTTTTTTTTTTTTTTTGTGTGTGGTTTTTTTTTGTTGTTGTTGTTGTTTTGGTGGTTTTTTGCATTTTTTTGCTTGGTTTTTTTTTGGGTTTTTTTTGTTTGTTTGTTTTTTGATTGTTTGGTGGGTGTTTTTTGGGGTTTTTTTTTTGTTTTGTTTTTTTATTTTGTGTGTGTGTAATAGGAAGTCCATGGCTCTGTCCAGCTCTGGAAAAAGTATAACTTTGATAGCCTTTGTTGAGTACTTTGTTTTTCATTGAGTACCTATTTTTGCCCTATTTTGTCATGATAACTTGAAGTCCTCGTTACAGAGATGTTATTTTGCAAGTCAAGAAAAGTTTATAAATTCTCCTATCCCAGATCTTTTCAGGAAAAGCTCTCTTGTGTTTATACAATGTTTGGCATCTCTGAGCTTACTTGAAGTTTCAATCATATGATTTCACTTCTTATGTAGATGACTCAGATTTTAGCTCCTGAATTTTTGGATTCACGGTGTTGCCAGTCTTTTACCCTGAACAAAAGTCATCTCACCCTTTAAAAGTCTGTCAGGTGTGTAGTGAAGTGTAGATTGTCATGGAAGAAGCTTTTCATATCTGAATTGGCTGTTTCACCAGACTTGCCCAATAGCTGTGTGCCAAAACCTGTTGAAGACTTTGCTGACTCCTGGGGATTAAGAGCAGCAAGATCTGTTTCAGTTAATGTGGTGTGAGTGTCAAAAGCCCTTTAGCTCTCAAAACTCTTAACCAGGCTCATTAGATAAGGGCTGCAGGAAAGTAGACTCGGGAATTCACATTCCAGACAGAGAGCTGCCCTGACAGTGCTCGCAAAGTGAATTATTTCTAGAATATTTTGTGATATTTTCAGGACTGGTTCTGCTGTCCAGTGTGCATTCAGGCAGCAAATGCATTTGCACAAAACTGCTGAATCTTCCATTTCAGATTGGCTGTTTCTAGGCAAGCATAGCTGAGTATTTTCTATTTCTTTAAGGCCCTATCTGAATGGAATGGTAAGAGATGTACCTGCAGATTATGAAGATGAATTAAAGGAGAGAGCACGTGTGCGGCCGTTCTCAAGAACTGGAGATTCTAGGTGTGGTATATCATGTACTTTTCTGATAATTGCACTACAAAATCATGGGGAGACTAAATAGTGACTTTGAATTGCAAAACATTGTCTAAAATGCCTGTTAGTTTTTCCTGCAGCTAGAATATGGTATAAGACATGTTTCCTCTGAAAATGGCCATTGAAGCTTGCATGCCAGTTTTCTTTTTGAGTTAATAGAGCACCTATTCTCCAACTGATGACTTTTATTGAGTCAAATACTGTGGAATCCTGTTTTCATAGTAGTTTTAAAATGCATTTTCTTCCTCTTGTCTTGTTTTTGCACATCCTGAAATGATCTAAGTGGGTGAGGCAGAAGTAGAGCACTTGTAAAGTCCTTACATAAACTCTTGACTGGCACCATTCAGTCTGTCAGCATGGGTGAAGTGCTCAACTGAGTCAGTTTTTCTGATGGCTTCAGAAACCACAGGCAAATGGGAATTGTGAGACATGCCTTTTTGCCAATTGTAGAAAACTGTTTGCCACAACTGTGTCACATAGTGATACAAACTATAGTGTGTCACATAGTGATGTCATGGTTCCCACAGACTGTGTAGGAAATTGTTGAGTTTGATCACTCCATTTTGTTTTTTGTCGTTGCCAGAAATCAGATACAGATTAGTTCTTCAGCTAGTGAACAGGCCAAGTCTGCAGGCGAAAGGCGATATGCAACAGGCCTTGTTCTCGGTATGTATAAAAACCCCACTAATAACACCGAGTTAGATTTTCTTTGCATATGTTATTTCTCCATGTGAATAGTTAAAAACTAGAAAAAAGAGCATTTGTTTTTCCTAGTTGTCTCCAAGACCGGTAAATAAGTGTTATATTTACATAGAGAAACTAAAGCAAAACGTATTCCTTTTCCCCCTTAATTTAACTTATTCATTTTTGACTTATTAATTTTGAAGCACCCAAGTTTCTTCTTAGATTTCATTAACATTTTAAGGCCCAGATAAGTGAATAAATTATTTTTACAAAATGAAGTATAGGAGAAATCTTAACTTCTGTATTGTTAAAGACACAGCTTTACAGTGAATTTTAATTGCAGAAATATGAAAAATACTGTTATCTGTTATCTCTCCTGTAGCCAGAAAATTTAGCAGGAAACACTAGTATTGATTGTAATAGAGAGAAATACTGGTGAAGACCTAGCATTCTTAGCTGAATTCAGGAAACTATAAGGCAAGAATAAAAGAACTCTAGTAGTTCTTTGGATGGGAGCTTTTGAAGGCAGGCTAGCTTTGAATAATGCAAAATAGATTAACAGTTGTCAGAATAATTTCCGTTAATTTTTTCATTTGAATTTACCTGATCTTCAAAGTTTTGTGTAGCAGGTCAGTTTTTTGGAACTGTTTAAAAGGCAGCATTAAACCAGTGGTGTCATAGGGATCACTCTCTGATCTGCCCAGTCATCTCATTTGAAGTAACTTGAGGACACAGAGGTGTGAAATTGTACTCCTAGGAGTCCTGGTTAGAAGAGTATTGTAAACTATGTTGTGTAAAGATTAAGTAAATTAAAACTGGAATTTTTTGAAAATGGGAAGTGATTTCAGACTCCCCCAAACTCACAAACCGTGAGGTTATCTTGCACATTCTGGCCACTTTGTAGTCTCAACACAACAGGGACTACAAATCACAAATTTGATTTTTAAATTTAAGAAAGTCAGTCATGCATCAGGTTTTGTTGCTGTTGGTTATTTGGCTTGTTTTAGTTTCTTTCCAGCTTGCTTCTCTTTATTATTCAGGCCTACTTCATCAGAAGTCCAGCCAGGTTGTGTACAGAGTATGTTAAGAGTCTTTGTGCCTGATAGTCTTACAATGCAGAAGGGGCTGCTGATGTTTTCTGGGGTTTGTTTTTAAAATAATAGAAGACCTCTGCGCTTATTGTGGAGGAACCACCACAAACTAAAAGTTTTTTGTGTTCCTTAAAATCTACGTGAGCTGTTATCACTATTTCCTTTTACTTACATACGTCTGTTGGTACTTTGCTAATTCTTAGTAGTCACAGGAACCATCCTAAAAGTGGAGCAATTTACTTTCCTCCCCATGGGTTTGACTCCCTTCAGTTTTAATGTTCAGTTTTATGCAGAGCAGTGCCTCATAATTTTGGAGTACTATAGTGTATCTTCCTTAGGTGAACATTAGATAAAAAAAAATTAAGTTACTTTTTTTAGTTGCTGTTGTACCGAATAGCTTTGAAATTGATAGCTTCCTGACTATACCAAACCAGGAAAATAATAGTGAAAATAATAATGAAAATTTTAGTAGTTTCCGTCATTATACTCCAAACAAATTGTCTATTAAAACTAGATATCTTTTTTTTTTTTTTTTTGGTCAGTAGAGATACAGTGTTTGTACAGTCTGCTGTGTTCCAGTTTCTAAATTGACTGAAATGCAATGTTTTTGTCCAGTACCTTTTGTGTACTTTGTGGAACATTTACACAAATGTGTGGTCATTTCCATTAGGTGGTCAGGACCGAGAACTGCTTCAAAGGAGAAAGGAGAAATACAGACGGGAACTAATGGAACAGATGGCTGAGCAACAGCGGAATAAGAGACGGTAATGGCAAGTTACTATCTTTTTAAAAGATAATGGCTGAAATTTAAAGGCATTCCATTAATTCAGTGTGGTAAGAAGCAATTCATAACTAAGGGATTCCAGGCAGCTGAGTAATATTGCATTTAATTAAACTCGTTGTCATGAGAGCTTTAGTTTTTAATGAACATATTCACAGGCTTTCAGCAGAATGAAGAAAACCCAGATACTTCTTCATTTTTACAACTGATTTTTTAGTTTCTTAAGGGTAAAGAAGCTTTAACTAAAGTTATCTTTTTTGCTGGTACAGGATTTCCTATGTAGTTGGCAAAGTTGAAAATTATTTTGTTTTTGCCCTCCAATTTTGGAAAGTAACCTTTCATTTTTAAAGCATTTGATCATCTAGCTTCTGCAGAATAATAAAATATTAATTCTTCTTTACCTATTAGTCACTATATACTGAATTGTAGTCTGGATACATAAAAACAAACAGCAATATTAGAGAAGGGATAAGGAATTAAAAATTGGTTACTATTGACAGCTTCATTGTGACAAAAATTGTACATGTAGAACAAGCCTGAGCCCAGAAATTTCAAAACAGTATTTATTGCTGCACTCTTAAATCATTGATTTGAATGTGTTTAATATTCACTTCTTGAATGTGAATAAAGAGAAATTTTTTCAGAATGTCCTGAAAAACTGTAGTAAAAAAGAATTGTGGCGAATTCTCCTTTTATGGTAGTTGGATTTTTACTAGGTGAAATGGGTGATAGCCAGATACTTCTTGGGAGTTCTCTGTATTTACAAATATTATATAATTTCCTTCCCTGATTGCAGAAGAATTCAAGTGGAATCATTGTCTTCTGTTTTCCTGTATTTTTAGAGTTCTTTTAACTACAGAGTTTTGAATTTGTGCTTTGAAAGAATTAATATGGTAGTTATTGCTTTCTGATTTGATTCTTTTTCTAACAAAAACAAAACAGTGAGAAGGAACTTGATCTCTCAGTTGCTGCCTCTGGAGCTCAAGACCCAGAAAAGCAGGTAAGAAATTTAGATTTTCTTTAATCTATATAGCCTATTCTTTTTTCTCTCACATGCATACTGTGGTTGCTTACTCACAAAACTCTGCGGAGTTTCTATAAAATGATAAAAGTTGGGCTATTTAATAGGGCATCAGTGTACCACAAAATTGAAGCCCAGGGTGATGAGGCTGTGTCATGGTTTAACCCCAGCCAGCAGCCAAGCCTCACAAGCAGCTGCTTGCTCACTTCCCCACCAGTGGGATCAGGGAAAGAAAGAATAGGAAGGGTAACAGCTGGAAAACTCAAGGATTGAGATGAAGACAGTTTAACAGGGAAAGCAAAAGCTGCACACACCAGCAAAACTAAACAAAGAATTAATTCTGAGCTACCCATGGACAGGCAGGTGTTCAGCCATCACATGGAAAGACAAACCATCCCTCCAAACATCCTTCCCTTCCTCCTTCTTCCCCTGACTTTTTGTACTGAGTATGATGTCCTATGGTCTGGAATATCCCTTTAGTCAGTTGGGGTTGCCTGTCCCAGCTGTGTCTCCTCCCAGCCTCCCAGCCACACCCAGGCTCCTCAGCAGTGTGGCAGCAGAAAAAGCAGAAAAGGCCTTGGCTCTGTGGAAGCGCTGCTCAGCAATGAAAGGAACCACCTCAATATTATCAACCCTGTGTTCAGCACAAATACAAAACACAGCCCCACATCCCGTCCCCTTCACTGTGGAGAAAATTAACTCTTCTCCAGTCAAAAGCAGCACAGGCTGTCAGTCATTAAACTTTCAGCATCAGAGGAAAATATGTTCATGGAAATTATTGAGCATTTTCTTTTGCTGTGTCCAAATAGAAATTTGTACCAACAGTGGGTATCATGGACTAAATTACTTAGTGTCCAGTGGTAGCCTCTTAAATGCACACAGTAGTGACCTTTCTTTAGGAGTGCAAAGTATGCTGCAGAAAGCTTTCTCTCCATTAAAAAAGAGGTTGTTTTGCAGATGAATGGATCTCATTCCAACAGTTTTTAATTTAAAATTTGTAATTTTTTTAAAGTGATTCAATATAGTGTTTAGGATTACAAGCATTTTTACAGGATTTTGTAAAAAACAAGTTGTTTGGTATTGTGTTGTTTGTAAGACTTAATGCAGAGTTACTACTGTCTCCACTTCCTTAGTAAGGTGATGATTACATGAAGAATTTTGATTAGCATGCATCCAGGAGTAGGTTGTCAGCACTAGTAACATTATTAGGAAACTGATAGTCTTGCAGAGACTGACAGAACTTGTGTGATTTGCATGTACTTGCTATGTGCCCAAAGCCATTGCAGGTTGGGTATGGTGGAGATGTGCTGTTTAGCATGTAGGGTGGTAACTTTCAAGCAAGAATACTGGTTATTAAGTTAACTGGTTGCTGGTTTAAATTATCACCAGTGCTCTTTTTGAGGAATGCTTTGACACAGATTGAAACTTGTGCCGTTTTTGGAGGGTTCAGTAGAGGGGAAAGAAGGTTCTTTTTGCTAGAAAATGAAGGTGGATGAATAGCTAGCTGTAAGATGCTATTAGTCAGACCTTGTGGGTCCCTTCCAACTCTGGACATTCTGTGAAACAAGTTCTTTCTCTCTGTTAAACTTGGGAGACGGGAGATTGAAAATGCACACAGACAAGCAATGAAGCTGAATCAAAATTCTTACTCCTAAGTGGGGAGGAAAAACACCTGTCTGGTTGCATGTTCCTGCCTTCACTGCATAAAGTATCTGTCATGCTTGTTTGGTCCCCATTTCAAACTCATTCAGCTCGGTTATCTGGCAAAAATCTGAATCTTTTTTACTGTTTTAGTTGGTATAGAGGGGTCAGCTGGCTGATCAGGGATTCACACGGTGAAAGGGAGAGGAATAGAGGGTACAGCTGAGAGGCGGGCAGGGGAGGAGGCAGCGCTGAGCAGAGGATGCTGGCTCTTCTGGCTCAGCAGGCTGCAAGGTCAGTGTAAACAGTTCTGTGTAATCAAAGCGGACTATGCAGAAGCATGCTGTGCTGCAGTACTCAATATACCATACACATCTCTGTCAGAGTCTGCAAAGTGCCTGTTGTAGGAACAAAATTCTATCTAGAGCAAGTACATGGCATGCATAGTGTTTTAAAAGCACTAATTTAGCTGAAAGCCTTCAATTAAGTTGAATTGCTACATTCATTAGGCATCAGTCACTGTTAGCTTTAAATTGCCTCTCAGGGAGAGATTCTAATTAGGTGCATTTCTTGATTAATTACAGGTTGGTTAAATAGCAATGCCTGATTAAGAATCTATAAATGTAGACTGTTATATATGCTGCTTTTTTAAAGTGAAACAATACCCAGGATGAACTGAGTACTGAAGTCACATCTGAAATCAGTGGTAGAGCTGAAATCTGGGGCACTTTGGGAATGCTTTAATATTAAAGTTGTTAGTGTAAAAGGCTGCTTTAAATGTTCTGCAGCTCAAGACATTGGATTTGAAAAGACAAAAAGTCTGTAGACTGCTTTGTAAAATTCAATTGCTTTAGCTAGTATCCGTTATCCAGCTCTGTGTTCACATCTAGAAATTTGAAGTTAAATGCTATAAGCAAATATTAATGTCTAGTAAATTTTGAGAATTTTTATCTAAAACGCTGTAGTCCTTGATTGGTGAGTACTAACTGCCTTGTATACACTGTCTTGCAGCTAAATGATGAGGAGGTAAAGATTTAATATTTTGTTGAAATATTTCCATATTGTAGGGCATATAGATATTTAATATGTAGCTGGTTTCGGGTATTACTTTCTCCAAATGCATGTTACTAGTTGAAGAACTTAAATATTAGGACCAATAAATTCAGAAGAAAATCTCTTTTACTTATACAGTGTATTATTTTTTTTCCATTCTTCTATTATATTGCCTTATTTAAACAAACATTAGAGTAGTTATGCAGAGCAGTTGCTGTAAGGGCTTTCTGGGTGTTATAGGTAGTTCTGAAACTGACTTGCATGCCTTCACCTTATTTGCATGCTGCTTTTGACTTTCTTCTGAGGCTGACAGTTATCAATAAACATTTGCTACTTCTGTTTTAAAAAGTACTCCCCCCAAAAACTCATAATTTTTGTGGTTGAAAAAATTAATACGATCAAAGGAATTTAAAAAATAAAATAATGGTATTGCAAGGAAATGTTTATTGGAAGAAGTCTCAGTGTGTATTAGATTTTAGTTTTTACTGATTACAAGCTATTTCAGTCTTGGGGTGGAGGGGAGGGATTTCAGAAACTTTTCTATGCATAATATGAGAATACTTCTCTGTGGAAAATTGGCAGCTGTAGATAAACTGTTCTACAGACACCTCTGGAAATGTTCTTTTTTCTGGACATTAACTAGATTTTTATACTTTCTGAAACCAATGATAAGGTTGCTTTTTGTAAATCTCTGATAAACTTCCTGGATTTCCTTGTAATACTGGATTCCCAGTAGATCATTGAGAGAAAAAAAGGCAGTTACTAGAAATTTGAACATTTGAAATTTGAAAGTTGGGATCCAGTGAAGTTTTTAACCCAACATAAATGGACGTTCAGATATTTCCTAGTAATAATGTAACTGTTTTGTTTGGGTTTTTTTTTTCCTTTCTCTTTTTCTTACTTCTTTTTTTTTTTTTTCTTTTCCTTCAGCCAAACAGATTAAAGCAGTTTGGCTTCACAGCAAGAGCTTTTGAAGAGAAGGTACCTCCTGAAAGGCCCAGGGTGGCTTTCCAAACTCCAATGCCAGCCCGTTCAGCCTCTCCAGTGAATGAAGACTCTCAGAGTGATAAAGATTTTCAGAGGAGTCTAGTCAGCAGTCTTGGGGAAATGGTAGCTCCCAGGTGCTTCACCATCATGTTCATTTTACATGTTAAATAGGATTGTTGTTTAGCATGTTATTTTTGCTGAGGCAGAGTTCAGTAGTACTGTTGATCCTTCTCCAAGGAACTGATGAAGGTAGAAATAATATTTTGACAATTAACAGAAAACTGACTACCTTGCACTGGAATAAACTTACAATGTCAGCTTCCTCATAGTTTATTGGAAAGCAGCCATGGAGGCTGGATTATTTCTGAAGGAAGCAGTCTCATAGTGGATATTTGTGTAGGATAAGGGTTGAGCTGTAGAAATTATGTCCATGTCTGTAATATTGAATCATATTGTGAGAATGCTTGGGCCCAGCCCCTGCAGAGCCCATGTTTTCAGAAGGCTGGTATGGCACCAGTTTGGCTCCTGTTAATTAAGCAGTCTCCCAGGGCTGAGCTCAGAAATGCACTGTAGGCAAGGACAGCTTCCACTAGGTGCTGTGATTGTGACTAAACTGTTCAGGGAGAGAAGGAGCTTCAGGCATGTGGCTGAAGCTGTGCTGTGCTATTCACCCTTTGACCAGATCATGCCTTGTTTTCTTTACTGATGTAGACAGGAAGTACCATTAACTGAGCCACTTAAAGGAGGCATTCTTGTTTTGTGTTCTTTAGATCTCTGGAATAGTCTGGATTCATGTACTGCTCCCTCAGGGAAGGTTAATTCCCTGCTGAGACTTATTGCATCTTGTTCCTGCATGCCACTAATGAGAGGTCTTGCTGAACTAAATCTAGAATTTTCCATAATGAATTCTCTTTCTGTCCCTGCCCCTTCTGCATTCTCTTTCCTTCCCTCTCCTTCTCTCCCCCCCCGCCTTCTTCTGAGGATATCTTTTCAGTTGTACAACAAACCAAGGAATTGTGTCCCTTTTTTCTTTAAGGCTTGCACCGTTGCCACCGCCTCCACCACCAGTTTTGACAGACAACTATAAAACACCTTATGATGATGCTTATTACTTTTATGGAGCTAGGAATCCTTTGGATCCTGCTCTTGCATACTGTAAGTTGATGATTTTAGGTGGCTTGGTTGTTAGAGTGATTCATAGGACTGTTTTTAATCTAGTTAAATGATGAACAATGTAGAACTTGTAACAGCAAATTAAACCCATTTTTAAGATGTGTATTGAATGAAAAGGGCCTTTTATTTAAATACTGTTTTTGAATGAAGTAATTTTCTCCAGCAACACAAAGGGCTGTGGCTTCCTGAAATCTTGTTCATCACTTGAACAAGCTCTAGTCTCAGATTTGTTGCGGTTACTCCTCCCAGATAATTTTCTTTATAATATTTATAATTAAAACATTATTTACTAAAATTGCTTAAATAATAACTAATTACATGTGTCGGTGTTGTTGCAATTTCAGATATAATTATCAATATTTTAAAGATATTTATTAATACATTAAATATATTAAAATAACAAATGAAATGGTCTACTTTTATAATTTAATAACTCCTTTTTTGTCTGTCCTTTGCTTCATGTAGATTTCATGATTGAAACTATTGTGATTTGTGTAGGAAGAGACTGGATTATGTGGTGTTCGTTTTTCTCTTTTTTCTTTTTTTTCTTTTTTAGAGAAAAAAAATCAGAAATACTTAAAAATTTTTTGTGCTATCTTCATAGAAAAGGTAAAATAAAGGAGAAAAAAAACTTAGAAAAATAGCTCTTTTATTAGTTGATTTGAATGACATTTGGAAAGAATGAGGATGTATCACCATTAAGCAACTAATTTAATTTTGTTATTTGATGTAGAATATGTTAATGAGGTAATTTGTAAAATCTAAAGGGATTTATTTGAGTTTAAGAAATAGATTTGTACCTTGGCATTGTATTTCTTGCTTTGGAGGGCATTAAGGATTAGCTGAGTTTGTTAGAGAAGCTGAGAGTTCTGTTTGTTCTATACTCACAGAGTTTGAGTGGTGAACTCTGTTCTTTTAGATAATGACAAATACTTATATCTGAGCATTCAAAATTTAAAATATGGTTTGTTTTGTTTTTTTACTGTGCAGATGGTACAGGTATGATGGGAATGCAACCCACACCTGGTCTGGATCCTCCTTTAGGCCAAGCTCCAGTAGAGCAGCCCTTGTAAGTATTTTCTGCATTCATATTCTTTGTGTGTATTTTTCTTTTTGTGTTGGTAATATTTTGCTGAGAACAGATACGCCTTTGAAATAAAATGGGTTAAAGACAACTCTTCAAACTTCTAGTTGAGAATTCCTATCTAGACAATAAAAGAATAATTCAGTGAACTGCTATTTTCATATGGATTTAAGAAAATGTTTGGGATTATAAACTGCCAGGCTATGGGAAACAACAGCTCTTCAATACTTCAGGAAGGGATTATTTTTTAAAAATTTTTTACCCCACTCTGGACCCTGTGATGTTTTGCTTTTATATGTGTGATTTTTCAATTTAGAAGTAACATTGGACAGAGGAATACAGGAGACAGACAAAGAAGCATAGGAGTGTATTCTGAAGAAAAAACAAAGCCTTCCAAAGAGGCAACATTGTCTTATCAACAAGAATTACAACAGCAGGTACTGAGTGATAAAGCTTCTAACTCTTCATTCTTTTATTTTTTGACATATAATGGTTGTAACTATAGTACTCTTTCAGACAATTTTATGTAGCTTACAAAGAAAAAGATTTTTAACTTCCTTCCTTTTATTACTTCCTTCTTCTTACTCTGCTTTAGCTCATTTTAGCTCTTCAGGTGGACAGTAAGCTCTTCAAATTTTTTTTGTCAGAGGCAGAGAGAATGTTAAAATGTTACAGCAAACAGATTAGTTCCAGGCATGTATCTTTATATAATTATTTTCATAAACATAAGAACCTACATCTTAAAAGGAATGGCTCTGATATTCCATTATTGCTCTAATTATTAGGAACAGTCTAATTTCTGTAATTTCTTCATGATCATTTGGACACTAATTCAATTGTTTGCCTCGTTTGTTTCCAGTGTGTTTGTAGGTGGTGTCTCATTTCTTTTTAGCTTCTCTTTTGATAGACTAGACAATTTTTTTTGTTTCTCCTGTTCCAGTACACACCTTAGTCCTGTACTCTAGTGGCCTGTTGCTGCTGTACCTTGTGGGATTTTATAGTTATAGAATGTATTTGACCATGATGAAACATGTTACTTTTGCAGAAATTTCCCTGGTTCAGGGACACTTAACGTTTTCCTATTTTTTATGTATTTCCTTGGTAGAGGTAAATAATGTCTATAAAAATACTGTAGTTCTAATTTTGTTTGTGCATAACGGATAAAGGAAAGGTTGCCAACCAAGGTCAAATGAAGAATATAATAACCCTTTAGGAATATTGTCAGGTACTGTACATGTGCTTCTCTGAAGGCATTTTCTCACTATAGTCTAAAGTATTACCTTGCTATATGAGAGACTGCACAATATGTCATAAAAGTCTAATGGACATGGCATGATACAATCTTTCATAGTTGTTATGGTTGAAAGCAATCAGGATATTCTTCTTTTTGCTATAGATAAACCTGACTGATGATTTTTGTAAACAGTTGAAGGGCTAGATGGATCTTTGTTTACTCATTATATCTCTTATGGAATTGTGATTACTTGATGAGGGGATATTAAAGAATCATAGAGTGGCCTAGGTTGGAAGGGAGCTTAAAAATCACCTAGTTCCAACCCCACTGCCGTGGACACCTTCCACTAGATCATGCTGTGTGACACCCCATCCAACCTGACCTTGAACGCTTCCAGAGATGGAGCATCCACAGCTTCTCTGGGCAACCTGTTCCAATGCCTCCCCACCCTTACAGTGTTTTATCTAATTATATTTATCTAATGAAATGTTTTTCTAATGCACACGAGAAATAAACTTAAGAAAAATACATTAATATATTTCAGATACATAATTTCAAATACGTAAATAGTTAATGTTTTAAAAGCTTTGAGTAAAAGATGGACTTTTTAACAGGTGTTCTCTTTATAAATGGTATAAATTATGAGACTTAATTACATGAATGATTTTGAAGAAAAAGAAGAACAAAGCATATGAACATTCCTGTGTTACGTCCATAGATCATAGTGAATTACCACTGAAAACTATTTCATGAATTATTATAGAGTTGTGTAACATTCTGTTAAGGCATTTATTGTTAGGAGTCATCTCCAGTCTAAGTTTTGGTTAAACAAAACATACCAGATTGAGAGAAGCAAATGCAGTAATATTGTAGAATTCTGCCTTTTTAATTTTCGGCCAGTATAAACATCTGTATCAAAGATCCAAAGATATGGAACTTTTGATCTAGTGCAAATGTCACATGTGGACATTTCTGGAACTTGGAAGTTTTATGATGTGTAGGATGTTTCTCTGATTATGCACAACTGGACAAGCGCGTTTTGACAACAGAACGCAATGCACTGTCTGCAGTGTAGGCAGGGAACTGTTTGGATTTCCTTGCTCTAGATGAGGGAAATAGATAACGAGAGCATTCCGTTCACTCTATTAACTTTTTATTCAACTTCTACTTAATGTGATGTTATTGTGGAACTAACTTTGGTTGGATTGTTTTTAGATTAGAGAGAGAGAAGAGCGACGCAGACAAGAGCGAGAGGAGAAGGAGAAGTTAGAAGCAGAAATGAAGAATTATAATCCCTGGGGAAGAGGTGGTGGTGGTGCTCCTCTCAAAGATGCAGAAGGAAATCTAATAAGTATGTTTGTGAAAATTATGGGTTGTCTTTTCAAGACTGATGTTTTCTTGCTCTCGTAAGGGCTCTATTCAGTCATAATATTCCTTGTTTTGTAACACTGGTAGCCCTTGACAAATAAGACTTGTTTCAAGGAGATGCACTCCAGGAATAATTGAGTTATTATTTTGATTTCTGTAGAATCATTCAAAGAGTGCAATCTAGACAAAATGGGAAACACAGGATGTGTCAACTATAAGTGAAGACACAATGCAATTGTAAAGGGAGAAGGAGGAAAATAAGCTGTCAGAATCATCTGCAATACAAATATGCTAAAGTCTGTTGTGAAGATTTTTATTGAAGCATGTCCTAGGAACAGATTTTTAGTTTGTTTTTTTTTTTAATGATTTCTAGGCTAAGATATCTCTATTTGTGATATGAAAAATGGAAATGTGTTTATATAAATATCCAAAGCTAAGTGGAATTTTTATACTTCCCAAAGTAACACTGCTGGTAAATGGTTATATCAAGAGCACTCAGCAGTAATGTTTTTTAAGGCTTGCTTTTTACCGAGTGCTGTTTTGTACAAGATAGAAGTAGTGAGCTGGAAGGTAGCTATGATCCAGGTTGTTCATCTACCCTTCCAGTAAATTGTTAATATTTACTGGGTAACAGTTTATATAAAAAAGTAATCAGTTTTAGTCGTATGACACCTGAGCAACATATGTCAAAATTAATAGTATATTTTGAGAGTAGTGAGTAAAGTTTAAATGCTTTTTAAAGATTTTGTGGCCAAACTAAAAGTTTAGAAGCTTGTATTAAGGATCCAAGCTTGTGTTTATCCTCAGGGTAGAGGTGTTCATACTGCCTGACTTCAGGCACTGTATTTATGTGTTTGGCTTCTTCCTCTAGGCTTCAACAGTGGTGTGACTGGAAATGTAAAGGTCTCATACTGGCCTGAGCTCTGCACATAACTGCTGAGAAGTTTATCTGTGTCTGTAAATGAGAAACCAAGAGAAAGAAGCTTCTTACCCTGGTTTCCTAAATTATATATGTAAAATACTTTTCCCACCATGATGGATAAGCTATGTTGGGTGTTGTGAAACAGGTCATGCTTTCTGACATGTCTTTTTTATGTGGTTTTTATGTGATGTATTGTCTTTTTATCCTCTTAAAAATGTCTGTAAATAGTTTTTTATCACACTCTGATATATGCAAAGGTTGCTTTACTGAGAGGCATAGAATTTAAAGTTTTTGAATCTGTGTGCTTAAATGACTACAGTAGTTCATAATTATCAGAAACACTGTTTCAAAAAGTAATCTGAAAACTGTGCAGTGCTTTTTTGTTTTGAAATGAGCCTTCTAAGTGTAGTATGGTAACATTTCAAAATCAGCTGAAATTAACATCTTTGATCAGGCACCATGTAAATTTTGATAAAAATGTCTCATAATGTTGCTTTGCTTACATATTGAAATCTGCACCTGGATTATTACTGAAGACATGAAGACCAAAATATGCTTCAGTGCTTCAATTGCACTTATTTCCCTCAACAGTAATTAGAGAGAGTCTGCACTTAAAATATCAATAGTAAACTCAAAAGTATTTTTACAGCTTTAAGGAGATAGAAGAAAGGGTAGTTTCTAAATATCTGCTTGTCAACACAGACTTGACAGTCAATTTTGTCTTTGAGTTCTTTATCTTTCCAATTAATAGCATTTTGAGGCAAGGGAGAAGGGAAGTTTGTTATGAGGAATCATTCCTGACAAAAGAAAAGTGACAAGATGAATCTTTTAATCTGTTAGTTAATAGTACCTAATTGTTAGAATCTCACCCTTAGCCTCTGTATTCTTGTCTTTGCCTGAATTTTTTGTTCCCATGGCTGATATGCTCAGGAAAAGTGGAATCTGGTCAAAACCCCCTGTATTTTGGAGAATCTATCGTGAACATGCCTTTATGAGATTAAAACACTATAAACAGTTATTTCCCCTTTCCTTTAGCGGACTTGAATGTCATGCACAAGCGAAATGAAGAGGCATATCATAAACCAGAGGCAAGACTATATGAAGATAAAAGGGCTATTGTTGACCTAAATTTGGCCTCCTCGAGACCTGAGAACTCAGAAGCATCTACAAATAAAATAGCAGGTTTTTAAGAATACTGTATTACTCCTTTAACTATCCCTAAGTCTTAGTGATCAAAATTCCATAGTTCTTTACCTCTTTCTGGTAGTCCTGTGATAGTGTTAGTGCTCTCTACCTCTGAAGTCAGTATCATGCTTCTTTCCCAAATTTCTTGGTTGCTGTCACTGTGTGCTCTTAAAATCTTATCTGTCTTATCGGTAATGATAACTAAAGCTGTTTTAGCCCTGAAGAGTCAGGATCAGTATATTAATTTTCCAGATTTGGTGTTTTCTAATAAAATCTTTGTACGTGTTTGTCTTATTTTTAAATGACACAGTGAAATACAGCTGTGTAGTAGGGGAGACTGTGGAATAAAAGGAGGTCTTCAGGTGTATCATGATAGAGGTTAAGGTGAGATTGGTACAGTAACTAGGTTAACAAATTCTAAAAGTTACAGGTAAATTGGGTGCATATGGAGCCCTGTGCACTGCCTCCAAATTCTAGAGTCTTTGATTTATTTTCATATTTTGAAACTAATGCATTTTTATCTTCTTACGTTTTGTGAGACATCTAAATGAGAGCACTCTGTTTCTCCAAACCTGTCCCTAGTTTAGCATGGGCAAAGGCCGGGGTTGGTGATGATCTTCTCAACTCAGCTTAGATGCTACTTTTCCTTATTGGAATTGTTGTACTTCTTAATGAAGAATTGTATGGTATTACAATATACAGGTTGTATATCTAACCATTTAGTAAGAAGTGGAACAGGAAGGCTGTAAAGTAATAATGTTAAACAGCCAAGAGCCCCTTGTTTAGATCACTTATTTTGGGATCAGGAGGTGTTGCTCATCAGTGATGGAAATTTATAGTCTTGCACCTTGAATTTGATCAGCCACATAGTAGAGAGGCTTTGTGTATGTTTTGGTGGGTTTGGTTACTTTGTTTGTGGGTTTTTTTTTGGTACACTGCCCTATTAAAAGAGGAACCTACAGGATAGTAGCTGGTACACAGCAGGCATTTTCCTTGATACTTTCCATATTAACTTGTCTGTCTTGCATCCATGCCTTCTAAATGGTATATAAAATTTATTCTGCTTTTTTTATATGGAAGTAACTCCATCATGAAAGAGCCACATGTAAATTTAGTTCTATTTTGGAAGGATTCAGGCATTGCTTCCATGTAAGGAAAAATAATCTCAAAGTGTACTCCTTGGTATGCAAACACATGCTCCTAAGGCTAGGCTGCAGCAGTAAACATGTGCATTCCTATGGGAATACTTTTATGTGTTATTTATGCTTTCATCTGACTTGGGTGTTACCATATAGGGAAATGTAATGTTCATCTCAGCTCAGTGGAGCTATTGCTCTTGCACATCTTTGAGGCACTATCCTTCAGAGCAGACATGATAGGAGTGAAGAACATGCTGCATGAGCTGGAAAGTTAACACAACTTCCTCTACTTTCCTTTACTTCCTTTATTTCTCCTCTTCTTCTTGTAGGGATTCTGTTCTGCAAAACCTGCTCTGTGTGGTATCTGAATTAATCCTCCTATCTAGAGCTTTAGGGATGGTATGGTTATGTCATGGTCGTAACTCAGGGCTAAAGGAAACCTGACACTTCAAACTTTATAGTACAGAAAACACTTTATACTGGCAGATTCAGATTTCTGACTGCTTAGAATTTTATTTGCCAGTCTGGGGCTTTGCTTTTTGTAGCAACCTTTGCTATTTTGTGTAAATATTTGTTCTGTTAGGATGCTCTGTTTTTAAGAGTGAATAAACCTGAGGAACAGAACTGCATGTTCTAAGTCAAAGGAATTGCAACCAGTAAAGTTACGAGGTTTAAAGTATTTGCTATTCTAATTAATTTGCAGGTAATGTTCTTAGATACTAAGCTGCAGATTGAACAGTAGAATAGGTGACTAGTAGGTGTTATTTAGTAGAAGTGCAGCTCACTTGGATGGTATTAAATGGTTAAAACCCGGCAATTATTCCAGGCAAAAAATGTAAGAACTTTCAAGCCCAGCTATAGCCTTGAGTTACGACAGCCATAAGCTTCCTTTTGAAACAAGTGTCTCGGATTCCCCCTTCCTCACTCTGGCTTCCTGTCTTAAGTTTGTTTTTTATCTGTAACCTTTCCCCTCCCCTAGGTATTACATTTGCACAGGCCTCTCCTTTTGCTCGAGGTAATGTGTTTGGTGAACCTCCATCTCCAGAGCAGCTTAAGCGACAGGAATCCTACAAGAACTTCCTGCGTCTACAGGTGAATGCTCGTGCCAGATACCATCTGGTGAAATAAATTGTAAAAAGAGGGTTTACACTCAGAGTAAATCATCACTGCCCACCAAAGACCTTACCTGTGCTATCACAGCCAATTCTGCACACAAGAGGTGTACTAAAAGCTACATACTATAGATTTTCTTGCATTTCAGCTTACATAGTAGCATCACTTAGACAAGCATTTCTTAATAGTTAGCTTCTATAATCTAGGCTCTAGATATATATATATTTTTTAAGTACAGCTCTCTAAATATGTATTGAGTTCTGAAAGTGCATAGAGTACAGGCTTGCATACATAACTGACTACAGAAACCAAGATGTTTGCCCTTGGAGGTCTACTTGACAAAAATGCACGTTCATCAAAATGAAATGGTGATCAGTCATAGTGTAGTTATTTATTGATGGGTATATAAAACCTGGTTGTTCCTCAACCAGCTTATGTCTTCTGTCCATAGTATTTCACATTTAATATTATGCTACATGAATTAAATATCAGTGTAATTAAATACCATTATCAAGGAAATAATAGGTAATTTAGGAGACTACTAAAGTCATACAGTATTTGATGTGGATCTCTCGAAAAGAAAATATCAAGGTTTTTTTCCATGCAAAGGGCTGCCAAACAGACTAACGAATGGGCAGATCTTTTGCTTCAGTAAGTCAGCACTTTGTCTAATAATACTGCAATTCTGGAATGGGAAAAAATAACTACCATATCTTTTTGGTTTCCCATCCTCCATTATGTAACCAGTGAATAAAAGTGTTACTCCAGCGCATCTTAAACAGAGCAAGTGTTAGGAAGTACTCTGGTTTTATTAGTATTGTTTATAAGTAGTTTTCCTGTAGTGGGGTGGCTCAGATGGCCAAAAAGAAATAGTAAAATACAATCTTATTTTAAGGAAATTCTGAAGCTGAAATATAGGACAGGCTCTAGGATTCTTTCAGTTGCACCATATAGCTTTTGATTTTGCAAGTAGGTACTGCCAAAATGATGGTGGTAGATGTTGTTAATCAGATTGTTATTGGCTATTGACAGTTGAATACTTCTTTGCTTTATTTTTAAGATTGAAGAAAAGAGGCGTAGGGAAGAAGCGGAGCGAGAAAAACTTAGAATAGAAGAAGAAAAAGAGGAAAAACGACTCGCAGAGCAGAGGATGAGAATTCAAAAAGCATATGAAGAGGAACTAGAGGAGAGAAGGAGGAAAGATGAGGAGGTGTAGTATTTTGATACTTTGACTTCTTTCCATCCTAAACTAACCCTTTGTAATATTTGTTGTGTAGAAGGTAAGACGAGAAGCGTCCTGTGAATTGATCTTTGCTTTTAATTGGGTCTGCATTAGGCAGAAGAGAGGTGAAAGATTGTCAGCATTAACTAGCTCATTCTTCTCACTCTTCATGCTATACTACAAACTTGAAGTATTGTTAATTCTTTCAAGAAAAACCTGTAGTTTTATAAATGACAATAGTGCTCTCCTTTCTAAAAGAAATTGGTGGTGAGGCCAATAAAAAGCTTTATCAAATTGGTGAATTAAAAAAAATCATCCCAGTTTTTGTCTTAAATCTAGCTCTGATATAATTATTTGAAAAATGTAACTATGCAGGAATATTTTGTAAAGACTTTTTGAATTGGCAAGGAGATATCTTTGAGATAAAAATACTGCTTGTTTTGGATGAATGCCAAGGAGATCTAGTGGATACTTTTCATGGAGGTAAATTCAAACCTAAATCAATACCCATGGATATAATTCATACCCCAGATTTGTATTTCTTGGGTTTGCATTTTTTAATAAATTTGCATTATTTAGAATATAATAAATAATTGTAGGAAGAGGACACAAGGCCATCAAAGAAGGAGGAGTCTTTCAGTGCCCTATGGGATTATAGAAGATAAGATTAGGATGTAGGACTTGGAAATTTCTAAGACAGAATTTTTATATTCTAAATTCTCTTTCCCTGGTATAAGCAGATTAGTTGGATGAGCCTTTTCTTCTGGATACCAGAGCTGTTCTAGCAGAGAGTAGGACCAGGTGTCCTTGCTATTCACAGTCACATGACTAAAACTGAGACTAGATGATAATTTCTCTATGGTCTTGTGATAGTTGGTGCATGTCTGCAGTATGCTTTAATCCTGATTTTTGGAAACGACTCCTATAGTTTAGCCTTAGCTGATGTCAGATCTGGGGTCACAAACTGGTGTTTATAGAAGTTATTAGGAATTCTGTTTAATGATGTTAGCAAAGCCAGGGCTGCTGCTGTTTGAGATTTGCACAAGATATATTTTAATTTGGATATTTGAAGTCAGACTAATGAAATATGCTTTTTTATTTCATACTAATCACTTTGATGTGTAATTTTAACTTCTCGAAGAGAAAGAAAACAAATTATTAATTGAGTCTTTTTTATGTATTAATTATATTACAGCGAAGATTGAAAAATAAAGAAGTAATTCAATTAGGTGAAGAAAGGAGAAAAGAGGCAGAAAAACAAGGAAAAGAAAAGGAAGAAAAGCAAGAGGAACAACTTAGACAGTATCTTGAGAGAGAAAAGATGGAAGAGGAAAAGAAGATGGTATGTTTAAGTGACTTTCTAAGAAAGCTTTTAAAAATAACTGTATTTTAAGGAAATCACATGATTTCTTAGACTTCTACCTTCAGTGTTGTTCCCCTCTCAGTATCAAACTGCAGTATACTTAATGCACAGAGAACAGCTGGTGGAAAACGCAGTCATAATGCAGTAGAAACTTACCTTGTTGATCAAATTTGCATTAAAAAATAGTAAAAGCAAGATGAACAATCTGCACTCAATAGTTGATTTTTATATCTGCTGTGAAATACTGTGACCTGCATTTGCTGAGGTGTAAATATAAATAAAATTGTTTATTGGAGGACTGGTAGGACTGTTCATCTTAAACAATGATGTTTTTGGTAATTTAATTATTTTCCTTTGACCTGGATGATGTAAGAAATCCATCACTTAGAATTCTGATGGACAAAATCTAAGTAAATTATAAAACACTCTTATAAAATTTGTACTAAATTTCTGTAATTTCTCTAAAATAGACAGATATAAAGGACGTGTCTAGGGGAAAAAAGGTATATCACTGAAATATAAATTAAGAAAAAAACACCTTGCAGCATAGAAAAAAAGTATTAAAATTTCTATAGGAAGAAAACAAAAATCACATGAAATAAATTTTGCAGTCGTTTTATGCACTTAGGAACATTTCTTTCTGTCAGAGGGAAAACACCAACAAAACTTTGCCTGTCCAAAATAACACTTTATTGAGAAGCTATAAGAATGTAGTTTCAGTCTTGGTTTCCTCCCTGCAGTTGTCACGACAATCTTCACCTGTCATTCCCGCTCTGCAGAACAAATCAGTAAGAAAAGAGGAAAGGATTCCCTCTGCTGAGAGCCGTCTGTCTTACTATGCACAAGTATGTGACAGCACAAGATTGTTAGAGCAAACTTCTGCTGGTTTATTTAAGAAAGTACTGTGTATGAAATCATGCCAGGTTGTTAAAGTTTTCAGTTTTTACTGGAATGCCACGGATAACGAGACAGCCTTTATATTAATCAGTCTTGGAGCTCTGAAATTTAAGGTTAAATTTTATTTCAAGTATTGAAGAATTTTTTTTGGTGGTGTGTAATTTTAGTTTTTTTCTGCATGTGCATTTTCTGTACGAATGAGTACCTCATTTTGGAGAGGACATACACTGTCCAGACCCTTACCAGGGGTCTGATGATCTCAAGATTTAGGATAAGAAAGTTTACATATAATCTAGCAGCTCATCGTTTTCACTCACAGAAGAACTTTGCTCAGGCATAACATTTAACGTTGATTTGTAGCTACTGACATTCTTGTGTAATCTTTATGTTTTCCAAAGTACAAAAAGATTATTACTCCTAATATGCTTTGCTTTCCTCTGTGCATCACAAATGACTTAAAGTAGTGGTTCTGACACCTCTCATTTCTTTTACTTCATAGTCTTCTCTGGGGCTTTTTTGGCTTTTAAAATAAACTTCTCCTAGAAGAGAGTAGATTAAATAATTGTTTATAATATTTGAATCTCAGTCCATACTTCTGTCTTTTTATTGAGAAAGTGTTTGTTTGTTTGTTTTTTACCAACTCTGTCTGAACTGAGCGAAATACTTTATAGTGCAGTTTCAGAGAATATTTTATGTCACACTTTAAACCATTGCTATCTAAATTTCCTAAATGTGAAGAATGCTCTGGAGGTAGGTCAGTTTATTTCTTTAGCAGTACTTGGAATAGATTTGTTTAGAACTCTGAATAGTGCATTATAGTTATTGTCATAGTAATTTTGGATTATACATTGATAGATCAGGTTTAAAAAACCTTAGGCATTCACAACCTGTAAGGTTACTGTTCTGACTTCCAACTGTTAATGTACATTGGCAGTAAAATAAGGAAATAAAATGTACTGCAATTTCTTCCTGTTACAAATGACATTTCATATTGATGATGGTCACTAGGATCCTCCCCAGCCCAGAGCTCCTTCTCCACCTGTCCCTGCTAGAAGAAATCAGCTGCGTTCATTAGGTGGGTATTTGTCTTCATTGCAGGCTCGCTTTCTATTACAACAAAACCCTTCTCTGTTACAGTTCCTTTTCTTGCCTGCAAAAGAAGAGTCCTTTAAAGTTTGCATTTCTGTCTAGGTGTTTTCTATCTCTTAGTACTATTAATGTATTAGTATGGTATGTCTGAATTTTTAACACAAAATGAAAATGCATTCATTATGCGTCACCATAAGGAAACGTGTTTTTGTAAAAACTCTGATAGTGGAATAGTCTGCATGGGAAGTGCTGGATCTCTTGGAACAGTGACCAGAATATGACCATAACACCACCATAACAGCGACCATATTCTGTGACCAGAATAGGGCAAAATGGGAAAGTTTTGGATTGGCTGGGTAAGAGATTAGACCAACAGAGTGTAGAGCATTGCAGCTCTAACTCTTAAATTCTACCTACCTTTGTTAGTCTGCCTAACAGTCCTCTCCTCATTCCTCTTAGCTTTCACTGGTTGTTCTGAAATTCAGATGTGCTGGAAGGATCTCCTTTGTTTTTTTTTCTAATATTAGTTATCCTGGCAATATGTGGGTGGAAAGCAGTAATCTTTCTGCTGATACTTTTTTTAGAAGTATATAAGAAACAACACATGAAATGTAGCAGTAAGTGATGTCCTACAAATGCTGCTAGCCTGCAGCAGAAAGTACCTGAGGCCATTCCAGGGACTTGTGGATTTTCTGCTTAATGGAAGGCAGAGTGGTTCTTAATGCAGTCATTGGAAATTGATTGACTCAGACCTTCTATCACGAGAGAACTAAAGACATATAAACTGAGTCTCGTTTCTGAGGATTTAAACTAGTAAGCCTTGCCTGCTAAGTTCTGGACACTAAAGTCTAAAAGTCAGTCAAATATCAAATTATGTTATTTGGAAAATGAGGAATTTCTGAAACTGGTTTAACATGTGGAGGAATGTTGTCCTGACCACAAAAAAAAACCAGCATAGACCCAAAGCAGGTCTGAAAAGTCAACATAAGCTTGTAATAAAAATTGAAGTTAGAACTCTTGACCACTTAAGAGACTCTGCACTAGGCAGACAGATATCCAACTCTTGAGTCAGGAAAAAAAATGATGTTGTGTGCTTGCAGATACCACTGCAGTTCCTTTTATCTGAGGACTGTGTAGGTTTGCATATTTCAAATTAAGGCTATTTGCTGGCAACACCCACTTGTATTCCGTAGCTTTTCCTTTTTTAAATACAGTGAAACATTTCCAGTGACATTTGTATGTTTTCTGCTATTCAGGGGTTGTGGTCCTTGTGCTGTCTCAAAATATAAACTCTGATCTTATTTCTAGTGTATAAAATATTGTGATTCTTGTGTTTGTACAATCCTTGTTTTAATTTACATTTCCTCATATCTGTTTTTTCCCATTATTTTTTACTTATGTTTATAAGTTGACAGCAAAGTTGCTCTGACCTGGCTTATTTTTAAATTATTTGTGCTCAATTCCAGAGGAAAGGAAGAATGTGATAAACGAATTGTCAGAGATGAGGAAACAGCTTCGTAGTGAAGAGAGGCGACTGCAGGAACAGTTGCTAAATGTGGCCAGTCATGATAATGTGCCAGTTACACGGTAAGAATTTAATCTTCTATTTCAAAAGCTAGATTTTTCACAGGAACTTACTGTGTATTATATTACTACCTAGTATTAGTTGACCAATATACATGAGTAGAATGAAAATATCAAAGTAGAACTTGTAAATAATTTTTTTTTCATTTTTTTCTAATGTGTTTGGGTTTTTTCCAAGACTCTTGCTAAAATTTATTTTAAGAATGACTGTATTCGTGAGATAGAAGTTGCAATGCTCTGTCTTGAAGAGTGGTCTAAAACAGATGTCTAAGGCAGAACTATATCTCATTACCTTTTTTTTTCTATGGCATAATTTGTGCCTGTAAACTGCAGTGCTACATCTGCTGAATATGATTATGAATACTGTACTGTTGTGGAAGTACTTTCTTTCTTACTGAAAAATCATATTCTATTTATTTAATAAATTTGGGTTGCTTCCAAAATGCATTAGCTAATCATACCAGTTAGCTGGAAGAGACACATCTAATTACCAGCCTTAGTTCCACTCTGTAAAGTATAAGGGTTTTTTTGTTTGAAGAAGGTTATCTCTTTTTTATAACACAGTGTAATTACTTTCAAATATATTTTCCTGTTTTGATAGCTTTATTTAAAGATAAAAGATCTGAGCATTATCAATCTTGTATTTCCATCCAACTCATTAATAGTATGGTGTTAAATTGCTTTCTGCTTGTTTTACAAACCTGTCAAGCAGGAGGAGAGAGAAGAATCCAAGGGACATATTTGAGATGGCCAGGCTTCGTCTGCAGGCTCCAGTTCGGCGACCTTCCTTGAAGGAGGCACAAGATCCTGTCAATATACAGAATATCTTGGAATTTAATGAACTTAAATACAAAGGCAGGTAGATCTTCTTGATACTGATGAAGAAGGGTAGGGAAACATCTTCCTTCTCCTCCACCTTCCATTGCATGCAGGATTTAAAGACAAAAATAAAAATCATGCTCTTGATGAGCTACTGCCCATGCAGTGCACTTCATGGGCAGTATTTTGTTTGTGTGTGTATCTCTCTGTGGGGCCGTTCCTGCAATTCCATGGAATTCTTGGCCTCACAATGTTGTGTCATCACTCAGAGCACTGACCTGTCTTCTAGTCCCTGCTGCTTAAACTTCTTGTGCATTTGATATCATGGTGTTACTGAAAATAGACTGCGTTTGACTTCTTTACCAACCAACACATAATGTTTTTGTGTAACTTTCTGTTTATTCTTTACCAGAAAACATGTATTTTTAATATAGTAAAATTGTAAAGTCATTGCTAAGTTGCTCATCCTCTTGGCCATTAACACTATTATTTTAAATGTTTTTTTTATGACTTAGATATTTCTTTAAAAATGCTTTTCAGAAATGTTAATTTAGGGAATAAATGTAAATTTCGTATCCTTGCTCTAGATCCTGAAACACGTATGGTCTTGAGGCACATGTATCCTGATCCTCCAAAAGATGATCAGACTCTAGAGATTCAACAGCAGGCACTGTTGAGGGAGCAGCAGAGGAAACTTGATAAAATGAGAATGAGGAGAGAAACAGAAGGTAAGGAATGAATGCTCTGAGGTAAACAAAAATCTTTCAAATTATGTGTGCTTTTATTTGATAAGAATGAAAACCCACTAGCACTAGTTTCACTTCTTTCAAGTACACTGTCAGCTCTGCAGTATGAAACAGTAAAACACCAGAACTCTGAAAGCCTATCATGATGTAAACATAAAAATGACAGAGTATTTGGGTGAGCTTTTGTGGTTTTGTACTTAATTTGGGGGGTTTTTAATTCCTTGTTAATTACGAGACTGTTTCTCTTTGGTTCCCTGAAAATAATTTAACTAGTGCCTCATACTTCAAAAATTCTAAAGGAAAAGTAGTTTTGTTACTGTTTAGTGGAGAAAACTACAGAACAGTGAAACTCTTTTGCTGAACTGTGAAAAAAGTATTAGCAGCTAAGTTCCATGGAGCAATTCTTGAGTTCTCATGGAGGAAGTAGGATGGCTTGGAACTGTGAACGGATTAAAATACAACCAGTGTATCTTCACCTTGGTCTCCTTTTAATGGATGATTTTTTTTTAAATTTTCATTATCCTGGGTTGATTTATTTTAAAGTTTCAGAAACCTGTATCAATAAAAAGCCTTTGCTTTAGAAACCACATGTGAGATAACGTAACTGCTTGGAGGTTCTGGAAGGAAAACGTTGCTTGTGTTGCTAAATAGAGATGATCCTAAGATAGTAAACATTAACAGCCTAACATGGAAAATATTTTGGCTGCAGACTGCAGAAGCAGTGAAAAGTAGATGTATTATCCCTTTTTTTGCATGCTACAATTAATTTCATACGTAAGGTTCATTCAGGTATCTTTTACAAACAGTCATGAAAGAGCAGTATTTCCAATTGTTTTAGAAGATATTTGAAATTATAATGAGAGTTGCTTAAAGCTATACAAATGAACTTAGTTTTGAGTGCAAGATTCAGATTTCTTGGAAAAGTGTTCGCCTCTGTAATTCAGACTGGCCTAACTAAATTTTTGAAGAGAAAGTAACTTTATTTCTGTGGTGACTTAGCCTTTGCTAGCAGCCAGACTCCCACGTGGCTGCTCTCTCGCTTCTGTCTCCTCACTCCTGCCCTTTGGGGAAACAGGAAGAACAAAGCTTGTTGGCCAAGGTGCAGATGGGGAGATTGGTTAGCAGCTGCTCTTGTGGGCAAAACAGACCTGACTTGGGGAAAATTGACCTAATTACTATAAGCCTAAATATTTGATTACTGACTTTGAGTAGCAGAAAATAAAAGACATGAAGCCTGCACCTTTTCTGCCCCTTTCCTGTGCCCAGTTTCATTCCTTCATTCTCAGTGTCCCTGCTCCCCTTCCTTGGTGCCACCCCAGGTACCAAGTTACCTGTGTGATGCAATGAGTGATGTCAGGCTTGAGAAGGGAGCATTTTGGTCATTACACATGACTTTTTCTATGCTGCTTCTGTTTTCTTCCACCTTTCAATCTGCTCTACCATAGTGTCCTTCAGAGGCTGCAGAGGAATCTCTGCTCTGGCACTTGAGCACTTCCTCCTCCTCCTTCTCTAGCCTTGGTGCCTCCAGGGCTGCTTCTGACAGATTTGTCTTCAGTCCTACTGCCATGCTTTGATTTGCTCTTTCTCAAATTTGTTTGCAAAGGCATCACAAACATGATAGGCCTTGCTGCGTCCTGCAGCAGCTCCATTGTGGCAACAGCAGTGCCCAGCACAGGGTATCCCCTGGCATCTTCCCACAGCCCCTCAGCTTGCCACGGTCACCCATGGAATTGCTCCTCAGACTTTATTAGCCTTAGGTGAGAGTTGAGCATTAAATAAAACCAACCACACGGGGAAGGAAAGTATTTACATTTTTGCATACTGCTTTGGAAAAACTGAATGCCTCTTCTGGTCACTGGTGCTTTGAGGCTTGCACCTGTTAGCTGTTGCCAGACCTGTAGGATTAACATAATTGATAGCAAGATGTGAAGGGTAACAGCTGTGTTTTGTTCCATGTTAAAGATGGTTCCTGTTCTGTCTTGGACAGATGAGCTGGTGTTCAAGCAACATTGCTGGGCCATATTGCTTATGGATAGTAGAACATCACAGTTGCAAATAAGCACATCTTATCCCATTCTGTGTTAATTACATGGTTGTGTATTACCGTGGGTCTTCTGGGCAGTCAGGACTTGGTGAAGTGAAGGAGAGATCTTGATTCTATTTCAGAAGGCTGGTTTATTATATTATGATATATATTACATTAAAAAAGACTACACTATAACTATACTACAAAGAACAGAGAGAAAGGAATCATCAGAAGGCGAGACAGGAATCGAAAGGAATGAATAACAAAGTTCTGTGACTCCTGGAGAGTCCGAGAGCTGCTGCCTCCTCGATTGGCCACCAAGTAGAAACATCCCACATTGACCAATCGAGGAAGCACCTGCTGCATTCCACAGCAGAGATAACAAATTGTTTACACTTGAAGCTGAGGCCCTTCAGCTTCTCAGGAGAAGAAAATCCTAGCAAAGGAATTTCACAAAATATCACAACTACAGTTGTGAGTATCTTTTAATGCCAAAATGGAATGTATAGGCTTGACTTCAGTCTTCCTCTTTATGAGATTGACTGAAATGCTGTAATAATTCACTGGCTTCAGCTGAGATCTCTCTGGGGCTTGGTTCTGGTTTTCTGCCGTTAGAATATTTTTTAATAGACCAGTCTGAGAAAGTTTTCATTGAATGTTTTCTGCAGAGAAACCTCCACCATCTAGAAAGCAAATTTGCCTTTTCAATTAATTTCAAGCAAATGGAGTCATTGAGACTTCTGCTAATGGATAACGTAGACTTCCCTGATGACATCCAAGGAAAGGCCTCTTCAGTTTAACTTAGATTTACATAGGTAGACAGGCAGCTGATTTTTATAAGTATTTTCTACTGATGCTTCTAGAGGCTCTTTAAACAGCTTTTTCTCTTTCTCTCTCCTGCTGCTTAACAACATCATTCAACTTTATACTCTGTCACTGAGTACCTCCAGGAGAATAAGTTGCCATCTCTCTGTTTCCAGTTTATTTTCCTCAGAGAAAAATTCATCACCTTCCTCTTGCTGAAAATAGATGAGTGGTTTTATTGTCTCATTTAAGGCAGAAAGAAAGATGAATTGAAGCAGTATGTACTTTTATACTGTGGGTGAAATAATGTGTTATGGGCTGTTGTGGCAAAGGCATCCCTTCTTTCCCACACTATATGTAAGTGTTCTTTCCCTTACATGCTTTGTATACAGTTTTCCCTCTGATATGTTTGTTTTTCTCTTTATGTGAAAGAGGAATATGTTGACTGTTAATGAAACTATAAAATGAGGAATCAGTGTTTTAAATATGCCAAGTTTTTAAATGCTAGCTGTGTCCCTGTAAAGGAGGCAGTCTTTTGCAGACTTCTGGATGATTATAATTCTGGGGGATGTGAGGGAAAGCCCCAAGAGCAGGTTTGATGTTGCTGTGCTGCAGGGCTGGGTGCTGCTTGGCTGGAGCAGTGTGACAGGAGTGGGCTGGGAGTCAGGCCAGGAGGACTGACAGCCCACGTGCTCTGATGCTGGACTGAAGGTCAGCTACACAGCAAGTAAGGTGTTGTTTATTGCATCTCTGCCTCAAAACCAATCCAATAAAGTAATTTATTTGAAAACTTAAACTAAATAAGAAAAGTAACTTCAGTTCTGCTTCTTTGCATTTCCAACATGCATTGGGTCATTGTTAGCTTAACATTCAGGATGGCTCTCTGTGCTCTCCAGAACTGAGTATTTTATCCTGAGATAAGATCATATATATTCTTATCACTTTCCTCTGTGAAATGATCTCTGTCAGGATCAACTTCTCTTTGAAGGCTGTAAGTGTGGTGTGCTTAGCATGTTGAAAGTACATTTACTCTTGGGGCTTTCTGCTGTCCCTGCTGTGGTTGTTATTTCCTGCCAGGAGCCAAAAAACAGATTAGAAGTAATAGACTACAGATTTCTGTTTGATTTCTCTGATTCTACTTAAATTTACATAGGGAAACTGGAATAATTGTGTCATTCAAACATTTAAAAAACCCATTCCTTCAGCACAATTTATGTATATTTAAAGATGTAATGCATACTGAACTTCATTTTTGCAATAATAAGCTGATAAAATATTTTTTGTTATTAACTATTTTTATGTCAACCTTGTCATTTTGTCTCTTGTCTGTGTAGCTTTTGTTGATCAAGAGGATTCTGCTTTGGACAGCTACCCACAAACCATGGGCCTGGTAAGAATTAAAGGTTTTTATTCTATTACTTTTTCAAGTGTGAGAAATATTGTGTCTTTCACTGATTTGGAGAAAGGAATGACAGTTAACAAGACAGCAACAGCTAATTTACTTCTTTTTCTGGTCCACACCAATGACAGCTTCTTTAAACTTGACATGCAAGTTGCTTATCTTTGTATATAGAGATGGTCTGATTCTTTAACTCTCTTCCTTTTATATTCATTGGTACTTATTCTATATTCATATGATGTTAGATTGCTGCTGGAGGGTGAGAATTAGTAGAAAAAGCCAAGCCAGAAGCAGTTACTCTGAATTCGGGTGGTTAAATGATGCACTTGGCAGTCAAGAATTGGATCTGTTCTCCAATGGAATGTTTATTTTCTGACTTGGTGAAAAGAGCAAAATAAAGTGCTATCGAATTAGAATTATCCTGCACTAACCCCAAATACTGAATAAAAGAGTTCAATTGTATTTCATGGGAATGTGGAACAATGAAAAACAGGAGACTGTGCAACAGCAAAGACATTAACCTTGAGGATAATACTGTAACTAAATGCAGAAATGAAACTGTTTGTGTTTAAAAAAATAATTACATTAATGCACTTTATAGTTGTAATTCAGTGCCTGAAATTATCATTCAGAGCAATGCTTTGCTGTAAAAGATTTGTTTTCTCTTGTTCTGTTTCCTCTGATAGTTTCTACTGCTTTGATTCTAGAGTGGTTTTCAACATAAATTATTCCTCAGTAGGATTTCTGTAATAAATGGTTGCAACTATGACATGAGCTATGAGTATTGGTCTTAGTGCTTCATATTATGATGTAGAAATTTGTTATTTTAATGCTTTAATGTCAAAGACTGTATGTGGTGGGATAAGTTAAACATAAGAAATCATTCTTCGTTTGATCAATACTTCATACAAACCTTAAGTGCAAAGCTCACTTTGAGCACTGACTGTTCTGAACCTTATGCAGAGTGACACAGATCAATTTCTTGATGGAAATGTCTGTGTTACACAAATGACAACAGTTGTCGTGTGTAGGCAATTTCAGCAAATGGGATTTATACTGAAAAGTAAAAAAAACCCAAACCCTAATGCTTAAAAAGAACATGAATTCTTTAAAAATGTATTGGGTTTTTAGAACCACAAAGTCAGGTTTAGTAGAATATTAACACTGTAGAGCTCCTCTTTGCTTTGCAGAAGTTTGGCAATTAATTTAAATTAATTATCATTTGGCCCCAGAAATGTATTAAAGCCTCTGAATTTCCATTTTTTCTGTTTCACTTTTGTAGTTCAGGAACAAATCGAATGAATTCCAGAAAAATTCACTGTTGGAATCGGATAGTGCTTTTATTGGTGAGTTCCTACCTCTCCTTAACCATGTTGTGGGTGTACAGACACGTGGTTTAGTCCAAAGCCGTGTCTCTAAAATGATTATTACTGTTTTAGAAGTTGCAGTGGTTGTAGCTATGGTGATTGGTTTGAAGTACTAGGAAGTTCTGTCTCCAAATTAAAATTCAGAGATTTATGAAATTTTGCTGCAGCAAATTTGTGTAGATGACACCTGAATTTAATGATGCTGCTCAGTTGCCCTTTAGCACCTTCTATCTTTTCATGAGAAAGCATCTTTCTCTGCCCATCATGCTTTGTCTAGGTTAGTCTTGTCAAGGGGCTTTTTTGACATCTTCCCAGCTTTGGATAAGGAAAAGCTAATATTTATTCAGGAAATGTGTTACAATGGTAGCATTGGCAATGCTTTTCTATTGTTCTGCTGCAAATAATTTATTGACAATCACAGTTTACAATTGCAGTCTGTCCACAGTGAAATACAAAAGTCTTAGACAGTCAGCGATTCTTTTCATGGTTATTCTTTTGATTTACAAGCATGCTTGATTTGAAGTATGATTATATGGGTATAAAATAGCAATTCATGCTAAATTAGTCACTTTCCTGCTGTTCACATTTTATTTCATTTCACTTGCAACATTATACTTACAAACATTGTTACTTATTCATCATCTGAAGCAGAAGATTTTTAGTTTTCTAAAGATTTTTGTATAGACTACCTCATGTAATGTCTCTCTATTCAGCCTTTATATGTGTGGATGTAAAATTGCTGTTTTATGTCACTAGAAAAACCCAACCAGTTCAGGCCTTTACATGTTATTTTCCATTAGCAGGCATTTCAGTATCTTGAAATTTCTTACAGTCATCTGTGGGAAATCATCTTGCAGGGTTTTTATTCTTTGCTGTAGGGGAGATGCAGTAGAGTCCTGAAGGTTCTTTTTAATGAAGCAGTGTTTCTATAAATTGATGATTATTATCTCTGGCTTTGGTTAAAAGCAGAATTTTTCATTTGAAGTGTATTCAGGCTCATTCTGTTCACGTGCAAGTCCTGGAGTCCAGGGTAGAACGTGGCACAGGGTCGGGCTTTCAGCCTTGCTCAGTGCATTTGGTTCTCTCTGTAGTCTGCAGTACCTTCCTTTTCAGGGTAAGGATTACTGTGTATTAGTAGAGCCCCGTGTTGAAAGGATGGCTCAGGAGAGCCCATCAGTCTAGGCTGGAGCCAAATATCCCATCTCAGCCAGGACAGGCTCATGGAGAGGAACACAAGATGCAGAGCAGATATGCAGGGCTCTTCCAACTTCCAGTGACCTGTAGCTGACTGCATTTCATAAGCCTTTCTAAGCTGGGCCTTTCACAGGTTGTTTTTCACCCACTGGAATTGGCATTTTTGAATCTCTGTTCACCATCAGCAGTATTGTGTGGATAAATATCCAACCTGTGCCTTCTGTGAACGACGTCCTTTCTTCTGCTGTGAGGCTGTCAGCTCTGTAATGGAGTGTTCTTGGTTATTTCATAAGGTTCATGATATTTATAGTCCTCTCACCCTTTCCCTTCTTCTTCCCATCCACCTGGTACTTGCTGTTTAGTGAGTGTTTGAGTTAACCTAACATATTATTTATTCCCCCCACCCCCTTTTTTCCTTTTCCCCCCAGATCACTTATGGCTGATGAAAACCATGTTCTTCAATAGTGAGCTGTATGCATTAACTAAAAATGTGTTATCCTTTGCATTGTTTGGGCTTTACAGACAGCTACTAACATTCTGATTATGAATCTGGTGACTTCCATCCCTGAAATCAAAAATAAAAACTGTCATTTTCTCTGTGGGCTGCCTTCTCTGTGAGTTGTGCTGCTCACATTGTCTGAGGGTCTTTGGTGAAATACAGGGGGTGTATTGTAACAGTGTTTGCCGTTTCCTCAGAGGAGTGTAACGCTATCCTCTGTTTTGCTTGAGGTTTTTTTTTGGTTGGGTTTAAAATCCAACTCAGTTTTGACATCTATTATGTCAGCATTACATATGAGTTTATCTCCTAGGGCTCAGAAATTTGAGGCAGTTAGAAATAAAGTGTTTGAGGCAGTTAGAAATAAATTAGTTTCTTTTTTTCCTTTTTTTTGCCTCATTGAAAACTCTAGAATCCATTAGTGTTAATGCAGTGATTTAAAAGCATCTCTGTGCAGCAGGATCTGAATGATAGATGCTTACAGGAACAGGTAGCATCTGATACTGATGATACACTAATGGTACAAATAAATTCTTAAGCTTGTCCTTTGTTGTGACAAATTCATATTGTTAAACCATTTTTTATATTCCATGCAATAGCACTGTTTTGAATATAGTGCAGTTCAGCTGCTCTTGTAGCTGGAATTCTGATATGTAATTTGTTAGCCTTACACCATTTCAAAATAATGCTTTGATTTTTTTATTTGAAACATTTGTGATAAGAGCATGAGTACTGTTGGTGAAAGTGGGGAAGAAAAAAAGATGAGAGGAGAATAAAAAATGTATTTTTAGGGAAAAAAACAACTGACAATATAAAAGATTTTTAAAAATACCTCTTTTTGTTATTCTGAACATGTTTGATATAAATCAAATTTATTTTCCAAACCTAATAATTTCAACCAAAATAACTGTTTAATTCTTATGTTTAGAATTTACACACATTTATCCTTTAATTTTTTTTACTTTATGTGATATACTGGATTAACCACTTTTCCAAAACATGACTTTGTTGTCACAAAGAGTAGTTGATGGTAGTGGATTCTGTAGAGGTTTTGTTGAGCAGAGTCCTCCTTTTTCCTGGGAGGCTCTGTTCCTGAAGATGCCAGCAGGATTGCAGTAGGAAACAGAGCCCACTGTCTGCACCAAGCAGCAGCAAAGCCATCAGCCAGCCCCAGGCTGAGGTTACTGCTCCTGGAGGAAAAAACAAAAGCACTTGTTTGAAACAGTTTGTGTTTGAGTTTCCAGAGTCAGCAAAAGAGGGGGCAATAGACAAGTGTGAAGCAGAGACATGACCTTGGGGTTTATGTGTATTATAAAAAGAGATTAAACTCCTCCCATTGTAATGTGATACAAGTATGATCAAAGAGTGTGGTTATTTTTTCTTGTATGAAGAGATGCTAACATTTTATTACATGAAAAGGCAGAGATATGACCAACCATGTGTGATTCAGGCATAGATTTTCTGTTATCATATTTCATGTAACACTGTCAGTCCATGTAATGTTATTATATATTTCGTGTAACATATTTATTTATGACTCTGATTTTCCAAGTGTTTTCCCTTTCAAGTGGAGGTGCTGTGCTCATTTGAGTGCTCATTTGCTTTAAAGGTCTGGGTATAAACAAGATTTGTAGTGAATACATTCCTGTGAGAGAGTCACGTACAATATACAAAATGTAAACAGCTTGGAGCACTCTGCTATTTCAATTTCTTTGAAAATTATTTCATCTGTTTTTCCAGGTGCTAATGGGGAAATGTTTTCTGCCTTAGAAGAAGTGAATTTATTACCACAGCATCCACTTTCTGCAAGGGAGAGGAGAAGACTGAGGCAGAGAGCTTTGGAGAGTGCTGTACGTGTAAGAACTGACAGATGTAATGTCAGACAGTTCCTGTGCTTCCGCAGTGACTCCATGTTATGGTTCCTGAGGGAGTACACGTGTAGTTATTTGCCCTTTTAAAAAGGATGCTGTTTAACTGAAGGATTTGTGCATTTTTGGATTCCCTGCAGGAGGAAGTTCCACCAGGGCAGACGCCGTTGCTGCAGCCTGACAGCTTCTCCTTGCACTCAAACTTCAGCCTCGACGTGGATCAGGTGAAAGGCAAGAACGAGGAACGACTGCACAGACTGACTGAGCTCCAGCAGAAATCTCCTTCCTTGGGTATGCTCCCTGTAGCAGAGATGATGTAGTGAACACTGAGTAGTTACAATAATTAAAGGAACAAATAATAATAGGCTTCATGTAGCAGAACAGTGAGCAACCAGATCAAACACAGGAGTTATTTATAGAGCTCTGTAAGTGGTACAAGGGCTTCCCCAGCACACCTCAACACAACTCGTTTAGACTAAGTTTAGAGGAGAAGAGTAGGAAAAGATTCTCATATTCCTGTCTGATCAGCCACTCCTGCTTGTCCTGTGAGCACCACTGCAGTGTGGGCAGCAGGATGGGGATATCCAGCTGCACAGCTGAAATGGCAGCAGGAAGAAATAAAACACCCAAGTGATGAATGATGGATGATGAGGTGCCTGTGTGAGTTTTTGGCGTTCCTGGGAGTCAGATGTCTGTGGTCCAACCAGCATGACAGTATGCCAGGGAACTGTGGATGATGAAGCACTTCAGTTTCTAGTTAATTTGATTTTCTAGTGGTTTGTTAATATTAATGATCGTTCAGTATTTGAGTATGTGAGTATTTGATACTGATACCTCTTTCACTGCACACACACTTGAATCCATTCCAAGTTTCTTGCATCAGGTGCTGGGAGTTGTCTTGGAGCATCTCCAAATGCTGGCTGACTGATCTAGATCCTTTTTGTGTATGAAGTACCAATCATGGCAACCTCCAATGGCCTTTAATTTCTCACATGGATTGAGACCCAGTTCATACACTTTGTGCTAATGATTCTTTCATAGGAGTCTGAAATCTCCTTTTTTTTTGGAGGTAGTTGCTATGCTGTTTAGGCAATTACAGTATCAGTATCCTTTTTATAAACTTAAAGAGAGTACAGATGCTGGCAGTATTTTTGATTCTGTTGCTATGGGTACTCTTACAAGCACCTCATCTTTTTTTTTTTTTTTTGTTTTAACCCTCTCATTGTGGTATTAAGTCACTAAAAAAATAAACCCTATTCATACTATTTTTCTTCTATAATCTAAATAAACTCTTTACTAATTTTACTCCACCCAGATATATTTGCTATGTGAACTACTACTCCTTCAGTATCTTTGTTGTATTTCACCTCGTTTATAATTTCCCTTCATATTGTGTGCACTACACTTTTATTTTGCTTGCCTTCTGTTTGTCACAGCCTCCAGAGCTTCAGCCTTTAGATAAATATAATATTGGCATGTGTGTGTGTATGTATATATACATATATATATATTTATTTATTTATTTATTTATATATTTATATGTCTGTATGTAGCTTGTTCTCTGGAGCACAGGGGGACCCATCACTCATCCTTGGCATTTGTGCCTCTTGGAAAGGCAGCAATAGATCCTCTTGCTCAGCTGTGGTTGTTCAGCCTGCACTTCTGCTTGCCCTCCTTTCCCTCCTTGTGCTCAGGGATGTTACAGAAAAATGAGTGAAGCCAAGCTTTTTTACTCCTTTTCCCTAACAGTCTGAAAGAACCCTTGTGGCATCTTCTTACATTTCTGAGCAGCCAGGACTGTCATTTTTCCTCTGCCCTCAGAGACACTGCTGAGAGAAAACAAATCTATCAAATATACAACTAAGGAACCTGGTTATCTTCCCTTGAAATGACCAGAGATGGCGATTCACAGGCTTTGATAAATTCCAAGAGCTGATCTGGTTCGATAAGGAGGCTCTGTTCACAGCAGTTCACTTTCTCCTATGGGACTGATGTGGGAATCCTAAAGGCATCCTAGTATTGTTTTCTTAATTGGAAAATTAGACAAAAGGAGTCAGGCCTTCTCCTCCATTTTTACCCATCCAAAAAAAAATTCCCATCAGTGTAGACGTGGTGAATACTTGGGCGATGGAGTCTCTGTCAAGCAAGGTATGTGTGTTCCTATGGGCATAAACAAGAGCAGGCTCGGATACAGAAGAGGGAATTCTCACAGATTTGGGCACACAAGATGTGCTGCTGTTGGTGTTCTGCAGGAATCCAGATACCATTCCATTTCTAAACTAGGGTTTCATGCTAAGGAAAAGCTTTCCTTACCCTCAGCCTCCACATGCAAACTGAATTATCAAGAGTCTTGATATGTGTCCCAATTAAAGACAGTTTTTTAGGGAGTGTGTGAAGTGTTGAAATTCATGATGAAGAAGTTCTGCAGTGCAGCTGATCTGCTGTGCTTTTTAAAAGCAGCACCAAGTGAGTCTGATCCAGTGATGTGCCCTGTGGTCTTACCTCTGGCAGAACAGTTATCTTGCCTCTGGCATCTGCAAGATCCAAAGGCTTTGCTTTTAAGGCAGAAGTAGTTAAGTGTGGGCAAATGCCGCCCTCTGGCCTGGACATTCACAGTTTGTTTGTCTCTAAATAACCTTATTTTTATTGTTGCTAAATATCATCTCTTAAAGCAGCAAACAGAAAATTATTTTCTTTAGGTATCACTTTTCCTGCTGCGTGCCGTTAACCCTTCTAAACGTACAAATGCAGAAAACTGTGGGTTCCAACCCACGGGAGAGTTGATCTGACCCAGGATTGAAGAGACAAAGAGGTTCCTTCTGCCAGCTTCAAGCACAGGAGATGACAGGCCCTAGAGAGAGGGAGGTCTGCTCTCACTTCTAGTGTTGCAGACAAGTTTTAACCAGACTGGGGAAGGCTTGGAGGATGATCAGATCACTGTCTGTATGATGTGACAGAACTAATGATTCCTGCCAAGTTCTTTTGGAACAAAAAGTATTTGGCATTTTGTTTTAGAACCTGCAATCCCACCTACCAGACAAAGAGGGAAACTGAGCCCTTGCTCCCAGTGTGTGTGGGATTGTGCAGTTCTGTCCTTCCCTTCACCCCTGCACACCTGCCTGCTGCTTCTCCAGGCCTTGGCTTCTCACACCCGTGCTTAGACCATCAACTTTCAGTTTTTCATGAGAATCTTCAGATTCTCATTGCTTTGGTCTAAATTCTCATTTTTTAAAAGTCATCATTTTTTCAGAATAAAACCCTGAAATTTGTAAAAATTATCCAAATACTAAAATTATATGACACTAATTGCTTAGGTTAATATTTAATCACTAAAGAATATGCAATTCTGTTTTGCTTTTATTAGGATGTTTTTGCAAAAATGTTGATTTTTTTTTTCCTAATCTAGAGTCTTTAAACATGTTTCTGCCCATCTTTATCACCTAGAAACCAGAACCTCTTCATTGATGTGGTTCAGCTTTAAGAGGAAAACATTGCATTTTTCAGTTGTTATAGGTAGAGGGGATTTGCATAATTTTTTTTTTTGTTTAAGTATGTAAAAAATCAGATGCTGTGAAGCCAAAAAATGAACAGCACAAAGGAACTTATATCTTTATACCTCTTCATAATATAGTAAAAATGTATGTTGTTTGATAATCCACACTAACAACTATTTGTTTAAGGTATTAGATGTATGTATAATTGCTGACAGAATTGAAACAAATAATAGATAGCGACCCCAAGGTCATAGGAAGGCAGTTCTGGTTTTTGTTAGATGGAGCTTGTTTTGTAGCTGGAAGATTCCAGCTTAGCCAGTTGCAGCATGACATTCAGTGAGGTTTTGGGCTGTGATGCACAGTTAAACCAAGTTAAAACAATTCTTCCTCAGCGGGAGACTGTTTATACAAGGTTCAGTCAGGCCACTGTAATTGAATGGCCTTACTTTTACACGCATTTTTATGCATACAGGCACTGACAGATTTGGTTCTCCCTAAATAGAAGTTTTTTGGAAAGCAAGAACGCTCTGCTGAGTCCACCCACCTCTGCCTGTATCCTTGTCCCCTTGCTGAGCTGCTGGGGGGGAGCTGTTGCAGCCCAATTATCCAGAGCATCAGCAAATGTGTGCCAAGCAGAAATGTCATTTAAAAGCCTTATTATATAAATGTATATAATTCAAAGCATTATTGCTGCAGTGATGGCAGCCAAGCCTGCCCCGTGTCGTGATGGGAGGAGCGTCTGTCCCGTCTAGCAGTCTAACACACGTGTTGCTCTCCTCTCAGGTGATGACATTTCCTTAGGGGACGTGGACGACCTTCTGAAGCGCGCCCAGTCCCAGGCCAGCTCCACTGACACCGTGGCCACAGAGCCCTGGCTGCGACCGGGAACGTCGGCCACGCTGCGGAGGCTGCTGGGGGAGCGGCCGAGCTCGGCGAAGCTGTCCCCGCTGTCCCCGGAGAGCGCGCTCCCGCTGGGCTGGCAGGGCCTCTCCACCGCGCACGGCTGACTCCGCCCGGGGAGCCGCCGGGAGCCCCGCAGGGAGAGCTCTGTGCCGTGTAGAGTGTGGAGCTGTGTGTAACTGCAACAGCAATAAAGGATCAGACGCTGCAGTGGAACGGAGATGGAGCGCAGGGATGTTTTCTGTTCCGTGATGTGGGACATGGAGGAGGAGTAGCCTGGCAGCTTTTGCACTTTTTATACAACTTAAGTTTCAGCCTCAGAAACAGAGTGTGGTGTGTGTGAATTTGATATTAAATCAAAGATGTTTTTTAGGTTTATAGTCGAACTCCAAAACTTTCTGGCATTAGAGCAGCCCAACAGCAGAAGGGCATTAGGTTTTTACCCAAAGAATAACTTGAACAAGGACACTTGGTTTTCATGCAAGATAAATGCTGTCCTGCATGAAAGCACAGCTAACACTTTCATGGAAAAAAATTACTATTAACAATGTGTCTTACATTCCCTGACTTGTTGTGTGCTGAAAATACAGATATAGTTGACTATATTTATGTTTCTGATTGAAGAGTTAATAAAGTATTTTGTTACTAAAATTATTTTTGTTATAAAAACTGTGAAAGCCAACTTCAATTTTCTTAATTTATGATTTGCTTCAGCTTTCATTTACTCATGAACAAACTGGAGTGTTGTCTCCAAAGAAATAAAAACACATGGAAAATCTCTTCCTTGAGAGCACAGAGCTTTAGCAAGAAAGATATGGAACAAGATTTTAGTAGTTCAGTGAACTACATAACTCATGTGAAGCTGGGGTAATGCTGCAACTTTCCTCTTGGTTAGGAAATTCCCACCCAGAGGCCTAAACCTGATCAACAGGGGAAAAAATAACCCTAATGAACCACTGATGAAAACAAGAACTTTTTACAAGGCCTTTTATTTTTACTACATTGCTACCTTCAAGCTTTTGTAAACCTGTCTGAAGGCTCCAGCAGTTCCATGCTGACGGCAGGCAACGTTTGCTGACAGATGTACTTCCAAACCTGTGTGGTGTTGAGCTTCATGGGCTTAGCGTGTTCCTTCCCAGAGAGGATTTGCCAAATCAGGAAAATTCTTACCCTGAGTTTCTAGCTCAACAGTAAGAAAGTTCAACAATATGGGTCTGACAGCCGTGGCCACTCAAGCAGGGGCACTGGTGTAATCCCTGACCTGGGCTGGAGTGGGAACCTCAGGCTGCATGGCTGCTTCAGTCTGGACTTCCCAGAGACAGAGGAAATAACTTTGTGAAAATGCTTTGTATGTTTTTTACTCTCATGCCAAAGCCAAACCTTCTGCCTTTTATCCTTTGTCACCTGCCCCGATGGCTCTCTCCAGTTGCCTAACACGTTGAAGTTTGACACATATTCACTGTACCAACTCCAGGCTAAATGCAGAATTTCTCTTCTTCCTCATCTAACTGCCTACAGAGTTTAATTATTATTTCCTTGGTTTTAATTGGAGTTTCACCCCTGAGAGAAGCATGAAGTGTTCCCCTAAAAAGCCACCCTCGTTTCACTGCAGTAAGTTTCATAAATGCCACAGACCCTCAGAAGCTGGCATTCCTTTCCTCCAGTTCAAGGCCAGGATGTGGCACAACCCCTCTTTGAATTACTTCCTTCACCTGTGCCGTGGCCTGAAACCACTGAAATTACTTTAACCTCAGTGCTCAGCAGCCCTTAGCACCATGAATTCCACTCTTCCCTGCAGTTACCCTCCCTTGGGCACTACCCAGGACACTGAGTCCTTTGCATCCTCCCTTTCCAGATCTTTCTTCAGCGCTGCCTCTCCAAAGTTCAGCTTTTGGCAGGACCCTTCTGCCTCCCTAACTTTTTATCAGGACAGCCTCACCTGCAAAATAAATGTATCTGCAGTCCTGAAGCAGTCCTGTATCTCAGCCATGATGGATACTGAGGTCACTGAAAGAGAACCTGTTCTCTGCCCGACCCCGGCTTTCTGACAATTCCCGTGTATGCGAGCGTTCAGAGAGCTGCAGGCTGAACACGCTGCCCAGAGTACACCTGGCGCTGCTCTGGCATTGCAAGAACTAGAGAGAGGCACAGAAGAGTTACGGTGACACCTGAGTTCAGCTCCCAGTGGACCAAAATTAAACAGCCATGGGGCCTTTTGCACGTGAGCAATAAATAAGGCATAAGAAGGCCAGGCTGTAAAAGAATAATGTCCTTACTAAAGAGGAGTACACAACAAAACAATAAAGCAGAGAGGTTTAAAACCAGAAAGAGCCCAAAACCACCAACTGCCCAAGCTTTTAAATAATTCATTGTACTCACTGCTCCATCTTGAACACAGATGATTAGAAAGCAATTGGGCAGACACACAAGGAACAGTGGCTATTTAAACAGTGCTCAGGGCAGCAGTGTCAGGGACACTCTGGTAATGGCCTCAGAACAGTTTGCTAAAGCCATGGGGGAAGAGTATGACAATGAATAGGATGGGACACATTATACTCACTGTAAAAATTATCACTGGTCACTGTCACACAAAGACCTTAGGTTCAGCCCAACACAGCAGTTTAAGATTAAAACACAGCACAACAAACTGAACAAGTACAATAGAGACCAAGAGGAAAGGCTACAATTAATTCAAATAACCTCAATTCTACCCCTTCCGACTCTGGCAATTGCTATTTGGTTTTGCTCCACCCCAATTAACTTCGTGAGCAAACTCTGAACCACAGGTCACAGCATTTAATTTCCTTTTCTGGCTTTTCTGATAGCTATTTCACTGAACTGCTTACACTTATTTCTGGAGCCTGCAGTGAATGTCTGTGGCAGATACATTGCCCTGAAAGAGAGGAGGCTCCCTCACACACCTTGCTCTTCACACTGCTCTCCTGTGCCCGTCAGGAGTTTTGTGGGAACACACTGGAGAGCAATCCAATTCCACTCGTACTCACAAAATTAAAGACCCTGACAAGGCTGAGCTGGTTGATGTGTTCCAGGTCAGCAGAACTGCAATCCCAGCCCTTCCCTTCCCCCTTTCTCCAGCAGCTGTTTGGTGTTTGTGTTTTAATCCCCAGAGAGTAAACAGCAGCTTTGAGCTTCTATCTGTGCACCACTACAGGGTCCATCTGACATCTGACCAGGTCATGTAGTGCTTTATTCTCCTCCAGCCCTGCCCCCCCCTGTTTTTTTTATTTACCACTCCTTTTCCCCCTGTATTTGTCTCTTAACAGGGAGAAGAGGAATCCCAGTTGATCAGAGGGCACCCAGCTTTCTGCTCCCAGGGTCTGGGGTTTGCTCCTTTGAAACAAGCGCATGAGAGGCAAAGCAAACTGTAAAACAAGTAGCTGTGGATTAGACTGGTGTTGATTGCACTGATGAAAGAGTTCAAAAACTTTATTGACCTATAACCTGATTAGAATATGCCAGATGAGAACCAAATATTGTACAGAAAGTTGTACAGAATTTTTTTTTACATAGAAAACTTTACATATCTGTACCATATACATTTTGTCCATCTGAAAAAAATTTCTACATCCATTGTAATACAGAATGCTTGACAATCTCGTCTGTTAACCATCAGAGCACAATTCACAGTATGAATACATTTCCAATAAATTTAACCATCCCCAAACCATGCCAGATTTGTTACTTGAATATATCCAACATTAAATTCTGTACATAAAGAGTGAAATCTACATCAAACAAAAAACATCTGACAGCAGACACAACCTAGACTTGTTTGCAGTGATTCAAGTTCCAGTCCTTGAAGGATCATCATTTCAATGGCTCATTTTATTTAAAAGCCCTAAAACAAGTATATTACAGGTAGTTATGTCAGTCGTGATAATTCTACCGCTGTTCTTGACAAAAGTCGGCAACTTCTGGGCTACAATGAAACAAAAAAAACAAAAGTAACAAAAAAGGAAGGAAAAAAAAAATCACAACCCAAAAAAGAAACCCAAACTTCTAGTGCATTTGGTAAACAAGGAAGAGTTATGGGCTTTCAACAAATCAGTAATACAGAAATAAAATAATCTGCGAAGAACTGTATAGTGTTAAAGAGTTTATATTACAGATCTGCATCTCTGTACATTTTCACAGAAGGATGATTCCCAATGTCTCAGACAGCCTGAGTGTGCAAAAATCTTAGAATATCAGACATAGTTGCTAAATATTTTTTTCCATGAACAATAATCTCCATTTTCTTTTCACTATAAACATTTATCCTTCAAAATACAGCTCTCCTGAGTTGTACTTCTTGCAGAAGCTCAAACCTTTACATATATATGTTTCTTTGGGTACATTTCACTTTCACACCCGCCATAAACATCTGTTGCTATGCTGCTGTCTAGGACAGTAAAGGGCACTGCAGCCCGTGCTGACAAAGGGGACTGTGCTATAAACTGGCTCTGTGCTCAGCAGGAGCCAGGCAAGAGAAACCGATGAGAGAGAATCCGCCAGGAAAGAGAGGGACTGGAGTGTTGCAAGCCTTAATTACAGTTGGGAGCGTCTGTACCGTTAACCCTTGGATACACGTTGCCAGAGAAAGAAACCATTTCTATGGAGATCCAGACAGAATGGCCCAGCTACCTGGTCCTTTTATTTAGCTGAGGAATATAAGTTTGGAAACAGAGCGTCTCTATCTGCTAATGCTTGCTTATTCCAGGCTCTTGTTCTGGTGGTTGGGATATTTGGAAAACCACACCAATCCGCAGGAAAAACCTTCGCAAAACAGCCCGAAGCTCAGGAATAAGGTCAAACTGCATGATTTCACACAACAAAGGATAGTAGAATGAGGCATGGGCCTTGAACTGAGGAGAAACAAACAAGAAATGATTCTGTTATACATCAATGCACCTCAGAAAGCACACTGCTAAATCAGAATTTTAAATACTCTCCCAAATGCGGGTGAGAAACCCACGAAGTGACAAGCAGAAACACCTCTACAGCTGAAATCAGCAGTGCTAGAATAAGGCTGTAGCACAGCTGAGACAGCTGCGATATACTCTGACAGATGCTCACCAGCTACACAAAATTCCTTACTAATGCTCATTCTCCAAGTGGAAATATTTTTCTATCATGAGCTTTTTTCTTGCAGTTGGCTTTTTTCACTTAATTATTTCAGCCAAGTGTTCCTAGAGGGAGATTAAACAGGGATTTATTTACTGCAGAATTGCTTTGGAGAAGGTCAAGGTGTACATGTACCTGCAGCACTGGCAGCAAAAACAAGAGTTAATTCTTGGAATAAAATATCATCACTAATTGTCTTCCTCAGCAGGAGAGGGGTAAAAACAATTTAACACTTCTAAAGGATTCCAGCATCTTTAAACTTCTCTGACACGTTTTATTTTATCACTCACTGCACCTTCACACTGAATTATTAGTGTCAGTATCTGTCAAATGCAGTTTGAATGCATATTCCCTCAACACAAGAGTGTCTACAGAGCAACAGGAGCTCCTGAAGTCAAGTCTGTAACTGTGTGTGACTAACCAGACTGGAACTACTTGTTACCTGTACGCGTCATCTCAAACATCACTCCAAACAGTTACTTACCCTTTCATCACTTATCTTCAGGACTTTAGTCAAAAATAAGAGTAAAAGGTTAGTCCAGGCTTCCCGATGACTTTCTGATGTAAGAGTGAGGAAGTAGCTCAGAGCCTCGCTGCAGACACTGGAGACAGAAGCCACAAAAAAATAACAACTCACATTTCCTTCTGAGCTCTACTGCAGAAAGAGAGCTTTGGCTTTGCAAATTCTTGCTTTATGAAAGCTGCTCTAAGCCTGGCTAATGACAGAAAGCAGTGACTTTGCTCTACTCAAACCCAAAGTCCCAGGATTTCAGTAACAAATAAGCTGACAAAGTGTGATTGTACTGTCTGTGAATGTATTTGAAAAGTATCAAGTGCTCTTTGAGAGGTATGTGACAAAATGCCATGTGGACTTTGGGAATATCTCATGTTGACATAACCAGGCAGTTTTCAGCTCTGCTTCCCAGTCTGTGAACCTTGAAGTCTTAGCCTTAAGTGTTGCTCTTGAGGTTTAAAGCCCTCCCTTATTCCAACAGTTGCTTGAAACCTTTATGAACAAAAAGCATTCAGATCAATAACCAAAGAGCCAAAGGCCTCTGTATGCTCATAAGGCTGCTTAAGCCCAGTACCCATTTCTGAAAATGAGAACAAACAGTGCCAGTTCCCTAAAATACCTGAGGTTAGTGAAAAGAAAAAACAGGGTTCAAACAGGGTTCAAGGTGATTGCTGCTTTCCTTTTTAAAGAAGAGCCCCCACCTATCCACATGATACAAAAAAGGTAAAAAAAAAATAAATTTTGTTCTCCCTGCAAAACATGTAATGAGAACAAAAAGGAGGCACAGCATCAGTAGGTGGAGGCACAGCACTCCCCACAGAGCATAAAACTCAGTATTAGCTGTGATCACCACACACTCGTGTTGGCTCTACAAGTTTACTGCACACAGAGATGGTCCATCCTTTTAAATAATCCACCCCCTTTCTTTTCTTTAACATCAGAAATAACAGGAGCAGGCTCAGCTCCATGGGCCTTACTTCAGCAGTCTCTGCTGCACTTCCTCCCAGGCGCTGGTGCGGCTCTCGTCCATGTACATGCGGAACAGGATGCGCAGCCCACAGGCCAGGCTGCTCGTCTCCTGCTTCAGCAGGTTGGGCTTGGATTTGCCTTTGAAACCTACAGGAATTCCAAGCATCCATTTAGATTTTTGGTTTCAGCTGACATTCTTTCTTACAGTCCCCCACTTCTCCTTCTAAGCATCTTCTGCACACAGAAGAATCACCTCAGGTAAATATCTTCTCATAATATTTATTACAATGGAGCATTGCTAAAAATTAACCTATTTATATTTATATAATCGTGTCTGGCACCCATTTTTAGTATCAGCTTACAAGTGGCTGTGAAACCTGTGTTTGTGCCTGCAGTTTCCAAGCATGGGACTCACACCTACAGCCAAGAATCAGCTTGGAAGCTGTACCTCAGTGAAACCTTGAATTTTAGCAAACCAGAGATATTTGCACCTCCACAGATTAGAACTCCTCCCTTCATGAATCCCACACTTATAGAGCTAAAGCTTTAACTTCTACATTTGGCATTGAAGCACTCCTGACCTATTTTTGGGTCAATTCACACTGTCACAAAGTATTTCTCCAAGGGGACTGACTCACCTGCTTTCCAGAGAGCAGTTCTTTGTTCATTGTTTGAATTAAATGCTTTAGCAAATCTGTGAGATTCCAGCAGACAATCGAGAAGTTTGAAAAGCTGCTGCGACGTTAGGAAACGATACATTCCTTGATCCTGTGTATCCACGTGGACATCAAAGTCTACTGCATCTCTCTATTGAAAAAAGAGGAATAGGAAGATGTGAAGTAAACATTCACAACTGTCTTCAGTGGTATCAAGCTCCTGTGATAACTCAATCCTACCCTGTTTACGTCTGTACTTGCACTTAAACTTAACACTGTATTAAAGGTTGTATCCACATCCCAGATACATAAATCCCTTTGAGCAATACGTGTTTTAATCTCCACAGTGCTGCCCTGGCACAGCAAATTACATTTGTTGTAAAAAATTCCAACAGTCCAATGGAAATTCCCAAACGCATGTAAAAACTGTAAATCAGCAGATGCTACAGGAATTCAAGAAACCTTATCTTAAAAGCTTTGAAGGAAAAGGTGCTAAAAAGAGAGGTACCTATCAGTTCCACCTACTTGTGCTGCTGCTAGATTCTCTGCATCCTCTTTTTTGCTAGTTGCTGGGAAGAACACAATGTTGTCGATCGTCTGAATGAGTTCCAGCTGCACAACACACTTGATCAAAAGAGCAGCAAATAACTTCTGTTCTGGAAATTCTTTAAAGGAAAGAAAATTACTTGTTAACTAAAGAACTTTTCTGAGCTATTTTGAGGACATGTTGAAAAACAGTTTAACTTCAAGCACATGTGTAAACCAAACCTGGAATCCACCTGTTGGAATTACGAACACCACGACAGATCACCATGTTACCAACTGGAACTTCTTAAAAAACTATTTCCTGAAGTTGTCTCTGATACATTGGATCAATCTGGTTAAGTGTTACCTAAAAATCACCAAAATGAGCGACTTGGATCTTCAGTGCAATAGCAAGAGCCAGAGGCTGTTCCCAGGCAGGAGGCTTAGCACAGCATTAGCACCATGCTTGTTTGCAGCTGTGGCAAGTACTAATGGAACACATGGCCATTCTGAGCAACGGAACATAACTGCAACAGGATCTTACATAAGGGTTTGATACACTCTCTTCAAATCAGACAGAATTCTTTTTCAGCTACTGCTTCTCTTGCATTTTGCACTGAAAAATCTCTGCTCCTAAGAAAAGAAATCTCACACAGCACTGTAAAAAGACTACTACTCTTAACATTTTGCTTTCAGTAAAAAGCCTAGAAGCTTGCAGTTGAACTCTCAGATTTTTAAAACACAGGCAAAAGATGTAGACTCACAGGAGTCCAAGAGAATTCTGCCATACTACACAAAGACAAGAATTTCAACAATGTGATTTCTTCACATCATGTTTCTGAAGTCCCAGCTGGGACTATAACAATTTATCAAACATCTACTACATACTACTCTACACAGATGCCAAATGGCCAAGCCCTGCAGAGCACGCACTTGCTGCTGGCCTGGCTTTACTTGCTTCTTCTGCTACCGTGGCCCCTGTGCCGGGCTGATAGGGGCGTCCGTCTGAAGATCGAGGCTGGATGGAGTCATGGATATCTACTGACTTCTGGGAGATTGTATCCTGAAAAGAAAGAAAAAAAAAGAAGTAATTAACTTACAGAAAACTTCTGGTAATTGGTAATAGTGCTGTGCCCTTCAGAGCTCAAGACATTTGCTGTTTCAACACTGCACTTTCACTCACTTCAGTCATACTTGCTATGAGCATTCATGAAAGATGTACCAGAAAGATGAGCTACTGAGAAACAACTGAAAATTTAACAAGTAACAAATACTTAAGTACACAGAAAAGGCAATGAACAGTATTTTTCAGATAGGCTTTTGTACTCCCTCCAAGCATTTCTTCTGTCACCCAAGAGTTACTACAGCTTTTACCAGATCAACAGTAGGAGGTTTGCTGCCAGGTTCCTGTAAAGAACACCTCAGCTTCTCATACCAGTAGATAACCAAAGTTTTCATCTCTACTAAGTAAAAATACATATTTTAATAAGTATCATGTCTACTGATAGCAAAACACTCCATCATATTTAAGCAACCAAAAAAAAAAAAAAAAAGCGATCAAAGTATCGAAAGCCTGCGAAGATTCTATCCTACTAAATGAGAGAGCCAAAATATTTTCCCTTTAGTATAATTTATTACACAAGTTCTGTTAAGTCTGAAGTTGCAAAATATCTTTTTACACTGAAGACAAAAATATTTTTTAAAAACAGCAAACTATTTCAAAGGGAAAAGATCTTTCAATTTACTCAAGACTAAAATATTTATTTGCCATTTACACGTGCTATTATATTTTACATAAATGTATCACAAATATAGCAAATATGTTTATATCAAGTCACTATAATGAGTCATGGTACAGCACAAAGGTACAATACCCATATAATGAGAACTGGCCTTCACAAACATTCACTCTGTTTAAGATGAATTATGGTAACACTTCATAAAGATAAACGGAGGCAGTCAGGCTCTCTTAGTAAAGCTCATTTGGACCATTATCCTTGAGCAACTTGTATCAAGTGCTTCATTAATCTATGAAGAGCTTTATGCAACAATCTTGTGAGAATGTCCAAAAGCTAAACTGATTCTCATCAGTAGCAAAACAGCTACAGGAGCTGTCACTTGCAGGCAAATCCAGACTTCACATCAGTTTATTCAATCAACACTCAGAAATCTGATGGTTATACAAATTTTCTACTTTAGATATTTAAGGTCTTATTACAAGAGAAAATCTGTCAATCTATCCCTCTTCAGCAGTTTCTGTTTCCAGTACATCAAAATGAATGAAAACCATGACCCAAACCACGAAACAACTCAAAGCCCAAATATAGTATTAGAGAAACCTGCCAGACACAGGACATTACCTAAAACAAACACAGGTAACTACCTACAGCCAATTTATGGAAGTCAACTTTGCTGCAAACAAATACATACTTCTTTATCAATTAATTCCTTGCCATTTTAAAACATTAAATAGCACTTGAGCTGGAAAAAGAAATCACATAAATTAAAACTGAAAAATGTATTTAAACCAAGTATATTTTTCCCCTGTTCTACATCACAACACATTTTTACTGAGCTCTTGCAATCTTAAATTATTGTTTTATTTATTTCAGCAGCTTACCAGTTTTTCTTTTGCATCAGAGGGAGAGCCGGAGCAGAACTCCCCACCGACTGGTCGCCAAGTCAGCAGCCTTGAAAACACAACATCAGTCCCAAATTTACTAAGTTTCAAATATAAATCAGAACCAACACTCTAAAAAGTCCCCTTCAAGATAGAATTAAAATTAATGCAAAAAACCACACTAAGTGCATTTTATTTTTTCACACATTTAGAAGTGTAAGCACTGTGTCTGTTGAACTTCAACATTTCTGCCAACTACCTTGGATGGAGAAGTGGACTATATTGAGGTGGATTAGCTTTTCTCAGAAATACTGGATTTGTCTTAAGGCAGAGTTTTAGTGCCACTAGTGGGCCTCTTCTCCCACACTGCCTTAAGCTTGACTAGAATAAGGAATGAATCTACTCCAGAAGAAATCTCATGAACATTTGGAGATGTCTTGCATTCTCTGTCTGGGGTATATTCCAGGATTATGTTTCTATTTTCACTTAAAAATTCACCTCTTCTACTCAGGATTCATTGCTGTTATGAGGTATCAAATCACTGACAATACTTCTGATCTCTTCCCTGCTGATTTCCTATAGGACACTGCTGTCTTGAGAATCTTAACCTTAGCACTAAAAATTTCTACACTAATTGTAACTTACTGGGACTGTCTGTGCCTGCCAAGAATTGAGGGAAATTGGACTAAATAACCTAAGTTGTCCCATCCTTTCTTGTTCTATTCAATCTACTGCTGCAAGTAAGGTTGGAGTTACTTGTCACTGTCATGATCTCAAACTCTTTAGTCTCTGAGTGAGGTAACACATATTGGACATCTGTGTCTGCATTTCCTAAGGGAGAGCTTTTACACCAAGTTAAGCATCCTAAGTAAATATACCACTGATCTCCAGAAAACTGAATACTGGGTAACTAAAAAGGCAAAATGGAGATAAGAAAAGATAAAATCTTGAGGCATGTGATAAGGCAACAAATAAAGTACAACAGAGAACTGAATTGATTCTTGAAAGCTACAAGGACATAAATTGAGGCACTGGGATAATGAGCCATTATGAGCTGGTAGAGGCCAGACCATCATGATTTGACTTTTTTGAAGTCTGATGGCCAGACCATCTTGACTTTTTTGAAGACAAGAGGGCACTCACGCTGGATTTCTCAGCAACAGGAAGCCAGGACTCGCTCTCATGAAGCTTCAGAAAATTTAAATTAACAAAAATTACAAACAGAAGAGAAATTAAACTAAAAGAAAAATTAAAGAAACTATTAAAATAAGCAAAAAACTGATGGGCTAGATGAGCTAACAGTGAGGTGGACTGAAAACTGACTGAACAGCTAAGCCAAGAGGATGGTGATTAGGTGCACAGAACTTAGCTGGAGGCCAGTGCTACAGTGGTCAATACTGGCTTCAATCTGTCCATCTTAATGATCGGGGTGATGGGGCAGAGAGGACTCTCAGGAAGTTGGATGACACAAAGGTAGGAGGAGGGGCTGATACACCAGAGGGTCACACTGCTATCCAGAGGGACCTCCACAGGAGAACCTGGGCTAATGGGAACCATGTGCAGTTCAGTGAGGGAAGAACAAAGTTCTTCATCTGGGAGGAACAAGGCCATACCCCAGGATGTGCTGGGGCTGCCCAGCTGGGAAGCAGCTTGGCCCTCAGAGAAGGCCCTGGGGATCCTGGTGGTCACCAGGCTGGATATGAGTGAGCAGAGTGCCCTTGCTGCAGAGAAAGCAAACATTATCCTGGGCTGTGTGAAGAGAGATGCCAGCAGGTGGGAATGGGACCCTGCCCCTCTGCTCAGCACCATGGCCAGTCCTGGGCTCCCCCATTTGAGAGACATGGACCTACTGGAGAAAGTTCAGCAAAAAGCCACAGAGATGAAGAAGGAACCAGAATATCTCTCCCATGAGGAGAGTCTGAGACAACAGGGACTGTCCAGCCTGGAGAAGAAAAGGCTCAGGACGTCTCATCAACGTGCTATAAATATCTGAAATGGTGGGGCAAAGCAGAGCCAGGCTTTTTCCAGCGATTCACAATGCCAGGACCAGAGGCAATGGGACAAACACAGGAAGTTCCCGATGAGCATTAGGAAATAATTTTTCACTGTGAGGGTGATCAAGCACAAGGCAGAGGTTGCCCAGAAAGGCTGTGGAGCTTCCCTCCTCGGAGATATTTGAAAGTCATGACACGGTCCTGGGAAAAGTGCTCTGGGGTGGCCATGCCTAAGCACAGGGGTTGGGCCACAAAACCTCCAGAGCCCTTTCCAACTTCAGCCATTCTGTGTCATTCTGTGTTAGTATCTTCAGCTATCAACACCTCAGTGATCTGCATAAGCTTGGCAGAGCATGGTTTGTGGTTTTCTAGTAACTGATCCTTGCAGAAATTGGTAGCTGAGTAAATATTATAGTACATTTTCCAAACAAGGAAATATGATCAACTCTCTTTGTAAAATAGTAACTTGCCAAGAACCAGCAGAGGCTGATACTGCAACTAAGAACTCATGCAGTCAACATTGCAGCTCTTAAATTAGAGAAGCTGCACGACACCCGGAAGATGTTTCATATGAATGCTAAAAAAGAACAAATGTAACCCTACCTGATCAGACTAGTAAGAACTTCTGCCAGAAGATACTTTACACTCTAGAGATTTGCAGTCTCTGACTATTTGAAGACAACTGGCAATAAAGCACTTGCCCATAAAGTTTTCATATATACCACAGTGTGATTTGTCTGTCTTCATTTCAACATTAACTACTGTGTTACTTCCAGGCATGGAAAAACAAAGGTAAAAAGATCATGTGCCTTCTCTAAGCACTGAGGCAGGCACCACAACAAGCTTAATAATAAAACTCAGTGGTTTTATTAAAACTGGTATAATAAAACTGATACTTTTTTTTTCATTGTCAAAAAAATGAAATAATAAAAACACTAAAGATGGGAGGGGAGAAAAAGCTCCATTGCAAAAAAAAAAAGAAAAAAAAGGCTAATAGAGGGACTAAGAAATAAAATATGAAATGTCAGCCAAACCAGGAGTCTCAGAAAAAGAACCAGATGCTATAAAAAGAGAGGCAAATAAGAAGTATCCTCCTAGGACTCAGAAAAAGAAGGAAAAAAAGATGACTACCCTCACATAAAATCAAAATAAGACTACAAAAGTTGGGAACTTCCCATAAATTTAAAAAGGAAAAACATAATGAGGTTCTCAAAAGATGGTACAGAGAGATTAAAAGAGGAAGAAAGTTAAAGGAAGGAGTTGGATAGTCTCCTAAGAAAAAGAACCCATTTGAGAAGCAGAAGGGCCTCAATATCAAAGTGAATAATGCACATATTTCAAATCAGATATAACTAAAGACAACAAGAGTATTTTGAGTATGTCTAAATATTAAGATATCCAAAATGCTGCTCTAGAAAGGCTTCTAACATTCAATTATAAGACTACCCAGAAATTTAAGTTTTGAGCATAAGCTGAAACCAAAGCAAATGTTCTGCTAGTGAATATTGATTTCCAAGTACAGGTCCTAATAAGTTAGGGTTAATTCAGCTGGACTTCCATATCCAGAGATGTGGCTTCCAATTTTATTTTTGGCAGTTACCAGAATGCAGAAGTATCTTGCTAGCTCCCAAATATTTCAGCTTCATTTTATAACTATTTTGATGGAATTAATTTATACCTACTTACTTAAAAAGATGAGGTAGTGAGAGATTTTATCTTTTAATGGATGAATGAAGCTGTCTTACAGTGCTATCTGATATACAACTCTAAAATTAAGGAAAGACTGACATGAAGAAGGTTTCTTTTGCTTCAGTTTTCTCCAGGCCTAAAGTAAGTCCCAGAAGCATCGAATATGAACTGGATGAAACATAGCCCTCCAAATGGTGCAGCCTTACTCCAAGAAAACTCACACAGAGTTATTATATGAATGGAAAGATTACCAAATAGCCAAGAAAATTTTCACAAAAATATTAAGATTCATATAAACATATGATGGAAATTAACCATCAACCACAGAGACTTAAATCTGTAAGACTGTTGCAGTATTTTAGTATTTTATGGCAAAAGCTCCACACGTAATTACAAGCAGCAAAGCCTGCATCTTCCATTACAAAAAAGAAAATAACAAAAAAATCATATAGCACTTCTCCAAAAATCCAAAATCTTAAAATTGATTCATGTTACATTCTGGGGGTTGTTGGAGAGTTTTTCTGCTTATCTCCTATACAGTATTTTAGTTTTTAACACTTCATCATTAACAATACAGAAGAATACCCACACCTAATTTATCATCACCTTGCAAGTAAGTCTGTTTCTCTTTAGTCCACATTTAACAGCTTTTTGTTCACCCCACCTATGAGATATCTAAGAGTCTGAAATGGGTAAATAATCTAGTTAAACTATTTTACAAAGTATTAATATTAACAGTTGTCTTACGCATGAGGGATTGTGGTTTTGAAAATATCCAGCATGCAAGTGCAAGTTTTATCCCAGATTTCTAGGGTAAACTTTTCACCATTAAGGATGACAACATTCTCCAAACAGTTTGTACCAGATCGTGCCAGTTGTTCATTGTCTGTAAGAGACAAACAGGGTATTTGTTCATTCACATTCAACAGAGTAAAATATTAACATTGTTTTAACATAATTTGTACAGTTCCTACCTTGCTGCACACACCAGTACAGCTGTGCAAATATATCATCCAAAAGAACATCACTAAGTACTTCTAAATACTGTGTAAATACATCACAGATTGCATAAAGTGCATGGTTACAAGTAGTTGTCATCCATTCAGCTTTCTAGGAGTCAAAAAAAAAAAAAAGAAGAGTTACAACCTGAAGGTAAAACTTCTGGATAAACATACGGATGAACATTTGTATTCACTCCATTTGCTTTACAGTGACATGAAATTCATTTCTGTATCTTAAAACCTCAAAATTTGGAATATTAATTCCTGCTTTGATAACTAGCAGGTTTAAAAAGAACTACAGGAACAGACAAACAACTGTCTTAATGTCCAATCCTCAATGATTTAACACCAAGCTAAAGCTGTGTTTAAGCATTTTCCAGGGGAAAAAAAATTAATGAAGTGAGACATGTCCTACTACAAATAGCCAGACAAAGCCTGCCAAACAATTGACAATTTTGATCTAACTTCTAATACTAATAATTTACACATTAGTTGTATTTTAAAGCCCATTTCAGATGTTTTTCAGAGCAGTACCTGGTTCTGCCTGAAAGGCTGGGCTGCTCAAATGTGTGCAATGACAGCACAGTGCTGTTTTGGGTAGTTCATGTTTGTTTGTGGGTTGGTTATGGGGTTTTTTGGTTTCACTTTGGCTGAAGGTTTTTTTTTTTCTGCCTTGTCATCAAAAATTTTGAAGTAACAGAACTAATTTCTCCAAATTGTGACTTTACTGCTGATTACAAGCCTCACTCAAGTGAGCGTGTTGTACGTCTCAGATTCCAAATATCACATGTAAAAGCTACAGTTTTTCTTACAAACCCTAGATAACATTGCATTTTATGCTATTCTTCTGCTGCTCCTAGTGTGAACTACTAGGTCTTTCACACATATGGCTTTAAAAGATGAAAAAAGTGACAAAACCTGCCAACAGAATGCCATTAAAACAAAACAAGGTGAACAGAACCACAGGTCCACCACCCAAGTTTTGAGGTTTACCCTACATTACTTGACTAAGTTATAATACACGTTTTCTACTGTAAATGTAGTTCTCAGGTAAATTATCTTCCTCCACTTTTATCACCTCAGTCTGCTGTTCTGGCAGTTTCATGTTGTCAAATATCCTGAAGACAATCCGAAACAAATCTTGCCACCAGTGTTTTTCATAAGTGTGGCCATATGTCTTCATTATTTCAAACATTACTGTTAAGCCCCTGAAATGAAGAAAGAACAACTTATACCAAGAGTTACAGAAAGACATGAACAAGACCAAGTAAGTACAATTACAGCAGCAATAACAAACTCAAATACTGTTGAGAACAAAACACATACACACGAGTACACAAAATATAAGCAGAAAATCAGCTTGTAAAAAAACACTTTATAGTCACAGGCAATAGCAAAAAATATTTTTGAGAGCTGTGCTAAATTAAAATTAAAATAGTAAACCAACTCCTTTACCAAGGGCCACAAAGATTAATAAACAAATATTTCCAGTTAGAAAGTACAAAAGTCTAGAAACAATTATTAACCTTCACCAGCTATAAAGGGAGTCCAGATGCACAGCTCCCATGCCAATGTGTAAATTTAAAGTTATTGTGTACAACCCCTCATATTCCACATCAGAACTATAACTGAATACACTTTACAAGCAAAAATCATATTCGAGGAAAATAAGCAAGTTTTACACAAAATCAGAGTACAGCTTTGTTTTTGTTTTTTTAAAATCATTTCTGCAATCCTCAACCACTTAATGAATCATGGTATAAAACCAGTTTTAAAATCCCTAAGATAAGTGGGATGAGCAAGACAGAATGCAATCACAACTACATAACTTTGTTGTTTATTATAACAGAAAATCAAAATTTCAAGTGTACAGAACACAATTAATTTCTACATTCCAGTGTCTATTTAAAAGGTGTTTGTTGTTTCCACAGTGGTACCACCTGAACTAAATACACAAATCATTTTACAGTGATTACATTTACCAAGAGTTGTTTTTGTTTCGAAGTAAGTATAAAGTAAGCCTTTTAAAATTTGAATTACAAATACTGATTGTTACCTGGTTCTTACATCTAATTTGCATCTATTGATGATACAGGACAACTCAAAGAGAATTGGGAACCATCCTCGCACCCACACTCTGTCTTCAGGAGCTACATTCATATCATCACTTGTGTACTCCTTAAATGCCTTTAGAAGGAAACAGAGTTATACAGTCACAGAAGTTAAATTCTTCAAAATAAAACACAATTTGGACTGTAAGCAACAATCCCTCCTGCAAGAGTATTATACTCTGATACCTCAGATGAGCTGGCAATTAAAACAGTAACACTGGGAAAGTAAAATGTTTTTCAAACTAATGCTTAGTATGTTATGATGAATAAACTTAAAAAACAAGCAAGATGACACATTCAAGCACCAGTTTTTGCTTGCAGTTCAGTGTGAGTCTCTTGCTCTCAATTTTTTTTATAGATATAGCTCTGAAAGTGAGGACCTAACCATAACATTTTGAGGATATCAAGCATTTTTGGTTATGCCATTATCCATTTCTTCATGCTTCCCAGCAGAGAGCAGATCCTGAGATATGCTGATTTCCAACAGCTCTCAGGAATGTGAGCTGAACTGGGTGGTAGGGATGGGCAGAGGGGAATAAAAGAAGAATATAAAAATCACTGATACTTTCAAAGCCTGTGGCATTTTTATACTCTTATTGTTTCTGAATAAAGTACATTTCTCATTAATCCATGAAACTTGAAGGGAAGCCAGTAAATTTAGCATAACTATTTTTTCTTTGTAAAAGCACTTGTGCTTCAGTTAACAGAGACTGTACCTGAGGCCTGTCAGACACATATTTTGCACAGTGGCGAATGAGGCGGATCGCTTCCATACTGGTATCTGGAAATGCTGCATTGCAGGCAAATTCAGACAAGCACTTCACTGCATCCTGGAAAGAATCTATGGTTGCTGGGAAATGTTTCTCAAACACGATGGCTGAGAGAAAAGTGTGAACAGGAGAAAAAAAAAGCGTCATGCTTTAAAATCTATTAATTCTAATATGAACTGTCTGTAACAGAAGTCATGAGAGACTGGTTCATTGATTGCTGCTGTCAAATGCCTGAGTAGTAAGAAAAACTTAAGGGAAAAAGGTACTACCAAAAAAAAATTACTCAGAGGGCATTTCATTTTGAGTATTTAAAATAAATTAAGGTAGCACCTGGACTAAAGCAGGGAAATGTAACAATCAAGACTAGAGCAATAGGCTTACTGTTTAACACTAGTGTGTGTCTCCACAGCTTAAGAGGGACACATGAAGTATGGAGTTCCATCTACTAATGGACACCTTCCCCAGCAACATGTTACCTTGTTTTTAAATAGCTGCTTTTGAAGAAAAAAAGGTGCTTCATCGATGATGAAACAGTTTTATAAACTTGCAGACATTCAGACAGAATAAAGAGATCCCTTAAAGCCTGGGATCTAGATTAGACTAGAGAGAGAAAATAAAAAATATCATAGTGCCGCCCTAGCTCAGCACTTTCTCCTAAGCAGGCCTTACGCAAGCACAATTCAGAATAACAGAAAAAGATAAACAAACAACATATTAGTAAAATATGTACTTTTTTTTCCCCTTAGACAAACCCCAGAATACTTCAGTGAAATAAAAATGTACACATTAAATAGAATTATCTAAGGCCTGAGTTGTTTTACTATAGAATGCAACAAACAGACAAGTTTTTTTTTTTAAGCCATAAAGAAAACCAGTTAACTCTAATCTTATTGAATGACTTTGGTAAGCATTTTCCCAGAGAACTGATTGGGAAGTGTAAATCATTGGTTCCAAGACATGAATCAGGCTCTACTATGCAGGCTGTGAGTCCACAGACAAAGCTTCTCGGGCTCTGGAGTGACACTCGCTCCCATGATGTCTGAATATTGTCCATACTCACTGACAATGTGTCCTGTAGTCTGGAATGCCAGTTCCACTATACTTTCATCCTGATCTGAGGCTGCCAGATGAAACACTGAAAAAATGTTTTTCCAGCCAGAACGAATGTTAGCAGCCTGGGAATTCACCATCTGTGCAATACACCGTACAACCATGTCTCGAATAGTAGGAGACCTAAATTAGGATAATAAACAATAATTTTTTAAACTAAATTACATAATCAATTTGAATAGTATAATTCTCTAACGACTGATTTTACAAAAGCAATTTGAAACATTAATTGCAGAAGTTGATGCTTGTGGTCCCAGGCAATTCAGTTAACTGTATGTTATTACCTGTTTCTCTTCATGATATGTTCAAATGGTCTTAGGAAGTCCTTCTGGAATCGGAAATTAGCAAGTTCTCCTTTTTCCAAGAACTTCATGGACAATTGCCTTAATGAGTCTACTGCAAAAATAGCTACATCTTCATTGGGATTGCAGCCAACCTGAGAACGTAGAATAGAAATGCAGAGTAAACTTGCATCAGAATTTGTATGGATTCAGCACAAGCTGCCTTTACAGTTGATAGCAGAGAACTAAGCAGTACTGAAAAACTAGCGAAATTAAACAGAAGGCAATTCCAGAAACCACACTGTTTATGCAATTCAATAATCCCTAATTCCAGCTATTTTCTATGTTAAATAATCTGGCATTTAAAACCTCCTAAAAATAAGCAAGCCATCTAAAAAAGACTTCAACAGCTGTATTAAAAATGCATGTCAAACATTCAAGAGAGTCAATTTAGACTTGAAGACAACCTCTTAAACCAAGCATCATGAAACACACCCAAAATTACACTACAAAACTAACAGCAGCCAGTTCTAGACTCAGGTAATGATAAATAATGTAATGTATACTTCTGTTTTTATATTTATTATACTGTGTACCTCTGCCTTTTCACAGATCTTTCTGGCTTTACAATTTTTGTTGGTTTAAGTTTACAGAGAAGGACAGAAAAACCACTATGATTCATATAAGCCCATGATTTCCCAATGAAGCTCAAAATAAAAGAATCAGTATCAATAACTGAAGGAGTACGCACTATAAGCATTAACAGGGATACCTTATTAAAATGATCGCCAATAACTTCCCAGATCCTAGACCACTGTAACCTTATCCGGCCCATGTTGTAGTAGGAAATCTCTACTATCTTCTGCAGACTAAACATTCGAGGGTGGGTAGCAGACAGCAGCTCATCCATAGACACAGCACAAAGCCAGCGAACGAAATCCACTGTTAAATGACCACAGATTTTAATGCAGTATTTTTCCAAGCTTTAGTTTACAGGGAAGGGGAGGGGTAGGGAAGAGATGAAACCTACCAATAGCATTTCCATCCAGCCTGGTAGATCCCGTAAATATTCTGTAAAGTGCAGTTAAAGACATGGTTAAAATTTCATAAGAAATGTACTCAAGCTTCCTTGTCGTATTTTTCTTAACACATAGACAGTCTCTGATTAACTTTATTTATTAAAACACAATCAGTTTTTTACAATTGTAAAGACATAGTGAGAATACTATCAGCTTTTACCATCCCTGACTGAAATACAGAACTCAAATGCCTCCAGAGCGCGTAATATCCACTTGCCATGAAAAGCAGACATTTGAAACACTTCCCATTACGAAGCAGGGAGGTACACTGCAAACCTAAACAGCTATGGTGTGCTTGACATCAAGCTTCCAGTGCACTTGATGTGATTTTACTGCAAGACAACTTTTCATTGAACTGACATCAATCTTGCTGCCTGTACTTCAACCATAGAAATGTTTGTAAGTCTTCAAAATGATACCTCTTCATCAATTTTGACAACCATTAAGAAAATTATATGTTCTGATTTCTTAGATGCTAAGCAAGCAAGATCCATGAACACTTCAGTCTGATCACTACTGTTTGATATAAACAGAGAAAGTTCATAACGTGTATTCTGCCTAGCCAAATCCAGTTAAAATAAATGTGATTCATAGAACAGACGACTGGAATAATAATTTTGGTAATTTCAGACAACATCTACATAACCTAGAGGAAAGCAAGGAGTCAGTAATTACATTTAGGAGAAAGGGAGTCTGACAGTAATGCCCTCAGTACTAAGGCAAAATGAGATTTGCAATCTGTTACTATATACAGCAAATCAAGATACAGCAGACACTACAGCAGACTCCATTCTGTAAGTCTTCTGCAGTAATTTTTTTATCAGTAAAAAAGCTTCTTGCCTAATCTTTGCCCTGCTCCTTCTTGCACAAACACCCATGATGCAAGAAATAATCCGCCTCCCCCAAGTGAAAAGCATTTCTCTATGGTTGTTTTTATGTAGGCTTTTTCCAAATAAATTAATAAATTATTAAGGCCCTTTTCTTAGCAGAGGATATTCAAATACTGCTTGAAAACCTTCAGGTGGGTGGCAACAGGAAATTTAATACAGTACCTGTCTACAGCAACAACAACGCTTTGGGAGCTAGTTTCTCCAATGGATTCCTGAATACTTGCTATCTGCTTCCAATCCACGTTGCCACCAACTACAGTGAGAAAAAAATGAAAAATAGGTAAAAAAGAATACTGAATGAGTTGGGAAGGAGGAGGAATAAAATTTGTGCCACTTCCAGTATAATTAAATATATTTTTAATTCACAAAAAAGATAATTACATTATGAATTTCCCTTGCATGAGCTGGCCATCTCAGTGAACAGTTGCATGTTGGCGTAAGTCCTACTTATCCTAGTTACCTAATTATCCATGTATAAATTATATCAGTCCCCCAAAATTGTCCACATTTGGAGCAACAGATAGAAGTGAAAAAATAAAACCCACCCATCTTTTTTCCCCTCAATTTTTCAATTAAACTTTGGTAATCTTACCACTTAGAACACACAACATAGGACTGAGAATATAGCTTAGAGGAGAATTTTTCACACTTAATTAGCATCAAGTGAGTAAATCCATCCCAAAAGATTTTATTTCTTATTATTCAGAAAGAAGAGCTTCCACCAAAATTCCATCTTTAAGCTGCATCTCAATTACAGCAAAACTATCGCCCAAAAATAGTGAGAAATATCTATAAATAAAAACAGTCATTATTTATTTTGGAAGCTGGAAACTGTAATCCACATCTGGGAAAGCTCTGAAGAAACTGCTAACTTTGCAGTGAGAAAAATAAAAAGCAATCACCATCAAAATCATCATCAAAAAAAAAAAGAAGCAGGAATCTTGCAATCACTTTGGGTAATTCCACATACCCTGTATGCAGGGCTTTTTTTTTTTTTTTTAAGCAATATAGAAAAGAACAGAAGACTGAAAGAAGGCAAGTAGTTCTCATCTCAGAGGTTTGCTGAGAGGAAAAACTTCCCATGTTTCAGCCTGCCTCAGAGTCTTGATGTATTCCATCCACACTTGGAGGTGGCTGGAGATGACTGACTGTCAAATCTATATAACCTTACCTACCTGAAGTACTTTTCTAGGGCATTTATGGAACAACTGCTCTCTACAGACAGATGTAACCTCATGCTAGCATCTCAGCAATGTATAATACCACTGGGTTTGATCAAGACTTCTCTTGTAAGCACACAAGCTGCCAGGGTCAATTAGCTTGAATCTCGGTAATGAGTCAGCTAAGAAACGACAAATGAGCAGCAGAGTGTGAAGAGAATGTGAAGGGCTATTTCCAAGGAGTCAGATCCTTAACCAACTTTACCAGCTTATGTGAGAATTCCTTGTTATCACAGGATTTGTAATTCAATGATTGAAAACCTGAACAGACAGCAGACTTTGACAGTTGTGAAATCTTTAACAATGCAACACAGGAGTCAGCTAGGTAACTCTGCTTTACAAGAAAGAGATTTCTCAGATTCCCCCTGTCCAAAGAGGATTTCTGGGTCCCCAGGAGGTACACTTTGGCTATGACCACCTCACAGCAGCAGGTTTTGTCTTCCAACTTTGTGAACAGAAAGTGACGTAGGAGAATTGTGAATTTCACAATTACAACTCCAAGTAAGAGTTCCTTACCTTATATTCCTACCAAAGGAGCAATAGACTAGGTGCTTATTCATTCACTTTTACAACCCCCGTGCTTGTGATGTTTTGAATTTCCAAGTACAACAAAAAAAAAAGGGCCACAACAGGAAGGCAATGCAAGAGATTTGAACACGTTTGAATGCAGATGCCTGAACAGCCACACCTGAATCCTTGCTGAGGCAATAAATTAGCAAAGGAGCTTTTGGGTCTGGTTTTGTTGATCTTTGTTATTTCAAAAAAACCACATTGACTTCAGCAGGAAGAGTGAGTGCTACTGCTTATCTACATCTGATTTTGCAAGCAGGTCTGAAAGATGGAGCTTCTGTGTCACCAGACTGCGACTTGACTCCTCCAAACAACTATTTTCCTGTAAAATATGTGTCTGTGTATATGGACACACACACACACTACGTGTTCTTCATAGGAAGTTAGGTTTACAGAAAGCTTGCTTGAAACCCACAGTTCCAATGCATACTTTGGAGTAATCATAGAAAATTAAACTATCTGCAAAAAAGGATTTTTGGAAAGAAGTGAAATAACTCAAACAGTTGAGAAAATGTTCTAACAGCCCTTTAGTGCATCAAAACCAAGTTAAGCATTTTCTTATAAGATTGAAGCAACATTATTAAAAAAAAAAAAAAAAGAAGAAGAAAATGGTCAAGTTTCCATATGTGCACTGTAATAAGCATTCCACAAATTCAATTCAGAGAAAAACATTTTATGCATTTGGGCATAAACTGTTTTCCCTAGAAATGTAGCTGACAGCAGCAAAAGGTCTTTATGAGCTGGACCTCTACCAATGAGTGGCAAGTATGATTTAGAGACACCTGAATACCACTTGCATTCTTGAGTTATGAGGACTTAAAACTTTTAAAGGCCAGTCACTGCAGCATGAGAGAAACTGCCAGGATTTGGAAGTAGCCAAGTTGCATAAGTCATCAGGGAACACTGAACTGAACTTAAAGATGCATACTGGAAGGGCAGAAAGAAAATCAGTGTATGAGATGTTGGCAGACTCATTGATTTCCAGGCCCAGATTTTTCCTTCATCAGTGCTTGGCAAGGTAAGGGGAGTACAGAGAGGCAGGCCAAAGGGGTGCAGAAGGGAAAGAAAAAGAATGACTGTAGAGGAAGAAAAACCATCTGAGAGTACACAAAGCTGGATGATTAGGACTAGTCTGAGGGCTAAGATCAGGGAAAACAGAAAATTATCATTACTCAAAAAAAAAATTACATTAAAAACTGAGGGAAGACAAAGCTTTGTTTGGCTGTGGATAAAGTTCAAAAGGCAAGGGATAATGAGCATCACACTATACCTGAAACTTTCTCATAGACTAGAAGACTAATATATACGTTTTGATGCTTCCAGAGCTTTTAAATACCCTACACCTATTTACCTTTAACTGTGCTCCCACTTAAAACAAACAGATAAACAACCCCCCCAAATTCTAAAGATAAATTTAAGGTAAGTCTTAATCTTTTCTAGGAAGATAATAGAGACATAATCTCATTTTTGCAGTATATTTTGGTGTTCAAGCCTAAAAAAAGCACTTACTCAGTACCAAAGTAACCAGAAAAGGAAAGAAATGGAATTTCAGAATTTAAGCTAAATTAATCTCCCACTTGGTTTGAATTTTGTGTATTTCTCACAAAGCTCCACAACAGATGCTTAACCTACAGATAGTGACTTGCTTGCTTGGTAAAATACTTGGCACACTAATGTTGCAATATTATTAAACTTGGTCATACCATCTGCAATCCATTTTTAGTTGGAAAGCGATATTTTAATAGAAGTGAACAACATATAGAATCTTCTTACATTTTCCACCCTAACAATAATAACAGAGCAAACTAAATATTCCAGAAATTGGAGTAAGTCTATTCAAAGCTTAAGTTTTACAAGGACTACTTCATAGTCTTTTGTCATAAACTCATAAAAACACAGAACAAACTTAAACAGTTCTCTGAACAAAACCAGTTAAATGAAATACTTCGTATCTGCATCACTTACCCAGTCCCAGCCCCACAAATTCATCAGGTGCCTGATCTTTTGTTCCAGTAAAAGAACCTTCCCTGCCACGGACTGTCCCTGAGATGTAGCGAGGTTTTACTCCAGTTCCTATTAACTGTGCCAGTTCAAGCTGACTGATGCATTTCAGAATCTATTCCAGAGAATAAAGAAGTTGTTTACCCACAATAAGCAGTTTGAAATAGTATAAAGCAAGTAAAGATCTTTAGGAAAAAAAAAAATCCAATACCTGAGGTCAAAAAATCTGGTTTTTTTTTGTCTAAAATGAATATAAATTTAAATAGTACTGGATTAGTCTCTCTCAGTTTTATTTCTCATTTACACATATTTTGCTACTTTAATAAGTATACCTGCAGCACTTATCTAAACCCCACTGTGTTTATGCACAAACAAGCACACTACTGTGTTGAAAATCAGTGAACATTCTTTCTTACAGTTTAAGTACAAATGACTTGTACCTCATGCCAGGAATTTCCTAAATAGTTTCCATCTGTATGAGCCACGGTGATGAGAGTTTTAATGGTGTCAATGTTCTTCTGCTTCATTTCAGTAATACCAGAACTCACTGTAAGCAACGTAAATCTTGCTAACGCTTGAACATAGGCATCTCTTTCAAGCTACAAGTGGGAAGGAAAGAAACAGAAGTCTCATAAATATTTTTGCCATTTCTTGTTCTTACTACAATCTGCATCATTTAATCAACTATACAATCCACCTTTCTCTTCCTAGAACTGAATTTCCAAAGCATAGTGAAAATATCTCAAGTTCTTCACCAGTAAGAAGCAATCTGTGGGATGAAATTGAGTTCCCTCTATTCAGGAACATGAAGTGTAATGTCTGACAGCAGACAACACCTAAGATGTGTTTAGGTTTCTGGCTAGTCTTTTTTTGGGGAAAACAGTACTCTATTTCAGAAGAAATGCTGCTACTTAGCTAAGTTTTCAATAGTCCTGTACTATACTCCGAGCTACTCCGAAAATGCTGCCTTAGCAGATTCACTGAAGCTTTAGCATTTTTTTTGTCAACAAAATTAAAAAAATGTATCTACAAGGCCCATTATGCCAATTCTTGTGGAATTGCTCAAAACCTATTTGATCTAATCCACACCATTTGGAGCACCTCAGAAGCTTCTGAAGCAAGTGTCATGGGTAAACAGCAAGTGACCAAAATCTAGACAGATCTCACAGAAGAAAATTCCACCCAATTTTTATGTGTATGGTATCTATAACCAACAAAGGGAACTCCTCAGATCTCACATGAACCAATTACAATGGTAAAAAGGGGATTACATTTGAGCCCACAATTGCATTTTATTCTCCTGTTGTGTATAAACTGAAGGCTATAAAGTTAAATGGTTGTACACCAGATAAACACATGACAATTATGAAATATATTTAACTGCTTGGATATTTAGAGCTATTTAAAGTAAAAAAATCATTGAGCACAGAAAACAACCAAATATTAAAAAAACAAACCCAGGAAGAATGGGATTCCACAGAGAAAACACTAACACCACAAGAGTGGGCTATGGCAGAAGTGACAGACTGCTACTGAGCCACTGACAACAGAATAGCTGCCACATTCAAACCCAAACATTACTGCAGGGCATGCTGGCAAAGGCAAAGAAAATGATAGAGAAGCACAGTAAAAGGAAGTCTCAAAGAAAGAGTACCAAGCAATGAAGCTTCAGAGTCTACAAACTGCGTATTTTCCATAAAAACAAAACTTTTCAGTCCTACTCATTCATGCAGGTATTCCCCCCTACCCCCTTTTTCTAAGCCAGCACAGTAGAAGACAAACAACTAAACAATGTGTCCATCACCCAGAACTTTAAACTTGATGATATAAGTAGATTAAGTGCATCCTTTTGATGCATATCTTTTCTCAGATGCTTAAAGACAAAAGTCAGACTGTGTGACAAGTCTAAGATTAAAAGTATAAATAATTAAAACCAGAATCTATAATAGAGGTTTTAGAGGTAAACTGTATTATGCACTTTGGAAATTTTCTTAAAATTAAAGGAATGCAGGTCCCTCCATTATCTCTCAAGATGTGTAAATGTTAACTCTTAACAGACACCAATCTTAATTTCTGTACATTTACACAATGAAAATTGGAAAGTTGCCATCACTGGTTAAGCACATAAGGAAAAGCTTCATTCCAACAGAAAAGATCCTTAAACCAGTTCAAGTACCGATGTGCCAGTCTCCTTCAAACCATCAGAGCTATCTGGTGTCTGCAGTCAGACAACAGCCCACCTAACCAAGACCCTGTGAACTGGAATCATTCTGTAATACTGAAATCATCATCAAACTGTTTTTAATTTTATCAACAAAACTGAATTTCCACAGAAAATCAAGAAGTAATAATGCTTATATTGAAAATGCAAAAGCAACACCTCCCATTTTCTGAAATTTAAAAAGTTGTTTTTGGAACACCACCAATTCAATCATGTCCCAAACCAATGGAAGGGTACAACTGAATCATAGGGACCTTGGAGCAAACATGTCCTTGCCCTCCCCAGCAAGGCTGACCACTGCAGCACTGGGAGCTGAACTCTGCAGCTGCTGAAATTGGTATTGGTACCAGTTCCACTTCTGCAGCTTAGAAACAAAAGTAACTGGAGTGTGTTTCACTGAACACCTGCAGGCTCCAGGGAAGGCTTTGTTAATCAAATTTTTAAGTCTTTTCAGCTCTGGAGCAGGTGGTCATGTAGAAATTAGGTAGAAAAACAGAGGAAAGAAACCTCACATGATCTCAAATGGCTTTTTTAAGCAGCTGTATCATAGGTACCAATGTGCTTTTCCACATCAGCGGTATAAAGTTATCTAACTTGCTAAATACAAATACAAGGGTAGAAGGAAGGAAAGCATTCCGTATTGTATCATAGTTCAAGATCTTCTATTTAGTCTTATACAGCTGGTTTTTGGGTTGGTGTGTGTTCTCTTCGTAAGCATTTTCAACATACACATGAAATAACACAAAGCCAAGCATACGGATTTCGCCGGTCCCTCTCTTCAGCCATGTCTATAACAGACTTATGGCAGACCAGTGCTCCACTTATTAACTAATAATCTACAATAACATAATTGTACCTTCCCAACCAATGGTTTCTAAATAGAAAAACAAAAGCCAAAAAAAGCCCAAGTTAAATCACCAAACCCCTCTGGAGCCACAGAGTCTGGCATTCTTGGCATTGCACTTCATGCAAGATCCATTCATTCATTACATCGGGAATGCCATTTTCAGTGCCATAACTGTAAAAGGGTATCCATTTATAGACGTATTGGATTAATATAATCTCTCTGAAGTTGAGAACAATATTTCCAATACAGTTCACAGAGATACTATTTTACAGGACACAGAGACTCATTTTATAAAACAACACAACACATCTAAACAGCTTTGTAACAATGCTAGGAATAAAATACTTTGACCTAAAAGTAGTCAATTTCTAGGGAAACAAACATTCAGTGCAGAGGCACTGAAGCACTTACCACAAAACACCAGGAAAAATAAAGGTCACTTCATGTACACTTCCCAGTCAAATATCAGATGAAATAGTAATGTCAGAAGCAGGCAGCCTCTCTATCTATTGCAGTGCACAACTTCAGCAGCAAGGACACTTAGAATCCCACTAACATCTTGCTAGTACATAAATCAAAGTATTGTCTCAATCTTACATTTTTTACCTGAATGTTGAAAATGCAAGCAATCCGGATTGCACAACGTATACCCTCCAAACAAAGAGAGGCAACTTCGGTGTCATCACAGTCCTGCAGACCCACACTGAATGCAGCCAGGAAAGGTGTCCATGCCAACTGCAATGTATGCAAAGCAAGTGTTATATTATCAGCAATTGCTGGTACTTGAGGGGAATGTTATAGTTTCACCATCTTGCTGAAGTGTAAATTCCATTCTTAACTTACATAATCAACCTTGAAACTGTCTTTTGACAAAAAGGAAAGAGAATATACAGACATGAAACACATAATAGCAAAAAAGTGTGGTTAGAATAGACATGAGATACAGAATGAGGCAGAAGTAATGCACAGTTGAGCTCCCCTCAAAAGCATTTGTCCTCTGCCTCAGCAACAAACACACAGCCATCTTCAGATAGTTGTAAAAAACAAATCCTAAAGCTATGTCAATTAGATGTCTGTTAGTTTTAGCATTCCCAGGATGACTTTCATCTTTGCACATTGAAAAATAGAGTAAACAGTTACTGTAAGAACCAACACACCATATAACAGATTTATAATGAAAAGTATATGCTTAAGTAAGACTAGCTTATCCTGATAACACCAGAAAAAACAACAACAAAAAAAGGAGGGTAGTAAAAAAACTTTATTAATCACACTAAAATATGGTAAGCTAACAACAACAACATAATACAGGACATGACTCTTGCCTTATCTTTCTACTACTAATTTTGTTACCCTTTTCCCTCCATCTTTTTGCACCTAAGCCACTACTGATGTTTCCCATTCCTCTTGCCTTAGGTAGCACTGAGTACTGCAAGAGAGACCACATAGTCTTTTCCTTGTGGTCAAGGTTCCCTCTCCCAAAGGCAGAAAAAACAGTGAGAAGATGTAGAGCATCCTGCTGTAGCTACACAGAGTAATGGAGAGGAAACACCATGGAACCCAGAAGGATTTTAGAAATCGTTTTACCTGAAGTCATCCCAGATGAAATACAAAGTCAATGGGCACAGCAAGGAGCAATAGATTTCGTACTTAATTTCATAATAGAATGATGCACCACAGAACTTTGGTTTCATTTAAGCCAGCAGCTCCAAAAGCACTACCTTCAAAAAGCATTTAATGCTTGCACATACCAAACTGTAACTGTAGGACAGTATTAAAGCCTTTGGATGCATTCACAGATTCAGGATTTAATTCCCTATTGTATCACCTTTAAAGGTCCCTTCCAACCCAAACTATTCTATAATTTTATGTTCAGAAATGTATGTTTTTTCCCAATGCCTTTCTAATTTTCCCTGTTATTGTAACCACAACTAATCTTAAAAAAATCACAAAACTGAAATAATTTCTTAAAAATGATTTAATGGTCTGTATACTGTGCTTTGTAACTAGATGTATGCTGTTATTTGTAGGCTGTTTTGTTAATACAGGTGAAAATCAAGCCTCAAAACCAGTCAGTCAATTCTGGGCTGCTTAGATGGGTGCATAAAGTGAATATTTGCTGTTTTAAAAATGCAGCCAATGCATCTGTAAACACAGTTACAATGATTAATTTCATGTGGACATCAATGGGTGAGATACCCAGAAATTTGTAAATCTTTATTGAAAATTTAAGTCTAAATAAAAAATGTGAAATTAGGTATTCAAATGCCACAGTTCTCATTTGTTTTTGAGAAGAGGGCCCTCTGGTCAATACATTACACTACCGTCCTCAGTACTTTAATTAGTTTATGAATATCCTCAAGTAAAGACTTCTTATTTTTTGCACCTTCATGAAACATGTTTAGGGTGTTAATTTAACCAGGGTGCTTCATATTTTGCTCCTTTGAAAATGAACTTTGAAAATACACTTTTCAGACAATAAAGGGTAGGAAGTATTACGGCTGGTATCTTGAAGAAAAATCACACTATGAATTTTACAGATGCCTGCATGTGAATTATTTAATTTCAGCCTTCAGGAAGTCAGCAGAGAGAAAAGTATAGTAAATCTCTGCTATGTGACACCTTGAACAGCTTAAAAGTAAATTTTTAACAAGGTCTGTGCTTAGTGTTCCTCCCTACAGATCAAATACTATGCTATTTTTTTAAATAAGGTGACAAAAAACTTGCAATTTTCCCTCATAGATGGCAATCTTACACAGAGATCCTCAGTGTGCCCAGGTGGCCAAGAAGGCCAACGGCATCCTGGCTTGTGCCAGCAAGTGCGGCCAGCAGGACCAGGGCAGTGCTCTGTACTCAGCACTGGTGAGGCCACACTTTGCATCCTGTGCTCAGTTGTGGGCCCCCTCTTCAAGAAAGGCACGGAGGTGCTGGAGTGAGTCCAGAGAAGGACAATGGAGCTGGTCAAAGAGGTGGGAGTTGGTCTCTTCTCCCAAGTAACAAGGGAAAGGATGAGAGCGAGTAGCCTCAAGTTGCACCAGGAGAGGTTTAGATTGAATGTTAGGAAAAATTCCTTCACAGATGCAGTTGACCAAAGTTGGAACAAGTTGCTCAAGGAAACAGTGCAGGCACGAACCCCGGAAGTATTTAGCAGACATGTAAATGCAGCACTTCAGGTCATGGCTCAGTGGTGGACTTGGCAGCACTGGGTTAACAGCAGGATTCAAAGCTTTTAAGAGTCTATTTAAACCTAAATGTTTCTGTGCTTTTTGGGCCTGGAGCTCCACCTAACCTCACAGCACATTCCCCCAGGGAACCATTTGTTTATTCAGTGGTAGTAGTCTGAGACTTCACTTCCCTGGAGCAGGTCACAAAGGGGTCATGTGAACATCATGACTTGAACAAGGGCACAAACACGAGTACACTAAAGCCCTAAAAATTTATCTCAATGGCAGATGACTGCTGTTAGGTATGCCAGAGACCACATCCAAGAGCACACTGAGGCATCCCACACTACTCAATATACTCTATCTGTGAATCTGAATCACTGCTACGGAAAAGGCATTTGGGATGCAGACAGCTTTGCACTTACACAAGAGCAGACAGGTGCTTAGAATAATAGTTTAATACAGCTCCAGCTTCCTCTCCTACACTGGACCAGAGCCCTAGCTTTCTAAAGTATTAATTTGCAACAGAGAACATTAGATAAATGATTTTTACTGATAATTGCTGCATTGCCTTGAAATGATTTCTCTATCAGCATAGAAACTTCTTAAATTCCAGGGTAAATGAAACTAGATTAGAAGACTCAAAATCCTCTCTTTCCTGTAGCAAGTTAAATAACTCACCAAATGAGCAAAGCACAGCAGATGCAAATCCTTAGTATTTCCAATAAATCCTGTCAGTCGGCATTTTGTATTAAGAAACTGAAATTCTACATGATTATCTAAACATGTATCTCACCTTAAACATGGGTCTCACATGCTCCAGGTGTGTTGCACTGGTAAAAGGGGCCTGAACGTGGCTCACTGCCTCCATAAGAGCTTTAGCTGTTTTAGCCATTTGTTCCATTTCCAAGTTATACAGGAGTCTTCTCTGCTTCTCACTAGCAACACCTGCAAACACAATTTTTTCTCTCATTTGTGCATCTTTAGCAATGGTGTCTTTAGCAATATAATAATTTTACATTTTCCATTAAGTACAATATTCAGATGCATTTTTGTGTTATCTTTACTTTCAGAAATTATCACACCAGCCTTCTCATATTTCTTTTACAATATAGATAAAATTTAAGGCAAACTTGTATTTGAAATGCAAACTATTTTTAAACCTTTACAGAATTTTAAGATTTGAACAACAGAAATTTCTTCCCCATCACCTCACCTGACAGCATAAATATCACACCAACTAAGTTAAATTCAAAATGAAGAGGTATTTCATAGGAATCTATCAGCAGAGAAAATAACAATAAAAATAACTGGACACCCTTTTTCAGTGTGAGAACTACATTAAACCTTTTCATTTCCATAACAGAACCTCCGTCTCATGAAGACAGTGAAATCCAAGTAGCATGTAATAATCATCTCTTTTTAAAATGGACAATAAAACATTATGTTAAGTGAATGAATACTGAAACAAGAGTATTTCTTTTTTTCAGATGTAAATTTCCTGCAAGAAATATGTTCATAAGGCTAACCTAGGACTTAAGTTATACAAATATGTTGGGAAAAAGTTAAATCACTCCTAATGTTCTCTGTAGAAAAGCTAGAATGAGTAGCATCTCAATCTTCACATTACGCAAAACACGAAAGGTTTTTCTGTTATCTGAGAAGGGAAAGAATAATTAATAAAGTGCATGAATTAGGGCCCTAAGAATCAAATATTGCAAAATATTCGAAGACAGACTGGTTATTGCAGGAAATCACACCAGTTACTTAAGAAAAAGAAGACACACAAAGTGTGTGTGTTCTGCTCTGTACCTATTGGCAATCGTGTAGCTTCACAGTGCCCTCCAATTTCCCTGTGCTGCTGCTCAACAGCAACACCTGCCCCCTCCATGGTCAATGCTGATTGCCAGGAATTCAGATGCAAAGGCAAGTGAAAATAAGCAGTACTATATAATGCAGATTTGAGGCTAGCATCACGCATTTATGTTAAAAAGAAAAGGATATGAAATTAGAAGCTAGGACTTCTGAGTAAGTTAAGTGAGTGGTGTTTGCTTCATTCAACTCCCGTTTCAAGGGTTGGCTCTTCAGTTTCATGAAGAGAAAGAGCTTCAAGAAAGCTAGCACTGCCACTACTTACTTTGTTTACTGGATTTTGTGGGTATTGTTAATTCTTTTGTTTCTTTCATTGAAATCTTCTTTCCAGCTATTTCATTATAGATAGCAGACAAATATTCTTCAGGGAGATCTTTACTGTCATTGATACCTCTATTCATTTTAATATACTGTTCTTTTGTCATTTTATTCTTAACCTGAAATGCAGAAAGTAGCTGTAAATATCAACAAATGAGGCAAGCTTATTAGTTACAATGCTCCCTATAAAACTGCCCAGCCCACGAGAAGTTACCATCGAGGATAAACCTGCTGATTCAGAAGACATTTTAAAGTATTCAACACATCCAAGACTACACTGTCAAATCTACAACCTGCCTCAAAGTCATGAGGACATTCCAACACTCAAACTTTTGGTAGGATCCACAGATCAAATGAATGTCAAATCAGACGTACATTAAAAAAAAAGGGAAAAAATGCTTATTCTTGTCATACAGATCAAACTATCTATTATACAGAAATCTACCTTACAGAAAGGCCTAACCAAAAAAACTTCAAAACCTCAACACCCCTGAAACATTATACTATTACTTAAAAGATGCATGAATGTACACTACCTAACTTCTTACATGCATACTGGTGTTAAACTGGACATCAAGCTTTTACAACTACATTGTCACAAAGCCTGAAAGTTACATGCCTATGAATTAAACAGATATTTATTCCAGCAACATACCTGTGGACTGTGAAGATCTGTTGTCAACATGATAATTGAGTAAGCTAAAACATATGCAGTATCTGCACTAGCAAAAAGAGTTTGCCTGAAGGCAAAAAAGGAGAGAAAGAATAGCAAATTTAATTTATTACGATTTTTTACCAATTGCTCAGCTTTCCAAAGTTCTGAAGAAGAAGTGTATCTTACCCTTGGTTACATTCTAAGTATCTAGCAGCAAATTTCTCCATTAAGCGATCAATTTTTTGAGCTTCTCCTGGTAGACGAAATCCTTCTAGAAACATGCGCAGAGCTGAAACGAAATCCTTTCCCGAAAAGTCGTGTTGGTCTACATATGCATACATGACTTCTTTGTTAAATTTATCATTGTCTCCCAGGAACTCCCCAACCTGAGTCTAAAATAAGAGTAGAAAAGACAAACTAGTGCCTTTATATTTGAAAAATAAATAACAACAGTCAAATGCTGTACAAAAAGAGGTGTGTATTGCAGTTAACTGAGACATAGTCCTGCTTCTCCTCTATTGTCTGAAGCAAAACATTTTGGCCAGATATTCCATCATAATGCTCTTACATGCTCGCATGTATCTGCCTTCACTCTTCCTTCTCTGCTTTTACTCACATGCCATTTGTTTGTTAGATGAATTCCACATGTGTACAAGACAAAGTCAGTATTACTAATGATTGTTCTCTGCTATAATGATATTTGTAGTTAAGAAACTTATTACAAGAATGAAAAACTCACTAAACTCAACTTTGAGATCAGTACTCTCGGGGACAAACAGATGCAAGGGATGCCCAAATAAAAAAAGCTGGTACTCAAAATACATCTGAGTTGATCTCTGTCAACACAACACAGTACAATGAAAAAGAGCATGCATTCAGATAAAGATGCCTGGATATGTAAACTGAGGTTAAAAAAGAGTTTTAATATCTGATTTTAAGCATTAAAACTGAAATTTGTGAATTCAGCCACAGTTGCAAACATGGGCACCAATGGGTGTGCCCTTTATGCATAATGGTGAGAGCTGCTGTTTCAGGAAGTTAGCTTTCTCATGACAATATTAACATGAGATATTCCCACCCAGACATTGCAGGACTCTTCCAAGTCCAGCAACGGCTGCTAGCTGAAAACAAAATCAAAGAGCTAATTTCAATTAACTAACTTTCCTCTGGGGGCAGAAAAAAGTGCTTTTAATGTTGTTGCACCACATTATTATTTTCACCATCTCTGAAGGAGAGATACTTCTGGCAGTTCACTAAAGTATACAGGATTTACTAAATTGCTTCAAGCTATACAAACAACTAAGTACAAGTTTTGAGTCGGCTCAATAGGTCAGTCTCTTGCTTTGCACCTTGCTGCACTACAGGATGCATAAAGCACAGGGTAGAGCTCTACTGCACCCTCCAACTCAAATTCCTTGAACTTACAAATTTTAAAAGAGAGAGAGAGAAGTTGCCTTTTCTTCATTCCACAATAATGTGTTACACACTCTAAACACTATCGGCTGATTTGCAATTAGTACAAACACATCAGCATGAGCACAGACAACCATCAGGAAAACAGTTTCCTTACTGAATCTAATCTTTCCTCTTGATGCAGGAATTGAGCAATATCTTCAGGCGTAGTGCCAAGCATTCCTTGTTCTTGCAGGTACTGAATCCCCCTCTTTGGTTTCTTGTTGAATCTGTACAATGAAGAGCAAGATGAAATGAGAGTTAATCCTTTTACCCATGCAAAAAGCTGTATCAGCCGAAGTAAAGAAATTCAGACATTTCAGATAAGATGCTGAAAAATCTACATATTAGGTATTTTTCCTTTGTCAAATTGCACATTAGATAGGAATGAGCCATTTCCATTTACTCTGGCACTCATGAAGAAAAAATATTCCACAAAGACAGTAAAATCTTGAAAAGAATAATTATGCTGTTGATTTTTATCTTAATCTGTATGAAACAATCAACAAATCCATTAGTTGCCTGTAAAAATGGAAACATACAAAACACAGAACCAGGAAACTGAAAGAAACTGAAGCCCTGAAGGACTAAAGCATATTCATGCAGGGTCCCAGAACTATGTGACAGGAAACTTTCATTTTTGCATAAAACTGACCTCACTGAAGAGATTAAGGTGACAAAGATAAAATCACATGGAAGATTCACATCAGACTGCACTGAGAAATTACACTATCCTCCAGTTCTAATTATGACAAGTTAATTAATCATAAGGACTCCTCAGCATAAGCATTTATGCATTTTCACCAGTAACATGTACATTAAAACGGGTCACATTCAAATCATCATGAGTTCAATGTTATTTTTATCCAAATATAAAAACCTTATTTTTAGACAAGCAGGTCTGGAGAAAAAAGAACAAACATTCAGAGTACTCATCTTCTAGCTGTGAGGAATTAGGTTAACACAAAACACTGTTGACAGGCTCCAAAGGGGACACCATTCAGCACTCTTTCACCAGAGGAAGTGCTGTTACATCCAGAGTTTTTTTCCTAACACAAGATGAGTATCTATGAGGAGAAGGAAGAAAAACCCAGGAATCTTCATAGCTCCAAAAGAATCCACCCTCCCATGGGTGATAAAAGGGCACTCACAAGTCAATTCCTTGTTCTATTATTTCCTTTTGCTGCTTTAGGACTTCAAACTGCTCTGGGTTGTCAGTGCCAGACATCTGTGTGCTGTAACTGCCAATTCCTGATGAAGCAGTAGAATCCAAAGAATTTAAGCTTCCATATCTGTTAATTGTCTCGGGGTGTTTGGTTTCACTGCTGTCCTGTTCTGTGGGTTTTTCCTGGCCTATAAAGCGGAAAGGGTTACATATATCCAAAATACATACAGTGAAAAGAAATAAAAATCACTACAACATATCAAGGAGAATTCTGTCAGTTCATCACATACTGAAATTTAAGTATTAAATTAAAACTATAATTTCAGGCACTTGGGAAAGAAACCCCAACACCTCAGAAAACCAACTACAGCTTTAATATTTTTTTTTTCAAATCCAGTGCCACTTTTAACCTGGAGCAACTATTCTAAGTTTTTGAAACACAGTGTCTGAAAGAATTTAAGCATGCCCAGGAGCTGGTGCTCTCAGTTCACAAAGACAGCCATGCTAACCACTCCTAGAGAGTGCACTACTTCACCTACCAACTTGAAGTGCTTAATCTGAAAATTCTGGCATAACCTTAGGTTGGATGAAAACAAGATTAAAACAAGTAATTATTTAGTTACTTCATGGCTTACAACATTCAAACTTCTACAGCTATGTAAGTAAATAAGTAATTTTTTAAATAACCAGTAAATAAGTAAAAAAAATGCTCTCTATTCAGCTTGCTTTAGCAGTTGTTCAATCAATATGAAATTACATAAAAATTAGGGGAGCTTCAAAGAAAGTTTTGAGGCACTTTTAAAATCAGAAATACAGAAAATAACAGGATTTAGACATTTTTCAGTCCAGTAGCATTCTAGGAATTCATACAATTAGGAAAAGACAACTAAGACAACTTGTTTAAATTACACCAAACTTATCACTATTCCTACCAAAAGAAAAATAGTCTGGACATTAACAGTCTCAAAATACTGGAATAACACACTCAAATCCTTTAGCATCTCATTACTGAAGACAGAAGAAACACATATATCTTACCAAGGGTTGTCTGGGAATTGGGATTTACATATTGATCCTTACTCCACTCAACCATGCATTTCAAGATCGATACTAAGCATTCCAATCCTTTTTTCCTCAAACTTAATTCCTAGAAAAGATTTCATGAACAATTAGTTAGTGGACTAGAGAGTTTAGTCTCAACCTATCATGCCAAGAAACATGAAACTTCATAAAGATTGGTGCAATTTTTACCTGAACATTGGACATGCCGAGTTCTTGGCTACCCCTTCCTTGAGCAATCTTTGATAAGTCATTAACCAGCCTTTCAAATATATTTGCTGCATTTAAGTCACAATCATAGTTCACGTAGATGTCCACCACACTCTGAGCATCTATAAATAAAGTGACATTGTCAACCTTGGAAAAAAACTAGTTAATTTAATGAAAGGCAAGTATAGTTTTATTCTTTGAGATAAAAAACAAAATCTAGAACACAACAGTCCTTCATACCTGCACATATCCTTGTCAGCGTTTGTATAACCATCCACTTATGATCAAATGAGCTAGTAGAGGTTTCCAAGATATACAGGAAAATTTCTTTGAAGAAAACCTAAAAAATATTCCAGGAAGAGGGAGAAAAAAAATCTATTAAAAAACAGTCACTGACTTTGATGGTCAAAATTCTGACATAATTTTGAAAGCAGCACTTTGGAAATACAGGAAATAATGAAAAGGCAAAAAAAGGAGGAAAGGAAGAAATACAACTTACAACTGATACATGCAAATTATCAATTTGAATTATTTACTTATGTGCTTCTGCAGTGCTGTCCAAGTTTATTTTCTAAGCATTCAAAAGCAGAAGAAATTTGAAATAATGTCAAATCCTGAAGGACAATTCAGCCTAAGAAGAAGCCTCAACTGCTGCTAAGAGTTCCTCTGGGATTTTGAAATAAGAGGTATTACCTCATGACAAAAATACTTTCTCTACAAGATGATGCCATAATGGCATAAACATGACAAACAGCTACTTATGCAAATTTCAAGTATTGGACCTTCATTAGAAGGGAAACGTCTTGACACAAAAGAATCACTCTACAATATTAGATTATTACTGGAAGAAGGGTACTGGTCAGGCACAGCATGCAGCACCTCCATTAACAGGAAAGCTACTCTTCACTAGAATACAGATAAATTTGCCCTGAAAATATTTTAGTACAGGTGCTGTTGTTTGGAACAGAAACTATTTTATCCCCTGTCAATTAGTTCCTCACCAGACTCATCAGCACCACAGGCTGACTAATTCAGCCAAGCTTGCTTAGCAGCTGAACTAAAGCTTCTTGCTTCTTCCCTGGGCAGCAGCAACTGCTGTAACAGCTCCTGAACTCTAAAGTGAACAGGGCATTACACCACTGTTCTGTACTTCCGAGAGCTCAGCTCTTCACAGCCACCTGCGGCTTCCAAATGCGCAACACACAGTTTTACTACACAACTGCTGAGAGTCTCTAGCCACTCAACTTCTCCAATAGCATCACACGAATATCCAAATATATAACTACCCTTGTTTTAATATTGATTGTTCCTTCATAGCACAGATTTTTTACAGAGATTTTTATGCTATTAGCTAGGTAGAGAAAAACATAAGGCTGTTTCCATTTTAAGTCATACATTTGGGGAAAAACACCAACACTGATTGTTAGGCAGCTTTGGTGGTAGGCTATTCACTCAAGCAAAATGGGCTAAAAATAGTTACATTTTATTGATCTCTTTAGAGAAATAGAGGCACACAGTACAATGTCAGCTGTATTAATAAGGAAAGCATCCCTATGAAACCTAAGGAGTTCAACACATAACAATTCAAAGACCTGCATGTGCTTAAACATACTTAAGCATACTAGATTGATTTTGGCCACAATTTTATGTATCAGAGAAAGACAAACATTTAATACATGTCATGCTGTGAGTAAGCCCCTGTTACACGTTTGGTGTTTTCTGACTTTTATTAAAAGACTGATTTTATATATTCTCTGGAACTAGCAAAAGTATTTCTTTTCTGGTAGAAATTTTAAAAAGAAGCCACTGATGAAGCAGAGAAATATATTTCAGGGACAAAAATTAAACCCAAATCTAAGCTAGAAGAGAAAATAGCTGGAAGCACTGCATACTATCAAGGCACTTCAGATCTTTATGCCTCTGAGACCAAGGCAACTTCTTGCTTCTGGTGTCACCTTTGGAAAAGTATATCCTGGAATGAAGAATTTCACAAAAGCATAGTTATGGTTTATATTTCAGCTATTTAAAAATGCTGTTTATCAGTATATAACTTATGGCAATTCACATCACAGAGTTGAGACTTTGTTCCTAATATACTGGAAAACTAAACCAGAAAATAACTATTCATTATGTTTGGTCAACCGAAGTAGGAGTTTTAAGGTATTCACAGTTATGAAAGGGTGGTAATGGTAAGCACAGCTAAATGACTCCCCAACTGCTCTGATATCTAGGATTTGATTTGCTGCAAATATATTCATTAACACCTTCAGAATTACTGTTACAATACAACTAAGATACAACTCAAACTATTTTACTTTCAGAGGGCAGTCTTAGCTAAATATTTGAGTGAACAGGCCATAGGAGGGTCACTTTCAACAGAATCTGAAACTATTCTTTTCAAACATGCCAGAAAATTCTTACACAGATGAAAAATGCAGCCTCAATCCCAAAATATATAGATTTTGCATATTGTAAATCAGAGCATATGGCTCTCCTTACAGCTTCAAGACCCGAACTGCATGTGAAGTTATCTACATTTCTACCCACATCTTCAGAATAACCTTTAGGATCAGTAGCTGAAAGAATTATTCTTAGCTCACAATAAGGAAAAAAGAAAGAAGTTTCTAGAAACTGCTGTACCCTGTACTTTGTAATAAATGGGTAATTCAGCAGCATCAAGTTTTTGGGTTTGCTATTCATGAGGAGGAAATGTAGCCCTGATATGTGGTGATGATCCTTAGCATACTCTAGCACCTGCTACATTAGTGCAGGGTATCCTACAACAAGTTTGCCTTGTATGTCTTCATTTTCTATTAGGAATTTGTGAAAGGCTGGCAGTGATGGAAACCTATCATATTTCTGTCAGGAAAGCTGACTGCAATGTGTTCACCACCTACATGCGGACTTGTAAGCTCTCTGAACACAGCAAGTCCAACACTTTCTGGGAGGCATCCTGTGGGACTGAGAACAGCTCCACCCAGTCTGTCTGATGTGCCAAACCCTGCACATACACTACAGTCTTGCTAAGCACACAGTTGGCCTTAAAGCTTTTCAAAATGCATCATATTTTCAAAGCACATTCAATCATTTCTATCCAGTCTATGCTCAACCATACACTGTAAATCTTACTGGTTTTCCCCCACAGAAGTATCAAAATAACCTGGTAAGTGATCACAACACAGTAATTTTCTGACATGCTACTGTCACAGTAGTGACATCTCCAAAGCTGCCACAACACATCAACTTGTCCTATGACATTCACAGATGAAGTGAATTCCCTGAATTCAAGGTCCTTACAACAGCAAGATTTATCAACATTTCTAAGCATCTCTTCACATACTTAAGCTCCACATGGATGGGGCAATCTATCAGCTTCAGTATTCACACCTGAATTCCCAAACAAAAAATTACTAAAATAAACAGCAGGGACACACTGCACACAGTACTACTTTATTCATCACAGAATTAAGATCTTTAACACACGTGACACCACAAGAGGATATCCATGTGGCTGAACAGAGCTCTAAGAAGCTGCTTGTACTTCATGCACAAAGAGCTGATCTCAAGAACAAACCCTCCACATATAGAATTACTGAATACTCTGAGGTGGATGGGATCTGCAAGATTCATTGAATCCAACTCTTAGGTGAATGGCCCGTATGGGGATACATCTCCCTTTGACTTAGAACAGACCCACTGAAAATTCACAATGCCTGCTAGGACTCAGAGAATTTCTTACAAAGAATATGGACTTATCGCCATTTGTAGTCTAAGGAGTTAAACTGTGTGCACACCTTTAGAGGAAGTGAGATCTTATTCAGGACGTATGTTGACAGAGGCCCTGATAAGCAAAGGGAATACAATAATGGAATAGCTGGGACTTCCCCAGAGAAAGAAATCTGTTCAAGGGATCTCGAAGAAAATCCACAATGCTCTTCATGACATTAGTTTTTATTCTAAAAATCTTTTGCAAAACCATACATTACACAGTCTTTTCCTGAGTGTATTCATTTTCTTAATTTATAATATGCAGTGCTGGACTAAGCTTTCTAAATCACAATATTGAACTTTGGTTGAACTTAACCACAAACCCACTCAATTCTGGGTTTCAGCAACACTGCAAGAGTACCATGCCACACCCAACAGAAAACTTCAAAATAAGGAAAATCTGGCAAGTCTTACACAAAAGCTGTGAGTCCCAACGGAAAACAAATTTATTAAAGCAACACCAAGCTACACAAATATAAATATATGTTCACTTACCACCTCCCACACATTTAATTATTAATTAATGTAACATACCTCAATCTGCATCTTTAGATGAGTCTTGAAGTTTGACAGGAGGGTAAGAAATATGGAAAGTGAAAGTTCAAAAACTTCTGGAACTGATGAGACTCCATTTTTTGACAGAGCAACACAGAGGTACTGCTTTATAGCATTAATGAACATCTCATTTGTCCTGAAGACTGGTCCTGCATTTTGCAGAATGGACAGAAGCAACTGCAATGAAAGAATCTTTGACCGCAGTTCATGAGATCTAGAACAAAACAATGCAGCACGTCAGTCCAGTGTAAGCCATAAAAAATAAAAAAAAATTCTCTTGAAAAATCAGTACAAACCACAATGATTTTGCAAGTGGAATGTTAATGAGAGAAACTCAAATTTGACACAACCAGTTGCAGAAAGGGTCATAAAAAGATGTTGGGTCTTTTTTTGTTAAATTGTTCATTTTTCAACCAAGAATGCAGGCAAGACCTTTTCCAGAGTGTTGAATCACTCTCTCTTCTGCACCCCAGAACAGCTGGAACAGGAGGCAATGCTGCCCTTTTAGCCAGAGGATGAAGGACCAATTCTTTCCTGTTAACTGAGCTTTGGAAGATCCCATCTAAAATCCAGCCCATCTACCAAACCCTGAGTAGCAAAAGGTGGAAATTCCTTCTCCTCCTCTATTTCCACCAGCATGGAAAGAGAGTTGAAGGACTATAAACACAATACTTCCTGCCAACACTGAAATCTCTTTTCTCAAATATAGCAGTTTGATTCAGTCACTGGGCCCATCCCACTCTGGGAGCAGGTAAGACACAAACTGTGCCTATCTGAAGCATGGCAATCACCAAGTCACGCAAGGGCAGTGTTGTCAAGTGCTCCACAAAAACATTCTTACAGACTCATGTAAACTAGAATTCATGTCAGACACAGGGCTACTATTTCTGCTCTACAAACTCCAAAAAACCAAACACAGTGAAACAGCCAAAACCCCCTCAAACCACACAGGAAAAAAGCATAAAGGAAATCTGCACCTATTAAAATCCAAAGCAAAAAATAACATTCCAGGCGAAACCATTCTCTCCTGAGACTCCTGATGCCCCTTCCCACTCATGATCATTTCAGAAAAAGGCTCTGTCTCTTCTGAAGAGTGGGTATAGACACAATTGGCTTTCCCAACAGGACAGTCCCCAGCTTTCATTAAACAGTTACCCCTGACAGAGGACAGTTACAAAACATAGGGAACAATGACAGGAAATTTGTCATTCAGTACAGCCCAGACACAGTAAGGAGTGCTTCAAGTCAATCTGTGACACACAGAGTAGCTGGATATTTGCTAGATATATTGCAAATATAAAAGCTTAATTAAAAAAGGTAATTCCAGTCTATCTAAAACAAAAAATGCTAGTTAATATCAAGTATGTTGCAAATAAACTCTATTTCTGCCAAACCAAGTGGGATGGGGAAATCAATTAATTCCAACAGCAGACTTTTCTTCTGAAGATGCTTTTGATAAGAAAACAGCCAGTCAGTCAAATTGAGTGAGGAACTTGTCCCTCACATTTCTCCTAATGGGCTACAGGTCAAAATCAATCCAAAACTGCTCTATGTAACAGTTCTTCAAGAAAATTCTTGATGCTGGCACAGCATGGAAGCTCACGTAACAATCTCTTTTGAAGCAAAAGGCTTGGTTTAGTACCACATAGTACCAGGTGTGCAGACAGCACATGATCAGATCATACTTTGCTATGGAATATAAGAATTTAAATATGAGGAGAATTTCAGTCATAAAATATTAAATACAGCCTACTTCCAGCAAGTGCAAGTTCCCCCCTGAAATCCTGGACATGCTGACCTTAACAATGTTGTATGATATGTAAAACCCACTTAACTTAGAACAGGTTTAAGGTAAAAACAAAAACCAGCAAGCAAATCTTTGAGCTGTATTTCACCCCCATCTTATTTTATTCCAGAAAAAAGGTAACAAAGATATTAACCAGGTTTCCAAAAAGCAAAATGCTGATCTTAAGTCCCAGACTTGTGATTTTAAGCTAAAGCTTCAAGTTCAGTTACCGAAAATCTAAAAATATTTCTATTACAGACTTCATAACAAATTTCACTGAAAGTGAGATTTTTAAAAGAGGCAGATAAGACTCTTGAAATGCCATAGATATCCTACGCCTCCTCTTCCAATTACAGCATGTTTGTAATAGTTCAAAAAGCCATCAATGCCTCAGAACCACTGATAAATTCTAGGCACTTCTCCAAATATGGGATACCTTCAAATGTATTTGCAGTGAATTTTGGTTGCCCTAAATGACTTTTTCTTCAATTTGTTTTTTGTATGAAGAGCTTCGCCAGTTCTAATATGAATGTCAAGGACTCCATGGATTGAGATGAGATTCTCCAAGTGCCTCAATAGCTATTACTGCTCTTGCAGGAGGAGTTAATCCACTAAAAACTTTAATAAATGGACAGCTTTAGTCCCAGAGTACTAACCAAAACCACAGGATTTTCAAGGCATTTCCTGGAAGACAATTCTCAGCAATAGTGAGGAAAAACCCTTATGCCTCAGTCTTCATTTTCTAATGTCCTGACTTTCCAAAGTACATTGCTAGATAATTTAAAAAGGTTCCTAGATTAAATCTTCAAACACTTTTGACTACATCACATCTTCTCAATTTATTAGATCCACATCACACATCACTGGTGTAACTAAACTGTCTTAAAGTTACCTGCTTTAAAAGCTAGACTCGGAACAGTAAAGCTGATTTTATTTTCAGGAATACCAGGCCTTTCACTGTCATTTGAAATCATACTACAGTTTCAATTTGATCTCTTAACACTCCTTAGGAACAATTGCTAATAATTTTCAAGAGCTTTTTTGTTCTAATGTGCAAATCAAATGTATATAAATTATATGCATAGAAATCCAATTTCTGCTGACACCAAACTTAATACTGACACCCATCTATAGAGGACACTCTATCTGCTTTTCAACAAACAATTCTACAAATGAAGCTGAAGACATGGTATCTTCTTCAGTCAGAAGAAACAGACAAATAAAATCTTTGTTATCAAACATTTGTGTTTTGATTAAGTAGGCTGATAGAAGTGTCCAACCTGAAGAAAAGAATGAAACACTTCATCATGAATTTAGGATAACCAGTTTATCAGCTCCAGGGGAGGAGTTTATATTAAGAAGAGCTGAGGATGTGTACTGGATATACAAATGTGCTGGTTTCAGCTGCTGTAGAGTTGATTTTCTTCCCAGTGGCCAGCACAGGGCTATGTTTTGGATGGAGAGCAATATGAATAAGATAAAAGAAATTATGGGGAATAACCAGCAAAGGTTACAAACTTAGAAGGTACCAAAAGCAGAGTAATGTGAGCAAGACCAGAAATACCTGATACTCTTCTATACAAAATCTTTTCAAATGCATTATAAACAGCAACTAGGAAGAACATGTTGTACTTATAAAAGGATAGGTGTTAAGAAACTTCTGAACAGGTATGCAGAAAATGCATTAAAACATAAAAGTACCTTTCCAAAGTTTCTATGTTCTTTTCACCATACTGTTAGTTTCTCTTTATCAGGACTCACAAAAATATTTATACAGTTCGTTTTTATTGTTAGATTCATTAGGAAAACTTTCAAATTCTACTTACTTTGGATCTGGTGGTCCATCTGACAGGGGCTTCATGGAGAGTTTACACAGTGACCTGAATACAAGGAAGGCATCCTTTTGTAAAATGTGGGAAAACTTAGCACCAGGGGTAGGTCCTGAAGAATTTCCAGATTCCTAAGGAAGTTAACATATTTCAGTATTCCATTTTGCATTAGCAGGACGTGTAGGGAAATCCCCACCTCTGAGCAATAAAAAGTTAATATATTATACAAATATAACCAAGTCACTTTAGCTTTATGGTCTCAAGATTAAAAAAAAAAAACCCATTCTGCAGTCCGGCTGAAATAAAAGTCACTACTAAAAATGGCCTACTCAGTAAGAAGTCAGAATTAATTAAAAAGTGTCACGAAATTAGGTAGGTCAAGTTTAAGTAGGTAATTTGCAGTGAACTGCTGCCAGGCACTTTCAATAAATAACTAGTTTAAAAAGACCCAAACACCAGACGTTTTAATAGAGCACAAATAGTTACCAATCTCCTGTCAGATACATCTGATAAAATGTCTGTGGTATAGTAAACACCCGTATTACTAATTTCTTGCAATTCTGTATTATTGTTCCATACATAAGCAACATGTTTAATGTTAAGTCTTCTATGTGTATGGCCTACATGACTGTAAGTTTTTGAACTTAAAATTATTACTCTCAAATCTAATTACTCAGTATACTCTGACAGCAAATATTTTTGGTCAGCTGACAAGTGTACATGTATCTCATACAAGAGAGGGAGTATATTTTCACATCTATTTTTGTTAATGAAAATCAAATCCTCCCAGACATGAAACTCTTGATCTGAAATCACTTCATTAAGATCATGCCATCAGCTTGAAATTGAGCACACTAAAATTACACAGGCATGTGTATAATTTGCTGTATGTTTCACTATGTATATTGAATACTAGTTTTCCAGTTTCTCAGGAGCACTTCACGAAACAGGAAACTGAGTTCTCTTGAACAGTGACTCCATGGGACAACTAAAAACATGCTGGGATAAAAAAGACATCACATGCAAAATTTATTCAGAAAAAATTTCATTTAAGGAGTGCATTGAAGTAGAGTAACATGACTTAATTATTGAAATTCATCTCAGTAACCTATTTTACGAAATTATCCTAATCACTCTGCACAAGCATTAGGCAACATTTAAAAGATAATACTTTTTTTCAGTATTTCCCAATTATATCTGCCTGTACCTGAGTATCATTGGAAGAGACAGATAATCTGTCATCGGGTAAAGATGGTGTATAAGCAACAGAAATTGGAGTCCCTGGAATTCCATTTGCCTGAATGTTTTCACTGTCACTGCCATCCTCTAATGATACAGTTGTGCCATCACCACCTGCAGTCCCTTCCACATCTATCAGAAAAGATGTAAAATAATTACCAAACATTGTATCAGATTAAAAATTAAAAAGAGCTTTTAAAACCAACATTTAAATACTAAAAAAATCATAAGGGGGAGCTTAAGATAGAATTTACATGGCACTACAGAACTGTAAAACTTGCAAATATTCTTAACTCCCAATAATGAAAATACCGTAAGAAATTTAATTATAACTTCATATTCTCAGGATCACCACTCTACCAAGTTTCTAGGAAGTACTGGTATGGGACATCTCGCACTAGTCTGATAAACAATTCACAACAAACTGAAAAGTACAGTGAGACACTGCTCCTACAGAGAGGGACCCATTTCTGAAGAATGTTCATATAGAAACAAAAAAAAAATAAAAAATCAAATAATAATTAAAAAACACACCAAGAATTTGAAAAGAACATTAATCTCCAATATAGAGTGTAAATCAATGTATGAAATCCTGTCCATTTTACTGTTAAATAATGCACTGGTAAAGTCTGACAGCACAACTGTCTTCTTTAGCATGTAAGTCATATTTAAATGATGATAAATTTTAGTTAAATATCTGAAGTAGTAAAATAATACTTAAGGTCAAGAACCAAACCACAGTTGCTACTGAATAGACAGATATTAATATAATACCTCCAACTACTATGTTCACCATTTCCTGCACAATACTTTCTACAATTTCTTGTGCCTTCTCTTCACACTCATTGCTTTCACCATCATAAGTTCCTCCATCAGCTTTAGAAAGACCTTTATAAGAAAAAAACAAACAAACACAAACAAGTATTAATGAGAAACTCAGAAATTTAGAAGGTACTTTGCTTGCACTTAGAATAAATGTTTGGATGCTTCAAAAATAGGTATTTGCAGAATGCAAGAACATCAGTGGTTAACCTGCAATGTTAATTAATTGCCATTGTAAATGGCAATTAATCTACAGGCTTGTGCCAACAAAACACATCAGTATTGTATCTTCACATACATTAAAACAGGGAAAACTTGAGGGTTTTGAGATGCTGTTCTCAAAAACTTTCACAATATTACACAGATGCAAAAAGGAATTTTTGATACAGACTCCTACAGAGTGTAGGACTTAAGTGTGCTCTTGTGGTAACAAGGACAAATGGGCATTTTGCATTACTCAACTACTTGAAAACTTATGCCTTACGTCAGATTTGGGATAGAGAAAAAAGACAATCCTCAAGCCTTTCTTTTTACAGACCTTTTCCCTCCCTCCATGAAACAGAAATACACACTGATTACTTTCTGCTGCTGTGGCTTGGTCAGCTTCTGTCTGCTCATTTTCAGCACTAGAAATGTCAGATCCATTTTCTGCCTCAATATCTTCTTGAAGGTTCTTGTCCACATCGTTTGTGCTGTGGTCAAGCTCTCTCTCATGGTCTTTGGACAGCTGATCAGCCTGTGCTGGAATATGTCGCAACTGAGGTGATTCAGGCTCATGATGGCTTACTGGAGACTGCTGGAGGTGGTGCTGCAGTCTGTGTCTTTCCTTTTCCATCTGTTTGGCTTCCTGAAGCTACAAAAGCATTGCAAACACAGAAGAAGTTCACTATCAAAATAAAACAAGAAGATATATGCATTATTTTATAAAGATGACATCTCTATTGCCTCTGCTTACACAGTAGCAGTTTAAGAAAATGCATCTTTGTTTAATTATAAATAACTTCAGTATCATGGGATAATCCATTGCAAGAGAGCTGCTTCCCAACTATGCCTGTAGTTCATACCTTCACTATCAAAGAAGGGACAATCACACTACATAAACCATAGAACCAAGAGTTGTCTGCCTGCCCTATAAGAAAGCTTAGGGAGTAGATGTGACAATAAACAGGAGTGCTTGGAAAAACATCAAGGCAAGCTTTTTTTTTGTGGTCCCTTGTTCTGGAATCCCCAGAAAGGGAAGAATTTCTGTGACTTCTGTACACCACCCCACCCCCAAACTCCATATTTTCTATCTATTTCAGAGTGCAAAACACAAGAAGAAAAATACCAGATACCAGATTGTTTTTTTTTTCCCAAAGTACTCAAGTTAGAAAAGCCAAAAAGCCTTAATAATGATGAAACAAATGTCTCAAGCTGATTTGCTTTCAAGAGGTAGTTTCCAGATAAAGATACTGAGATACTTACTGCTTGATTTTCCATACGTGCAAAAATGACATTCAGCATTTGTGTTAGAGTGGCCTTGGCTGTAGTTTGATTTATAAGATTTTTGCTTGCTAGGTAGATATTGTAACATGTTCTTACAGCCTGTAGTACTGTTCCTTCGTGGATTTCTATGTGTTGAGATGTTACTGCAGTAAGCAAAGCCTAAATAAACACATATACACATTTACCAGTCAAAACATTTATCAGTCAAGAAGTTTAGAAATTAATAAATACCAAAACTGGACTACTTCGAAAATATAACTAAATACATATTTTGAACTGTAATTTAATTATGTTTTCCCACATACTCTTGTAGCCATATTGGAAAATCATACCAGTTATAGTAAACTGAGTGTTTTTCATCAACATATCTAAGAATCACATGTTTCATAGCATGTAACAGCAAGAAGTAACCAAAGGAACCATCAGAGAGGTAGCTAATAGAAGTCATCCTCAATTTCTAAACACAAAAGAGGAACAGACTACCCTGTTAAAGCCTGGAAGGGAAGCCAAAGGGTCCAAAAGTTATTTTAGAAATAAATGTAAATGCGATGAACAAAGACTGAGTATGAGGTTAGACAGCTATACTCAGACAACTGCCCTTGTATCAGCTTTTTTTGGTAGATGCTAGAGAACTGTGCTGGCCCCTCTATAGAAATGTGCTTATTTCTTCCTGTTCCCAGTAATATTTGCTTTTCCTTTAAAAAAATAAAAGCACATAAGCCTGTGAAAGATGAGATAACACAGAAATAAGGAATAAATTAGCTTTATGTGAGGCAGAGGCAGGCTGGATTAAAGGGCAGAAATAGGGCAGATAAAACCTGAGGACAGGGTTTGAAAACATTGTCAGAGATGTGTATAGGAGAGTGGAAAGAAAGGGGGAGAGCCTTGTTTGCAACGGTTTGTATTCATCACTGTAATCAAGTAGAAGGCATGAGGGAATTTTAAGCATTGAAAACTTTGATAGTCACCATTTAATGGGATGTTTAGGGTAATAAAGAAAGAACTGGAAGCACTGGAAAGCTCATATCTTTTTAAATTTATCAAAGTTAAAAACAATTTCAAATGTTGGGTAATTTACTCATTAAACCACACCTCACATCTCTTATTGACATTGTCAGAACTTCTATACACACAAGGTACCAAGAAGTGGAGAAATAGTACGCACCTCTCACTCAAAACCCTTAAAAAGTAAAATCAGTCACTCTTAAAAACAAGCTGAACAAGTGGAGCCCAGGCATAAACAGCTATTTTTTCCAAACCGCTACTATCTGGACCCAACACAGCACATATTTAGATTTAGTTAATATTTCTTTCACTCAGTCACAAATTATACCATTGATACATACACACGCACACTCTTAATACATCAGTTTAAGAACCACCTACAGCTTTCCACTTGGAATACAAGGTCTCTTGCAGCCTAGCACTCAGTACACTAATGAAAGGTGCAGGGGATCCAGTCTCCATCTCTGTTTCTGGTGATGTCATTCATAAAGTTAGCGTCATCTTTGTGTCATCTTCTGTCTCCTTCTTATATTTGGATGAGTAAGAAGCTGATATTTGAAAATTCAATTTTAACTTTCATCTCAGTTCACTGAAATCTTATGATGTTTTTTCACCCAACTTTTAATAATAGAAAGTGGAGCCAGATAGTAGAGAAAGGTGACAAGGCTACAGGTAGATTATGTGCTCTTTTGTTTTAATTGGCTTAACAGCTTGAATTTCCTAAGTCTTTTTCAGTATGCTTGTTATGAATAGTAGAGCCTGGTTCTTTTCACACCACCTGATTAGAGGTGTGGAAGCAAAGAAATGCTTCAAACACACACTGAGACATACCTCTTTAATATGTTAATCCAAATTCACTGAATAATATTTTCTGTGCAGCCTGAGGAATCAGTCTTTCTACAGGGCATCTCCCTGCAGATACCAAACCACACAAGAGTTTACAGAGCTCCTGATAGTCATTTCTTTGGGTTTCTTTCCTTCCCAGGCAGTAGATACCAATCTTAATGACTACCATACACATTTGCAAACTGATAAGCATTTTTAGCTTTGATCTTTTGCTACTATCTTCCATCTTCCTTACAATTTAGAGTTATCCTCAGGCTATTAGTTATTCTAACTTCACATCTCACTGCCATTTCTCTTCTGCTAGTATGTCAATCAAGTAGAAATACGAGAACAAATGGAAGACAGAAAGAATTTTACAATAACTTTCTGAACATCCTTCCCTCTTGACAGTTTCCATTTAGGGCTCAATTTGATGATATGCCCCAGACACCATCACCTGATTCTCTATCATAGAAGAGTGTATCATTGTCACAATGGCATGACAGCTAACCCTGAGAAAACACACTTTATGATCAGAAGTGGCAGTACTGCTCCTTTGAAACCTTATGAACTCACATATTAGAAAAATAAACCCTTCCTTTCTCGTTTTAGTACTTTTCTTCACGCTACTCCCCCTTACTCTGTGACCAAGCAAGTACTATGTCTAACACGAGGAAGAAGAGATGGGTGACAGATGAGTAGAGGATAATCACCTCAGCCCCCAGTGAAGCAGGATTACTCAAAATCTGAAACTGCTACACAACACAGGTCCTTGAGAGATGGAGTAACAAAAGCTCTGCCTTCCTCCCAGCCACACTCTTACTTTGCAATAGGTCCAGAGCATGAAGCCACCTGTGCTATTTTAATAGGAACTCATCAATATAAATGAGAATCATAGAAAACAAAAGCACCCACAGGTGGCTCTCTGGTGTTTAGTTTTGGGGTTTTGTTTGTTTTAAAAGTGATTTCAGTAGATGCAGAGTATTAAATGCTTGCTAGGACAAGGGATGAGCTAAGGGAAAAGTCTGGGAGCAAAGCCTGGACAGACAAATGGCTCTCTGCCAGAGGTCAGAACAGCATGGAGTCACAGCATTACGTTGTTCTATTATACCACGTAGTTTTGCTGCAAAAGGCTTTTTGCAATTGAGTTCCCACTCCTCCTAGTCACACTTAGCTGATCTGCTCCCTTAGTATCCTCACTGTGAGCTAATAAATAAAGGAAACGAAAAAAAAGCCCACTTTATTTACTCCTCCCCTCTGCTGCCCTTTAGAAACAGAAGGAAACCTTTGTGAAAGGTTAGGGCCATCTCATTCTCCTTAGGTCCTTCCAAAAAAGCTTTCTTTGTCACAAAGCCTACAAAAATACTAGCAGCCAACAAGCCTTCCCTGCCCTGAAACTACTGGCTACCATCTTGACTGTGAGTTTGTTTCCTTATGCATTCCCACCAGTCCTTCATACTTATTGTTCTGTGTTTGGGAAAGACCCTACAGTTTGGTGCTGCCACCTACTTACTAGAAATAAAGCTTATTCATTTTTAGAAACAACCATTGGATGGCTTTGGGAAAAGAAAAAAATCCCCAGGATAACTTCCTGAGTTACAGATTATCCTATCTTTGTGTGACACCCACAGTATTTTTTTCTTTTAGCCTGAAGCATATTTGCCAAGTGACTTTTCTATTATTTAAAACAAATGCATTAGAACAGTTCAGGAAGTATCATGCTTTGTGAGGCAAAACAAATGTAATTTTAAAAGTAAACTAAATTAACAATAATCCTCTACTAAAAACATCTAGCATCCATCTCTAAACTTTTGATTCCTCTCACACTGAATATTCTATTCAGCATGGTTACCTACAACCAGGAGAAAAATTTTCAATTCAGGGTCAGTTTTTTCTTCCTCTCAGCCAACTCTGATCATCTTATCTTTGGAAGATTTATGACACAGTACAGCTGTCATCTGATCAGCATGGGCTTACTTTGTCTTGATTTCGTAATTCAGTTGCCAGGAAACTCTTGAGTACTTGGAACAGCAGATAAAACACAGTAGCCCTAGCTCCTCTCTCTAGTGTGAATTAGCTACTAGAATCACATAATTCTGTTTCCTTTGAGACAGTCTACAGGGTTATTTTCAATTTTTTTTAAGTTAACTTGAAGTCCAAACATTTACTTATCACAAAACAATGTGTTAGCATAGACAGACTTTTGAAAAAACACAGGAAACTGAACTCCTTAAGCCACAAAATAACAAATACATCAAATAACCTTCATAGATAAATAATTTTTGAATTTAGGTGACAGTAAAAAAAAAGTCATTAAATAACATTTAACTTTTCAGACTACAGCTATCAAGCACACACAAACATAACTTAAGCTGTAAAAGTACCTATATAATAGCATACACTTTTCATATGGCAAACCAAGGAAAGAAAACACATGAGTGTAAACAGTTGATATAATGCTAAATTCTGCCTCCTCATCCCTACTCCTTCTTTAAAGATTAAAAAAAGAGGAAAAAAGTTTTGCCCTAGTTTTAGTTCTTCAGGCACCAAAAGGCCAGAAGAAACGTAAACAGAACTTCAAGTAAGACCTCTGCAACTGTCAGTGCAAGTCTGTACTCACACACCACAAATGCCACAGCAGCCTTAGGAAAGCAAGCCTAGAGGCAGAAAGATTCAATCAAGTGATGTTATTTCACACAATTTGAATAAACCACTTTTAATTGCATCAGCAGTTTAATTACTTGCATTGTTTCTACCACAACAATCCCCACCACAACAACTACACAAGAAAGTTGTGTGGCTTCACATCCGAATTACACCAAATCAAACTAAACTACAAGGGAAAGGAAGGAAAAAGCCAATTTCCCAGTCTGGTTCATCACAAAGTCTGTAGATTAAGAAAAAGGGCATTACAGAAGAGAAGAGAACATGCAAGTGATGGGAGCAGAAAAGTTAAAGTGGCCTCCATCGGAACTACTGCAGGACACGACTCTAAAGCCTAGATAGCTAAAAAAACCAAAATGCACTTCTCTGTGTCAGCAAGATTATTTCCTTGGTAGTCAGCAGCAAGGTCTTTTCAGAATGTCTACGTGGCTCTGGTAGTTGGGAACTGGCTGAAGATGACTCCACCCTGGAAAGCCACCCAGTAAGTGGGAAACTCGCACTGCCTGTTAACTCAGGCCCCGTGATGGCTCCCAGATCCCAGAGTGAGGGCAGCACGCCACGCCAGGGCCACCCATTCTGCACGCACAACCAAGACAATCCTCCAGAGAGGAAGGCGTCCAAGTGATCAAAGTTCTCAGCTTTCACTGTGGTGTTGGTGAAGCAGCTGCCCTGTGGGAGTGCTGCTTATGTTGTGGGTAACAGCCTGGGAACACCAGTACAAAAAAGCAGGAGATCCAGGTCTGCTGCCTTCTATCTCCCTGATGGAATTAAGATTTTTCAGACAACATATAATCACCAGAACTACAGAAGAGTCTAAGAAAATCATCCTTCAAATCATACTGGAGAAGCAGGGTCCACATTCATCTCAGAATTGAAGAGTTAGGAGGCCTAAGACAGTATGATTGACTTAGAAGTTTCATTTTTCTTCCGAAGTCAAAAGTTCTGGTCTTTGCCAAGGTTATTTAAAATTTTCAAGCTTTTTATGGTATTCTGTGTATTGGACAAAGGTGGAGTCAAAGTCAAAACAGCACTCTCCACTTTCCCAGTTACTCTAACATGGCAATTAGCTACATGTAAACAGTAAAAAAAATTAAGGCACTAAAAGAGTGTACACACTTAATGCACTTGGCAATTGTTGAAGAACTTACTTTCTCAAATCTTCTCCTGAACAGAAGGAGTATTAGCTCTTAAAGCCCCTTCAGGCAGGGAGGATTGGAATAAGAATGCATTCAAAGAGACAGTATTACAATGAGAGAGAGTTATAATTGTTTCAGCCACTGAAAGTTTAAATCCATAAAAACTTCCCTTTGCAGGATGGAAAACATCTTAAAATGCATGGGCAAAACAACACAACAAATCTAGAAAACAGCAGCATGAACCAACATTTGTAACAACTATCTGTAGCAAAAGTGGAGTGCAAAAAAGAACAAGGAAGGTTTGAGCTAGGAAAAGGAAAGGAACAAAGTACATTCTTTGCATTAATACAAGCAAGTACAATCCTCAAGAAATGTCAATGCCTCAGGATACATATACACAAGATTATGAGGTAACAAACGTTCCATTTTGCTTAACTAACTTCAAATGTATTGTTCACTGCTGTTCACCATCACAGCCATTTAAAGACTGCTGTTACAGGAACATGGTACAGCATTTCCACTAAGCAGCTAAATTCTAGTACTTGGCATAGTAATTTCCTGAAACAAATACCCATAATCAATGGCTGCAATCTGAAAACAGGTTCCCCAGAAACATTTGTACAAACTCCACATGCAACATTTATATAAGCTGTGGAAACAAACCCTGGACCTCCTTCAAGCAAAAGTGTATCACACAGCAGTACAAAGCTACTATGGCAATGTCCAACTGCCAGGTCTAATTGCATTTCATCAACAAATTCCAAAATGGATTTTAAAATCTGCTGCTTAATTACCATTTCCCCCACTGGGAGTGCAGGATTGTTTGACAGTAATTCCTCACAATTAGAGGCTCCACAGGTCTGCTGTGAATGAATTTCACCCAGGGGTCTACGTACTAGACTTGAGGCCACAACCATGAGTTCACCCAAAATGCAGTGGAAGAAATTAGGGGATGGGCAAAGAACAGGGAGTTTCCATCTCCAAGAAACAGGCTGAAGAAAATACTTTAACATTACCATGACATGTACAAATTAAGCACTTCTGATTTTGAACTCTGAGGTCAAGAATGTCTTCTTGCTACCACTATAAATACATGAAGTATTGAACATGTTACCTTTATTATTTGTAGCTGAACCCCTTCATCTGTTTGAGGGCCTTGAAAACAGCCACATATTGTCTCGATAATTCTATCAATTAGTTTTTTTCCTGGAGCTGTACTGTCTGGAGCATTCCCTGTCAAGTGCCCATATGCTATAAGTTTCTGGAGAGAAGAAAAAAACCCATGTAAATAAGAGCTTTAAAAAATTAAGCCAGCTTTTTGTTATAATAAATAAATTCACTTGATACTTCTAACTTGCACAGAATAAATAAAACAGTACCTTTTACCCCATGTATCATAAAATCATAAGGATTTTTTACATATCCTCCAGATTTATTCCATTTTCAGTCAGCAACCACTATACAAAGTTTGTCAGCAAGTTTAACATAAAAGGTTTTGCTCAGCAGTTCATGTTCTAAAACAAACAGGATTCTAAAAGTTAACTCATATCACAGAAGTCTTCATATATAGTCAATATACAAATGCTTTTTATACCAGATAAACCACCTGCAAATGCTTTCTATTTGAGCTACTAGCTAGTGTTCTATTTTTTAGAGTTTCTTCTGGTGTAAGGTGTTCTAGTATCCTTTGCTTTCCCTAGGTCTTCAATACTTAAAAGTGAAATTTATTACAATTAAAATAGTGAAAATTAGTTAAATCCTCTTCTGAACACTTTATATAGAGTGTTTGTAAATCCCCATGCTACACAGAGTAGCATCATGGTACGAGAGCAGGACAGGCATACATGTGCCTGTGACTGTAAACTGCTGGGCTGCTCTGGAGGAGTGAATGGCTAAATACAATGCTGCAGAATTTCTTCTGAAAACATTACAGGAACCTCAACAGTTTTGAGAGACTAGATATCTCAAACTGTAAATATTTTACTGCAATTATAAATAGTGTAAAATGAATTTGCTAATAGTGTAAAATGAACCTGCTGCATTAGCTCAACACACATTTAAACACATGAAAATAGGTTGCTGTACATAATAACCCAACCAGGAAATGCTGGTAAAACACTTTTGGTATACACAAAGAAACACACACACATACACTACATAAAAAATAAGGCATACATTCATCTTTTGAGAGAAACACATTCTACTTGGTTGTGCGTGCAATCGAGTAAAGTAATAAAAACCCCATGACATTATTTATTACATATAACCATAATCCCCCTCCAAAGCAACAGGATTTTACAGTTGATAGTTAAAACTCATCTTCATACAGACCTGTAAACAATCTAGAGATGTACTGACAATCCTGGGACACTTGGACTGGCATGCCAATTCAAATGGTAGGAAGTATTTGTCCGCTTCAATGAAGCTTGTCTTTGATTTCACAGGTGGAAGAGTGCTGGAACCAGACTTCGCCTCTCCATGAGGGGGACTAAACAGAATGACTGTATTAGAATACTGTAAAGTGATCAAACAAATTGTTCTCACCACCAAAATGTTTATGAATGAAATAAAATATCAAGAAAATTAACATTAGGAAAGACAAAATTCTAACAATAGTAATAGGTAAAGTATTCTTAATATCTTTTATACTTCATGGCTCCTTTGTGCACCAGGCTAATTGACCCACTTGCCCACTAAGGGGTTATCCAGTGGTACCTGCTGGTTCAGAAGCAGAGAGACTTGCTTCCTTCCTCTCAAATACCAAAGGACTCCCCTTACTAGACTGGCAAAAGCAACAAGCTAACAGAACAAAATGAGCAGAACCTTTATCTCAATCCCTGCTTCAGGTAACACTACTTAATTTAAGAGTTGAGTGGTTACCACCATTTCTCGCTTGGGTAAATCATCTAAGATTACTAACTGTACAAAAGCAGGCAAATTCTGAGTTGTTGAAGTTTTATTGATTACAGGACCTTTAGAAAGGTCATGCTCATTAATAACACAAAAGGATAATTAAGAATGGATTATTTTTCACTAATTTGAGTGCATCAATGCAGTTTGACTTTGGCTCAAAGCAAGATGTTCCGATTTTTAATTTCACAGAACAATTAATATATAAAGTATTCATAGGTATCTTTAGATGAAAGGTAAACAACATTGTTTTACACAGGCCTGAAAAGCAGTATTAAAAAAAGTGCAAAGTGTCATATTCTGTAGTGAAGGCTTATAGAACTCTTGCTGTAATTCAAACAGATCTTGGTAGAACAACTGCATTCAAATACAGCTCCCATGCACGTTGCTAATTAAAACAGATGCTTCAAGAAATGCACTCAATTTCATGTTCCCTAAGTAGAAGAATGAACTGCTAAGAGTTTATTATAAATCCAAAGCATGCCTGCAGTCCCACACATTATGGAGTGGGCCTTAAACTAATCAATACAAATTAGTTTCAGCTTTTCAAGGAGCAGGCTGGATTGTCCTTGAGATTATATCTGTCACCACATTCGAACTGATTTTGTTTAGGTTGCTTCAAAAGGGCACCCAAATTCAAGATTTGAGAGTGAGTAATTAGTATTAAGATGCTACTTTTTACTGGCTGCATCTCACTTGAGGGTTTAAGAATTTATCCCTACACTTTTTTTTTCCTGAAAAAAAAAAAGAAACCTCTGAAGAAAACCAGAGTTGTTATGGGTTTGTTTTCTTTTGTTGGATGCATAACTTTATTTATTGCCCTATATTTTTTTGCTGGAAGCAGAGGTCTTTCGAACAACACCCTAATCAGATAAGTTGCAGAGGAAGTACATGATTTTTCTATATTCCTGAATCTCTCTGATACTCCTATAAAAGCCTTACTCTGAGGAATGAAAGGGTAGTTATCTGTTGCAAGACTGTTCTTCATCTAGTGACTATGTTCACTGAAACCATTAAAATTAAGTTAAAAAGAGCACTCTGGAAATAAACCAAAAATTGTTCAAAACAAGGAGCAGGTCATGGTGAGATTCTGAAAATGAAGAACCTATGCCACAGCAAGCTGCTGCATTAGCCTGGAGCATCTCCTAATTCTCTGAATTGAAAGCTATTTTAAAATGGGCAAGATATTAAATATGGAAGATTATGTACATTTGTCTCTGGAAAAGCAACTCAGTAAGCTCTTAACACTGCTGGTAATGTAAGGGAAGGGGATAGCAGAGGGAGGAGAAGAGAAACTCAAAAGGACTTCTTAATGTCAGTGAATTGCTTCTAAACCCAGCAACTATTCCCAAAACCTTCCTCCCCCAAGGGATCTACAAAGCATGGGAATTATGAAATATGCTGGTATTTATGTATTAGCCATAGAGAAAGGCTAAGGTATGTATCAAATAATGGATTTGGAAAATTATTTTGGCAGCATTTGCTGTGTAATGGTTACATAAATCAGCTTGTACTTTTTTATTCCCTTCCTCTCCACCCCACTACCAAATACCAGTTCTGTTTAAAAAACAAACAGCAGAACACAAGGAGCTGTTTTCCCTGCAAAATTTCCGGAAAGTAGAAATTATCTACTCTTCAGTTCATTCCAGGTTAACTGAGATCAGTTACTTCAAACAGGGACTGGAAAAATTTAAACATTCATTATTAGAAATCTCTTATTAGGGTACTTCAATCTCAATTACAGAAGAAAGAACCTGAAAATAATTTAATAGACTAAGAAGTTTCTCTATTCTAGGGCCTAGAAAAACAGTATTTTCTACTGCACCTGAACGATTTGACTCTACAGTCAGAATAGAGAAGTCCATTCACAATTTCCAAGTCTAGCAAAGCCTTCACAGTAGCACAAGGCTACTGTCAAAATAAAGACAGCACTAAAGAAACCAAAACCTATTTTAAAAATGCCTATAGGAAATAAGACATACACATTCTACCCCCCCCAAAAAATCACAACTTCTGATATTGATAGGGCAGAAATTATGCACTGGAAGTTCAGAAATAGCTCAACCACATTTGTATAAACTATTTTAATTCAGTGTTTTCATTAGTTTTAGCATGGTATTTAACTACAGGACTGGATATTACTTTTCCTTATTCAGTGCCCAGAACAAATATCTCTCACTGAATATTTAACGTAAGCATTTTTTCTTATCATGCTTCACAATGTGGACTTTTGCTTTATTTATACCACTCTGAGAAAAACCTATTATAAATTCATATTATTACTTTCTGTCCGAGACAATCTTGTAGCACTGGATGCAACACATTTTCTAAACACTACATAAATATGAAATTTATTTTTACAATCTTACGATGAGCTCATTGTATTGACTTCATTTTGCTGGAGGAAAGCAAAGCATAATCTCAGTCAGATGCACCCCTCAATTTTTACAAGCCCAATTTGGTAAGCTGCAAGACTAAATTTTTCAGCATATTTGATATTTTTGCTTTACATCTTCTGAAATAAAGTTCCCACTGACTTAACTACAGCTAGAAGTGATTCTATTTTCCAAACCAAAATTGTAGATTTCTGCTCAAATATCCAGGAGATGAAGGAGAAATCATTAGCATCCAACTTTAACAGCTGTGGTTTTAATGATTTGCCCATACTGAAATCCAGTTACAGGGCAGAATAGATAACCCCAAAACAGCACCCAGCTGCCTAAGAACACTTTCATCCTCAGTTTCACCCACTGATCCAATTCTCTTAACAATTGGCATGAACAGTCTTCACCTCACAGTCCTGACTCAGAATTAGGAACGTACACTGGATAAGGAAGACAATCCTGTGGAATGTGTAACGAAAGCAATACTTAGAAGTTTGCTGACAGCAAAAGACTGCTGAATGTCAATTATTGGTTTTACCATCATTTGCAGAAGAACTGCCTTCACAAATCTATGCCCATTCCCTAACAAGGTCCTTTCCAGACACTATCTTTGCCAGTTACATTACTTTTCTCTGCCCACTCCCACTGCCTCGCCCCAATCTCCTCCCTCTGAGGAGATCTCCTCACTCACTTCAAGTCTTTTACCTGCATTCCTCCCCCTTCTCTGAATCTACTTCAAGGCTCTTCCAGCAATACACTGAAAGAAATTCCCGTGCCATCCACAAAGATCTTTTCCAACTTTGATCCCTATTTCCTATGCTCTCTGGTCAGAGAGTACCACCCTGCTGCCTCTAAGCCACCTTCTGCTGCTTCTCCTGAGCCCAGTGCCTTGCACTGGAACAGCCAGACACATAAAGCAGCACTATCTGTACATTTCCATATACCTCCAACCACCCAAAATATGCTGAAAATTATTTTCAGAGAGAGCCCATAGTCCCCGTGCAGAATAAGTATGGTACACATTTCAAGATGTTAAAAGCACTATCACTTAATACGATGAACTATAACATACCTTTGCTTTTCTGTTTCAGCCTTTATTTCCTCTGTAAAATGAAACAAAGGCATAGTTATAGAAATGACATCATAAGCACATTTATAAAATTAAGTAACAGAAAACTACTGGATAGCAAAACTATTTAGGCAAACATCTGAAACCACGATTATTATAAAACAGAAAATACATGTTTACAGTTTCATAAGTACCTGTACTCTCCACCTGCATTGATTGCAAACTGTATCATAATTACTTTGAAAATCTATATTCAAAACTGGATGCTTAAATTTGCATCTATTCATGCCAGCTAAACATCACGTCCCTGCAATGCTTCTGTGAAGACACCGGCCAGCTCTTTTCACAGCTGTATTATATAGAAATAATAAGGAAAACACAAATATTATTCAAACTATTAATTTACCCATAAAGGATGTAAAATATATACTGCTTGATAAATATGTATTATATAGAAACACAAACAAACAATCCACCACTGCTAATTCTTACATGAAATCTGAATGACCAATTATCACCCTTGGTTTTAAACAGTGTCAGATACTTCAGTAATGACTAAGGGAGAGGAAAAATGTCTGTAGCACCTCTATTTGATACTATTTTAAAATATATTATAACAGAAGGATGAAAAGTTGGCAAACATTTTCAGCAATGTTTTAACAATATATTTTCAAAATAATTTTAAATTACTGGAACTAACTTTAGGAAATATCTTTGATTCAAAACTAGTCTTGTCTATTCTCTAGTCATTTTGCATGCTAAGTCATAGGGAATTTCATAAAGCCTAGGTTTTCCAGTGCTGAAGCAATACATATTTGAAATAAACTGTACAGGATCAAGAATGAATGCGTGAGTGTGTTTTTTAAGAAATCTTCTCAGGAGATCTATATTCCAGTATCAACTCCTGCTCAAACATGCAAAGCCATAATCAACTAAACCAAACGCTATACTTTGATTTTTGTCTAAAGGCCTTGAACTAGTGGCATGGATTGATTCTGACAAAAAACACACCAACTTAATCTTTCTAACCAAGCTCCCATGCGGCAAAAGCACACTTTGTCTGCATCCTGTCCTTCATTTACCATTTCACATGGTCATACTGATTCACTTACCCAACACAGGTTTCTCATGCTTGGTATTTTATCACTAATCACTTGTAGCAAGTATGTTTACTAACTGACTTAACATCGGGAAAACTGAACATTTGGAATGCGCATCACCTTAAAACCTGATTCTTACTTCTGGTAAGACTGATGGTCATTTTTACTCTCAGTAAACCCCAGAGGTTAGCAGGTCATTGGTTCATCCCAGAAACAGCTGGAACAGCTCCAGAAATTCATCAAATCTGGGCTACCCAGGACTAGACAAAACATGAAAATAATTCCATATTCTAGACACTAAGCACTCCGCAGTAAATAGCAATAACAACACTCACGGTCTACAATGTTTCAGTAAAGTATACCTTCCTCCCAGCTTATGATGACTTTTACTCATTTAAAGACAAATTCCTGACCAACAGAAAGGAGAAGAAACTCTCTTCCTCCCTTTCAGCATCTTCATATCCTCCATTATTTTACCTCCCACCTTAGCATTCACATCCAGGAACTCTGCTCCCTGAGATACTCTGAAGTCTGTCCATCAAACAACACTATCGACCAACAGATAAAACTGAATGACTTCCAAGTTTACAGTTTCCAACAAAACTGACCAGAGGTAAAAAAGCTTATACAAGTGGCATTCTAATTAAATGTTACTACCATTTCAAGCAGCACTGCCTAAGTCTATTCATGTGAAACCACTGATTTTATAACCTTTGTTAAAAAGAAAGGTTCTTACAGTGGCTGACACCAATTGACATCAATTATTTTTACAAGACAAAAATATTTGTAATTGCAGAGAAGCAACTGCAGAGAAGCAAAACTATTAGTATGAATGAGTTAAACCAGCAAACTTGAAGTTTACTTTTACCCTTGAGAATAGAGAAAACCTAATTTCTTTCACTGTCTGATTGCTGCCTCTGCTCTCGACACCAGAACACAAGGAAATCACAGTACAATTTCATGGTCACGCATCAACCACATCCAGTAGAAAGCATACAAAAATTCAAGAAGCATTATCAGCAGAAAATCAAATTATAATAAAGGTAACTAACAATTCTCATGCTAGATAACTAATTTGTTAAAGACAGATGAACCAGAACAGTTACTGATGCATTATTTTCCATGGGAAAAAGTAATCCCTGCAGAACTAAAAATTAGCTAGAAAATAAAGATGAAGCCAGGCTTGACAACATTCCTTAATTTGCTCTCCCTGTCTCCAAACACACAACCAAAACTGCAACAGAGAGGATCTCAGAGCCGGAAAAGCTTATTATCTCAGAATCACGATTCATTCTGGGAGGGAAGAAATAAACAGAATGTAAGATGCAAGAACAGGGGATGAAAACTGTAGGGAAGGACAACAGCTTCCTCTGTATTTTTTGTGATGGAAACATAGAATTACTAAGAAAAACAGCTCAGATTACTCTATGGTACTGAAACAATCACGTGCCCTAAAATGGAACTAGTTGTAATTATTTAAAAGTGCAGCAGAAATGACAAAATAAATCCCTTCTGAATCTCCCTTTCACACACAGCTCCAGAAGACCTCTTTATAGAATTCTGTGACCTCCATGACGGAATTAATGGAAATACACAGAGCTTTTGTACACCAATAGAGCTGATCAAAGAGATAAATTATTTTCCAGTTTTACAATGGCATACATCAACCGTTTCACCAAACAGGTAAAATGAGTCATGTACATGAGTTTCAACATAATTTTCCATTTCATCTACACTTTTAAAGACCATCATAATTTCAAAGAAATCTCTGAAAACATCTAAGACCTCTGTTGCTGGTTTTGGCTGGGCTCCAGCTAATTTTCTTCACAGTAGGTTGTAGATGGTGCTGTGTTTTGGATTTGTGCTGGAAACACTGTTGATAATTCAGGAAGGCTTTAGTTAATCAGTGCTTACAGAGTCAAGGCTTTTTTTCAGTTTCTCACTCCACCCCACCAGTGAGTAGGCTGGGGATGCCCACCACAAAAGCCAACCCCTACAGATCCCAGGGGTATTCCATTCCCCAGGGTGTCATGCTCAGCAATAAAAAATTGGGGCAAGGGGCAGGGGGTGTGTGTGAAGATTCCCTGCCGCTGCTTGGGGACTGGCTGATACTTCATCACTTGGTGGTGAGCTACTGCATTTTTTTGCATCACATATTTTTTGCATTTGATTTTCCTTGTAATTTCTCTCTATTTTCTTTCTTTTTTTTTTTTTTAATTAACCTGTCTTCATCTCAACCCAAAGTTTTTGCACTTTTACCCTTCCAGCTCTCTGATACAAGCCAGTGAGAGGCTGTGTAGGGCTTAGTTGCTGGCCAGAGATAAACCACAACAGGCATCCATAATCTCATTCTCCAGCTTTAATTCACTACTTTTAACATAACATTTGAACACTTTTCCTTACTCTCTTCAGACTGCTTACAGTTTTCAGTATAAAAAAACCCAAACTAGTTTCCAGTTTTCCCTTTCTTCCTTTAACACCTTATAACCAGCTAATTTCATGTGCAACTATGAAATCAACAAATTTATCTGTAACGACTGTGAGTAACACCAAACAGTAACATCAAAATGGCCAAACAGGTGCTGTGGGCAATACTGGATTGTAACACTGAACAAAACCCCAGTTTAAGAATAATTCAGTTTACCTCCTGTATCCAATTCAAAGTATGATTTAAACCTTAAGTACATCAAAAAGCATCTCTAATAACCTAAATTTCAAATGGGTATCTTTAGGTACTATTTCCTTCTGGTTACCTAAATATGTTGTCATACTAAGTGAAGTTAAAATATTCTAGAGTGATAGTTTGGCAGAAGTCAAGGATAACATTCTCATCGAGTGAGGAATAACTAAGATGTTATTTTCAGGAATGATACACAGAGCTAAATTCTATTATATCAACATCAAACTGTACATTAGATTACATGAAAAAGAATTCTTATGGAACTTGCTATTGGGAAAAATGCAAACTACCATAAAGTGGAAAAATACTTTAGAAGTTCATTATAAAATATGATGGTAGGTAAACCCCAGGTAGGTAAAAAGTATTTAATACTTCTCATTCTGTTTTTCCATTCTTGCCATCAGAATTGTATTCAAGAACAAGTACATATTACATTCCCACAATACTGTGTTCTAACTGATGTTACCTGCCAGAGAAGCACATGCATAGTTCTTAATTCCACAAGGATCTGCACATCTAAAGCCGAATTCTCATTGGAAGCATCAGAATAAAAGCTTATTAAATATATAATGGATTCAAGACAGAAAGCAGTGGCATTCTAAAGAACTGTAACCATCTTAGGTAATCAGAAGGTAGAACTATCCAAAGCAGCACAGGCTGCAATAATTCAAGGAAACGAGTCAATGTTTGGAGTTCACATGACCTATACCATAGAAAACTACTGTGAGAAGGAAGCAATTTGCATTCAATTCTTTCAAAGCAGGTGGATAAGATCCAAGGAACAAGCAGTGAAGATGAATTTAAATTACACCACCATCTATATTAAAAAAAGGTGAAATCAAATTAAAGCATTAAAGCTTTGCTTGAATTGACTTTGCTTGCATTCTTCCATCCAAGTATTCTAGTGACTGTCTCCAGTATCATACAAAATATTGTGGCAAATAAATGATTTAAAGACTCCACATTTTCCCTCATTAACAATACTGAAAATGTCCTTCTCCATTTCAAGGTATACAAAAACTCTGTAATATAAAACTAGAAATTCCATATTTATTTGAAGATAACTTCAATTAACTACACTCCCAACTATGTAATAAGATTATTACACATATGGTAACAGTTTAATTTTTAAAAAAGTACCAAGTTTGAGCTTACAGTAGTGAAGCCATATAAGTATGACAGGAACAAAAAACCTAATTTCTCCTTCAAAGAACACAAATTCCAAATCGATCATGCCAAGTATGTTCTTTCCCAAACTGGGTTATTAGAATTTATTTCTTAGGAAATATCTCAAATTTTCTTCATTTCTGGATATCTGTTAGCTTCAAGCAGTGTCAAAAAGTCTCTTGTCTATTCAGCTAAAGTACTAACATCCAAAAGGCACTAACAGACTCCAGGAAAAAACCTAAAGTAATTACATCTAAGGAGCCCAAATAATGGAACTGGAGAAATATATGGCTGTTTTTAACTCAAGCTCCATTATCCTAAAAAAATTATAATCCAGAGATGCCCTCTGTGGGCACTTTTTGCTAAGTCAGTACATCTAAGAAAAAAAAGTGATTTTATGTAAAAATCCATGTGCAAATTTAGCACTTACTTTCACCCAAACATTATCCTTAGCATCTAAGCCACTTAGAAATCTTCCACAAAGCTTAAGATTTGCCAAGAGACAGTGTCCAGAGCACACACACAGACTTTATTGATGCTTCCAGGTGACCACTCCTCTTGCTCCCATAGAACCTTTGTGTCACTCCCTCTGAACTACCCCAGGTTCAGTATATTTCCTTACATACTAGAACGGAATGTAAGGAAACACACTAAGGAGATCTGGAGAACTGTCCAACCCAGATTAAGGTATTTTCCTGTCCTATTTAATTTTTAACTGTAGCAGTTAAATTAACTACTAAGAGGTGTAATTAACTCTGTGAACTTTTAATACATCTATCTGCAATGTCAATAGAGTATCAGTGTATGCAATAGCTAACAGACAAAAAAAGAAAGCTTTATAAAAAGCCTCACTGGGATCTCAAACCAGCACAGAATAATTAAACAGTTTAGTTCAACACTGTACTAATCTATTCCCCTAGATTATCAAATCAGCTTGACCTGCCTAAAACTGGTAATAGCATAATGCAAATTCATTATAGGAAGACAGTACAGAAATTATTAGTATTTTGGGTTGCCTGTAGAACAAACCACTCACTGTGAAAGCTGAAATTGTTTCTTAAATGGAATTCCCAAGATACATATCACAGCACTATGTCTTCTTCTAAATCCTATAAATAGCTTTTTCTGTCATACCTTCCAGGATGAACAGAGATCTCTGCTCCCTTCCTTCAAACCCTCTTCAACACAGTGTCCACAAGGTGGACAAAAAAAAGCCTATTTTTGGGAGTCCAGGAACAGGCTGATAGTGGCACTAGGCCTTTAGGATGCAGCTTTTGTTCTGCTTTAATCCAGCTAAACTAAAGAAAAATGGGATTGGAAGAATTGCAGATGCAAGCACAATAAAGCATCAAACTGTAAATCTCACCTGTGTACATTCTCCCCATTGTCAAATATCATGAGTGTTCCTTCCCTTTAAAAAATCCTGAGCTCAGACTTCAGCACAGGCCTTCAGTGACAGTTTATTCACATCTGTACAACTGCTGGTTCTTGCTGGGATTATTAATACCTTTTCATTATACTTAAGTTTCCTCTGTCTGTAAAATTATAGCTCACACAGCTATGGCAGAGGGACAGAAAACAGCAAAGTTCTGTACAGATTTAAGAAAATCACTGCTGTGGTCTTCATTTAGCATTTATATAACAGAAAATAATTATTGTACAGACAAATAAAAGAATCTCAGGAGTATAACTGAACACTTCCACTTGCTTTCCATTCCAACATATTACACTGTTGCAACTTCATGTTTACAGATATCGAAGGAGTAACCAAGGAAGCAGGTTAATTTAAGAAGCAGCATTCCAAACAAACAGCAGTTATATTTTGAGTCTCATAACTGTTGATGAAATTCTGTTTAAATCCTCCTCGTTGTGCTCTACAAAATCTTGAAACCCTCTAATCAAGTGAAATGCTTCCTTGGTATGAGAAGTTGTATCTCATTATCTTTGAAAAACATGGAGGAGTAACTTTGAATCATGTAGAGAAATATTTACATATACATACATACAAAGTCAAAACGTAGAAGTCACAAACACTTTGGTAGCTTGCTTTAACTTTAGATGACACTAACACCTTTGAAGAGTGCTAATACAGGAAAGGAACAATATCTGTTGTTACTTCCCATGCCCTATTTTCTGATATGATACAGATTCACAGCAAATCCTGTCCAAGTGTTTCTCTACTTTTATATCTGCACTTCAAAAAAGTTGTTATATTTTGTTTCTTATTGTTGTTGTTTTTTTTTTTAAATCTTTGAAGCCATCTTATCCTTTATTCTCACTTTTCTTTTTAGACATTTTTAGATGGCTAAAAATGATGACTAATACTAGAAGTACAGGCTCCCCCCAGCCCTGCTCACAATATACCATTCAGGAATATGCAACTCTGGTGTAAATTTAGAAACCTGAATGCATAACCTGTCTTGGTTCCGTCAAACTTAGTACCTGCTTCTTCCGTTTATTTCATATGACATTTTCAAATACAGGATCACTGGCAAATTATACAAAAGCAGAAACTACTCTAGTGGCCTTATTCTGCTTAAAATTAATTCAGAATAATTCAATCCACAGGGGTTTTATAACTGGATTTCCTGTAATAATCCTTCTTTTTGCTAAACCAAGTTGAGACTACTGTCAAGTTGCTTCACTACTTGAGGAGTGGTGACACACATATAGGTCACACATTACCAATGACTGAACATCAGTCATTCTTAATAGCATTTACTTTCTAACATGTGGCTGAAAAGCTCACTTCCTACAGCAGTAAATCCTCTGCTTCCCTTCATTACTATAAGGGTCATCCTTTATTAAATCTACAGCAAACTCCCAGCCATACCCAAATTTGTGTTTTTTCTTCAATCAATATCAAAGAATGGAAATATACTTTTTATTTACATCTTTAAATAGTTACAAGAGGATAGCCATGTGTTTTTAGTTTAATCAAGCAGGGCATACCTTTCAAATAGCTTGTGCCACCCTTTGGCACTTCCTCCCACAACCTCTGTGAATCGGTTTCATGCTCAGAACTGGTGGTACAAGTTGCTGAAAAGGTCCATTAACATAAAAGCAGCTTGGTTGCTTATCAAATAATCACCTAATCAGACTAAAAAAAGGATCTTGCCTAGAGAGACAGCTTTCCAATGTGCTTTAATCCAGTCTATCTGAGGGTGATCACCAAAAAAAGTCATTCCTCCTATTTACTGTCGGCATATCTGAACTCTCCTTACACAATATCTACCAAGGCACTGCATTTAAATAGCCTGACAATTTTAGTTTTCATTAGGTCAGAGAGCTATTTCAACTCACTGTAAATCTACATGACCCTGAGTTGCCATACCTCATGTGCATCACATGTTTTGAGAAGGAAAAGCTGGAACAGAATTGCCCAATGCAGCGTACACCAAAAAATGCACTGGAATAAATATACTGCAAAAAGTCTGTAAAGTCTACCCACTATGTCTCATCAATGTTAGTGCTATTTGTGTAATGAAGTAAAGTTTTGACAGGACAATAATGTTTCTTTATCACATAAGTGGAAGAAAGATTGCAGCTGTGTATATCCTTCTTCATATTCAGAATGTGCATAGTTTTTCTACCTCTTCTTTCTCACATCACATATTAAAACACTTGTGAGTCCTGTAAATTCTCTTTCTATAGGCTACAACCCCAGCAACACAGAAACTATTCAAATGGAGACAGGCAGCACATTTTGAAAACAGCATAAACTAACTTCACTAGGATATTTTTATTATGTTATTGTATTCTTGCTGCTTAAAGAAAGAAGGTAGCACACGTGTGCTATGCACACAAATGAGTCAACTACAACTCAACAAAGAAAGACTATTCAGCAAGAAAAACTTTAAATGATGTTCAGTGTTCTGAACAGCAAAAAATCAGTTACTACTTAACATCCCTTTCCTCCTGGCTGCATCATCTATCTATATCAAGCCAGTACAAATGTCTTGCACACCTGCTATAGAATTGCAGAGGGATTTTACTAGTTAAAATGTAACAAAGTAAAACGAGATTAAGAACATAAATATTGATATTTTAAACTTACATTTTAAAAGACTTTAAAAAAAAATCCCACAACATGGATGAGTTCCTGCACCTGGTTTTACCACGTGGTGAAGGGTAGGATGGAGAAGAAAACAAATGCTTTACCCAGTATTACTGCTACTGCTGGGGAAGTATAGGTTGTTAAGTTAAAACAGATTGGAATAACAGAACAGAAAATGAAATTCAATGTGGAAACATGAAAATGTACATTGAGGGAGGTCATTAGTTTCTTTAGTAGAGAATATGAGAGGGAAAAATACTGCAGAGAAACACCAAAATAAGACAGACCTCCTACAAGAGTTTGACCAAATGGCACACTATAATTATTTAGGTCCAAATAACTACAATTTAAAGAAAAAGCCATTTCACCAAGTGCAGCAGTATACAGATCAGTATACAAAAAGATTCTTACCACTACCTCTCATGAAAATAGCACATGCTGGACTAAGAAAAGCATTGCAAGTCTTTGGAGACAAACAGACAAAACAAAACCTAAACAAACCATAAAAAGCAGCTTCTCTGTCTCAGGAATTGATTTTTCAAATACTCTTGCAAAGAAGCATAACTGCCATTTAAGCAGCACATAACAAGGTAAATGAAACTGACTACCAGTGATAAATCCTGTAACATAGTGATTAAAATCAGCATAATTCTTGTCAGAAGCGACACTTTATTTACACCACCTCTGTCAACGCAACACAACATTTCAAAGCACTCAGTGTGAATTCCTGCAAACACTTGTAACCCCCCTAAAAAGAGCTGGGAGTCTACTAATTGAATTAAGTTTCAAATTTAAGGGAGGGGGCAAGGTTAAGCCTCAAAGGATGACAGAATTTCATGGTCTGAAGTAATATGTAACTTCATCTGCCTCTATAGAATAGTTCATGCAAGATAATGGGACTTAACCCAAGTCTCGTTTACCTGAATCAACTGATGGCACACATTATTTTGTCAGCATATTCATCAAAGAGAAAACAGAGTGAAAAATCAGGACAGACAAATTCTCAATAGTGTACCTTGCAGAGAGACTCAGTACATCCAGTCCTCCTATCAATTTTCTCAAGCATTCATTACTTCACTTGATTATTTGTTCCAGCCAGAAGAGCTGTAGCTTGCGCTGCATGCCAGAGCAGGGCTGCAGACACTCTCTGGGCATGGTGGGTTTATGCTTCCTCCAAGCCACAAGGAAACCAGTAGTTCTGTTGTTTGAAATTGTGAAGCATTTTTGCCTTTTTCTAGAGAACATGAGTCATCAATAACTCTTGTTTGCCACAGCAGATTGATACGTTGCCCTGTGAAATTTCAGAAAGTCAAAAGCAAGCCTCAGTTCTTCTGCAAACTTAAAGTAACGTGACTGACTGCATATGACATTTCTGGTGAAAGCCATCAGATAGGAAATGTAGTATCATGTCATACAAAGAAAACAAGCTTGTGGAAATGCAAGCTTGTGACTTTTCATACCAAGTTTGGCTTCCCCTCTTTCCATTCCTTTAACTGAACAGCTTAGTTTCCCTCACTCTTAGAATCAGAAGCTCAAGCACATTCCTCTGCCTGGAAAAGTGTGGGTTTCTGTCAAAAATAATAACTAAAAAAATATAATAAATATATATATATATGTATGTCAGAGGTGGAAACACACTTTGCAGACAGAAGATTACATTTGAAGTACGAACAGCATTTTAAATCAATTCATTTTATCTGAAATGAAAATACATCTAGAACAAAATCCCATGATTTGAGTCTCATCTGAAGGGACACAATGAGCTTCTCTCTGAAGATCATCTTTAAGTTTGACCTTTAAGTTCAAAGCAGGCAAACATGAGCAATCTAACTAAAAAAAAAAAAAAAAAATCAAAGACCTGATAGTATGAAATTATCTCACCCCTCTGCAATGTAATTGCTAGATTCTTCCACCATATCCATCCCTCTAAGAGAGCAATTTCTGCACACTCACCTGAAGTCAAGCAATGCAATAAATGGAAAGCTTAACAGAAACATGTCTGTTATGTCTATATCTAACTCTTAAAATGCAATTACCATTTTAACTGTTTGTATTTACAATTAAAAAATATCCCATCATTCAACAGAACCTACATTTAGAAACACAAAAGGTTGCATTCCAGCTAGGATTCAGTTTGATATATATGATGTTTCTCCCTGCATGTTTTCATGCATGCTGTCTGCTTGACCTCTTGTAAACGCCAAGTAGTCACTGCAATTACAAGCTGAGGAAGCTGAGGTGCAGATGGGCCAGGACGTCCACTTCAGAACTTGCCCAGCACTCTCCAAAGCCAGCAGAGTTGAACAGTAATCATGGAATACATGAGATCAGATACATATGAAGGCCTCTAATCTTAGGCATCTCACTCTTTAACTGCGTCCTGCTCCAAGAGGTTACGTTCACATGACAGCATGAAAAACATAGTAACAGAAGTAGCAAAAATCATGAATTTAAGTCACAGTTTCTCAATTTCTCCTCAGCACAAATACCCTCATATTTTAATGACAGATTTACAGTTGCATACATAAAGTGTTGCAGATACAAAACTACAGAAACTAAAAGAAACAAAAACTATTTTCACTTATGTTCTTGGGTTCTTTGTGAATCAAAATTTTAAGGCCTAACCAAATCTAACTTGGAAAGAATCAAGCTACAGTATATTCTGCAACAGTTGAGCTCTCCTTGTGTTATACAAGCATTCTGTTCTTCCTGCTTCAGATATAACACAGCTTTTTACACCTACATGCAAAGTTTAATTCTCAAATGAGTGTATCTTCAGTTTATGATGCCATTCCCAGAACATCAGTATTTTCAATCATCGTTTCATGTCATAAGTCAGGGATTTGTATGCAGTAACTCTGGTCCATTTAATTAAAAAGAATTTTTTTCTTTGTAGCTAACCATGCATTTTCATACATAAATTTAAAAAAGTAATATAGTTTTGAACTTTTGTGCTACTATTTCACCATAAAGTGCAGACATAGTAGGAAAATAAATTTCAAACAAGAGGAATGAAGGCATCTAATAAAGTCTGAAGGACAATTAATGTTTCACAAAAGACATAAGCAAATCAGTGTCCAAAGATGCAAACAAAACCAGATCAACCCTACACCAGATTTTTAAATAAAGTTCATGAGAGCTTTTAGAACTGGGGAACAAACCCAGAAATTAAATCTAAAAAATCTGACTGTATCAGACAGAAAGATACAAGAACAGCAAGTTTTTCTTAAACCCTTGATATCCAGTCTTCATTTTGCTTCCAGGAACGGCCAACAGCATATGCTCAAGTAAATGCAGATTACAAAAGCAGGGCAGGAATGCTGCAATAGTTCCCTCCTACCAGTATTTAGCCATCTGTGGCTTACACTCTTCCTGTGCAGAGACTGTTCCTGCAGGTTTGACAACACTTGTTAAATTTCCACTTAATCACTTTTCAAATAATTTTAACTTTTGGGATGAATGTAATTACAAGCTGCAGGAAAGATTTTTTTTTTGCTTTACTTAAATAAGCTGGATTCTTTACAAGCCCTCTGTATCTGCATTATGAAAAATTACAATGAATTACTCTCTCTTCATGTCTATGCTACTTAGTATTTTACAAACTTCCTTTACTTCCATCTCTCATTTTTTTCCCTTCAGAGAACAAGCAGCACAGTCTGCTTGATCGCTTCTGCAAGACATTCCACACTTTCAAACATCTCTGCTGACTTCTGCATCAAGAAGGCAGCAGAGAGCAAAACTGCACTTTATAAAGAGCCTAACAGCTTCATTTTTTTTTTCTCTACTGTTTTCATTTTTGTTCTCTATTTTTCTTCTCTATTTGTCTTTTTGACAAAGGAATCAAATATTTTGATGGAATCAGTCACAGTAACTCAATGCCATGTACCCTCTTGACGGCTATAAGTCCTATTTAGAGCCCATGTTTGTGCACCTACAGTTTTGACCAGTTTCCCCCTCCATACAGGTCAGTTTGCATTTAGTAGCACCCAATCAGTGCCTTTTGATCAAGGAGTGAGTCAACACAGCAAAACTGCTGCCTCTGGCAGGCTGTTTTCACTCTGTTAAGTATTTTCCTTAACTCACCTTTGTAACCTCACCACTCACCCCAAAACACCACAAACCTCTACAGAACTGAACTACCTCTTTGTAGGGAAAACAGATTACATAATCCTTGAAGCTCAGAATCTTCAGGAACCTCGGGTGAGCAACCTGGTTGAGGCTCACTGTTAAACTGTATTACCTTACACTTGTCTATACACTCAATGACTGCCCTGCAGATCTGGGATGGTAGGTTTCCCCTCAGAAGAGTCCACACTGATTCTTCCTCACCACAGCACACACATCCATTCTGTTTTCCCTATGCTTTATTCTCTGCTACAGCTCAGACTTGCTAGGCTGAAGCTCTCAAGATTTCTTCATCCCTCATATCCTTGGCATCTTTAAAAAAACAAACAAACAACAGAACAACAAACCACTGGCTCTAGTCACATTTAGCACCTTCCATTCCTTTGTTAGCAATTAATGAAATTTAAATCTTATATGTTCTATTAAACAATCCAGCAATTTCAGATTTGAGGCCCTTTAAAAACTCCTAATCCTAGCAAGTTAATAGGAGCGTTAGTTTAGATTTCAAATTGAGATTGTTTTTTTTACCCAAGTCATTCATTTTTATTCCTCTATAGAAAACTTCCTCAGCTTCCACAAACAGCAAAGACTTTTTCTTCAGACCCTTGTATTCCCCAAATAATTTTGTGATACTGTTATCACTTACAAGCAATATGGATATGGGTGTATCTTCTTTGCAATTAGCTCATATTGGCTTTATCACAAAGCTTTGACGAGCTTTTATCAATAGCTGATATGCACTAACTGTTAACAAAACACCTGACAAACAATCAGCTCTAAGCATTTTGCTCCCCTTTCTGATCCCTCAATCTTGTGTTAGTCTTTTTGACATAAAAACCTCACGGTCTTTAGTGAGTATTTTCATTACTGCTATAAAGCTGATTGTGAGACTATGTTTGAGCACACAGTGATGGGATTGCTCACAGTTACAGGTGAGCTCTCCAATTGCTACATCTTAAACCAATTCCTGGGTACTACTCAAGAAGGACACGAGAGCTGCTCAGTACATCTTAACTCAGTGTTACCTGTCAATGCAGTTGAATGTATTTACCTATCATGACTAAGCTTTCTGTCAAGCACAGCAAATTAAACATTCCTACCTTCATAATTAATGCTATGGAATTAAGAATTTTCCACAAATTACTCCTTCGCATTCCTGGCCTAAGACAGCAGCCTCATTTTAAAACCACTGATACTTTCTCAGCTGACTACTTTTAAAGACTTCTGGCATTCATATATAAGCAAGCATACATTCCTTTTTGACAGCGTTACCTATTGATGAAACTATTTCTTGAGACTTCTGCTATTTTCTACTGCGCTCTATTTGACTTTTGCTTGGTTGGTGACAAACGAAGACTGAAATAAATATTTTATTAATGCTTTGTATTTATTCTGGCAAAGACAGGCTGCTGCAGAGCAAGACTGTCATTATGTTTCTCAGTCTTGTTTCTGGATCATTTAGCAGTATGAACAAAAGCTACATGTCCCCTCTTCACACAGCCCACCTCTTCAGTAGACTTTGTCATGTAGCATACTGATCCTTTGAACATTCCTTTTTCTTTTAATTTTTTTTTCAGCAGTAAGCACACATGCAAAGCAGTGATAATGCATTCTTATTCCATACTTTTTTCAAGTATAGCCAGCTACCACAAACTACTATCATATACAAGTTTCACAGATCACCCAAGGCAATAAAAGTAATTACTCCTCTGCTGTGCCCTCCATAAACCCAAGTATACAACACATTAAAGAGTTGTAATATAAATACAAGAGACTCGTGGAATAAAAGACATCCTGGAATAAAATGATTATTCTAAGCCAGTCATGTCAGCATCTTCATCTCAAAACAGGTATTTGACTGCTAAAATATTTTTAAAATAAAATCCAGATTTAAAGCTGATCAAACTATGGGTAGTAACCCTTCCCACATACTGCAAAAAGGGAAGGCTTTTTAATTATCCTCCTACCAACACAGACAATCATTTGCTGTAATATTTTCAATGTGTAGTATGAGGTCTGTTTCTCTTCTGTGAAATGACCAGAACCATGATTTGTTGGAAACAAGATACAACCAAGGACAGTAAGGTCTTGTGCAGAGTCAAGGTTTATGAATCAAATTAAAAGATCCCTTCATAATATGGGAAAAAATTACATTTTAACTTTGCTGTGGATATTTGAGTGCAATTATTTTTTTTCCTTTTGGAAATGGGTATTTTAAACTTTAATTTAAAAATTGAAGATTACTAATCTTTATTTCAGACTTAAATAGAAGGCAATTTTAAATCCATGATACCAAGAGAAACTGCAACAAAAAAAACCCCCAAACAAACTCTGAACATACTCCCATTAAGTAGCCTGCTCACTACAGTAACTTCAAAAGCAGCAGTACACATGACACTGTAAGACTCTTATTCATTTCAGGCACTAAAACTTTAAAAGGTCACATGTAAGTCTATACATGAATTATACTACTGGTAACCTTCTAATTAAAAGAGCACTAAACCATTTCCCTCCTACCGTAGCTCTAACTGATAAGAAAATCATTATCTTTTCCAGCTACAAGATGATGGTCAGACAACTACAATTTAATGACTGTTTACAAAATTCACAACTCATAGTTATATTCGATACAGGAAACAAAAAAGAATAACAATAAAGTATGGACTTAAGTTTATTTTTATGTCTGTGGTATGCTGACTAAAAAGGTTACAACCATATCAAGTTGGTAATTTTCACCCAAACAAAAATTTGAACTTGTATTAGAAAGCTCAAACTTTAAATCATAAGTCCTGACATGAGCTCTTTTAAACAAAGCATTCAAGGTGACCATACTGTCACCAAAGTCCTGATTTCCTCATTAAGTGTTGATATAGGAAGCAGGCCAGACTAAGATATTTAAATATAACATAAGAAATAAGAATATGACTATTACTGCAAGCTCCAGTGTGACTGCCTTCAATACAGCACACACACATTAATTGTTAATACAATTAAATCTTATTTTCCATGTTCTTTTCATTTATTTACAATTTATTTTTCATCCAGTAATGTTTTTTAGAAGTACAGACTGCATAAATTATGACAATTACTCACATGACAACTATTCTTCCTTTTCTCAGATGCCCATAAGGCAGCAAGTGGAAGGCCACTTAAAAGGCCACTACTACACAGTATTATTAACTTTACTCAAGTATTATTAACCCTAACTCATGTTGCCAACCATGCTACAAGAAAGTGCTTCTTTTACCACTGCTTACCAAACTCTGAAGAATTTCAGGCATTCAGTTCCATATTTACTGGATCCACCGCATCCATAATTCTAAATACAGTATTATGAAAAAATGTATCTGCATTTGACTATGCAAATTCTTTTTATTTAACAATACAGCTAAATTTACAGGGTTTTTTTACCACGCATCCTAAAGTGCTCTTAAAGACCAAGTAGGAAAGGCACAAGATCAGTGAAGGAGAAAGTATTACTGTTAAATAAAAACTGTTACAAACTACAGCAGTCAGTCAAAGAAATTGCCACCTGCCTCAAGCTCATCACTGCAAGGCCTGGACAGCAATCAAGCAGACAGCAGCTTCAGCTCTCATGTGATAAGAAGATGAACAAGGAAAGAATGGTCCAAGTGCTGCCTATGCTTCAATATAAAAGGATGTTAATAATTTGAACATGGATTTTGTTCTGAGCAAGACTCTGGGATGGAGGTCAAACTTAGGTGCAGAGAGGAAGAGAAAAGGAGATAAGATACAAACCTGAAGCTTCTCCAAACATCACTAACTACCACAGACTATATATCCCACTGTGTTAGGTACAATTTTAAAGAAGCAAACTGTTTATCTTTATAGCAAAATTTCTAAGCTTTTAACATCTATTTATATGCATAATCACACAAAATCAGGTTTCATGTCTTAAATCACAAGTGGAGAACATCCAAGTGTCTCATTTTGATGCAGGTGAAGAAAATTTTAATCACACTTCTAAGACACTTAGTTTTCATCCAACTTTCAAACTTCCATGCAAATGCAGCTGCTCTATTCTAGCAATTTTACTTAAGGTTATAAAGCTCTTGTCTCCATTTCGGAATAATGGAAACAAAGGTTAATTTATTCCTATTCACTTTCCTACACTCCACACAAGACCCATGCCAATATTCTTGCACACATCACAGTCCATCAGCCAAATTAAGCAAGCCAAGTTAAGACTCTGCCTTTTCCAGCTTTCCTGAGCTGCAGAAAGAACTCTGTGACTTTATGTTGGCTGCTGCACTGTCAGTCCAGGTAACAGTACCACCCAGATCTTTACACACACTGTTAGCACCTGCAAGGTCACTTCCCAGGCATGCAGAAGTTTGTCAGTTTTACACACAACAGAACCACACCTTAGCAAAAAATATCTTCACTTGGAAGGGCACTCCTCTTATTCTTACAACCTACATTAAAATTACACTGTTCTGTGCAAGTACACCTGCGTCAATTTGTACTACAGTTTGAAAACTAAAATATGATGGGAAGCTACCAAATCATACCAGTGGCACTCTAATTATTTTTAATTTACAGATTTGAAACTCTGAAAGTCTAGCTCATACTATTCAACTGGACATCTTAAGACTGTAAAATGCTGTCTAATATCTTCAGTAGACCTCAATAGTTTTATCTCAGTTACAAAGTCTAAAAATATCTCCTCCCTCATTTCTCTCAAACTGCAAAGCTGCACATTGCAATGTTGAAGGATGCTGGTCATTCAAACCAACTGCAGTGCAAACTGACACCTGGGGGTAACTTCAAGTGAAATAAAAAAAAGGAGTTAAACACTCCTGGATCTAGCACTGGCTAAAATAACTTCATGTAAAATATTTACAAACCTAATTACACTTTTATTTTTAACTGAAAAGTAGGAACAACATTACAAACCCTGTTGAGATTATTAGAACAGCAAGTGCTAAAGGCAGTATGTGCAGAACTGCTGTTATTAATGGATCATTTTCTTGAAATTTATCTCCCTCTGTGTTTGAGCAGACAAAAAAAAAGAGAGCTTGAACAAACCCATTTATCTCAAGGGCAAGTAACTTCAATTGTCTTTAAATTCTATTTTTTCTAACATGAGAAATACATGAAATGAAAAAAAAACCTGAAGAGCACTGAACAGCTGACATAAACCATTTGAACAAAAACAAGTAATAAATAGCATAACATCAATAACTATGCAATCTTGTACCACATGAGTATGTATGATACAGTACCAGAAACAGAGGGATGGGGGAAAAAAAATTAAAATCAAACCTTCTGAAAGTCATTAAAAAAAAAAGTCCAAAGCAATCATGCCCTAAATGTCCTATTAAAATATTAAAAGATACCTTTGGTTTTGAAAAAATGTAGCTATGCTATTAAATTGTTTATACAATTCTAAAATAAAAAGCATGGACTTAAGACAAAAAACCCATCCATGCATGACAAAACAGCTCTAACTTGTGTAAGGTACAGAGTTAGTACAACATCCAAGTTCCCTATCCCAGATTTTAAGCTGTTCTTGACCACAGCATCGTAACAAGAGCTCAGCTTCCTCAAGACTTCAAATTCTTTTAAAAGTTCATGCCTCCCAACTAAAATCTCATAATTTACTAATACATTTAAAATTTCAAATTAAAGAAAACCAGCAAACACCACCAAATCCAGAAACCCCTGAAGAAACCCAAGCAAAATCTCCAACACCAAGAAGAACACCTAAAAGCTAAGACCAAGGGTATCTACAAAGAAGCAACATGAAAAACAGGGTGGGGAAAAATACCAAACCAAACTAACCAACCAAAAATCACAAAATAACCCCTCACACCAAAATTTGTTAGTATTTATCAATGCAAATGAAATGTTATCAACCATTTTTCTTCCAGTTTGGCAATTTTTACTTCTAATCATTTGAAGTTAAGAACTGAAGAACGTAAGACTTACAGAAGACTAATAAGCGGTGAAAATGTCTTATAACCTACCCCCAAACTTTAAAACTGGTAGATGACCTGCCTTTTTTGAAAACTATTTTTAAATCCTTCTCAAATCCTTATTGACTACCAATTTTGTTCTCACTGACATATTTATCAGTCACTCCACTACTTTGCCTGGGATCAACATTAAGCCAAAACACTAGTAATTACCTAGGTCATCCTTGTAACCATGCTGCCACAGCAGCAGCAGTCTTCCAGTCCTTTGGAATTTTCTCAGTGTCCCAAGATTGATTAGAAATCAATAAGGGAATCGTGCCAGGTATTTCAAACTCTTGGGGCTCGACAGACTTATTTTTAGTGTCTCTCTTCATTTATACTGGAAATGGAAAGCACCATATAACAAGTATCATCTACTTTATCCCTCAAAACAGGTTTCTTAAAACACTCCCCTGCATTCCATTACAGTATCTATAAAATATGAGCTGGGTGGTAGTGTCTGGTAGGTTTGGGGTTTTGTGTTTTCTTCTTCACTTTTGGTTACCACATTAAGTGCTTTTCATAGAAACACAAGCTACTATTTGTTCAATTATCCTTGTACAATATTCTCTTTCTATAAAATTCCACAGAAGCATTTTATGTTCTCCCGGGTTGTTTGGAGACCTCTTGTATGTGATTTTTCTTAAAGGTCTGTTTTGCCCAGGGATAACTTATAGTTCCTTCTGCTTACTTAAGGGAAAGAACTACAGGCTAACTGAACTATGCACAGAATACCTCTTGGTCTGTATGCATCTGACTAGCACAGCTACTACACATTATTTCTGTCTTTTAAACACACACAGTAAAGGTCTGCCTCCTTTACAGATAAAAATTATCAAACTTCTTACTCAGCTGTATTTTCATAGTATCTCCCTCCTTCCTTGAAATCTGCAGAGCTATTTCCCAAGTCCCTTCAGCCTATAAAGCTCAACTGACAGTAGCTGTCTTTCACAGACCAGAATGTTTTCTCCCTGCAAACCACCAATTTAGACATCACACAGGAAAGCTTTCCAGCTGGATACAGAAAACCCAAAACTCTTTTCCCCCGCCTATTCAAGTCACTGATCTACCACTAGCTGCTGCAGAATAGAATAAGAGTCATGGGCAAGTCTGCAGGTCTGGCTTCCCAAGCTCCTGGCAGCATTCATTTAAAGTACAAACTAATCAGCAACCTGACAGAAGTATCAACGCCAATAAAACCCCTAAACTGACAGCGGGGTGCCCCCCAAGAAAGGCAAGCTCACTCATCTTTGTAAGTCCATGATTTCACTCAGGATGTTTGCCAAGAACAGGAGAGACTAACTACAACACCAATGGTTGATGCCTCCCTCTTCATAAACACCCATAAACACCAAAATCCTTCCTGACAACTGCACTAGTTTATGTATTTAGAAAATCTTATCAAAATGCTATCTCAATACTGACTGCTTTCTGAAGGATTCTAGAAAAAGTCTGGAATGTACAACTGATGTCAACAGTTTTTTTCTCATTTATATATAATGAAGACACATAAGAACAGACACAGTTGTCATCCTGAATGACACAGTGGTTAGCTGGAAACAAGAACCAAGAGAAAAAAGGAAAATATTACCATCACAACAGTTATACACTAGAAAAGGGAAGAAAAATCAACTAGACAACAGCCCCACAAGACAGTAAAAGGTAGTTCTTACAAGAAACAGACACATTCTGATCACAAGGCAACAACTTCTCATTTTAAGCTTCAAAATTCTAATTAAGGCTCTAAAATACGCAGCAGAATACAGGTATTTAAAAGCAGTCCTGTGTCACAAAATTGAAGTTGAAGTCTTTCAAGATTAAATTTTAAAAGATAGTGAAAATCAATGTTCAAACTTTCAAAATATTAAAGGCTTTAACTGAACACGTATTTCAGAATAAAGTCAGTTACCTAAAAGAAATACCATTTTTAACTTCCAAGACAAAACCCAAGTGTTTGATATTCATTCTTCATTAACATTTTTCTGACCTAGATACAATCCACCATGTTTTCTAGAAGTGTTTTTACATATATCGTGCAAACCACCCCTTTCTCAAAAGAGATTAAATCTCATCAGCACTGTCAACTCTGCACAGCCAAGATCTGATTACATCTGAAAAAACAAAATAGCTAAACACAAAACTTTCCTTAAATTAGCCCCATAAACTCTACATAAACATCACTTTACACATCAAATGCTGAAGGCAACCTGGAAAACAGTTTATAGGGCCAAGCAAACCTTACTGTTACCAAGTGAAGTTTTAAATCTTTGCAAAAGTAGATGAGATTTTATCCACACTGAAAGCCTGCTAGTTAAAGCCCAAGCTCAGTAAAGCAAGCAAAAGAAGGGAAGAGCAGTTTCAATTTTCAGGGGTTTTGGTTTTTAAAAAAAAAAACCACAAACATCTTGGTTTTAACTAGCATGAAGTCTCCTCCTTGCTTACAAACAAGTGTTTCAGAAAGACAACTACAACCAGAAAAAAAATTTTTACGGACAATAGTGTCTTGTAGATTGTGAAAATAAATGCCTATAGCACATGAAGACAACACACAATATTGCAACACCAATCTCTTTGTATCCAGCAAAGACAAAACTCCAAAAATTCTGACCTTCAGTATCTAAAAAGGACAACTAGTTTTCATGGAAAATAGAAGGCAGCCTACCAAGAACAGCACTATCCAAAATACAGACAGGAATTTAGCTCATCCACAACTTCTCCAGTAAAATTAATTTCAGTGCAGTAACACAATTATGGTCACCAAAATGTATTTTTAACTGTTCATTATAGTGTAGGAAGGTATTTTCCAATGCATCCAGAGTTTCCTACACATACACAAGAGTTATTTACCACACTCATTCTCATGTATCACAATTGTTTGTACATGCAAAGGACACAAGATGAAACTAGGAAAGGTAAAAAGGGAGACAGAAAGACTTAGAGAGGTCATTTGCAGACCTGCACAGACAAGGACAGATGAACCTCCACCTAACCTCTTGGTTAACTCTACTCCAAGCACTACCTGTTTCCAGAGAAACTAAGTGCTTAACTACAGCCCACTGCTCCATGATCCTACACACACACATAAAGGCAGCACAAACTGAACAGAGATGCTACTTTCACACTGCAGGAGACCACTACATCATTCAGCAGGATCCTTGCATGACAGACTAAAATAAACTACACAAGGAGCACTTAAGAACCTTTTAGGGTTTTGGCCCTCTTCAGTTGGTAGCTCCAGAACTCCAGGCAGCATATGCATATTTTTCTTTAAAGTACATACTAGGGACTTATATCCATATAATTTCATATCCATATAATTTCATATTACATATCCATATAATTTCATATCACTTGTGGCTTAGAGTTTCATGGAAGAGTTGCTTGACTCCTGATTAGCAGTTGAACTAGCAGAATTTATACGAGCAGGGCATTCTGGCTTGCCCAGCTTAGTGCTCTAAAATCACCTTTTCAGGCAGACAAATCCATGCTCCAGATATTGACATGAAGCACTTAACAGTTTTTGTTCAGTCTATTAAAAACTTTATGTTCAGATGAGGATTTTTTTTCCCTCAAGACCTTCCACTGTTTATGCAAATACAGTATTTTTGCAGTAAGGTTTCCTAGAGTGTAGCATGGCTGAAAAGCAATACAGAAACAGCAGTGGAGGTAACTCACTGGAAAAGGAGCTTCTAAATCCAATAATCCTTCTGACAGCTTGCTGCCTCATGCTTTCTGCAAGTGGACAGTTTCAAGGATAAACTCATTCCTTACACAGATTAAGAATTGTTGCTATGAAAGTAAACAATACAAAGATCTAAATTAACTGTAGTTAATCAGGTAACTAAAGAAATCTTATGTTTTCCACATAGAAAGAAAACCTCTCAGAAAGGACAAACTTAAACTCAACTTCTCTGTTTAAACCCAGACACAATCTGGCATATCATCAAATACAGGACACACAACTAGGCTTAATTTCATCCCTGTTAAAAACCTAAATAACATCTATAATTCAGGTTGTATTACCTAATTATTATTTTGCTTTATCTTCTAATCACTAGAAAAAAATGGTACTTCATACTAGAAGGACCTCATCTTAACACCTGTTCAGAGGTCAAACTGCCACAGTCTGGAATGTTGCAAGGTTTTTCTCCCTGAGACTCACAAATCAAAAATAGATGATGTATAATCTTAATGGAATGCAACAGATTCATAAGAAAATATATGGGGATTAAAAATGACAAAGGGAGAGCATTAAAGATTCTTAAAATACTGCTTGTTGGATTCAATCTAAAAAGCAGAGCTACTATTAGTTTGCCTGTTGTACAGGGATACTGTATTTCTGATCACTGTTTATCAAATACTTCAGTAGCAGATTATTTTATACGAACAACATAAAACAATGTAAATAGTGGCTTTAGAGAATGAAACAAAAAAAAAGCCTGAATTGGTAACAACTACTAGTTAGAATATCTGACCTATTTAGCAGTAAATAAAAAGCAACATTTCACGACGGTCATGCAGTTGGAAAAAAGGTCTTAGTGGAGCACACAGATAACTTCAGTGATGACTAATCAAATATTCGCACTGAAAAAAAAGAAAGATGTTGGTTTGGAAGATATGGATTTGGAGATATGGAAGTACTGCCATGATTTTTAAAAGCTACTTCTTATTAAACTAACATTTTAAAAAAGTCCAATAAAACCACAAAGTTAGACCTTGCCAGACTTGGCACCAAATTAAATTCAACTCTAAATTACAATTTTACTAATTTTATTATTAGTGTTGCTGCTCTTCAAAAAAAAGCAGTAAGAAGTCCATACCCCTTGCTTAAGATGGCAAAGAAGCATCCAGCTGTAGTCTCAACAGACGAGGAGCTAAAGGGACAGAGCACAACACATGCATCCCATTTCAAATGCTGCTACAAAAGCCATAGCTCAGCTTTAACAGCCAATTGCACTGTATGTGAAATATGGATGATATGTACTTTTCTCCAAAAATTTTCTTATAGATAGAAAGACTACTCTACTCAGGAGTTACATATTGCCACTTGTGATCACACACAAAACCAGACAATGGACCATGCAAAATTTACAAACACCAACTGTATTTTGTTGCACTGTAACAAAAAAAAAGTTTCAATAAGCCTCTATAATAGTTAACATCATGTCTGATATTTTTCAAGTTCATGAAGCCCCTGTATATACATAAGATAGTACACACAGCCTTCCATTTTTTCTTTCCTGCATTAATGGTTTTTGTACCCAGACCACATTGTTTTGCTGTTTAAGCCCCAATCAGATCCACAGGAGAAGAATTCAATGAAGCTGTAGGATAGAATCCACTGGGTTGTGTGCTTGAGGGTCTCCTTAAACAAATCAGTTCACATGACACAAGAGGCAGACTGTACAGTCTAGAGGGCTTGCTTTGTAATCTGCAGAACCAATGGAGCCATGCTTGGAGGGATCTGGATGATACTTAAGATACATCAGGCTACTGAAATAAAGTATGGCAGAAACAAAAGATTAATACCAGTGACTAATTTTATGGATGACATACAGACTGGATAGAAATTCAGTTTAACAAAAAAAAAAAAAACCACATTTCTCTGTTTTAGTTCTAACTTGAATGCCCAGTCTAAAGTCAACAGAAGGGCCAAAGGATTATCAATTTAATCTCATCTGCATAAAACATAAGATTATTGTTAACCACTCTAGTGATATATGAAAAATGTAATAATAAACCTGCTTCTCATTGATTTTAATTAAGAAGAAATAAATAGCTGAAGTATGGTTATTACTGCCCCTCCCATTGTCAGGATCTTTCACAGACAAAGAAATCAGGAAAAGGACACGGTTTTTTAATTTAAAAAAAGTAAGCACTAACATACGAATTAATAGAATGACAAGAGAACAACTTCAAATTACTTATAGTCATGTTTAAAACAAGCAGGTTTCAATTTAACATTATCTCATCAAACAAATCCATTTAATCAGACATTACTGTACAAAATCAAGATAATTATCTCCAAAACAGAAACAATTACACTAGAAAGGGAGGGACATAATCCATTTACGTATTACTTAAATGAAACAGGTTTTTCTCTAGAAGTCTTTCAGTAAGTATGTCAGTATTTTGCCACACAGGGTCAAGGCCCGCCTGTACTCATCATGGCAGACTCGTGAAGCCCAAGTTGTCCTTTTAAGCTGCCTGTAATTGGATGCCTACATGTGCTTTGTACTATCCAGCACCGGTACTTCCCTCACTCTTCCAGACGAGGCGGCGCTGACACAGCTGCACTACAAACCCAACACCCCTCCTTCGGCCCCAAGAAGTAAACGTTCCCACACCTTGGGAATGTAACAACATGGGGGCTGGACTAGATGATCTCCAGAGGTCCCTTCCAACCCTAACAACTCTGTGGTTCTGTTATCATCCGTGGCCGTTCCAGCTCTGCCATGCACGAAGGAAGCTCTCTTCCCCACCAGCTGTTTCTCCACCAGGAAAGACTCGCCTAAAGCTCTCCCTCGCCCATCTCCCGGACCATCCTCTTCCTCTCCAGCCCTCCTCCTGGCTCCGAAGAGCCACCAGCTCCAGATCCGGCCCGATGTCATTGTCTCTCGCTCTCCGCCACCCCCTCTTCCTCACCCGTCCCTCCGCCCTCGCCGCTGCCTGTCACCTGCTCCCTCCCCGCCGGCCGTCTGCTTCCAGGTCAGCTCAGCTCAGCTCCGTGTCTGCCTATTCATCCTGCGAGCGGGGAGGAGGAGGAGGGAAGAAGGAGGAGGAGGAGGAGGAGAAGAGCCCGGCGGGCGCCGCAGCGCCCTCGCCGCTGCTGTCAGCACGGGGCCGCTCCCGGCGAGGGGCGATGCTCGCCCGCAGCGCAGGGCGCTCACACCTCCGGGGGGCTGCGCCGCACCACCCAAACCTATGCCACGGCTCAGCCCACAACCGCACCGCCCCCGACCCTTCCCTGCCGGGCAGCCCCTCTGCCTCATTCCCTCAGAAGCCCCACAGCCCCCCCGCAACACAAGCACACACAGGCAAAGCGAGCCCCGAAGCGCACCCCGACCTCTGGCCGCCCCTTCCCTGCCCGCCCGGGCTGCGCCTCACCTAGTGCCACCTCGCAGGCTTTGCGCAGCTGGGAGTGATGCGCCTTCTTCACCTCCTTGTCGGCCAGGATCTTCTCCAGGGCCCGGGTCAGAAACATGTTTTTCGTCTTCTTCCCTTCATACATGGGCGCGATCGAGCCGTGAGAGGAGGAGGAGGAGGGTGGAGCGGGGAAGTGAGAGCGGGGCACCGGCCTCTCCCACCGGGAGCGCTGCCAGGGGCCGCGGCGGCCGCGGGGGAAGGGCCCCCTCGCAGGGCGTCCCGACACCCGCTCGGCGGCTCCCCCGGGGGAGGCTGGGGTGGGCCCGGGCGGCGCCGACAGCCAACCCCCGCGGCTGAGGGAAGACGAAGCCTTCTCCTCCCTTCTTCTCCCGCCCCCGATGCGTGTGTGCGCGGACGGCGCCCGTCAGTCCCCGAGCCGCCCCCGGCCCGCGCCCGCCTCCATCAGCACCGGTGGCGGCGGCCGCAGCAACAACCTGCCCTCGCCATGTTGGAAGGAAGCGACGTCAGGGCCGCAGCCGGAGCGGGAGGAAGCGGCGGCCGTGTCCCGGGAGGCAGGGCGGGCGGAGGGAAGCGGGAGGGCAGGGGGCAGTCGCCTTCTGCCCGCCCCGCGGCCGCGCTACAGGTGGAGCGGAGCCGCGGGAGGCAGCGAAGAGGGACGCACGGAGATGGCCGCTGCCACCTGGGAGCTGGATGAGGAGGAGGGGCAGGGCTTCCCTTCCGGGCCACCAGCTCTAGGAGGTGGAGGAGGAGACGGAGGAGGAGGAAGGCTCTCTCGGGATGCGCCACCTGCTCCTAAAGGGCGGGCTTCGCTGAGGCTTGGGCTCTCCCTGAGAGAGGAGCTGCCCTCCTTCCACGGCCGCCGCCTTCCCTGACGAGAAGCGCCTGGGGCTGCGGCTCACGGGGAGCGAGCGGAGAGCAGCGCCCGGCACCCAGAGAGAAGGGACAGGAGAAGCGCATTGGGGCGTGGGAGGTGTCCGGGCTCCCCGGGGCAGTCCCTCAGCCCCTCCCCTCCCCGCCTGGTGCTGTGGCGCTGGGCGCGCCGCCCCTCGGGCGCGGAGGAGGGCTGCGCCTGCGAGTTCGCGTGGTACCCTTCCTCTATCGCCTGCATCCTCTAACTAAAGCGCTGTCGTCCCGCGTTTCTTCCCACTGCACGTGCACTAGGAGTATAGAGCATTGAAAAAAAAATAATAAAAAGCTCAGGTCGACCCTGCCTAACTGGTAAGTGGTAAAAACATAACAAGACCACCTTTTGCGCTCAGGAGTACTAATACACGAGTATTTAAAAGTCGAATTTGGCGCTAACTGAAGGCAGGTCTAGTTTAGAAAATTTTTACCTGGTTAAAAAAAAAATCTTAGAAGTTTATCTGGAAATGAAAGAGCAGAAGTTCTAGATGTACCTTTCAAGCAGAGTGGGACAAGGCCATAGCATCATTGTGCAGAAAGGAGGAATAGTTGTGGAAACCAGGGGGCATCTCTGACCTCTGAGGACAGAGCCAGCACACCACAAAGAGATTATCCCCAGCAAGCCTTTTCAGTCTGTTCTCCATTCCTGTGGTTCTGATGTATTAGTCAGGAACACAACCTTCGGAAGTTAATCCCGACACTTTCCTCATGGAGCATTTAAGAGAGTTTGCCCAAGCTGTCATGCCAGTGTGCTAAGGCCTTGTAAGGAGTTTGTTTGAGCACCTGTTTCCTTATGTACAACGGAGCCATTGTAGCTGCATTAGTGAAGGTACAGTGATGTCAGCTCCCCAATGCAGAGGCAGGTAATGCTGCCCAGGGTTGCTTAACCCAGTTTCCCAAATGAGGAAATATGTGTGCTGAAGTGACTTGATGCCTGACAGGTACCTCTATGTGACTTTTTAAGGAATACACTGGACCAGGAATCCTGCTAAAGCTAGAGGTGAATGCAAGACTTAACTGTTTGAGCAAAACACTTTTTCTGCTGAAATAACTGTATTTGTTCCAGTGGCTTTTTCTGGTTACTGGCTATTTTGCCACTCAACTGATAAACAATACAGAAAATATTAAGAGGGCGCATCTGATTTTAGCCTTATGACAGCTTTATGAGAGAGTTAGAAGTCAAATCACCAAGCGCATTGATTCCTGAAAAAGCGACCATATTCAGATTGTGTTGATTTATTCAAAAGACTGTGTCTTCAGCAGCAAAATTTCTAAGCATACTTGAATTATTTCTAGTAATTTATTTAGGGAAAACCATTTGCCTGTTGCCTTTTTTTTTTTTTTTTTTTTTTTTTTTTTAATGCATAGGTGCAAGTTCAAAAATGCAGATGACAAAATTACTTTGGTCTTTCAAAGCTGTCTGCCAGTGACCGCATGGCAAAAGTTAAGAATTTCCATGGAGTCCTTGCTGGTAGGTTTGCACAAATCATTTGAGTCCAGATTCCCTCAGCCAAGTCAGAGCTTACAAGTGTTATTTAGCAAATGGAGTTTGCTATTGATTTTCACAGTCCATTTAGCAGAAATAGACTTGCAATATGAAGGAAAAGGGTATCTGTATATAAAGAGCACTGAGCACTGCTGTTATCTGTTTTGTTCATATTAATGTCTATTTTCATATTCTGCACACAAGATAATTTTACATGTAAAATGTGTTTTAGTTGAGCATATAGAATTACTGCTGAAGCATCTGGAGAAAAAGACCTGTCAAATAGAGACTCAGTTCCATGTCTTTCATTCCTGCTCTAATATGAATGCTTATGTTGGTTTGGGTATTTTTTAATGTGGCTTGAATCTTCAAATTCTGTTCTCAGTTTCAAACAACTGCTCTGTTGACTCAGTTTGTAACTTGGCACAGCTGGTAATCTACATCTACATTCTAGTCATAAGAAAACACTACCTAAACTCTGCCACAGTGTAGAGCCTGCTTCTGAAGTTGCACAGGAAGATCTTATTGTAAATCCCTTGTCCAGTAGGTTAACATTCAGTTTCCTTCCTAAAGCTGAGTCAATAAGGATGGAAATCCCAGGGAGAATATTATATAAGTACTGGAGAGAAAAAGTCTCATGCATTCATTTAGGGAGAAGATATGAGTGGTGATCATCTTGTATGCTGGGTCCCAGTGCTTTGAATAAAGTTAGTTGTTATAACAGCTTAATTTAGTAGGTAAGCCAGCAATTAAAATAATGTTTGGTCAATTATAAAAAAAGTTATGGAGTTTGAGGAAGCATTTTGAGGGAAGATTTTGTTACAGAGACTGCAGGAATGTGTTTAACTCTTTGTTGATTACTTTAAAAGCTAGTGGTTTATCTCTAGTGAAAGGAGAATGAAAAAACTCATAAGAATGAAAAAGCAAAGATTTAGAGTATTTGTCTTACATGGATCCCTAACCAGAATCATTTAAGTTGGGAAAGACCTTTAAGGTCATTGAACATAACTGCAAAGCCAGCACTGCCAAGGCCACCACTAAACCACATCTACATGCCTTTTAAATGCCTTCAGGAATGGTGACTTAACGACTTCCCTGGGAAGCCTGATCCAAAGCTTGACAACCTTTTTGGTGAAGCAATTTCTATTAATGTCCAATCTAAACCTCCCTTGGTGCAACTTGGGGATTTTTCCTCTTGTCCTATCACTTGTTACTTGGGAAAAAGGCTGACACCTACCTGGCTACAACTTCCTTTCAGGTATTTGTAGAGGGTAATAAGGTCCTTGCTGAGCCTCCTTTTCTCCAGGCTGAACAACCGCAGCTCTCTCAGCTGTTCCTCACGAGACTGGTGCTCCTTCACCAGGTCTCTTGCCCTTCTCTGGACATGCTCCAGAGCCTCAGTGCCTTTCCCCCAAGTGAGGGGCCCAGAACTGAACACAGGGTTCCAGGTGTGGCCTCACTACTGCCGAGTACAGGGGGACAGTCACTGCCTGGTCCTGTTGGCTACGCTACGCCAGTGACCTTCTTGGCCACCCAGGCAGATGCTGGCTCAAATTCAGCTGCTGTCGACCAGCTCCCCCAGGTCCTTTTCCAATGGGCATCTTTCTGGCCACGCTTCCCCAAACCTGTAGCACTGCATGGGATTGTTGTGACCCAGGGGCAGGACCTGGCAATTGCCCTTGTTGCCTTGTTAAACCTCATAAAGTTCATTTTGGCCCACCAATTCAGCCTGTCCAGAGCTGCAGAGCCTTCCTGCCCTCCAGGTGATCAACACTCCCACTCAACTCAGAGTCTTCTGCAAAGAGGGTACACTCAGTCCCCTTGTCCAGGTTGTTGATAAAGTTGTTAAACAGGACTGGGCCCACTACAGAGCCCTGAGGAACAGATTATGCTGTAGGACAGCAGTGCCTTGCAAAGAAATCCAAAATGCTTGTTGTGTACAGATTCTAATGCCTGAATTGTTTTGGTTTCAGCATGCAGATCTTTGCTTCACTAGTGAATGTCTGACCAAAGAACTGTAATCCTCATAGCTGTAGAGATTCCTATTTCATTGCTGAAGTCCTGAAGATATGGAAAAGGACTGTTTATTGTTTTTTCTGCTCAAACTGCTAAGCCTGCTGGCAACATGATATATGAAATATTACAGTTCTCCAGTCAAACCTGAGAAATGTTTTCTGTCCAACCTAAAAGAAGCATGTAGTATGTATGCCCTAAAGCAGAAAACTATCACTGCTTTCTTGGGGCCTTAACATTTAAACATAGAGCAACACAAGAGAAAAACTGTATTTGAAAAATACTGCAAAAATTTCTATCTAGTACATTTTTATTTACCAGTTAATTGGAATATTCTAGAAGCTATTTATATTGTTTTATATATTTAGACTGTTTTGAGTGAGCGTTAGGCACTTGTTTAGTGAAAAACTGTAGAGAACTTTCCATGTGAGAGGGAACAATTAGCACCTGCTTCTGCTGGCTTAATGTACCACAATTGTATGTAGTGCTTGTTTAAAAATGCTGATAAGCTAGAACTAGAAGCCTTTGCTTGAAAGTCAGATGAGCAGTAAAAGGGAACAGTAAAATGCAGTTTCATACTTAGAAAAATCTAATGATTTTTGGCTGTTCTGCCTCCCAAAGGGAACTCTTTCACCTGTCTGAGCTTCCATCCACTTTCTTGTGTTGGTCCAGCTGTGTAACTGTGCCGTCAGTTAGTTCACCTGTGGTTCAGCAAAAAATCAATTTTACAAGAAATTTTGTTTTCAATGGGATCAGTGAATTGATCAGACTTACCTGCATATTCAGTAAATCTTACACAAGAAAGGAAGAGGGGAATGTGGGTGATGAGGAGGACTGCCGCTTGTGCTGGCACTGTCTTCTTAAATCATCTTGATGAGCTTTGAAACAGCACAGATAATTAGATATGATAATTAGACTGTGATCACTTTAAGCTAGAATAAGACAGATCTACTAGTAGAAGATGCAATCCTTCCTGCTCCTACCTAAATGTTTCCTACTTTCTTTGTCAGTGTAAGCATTTGCATTGCTGTGTGATGATTTATGTGCTGAATTATATTCAGAATTTAATTAGATTGAAATTAACCTGACAAGGAATAGACTATTTTGAATCCAGATATATTTCACATTCCCGTTTAACAGGCAACCTTACAGATGTTTGTGTTAGCTCAGGGGCATGGATAACACAAGAACAGGAACACAAAAATAGGTAAGAAGAGGTCAGGCTTGTTTTTTTGGTTTTGCAGTGGTTTTTTGTTTGGGTTTTTTTTGGTGTGGTCTTTTTGTTGTTGTTGTTTGGTTTTGTTTTTTTTTTTTTTTAATTGCAACAGTATTGGTGTATGTCAACTTAAAGTACGGCTCAAACTACTATTTTTGATATAAGTTTTCTTGATTGTGTCCATGGTGCAAGAGAGCACTCAGCCCTGTCTCTGTATGTAACCCCATATATAGGATGAGTGGGTCCATAGATAGGACTAGTGCATTCCTGCCACCGCATATGAACCTTTAATTGTGGTGGCTCACTTGTCACCTTCTCTCGCTCCTGTATAGTACTTTGCATCTGTTCCCATCCTGTTTTCATGTACCAGATGCAGATAATCAGTGCGTAATGGATCAGAGTCCAGATGGATCTGACAGATGGGAACCTGGAACAGGAAAGAAGCTGTGATTATGTTCTCAACTGCAGGCACCTTGGTGGAGAAGTTTCCAAGATTCTTACTGAATGCATAAGATTTAACAGGTCTGCTGGTGGTGCTTGGTTGTGTAATACATAGAGGTACAAACCAAGTATTCCTCTCGGTCCCTTTATGCACTCATAGGGCTGTTACCCTTTTAAAATTAGGTGAAGCATAATCCAGAATTTTCAGTGTATCCGTTATGCAAAGGATCACAGTCTGTCAACCAAACTGCAAGAGATACACTCATCAGAAATGTACTTTAATATTTTAAGAGTATTTTTGTTTTTTCGGGCTTTTTTTTACATAAATTCTGGAACTGAAGAGGTCAGTTTGTTCATAGAGTGAGTATTCTAACAGGTTGCAGTATATCCACTGTTGCACTGAATGAGAAAAAAGCAAGTGTTAGCAGAGGGAATATGCACCAGCAGGTGGTTTTTTCCAAACATTTGTACAAAGGCATATAACACTCTGGAGTGACCACTAAGGAAATAAACATACATCACTGTGAGGATGACAGTGTCACCTTTCAAGGTGACAAATTCATACCTTAAAGCTAAAAAGTACGGACTCTTGCTGTATTGAAATACATTCCTGATACTACAGCTAAGTGAGGAAACATACTCCTAGCAAAGCATGCCATTTGTCAGTTTGAGATGTAGGAAAAATGTTGGAAAGCAGTGAAGAAAAACTCACCTCTTGTGGTTGATGGAATAAAGTTTTGAAATGTGGCTGAAAACTGTGAGAAGATATCAAAGGCCCCTGGCTGTAGCTTGAATTTATGTACTGGAAGTTATACCAGTGCATTTGATGGAATATGGTTCCTTTTTCTAGTTCTTTTTCTGTCGGAATACCTTTTCTTCTAGCCTACCTATAGGAGTTTTCAACTTGTTCTTCTGCATGTTGCTCCTGCTAACAGATGAATAGTTCAGTTCCCAGCTTCCACTGCACCTCAGCATACTGTTCCCTAATACTGGGAATGAAGGAATATGTCTCCATCTTACAGACAGAAGGAAATGCATTTTTAAAAAAATTCTCATACAGGGTTTTTAAAAAGGTTTCTTTGGTAGTTTTTCTAACTTAAGGACCTGATTATGTATGTACCAGCCCTAACTGTTTGAAAAGGTCATTTTCTGGAACACTGTTTAAGAGGGTGCTTTTTGGGGAACATAGTAATGAATAGCACATATTCACGCTGAACTGTGAAGCTACTGTACAGTTATTGTTGTTTGTGAGACTGTGCAAATGCAAAGGTAAATTCAAGCCAGTATAGTGACTCCTTCATGATGGCAAATATTTCTGTCTCTAAATGGCAAGAATATAAAGCTCTGGCAATTTCCTGAGAGCCTTTGCACTGCAAAAGAAGACATTTGGAGAATGTATGGAAAATCTAGCAATAAGATCCCTGGATTTATTGCTTCTCCCAGAAAACTTCAGAAGATAAAATTGCTAAGGAACTATTATTCAATTCTAAGGAGAAACTATTGAAGAGGAGGAAGCCACAACATGATTGCCCTTTTTCCTGGGAGATGCTGTCACTACCATTATGGATTTCCTGGATTGCTCTATGGGTGAGCCTGGTTAATTAGTTACCACTTCAAACACCTGTAATAGGAAGGACTACTATAGTATATAAATTGTCTCACGTTCTTAATTTCAGTGTCAGTTGAAAAATTTGGAATAATCTGACAACTGAGAAAAGTAATAAATTTACTGAAAATTATAACTGCTCCACCTTTATATCCTAGCTTCAGTCTCCTGAAGGTCTTTGTGACTGATGTGACATGATCAGTGTAAAGCATGCTGGGTTTTCCTACAGATTAGTAATTAAATAGCCTAGATATAGGGTGCATGAAGTATTAGTCCTAATCTAATTTTTATATGCTGGATGCCTCTTTTCCTGTTGATCTGAGGTGAATTTTCACTGTAGCACTTTAGAACTTGAGTGTTTTCAAAGGTTTGTGCAGATGTATTTCAATGAGCTATTAATAAAGAAAAGTTGAAAATGGAAGTTGAAAAACACAGTTGAAAATGAAAGTCAACTGAGAGAAGTTGAATGGAGTTCAGCTGGAGAAAAATATCCCTTAAATCTCTGGGCAGTGTAAGTCAAATGAATAACAAGGGTGGTTTCCAAGTATTTTAATATCTGTATTGAAACAGTTAGATAGAGAGGTAATAAAAGTTATGTGAATTAAGAGACTGAAGCAATAACCACTTTTAAATGCCATGAAATGAGCTCTGAATCTGCCTGATTGTTTCCTCCAGCAACTGCAGTGGGTCATTTCCTGTCAAAAATGCAGTAGCTGATGTTTGAGCATGTACTCTATAAATTGTGGTCTTCATGACATGAATGAAAGATTTTTAATATGAATAACTTGAAAGATAAAATTGAATAGAAGTTATAGCTACTTCTGCCTACAAGAAAGTTATTAAAGAAGCACTGCAGTGATTCATTCTAATATGCCAGTTAGCTAACTGTTTGCTCGGCATGTACTCAAATATTTTTACAAGACATTTTGAAACACCTGCAACAACTTTGATTAGGCTCCCATTATGTTTCTAGTTTCAAGTCAAATGTCATAGCTGATGTGCAATCTGGATCATGGAAAACTGAAGTGGCTGCTTCACGGTGTGTACGATGGATGGTTTTTCATGACATTGAAAGCTGCTGCTGTCTGGGTTTTGATCCAGGCAGACCTGGAATGTTTAGTTTTGGTATTTGGAGGTTTATATTGTGTGCTGTTTCTTTGTTTTTTAATTCTAAGTCTTTCCATACAGAAGTATGGACAGTGGCTATCAGAGAATTTTGCTGAGCCACTGGTACTGTTGAAATTCAATTTATAATTTTTGTAGCTAAGAAAGTTGAACAAACATTGTTGGGCCGGTACGAATCTCGTTTATCATAGTTTGTGAGACATGCATCAGATAGTGCTACAGGGCCCTTGTAATACATACATAACAATACAAATCAATGCTAATGATAGTCCTTATGGTGTTTTATACATATGTGGACCAAACTTACTTGGCTGGTTCTGGGACTAGATACATTTAGCAATAAAAATTGCTGTATTTAATAGCAGGTTATAGCATGGAGCTTGAATTGGTCTAGTTGGTCTGCATGGGATGAGGGTCATGCCTCTGAATTACTGCAGGTGTCATCCTTAAAATCCTCCCTTTACAAGCCTCTTCTATTCATTGGTTTCTCTTTCCTTAACTTTTCCTGTTTTAAACTCTTGTCAGCACATTGCTTCTCTTTTGCTCACCATTCTAGAAGAGAAATAATGCATTATGCTGCAGAAGGATATAATAACAAGGATATTAATGTGCACAAATGGCATGAAAACAGACCTAAGAAGGATGCAATATGGTGCAGTTTTTCAAAATGAGGCGTGCTGGCAGTGAGCTCTCTCACATGCATGAGGTCAGTCCTGGTGTGGACACTTAGAAACCAAAACATTCAGCATGAGTGCCTGGAATTTCTGACTTTTTTTGGTGCAGCGGTATGTATGGCACCTTCAAGATAGCTGCTTTAATCCTAAGGCATAATAGTTCATGGAGAAATATTTAAAGGAGGGTACACAATCATGCAATTAAATTCACGGTGTACTGTATAAGAATGAGGTTGTGTCCTTTGAAATAGGTGTGAGCCCTCTATGGAAGCTGACTGTGCTCTGGTTTAAAAATCCAAGAGATAACAGCAATATTTTATAGGCAAGCTTTGCAAATTTGAGCACATTTGATAAATGTGGTCACTCTGTGAAATATAGTGTTAAACCAGTTTGATGCATTTGCAAATATAAATTTTATTGCAATAATTGCAAAATCATTCATTAATTAAAAAAAAATCCCAATACAAAAATCTGTAGTCACGGGTTCTGTGCATAAATTCTGAGGTTGCTTTTACTACATCATTTACTAGAAAGTATTTATTTCACACATACAATTCTGAGAAATGTTTTACCATCAGCCTGTGACTGCATTTAATTTTACTTGCTCAGAAAAAACTCAGAGTGAGTTTTCTTTCTAATGAAGGTATTGACTTTTACAAGAAAAATTTTGGTTTTGCAGTGGGAACTGAAGAGATTTTAGCTTGCTTTGAATATTTGTTTACTAGTCTCCATTACTGATAATTTGCATCAAACATGGAGTTCTTATACATTCTTAAAAATTAAGATAACATTTTCACTTTAAACTTAGTATCCTTTAAATATCAGAAACAAGAAAAGGAGATCATTAACAGAGGAGACTGACTGTTTACAGGGGCATTCACTATGGATTCAGCAGGCAACTGACAGCCAGACAGCTGCTGGGGTAAAATCCACAAGGTCTTAGCAACCCTGGAAATTGCTATTTTCAGTGACAGATTTGGAACTGCCCTATGACAGAATCTGAATACTCTGCATTGCTTGATTATTCATGTACTGGTATACTATCTGTCTTTAATATTTTCTCTATTCTGTATAGTAGCATTTGCTTGACTTCTAAAAAATCTATTCAGGAAAAAAAGAAGAAGAATTCACCAAGCAGCTAACTCATTAGATTAGTGTTAGATGGCTAATTGTTATTTATAGGGGCTCTTACATTTTTGGCTCTCTCTCCAGCAAAATAAAAGGAAGAAATGAAATGTGAATGTAGAGTAACAAAAATAGCAGGTGAGATTAAAAGAGACATGAGAGACAGGAAAGGAGAAGCATTCATGGTCCACAGCACCTGAAAGATGCCAGGCTTTGCTTGTGGTTGAATAAATTAGGCCTGCCTGAGTTAAAGTTGTGTGACAGAAATACATATAGACAGTTTGCTGATTACATGGACATTATTTTCTGTAAGACAAATATTTATAGCTAAAGTAAATAACATTTATTTTTAAGACTCATAGGCTGACTCTTGCTATGCAAAAAGACTGACATCTAATGAGTAACTCAAGCAGTACCAATGGCACCAAGTCTAAGGTAGATGTGACCTGTCATCCACTACATCCTTTATTTTTCTCTACCAACTACAGAGGGAAGCAAGGCAATTTAGTTTAGATAAATAGCTTTGACACAGAAGTCAGATGAGTTAAATCCCAACTTCAGAGCAGAAGGACCATAAAATTTTTCTCCCAGACAGGTGAAAGTTGAGGGCTGCCATCCCAGAGAATGAATACAGAAAAACAGAAGGTGGATGGCAGCATTGGTAAGCCTATAATTCTAGAACCTCTTTGTTCTTTAGTAGCCTACATTACCATGCCCCAGCAGAAGGTACAAGGGTGCCTGGTTTATTTTATCCGATATGATAAGAATGGGTAGATTTATTAGGATATCTCAGAAATCTGAAGTAAAGCTTTAGGCTGTAGGATCATTGCCAGTTTTTGTCAATATGCTGAACTATACTGACTGTGCTGTTAAAGGTTTGGATCTTTATGGCATATGTAATTGTCAGGGAACACCTAATGTGAAGTACTGTGAGTGTTCATGATTTAAGTGTGTGAGCCTTGATGTATTATATTCTTTTGTATAACAAATTTGCCCTGTTTAAGTATTATTTATTTATTGTTCCTTTTAAAAATAGGTATATATTAGGCAAATAGACTGACTTTGTGTCAAAATCACACTGAATGGCAAGTAAAATGATACATATCCAATAATTTTCACATTCCTTGCAGCCTTGACTTCTGTACTCCAGTGAATCTGAGCATGAAGTGTGATTTAAATAGATAGACATTGTTGAGATTTAGGGAAGCCTAAGATAGGATTCCTTAGAAACATTCCTCTGTAAATCTCATCTCCTGGGTTGCAGTGCTGCTTTTGATTGGAATTTATTATGTCTTTAGTTTCATAGTGTATATTGGTTGTGCTGCAACTTTATCCTGTTCAGCTATGGTATCAATCTGTTCTTGAAAAGCTGTGTACTTATGAAAGCGCATTGAAATGCAGGAGAATTGAGAATAATCATTGCTGCATGGCATTATGGGTGTTTAAAGAAAAGTGGAAGAAGAAATGCACTTCTACTATGCAGTGGGATCAATATTTTGATGAATCCTGTGGCAAGCAAGACTTTCTATAGAGGAAGCTAATCTTAACCCTCTTTTAGTTTCTAGTGCCTTATAGGAGCTACATGGTTCTTTTAATACTTATGCATGTTCTCTCGTGGAAATACCCCCCCGAATATAATGCAGACAACTTCTGCTACTTCTGTATGGAATCCACTGCTCTGCTTCTTCGCACAGCAGCTACCAATTTGGCTTGGCTGTGTTACGCTTTATCCATGTGTACAGCTGGAGAGGTTAAGTGCAAACTTGCGTGGAGGGGGAAACACTGGTATTGCCAAGTAAGGTAGTAAGCAATACTAGATAGATACCTTTTACCTCTTTCTAATATCCACATACACCAAATATTAATATGTCACAAGGTCACTGAATATTAATCAACATTGTCCTCATGGGTGCACTCCAAAGACAGGTAATTTTTGAGGTAAAAGCTTGATTATGGGCTTTGACACCATCAGATGAACAGAGAAGTGATTCTCTTCTTTTTAGTGTCCTTCTCATCTTCTGTGCTTGTTACTTTTAGAAATAATCCTGACAGTATCTGTTTACTTTACTTGTTCAGGATGAAGTTATTTTTATCGTTCTCACAGAGTGTCATTCAATCTAAAATGATTAATCTTTGCTTGTTTGCCAAATTTTTTCTAAGTTTTGTTCTTCCACCTGTTTGTTTGGGGACTGATAGCTGCTCACTCTCCCAATGTGTCATCTGATCCAGCAGCTCTGGATTTTTCAAATATCTGCATTATTCAACATTATTTTCTTTCATCTTTCCAAAGTATTGCTGCTTCAGTGATTTTATTCATGGTTAGAAATAAAAATGCCTTTTTATACTAGTTAATCTCTGCTGCTCTTGGGGCATAGTCTTGCTACTTAATTTGGACCTTTCCTCTATTCTGTGTTAGACACGTCTGTCCTTTGCCCTTGTTTTTAGTCCTGATACCAAGTGAAAATAGAAAACATACTCCAATGTCCCACCTTTCCTCTGTGCATTTAGAATTAGGCCATGAAGATGATACATACTGTACTTGGTTTAGTTTTGGATAGAACTTTCCATTAATCATTTGTCTTTTGGGATTATTTTTTTCCATCATGGACATACCAACTGTTAGTTTTCAATAGAATGGAAATTGCTGAATCCAAAAACGAATTTTTAAGAAATCACCTTTTTGTGTGACCTTCAACTCCTAAATGAGACAGAGTTATTCTTGTGCATATTTAGGCTTTAGTACCCATGGGTTGTTTATGATTTTCATAAAGGCAAAAGAAAAACAAGACAGCGATTCCATCAATTTTAAACAACCCTATTTCTGATGGGCTGGGTGCCAGTGGCTCTGCAGCCAGGCACAGCAGCAAAGGAGCCCTTCCCTGGTGCTGTGCAGAGGAGCGTGAAATGAATGGGGACCTTCCTTTCTCCATTAAAACTCTGACACAGACTAATGTTTTTTTGAAAAGTGCAGTCCTGACAGCTGTGAAAACGTGATGTTCCTACTCTCAGCTCCAGAGGAGAGTGTTGTAGAAGAGCTTCCCAACATTCATTAGCCAGTCTGCATCAAAACTGCTGTCGGAGGAGTATCCTGGTCTTCAGACATGTTTGCAGCGAGGTCTCTGCTGAGGCCTCTGCTGAAGGTTGCACTTATTATCTGCAGTGTTGGGAAGTGTATATTTGACAGGTAGTGGGCTGCATCCATTGGCTCTCTAGACAGCCTTCAGCATGACAGCAACTTCATATTATTTCTACCTCAGCTTTTCTCAAGAGACTTAATTCTCAAAAAAGAAACTCTATAAAATAAATACAAAAACTTCAAAAGAAAATCTTTAATGTGTGTAAGATAAAGGCTTTTTTTGGTCTTAAGTTACTATTTTAAAAATGTATTCCTGCAAATGGTTAATGTGTAGAAGAATTGTTCATGGGCTGAAGCAGTTTCAAAAATCCTGGTGGCAGTTAATATGGGCCTGTAGGCTCTCCAGTGTTCTCCTTAACACTTCCAGACTTTCCAGGCACAATCTTAGCACCCCTTTGTTCATTCTGGGCAATGGTATGGGACCTTCTTCATTACACACAAGGTAACAAAAGCTTTCTGGGATGCAATCTGCATTTGGAGTAGGGGGCATAACACCCTCTGACAGCCTCTGCCCTAATGTTCATAATAGCAAAAACTGACCTCTGAGCTCTGTAGGGTGCAGCACACAACGTGTGCCATGAGGGGAGCTTGGAGATGGTGTGTCAGCAGTCGAGGCAGGTAACCCACAGAGAGACGCTGCAGAAGTGAGAACTTCCTGTGTTGCAGCAGTGAGATAGTGTGAAAGGGCTATTAGGGGACTGGCCAGATGAGCTGAACTTATGTGTGCTTGCAGCAGGCAGAGGAGAGATGCTGAGCACATGCTACCTGCCATCAGAAGCCCCATGGTTGCCAAGAATTGCAGCTACACCATTACATAAACCATCACACAGTACACATTGTGCAGCCAGACAAAGTGTTTGTGTGTGAATGGCTCTGCGTAGGTGTGTGGGGAAGTTCACACATATTAACAGGTTCATGTTTTAAATTTAGTACCAAAAGTTAGGCTTTTTTATAGCCTGAAGTCATCACCAGCAGACAGTATTCACTTCTTTTTTGAAATGGAGAGAGAAAAATGGAGGTGCACGTAGCATGATAGAGCAAATTTGTCCTGTTAGAGAAAGCTCAAGTACAGATTATGTGCTATCAAGGCCAAAGAGCAGCTCTGGTTCTCCTACAACACTGTTAGGCATGTCACTGTTTTAACCCTTAGAAAACTGGCTGGCTCACAACAAAATAACAATAGATCTTCCCAAACCATCTATTTAAATGTGATAATCTAATTCAAACAGCGTAAAGCAATTAGTCTGTGTAAAGAACTTAAAATAGACAAAGCTACTTTTCATTTTTTTTAAAGTAGCTATTTCTAGCTCATTAGGCACAGAAAAATCCTTTATACTCAGCTTTTTGACTGCACTCCATCAATTCAGCCCAATCAACAGATTTTCTTAATCTAGAAACAAAGCAAAATGAAACAGGGGAAATTAAATAGTGAGTAGATCAATCATCTCTGCTCTGCTTTCAAGGCTGCTATAAATGTTTTTTTTCAGTTATGACATGCTGAAAACCATAAGCCACCTGAAAACCATGGCCATGGTTTAACAGCTGCATTATTTTCAAGAAAATTGAAAATCCTGTTTTTAAAATACAACTTTATTTGACTATTTTGGATGTATTTTTGGGTATAACTTGCTATTCTGCTCAGAATTGGGAAAAGAATTTCATTAATTGGTTAAAAAAGAGACACTCCTCCCAGTATTGATCCGTCCTGGTATGCAGAGTAATAGCTTAATACATCATAGTCAGCAAAAAAGACTTAAACACCTGCTCCCAGTCATACCACAATATTTATTTCAGTAGCTGTTATCTATTATTTTATATAAATTATATGCTCCTACAGACCTGGGGGTAGTTTAAAATATTTCATTGTTATGGCTATTCTGCCACATGTCTTTTTCGAAAAGGCAGGCCAAGCAGTGTTAAAGTGGCTGGACTTTCAGAGCAGGCAGGACTGATGGAATATATTACCCCACATTTTTATGGCAATGGATGAATTTTCCTTGTCACAGGCAAAGTATGCTTTCTGCATGGCTGGGGACAGTGGCAGGGTTTTTTAATTAACATTTGAATCCATTACTTATGAGTGCATTCCCTGATGTCTGAATCCGAGGGCAAGCCCTGCTGTGCTTGATGTGTTCTCTCACAAGAGGGCTTGAAAGGATCTCCACGTTACAAGTGGAGAGACCTGAGACTTTCTGCATGACTGACTGCTCCTGCCTGTCAGGCAAGGACAAGCATTCAGGGACTAAAGATTTCCCTGTTCTCAATGTCCTTGCCCCAAACATCGTTTTCTAAGGAGAATCATGTGTTAGCTCACTGCTAGTTCCCAAACTTGCAGATGTTAACAGAAGACCTTGTTGTTAAGGCAAGCCCTTTTGACACCAGGAGCAGCTGAAGGCTGTGAATTTCTGACAAGCTGCTCAACCAGCGTGTCATGCTTGGGGTGACAGGCATGTTCAGCCAAGAAAAGTGAAAACCACTCTGGACTTGTTCCACTTCCTCCAAGATAGACCCACCAACAGCATCAGTACTCCTGACTTGGTGGTGCTGACAGGGCTGGAAAATCTATCGATGCAGCCAGTCAGAAGGCAGCTCTCTTTTATCCTGAATAATTATGAGAGTCAGGCATACATTAAGCACATGGCACATAATCTACATTTTCTGTGGACAGAAGACTTTTAAATTTCCAACAAATTTACAAATTATTTTGTGTTGCGAGCATTTAACAATGTTTTTTAGGGAGTATACCTAACACCACAGGGTTTATATTTAAAAAGTCTTTCTGTAAATTTCTATTCTCATTGTGTTTTCTACAGCAGAGCAATAATTGTATCTCTGTGCATCTGAGATATTCTGGTGGTTTACCATCACTAAAGAACTGCTTGAAAATGGTAATATGTGACTTTTAGGCACAGAATTAAAAAACACAAACATGTGTGAGACTGAATGTGACTGATACAAAACAGTGAGCTATGGAAATGATGTAGTAGTTTTGCACAACCAAAGGAAAGGTCATAGTGCTTACAAAAGTACTTATTACCCTACTCATGCTACCAAGTATCTTATTCTTTAATTGCCATTAAAATGAATGTAAATATAAAAAATGAAGGGATTGTTTAACAGAAATAAACTGGAGCAGTTGAATATTAACTTATTTTTCATAGGAAATACAAAGCTTTCTTCCCACCCTTAAGAATTAGACACAGTCTTGTCCATCAGTGGATATTTTTTGCAGTCCTTGAGTAGGCAGCTCAATCTGCACAATGCTGTTTCCTATGGACAAGCAGACTGGCTCTGCATATAAATGCATGTTGGCATTCAAGGTCATTTGGACTCTTCCAATTCAAATTTCAGAAAAGGTATTGCAGTTCTCAAAAAGGAATTGCAGTTTTCCATAGGCTTTATATGTTACAAGTGACTGAATGCGCTGACCTTTCTGAAGCAACTTCTGGGAAATACACAAGGAGCTTCACCCATCAGCAGTGGTCTTTATTCAAGATTTGCAACAAAGCTCAATAATTTTTTGATCTCTAAAGGCATTTTTAAAATCAATTTATGCATGGTGATTTAATGTAATAAATCGTTTGTGATACTTGTTTTTGAGAAGGGTGACTTAAAGAGGCATGGGCTTGTTTCCTTACTATTAATTAATCTCAGAGATTTGTTTGTAAAAATTAAAAGGTGTTAAAAAAAAGAAAGAACAATATTGTTTTCCAAGTTACAGAAGTGGTTGTAATTATTCTATCAATAATCAATGGAAATGTAACTTCTGGATTTCACGTAATCACTCTATATGTGATTTTGACTGCTGGGTTACTAAAACAGTGTTTTGCTGTTCACGTACTTTTTTTTGTGTTGAATGATAAACTGAACAAGACTGAATTAAACAAATCTGAACAAGCCTTCAGAAACTTGTGTAAAATCAACACATTTATTAACAAAATGTTAAACAAATAGAATGCAATTCTGTCATCTTTGTTCACTGATTGCCTTTTGCAGTCCTGAAAACAATGATACTCTTACTTAAATACAGTACTTTCCTTATAACACTTATGAAGATTTTCCATTTGCTAAGTTCAAGTGCTTATTTAGAGAGGACTTAGGATTTTTAAAAATTCCCCATCCTTAGCATCAGAAATGTTTTACAGATAGGTAAAATTGTTATATAGTTGAACTAAAGTTTTAACACTTAAGTAAAATAAGAAGAATATTTCAAAAGTCTTTGACCATTTTATTAACAAATATGTCTTAGTTGATATGTAGTGGCATAAGATTAAATTCAAAAAGCATTAAGTAAAATATATGCTTCTGCAGATACAATAATATTAAAAAAATAGTATTTTAAAAGTCCTAAAAATCCCTCAACATGTTATCTTCTTTGTGCTTTCGTTATTCTTTCAAACATGGTGCTTATTCACTTTATTTCAGCTGTAAGGCTTCTACCTTCACCGCTGTCTCACTAAAGAATCCATTAAAAATTTATTAATTCCTTTAAAACATGCAAAACAATACAGCTTCCAGGAAGAAGAGCCACATAGCCAAAGAACTCACTGCAAGAATATTGATAAATAAAACATCAGTTAATTACAGTTTAAGGCTAAATCCTTGGCTGGTGGAAAATGGGCAGTCACTATCTACAGCAGAGCCCAGATACCAGTCGACTGCCAGCTTCAAGCTCCAAGTCATGGCAAGTTGCTTTGTCTCTCCATAAAGCAGAACATTGTCTATCTCAATAGTATTTCATCATAAAAATTCTTACACATCACTGGGAAAGTTACATTTTCAAAGACAATATGTTGATTTTGAGTCCACTCCAATTATATACATTTGAAAGTAGATTTCTCTGAACAGTTAAAAGAAACCTTGATCCAAATTATTGCATAATATGAATTAAAAAATCACAAAAGTGCATATATGTAAATATGTACGTATACACTCAGAAGGAAGCTACACTGCCACTTGTAGTGCAGCCAGCTACCACTATAAGGCATTTATTGCTGTAGATACAGGCCTGTGTTGGGTCACAGGGTATATTTACATGAATGTAAACTTTATCCCTTGCTTCGAGAGACCCCTTGGGGGGTCGTCATATTAGGGAAAGGCATAAGGCCCGGAACTGCCTGGAAGTGGCACTTTATTTTAGGACCAGCCTCACTGAAATTGCAGAATAAAGGGTTTTATTGCAAAAATATTCTGCACCAAACTGGTAACTAAGTTAGTATATCAACTTTATGGACTTTAGAAGAGCAGATATTGAATGATTTTTTTTCCATTTTCCACTATTAATTTGGCAGAAACAATATCACATTTCCAATTAGCTTCTTGAATTCTGAAGTGGCCAAACTTAGAATGGCAGCCAAACACACTGAAAGACATCAGCGCTAGGAGTAAAATGTTTACTTCCAGCTCGTAGAAATCCCATCTCAATGACATTTCTTCAGCAAGTGAAGAGTTATATTTTTAACTGCAAGCATGGTCTCTGTGCAGGTTGGTTTGATCAGCATTTCGGGAAGCAAAAATCCGAAATGGCCAGTGTCACGCAGCTCGAATGCAAATGCATACGGGATGCCATTTTTGTAAGCCCAGTCCATAGAGCTGCCAGAGCTCACATCTGAAAGAGAAAATTCAGAGAAAGCATTAAAAAATGTTAAATGCAGGTCATGCTGAAATCACCAGAGGGTTCTTGTGGCATTTTGTCTCTGGGACACAGTGAGTGTTCTTGCAAGTCCAGCCGTTGCTTGCCCTGATCTTGCACACCCTTCAGAGAATAGCATGAGCACCCAGCAACTGGTGAAATGTGCTCAGCACAATATGGATTAGTCCCTTAGTTTTCATAGGAAAAAATATTGTAACTGTTTTGTGTAAAGCAAAATTTTAATAAAAGAGAATATCTAGAATAAACCCTCAAACTGTTCCTGTCTCCATGTGAGCACAGTCTGAAGCTTTCTTTCCACAAAGATCTCCCAGCTGGACTGGACAGCTCTGCATGCTCCTAGCTTTAAATTGGGCTTTTTTAGGCAATTCATTTGCAATGAGAAGGGGGAGAGTTGATAAAGTAATCTGCCATCTTCTTTTAAAAATACTTCTAAAATGATTTTCATGTGTCTTACTTTCTCACCTTTTCCCCACAGTATGAGAGCATTTGCATAGGTGATATCTAATATTAACAAACCTTCCTGAGGAAGTGTGCTGCTTTCGTTATCTCCATATGTTGATTATCCAAGACACACTTTTTTATACAGATAAATCTCTCATGTGACCTGCTGTAATCTATGCAATTCTGACATCAACTCACACTTTTTCCTTTGACACAGTGACTGACTACAGTGTATTGAGCACAAGATGATGACTATGCTGTGAGATGGAGGCCCGTGATAAGTGGAACTGTAGCTGAAACACAGCAATGGCAGAGAAGATGCAGGAGGTTACTTGTGAAAAGTCTTTAGCTTTTCACTTTTTTCAATGTCTGTTATTGTTAGCCACAGCATTCAGACCTCAAGATTTCAGTAAAAAAAAAAAAAAGTCTTGTTAAAACCTGTTGAACTTCTTTTTCTTTCACCTCTGTACAGAGAGCTTGCCTGACATTGCTGTTAAAACTTAGTAGTGCATTTGCAGTATCTGATAAAGATATAGTTTTTGAGACCTTAGTTTTTCTTTTTAAAAAACCCACAGTTTTATATTATATGAATATGTTGTTTGCTGGCTTTTGACTCTCAAGTGCATTTTAATCTCTTTTGTTGCATCAGCTGAGTTAATCTTACTGCAATCAACTGACTGAATCAGTTGCAAAACTTTTTTCTGCCTTTCTCACAATCCAAAACTGGAACAAAGTTCACTTTAAATAGTGTTTGCATTCTTTGTTATAATAAGGGTTTTCTCTTTCTTACTGTAGGAAGGTCAAAGTCACAAACCTGCAGAGGGAAACTTACACAAAGTGCTGGATGCAGGGCCATATCTGTATCTTACACCGTAGGCTGACTGAAGAGCATTAACAGCATTATAGGCTGCTGATTCCTGCGGAGAAGAAAAAAATCAAATACATAAATTAGACTTTGAATTAAATATTGTATTGTGATTGGAACCCCAATTCAATGGATCATTGACCTCTGGCACAATACTGTGTTCTACAAGTCTGTGGCAGCTAACTTAAAATGATTATAAAGGATAAATGCATTATTTATTTTTAATGACTGCAATTCCCTGAAAAACTTGGTTTTGTATTATATAAAAGAGCTCACTGCACCATGAATGATCAATAGTTAAGTATTTGTAATTATAGGTATATATGTCAATTTAGCAACATGACAAATTTAGATGACATGTAAGACCATGAGATGAAATAATCTTTTTTTTTTTTTTTTAAATGCAGTTAAACAGCCTGCATGCATTTAGTGAAGATGAATTTCCCAGTTCACTAAACCTTGTCTCTGCTGGGCTTGTGAAGGAGAAATGATGTCTTCTTGACACTCACAGTGGTTCAGTGAGCAGAGTGGGAAGAAGGAAGGAGACAAGTTCCTCTCCTGAATTTCTGATCAGCAGGTGAATGTTCACTGCTGGTCTAACTTTCTCTGGTGCCTGATGATGTAGTCTGGGAGAGCTCTTTCCACTATTTCAGAAATGTGATTTCAGTCCTGTAGAGGTAAAATCAGTGCCTATATTGCAACAGCTTGCAGCTGAAAGGCTATTTAGGAAGTTCATGGTTCATCCTGTGAAACTGTGTGCAAAAGACCTGGTCCATGGAAAATTCTGAGAGTCTTACATGGGTAGCGCATCGAAACACACAGAAAGGATGGATGTATTTAAAAGGAAAAGGAATATTACCCCAAAGAATATTGGGAAATACACAATGAAGGCTGGGAAAACACAGTCATCTCTCCGTAGAGAGCAGGAAATTATTATCTTTGGAGCTAGAAACTCTGGACTTTGAACCACTGCATGAAGCTGCAATGGTTGTTTTAGTTGTTTTATTTCCTTGAACAGGTTTGTTTGGTTTACGCAAGTTTTCATGAACTCAGTCCTTACCTTGTTATTCATCAGGCACTAATTGAATACACTTGGGAAGGATTACCCTCTACTTGCTCTCCATTGATTATGTTTCTCCTAACCTTCCACTTGTTTGCCCTTGTCAGGAATTGGGATTCTGACCTAATCCTTGATCTGACCCATGAAGGCTTTGTCTGTCCAAGTAGAGAAGCCAGAGAAAACTGCTTTAAATGTCATTTCAGAAAGAAAAATAAGTTCCTTTTCACTTCCTGATGTGCAGGTAGGGCTTTGGTGAGTTTATTGTACACAGTAACTCCTCTTAGCAAATGAAAGAGCACATTTTTACTGCATTACAAAAATTTGTTAGGCATAACCGGAAATTTTGTTTGTTCGGCAGAAGGATGATGGTGCTGGAGACTCTGCCCTTTTCAGCTTGACCTCTTGCCACCTCCACTGGTGAGTGTGTGGAGGCAAGGACTGCTTAACTCAGTGTTGCTGGAACTTCTGCAGGGCTGGGATGTGGTTGCCAGCCAGTGTAAGGGGTAACCTCTGACTCACCCTAGCACCAAAGATGAGAAGGGCCTGTCCTGTGGGAGAAGGGAGAAGTGCTGACACTTGACACTCTTCCTCCATCTGCCTTGACTTCTGAGTTGTGACATGCAAGACCCATGATGGGGTTGGAGTTGCTGGACCCTGTGAAGGTGGTGGGCTGGCAGTGTGAGGTCACCGTGGCAGCTGTGGCTGCACAGGGCCCAGGAAGGGCGAGCTCCAGCTGCGGCCAGGAGCTGTTGTCTGGTGCCTGCACTGTCCCAAGTACGAGACTCTGTTGCTCAACCAAAATCTGCAAGCAGCTGTGCTTACCATCCCAGGGTCTTGGAGAGGAGCTGGGATGGCCTGACAAGAGGCTGATAAATGCACCATGGCAAGTAGAACATAGCCACAAATGAGAAGACTCCCTGTGCACGAGTTACACACTGTACAACGAGACAACAGATAATCCTGTTGAAATCTTTCAAAGAAATAGTTTGGCAATGCCCATTTAAAATCAGCACAACAGTAATGGGTTCTGTGCAGAGGCAGAAACTATCTGGAGGTCAGACCAGGAGCACCCCAAGTCCATGTTCACCACATGGGCATGCACCCCTGGCCACTGTGAACTTCAAGCTCTTAGCCTTGAGGAATGCAGCTGGCTTCCACTGTTAGACCCATGTGTCCCAAAAAGGGACAGTTCTCAAGTGCATCATACTGTGCAGGCTGGATCCTGAATAAATCCACACAACCAGTCTTTGAACACCCTCAAGGAGAAAATGCCACATAAAATTACCAGATTTTTGCAAAGATGTACACAAACTCAGTCATGCCATATAAGTTCACTGCAAACACTAAGGCAAATGACAGCACAGGAAGAAAAAGGATGAAAATCAGGTGAGATTTAAAACTCTTGAGATGCATGTATGTTTCTGCTGGTGTTTTTTCAATCTAAAAGAGTACTTTCATTTTAAGCATCTTAAAAGAACAGATTTCAGGAGAGTGTAAATAAGAGAGTTGTGCTTAAATTAGAACAGAATATGCATGTTGTGATCAGTACACAGCTCTCCAGTTTCAAAGCAGCTCTGAATAATTGAACACTTTAATTGAAATGGTAACTGACAGCTCACTAGAATGATCTGACCCAGACAGAAACAGCCTTTCTTCTGCTCAAAATTAATCATAGCCCACTGTTAGAACCAAAAGCTATTTATCTGCTATGCATGTGGTGTCTTACTGTTTTCCACTGCACAGCGCCCACGAAGACCAACAATGCTTGTTCCATCAGTGACAGGAAACAGAGATCTATCACTTTCCAGCTCATTGCAATTTCCAAGAGGACTGGAGAATCCGAAACCTCAGCCTAAGTCATCATTTTGGGGACTTAAATATTAAAAACCATACATTTGTGAGCCACCAGCTGATGGAGCCTTTGCCTGTAGGCAAGTATTAAAACACACAAATTAATAACCAACAAGTATTCCCTTAATTTTCACTGTGATCCCTATAATGAGCTTTCTAAATAACAAGAAGTTACTTCAGTTTCCTATTTCAACCTCTCTCTTGTTTTTGACCGACCACAATGAAAAGAAGTATGAAGTTCAAATACTGACAAGATATTTAGAATTGGTATTTGGCTTTCATTTGTCCATGGGAGTTGTTTAAAATAGTGTCTTTTTTTGTTCCTTTAGGTCTGTGCTCCACTCCCTCTTATGAGAAGCCTGATCCAAGGTCTTGCAAACCTGAGGAACACCTTCTAAACATCAAAAAATTGGGATCCTTTGGTCTAAAAGCAGTGGGTGGAAAGGCAGAATATGTACGAGCTGAGGGGCAGTTATGCCCCATCTCAGAATGGAATTATCCCTTAAGCAACAAGAACAACAAAATATACTGGTGTGTGTGAAAACTCTCAGATAAATCTTCCTGCTCATTACAATGAATTTCCCATCTATAGCATCTGCTATTGCCTTATATTACTCTGGACATTTTAGTCAGATACCCAATAATCATATACTTGGAGAGAAGTTGCTGATTCTTCTTAACTCCACGTCTTTACCTTCTTCTCTGTTGTTTGTTCTTAAAAAACAATATACTTGCACCCACTAATCTTCAAAGAAATGAGAACCTCTGATTTTATATTCTTAGTCTGTTTTTTTTGCTAACTAAATAGTCATCAATTCACTTGGGGAACTCCTTTCTCCTTGTCATTTCTCAAAAGAATGTGAAGGTAGAATAAAAAAAAATCATAAGTTTACCCACAGTCATTAAAGGGTTTGGTGGTCAGTCCCCACAAGTCATATTTTTAGCTCCTCTGGCTGCTTAGTTAACTTCTCATTTGCTCTGTTTCACAGGAATGGCATCAGACAGAAAAATGTTTAATAGCTACTGAAATTAAGTGTCTCAACAGAAATAAACCTGCAAAGAGAGTTTAGTTTGTGGAGTCCTGGCTGCTCACCCTCCTGAGGGAACAGCTGAATGAAACTTCAGTGAAGCCCCGGGGACTGACAACATTATTTATTCTGCACAGGATGAATCTAAGGTGCAGTTAAGCTCTTTTGGAGAACACTAGCTTAAACCAGCAAGTTAAAAGTCACTGCAACTTTCAAGGTCAAAATGGGAGATAAATGGAAAATGTAATTTTGCTCAGGACTGAGGGTGAAAGAAAGAGGCTTGCAACTGGTTGGTGCAATGTGGGTCTGTGAGCAGGAGCAAAGAGAGAGCAAAGCTTGGCCATGTGTCCCTCAGAGAATAAGCCATAAGGGGGGTTTTATGAACAGGAGACTGGCTAAAACTGACCTTAGACTGCAAACACAGGGAATAGCTCTGCATTTGGATGAGTGTGGAATACATGAAATGTACTCATCTGTGAATCAATAGGCTTACATCAAAAACTATTTAAAATTAATTTTTCTAATATAGAGAAGCTCCTGATTTTAATTACCTGCTTGTCTGAAAGGCTTAAAAGCACTACGTCTGACCTGAATGATACATAGTGCAATTGAAGCTTTAATTTTGGTGAAATCTAAGAGATTCCTCCTTGAATTGATAAAATAAACAGTTTCAATTTTATTTTGATCATAACATTGAAAATTATCTTCTTTGTGCTGCTAGTGTTTTAGTTCTGAGCATGAAGAGATAGAATTTCAGCTAGATGCCCAAGGACCTAACTATGTAATTCCCATTACAGTTAATTAAATAAAATGATAATAACTATAATTAAAATTAGGGATTTATCCTATAAAGTAATTTAAAGAGACTGATGGATGAAAGGCATGATACCATTTTAATCAAATCACCACTGACTCATGGTGAGTGAAGGTTATATAACCAGAAATGTGATTGCAAGTGGATCCAGAATAAATACTGCTCAATATTATATATGTGCAAAGTATTGAAGAAACAAGTCTCCTCTCAAGACAAAATGTACCAAAAATATACAGAGGAGCACATTCTCCAAGTTTTAATGCACTTACCACACAGTTGAAGTTTGGAATGGTTGCGTATTTGTAGGAGTAAGGGTACAGCAGCATCTGTGCATAGGCATGGAAGGACAAATAGGCTTTTATTTGTTTCCGGTGTTTGCGAAGAAAGTGAGCGACAGCCTTTACTTCAGGCTCAGACTCGGGGAAAGGACCACAGTAAGTGTCATCACATGGGTGTAGTGAAGCACCTTCATCTAGAGGTTGAAAGAGAAAGTTGGTGGTGAACAATCACAGAGAAATTCGAAGTGTCAGCTTGGCTCAGCCTCTTTTGGCCCATGTGCACAAGCGTGAAAAGCAATAAACAAATTAAATTGCTTTCTTGTGCCTGATGGGCATGAGCCTGGGGGACCTCAGTGCAGCAATCTGCTTGTTCATCTCATAGACACACCAAGACCAAGCTCCCAATCGGCCAACTACACCTGATTCTCCCCAGAGGATACATTCTTTCCAAATGAAAAGGAGAACCTGACTTCATTGCATTTTCTTCCTGGCTTTTCACATCAGCATTGCAGTATTAAAACTATTGATGGGTCTCAGTTGGTCTATTTGAAATCAGAGAGCTATACCTCTTTCATTAGTCACTCCCAGGACAAATCTAGCCTTTTACAGCTTTTAATGTATTATCTACGACAGTGGTGGTTACAATGATAGGTAGACAACCTCAACAGGGATTATCTTTAAAACATGATAATAGCTGCTGACTACTGCCTATTTTCACCCCTGTAAACCTCATGGAAAAAAAAAAAAAAGAAAAAAAAAAAGAGAAGCCACACGGGATGACTGCTCAGTCAGCTAAAATAGAAATCACCTCAGTTTGCACGGGGCCTAACTTTTCTTCAAGTTTGGGGCAGGGGTTCAGTTTTGAGGATATCTTCATGTCAACCTGCTCCAGTGGCATCAAGCTGCACAAGAATAGCCTAAATATAATATGCTATGAGGTACTGAAAGATGAAACTTAGGAAAGGAGTGGTGGTGGTGTCTCCTTTATAATTTAGCAATTCTGGATCTAAGCCATTGTCTCATTTACAGCTTAGGGCCTGGGCCTAAAAGAACAGTATTTATGCAGATTTACTCTGCTCTTTCATCTGCTGCTATTTCAAAATACCACACGTTTTACATTGACCTGCAGAAAAATAATAGTTTGCTTGCAAACTTCCCTGGAGCCATCAGGGACTTACAACAACATTGTTTTATTAGTTTCCTTTCTATAGTAAGTACTGCTAGGTTCAATTAATGTGAAAAGAGCTGTGTGTGAGAAGGCATAATGCTATCAAGTAAAACAGGGTTATGCAATCAACCTAATGCCAAAAAAAAAAAAAAAGAAAAAAAAGAAAAAAAGAAAGAAATGGAAGAATTTCATGCTGCAGTTTCAATTGTACGATAAAAATTGAGGCTACCATTCAATGGCCACAGGTGGGGATTTCAAAGGCATTAGTGCTTGGATTGCAGTGGATATGGAAGGGTTATAGAGAGGGCAGATGGTCTTCTCCATGCAGAACAGATGGCCACCAAGTCATCCAAATCCCAAGAGCACTCTGCCTCGATTTCTTATCAGATAATATAGCTGCAGGAGAGCTATTGAACAGTCTCCAGAGCCTTTGCTTTTTTTTTTTTTTTAATGGATACTTCATCTCCTGTTCCAGTGTTTTATCATGGCAATGGATAACACTGTTAATAAACAGTGGATCCCTACAAGCTAATGGTACAATGACCCAGTGGTAAAATATGGCTCAGTTTAGAGACTTCCAGGGAAGGAAAAGACCTCTCTAAACTGTTCAGCCTGTTATGGTGAGCCATGTACCATCCCAGAGATAGTTAATGCTTTACATTAAGTGAAGCTAGCTGGTGATAAAAAGAGGTTTCCATGGTGGCCTTGGATAATGTAAGGGTATGCTCAATTTTCATACTGGAAGTTCTTTAAGTAACTCAAGAATGAAAAAAGAGTTGGACATTTCTAAGTTACAGTCATGAAAAGCAAATTGAATTGTGTAAAATGTTACCATGCTGCCTTGTTTTTATCAGTATATGATATATCAGTATGTCAGTATACGATATCAGTATGCCTGATAGCATACTGGGGGAGGACAAGGATCCTCTAACATCCATCATGAGACCCAATGAGCAGAGGAAATGTGTGCCAAGACTGATAAAACCAGCACTCTGGTACAGAAGGAAGACTGAGAGGATGAATGAGCTGGAGCATGATTTTCAAACTTTCTTGCAGCCACTTCTGTCAATATGGGATAGTGTCCTCAGTGAGCAGTGGGGTGCACTGGAAATTGGGATGTGCTGGAAATTTTAATTCCTACTGTTGCTCTCTTGAGGATTTGGATGCAACTGCTTTAACTAGATTTGCCCTATGAGTTAAATTAATTCTAAGTACCTGATTATTTGCTTAAAAGTCGCTATTATTTCATTATCATTAAACCATTGTACTAGTTATTGCACATATATGTGCATTGCAGGGAGCATTTATACCCAGAGTTCTTGCTGCCAGTGTTCACATGGGTCTGTGTGCAATTTGCATGCACTCTTTTGAGTACAGGTTGCTGCAACATGAAATCTAGCAGTGATATGGCCCTTGGCTTGGTCCCTAAAGAGTCACAAAGCTTACATCCAAGTCTACACTAGAAAGGAAGAGGAAAGTAGATGGGATGCTGTGTTATCAGCACTGACTAGCTCACTGCTGATAGCATTTGGCGGCTTTGCTGAAGGCAGAGTCTGCCTCTGCACACCTGCCTGGACACCACACCGTGAAGTTCAAGCCTGTCTGAAAACTCTTAAGTGCAACTGAACTGAATGGAAAGGTTTTTACAAGCATATGCAGTTTTAAATGTTAAATACACCATGATTACATAGGCCTCAAAGTGTGATATGATCCAAATTCTTCTCTGACTCATCTAATATCAGATGTTAATGAGAACACCAGGTGACTGGTCAGGGTCATCTGAGTACCAGTCAGCCCAGTTCATGAAAGACCTTTTTATTCTCCATTAAAATAGACAATCAGACAGACTTTTGGGTCCAAAGCAGGAAGCTGAGCATGTGCTTTTTGGGATGAGAAGCAGACTTGAAAGAATTTTTATTTTTTAAACTTGGGATGGGGACCAGTCTTTCATGTCAGTGCAGGGGAGAAATGCAACAAGTAGGGGATTAGAACACATGACACATGTGAGTATTGTTACAGTTTCACTAAGCCTGGAAAAAACAGTTTTTTGAATTTTTAGGCAAACATTTTTAGGACTGAATAAAAAATGTGTTTTAATACAATGGCTAGGGAGCAGGAAGAGGGAGGAGGAACCCTAGAAAAATTAATTTGAATTAGAAGGAAAATGCACTGAGTATTAATTTTGCAGTGATAGGTACGTAACATACATCTGTCAACACACTATAAGAGAATTGATCATTCCAGTTATGCCAGTGGCTATTTTCTGAACAGTAAATGGGTGTCCCCAAAAAATACCTGCAGTTGTGACGCACTTAAATAAACCATGGTAACAGTGATGCAGGACTGGTTCATTTTTACGTTATTTTTGCAGCGTAAAATTGCCTTAAAGATTGTGATAGCAGCCCTGGGCCTGTCTTCTGTAAGGAGGGTATCTCAACTAACACAGGCTTTCTGTAAATGCTTCTGTCTCAGTCCTCTCCTTAGAGCAGGCAGAGTTGAAAACAATTTGAAGCTAATTTTACAGGTCCATACTGGATTGAATGTATGCATCTGTCCACACTCACTTTTATCCTTACTATTCTCAAAGCCCTACTTAAAGAATCCAGCTTTTGCAAGCCAGACTGACTGTACAGTGCTCACCCCTACTGCACGCAATCGGAGTACTGTGGAAACATCTAGAGATTTCCAGCAGAAGAGGGATGGGCTGAAGGCAGGGCCCTTGCACTGTGCAAACACAATTTCTTGTCTTTGCAAGCTTGTAATATAAATAAGGAAGGTGGACTAATGCTGGATGAGGAAACAGCTGCACAGAGAGCTGAAGGAAGTGCCTCAAGATGGGAGAGCAGGCCAGCAGGTATACATATTGTCATATTTAAGTGTTCTTACCTCCTTACACTAGAATCTTTAGGGGCTGCTGACCCCTGTGTGAATTGCACTATCTTTATGTAAGAATTAAGAAAATACCATTTTTTTTCTTGGTGGATCCATTCCAAATCTTCTGGTAGTTATTTCATTACTGCTGCGTTCTCTACGCAAAATTCAGGCCAGTTTTTATGAAGTACTTACAAAAGTGCTGGGAGTTTAAAATTGTACCTCCATGCATTTAGAAGCACCTTCTTTCTTTATTAACTTACTGATAATAATGGCCTTAAGGACACTGAGGCCAGCAAAGTCAGTCTGACATTTCCAAAGTTAAATAATTTCAGAGAAATGGCAAATTGAATAAAATGAAGCTTGAAATGTTTCCTGAAGCTACACTTAGGTAAATCTTGAGAAGTCGTGGTTCATTCTCAATGTTATGCTGCAAAATATTTATATAATTGCCAAAATACAGAATAGCTGTATGTGTGATTTTAAAAATTTTGCCACATTCTCCATGACAAGTTTTTACTGATGATAAGGTCTATTTTTCCAAATTTGAGAACTTTTATTTTTTCAGAAGTTAGTAGGAAGATTTGAGCCTTGGCTTATGGCTTTATGGGGAAAAAAATCTTCAGCTTCAACTATGGAAAAGACAACACTTCACAACAGATGTGATCTAACCTACTTGGATAATGACCTCTGCTGGATAATTAAATACAGAGTAATCTGAACTGGGAGACCAAAGTGTCTCCATACTTACCACACCATTTCACTTTCCAGTTGCGATTAGCATCAACACCATGACAGTGAAACCTCATGTTCTTTGATCTTGTTTTTCTCCAAAATCGATCCTAGCATAAGTTACAAAATATTTAAATAGCAACATTACTCTATTTTGGCAAAAATCTATTTGTACACATAACAAATCAACCCTGGTAAACATATTCAATATTCTGTTTTAAGTGGAATAATTAATTTCCAAGGCACAAAGTGATGGACCAGATTTATACAGTCACCTTTGAATAATGTAATAACCATTTGATCTTTCTTGTCTGAATATTTTTTGAATAATACTACTGCCATTACTTACATTTGTCCAGCTGAAATGATATCCATCCACATTAAATACAGGCATGATATAGAAATACAGCTGAGTTAGCATCTTTCTCATGTCAGGATCAGTCTGGTATGTCTGAAGAGCCTAAAGCAGAAAAGCCAAAGAAAATCGTTTCCATAATAAAAATAATTTCCCAGTTAAGTATTGTGGTGTACTGTGACAGTCATGAGGCATTTGGCAGTAAAGAGGTCTGCTCTCATGGCAGCATAGACATCCTTCTAGCTGTGCCCGAAAGGCTGACATCTTCCTGTGAATGTGATTCAGACAGTGTGTGAATATGTGAAAAAGGTGTTCTAAAGACCCTATTCTCTCTGTTTCTCAGTTGCTTTCAATACTTAAGAAAACTCGTATTACAGAGAAGAAAATGCATGCAAAGTTTTTCTTGAAGTAAGAGCTGAAAGTCAGTGGAATAGATTCTTAAATGAAGAAATGAGTTTAGCTCCTGTAAGACAGTGGAGCCCTGTTGTTTCCACTAGGTGATTTGACAAGGTCTTGAAGCATTTAAGGCTCACATTAACAACACAGCTTTTGTTTGTATTCAAAATAGCTTACTATATGCACAATTATCAATACAGGCAGTTTATTATCCTTTACAATTTAGACAACTCTCTATTTTTGGAGAACCTTTAGTATATAGGTTAGTAAAAGAAGTCTGAGTAGGGAAAGATTTTGGTTTTTTTATCCATTCTGCATCTTAGAAAAATGCAGCAAAACCAAAGGCTACTCAGCAGTTCTATTTGCTACTGCCAGAGATGCTCCTTTACCGGTTCCAGGAAGCTTATACTCCACATTCTCTTGCAAATACTGTCCCTTGACATCGCTGGGCATCAAATCTGCATCCTTTAAAGTTTAAGTATTGATTTTATAAGGAATCCAGTGCTTCATGTGGCAGGTGGAAAGCATATCACACTGACACTGGATTCAGAGGAATGACTGAGCCTGGCTCCTCTCCTCCTGCTACTGTGATTACAGCCTTCTGCTCTGCAGTATTTCTGGCCCTTCAGATCTGAAGAGTAGCATGTGTTTGGGGAGCAAAGGGAAACATTTGCTCAGAAATAAACTAAGCTAAATGCTTTCCAATTGACAAATGCTTGGGAGCAGTGTGAAGTACAGGAATTCAATACTTCTGGGCTCCTGACGATGCAGCTGTTTGAATTACTGAAGCTGCCATGGGAGCTGATGGATGCTTTGTGTGGAATATCGGTAAGAAATAACCATACATTTGGATATGTCTGGGGCTGAAATTTACTCATGGAGGAGTATGACTTTTTTTTTCTTTACTGAGGGGATTAATGGGACTTCTAAATACTTCTTCTATGTGGTTCATTAACTGTCCCTCTGCTGTGCAGTACTTTCTCCTTGCCCAGCTTCATCTCACCCTCTCCAAGTGCTCTGCACGTGCAAGTCCTTCTGCCTCACTGTCAGATCCAAAGCAGCACATGATCCTTGTGAAAAGCCAAGTCACCCAGTGCCACTCCACACTGAGCTCTTCTGCTCCAACCAGGCAAGAGGAGGGGACAGTGAGAAACAAAAGGCAAGGCAAAGCAGAGAATGAAATGGGACAGGGTGGTGTGGAGCATTGCACCTTAGGCTGAGATCCTGAAAGAGGTGTTTGGAGGGGAGAAGAGAATGATAGTGTGCTTTTGAAGGGAATCTTGATGCACTGCCCGGGAGAAAGCCCCAGCCAATGAGGAGGTCATGTGTTCCCTGGTCCATTTGCCAGAAATTCCCCAAAAAGTTCATAGCTGGTCTTGCATTTAAATTTGATTTACTTGTATTAAAAAGCCATATCAAGTATTCAAATAGATTTGGATAAAAAATTTGATATTTAGGGAACTGCAAAAAAATTAGTTTTGTCAAAACATTGATTGCTCAAATCAGTGGTCACTCAAAAACAATGGCCATGAAAATAAGGACTGTGTATAATTGCTATTTCACATGCAGATGACATGTATTGAAGTTAACAGGGCTACTGTGTGCATTAGGCTGGCCCTACACTTAAATCTGGACAGGATTAAGAGCCTATGAGGTAAGTGTGGATGTTAAACTGGTAAAACTGTTCTTACAGCTGGAAACAGAACCAACCCATGCTCCAAAGTGTAAGTTAAAGAAAATTAATATTTTTATCTTGCTTATTTCAGAAGTAGTAGTAGGGTGAAGTAGTTTAGCTGAGGAGGAAATAAAGCACCACATACCACTTCCTTGATTTTTCACTGCTTTTCTGTTTTTAGACAGTATTAGCAAATTAAGCTCAGGTTGTGCACCCATGGTGGGAAATGACATACCAGTGATGATGAAATTGGCATATGTGTTTGTATCTGTATTTTGTGTGCTGTCAGTTACATCGGTAACTATGCGTTTTGTTACACTGGGCTATATACTATGTTTTAAACTGCAATGCTGTAAGACTAAACTCTTTAAAACACTTTTAAAATCATCTCCTTAAAATAAGAAAATTAATTACTGTAGGGTAATACACTGCTTAAAATTGCATGAACGAATTTTGCATTCATTTTTCATAACCTTTCCAAATTTGCAAAAAGTGGCATAATGAAAATATTTGAATCAAGACTTTTTAATATGCAATATGTTTTAAATCCTGTGAAGAATATATTTTCCTTGCTAGGTTAAAGCACCACCATTTAGAAACATAAACAAAATATAGGCAGCAAAATGCCAAGTTTTATAGTAACTTTATGTTATTTTAATGCCTGTTGTCATTGACAAAATACTGAAAGAGACTTTGGAAAGCATTATAGTCCCCATTAACAATCCTCAAAATTGAAAATCTTAACGTTGGTTTAGAGCCAAATATGTAATTCAATTCTGTTCTTTAAAGAATATATGGGGTTTTAAAATAACTTTGTTACCCTTTTAGGGTGGTATTTCATTAAAAATATAGCAGCTCTAGAGTGGCTTTCTTCTTTGAAAGCAAACAGATAGTGTGAGATCATATTCAGTCTTTCTGCTGAAAATACTTTATCTTTTGTATTGCTTTTATCTGGTATTTTATTTGATGTATGCAATCAGGCACCACAGACAGTACAATCTTTGGCAATGAGCCTTGCAGTTACCAAGGTGTGTCCTGGCTGGAGCAAAGCCCGCAACTTGCTTTTTGTGACGCGACTCTCGAGTCCTCCCAACACTGCTCGTGTTCACCACCTCCCCCACTCCCCCGGCTGTACTGAAATGTTTTCTCTCTGCTGTGACACGAGCAAGGCGAACAGAAACCATTAGTGAATTAACTGCAGTGTACTTTGCAGAGGGCTCTCAGAATATGGGCTGGTTCTGCTTCCCCGTCATGCAATCAATAGCAGCTTTGCTGCTGAATGTGCAGAGAGCCAGAGCAGCCCAATAAACGCTGAATGGTGTTATTAGTGAGCGAACAGATGAGAGAGGAACACTGCCAACACCGTGCAAGCAATCTGTCTGGGGGTTGGGAAAGCACCAGGGATTTATAGGATGGGGCTCCATCATCTGGATCAGCTGAGTGATGGTTGCTGATAGAGCTACAGCAGCTTAGGTTGGCTGAGGATATGGTCTACAGGAAATTTAATTTAGGGGATGAAGTAAACAAAAGAGCTATATTGTAAACTGCCAAGGCAATAAAGGCAAGAGTGCAAAATGGATTTAGGATGCAGTTAGGCTTTTTATAAAATCAGGGGATTGAGTGAGAAGGACAAAGCAAGGAGACAGGGTTGGGAGAAACTCTGAAATCCCCATTGAGCTTAATAAGGATTTGCTATCCCACAATTAATTATTATTAAATTTAAGGTAACAATCAGCTTTTGCTCTTTCTGATTTTGAATTAAACAATCATACTGAATTAAACAGTTAGTATTTTAGCCCAAAGAACTGACTCCATTTACTGCTCTGCCAGAAATTGCACAAAACTGCTTCTGGCAAAACAGGATTAACTCTTCCGTGCCATTATTAAGACATCAGTTGAAACACTTTTTCTGACAGCAATACACAATATTTTACTTTTATCTGCATGTGTTACACTTTAGCAGGCTGACGCTATGATCTGCCATTCTGGCCTTAATTGCCACTTTATCAGTTTGGCAAGTTAGTAATTAGCTCTGTCTCCGCTCTTGGAAACAGTACAGCTTTTTATCTCTGTTTTCCCTTTTACTGCTAGTGTCCTGCTTTGGCATTCAAATCACAAGCAGAGTGGTAAGCCCATTATTAATGCTAAGATACAGCCAAGTATTTAAAAACAAATGGCTTAAAACAAAGGGTCGAATTTTCAAGGCTGAAGCTTGAACTGTGTCTGATTTATCCTTTTTGTTTAATACAGTGCAAAACCTTCCTTGCTCTTTGAAGGCATTTACCACGGGAGAAAACCCAGAAACAACTGAGAAAGAGAAGTGTTCTGCAGCTACTACTCAACACCCATAAAAACGTCTGACAAGAAGGATCTGCAGAATCCCAAGACCTTGATTGTGCAGCTCCTTAAGGATTCAAATGGGAAAGATGCTGAAGCAGAGAAGAGGCAGAGGGGTGATGGTGGGATTGACATGTTAGAGAAGCAAACAGCCATTCCAGGAATCTTGTGCAAGGCTGGGACCACTCAAGCAAGGGCAGGATCTTGTGGGAAAGAAGATGCATAATTACACAGATTTTAGTAGAAACTGAAGAGACAACTTCTTGGTTCCACTCAGAGAGGTTGTACAAGAGGAAAAAAGAAAAACCTCTTAGATGGCAAACAAGTCAAGGACTGCCTATCTGGGAAATAAAAGGCCTGAGTTCTGAAGCACTGTGAATGCTTTGAAAGGAGCAACAAAGATTTCTTTACTAGTGATTGTATGAAATTAGTGCCCACCAAGATACAGGCCTCTGAAAAATGTAATCATTGAATTCTGCATCCTCATTGTATTGCTCCATGGTAGTACATATTGAGGGAAACTCAAGAGAACTCACTTGAATACAAGCTTTAATTACATTTTTGAGACACAATTAAATACTTAAGATCCAAACAATTGGTTGTAATTCCATTTTGGGAACAAATGAATTGTTCAACATATGCAATTTTCTTTCAGAGTCCTTTTTTCATGCTCAGTAGTGTTTCTGCATATCAGCACTTTTACTGAGGCCCTAATTACTCAGTACCATCATACAGGAGTGGACTGCCAAAATACAGAGCAGAATTTCTTCCTTAGGGCAACTAATGTGTTGGAACAACAATGTGAATTCTTTCCATGTCTTGAAGAAGAACATACCCAACAGCCTAAAAGCCTTCGGGGGTAGAATCTGAATGTCCTAGTGATGAATACTTAAATGGGAATTTACAGGAGCAAGTGTCATTGAGGAATTCCTATTACAGGCACAACACAGCTGCAGTGTTACTTTTCTTTTATCAAGATCTACTTACATTGTGAAAAATTAACAGCTGCAAGCAAAATTAAAGCACTCTTTACCTTCTTAAGGTCATGGGTAGGCAGGAAGATGCAGCTGAGTAGCTGAAAGTGCACACAAAAAATAACGCAGTACTTTCTTTTGGAAAACTGAAAACAATTTTGACTGTTTTTTAAACTTGTTATCGTGAAGTTGTAACAGCAAAGGAAAGAGCCTTCCCTAAACTGTCTTATTGTTGAATAAAACCTGGGAAATTCCAGCGCAGATCAAAAGAGACAGAGATACTTCACAGCATAAAAATGGTTTGCCACAATTGCCTTTAAAACAATGCATCACATGCCTCGTTGTGGTGATACCATGGTACTGCACTCCATCTTTTTGGCATTGGCTTAGATTTTCTCCATTAAAAAAAAAAAAAAAAAAGCATCACGACTGAGGCCCCAGATCAGGAAACTCTTGTTGATAGTGTTCACTGCTACTTTAGGTTCCTTCCCCTCAGAACTGGTGCAGATTTTCAGTAGCAAGCATGTGCTAGAGAGATGCAGATACTCAGAGAGAAGTGGCAAATAGGATGGCTGCCAAAAAAAGGGAGCACATTCAGAACTGAAACAGCTGTGGAATGGAAGAGAGACGTTGAGTAGAAGCAGAAACTACTACACGTAGGTGTGACTACTGCACATGAACTTCAAAAGGCAGGAACAGCATTTGCAGGATGGAAAAAAATCATGAGGATAAAACAAATTCTGCATTGGTACCAGTGCCTCTTGCTGCTGAAAGGCTGATGAATGAAGTGCTGAGTGAAGAGGCTGGAAGAGGTGATCTCTGTGATGGAGAAAAAACAAACAGTGTTTCAGGCAGAAGCTCCTGACAGAGAAGGATGAATTAGCTGAAGATAAGGCTGAGTGTTTCAAATATAGATATACAGATATGGCAGGATGAAACAGATGGATTTTTTCCTCCAGATAATGAATATAGAGGGAGCACTCAGAGAAGTGCATTTTTTTTTCTGAAATTAGGCAGCTAAAAAGACAGCTGGGGAGACTAGAATATGGTAAACTATAAAAATTAAACTCCAATGATTGTATTGTGTTTACTGAAAGAGTTGCAGACATTCATGGAGAGATTGTCACCAGATGACTGGTCCTTCAAGGTGAAAAAAGCCCAGTTTTTGTGGTGCTGTCACCACTGGCACCTGTAAAGGAGGCTGCAGGGGGGTAAAACAGCCCCGGGAAGCTTCTGCCTTCCCTAAACCAAGGGTAAACTAAAAATTGATCAACTGGAGGAAAACCCAGATAGGAAGATTTCACAAATTAAGAAGATTTAAAGAGCAACAAATATTTCACGTCAAGCCAACATCAGCTAAAGAGCTTTAGCTGAAGGGAACAGATTTTGGAAAGAAAGAGCATCCAGCTAAAGGGTGAAAGGAAAAAGCTACAGGTATAATGTTTGTTTTGGCCTTGCATGCCTCTCATCCAGTTTGGAATATTACAACCTTTTTCAAAAGCTCTTCAGATTTTTGAGGACAATCAGTCAAAGATACTTTAGGAACAGTGGCATACCTGTACCCTGGAAAGGACTGGCACAAATGTCTGATTTATATGGGGAGGCAGCCAGGTCCTTGCTTTCTTTCCTCTATGGTTCAAAATTTCCACTTGGAGAACTCCAAAAAATGGAGATGGAAAGCCTATCACAGCGGATGGAACACATTGTCTCAAAGAATAACTAAATTTAGGTGTAATGAGCATCCTTTGAATTAATCTTAATCTGAAACCCTGGGATGTGGGGACACAGCATTTCAGTTGTACCTGTTCAAAAGACTATAGTCAGTTGACAAGTGATAGATCAAGTGTATAATCTTTAGGAACCATTATTGTGTTATTTCCCACAACTATCGTGCACTCCCCCACGATCAGACTATTTCTGAAGTGGGTGAAAAACCTGGTATCTGAATTTGATAATTAGGCAGTATTTCAAGGCTCTGGTAGTTACAGATTACATAGGGAAAGAAATTTTCTAAGTCCTGAAGGACTGCTGGTTCTGATGGAGCTCAGCATGACCCAGCAATGATCCAGAATGTGAAGCTGTTTTCCTGACAGGGATTCAGCACTGGAATGAATGACTGAGTGCTGCTCTGACTGTCAATGCAGGATACTGCAGATGTTTTGTCCATCAGGACATGGACTGTGGAATTTTGTAGAATGAGTATAAGTGCTACACTGGCTTTCAGCAGATCTTAAAGCAAGAATACTTATAGCTTTATTGCCTTCTGACTGCACGGCCTGAGCAGTGCAGAAGAAGAGCCAACCCTTTTAAACACTGTCTGTGTCTCCTGCTTGGCCCTGCATCTGAGTGCACTGCTGTCCTGACTGAGCTCTGGCGATGTGCTGCTCCTTTAGCTGGCTGCACTCAAGCACTTCATAAACATTCTTGAGGAAGAATCTGAGGTCTTGAATGCTGCAAAATTCCTGGTAAAGACTGCTCTCTGGGGCCTGGTCCACAAGCCTAATGGCTGGCTAATTGGCAGTATGCATCCCATATGCATCCCACGAGGTGACTCATAAATCAGTCTCAGGCTGAGAATAGTGGGGGCAGATGTTGCCACTTTGCTTTTTAGACAGTCTGTGTGTCTCTCTTGGCTCATTATTATGGAGTGAAAAGATGAGTTTCTAGCCTGGTTTTGGAATAAATCAATACCAATGTCAGCACAAAAAAACCAAAAAACAACCCAACAAACAACAAAATACCTCTGAGAACTGCCCTCAGCCTTTAATTTCTTTTTCTGGGGCTACATGTTTGCTCCCTGGGAGCATGATAAAGTCCAAATGCATAATTTTGAATAAATTTGGAACTGAAATAATTGTGATCATTGTTGAGAAGGGGAGAAGAAGGTGGTGAAAGTCACTGCATTTCCAAAGTGGAGACTATTTTCACCTTCATTTGAGGCCCGGATGAGGTGACTTTTTTCGGGAGATGCATTTGATCTTAACGAACATTACAGCTGACATTGGATTCTTAGAACATTTTGTCAAGAAGAACAATCAGTGAAAGCTTCTTGAAGATTTTTAATTACATTTCTTGATATTTCTAATCTTGAAATACAAATTCCTGCATCAGAAATAAAGAATAACACAACTCAAAGTCACATCTCAGCTATGCTGTTTTCTGAAAATATTGTACGAAAGACATCTCAAGGTTATACATCACTGAAATGGATCAAATGGCAGCATTTATTAGAGGGAAGAAAGTCGAACCAGATGTAATGGGAATCCTCATCTGCTTTTACTAAAATTGAAACAGAATCTAGTTCTGATGTTAATTTGAATAGCAGCCTGTGAACCATATTTCAGATTTTTAAAGAAATGGTAAAATCCTAAATTTGAGGCCAGGATGATTTGATAGCTGAATTGTACCTCTCCTCTCTCGATGAATAGGAGTTAAATGTTCTTACTTAGCATATGTACATATATAATTGTATTTTTGCAAAATGGCTATAGGTATTATGTCTTTGTTTCTGTGAGGGCTATTTAATTTTGGATAAATAAATTATATATCTGATTTTGTTTCTAAAGTCTACTGCTTTCTACAAAGTAGTTACACATATTAGAGTATCTTTCAGTTCATAATATTTACTAACACATATGAATGTATTAGATCCCATGTACCCTTGTAAAAATTCTAGGCTAACAAACCAGGTTGGGTTTTTTTTCCCCTGAATCTCTTGCTGTGGACACAAGTTCTGGGTTCTTTCATCTTTGCAGGTTGCCTTCAAAGTAGCCCACATGTAATCAGGTCTGTTTCCTTTTACAGTTTGTCTTGCTTCCATACTCCACCACAGGTCTTGTCATGATTCCACTTTCAGAGCCCTTTTTCCATCACTTTCCAGCTGAGTCAGGCTTGAATTGGGTGGGATTCTACCATAACCTCACTGCTATTTCTCTACAGTACAGGTGCAGACACTTCTCTGTGGCTCATTAGCAGGTACCTAAAACTCTGGTCCTGTGTGCAGGGCGTCCTCTTTCTTGACTTGAAATTCAATGACAATGAGGTGGGTCTTTCCAGAGGCCAGTAGTACAGCTAATCCTGACAGAACATCTGATTATGTTTAGCCGAGAGACTACAGACTTTTAGGGGCGCCTTCCACAGAAACAAATAGTGATGTTGTTATTAACATCAGACCTTTGGAACACAGAGTCAAGGCTAGAGCTCATTCTGGAGTAGATTATAAGAAAACAAAACAAAACAAAACAAAACAATACACAGAAAACTAAACAAAACCCACAGCTCCCCAAACCATAGTCTTTGCTCTCCTTTTGTTTGTTTCAAAATGTGAGTAGGCTGTTTTTGTACTTTGAAATATATTATCACGTAATATCCTGTGCATTCTCTTTCTCTTTTAAGTATGTAACTTCTCTATAAATTTTTCTCTAGTTATTATTTTCTTTTTCTCTAATTATTGTAATTGCCCAAATACAGAACAAGTCTGCACAGCAGGCAGCCTCTTGCCTTCCCATGCTCCAGCCTTACCTCCTCACTTCCCAAGTCTGATCTGCTTTAGTCTGTTTTGCATTTCTAAGTAGGTGGGAGCCAGGTCCAGTTTAGCTGAACAATTCCAGATTCTCTGTAGACAGCAGGGAGCTGCTGCCATGCCCAGGAAAAACACATGAGCAGCTGCTCAGTGGCACCTCCACCCTGTGGAGATGCTCTCCTGTTGCTTGCAGCAAATCCTCTGACATGCAGAAACTGCCACTTCTAGAGGTGCAAACCAGATACTGAGGGCTCCCAAACTGAATAGGAGTATTTGATTAAATTTGAGACACCCAGTCTGAGGCTTGAATGTTAAGTGACATTCATGCATAGAGGGTTTTCTTCCTAAGCTAAATTGCCTGAAAAGCCTTCTTGTACACTGGAGCATGGATATACTTCAATAAAAATGAGTGTCAGAGATCACGGGGTGAAGTGAAAGCTTGCTAAGACATTTCAGGCTGCCTGCATAGTAAAGGAATGCATGTATGCTGTCCCTGTTAGAAAAGAAGCCAACAGCATGTAAATCCAGCATTACTTCTTATTTGCCTTAAATCAATGGACTTGTGGTGCTATTCCTTAGAGTCAGCAACATGCCAGGAAAAATCTGTTTCCAAGCTGACAGCCCTTTCTCAGAACTGCCCATAAGTACCAGGGAGGATGGAAAACTGGGCTGCCAGGCTGCAAAGGTGCTTAAGGGAGGAGTTTGCCAGCAAAAGAGAATTGCAGAGTTTGAAGCACAGAAAGACCTTCAGTTTTCCCAGAGTCCTTACTAAAATTTTTTACTTCATACAATGAGAAAAGGAATGTCCTAAACCAACCAACCAATATCCTATCCAATCTTGTCTCTCCTCCTTAGCCAGTTGTTTTTAATGTGATGATGGAGACTATGAACATAATGTATTCTCTTCCTGATGATATTTGCTCTAATGCTGGATTGAAATACTGGTCTGAGAAGGGATGGGCAGACAAAGGTGGTACATTCTTGTAGTCTGAAGGAGCTCTTTGGAGACTACTTTTAATCCAGGAAAATGTTTTTACATAATTAGAGAAGCAGCCTTACAAGCCTCTCTGAAGATCTCAAATGACAACCAGAAGGTTTTTATATACACACCCATAGCCTATATTGTGCTATAAGGTCTACAGAGAAGTCTTGTGATTTTTTTACCCTACTGCCACATTGTACTGTTTTATGGGAAAACTTTGGTAAGAAAGAGGAATTTAAACAATAGGCTTCCCACAAGTGCCTTTCTGTCTCAGCTTCCCTCCTTACTGCAACATGTTCTCCTGGGTAGGAAAACTGCTCAGAAATTGCAAGTTACTTCATCTTCACATTACCAGGAGTCTTAATAAGATGACACACAATTGCTGCACACCAAAATTTAGAAACCAGCTCCCGAATTTCATCTAGCCTATTTGAGGTGACAAGTTCATCCAAACTGTAGTGGCCTCATTATTTCTGTACTTTTCCTGTGCACTCTTGGGATTTCTGAGGGAAGGCCACACATTGCTTATATGACCATCTCAGCATTAGGGTGTTGATGATGCAGAAGTTAACTCTCACAGAATCAGAGGAGGTAGTAATACATTGTAGAATTACACAGAGATGGGTGGGAAGAAAAGTGAGAAAATTGTGTGTTTATAGGAAGAAGCTTGTAAAAGTGTATTGCAACCCTTATTTTGTGCAAAAACATGGCATGAAAAGTACTCAAAGCACATCTGTGGGGGTATTTTTAAGCCACTTTGACTTCTGCCAATTACATTGCAAGGTAGTCTCCATTGTGCAGCTAACATCTCATCTTGAGCAAAAGTTTGTTGGCTACGGGAAATGGCAAAACCCTGTAAGCATCTGTAATGAATACCAAATTAGAAGAGTTTAAGTGCTGATATTAAAAAACCAACAAAAACAAACAAATGAAAAACAAAACAAAAACGAACACCAAAAAAATCCAAAAACCCCCCAAAACCCAACAAACTAGAACCAAAACAGAACCAGACAATTTGGAAGCAAAATTCCAATTCCATTTGATTTCACCTCTCATTTGAAAACTGCAAATGGATAAATATGGAGACTAAACGCTAGACATCAAAAATAAAGGGAGAATAAACCCAATAAGATAGAATCAAAGAAACATTGGAATCACTTGCTTTTCAGAGAATATGAAATTCATCATTTCAGGTGAAACCCATCTATGAAGAAGAGCAGCCAGCAGATCAATCCCTGGCTCTGAGATTGGTGTCACTGGCAGAATTTTGGGGGTTTTGATCATGGGTTGGTTTACACAACAGCAGGCTTCCCAGTGAGATACAGTGTACCTGTCTCAAAGGGGGAAAACAATCTTTGATCATAAGTTAAGAGGTCTCATTGAAAGAGCTTTAAACTGGATTTGAATTTGGAAGAGGATAAAACCAGGCTTGAAAAACCTGGGGACCCCACACAGATGTTGGAGGGATGTTGTTCTAGACAGATCCTTCACTCTGCCATCCCAGTGGAGGCTGGGGATGGAGATCCATGTGGCAGCAAAGACAGAAGGGTATTGATGGGTTAGAAATCACAGAAGTGCCTAAAACTGGTCGTGTAGGAATTAGGGCTTCTTCCCTGCAGAAGGCATTTGGATCAGTAGCCCAACTGAAGCACATCTATACCAATACACATAGGATGGGTAACAAATAGGAGCTGGAAGCCATTGCACAGCAGAAAAACTATGACAGTTGCCATCATGGAAGCATGGTAGATGAATTCTTGACAGATTGAGACCGACTGTTCAGCAAGGCCAAGTGCCAGATCCTGCGCTTGAGTCACAGAAACCCCATGCAGTGCTACCGGCTGAGGGAAGAGTGGCTGGAAAGATGCCCATTGGAGAAAGAGCTGGGGATGCTGGCTGACAGCAGCTGAACATGAGCCAGCTGTGTGCCTAGGTGGCCAAGAAGGCCAATGACACCTGGCCTGTACCAGCAACAGTGTGGCCAGCAGGACCAGGGCAGTGATTTTCCCCCTGTACTCAGCAGTGGTGAGGCCACACCTTGAATCCCGTGTTCAGTTTTGGGCCCCTCACTACAAAAAGGAAATTGAGGTTATGGAGTGAGTCCAGAGAAGGGAATTGAAGCTGGTGAAGGTCTGGAGAACAAATGTGATGAGGAGCAGCTGAGGAATCTGAGGGTATTTAGAGAAAAGGAGGCTCAGGAGGGTCCTTATTGCTCTCTACAACTACCTGAGGGGAGGCTGTAGCCAAGTAGGAGCCAGCATCTCATCTCAAGTTACAAGTGACAGGACAAGAGAAAATGGCTTTAAGTTGACCAAGGGGAGGCTTGGATACTGTGAAAATTTTCTTCACTGACAGGGTTGTCAAATATTGGAACAGGCTGTCCAGTGAAATGCTTGTCAGCATCCCTGGAGGTATTTAAAAGATATGTAGATGTGGCACTTAGGGTGACAGCTTAGTAGTGGACTTGGCAGTGTTAGGTTAATAGTTGGACTAGATGATCTTCAAAGTATTTTCAAACCTAAAGAATTCTGTGATTCTATTTTGTGATTCTGTGACTTTAGCTTTCTATTCCTATGGAATTGCACAAAAGAGAAATGTCTCTTTTAAACTAAGTCCTTAAAACAAGATACTGCTGAACGGATCTGAAGCAGTACACACTGGCACTAATTTACTTGGGAATTACCAAAATTACTGAAATCCTTCACACTTTTAAGTCTTGGGATAAAATCCTACTTCATATCTCTGCCAGTATGTGTCTGCCCTATTTTTGTCCTGTGCCTAGCTGTGTCTGGCTTTCACTAACAGCTTTTTTTATTAAGCACTTAAGTATTCCACAAATAATTTTAAAAAAGAGAGGTATAATAGCTAGTTACTTTCCATATTAGTAGTGTGTTAGATCTGCTACAGCAAAAAATGCAAAGTTTACTTAACAGAAAGAACTGTATGACTGTAAATTATAAACACTTACTTCCTTCACGAACCACTGGCAAAAGGCTGGGCCAATCCACTCTCTTGCATGAATCCCACAGTCTATCCAGACAGCTTTCTTGTAGGGCCGTGATCTTTTACCTAACTTGAAGTGTGAATATTCAAAATACCAATAGATTGCATCACATGAGTGAAAACACAATAATGAGCAAATAATAGAATATGAGAGAGGCTAAACCATTTTGAATTTCCTCATATAAGGGAACACAAATTTATTGTTTTAAAAGGTATGGTCAATATAATGTTAGGCAGGTATGCCACGATAATGAGGCTGACTTATGGAAAAAAAACCATAGCAGAAATGAGATCTGAAATTCCTCTTTTATGAGGAATGATTATCACATGGAGTAGGGTGAGGAACAATGACACTACATGAACTGCATAATAGTGAATCAAATTTTCAGAACTCTTCAATAGGAGACGAAATGAAATACATTGAAAGTAAGATTTTTTGCATGTTGCTGACACACTCTGATTTGTGGTCCTAATCATGTTAGTTGAGAGCACACAGCCCTGAAATTTTGTCAGTAGGTAAAGAAGCAGCATTTGTGGCACTTGCTGAGAAGGGCTCCTCAGTCCTCTGGTATCTCTCTCCAGTATAACTGCTCTCCTAGTTGTCTATGAACAAAAAGCTTAAATCCAAATCCTGCTAATTGAACTTTGTCCTGTTATCTTTCTCCATGCATATCCAATCCAGGTAAATAGGATTTGGCTATTAGTTTTCCAAGTTTTTTTTCCATTTGTCATTAAAGATGACATTCAGAGAGATGCTTAGATTTTAGCAACTCATCCTTAGGAAACACTGTTAAGCTGGGTCTCTGGTGTATATGCTATAATATACTTAACAGTGTCTGTCCCTAATTCCAGATTTAAGTCTTATTAATGACTATTTCATCTTTACCTTGAGTACATACAGTGGTCTCCCTTCATAGGATTTTCCAACAGAGAACATGTGAACAAGATCTGAATAAGTTCTATTCAGATAATGCATCCAGTCCTCGATCTGCAAACACAAAAACAAAATCAACTGCTTCAATCTTCACATTTCATGGGAAGAAACTGCAACACATATATTTGGCTCAGCTCTCCGTCCTCTCTCTATTTTTTGATTTTCCTATAGTTTTTATTTTAGTCTTGTTTTTGTTTTCACACTTTAACCACACTTTTTTGGCTTTCATAGCTCTATAGCCAGAGACTGGATGCAGCCTTCACATGGGATTGTTTTTTCCATGTCATTGTTGGGTATTACTGGAATACAAGCTCTCCATCGAAAATATGGGGATGCAGCTAATCCACCATTGCCACTAAGTAGAAATGGCATGAAGAAAGAAGGTCCATGTTTCTTCCTGCCAGAACACAATGGCAAACAGATTTCCATGCAGAACTCAGTGCTACCTGCAGTATTTGTTTAGTGGGCACCAGATCTTGTGGTGCAGCACTCTCCATGCTCAGCCCAGTGACTTTGTTTAGATGCAGACTGAAACTGTATATGTGAGCACACTAAATTCAACAGGAATTACTTACCATTACTTACCCAGCCATCATCTAGGATAGTGTTCTTCATAAATGATTTTGTGTCCAAGTGTTTTTACATATTTGTATCTCCTGTAGAAATACTTAAGCATTTACTTGTATTGCTTAATTAAATGACTTAGTGTGACCAATGACTCATTGAAATCTCTTATTCAACCAGAGTTAAAGACCTACTTAAAAAACAAAACTCAGATGCTCTGAAAGATAGTTACATGTAAAGATAAATAATATTAATATTAAAGATAATAAATATTAAATACTTTTTTTTTCAAGGAAGTGGCTATTTTTGAAGAAGAAACACATAGAACACTCCTGAAGATGAACAGGTAAGCAGAACTTGTAGGGAGAATAAAATTTTTTAGCCTTACTAAACACAACATTGTAGTAGATAAGAGGAACATTATGAATTTTAATTCACCTCTTCCAGGGAGTGGTACACTTCATAGTTATACCCAGGGAGGGACCTTCGATTCCTATGGGACCTCCCTCCAGTTTGGTTTTCTACTGCTTGCTGTAGGTCTGATATGAGAATCCTAGAAAAAGATAGTGGCATTATTGAAGAACTAGAACACACAATCTAAATCAGAACAACAATCACGTTTAGAGGAAATATAGCAGAAGTTAAACCATCCTGACTTTACTTCATCTGTTACATTTTGACAATAGAGTGCTTCAGGCTCACTTGAATAAAAGCTGCCAAATAAATACTCCATCTGCTTTGAAATGTAACAGTACCTTCAAAAACACAATAAGCTCATTAAATGACTGAAACAGAATGATGTAAATAATGTAGCCATTGTGAAGAAGCACCCACTTTCATTTGTTTATGGAGCAACATTTACTGTCTTCTTTCATAATCCAATTATACTATGTGATCATGGATCTTCAAAAACTGATTTCAAACCATTTCAAAAATCTTTGTAAGCTTAGGAAAACATGGACACACTTTCTCTTGGGAGTGTCGTGGAACATTACATACAGCTACAAGTTGTAGAGGCAAAACAAAAAAGTTAAAAACTTGGTAGCATTATCATTCTGTCTAAAACAAGAAAACATAGCAAGCAAAAAAATCTAAAGGGGGCTTTGTTGTTTACATTATCTACTCTGCTGTAATTGTTTGCCAGTTTTGTTAAAACAACTCAGGAAAAATATGAAAAATGCTAAGTGAAATTTAAATACACTTGCATAAAAAGTGAGAGGTTCTTTGTATTAAGAGTAAAATGCAGGAAGAGTTGTGTAGGCTGAAACTTTCCTGTTTTATGGCAAAAATAAAAAATGACATAAAATAAAAAAATATAATATAGAAAACATCTAAAAATATTTATAATGAAGAAGTTGAAGCATCCATCCCACCAGAGTAGCAGAAGCTGGGAATACTGTCACAGATATCTGTAACAACATTACTATAAAACTGAGAGTCATCCTTGTATGCCCTCTTCTCCTAAAGCATGGCAATGTGTAATCACCATGCCACTAATTCATTGTTCTAATAAAAAGACAGTCACATTCAACCTTTTACATTTTTATAGGCATTAGCTTCTGTGATTGGAAAAAGATGGAAAGAAATGGCATTTACTCTGCTACTAACTCAGCTGTGCAGCAGATGCCTCAAAGGTAATAGGTCTATCTGCATATGGAAACAAAGTAAAGGTTATTCTCATCTTCCAATGCATGAGTGAACTAGTTATATAATTAGGAATTACATTGTTCTACATCAGCAGCATTCATTAAGCAAACTAAAGGATTATAGTCTTGACTTGCCAGGTGCTATATATGCTATAAGACCAGTACTGTAGAGCTGATTAAAGGAGTGATTTTATTTAAGCCATTAGGGCATCTAATAGTTAAGAAAATGCTGGACTGCTTTGCAGAATTCTGATTAGTATAAGCACCTACCAGAATCAAGCTCACTCTGTTAACTCATGCATCTGTACTCTAAATGAGATTTGATAATTTTTCTTTACTTTGAAATGACTATGTACTGTGTGTGATTATAACACAAAGGCTCTTAAGTCTCTCAGTTCTCAATGCAACATAAGTGGCTTCTTTACCAAAAAACCTTACAACCGAGGCAACTTGGTACAGAGAGTTTATCTGATGCCTGGTTTGTTTTCATGGCCAACTTGTCAGGAAGTCAAACCCTAAGAGAGGGTTTCTCTTTTACAGGCAAGTGCTGGTCATTCCTGGGGATGCTGAAATGCTTCCTGATTTTGTAAATGTGTCATAATTCAGGTAAGCACCACTGCATCAAGCTGAAATTTTACCTGGGGTTTGGCTCAGACTTTTCCAGTTCCAAAAGGGATGTAGAAATTTGACTCCATTGAGTGTGTGAGGAAAAACTAATTTCTAAAAAAAGTTAAAATCAGCTATGTGAAAAGGAGCTGTACTAAATCTTGGCTGTGGAGCTGCACTTCAGCTCAGGGCTGTGGTTCCCACCCCAGCTGTGCTGTGGGCATGGCTGTGCTTGGCCAGCCTGTTCCTGCTGCTCCCTGACTATGGCTGTTATTGCTCTTATGGTGAATCCTCCTGGCTTTTGTAGAGTTACAGATCTCAGGAGGCTTGTCAGGACAAGCACATGCTTTGCAGGGTTTTGTTCCTAATGGCTGGGACCATCCAAAATGGGCAGCGAGGACAGTGAGAGGGAGAGCAAAGAACAAGTCTGGACCTGGTAAAATGCTGCTCACCTTCCTTCCAAGTGCACATAACTTGTGTGCCAAAAGTCAGAGAGATTTTCTCTGTGGAAGATTAATCCAGTGTTTGTAGCTTGATTTTTGAGGTAAACTGCAGAGACCTTTTGCTCTGGCAGATCTTGTGCTTGCACATTGCTTTGCAACCCAAGCAGAGGTCTTCAAGTACAGCGAGTGTTTATAACACATATAAAATGTCCTTCTGTCATTTCATTGAAGGTGATTACTGTGAGCAGGAACAGCAGCAGACATGAATACAACTGCTGGGTCACAGTAATTAGGGAACATTTTTTTAATAAGCACAGGAAAACAATTAGAAAAAGCCCCATCTCAGTTTTAAACATAAAGAAAACCAAAGCAGTGCTGAACCCACATGAAAGTCACTCTGAACTGCAGCTATGGAGCTTGTTTCCTTATGTTTGTTTCTGTATTTTCAGAACAAGTAATTAAGAAGAGAGCATTGTTATAATAAAAATGGGATTCTGATGAGTACTATACATATTTATACATAAATCATCTACCTTATGATTTACACCATCCTTTTATCACTGAGACTTAAGTATAAATAACCTCATGTAGGTCTTTATTCAGCAATTGTTTGAGAGCTCATGAGCTGATTGTTCAGATGTTTAGGCATGCCATTGAGAAGGCTTTAAAACAAGATCATTACTCTTGTCCAGTACATCATATGGATAAATATGAAAGGATAAGTATACTCCAAAATTACCTTGAATTTTTTTTAAGGAGCACTATAAATAATACGTGAAACTAAATGTACTACATTTGTTCTGTATGGCTTGCACTGGTCACTAGAAACGGAGACTACTAGAAGGAGTTCCTGTGTAATTGATGCAGAAGTTTTGCTTCTGCATTTGCAGCTCACTTGTAAATAAACCTTGTTTTGCTAAATAAAGGAAGAGGCAAAGCAGACTGCAGAATTAGTAATTACCAACCCTCTCTTAACAGATGTGATTTCACATACATTGAAAACACTTCAGCTTGACTCCAAAGGAGGACATTTAATTAAAGCTGCTGCCTGTGGGAGATTTGCTGCTCTGCCATTAAAGCGGCTGTTTTCTGGGCAATGCCGAGCTGTCTGCCAGCCTAATTGCTGTGATGTGGAACGTATTTTCGAGCACTCTTGGCGTGGTAGGTGCAGACCTGCCCCAAGGCCAGCTCTCTGGAGTGAGGCATGAGAAGTGGAGCGTGGGCTTACGTGTACTGGATGTTTGCTTGCTGGAGGTAGGGCAGCAGGCTCCGCGTCGCATTCTGCGGTACTCGCGCGTCAGCGACTGCGCCTTCCACGATGTGCGAGGGGCTGCTGGGCTGCCACAAATCCACCTGTAGTGCAGGAACCAACCTGTAATTCACACGCATTCAGTGTAGGTGGGGAAGCCCAGGAGAAGGCATGCTTGAAGGTAGGGCCAGCCCTCTAGGCATGGTAGGGACAATAGAACTGCATCGGCTGGTCCAGCTCGACACCTGAGCTAACAGAGCAGATTTTGAGGGTTGATTGTGTCCAGCTTACCAACACTCTCCTGGGAGATTTGCCAATGGGAAGAGAGAACAGTCTTCAGAATATGCCTCCTCAAACAGATCAAAATAAAAGCTACTTCCAGCTTCATGCAGCTCCTCAGACTATATACATTCCCAACTCCTATGCAGTCCATGAGTCTTTTTTATTTTGCAAGGCATTTTCTGTGTTCACTAAAGCAGCAAAAAATTGCTAAAGAGATGTAGAAATCATAGCACATACCAGTGTTGTTTGCAAAATATACTCGAGCTTTATTCTTGATAATAAGCTGAGCAGAGGTCAATAGCAGGCCACCAAGACAATGAATACACAATAATTTTATACCAAATGTCAAAATAACAGGATTAAGATAATCAGACTATTATAATCTTGTAAAAAATAGCTACTGAACCACTATTGCTATTGTGCTATCTGCATCTGCACATACATAAGGGATGTTTCTTGTCCATCTTTACTTCCTTTTGTTGCCGAATCTGAAATACACTTGGAAATTTTAGGCCAGGACATGAATTTTCAAGAAAGCAAGAAAATTTGCAAATCCCTTTTTCAAAGGGATTTGAAACTCAGTGCTCTGTACCCTGTCATAAAACAGTGTACTAGCACATACTCTTCAACAGAGCACAGTTCCTCCTCAGCTGGTGTGAGGACAGTGGAAAGAACACAAGTCAACAAAACTCTTTCAAGAGCTTCTGGATATTCATAGGAGATTAAAAATGGGAGTTTCAGCAACAGTCTGTCTATTCACGTGACAATGAGGCATACCAAGATCCACAGGCCTTAAAAATACATTTGTGAGCTGAATACAAGGAAGGAAATAAATACTGACTACATGTCCACACATTTCTTAAAGAGTATCTAGAAAGGAAAAATGTTTGATAAATGTCTTTTGGTTTTTGTCTTGTCTTTTCTGTTTTGTTGCAATCAGCTGTGCCAGGCTGCTATGATGAACCTGTTGATACAGCTAATGAGTGTCCACTGCTTTGCAGGTATCTTAAAAGATTTTTATAATTTATACTTTAAAATCCTCTCACTTCTTTTATGCCATGGAATTTATTTGAAAAAATCAAATGCATTTACCTGGTCTTGCTATGGACCTCATTTGCAAGAGGAGTACAGTCTTGCAAGAGGGAGATTACAGGGAGACAGGTCTAGTTCTCACCGTTTCTCAAATGATCCTGAGTAAGAGTATCCTAAGAGGGAATCTGATGCTGAACCTGGTGCTACCTCTTCAAGCAATGGTGACCTCAGCTCAGTTAATCCAATTAAATGCCTGCTACTTTGGAAGGAGCAGAACTGAAACACAGGGCCAGCCTCTTCTTGTCTTGCCAAAACCACTCTTTGTTTCATGCTGCCACAATATGGTCTCTGGATCCAAGTCATACTGATGGGTGGGTGCAGCATCTTTTGAAGTCTAACACAGGACTGGCAAAGTTCACGAGGCTTATGAAGCTGACAGCAGCTATGACAGATGGCCAGCAGAAACCGAAGTCATGAATTAAATGGTGCTAAATGCTGCTTACAAATAAAGATCATCTCACTGTGCTAACACCCTATGTTTGTTATTTTATCTGGCTTTCATATTTTGATAGATTATAGGCATCCAGTGAATTTCCCCCCTAATTCAACATGGGTAATTTCACACATGGTTAATATGTATGTTTGACTTTTACAAATAGCATGCCATATGTGTATTTGCTTTTTAAGATTTATTCCTTAAAAATATACATCAGAAAGGGTAATTTTGTTGTTGTTAGAGTAACAGTCTATCAATCAGCTCAGCTTGAGCCATCTTCATAAAAATAAAAACAAATTGTTACATACAAGCTAAGAACAACTGAAGTGCCTCCTGGCCAATCTAAGCACACAAAACTAAAATAGAAAAAAACCCCAACAAATCACAACTGAAATACACCTGAAATATGTCTTTGTTCTTGACAGTTACTCAGGATTTATTTTGGTGAAACTCTCCATCACCTTGGAGGTGATAAACCAAATAATATTCACGCTATTAGTTATAACATCACTAGACTCTTTAAGTTCTGAGGTATTCTAATTGTTCCTCACATTACTGCCTGTAAGTGAATATCAAAAGCAGAAGCAATCTTCTTTTAACTAATGAAATCTGTGGCATTTTGCCACTATCCTCTTTCGGTGAAAATGCAATATTTCACTCCTGGCATTGTCCTGGAAGTGAGACAAAAAAATCCCATATTTAGCATGCAAATCATTCTGCTTCATCTCAGTTCCCTGTTTGGGTAATTTGGCTCCTTTGACTCCCACTTCTCATTCTTTCCAATGTAAACAAAGCAGTCAGTGATTCTCTGGGAGATGTTACCTGTGCTCTGTGCTGTCCAGAATACCACTTCAGTCACTGGCTGGATTTTGCCTTACAAAGCATTTAACAAGCAACATGTTTCTCTAGCACACATCTTATATATATTGCAGCTGTCAGCTCGTCCTTGCTGTGACAAGCACATAAAAACTGACAAACAGAAGATGGATTTCAGAGCAAGCATCTTTGGACTGAGCAAGTGCAACTATCTTCTACTCCCTGTCATCTTCAGGACACTTCATCATTGCATCTCCCACAGCTACTGAGGGTCTTATTGAAGTCATCACTCTTATTTCAACATCATTCCTCTCACAAATATGCCTTGGATTTCCATGCTGGGCTCTGCTGGCTAGTGAGTGGCAGTGAAACTAATTGCTGTCCTACCCTCTTCACTCTCTGTGATGGGGCATTGTTACCCCCACACACTCTACATGAGCCTTTATACAGTATTATGGAATACCAGTCAGTGCCAAAAGATCTCCATTTGCTGTATGGGTGGTAGGATTTGCTAGGTGGAATGAAGATTCTCCAGCTACACAAAAAACTGATGCAGAAATCCTACAGAACTCCCTGAGTGTACAGCCAAATATTTGAACCTCAAAATTCACCTGGCATCTTGAGGCTAGAAGAAAAGCAATATGCTTTAGAGCATGTCTGCAAACCTAAATATTCTCGTCTCCTTGCAGAACACTCTTATCTGCACATCTTTTCTTGTCTTTCAAGCAGCAGGTTGCCTTTAAAAGGTGTTGGGATGTTTAAAGCCTCTGGATAATAAGCAGAGCCCAGGCAAGATTTTTCAGCAAGTTCAGAGTTGGGACCAGGAGACCAATTACTCAGCGCCTGCCACTCAAGTGTGACCATGAGTACCTGTTCTCAGGGACAGTGGTGGATTCCCAGATGCACAGTGAATGCTCTTTCCCAGCATCTCACTGGAGGCATGAGCATCCTGACTTGCTTTAGATGAGGAAAAAATATAAAAGCACACAGGCAGGTCTCTTTTTCCAAAGCATTTAAATACATTATTGCTTTATTTACCAAAGAAAGTGTTAGATATTATTAACTGTAACTATATAAAAAGTAGTCTTTTTTGTGTGTTCTTTTTTCAACCTCACTTGTCCCATTAAAGTCCCTGTGGTTCAATTTTTTCTTAGGACAGCCAGGTTTCTTTGTAGGCAGTTTCTCTTTAAACTGAGGTGTTAAAGACAGCTCAAATAAATCTATCAGCTCTTACCTGGACACCTTCCAAGGTATGGCAACCCTGAACTCATTACTCATGTCTCTAGGTTTTGGTCAGTACAGTGATGAAAAGTCAGCACAAAGCAAAAGGATAAATATTTTAAATAGTTTTGAGTGCTTAACTAATAGAATTCAGAATTTCTTCCAAAGTTAAAATTATGCAAATAATTTTCCAAGAATAAAAACACTTTGTTAGTATAATCCTACATATCACAAATGGTGTACAGAAAACTGTTTTTCTCTGCCAAGATGGAAAACAGAACAGGAAGATTTTTATTCACTAGTTCAGTTTTCCTCCAGCTCATTCCATGCCCATGGAAAGGAAGCCTGGGAAGAAAAGAGTCTCACTGTTTTTCCCCACAAAAACTCTCATGGCTGCTAAATACTACAGTCTTTTTTTAAAATTCAAGTCACTGAAATAAATCCCCAGCTTCTTTAACCTGTGGGGTTTAGGCTGGTCTTTGAAATTAAAGCAATTTTCTTGGGCAGCAGCCTCCAGTTGTCCCTCACTACCTTTTCTTAAACAGATGTTTAATTTCTTCTTCCATTTAGCCTGAAAGGAAGATGGTTAGTGCTCTCATCATGTCTGCAATTATGTATCAATCAAAAGAGATGATTGATGTTTGTCATGAAAATAACTACAATAACTTTGCCATAACTTACATTTAGTATCTGGAGAAAACAATTTCTGATTTATCTGTGCTATTCCCCATGAAGACAGTAATTTTGTTATATGTTTTATTACCTAGCAATTGCAATTTTTATTCCTACTGAGTTGTGGCCAGCAATACATGTGCTAAAGCTGGCCTTGTCCTTAACATCACCATGAATGGATTTCTTTGAGAAATGCTGTCAACTGTAAAGTTCAGAATATAATTATTGTTATGATGCTGTCAGTTGAAATGGCTTGGCATTTCTGAGTCTCTTGTAAAAGGGAAAGTGCAGTCGATAATGAAAACAGGGGTGCTCTTTGCTCATGGGCTCTTTCAGGAAACATGGGTTTCCCATTTATATCCATGTACTACTCGCGTATAGATGCATAAAAACCCTAAGCACTCATGAAAGTCATTAGATAAGTTTTCAATTATAAATCCAATTGCAGAAGGCAGAGAGTAGAAGTAGAAACTAGTTTAGTCTTACTGGTATCATCAGAGGTCTGACCACCTGAGTTTTTATCCCATAATACATGGGAAACGCAGCCACTTACATGTACGCACACAAACACCCCTTGCACGCACGTGTACAGTGTGCAACAGAATTTTAGACTTCTGTTGGTACATCTGAAAAGAAAGAAGCATGCAGGAATGACTCCTGTTCACTCTGATACTGCTGCATAATTCCAGCGGTGCTCTGGTTCACCTGGAAAGGGCAGAACTGCTTGTCTTGAATATTTTCACCCTTGCAGATGTTTTCAGGACCAGGACTGATTTCATCCTCACTTACTCCTGCCAATTAAGGAACTTAATTGACAGTTCTGATTGCCAATCAGCTTCAGCTACCCTTTATGTGCTGCAAAACGGTACAGTGGCATCCAGTGTGGAATTCCCTGTGCTTTCCAAAAGGACTTACAAGGCAGTCCCAGTGCAAAGTAATTTAGGTTTCTGATTGAGTGCACTAGACATTTTACTGGCTCTAACTTTTCAGTATTTATTTGCTTTTCAGTGAGGCTGGTAAGAGTAATTGTGCCAATAAACTGGGAATGATTCATGGGATTGCAACAACCATAACACTGGCAGGAACAGAACATGAACAATGCACGGATTGAAGTTTTGAGTTTTGCAAATCTTTGTGGAACCAAAATGAAGTAATGGTCTTCCCACTCTATTTACATTGGTATAATTTTACACAGGGCTCTACATTGAAAAGAACCTGTAGGCTATTCCTCAAGAGAGTCACTGAGATAAAACTCATACCCAATTATATAGTAACTGAATATCTGTTCTTGCAAGTACAGATGCCACCAGGCTAAGTATATTTGAAAGATGTGAAAAAGTCTTTAACAGACTCATTAAAAAAATGGCAGAACCCTTCTTTTGTTTATTGTTAAGCTATTTATAGCTTGGTTCAAATTGCAGTTGTTGCTGCACTGCATGGGAAATGGAATAGTAAGCTCTGGATTTGATTCTGCTTCCACTGGGGGTGTGCTGATGACTTTGTTGAGCTCAGGCTCAGGCTCCCTCAGAGGAAGCAGATTCCTTCCATCTCAGAAAGCCTAGGCTTTCTGTGTCTTGTGAGAACAATACTTTCACTACCTGGGCCATTCTGCTCTATCTTGTATTTTCCCACTAAAGTTTTCCTGCAACAACATTTTCCTTCTGAGCCTGGCAAGTGGTTTCCGAACATGTATTTTGATATATTGATGAATACCCTCTGTTGTCACCTGATGTTCCTTGTGTATCTGAAATATTCTAATATCTGACTGGAACCTTAACCATGAGCTAAGGTAAAATCTAGACTGAAAACTAAAGTATCTAAAGCATCATTTGCTGTAGGTGCAAAGTAAAATGCAGGCAGCCCTGGATGCTGTGCTAGTTCTTTCCTTCTGCAAATAAGAATAGCTCCACTTGGGCTGACAGGCTTTCTTACTGCATTTTCAAACAGGCTTTTGTCCTCCGAAGCCTTTTAAAGCATTTTCCTATGGAGGTGTAAACTATCAGATTTATAGCCAAGTGATCCTTTTCCTCTATGAGACATTTTTTCTAATTCCCTGAACTGCAATGACAGGATCAATTCAGGGATTACAATGGATAAGCAGCTGCTGGAAGGGCTAGAAAACAAACAAAAGGGAATGGAGTTCTGGCTTCAAGGCCTGCTAGGCTGGCTCCTCCCAAAGTTGAAGAAGTGCCTGGCTGTGCCCAGGAATTTCTTTTATAAAAACTACTGAAGAATGAGTGGTCAAACTCTATTATGCCAGGAATGTTCACAGAACAGTGGCTTCTTTGCTACCTATACAAACAGTCCCGATCCCAGTCAGGCGTTATCTGATAAAAAGTGCTTGTAGACCACTGATGGAGTAGAAGTTATCAGTCAAGGCTCAAATGAAGTGCTACTTTAAAAATAATACTTACAAAGGAAAATTCCAGAGCAGATAAACAGAATCTGCCGCACCTGAGGACCCAAGAAAATCCCTGTTTCTTTGCAAAGCACTTGAGAATGTGACATTTGTTTCTGTCATTCAGGTTCAACAGGATTAAAACCATGAAATGGCTCATAAATCAGCAACAGGCTCCTCAAAATGTCTTCTGAACAAGAAAGAGCAGGAGAAAATAGGCAGTCATGGGAGAGGTGTACAAAGCAGAGGGACAGCAGATGGACAAGAGGAGTCCTGGGGGACAGAGAATGGGCAGTAATATTCATGTTACTGTGGTACTATCATCCTAAGTATTTCTCTTTCATTTGTTGATTACTGTAATCATTTGGAAATTATTAGAGTGGAACAGTGAACCTGCAAAAAGATATTTCTGGTATTAAACACTAAGTCAGGATGAAAGATTTGTACCATATATATGAAAAGAGAAATTACTTGTAACAGTGAAGACTGCAACAGAAAGTGTAAAATTCAAGACTAGCACCTGTGATGGCATTACAGCAGCAGCCAATCTAAAAGCTGGATAGTGATCTATAGCTAGGAAAATTAATAATTCCCTGAGTTTGCACTTGAATTGTCAAAGTATTTGCTGCATTTCTGCATTTTAGTCCATCACAACCCTACAAAAATGTTCCTCAGCACTGCTATGCTATATACTTGTCATACATGTATAGTATAGTTGCATACTATACATCTTTTGTGAAAGTCAAGGCAGGAGCTCCAGCATCATTTATGCCTGTCATACTCACTGTCACATCTACCCCAGTGGGCTCTGGCACAAGGTCTGTGCCAAACGTGTCTAAGGATGCGGGGTGGTGCTGCTGGTAGGAAGCACAATTACCAGGGTCTTATTTTTCTTCCCCACAGATGGAAAGAAATGAAGTAGGAACATGCTGGAGATACTGCTGTACACATATTGATGGCATCTGCCAGCTGCTACTATCTCTGCCACTCAGTGAAAACCAGAAACTGCCATCTCCTGCCTCAAAAGAGAGCATGGCTCTCTGTTCCTGCTCATTTGTTCCTGCTCATCAAATGAGCACCTGCTCATTTCTTCTGACCTCAGACGCATATTGCCCTAAGAAACAATTGCATTCCCAGCAGTGCATGAGGCACAAGAGTTTCCTGAGAACTTGTTCTGGAGAGATGTAATCCTACAGTGAGTTGCTGGTGGAAAGGCACAGGGAACTCTGCTCAGCCTGGCTGAGACAAGAATGGTTTGGGACAGAGCCCCCTCCTTCTGCTTTGAGCTGATCTGACTCATTATATTTAGGCTTCTATATTTATTCTTTACTGTAGCTGGGTTTATGGGTTAAATACATGCACGTCCAGGCAATTTTACAGAACTCACAGCAGAAAAATTTTTATCTGTACAGCTGGCTATTTTTACTGGCAGTGCAGATCTACATGCTACGTTCACTACACCAGGGAAAAAAAGCAATATTCTGTCACCTCAACGTTAACAGAACCAGCCTATGAAGGAATCAATTTATAATAATGATTAATAACAAAGTACTGTGGGCAATGGAGCTACAGACCAAAACTAATTTGTGGAAATTACTCAGCAAGTGATTATGACTAATGTGATTTGCCACTGGGCAATTCATGAACAAAAGTAAAATGTGTGGAATGAAACATTCATTATCCATTATTCACTCAGTACAGGCAATGGCATTCATATGGTAGCAGAGCCTGGACAATTCGGGTAGAATTCAGGGATTTGTTACACCAAGCATTATATGGACTCTTTTTTTTTTCCCCCTTAAAAAGGGGGGGCAAATGTCCCTCCCAAGGAGCTCCAGATGCTAGGTTTCAGATGTTCTTAGGGACTGCACCTTCTGTAAAAATGTGTGAACTAACCTTACAGCTCAGATATTGGTAGAAGAGCTGTCCTGTTTGACATCAAGAGGTTTCCATGTGGACTAAAAACCCTCAGTAGTCCGCCAAATTCTTGTATGAATTTTGTGGGTTATGTTTTAGCTCAACTGTCACTGTCCAAGTTAATCACTGGGGACATATTCTAAGATACTTCAAATACATCGAGACATACAGCCAGTTCCCAGATGATCCTTCAAGGACGTCTCAGTGTAGGTTTCTGTAAGTGCACATTCAGGAAAGTATTCCTTTGGTGTCTGGTGCTTTTCCCAGAAGGGATGGACCTTGCTGACCTCTATGGCATTGGCTTCAGCATGGTAAAGGGCAGAGTTCTCACCACTTCCTTCCCCACTGCCCTGGTAAATGACAAAATCTGCTCAGGAAAAATCAGTGGTAAGGACAGTAATTAAGAAGCTGGCAGATAAAACAAAATGAGTGAAATGACTCATGGCTCTTCTTTCCAATGCTGGTTTATTTTCTTATTCGTTCTTTCCCCTTTGTCCAAATCAGCAGACAATAAGGAAGAGTATCTTTGCATTTGCTTTATTCTCTGCCTGATACCAAAATACATTGCCTTTGCAATAGGATCATCAGGATCATTTTTTTTCAAGCTTCTTTGTGATAACACCTTCAGAAGGATGGGGTCATTTGAACTGAACAGAGAGGAGTTTTTCTTATAATTCTTTGGATTATGAGACGTACGCCAGAAGAAAAGGCTAAGCCACTCTGCTTTACAAGTGTCAATTGAAAGGCAGAAGGAAATGGCTGGAATGAGCACAGAACACCACAAGTCTATGGAAAACCTCCCTCCACCAGACACAGAGAGGAGGAAGCCTGGGACAGGAGGGATTATGTTCCCTTTGCCTTATTACCACAGATGGTCTGTTCTGTTCAAGGAAATCCTGCAACAGGCATACCATCCATTTGTGAATAATCTATTCTGTGCTTGCACTGTCCTGGGAATTTATTCAAAATGTTGTATTCATGTTGTACATGGATCACACCAGGGCTAAACTGGGCTCCCCAAATGACTTTTGCACTGCAATTCCTCTTTTACTAATGGGGACTAATTAATGGGGACATTCCTAGAGAGTGTAACTTTTGGCCCTCTGAAACACAACTCATCTCTAATAGACTGACTTTCCAGGGTAGAGAAACACGGCTGAATTGAAACCCAAGTGCATGTATTCTTCTCAATTACACAACAAAAGTGATGTAAGTTTTATTTTTTATTGACTTTCCTTGTTCTTATAATACTAACAATGGTAGAGAATACTATCAGGCCATATGTTATCTCAGGTTGAAAACTGAATTTTGCACAACACCGAGTAACATGACAAAACTGTAATGTCTTGAAAGGATCCTGGTTCCATCTTTATTTCCCCCTTGAGGAACAGAATGTGTGAGTAATGTCTCAGGTTGGTATTATTTTACTGATCAAACCAAAATAGATTCAAAGGAGATGTGTCTTTAAACTAGTCCTGGTTTTCTGACTCAAAACTGAAAAAAATCCAAAGTGCATCTTTGTAATTATAGCAATTTGTACATCTCTGTTGACACTGCTGCTCACATTTCTGTTGTTTGTCAGGCATATTGTGCTAAGATGGCAACAGGACCATATCTGGGGTTTGTTTGCAGCTTATTTTGCACTACTGAGGGTTTTGGAGGTTCTTTTGTGCACTGTCTTCTATTTTCTCCAGAGTATATAGTCAACATTGTGTTTAAAGGCTCATATTTAAAAAACAGAACATAAATCCACCATACATTGTATTTCAACTCTGGAAGTTTGGGGGTGAGAGAAGGATGGGGAGAATTAACATGGAGACTTAAAAATTGCACAATTGCACTCCAAATACAGGGTTCTCCAGTGGGGCTGGCTGATGACTTGCAGCCACAACTGACTTCTGCTGGTATTGTAAGGACTGGGCATTTCTGAGGAGTGTCATTATTGATCCACTTCTTCATGAGGGAATAACTTGAGGTTTTTTTTGCAGGGTGGAAATAAGATAAATTAATGCTAAACATATCTATTACTTGTCATCCACTCGGGTGTCTCTTCCACCCCAGGCAGATGGACAGTGAAGCAGCTGCAGATGGAAGAGCCCTAAGACCTGACATGCAGCCAAACCCAGCCTGTGCTCATGAAACTGGGTGTCACTACACTCTCTCTTTTTTGAGTCATCCTTTCAACCTCCTCAGCTTAGTTTCTCATCAGAATCAATCATTTTCTAATTAACTAGTCAGATTCCGCTGAAGTTTGCCAAAATTTTATTATCCTGCTCTCAGAGTTACAGTATGCAATTATTTATTCAAGTTTCTACTGCTCCCACTTTGATTTGAAGGAATCTCTTTCTGGGAGCCTAAGGGAGCTCTGTAATGAGAAACAGTTACAGGAAGGTGAGTAACCCCTTTGCTACGCAGGCTTTACAATATGAGGAGAAAGGAAAAAACCACATGTGCTCCCTCTTTATGTTCCAACATCCAGGGGGGAGAAATTAATTCAAAAACCAGCTTCTACATGAATTGCTCAGGTTTCTGGTTAGGTTTTTTCCTAATTGGGAGTAAAACAAGTATCCTTTTTGGTGTGTTACAGTAACATTCACAGGTGAAGGTCAGGTTCTTAATAAACAGTGCAGAAACAAATACGAGACAATATTCTTTAGTAGAGTTGGGCATTACAGTGCAAAGGATGGTAATGTGTGGCATCATGACACTGCCTCTGTTGAACCCTGAAATTTTTCATTCAACATGTGCACAGGCTGGATGTCTTGAGAATGGGGGTTACAAAGCACAGCATCTTGAATGGGGAACTAACTAAACACAGCGTTAAGAAATGCAGATGTGATAAAGACAGCCTCAGCTTTCCTACTTAAAGGTGTCAATGTCTTGACTGCTGGAGTATTCACAGCAGTAAGCCTTCTCCTGGGCTAAGGTACCTAAGGTAGCTCAGTCCTCTTTCTTTAAAGAACACTAGCAAGAAAGCTTCATCATAATTGAAAGATAGAAGGGTGTAAGAGCTCTTCTAACACCTTAGTTTTGTTTTATTTGGTATGCAGAGACTTGATTTACTTGTATCTCAGATGTTAACTATTGGATTAGAAAATTATATGCACCTTCATTTGTTCCTCACTGAGAACACAATCATTGTTGTAAGGTTTCAACAACAGAGGCAGAATTACATCACAGACTGCCTCATAATTTGCTGGAGTTGAAGGCAGTGAGCATCCCAAAGCTTTTGCACATGTTCCAAATGCTGTGGCACTCAACATATTGATCAAATTGTTACGTCCCCGATTCTGCTCGGGTTAGGCTGTTTTGGTGACTACTAATGAAGCTTATCCCTTTCCCGCAGTGCCTGGGGGCAGTGCACGTGCATGGTACAGTCCTTTCTTCAGGACTATAGAGCTGGATTACAGGTAGTCCCCATCCTCTGGGACAGTGGGCCAGACTGCTGTGGAAATGCTGCCTCTGCCTTCGTAAGCTGTGCCAGCAAAGCAGCATGCTGCAGAGTGCTCCTGTGCTGCACTGCTGCAGTGGCACTGCTGCTTTTCATTTATATCTGCAGGGAAAGGCCAGAGAAGAAAGAATTTGGCTCCCTGTCCTAGACACTCTGTCATCTGCCTCTAGAAAATTATTCTAGAGATTCTTGAACTGAAGGCTTTTTCATATTCCTCTGTGTGTTCATAGCTTGAATTAACTCAGCATTTTAAATAACAATTGAGCAGATAATAAAACAATGCTAGCAAAGAAGTGAAAGAACAAAGAAAGCAAATTTACAAGTATAGCACCTGTATCACTTTAAGGAAGTAAGTGTTGATAAATTTGTCAGGCACAATAAATCTAATACCTATGCTATTTTATTGGTAAATTAGGAATTTAATGGGCAAAGACTTCTTTCCAGATAATAAAATAATTTGAAGTGGGAAATGAAAGGCAAGTCAGTGAGCCCACTACAGTCTTCAAAAAAGTTCAGAAAAAGAAGATGAAAATAATCAAACTCACCTTAAGCCTGTTGAATGCAGCCCTCAGGATCTGTGTTTCCCTCTTGCTCTCAGGAACAACTCGTATGACTTTATCACTGCCAATAACAGAAAATTGAATTGGCACTTTAAGACTCCTTGCAGCAGTACAAAGGGACAGTAATTAGGTTCAGATAGCTACTGTAATTGTGCTCTTTTTCAGCACCTGCAAAATGTTAGGTTAGCTGGAGTTCTGCTTCTAAACTTGCTTCTGGATTATGCACTTCCATAGAAATGATTTGCTCTTTACAGATCAATGTCAGCTTGACCTTCCATTTACATCCAAATGTTTTGTTCATTCCTTCTAAGTTAAACCATTCAGGCTGACATCTTCCATACTGAACATCTGCCTCAGAACAACAAAAAAAATCTTTTTCCAAAATGACTGATCTGTTTCCGAGGATGAGATTAAGTAAAATACATTGTTTTTTTCATGTTTAAACCTTTATTGGACTTTGAAAAATTCATTGTTCTCATGCATTCAAGAGAGGAGTTGACTTGAGAAAAGAAGTGATCTTCATATTGGGGCATGCCTTCTGCTTTACCCATTAAAACTTGCAAAAATTTTGTGAAGTAAATAGCTGCTCATACATGCTGAGAAGGTTCTAGATAATAGTAGCTGACTTTATTCACTTTCTTTAACAGAAAGTGAAATAGAGTAAGTTTAGGTAAGATACAAGCAAGAAATTCTTTGCTGTGAGGAGCACAAGAACTGATTTCCTAGAGAAGCTTTGGATGCCTCATCCCCAGAAGTGTTCAAGGCCATGTTGGATGAGGCTCTGAACAACCTGTTCAGGTGAAAGGTGTCCCTGCCCATGGCAGGGGGGGCTGGAACTAGATGACCTTTTAGGTCCCTTCCAACTCAAGCCATTCTGTGATCTATGATCTCAATGGACATAATTTTGCAAACAGGAAGCAAGAAACTGAATGACCCTTCAATGACCACAATCTGTCATGACCTATGGGATGCTGGAGACCACAGAAAATAGAGGGGATGACCATGTAACTAAAATATCAGCCATACATGAAGAATGAAATAACTTTAAGTGGCCATTGTGAATTCTGGCATTTTACTACATTTTGAGTTCTTAATTTATACTTTTGATAATCAGTACTTCTCTTCCACCAGATCTTGGAAGTCATGCATATCTTTATTTCTACAGTTCCATCCACTAGCCAGGATACCTTTTAAGCAATTACTTTATCTACAGTTTCTATATTATCTGGGAATTTTAAACAGTAGAATTTCCCTTGATATTTAGAGATTTGACCCTTAAATAACTTGTGAGCTCTCCTCCTTTGCTGAAGGTTCTGAGTCTGGTGAGAAGGTATTTGGCCAAGTAGAAGCAGCGCTGCTGAGTGTGCCCTTCCTGGCTCACTGATCTAGGAAGGCTCCCTGCTGCTGTTCTCAGGCTCTAGGTCTTGCCTTTGATGAACTGCAGCTACAGCTCTGGCAGGACTCACCTTTGTTGAAAGAAACCTTAATGTATACATTGGTAAAGATTAAAAACTGCCAGTTCAGAAGAAAGCACTAGTAATAAATTCTGAATTCTGAAGTGGCTTACTTGTCTCTGGAAATAATTTTCCCTTATCCCCTTATTCTTTTTTAGTCTTTTCTCTACAGTCAGCATTTGCTCCCCTTGGTTAGCCACTGATCCTTCTTTCTGTCTCAGCTCTCCAGTTTTGGTTCTCACCCCTGCTGACAGGTCCCAAGCCTTCCAACTCCTACATGGCATTAAGGTTTTTGGTCCACTTAGACTCCAGGCTACTGCTGCAGTAACACTGATGTACCCACAGGTGTGGACCTTGGGCCATTTGCCTTGCCTGCTGTTGACCTTACTGGACAAATGGTTTATGCCTAATGAAAAAAAAGACTTCTGAAAGCTCTCTTGTTATAATTTGGCAGCCCCAAAAAATTAGGAGAAATTACTATGCTTCGAAGCCAAATTTAACCTCCTGTTTTGGAGTTTGCACAGAGAGGAATAAATCTCTTAGCGTACAACAACTGCTGCATCTTTTAAAGGGAAATAGATGCTTTTAATTTATCATGCATACAAGAGTAATATTCTTTTCCATTACTCACTTCTTTCTAAGTACTAAATTGCTGTTAAGAAGAAAATAATGAAAAAGTAATAAAGAAGTAATAATTGCCCAGGAAGTTGATGTAGCTAATAAAGATCCATCAGACATTTCTGGAAGGACTGGTACAACCAACATATAAAAACCAGATTTTAATGAAATAAGTAGCTAAGCATGTGTTACACAGCTGTAATGGAATTTTGAAGGAGTGGATATCACTTAGGTATGGTCTTAAATTCATACTCTAAACTGTCTTTGATTAGCTCAGCAACTCTGTCCTTTCCAACGTGATGAAAAACCTGCCCTAGAGAGGAAAGTATTGGTGCTGTGACAGATTGATCGCTTGACACATTGTTGGGAAATGCTTCAAGCTGTGGCTGAGTCTGCTGCTAGAGAGCTCATAGGAAACAGTTTAGCAGTTTAGCAAGGCAATTTCAGTACTTTATTAAAAGATGGTTAAGCCATTATGGCAAAGCCCTTTCAATTTTTTGTGCATGAAAGCTGTGGGAATACACTTGATTCCTGAGAACTGTCTGCTAACACCCACTTCTGTAGGCTGGCTAGTTAGTGCATAATCATTATGAGATCTTCAACAAAGCGCAGATAGGAAATCTAGCTTTACTTTAGATATCTACAGTCAAAACCCATAATCCTAAGGTAAATTTTAGCTTTATAGTTTTTCTGGTTACATTTCACATTAAAGAAATCAAATTATTCCCTTAAATGCTATGCAATACCCACTGAATTTTGGGTAGAATTTCAGTAACCTACCCACTGTTTAAAAGCCAACAAAATCTATCAAATCATGTACTAATGTGGATGATAAATGGCAGATGCACCCTAAACACTCAGGACCATCCCCTGGTGAGGTCCCCTGCCATCCTATGTGTTGAGCTGCTGAGTAGAAAGAAACAAGTAACCATATATACATACCTATCTAGGGGAAGTTTTGCTGCCTGCAGACATATGTCAGCAGTCTGCTGATTTATGCAGGTAAGGTTATTCTTCTAACCATGATGCCTCTAAATCTCTTTTTTGTTTTTAAACCTTATTTTAAAAAAAGTCTAAACAAACAGCAAGATGAGATATATTTTGTATAAATCAGTGTAGAAATTTATATCCCCCATGACAAACTTTCAATTTACCCCTAGCAATTAGGCTAATGGAATTTAAAGCTAGGGCTTAGTGAGATCTTTTGAATTTTGTGTAAACACAAAACTGTGTTGAAAGCCTTTGCCAAGAGCAGAACACAAGCTTTAGTAAATGAACTGACTGAATGAGTGTGGTGAGCAGAGTAGAAGCCAGACGGCTGAAGTCCCCAGGGACAGCCTTATGTCTGAGCAAAATGGGTGACCAGCTGTTGGCCACCACTGACATGTAAGGGCATCTTTTTTTCCCTTCATCACCCCCTTATATTTCTCAGGAACAGCATGAGAAATGACACAGCTGCTTTGGAAACACAGAATATGCTTCGTGGCCCTGGGAAGGGCGATACTTCCTGATGCCAATGGGGACTAAAATTCTTGGTTTATTTCTTTGGCTTTTTCATTTACTTTTTTTCCCATTTACTTCATAGTTTTTGTCATCTATGAACAGACCAGATGGATCCAAAGAAACTATTCTGTAGCACATCTACAATTTCTTTACTGATGGAATTAGCAGTTCTCTCTCATGAAACTTTCCTGATGAAGTCACAGGGCATGAACTGCATTTATGTAAATTCCTCATTTCCTCCAAGAAAATCCTTTTTATTGTTTTATTCTCCTGACTAATGTGAACCTTAATCAGATCTTTGCTCTCCCATGGAATTTAATAAAAATATGTTTACAAAGGCTTTACAAGTATTTTAAACACAGTTTAGGAAGTGATATGCTAGAAATCAAATACCTATAGAAAAAACAGGAATGAAAATAAATCCTCACTTACAGGCATCCATTCCTAATAGCAGAGGAACAAGCTGCCATAGTTGCTGTACTTTAGAGGTTCATTAAGGCTGAATGACACATCTGAAAAGATCTACAGTATGGAAGCCACTTGTCAACTCTCAATATGCCATCAGATATAATTTGTGATGAAATATCAATTCCTTCATTCCCTTTTCTCCGCTAAATTCTGATAGTCAAAAGGTTAAGAAATAATAAAACATTAATGCTTTGCTCGCTCTCTGTTACTGGGATGAGGAGTTTTAACTGTGATTCAATACTGCTATAAAAGATAGACAAATAAGGCTGGGCTTCTTCCTGAGACCTGGTGGGTACATCTGGAAAGGGAACTTTACAAAACTTCCTGAGCCCTTCATTATGGTTTTCTGTATTGCAGCAGATGCTGATCCAAACAGAACACCATTTGTATTGTCTAGATAGCAATGTATATATTTTCTGCCTTTTAGCTATTAAGGCAGGAAAACTGAGACCATTCCTAGTGTAAGAAGGAGCTACCTAATTTATAATTTTGAACAAAAAATAGATGCTTGGGTAATGTAGGCAGAAATGCTGAGGAGGCAAAGTATGTTATTGCGTTATATTTATCAGCATAGCACAGATGACTTCTTAGGAGGCTGAACTTAGATGCTAATTCCCGAGCATGGAATATCTGAGTTTCATAGAAGTTTTTCAGGTGCAAAAAGGGTTTCTTTACCCAGCAGGAAACTTTACAGACTAAAGCAATGCTATATTACTAGCAGTCTTCCTCTGCACAGCTTCATTTCAGAGACATATGGTAGGGAAATGTTAGTATCTGCAAAAATTTCAGTTTTCATTCCAACTAAGGAACAAAGCTTTTGCTATAAAAGCTGGCCTCCCATGCCTCATAAACACTGGCTATAGGGCCACCTAGCTTAAACAAAAGGAGTGGGAACCAATTGCTTCAGTGCATGTCTCTGTCTCAAAAAAGAAAAATGAACTGTGTATGGTAATGAATGCTGTCTTGCTTTCATGAAGTGTCATCCAGTCATGTGCAAAAGAAGAGAGAGAGAGGGCAGTGATTCAGGGCAGAAAATAAAATAAGAAGTAACAAGACCAATAAACACTTAAACAAATAGACCAAATTAAACAACCAGATGACAAGGAAATATTGTGCTAACTGTGCAGGATTAAGATCTGTGGGGGAGGCTGCAGTAATCTGCTTCAATGAAACACCATGTATACTCATTCATATTAATTTCCTAAGAAACATACTGTAATAACATGTTTGCATGAAACGGCCGATGATTGTTTAACTTGGACACAATCCTTCCACTGACATATTATTTGAACTACTGCTACTTTTAAAGAAAGGATCATCATTATTCTGGTAACATGTTATTGAAAGGAGCTTCTGCTATAACCCCATCTACTTCTTTATTGCCATGGCTTATGGCAATAAAGTGAATTGCTCTGTGCTTTGTAAGGAAGCAAGGAGTAGATGGTGATGCTGTCAGGCCTGAGATAGGCCTGACAGGACCAAAAAGTTTATCTGTCCATCTGAGTGCTCCTCTGCCCAAAGAGGAAAGCTTCCCCTTTTCATTCTGCATGGGCATGTTGAACTTTGGTGGGGCCAGACAAGCTTGATTTAATGTCCTGATTAGAATGCAGTAAACAATTGCTCCCCAGCCAGTGTCCTGAACAGATCCGATTACATCAGCTGAATGCATTTTTTCCTCTTCATCCTCCCTTTCACCACACTTCTACCTTGCTTTTGCTACCTCCTCTCAAATAAACAACCCACTCCTAATTACTTTTCCACAATCCCAGCTTTGCTGTATTGGTACCCAAATCTGGCATTTCTAGGTAATCTCAGCTTTATGTGGTATCACTGGTAGGGTTACCCAGGTATTGTTGCCCAAAAAAAGTCCAATTACCCGTGAAATTCAACCTTTTCCTCAAATACCTCCTCCCCTTCTGCAAGATCCAGCTGTACTCGACAGCGCTCTCTGAATTTTTTGTCACCTTCTCACATTGTCATATTCAGCAATTTCTCATGTCATGTCCCATCATTTATCCATGTCTTCTCTGGCCAGAGTCCAGTCCATGGCATGCACATTCCTGCAGCTGCCATCATTGTGAAGTCCACACAGAAGCTCACTGGCTTTTCTGAGCTTCAGAGTTGCTTCAGTTCATTCTAAGCCCCGTGTACATTTTGAGACAACTGCGGCAACTCTTTCCAAATTAAGTATCTTAGGACTCTGTGCAGCAGATTTGCTCTTGGCCTCAGTGAAAGAAAGAAGACCAAATCTGTCAGAAGGCTGTTACAGAATTTAGATATCAAGAGCATAAGGGTGAAGGGGGAAATGGTTCAATGGTAGAGGACTGCATTAAACTTTTTTCTACCCCGACTTCCTTGAAGACCTTGAACAAACAGTTCATTTCCAGCGAGGTTCAGTGCCAGCTTGGCAGAAGGCTCCTTATACTGAGCTCCACATGCTTTGTATCCATTCATGTGTTAAAACCACACTCTGTATTTGGTTAGAGACATTTGATGGTGGATTGGTTTGTCTGCAGCAAGACTCTGTGCTCTGTTGTGGTGGGTGTGCTTGAAGAACAGGTACTTGCCAAAGCCTGGCACTCAGCCTGACCCTGAGATGGGCACACACCTGCCTGCAAAGCCTGATGGACAGGCTGGGCTGCAGAGCTACGCTCAGCTGGCAGTGTAGGCATGGTTCAGCTCCCCATCCCTATAAACAGGGATGATCTCATCCTTTAAACTTGTGAGAGTATGAGACACAAATAAACCCATGGCTTTAAAGCTTCCTGTTGGCCATGGTAGGGGGAGGAAGGCAGGGACCATAGGTGGAAAGCACTAGATATAGCTTTCACAGAACAAAATTCTACAACTCTTCCTAAGTCTTGAAACATTCTGCATTTACTCCATAGCCTTCAATGATGTTGAAAAAACCCCTTTTCTTTTTCAAATAATAAAATATTTTCCACATCTCCAATTTTTATGGTGTATTGATATTTGTAGAATAACAACAAAGAGTTCAAACAAGAGATGTCAATGCTCTCTTGCTTTGGAGACAGCTGGAGACAGTGGAGACAGTGGAATTTTGAAATATGCTCAAAGATTGGAAATAACTCCCACTTTTGGTTGTTCAGGCAAGCTACAAACCTGGAAAATATAAAGTATATTTTCAGTGAAAGCAGTCTTCTACAGTCTTTAATGAAAATTTTAAACTGGTGGTATTCTGATAAAATTGCCTAGGTTCAGTATGCACTACCATGAACAAACCACATTAAAATTGGTATTTTTAAAAGTGTGCTTATGTTAAAAATCCCATATACACAGAAGTAAGTAAAATAGCTGTTTTTCTGGTACTAATAAATAGCTTACTACATACCTGTGTAAGCTTTAAACCCTTCCTTTTGAATGTCTGAAGTTCACAGAAAATCCTTAATTTATAGAACATAAACTATCTGGACTCCACTTTTTATAAGTTATGGTTTTACTTGACCTTTACTTGCCACTGCAGTCAAATACCTGCACATTTCCAACTGTGTGAAAACCACTGAATGGGGCATGTAATTTATCTGTCTTGATGACTTCTTTCAATGGTCAGGTAATATTTCTATCTTTGAAAAACAAAGAAGAAGAAATCTTACTTTTATTTTCATAAGTCATGTTCTTCACTTAAAATTGTGCTTATTTCAAATTTATTTTTTCTGTTCTCTAATTTAAACAGAATGTCTATAGGTGGCCCGGAAAAATAAAAAAAAATGCCAAATTTATTACATGATTTCATTAACAGTAGAAAGTAAAACCTTATGACCTGCAGGTCTTTTCTAATTGTACCCTGTTCCTCTCATTATAATACATATAATGCTTGTAGTATATTCAATCCAAAATCATTTCCATCTTTGCAGAAATAATTTAAGAGACTAATAGAAGAATTTTGGTTGGTGAGATATCTGGATATCATTTATATCAGATGTCCCTGTAGCTCTTCTCTGCACCTGTTCCTGGTTTTCTGCTTCTGAACATGGACCAAAAGCACTGTGTAAGCTCTGTTACTCCTTTGAAAATTCTCATACAAACTCAATTTTATGGTCCTCACACACTGAAAATCACAGCCATCAAGTGGCTGAATACTACATTGCTGTTTTTTTCTCCTTGATCCAACCCAAGGATTTGCAGTAATAAGGAGAAATTCCTGTATGTATGATCTTAAATTTGAACTATTGCATTTCACCCTAGTTCTTTTAATTCAGCCATTAAGTCCATCAAGTTCTCCTAACATGTCTTGAATCTTTCTTGAATAAATAGCTTCAGAAAATAACTGGAAATAAAGAAAAACTCTGTATTTTTTGTAGGTAATGATCATTCAAAGCCTAGAGAATGAGGGTTAAGGGCATGTAGCAATTCCTGCTGCTGAATGGGACCAAGATTGGAAGGATTTGGTTATTCCTGGTAGGCAATCTCTTGAGTTCCATTTAAAACACTGATCCTCAACCCCTCATGACTGTACAAAGTCGTTCAGCAATAGGAGGGGGAAGCCTTTACTCATTACTGTACTTGGCCCTGAAACACAAATAACTTGTAAGCATGTGTTTGTAAGTGTATAAAAAAAAGATCAGAGGAATTGCCTCATACATATTTTAAAAAGTAAATGTCAAGATGGTGAGCTTAGATTTAATTTAGGGTTTATCATTAGTGTTCTCTATGCATTTATTCATTTATGCAAGTTACAGCAAGAAAGATGAAAATATTTATGGAGTAAAAAATGTTATGGTGTGAAATACTGCTGCATGAGATGACTGTGGCATGCTAAGTTTCCCCAAACTATTCAATCATCACTTCTTGCCTAGTCTGCTTCCACATGATTATATATTTTAATTCATGGAAAGTACACTTTTAGTGTCACTACTCAAACACAGGACAATGCCTCTCCACAATTTTGCAAAAGGACAGGATCTGCAGGTTTTAAAGCTGGGGAATATAGCAAATTTACTGAAAAAAGTGAGGAAAATCCTATAAGGAAATTCTCTTTTTGCTGGTGTTACTGCAATAGGCTGGCATAATTCCACTGATTTCCATGGAGTCTTGCTAGGTTAAGAAAGAGCAAAGGCAGGCTTTTTTTTTTTTTTCTCTTTTCTTTTTCTTTTTCATTACAGGACAATTAGCTATTCCTGTGTCTCAGATAAGCATAATAGAGATCTGGGTGCTGAACTGTCCATCAATTTAAGATGCTATTTTGAAGAAGAAATTGTAAATCGGCACGCACTAAGCCCAGAAATGATTACACATTTTGCTACCTGCTAAATACTGCCACAACTCTGAGTCTCACAGGGAGCTCTCTTATTTTCCCCCCAGGGACATGAGCAAGGTGACAGTGCTGACTTGAGATGCAATACTTTGTGTCCAGGCAGAGTGTCTCTGAGGACAGGAATGATGAGAGTCCCTCAGCAAAGGGACACCTTGCACACCGAGACTGAGGTCAAATGGGATTTGCAAATTTCTCTTCAAACAGATCTTCCCAGGAGAAACGATACTGCGGGAAAGGAACAGATTAAATATATATAAAGCAGAGATGTATGTTAGAGTGGTTGAATTAAAAATGCTGGAGGGTTGGTTTCCATGACCCCTAGCACACTGTGTCATTTTTGTTTTCTACCATCTGCCTCAAATAAAGAGACCAGTGAGACAAACCTAGCGGTAAGTCTGCAAAGGTACAGCTGCACCTGGGAGTACTTCCCAGTTTAATGCACAACCTGGATGTCTCTTGGCTTCCAGCTGAATCCTGTGTGACTCTGTGTTCAACCACCTTTGCCTGAGAAAGGGTGCAAGGTGCACACTGCTGAGCAGTGTCTGGGTGTGCCCTGGAAGCAACCCATGCTGCTGGGTAGCAAATATTGCCAAATGTACTTTGCTTTTAGCACTGTCAGGTGTTGTACAGCAACTTGTTTTGAAAAAATTTGAGGTGTTTTTGGATGCTTAGTTATGCAATGGGTTTTCTTTAAATCAACTTTCAAAAAATCTTTTGGAATAAATCTGAAAATAAAACTGTTTAATTACATTTTCAGCGAACATGGGAACCAAATGTGTGAAGCAGAAGGAGAGGAAAGTAATTTCCATGAAAATGTTTTTGCTTCACTTTAAAGAATTATGCACTGAAAAGTGCAGCTACAGTTCTACACCACATATACTTCAAATTGCAGTGTATTTACTGACCCATCTTTCCTTACAGATATCAATCCAATTTCTTGTTAGGTATAAACAAATTAAGTGTGCATGTGCCTGCAATAAGGAGTTTTATTTTACTAAGTATAACAGATTTTTAATGTTCCCTTTTTTATGATTTTCAGATAAAGGCCAGTTGGTTTTTTGTTTTAATGTGAGAGTTCAAAACAGCCCTTTGCAACTAGATGTAGTACTACAACAAGAAAGCTTCTGATGACTCACAGACTGTTCTCTCCTAAGGACCACTTTTCCATGGTGATGAATTTATAGACAAGGTTTAGAAACCTTCCATGGTGGGACAATTTTAGCACACAAAACCGAAAACACTTACCAGCTGCTCCAAGCAGCTTTATGGATGCTATTTATAATCTTTTTGCTTATAGATACATTTAAGCTGTTTTCAGGCTCTGTGACTTTTTTTTTTTTTTTTTTGAGCCTTTTTGTTTGGAAAAACAGAGATTACATCCATTTGTTTCTCATACCATATGAGCTCCTTGATAATCTGCCCAAAGGGAGGAACCAGCCCCTCTGGAGAGTCTGGAGAGCCCCTGCTGCCCGTTTGGGTGTGTGCTCCCAGCTGTCCCTGGCACACTCCCTGCCCACAGACCAGCAGCTCTTCAGATGATTGCTTGCAGCACTTCTATCAATACTTTGTCAAAAGCACAGATAAGATAGGTAAGAATAAAGACAGAAAATATATGTGGAACCACATCAAGGACCTGCATGTGAATATACAAGTCACCTCACATGTCAGTAAAATTAACAGTACACTAATTGTCTGCAGGGTCTTAACATGGGGAGGCATTTGTATATATCAAGAAACTAAAAAAAAAAAACAGCCAAAAGAATTTTGATGTGATCACCGCAATGATCTTCTTCATTATGGATTTTAAGGGCTGGGAACATTAGCACAATAGGTACGCAGAAGTGCTTTTGCTCTGATAATCTCCATCTTGAACACATTGAATTTTGTTCAGTTATTTTTCAGGGAAGTGACAAAGTGGAGAGTTTGTTGTTGTTGTTGGGGTTTTTTCCCATTATTTTAAAAGTGAAGTGGCTTTGTATATCATCAGGAGCCTCTCAGATACACCCATGGTCAGCTGTATTTAGGAACTGGGGTGTAAAAGCCAACCAAACTCAGTTTGCTGGACATGGGGCTCTCTTTATAAAGACTGTGCAAGATTCCCAATGCCTTTACATTTGTCTAGCCCATCAGGGTATTACATTTCATCCTTCTGCATTTCCATAGCCATAAATTTAGGATCCAGCCTGGCACAAGATTTCTCAGGGGCAGATTAAGGACAGCCTTAATCCCCAGTGATGGTGTAATACATACATCACAGTTCTTGCACTCACTCAGCTACACATCTTGATAAAAAAATGTCAGGATACTACATTTAAACATGTTTATACTCGATGGCAAGTTTGCAGTCTCACTTAACAGCAAGGAATGGATAGGAAGGAAGAGTATGACACATCCACACATACAAACAAGATAGCTGTGCATAATTTGATGGATCCGAATCTTTGAACTTAGTCGTGATATGCATATATGCAACCTGACTCTCCTTTGACCTGAATTTTCTAAAACAAATTCTTTACCTCTTGTTCCTCAAACCAGTCCTGAGCATCTTACACAAAACTGACCTGCTATCCTATCATTGAAAAATATCTATAATGCTGAAGAAAACAAAAGCACACCAAATGCAGAATACTATTTCAAAAACAAAATCAAACCGAAGGCTTGGAGAGAGATATAAATATTTCAGTGGCAATGAAATTATTTATTCTCTGAAGACAGCTCCTGTAACGCAGCTGCACCAGCCATTAAGGCAATTATATTTTCCCATTTTTATAAGCTGCCTGAGAAATAATTTTTTTCCACTAGATTAAAGCTGTGTCAGTTCTCTACAAAATCACTTCTGACTTCAGGGATGCTGGAGATACGTGTTGAGTAAGTCTGGAAATGCAAGCTTGTGATTTACTTCTTTTTTCTGGTAATAGTTATTTTTTGTGGGGACAACTTGGAATTCTACAGAAATTTCTGTGCCTCTTAGTTGGCTAATACCCTGACCTTGCCACAGTGAGAATTCTCTGAGAAAAAGGTGGAAATTCTGCTTTTGGTTAAGAGAATAATATTTAGTTTAACTGTACCCATTGAGCTTGTCACATTTTCAAACCAGTTGAAAAGGAGGCCAATTCCACAGGTCTTCCCTGAGCAGTGCTCCAACCCTCCCACACCTTCTACCAGGGTGCTGTGCATAGACAGAACGATTTTGTCATATTGTGGCAGTCTGAAGACACACAGGAGATGATGTTTGTGGGAACACAAGAAAACATTGGCATTTCTACCAACATGAGTCCATCAATAGATCAGGCACGAAACCAAATTCTGAATGGCTGAGAGGGGCACTTTGTAAAAAAGATGACCATACATGTCTTGGCAAAGCACATCATGAGTAGCTGTCTTCCAGCAGGTGCTTGCATCACCTGTGGTACAGGCACAGGTCTGTTCCACATCATGCCATGCCAGTTCACACAGCCCATAGTGAGAGATGGGCATCTCAAGACTATTCAGACTGATAAAGACACAAATCACCTTCTAGAAGACTTCTCTTCATCCTCTATAGAGTGAAATATTTCTGTAAGGACCAATGCAGTATAGAGCACAATGCAGTTAAGCTGTTTTACATTCTCTCTATAAATACTACATATTCTATTTCATATTCTATTATTTATATTTTATATTTATACCCTATATATATTAAGGCTCTCTGTTTTCTTGCCTTTTTCTTCTTTTTTTCCTCTCAAACTTGCTGTTCTCTGATTCCAGGGCTGTGACTGCTTTGAGCACTTTATTTTGAGGTTTGCACACTAACCTAACCACTCTGCACATTCTGATGCTTCCTTGAACCAAATGAGAATGACTTTTATTCCTGTTTCTCACTAACAGAAGAGAAATGTATATTTTTAAAATAAGGGTGACAAATAAGGATTAACAGGCAATGAATAAATTAACAGGTCTTGGAGAGGTTATTTATGTAACTAAAGAGAGGTAAAATACTTCACCAAGGAATAAATGCCGTCTATAAATTATGGCTGTGTTGAGAGGCTGATATTTTACTTCAAGGCAATCTGTGTTTGCGACTTGAAGGAGAAAGATTTATGTTAAATATTTAAATAATAAACTATTCTTTAAAATACTTTTCAAAAGCATTTGGCATTCTTTTCTTTTTTTTTGTTGGTGTTAATATACTTTGTTTTGTTCAAGTCAACGGAGTTGCACCGGCTTGCATAAACTGATCATGAATTTTCTTATCTGCTGACATTTGTGCTCTGCAGATGTTGGGGCAAAATGCTCATTGCAGGATGTTTATCACCCGGAAATCCAAAGATCATTATTGGTATCTGTTTAAAATATACCTACCTTGCATGGGCACATGGACAAATAATTCTTTCTGCAGTACAATCCTCACAGCAACATTTTCAATCCTGATTGCTTTCTTTTTTTATTTTTATTCTATTTAAAAATATCCTGATTGTAGGGTGAGTTGATGCAATATCCAACAAAGCTGCCAATATCAAATGTTTCCCCATTGTACCAGAAGGCTTGCTGAGGCGGAGCACTTTGCAATAGAAGTCTACACCTGAAACACAGCTGGACAATGACAACAATGTGGGCAAGTGAGAAATTATGTGACATTCTGAAAGCTTGCCCATTCTGCATGGAGAGAAAAATAAAACTTTTCTGGCCAGAACTAGATGATCCTTAAGGTCCCTTCCAATGCAAACCACTCAATGGTAAATACAACAGAAAGAGTCAGTAGCCCAAATTAGCATGGAGACAACTCAGGCAGCATGTGAAATCTCCTGTCTGGGCTTAATGGCAGAGTGAAGGGAGTTTACTGCATCACCTAAACATCCTTAATACAGTGTATTTTAAGGATTCTTTTTTGTTTTCACTGTTCTGTTTTATTTTGGAACTTCTCTTCCTCTATGACAGAAAGGGGCTCTAGAATTGTAATCAACCACACTAATGTGGTCTGCATGAAATGAGTTATGGTCTTCTGACTTCTCATAAAAGAGGCTGTAGCAAGATCAGTGATGGTTAGCAATTATTGGGTTATACTCTGAATGTTGGAATATTCCAAATTTGTAGTCCATTCCTGGCAGATTCATATTGCTGTGCTTAACATGGTAGTTTTGTATTTTATGTAGTCTGTTAATACAGGCATAAACTGCTTGTAGTGATCACTACAATTAAAGCTGCTCAGGTCTGCCTGTTTGCTGGAGAAAAAACAAGGTCACTTTCAGATCTCATAATTTATATTTAGCTCATCCATCACATTTTGATTTTGGAAAAATGGTGGAAGTTAAGCTAGTCTTTTCTAAATCTTTGCCAGCTATACAGAAAAATAAATTATATAGGTATGCTAGATCATCTGCTTTTATTTTTTTTTTACAGAAGCAGCAAAGATGGTGTTAATAAATCTTACTAATATTGTAATTCGAGACAACGTAAATATAAAATAAATAATAATGAAATATTTCTTTAGTAGTAGATTTCCAAACTTTTCATCCAAACTACTACTCAACTGGGAAACAGCACAGTAAATGCATCCAAGCAGCAGATTAAAATATTCACACCAAAATGATGTCAAGTAGAAGCCCAGGAAAGGAAGTTCCAGCACAACAAGGAACCACTGAACAACATTAAAGAAAAAGGAGAAAATCAGTGCATTTTTTGCTTGTTTTTGTAAACAGAAAACTCTGAGGTGGTGTTTTAGCTCAAGGAGTACAGTCTTGAACCATAAGAAACACATGGTACAAATGAGTATTAAATGGACGACTGCATTGCAGAGTTAGCAAAGTATTCAGTGGCACTGTATGAAGGGCTGTACTGCTGGAGCCTCAGAAATCTCCAGCAATCTCACTTGCCCTACCAGAAACAGTTTCCTGCCTCTAGCAACTGTTTTTGTCACGATCCCTAGAGCAAGACAATTCCCTTTGCCTTTACTTCATGCCTCAAGCGCTTTAAATTCCTTAAATACCTCTCGATGTACTTCCAGAAAGCATATGCAATATAAAATTGCTTTGAGATTCTCTGAATGTTAGTATGGGTCAAAAGGTGGTTATCTTAATCAAAGCATCTTTATCAGAGCATTTCTATTTTGGAACAGTCTTCTCACCTAGAGTTAGCCGGACCTACCTGTGGTAGGTGACAGCCAGCTGAATACTTGGCTGGACAGTGTCACCTGCACAAGGAAGAGCAGTGTGGTGCTGAAACATTTTAAATTGTTCTCACTGATTCTGGTCACCTTTTTTCAGTAAACCAGAAATCCAAGGTAGTGTGGAGATTAACAAGGTGGTGTGAAAGGGGATGTTTTCCCCTCTGCCCTTGAGCAAGAAGCTGTGACAGCTGTGCTCAGTTTACTACAAGGGAAGCTGCCACGGGCAGACAAGCAGGTGCCTCCTCTTAAATCTTCAGCCCAGTCTCAGAAACCTCTCCAGGGCTGCTGGGACTTGCCCTGCATTTCTTAAACCCACTCATGGTAATATGACTCCATTTATAGTAATTTCACAGGTAAATACCTGGTATTAACCACTCTTGTTATTGGAGAATTTGTATTTTTTGCTATTGACATCTTGGTTTCCATAAAGGAGGGGTTCAAAAGACACCTTTGCAAATGAATGAAAGGAAGAAGTTGATACTGAGAGCTGCTGCTTTTCTATTTTTGTGTTGGGTGTGGTGTAATTACTTCATTTTTAGGCAATACAAATCTGATTACAATGTGAAAGCATTCTTCTGAAAAAGGAGCCAACAGCTGAGTAAAACTTTTAAAAATGTGCAAAGAAAGGAATCATGGATTGCTCTGCATGGAACTACTCCCTGTCGTACCCACAAATTACAAAAACAAGACATCACAAATGCAGCAGTTCCATGTTCTCTTCCAAGACATCTCAGAGATCTCAGGTATCTTTATCAATGATAAGCGATGGAGATTAGGAAGAACTCTTTGCTGCAGACATGCTGTGTAACAGCTGCAGTATTTCAGACACCTTATTCTTTAGGTGCTGGTGTTGGGAGAGGGATAGAAGCTACATAAACCTTTTAATTCAGATCAGAAGTGTACTTCTGAAGTGAGCCTGAGAGTCCCTTCCCACACATGTGTGGTTCTCACTGTGACACAGCCTCCGGGCTTGTGACACACATTGGACCAGTCTGAGGGTGCATGAACTTGATTGAACGTAAACTGAGGGATGCTCTAGGGGTACATACAATGCACCCCACACACAAACCAGCTTTTAGTCCGTGGAATGAGGTCAGCCAGACCAAAGCAAAACCCAACCAGATCCACGTAACATAGAGAACGTCTGGTCCTCAGCACCAGGTGGTCCAGTCTGATCAGAATGGTTGCACATCACTATCCGCTCACACAGAACCTGGCAGGGTGGTTATTTTGACTTAAAACGCCAAGACTTATAAGTAGGCCTCTGCTTAGATTTAAATTTAACCAAAAGTACTTTAAATTTACCAATGGTAAATTCCTGGAGGGTCATTTTTCCTACAGAAGACCACGTGTTTGAGAGGGTGGATGTATATCCTCCACCACTGCTTGTGGAAAATATTTTTCCCACTCAAATCCATGTCATTAACACATGAACTACAAGTCATCCTGTCTTCTGGAGAGAGAAATTTTGCCCTCAAATGTTTGTCATTATTGACATAACTTCTAATTTGTCAATAACTACTCATGAATTTTTTTTATTCCCAGAGAAGCAGTAAGAATCTATTAATCTATTAATTATTAATCTATTTTAAGATCAATAGATTAGATTAATATATTAAGTATTAATATATTTAGCTTCCAGAAAAAAAAATAAAATATATTTTAAATATTCCGACTGCCTTTTTTTTTTTTTTTTTTTTGCATCAGCACAAGCATGAAAAAAGCTTTACAGAAATTTCTATTCTGTCAAAGGCCAATTTAATCAAAAAACATGCAGAGTAACTTTTGTTTTTACCAGCTCTACTTGACACATGTTTTCTGCCTACAAGGGCACTATGTCACACAAGCATTGATATCTGAATGCTATCAAAGTCAGTACACACTTAAATGTGTAAAATAATCTTTCTCAGCTCCACATTAGACTCTTATGTGAAATATTACAGTTTTAAGCAAGTGTCAATGATACCAAAGCACTCTTCTTCAAAATCTCTCCATAAAATATTTTAACAATTCATTTATACATGGACATATCTTTCTAAATGTCTTTTGCAAACCCATAAATCCCCTGTTCTTACAGATTTTAGAACCTCATGCCATTAACCTAACTTTTAGAATTAGTGATGTAAAAGTGTAACTACTGATTCTGATGTTTCTAGCTTCTTTTGTCTCTTCAGTAGTCATGTTTAGCTGAATACTGAATACATTTATATTTTTAGAGTAAAATATAAAGGTCAGCCTTAAATTAAGAAGCATTCTGTCTGAGCCAATAGTGATGCATTTTACTAAGTGATTTGATAGATTTTAGGGGTTCATTTTCCTGCCCTGATGTTTGCATTTCACATTTATTTTGAAGGTCAGTTGCCAAGAGAATGAACTGTTTAAGAAATAAACTATCAGATAAAGTGAACACATGTCTAATTCCCTGGGTAGATGAGTATTTTGGGTGCTATTTGCCTCCAGGAAGCCTATTAATCTGCTAGAGTTTGATACAGCTGCCACAGCAGTAAGGGGTATCCTGGTGCACTGTTGACAATGTTGTCACTGTTGTAAATGACCACGCTCTTACACATGACCAGATAAATACGGTATAATACAGAAATACACCAGATCCATGGCTGGTCTAGGGTGTACAGCAGGGTGGCTGCTAGCTTGCCATTTGCCATCACTTAGACGTGAAAGTGAAGAGATTCCTGATTCTATAATTCTCCTTCATGCTCACATTTAATGAGTGACACCTAAAGCTTGCCTTTGGGAATCCTCTGAGGAGCAGAGTAGCTGCTGAATTCCCTTGTTACGTTACTCTTCACAGTGGAAAAAATGGGAAGAAGCAGAACTCTTTGATTTATGTTCTCTGATACTAATGCCATAAGTGGAACTATTTTATTAAATTTCAAACTAGTTCAACAGCATACTTTTATGAAAGATTGATAATCCATTCTGTGCCCACTGCTGGTCTGAGGTTTGATGGCAGTAACAATTTCTAAATAAGCACTAGATTGGAAGAGAAGTGGGAGCACCATTATCACAGGAACAGGGAGTGCAATGAAGAAGATGGAGATGAAGTGAGGGGAAAGGCTGCTTAGAAGAAATTTGACTGTCACTTGAGCACTTGAACACTTGACTGTCACTCAGCATAACACACTGGTGCAGTCAGTGGCCATTGTGACAAGTAGCACAGAGTCAGTGAGGGGTGACATCTGCAATGCTCTGTTTTCCCAGTCACTGCTGACTTCGAGTGTTCAGTTTGAGCAGACTCTAAGAGAAATTATGGATACAGAAAAACAAAAGCATTAGTCTATTCACCTGCTGGCTTTGAGTATATAGATTCACCGTGTAAACTTATTTTCTGTAATATTTCTGATATTTTTGATTACATGGTCTGTGGAGGAAAAAAAAAGGTAATTCTTAAGATTAGCATGAATATAACTGACTCCATGACTACAGAAGTATTTTATATACAGACTGAAGAGTCAGCTGTAGGCGCAAGTGCACCAGGATGCTGTAACCAGTACAGAAACTGAATAGACTAAGAGTGAACTATTTAAATTCCTCTATTTCACCTAATTTGGAAACTACAGATACTTCTTTCAAGCAATTTCATGTTTTATTAGGACTCAATATCCAGGAGATAATGAAGGCTCTTTTTTCCCTAACAGCGGATTCCATCTACTTCTAAAAGGACTAACGTGCTTTTCTGCAGAACACATTAAATCAAGATATACACAAATGGGCCCATTTGCAATCTGTGATGACATACCCAGATGATTCTAGATCCATTTTCATAACTGACAAATGCAGTTTACAGCTGACTTCCTCTAGTACTAGATTTTTGATAATAGAGCCTTGTTTTAGTAAATAAAGCAATTGAGAAGTTTCTGACCAGTCAATGGATGCATCAAGAGTCTTGTACAGATGGAAATCTTTTAATTGCTGCTTTTGAATGTCTTTGAGTGTAGAACTGTTGCTGATGCAGGATCACAACTCTTGTAGTAGTAGTAGCATATTTGTCCCAGTCCTGATCAGAAATGTATATTTACAGGCTTAGAAGAGCAAGGCCATAAGCCCTAAGCACGAGGACTGAGAGTGAAGTTTTCCTGCAGGGAGATCATCTGAAGAGAAAGAAGGGAGGGGAATAAACCTAAATATTAAATGTTAAAGCTGCTGCAACCAGGAACACATGGCAGTGCAGACAGCCCATCATTGGATAAAGCATGTGGCAAACTCAAAGACCCAATGTAAAGCTGGCAATATAGAGTCTGTTTAGGCTGCCAAAGAAACAGATGTGTCACGCCTGGAAGACTCTCTTTCTTCACTGACTCTTTGCTTATGTGTCCTGTGATTGATATCCCAAAAGTACAGCATAAAACATTTACAATTTTATGGGAGGTATTGTGATCACCAACATACCTAAGTTGTTTTTTTTCCTTTTTTGTTTTTTAATAACAAAAGGTTGAAGTTACTTCTTGCCAATTTAAAACACACAAAAAGTGAACCTTAAATAGTTTATCTTACTATTTCTAGTGCTTTGGACTTAGCTGGACTCAAAATCTGCTACCAATATGACCTAACTTATGGAGAAATGTTTGTAAAATGGAGTACAGAGTGTCTTATTTCCTTATTTCATTTAATGAACTCAGTTTACAGCTAAATAATACAAATATTTGTGTAGAAATGTGGAATGAGGTTAGGAAATTCTCATCACGATATGAATTAAGTTGAATTAACATGCATTACAGTTTCATTCACTTTGGAGAATTTAGTAACTTCTGGAGAAAGCATTTTGTTTACTATCATCTGTTCAACACATGAATTTTCTTAGCCAATACTGCCCAGAATTATGCAGGTTCCTGAATTAATGTCTGTGTTTCCCCCCAGAAATTCAATAGGTAAAAAAATCAGATGGCAGTGTTATTTACTTTATCTAAAGTGACAACAAAGCTATAAGCTTGAAGGAAAAGTATGACTTGAAAAATATTCTTTAAGCAGAGAAATAAGGCAGTAGGGTTTGGGAATCCTTTATGCTACCAAGAAAAGAAACAGAATTGACTTTTGGGGAGCTCTGCTAAACAGAAAAGCCACAGCTGTTATTAGATGGTAAGGTTTTTACCTCCACAGAGATAAAAAAAAAGGCTTAATGCTCTGAACTGAAACTTGTGAAAATTTTACCCATTTGTCCAGTAATCACCTTTTCCTCAAATTAAGGAACATTCATGTTTGGCTGGATTCTGATTTTGTTTGTTGCAATTCCATCAAAACCTCCCTGCAGTACCTTGGCTGCTCTCCCAAAACTCTTGACTGGCACAGCAGAGACTCTGTGTTTTCAAAGTCCAAGGTGTGGCTACAACTGAGTCACAGCTCGGAACAGTCACTGAATGTGACGGGATGATTTTGGCTCTTCTACTGGAAGAAGGCAGGGTGGTGAAGGGGCTGCTAGGAAAGCCTCAGGACCCTGACAACACACAGCAAGTTCCATTAGTGCCACTCTCCATGCTGGAGATCTGAGGTAATAAGCAGATGTTTTATGCATTGTTAAAACAACTTACAATTGATTTCTTGAGACATGCTGTTGCATCTGTTTATTACTTGATTGTTAAAAAGCATTACCACATTGATTATTTGTTTAACATGAATCTGGAACATAATTTGCTAAACTACAACAAACCACAAATGCAGAGATCTCCTTTAAATATTGTGCCTTTGTCATTGAGATACCAAACTTGCCCTTTGAGGTTTTACATCATTCATTTTGTTTAGAGAATTCACTGCTGTGCCCTCAGAATAAACCCCTCCATGCTGCAGAAGCTGGATTTATGAAACATGGTGTAAACATGTTCTGCCTAAGAGCAGGCAGACAGCAAATGCCTAGGGCATTCTGTAATTGTCCTGGGAACACAGTTTCTAAATCATGTCAGATTTATTACTGTAATTTTCATTACATACCTGATACAGTAAATGTTTCTTAAGGTTTTATAGTTTTTATCTGAAAAAGACAGATTGTTTAGTCTACCTGACTGCATGACATCATGCTGTTCATACTTTCTGTATGAAAGACAGCTATCTTTGTGTATGTTGCTTTGACTTGCCAGGTTTGGAGGTATCATGGATAATGATGCACGTATCTTTGTGAAGGTATAAAAATATACTTGTAACTTTTAGTGAAAAAGGACACTGGGTCCCTTGTCACTAAACGGGTGTGTTACACTGGACTGAAATGACCAGAGTAGATTATGTCTCTCAGAGCTATTGTTTATGACCTCTTGCTTACTCCTCTTTTTTGATCCCTATTTCCAACTCTCACAGAGAGAAAACTACTAAACCCAAGAAAAGACACCAACAAAATCCAAAGGAATGCAGCAGACCAGGATACCAAGTTCAGAGGGTGTCAGTTGTGCTCAGGTATCTGTTATTTCTCAGCATTGCTCACATCTACTCAACATATTACAAAACAGAGCTTTGTCTGTTGATACTTGATGAAAATATTAAGTATGATTTAAGATATCTCTTGATAAAATTACTCACAAAAATTAATGAAACGCTGAAGAGAGCTGCTATCTCCTTAAACAAATCATCCCATCAGCATTTCTTCCCTTTTGTCCAATTGAAATCAAATCCCTAAATTGGAAATATTCGTAATTGCAAAAAATTGTTGAGCTTATTTTCACCTGATAAGATTGTTATTTATCATACTGTCTGGGCCCACTGTCCAAAAGACCTGTTTTAGAGCTGAAACTGCTATTGCCTAATTACACTGCAGCCACAGAACAGCAAATATCAGGAACTATGTGCTGAGCCAGCAGGTAGTAAAATGCCTCAATCCCTACCCAGAATGGTTCTGCAGGATGTTTACGAGGACAGATGAGGACAATGAAGAACAAGAGAGGTGAGAACTGAGAGGCAGGTATGAGGAAAAGGAGCAGGTTTTTACACAGCAAGCTGCAATCTCAGCTCAGCACCTGCACAGACAGCAAAAGCAAAGGTTCTTTGAAAAAAGACAGCTGAGAAACTAAGCGCACAGGGCTTCTGTGAGAGAACTTTTTGATGCCAAATGCTATTTCCATCAGGGAGCTGCTGCTTGCCAAGATATGTCCCCCAAGCAGCATTTTCACTAAAAAATCTCCTGCTGCTGCTGCAGCACCCAGTGTTTTTATGAGACAGAGCTTCTATGTGCTTACTCCCATCTAAAGGTGAAATGCTGAGCTAGGGAAGGTTGGTTGGTTGATTTGATCTTGCTGAGTTTTTAGCAGGTAAATAGGATGTGTCTCAATTTGACTGAAATGGTCTCAAAGAGTGAAATCTTAGATGAAAAAAATATATAATGTCTGTATTGTTTTATGCTATCTTGAATGCATGAATTATGAACTTCTGCTTTGCTCTATATTTTCTCCTCGAAAAGGACAGCTGCTTTGATGGGATTTATCAAAAATGCAAACAAATGTTTTTTTTTTTTAATTAGCAGCAACAGTACATGTCCATTAAACACTAAATACAGAATCCAGATGGACAGTTGTGTTTATTTTTTATTTTATTTTTTTAAATCCAGCTAATATCACATTCTCTGCTTTTATATGCTTTCAATTTAAATTTTATTTTTTTACACTGTACACTGGGATAAATTCATAGGGTGAATTCATTTCCATTTGCAATTATTGCAGTCTATAAAGCTGCAATGGGCAAAATATTTGCATTTTGAGCTACAATTCATACGTTGTGTCAATTAATACCACACAAATGTAGAGTTTTAAAAACTCCATAAATTGTTGGCTCCATATTTCTGCAGCTTCTTTCTTATTACACTTTTTTTGTGACCATCTATCATTACATCAAGTTTCATGGAAGATGGAGCTGGCATGCTCCATGGCTAAGAACAAGCTGCCAAACACTTATATTATGCAAGAAACAGCACAATATATGAGGTGATACGTTATGTTTATGGTGGAATTTTGGTTTTTTCTGTCTCAAATGAAAAACATATCTCTTTGTTGTGCTTCCATTTTTTGCTTTTGTGAAATAGAGAGGAGTGACCTAAGCCATACATCAGGATAATGTGTGGCCAAAACAGCAGAGGCCTCTTTGGCTGCCAAGCTCAACCACGAGGCAACATTTCCTTCAGTTAATCCTTAACATAACATAAGACAACTCTTACTTCTCTCTTCATAAACTGTAATTTAAAACTCTCCCTTCCTAGTTTCACATGAGCAATGATTAATCTTAAAACAACAAAATCCCACACGCAATGGGGACACAAGTTTTGAATGCAGTGAGGAGTGTGTGGTGTTCCTGTTTTATGAGCAAGACGTCATTGCTAAAAGCCAGCATCTGTGTGTTCCTCACAGTCAACAGATTCTGGTCTTGTTCTGAGATTACTTCATTGTATGGCATCTGGTGTTTTACAGCCATGCAGTTTAGAAATAAATACTGTCTCTGCAATTTTATAACTTTAGAAATATTACCTTGTATTCACCCATTTATTTAGTCTTGTAAGAAGCAAAGTTCTTTATACAACAACTAATTTAAAAATTACTCCTTTGTTTTTTTGAAATTTGTGCTATTTTTCTTTCTCCTGAAAAAAGTAATATTTTCCAGTGAGCCACAGGGATTTTTGTTGCTACATCCACCCTAATAGTTAATTTTTCCACTGGGTGCTGTAAAACTGGTCCTCCCACAAAGATCCCTGCATTTCCCTTCTGCATAGTCCTTTTTTTGTTTGTTCAAATTATTTTATATTTCAGAAGAATTGTTATTTTGCATTTTTATTGGCCAGCTATTAGCTACTCCACTAAGACTGCATTTCATTAGCTCTAACAAGATAACTGAAACCTGGTACATCCATTACTTGTGGCATAAACATTTAAAATGTATGTGTCTTCCCTCAGCTAATGTCACTTCACAGTAAATACACCTGAATATTAGGAAGCTCTTTCCTCAGTTTTCACAGGCCTGTGCCCTTTAACCACCCAGGAGAAGGCTTTCCCTCTCCTGCATGCTTCTTTTTTCCTGATATAACTGTGCAGGCTGCAGTGGCGTGACTTGCTGCAGGCTCTGCGACCAAATGCCTTCTGATTCAAAGACCACCCCGAGTGCAGTTGTCACACATAAAAGCTCACATGTATTTTTGCAGTAGAGATGATGGTCACCGGATTAAAGGCAAACAATGCAGAAAGATCAGATTTCACAGAGGAAAGTGTCCATCCGTCATTCTCTGCTATTCTGTACCCTAAACTGTTTCATGGCACTGTCTCGCTGTCTGCAAATTGTTGGGACTGATCTCATGTGACAAGGTGCAATCTGTAGGTTTTGCCCTTACTCTTATAGATTTGTTTGGCAAAAGCAAAAAAATCAGGGTTTCCTGGTCAATGGAGCCCTTCACTTACCATTCCTCTGTGGACCTTTCATAGGATTTGGAGAGGTTGCCCCTCTTAAAGGAGAGGCGTAAGGCTTAACTCATCCTGAGCACCACTCTATACTGACTCCTTAACACGGAGGACAGTGACTTTACCCCACTTTTCCATAATCACCCAGAGGCTTAAGATAACCAATTTTTTAATGGTTCTATACTGTTTCCTCATGTTTGTGGATAGTACATGCTAATCATTACAAACTGTCCTGCGCCTTGGTCAGGCAGGGCAGCCTGTGCTGACTACCAGACTTTTGAAGTGCCTTTTTGTCCATCATTTATCAAAAAGTAAGAAAACCACGAGTTATCTTATGAAAAAGGGGTAATAAGTCCAATGAAAAGTGATGAACATAGGAAAAATAACTCACTGGTGGGTGGCATGCCCTCTAAGAACTAAGAATAAAGGGAGTGGATGCTAGCAGGGGCACTGATGTCTTGTAGTCTCCAGGTCTGTGACCCCTCTTAAATTGCTTCTGAACTGCCAAAGCACCTGAACTCACCGGACACCTACTTTCTAATTTGATAAGAGATTTTTTGGCAGGTAAGGCTAGATGGAAGGCCTTGAAAAATATAACTATTTCATGTGGCCAACAACATATGCTGGAGACAGGAGGAAAGTCCAAGTTCTCCCTCACCCATTTTGAGCCTGAAATACCCACATTTCTGTCTCTGTGTTGGCCCAGAATCACCGGGCAAGAGTAGATCAGCAATCTGATCATCAGCAACATGATCTGATCAAGTAGATCATGTGTCTGTCTGTCAGAGATTGATAAAAAAACTTCACTGAGAGGGTTGTCAAGCATTGGAACAGGCTGTCCCCAGACATGGTTGAATCACCAATCTCAGCCATTCCTGGGGGTCTTCAAAAGACATATGGATGTGGTGCTTAGAAACATGGTTCAGTAGTGGACTCTGCTGCGTTAGGTCACCAGTTGGACTCAGCAATCTTCAAGGTCTTTTATAAACGAAACAATTCTATGGTTCTATGATTCTATGACCACATGATGTCCCTTTGCCTGGGGCCTCTGAGAGATATGATACACCGAATGTGCTCAGACACTGCACAGCCATGGCAAGCACACAGGGTTCCTCCCAAGACCTGGTCTGGACACAGGAGCCCTCTGTTCCTGCGTTTCCTGCTCCTCACAGCTGCTTCAGAGGGAGAATAACCACTCTCTCCAGGACAACTTAGTGTTCAACAGAAAAAACCTTTCCAGTAAGTGATCAAAACCTGCATAATTAAATATTTCACTTTATATTCTAGACTAGGCTTTGGAAAATACATCAGGAATTATTTTTATGCTGCTGGATAGTGAATACAAAAGATTTTATCCTTTTGCATTTATTTATCTTTTACAAAAGATTTATACACAAATGCTTTGATTTCCTCTGAAGCTTTTTTGGCCGTATCAAAACATGACTACATGTTTGACTATTTCAAAACTAAGAGAGCTGCTTCTGGTAAAAGCAAAATAAAAGAACCTGAGCTGAACAAACTGAAGGTGAAACTGTTTGATTTTTCACATGGAAAAGAAAATTACTTAGATTTTATGTTCTATGAATGATCTCCATTTACATTTTTTACCGTTGTTGCTACCACAGGCAGATGGATCAGGGATCCTGCCTGTTAATAAGGGAGCAGGATAAGGACACGCTGTGCTGTCTTTGTGCCGCTGGGTATGTTTACCCTGTGTGTTACTGGCAAGGACACAAGCTCATTCTGCAGAGAGATCTGAGTTACCAACCCAGGCTTGGCATTGTGCTTGCACAGTGACTCCTGTTATTTGGTGTAAATTTTGGGCAGAGCACATTTTTGGCTGGGCTGCACAGTTCAAGTATTATTTCCCTGAAAGGTGAAAGAGGTTCAAGGTTTATTTCTCTGAAAATATGAAACTGTGCTGTGACAAAAAAGACAGAGCTACTAATAAAACATACTTAATTAAATGTCTTCCCTGCTTTTTTGCCATGCAATAACTATTTTTGCCTAATGTCAACCTATTTAATAAGTAGAGGCTATTTTTTCTGTAGGCCCTATCCATGCCAGTCTTGTTCATTAGATAAAGAAGGACTCACAGCTTCTTCAGACATTAGGCATAATGAAATCCCTTTGCTTAAAAGCCCCACAGGATGATGATTAGTAGCAAGGTTAAATTTTTCTTTGGTTTTGCAATTTGAGGAAAATACTTATTTGAAAATAAGCATCATACTATTCTCTCTTTGGGTCTGAAATACTCATTTGCGATTGTTACATTGGCACAGGTCTAGAGAGGAATCTGGCAGTCGGGACTGAGCAAGACACCAAATTCTGCTGAGGAAAACACACGGTGTGCTCCTTGGAATGCACACCTGGGATAAACTGGTTTCAGACAACTGTCTCCAGTGCATAGGGAGACAACAGACTCAAGGTACACAGGCAGGTACCAAAAACCCAGCCATTCCTTCCCCTTCCCTGTGCTGAAGAGGCTCTGCAGCAGCCAAATCACAACCTGATAAGCTGTCAATTAGTCCCAGGGGAAAAAAAATGAAGAAGTGGGGTTTTTTTCCACTCTGGGCTCCTGGCATTGTCTTGCTGCAGGCAGAGACGTGCCAGTCCCTGAGCAGAGACTGCACATCTGGATGAGCAGCAGCACAACTGACTGCTGTGGCAGCAGGTGGCCACTAGTGTGACTACAGCAGGGTTTGGCTGTATGACTGCACTGCAGCCTCAGAGTAGCACCTGGTGGTAATCTTGGTAGGAGTACAGTGGAATAAATTGAAGAGTTTTTCATTAGGCCTGCTAAAGTAATTTAGAATAGCTTGGGTTGGAAGGAAACTTTAAAAGCCATCTACTTCAATGTCCCTGGAGGGACATCTTTCACTAGTTCAGTTTGCCCAGAGAGGTGGGAGATGATCCATCACTGGAATCCTTCAAGGTCAGGTTAGATGGCGTTCTGGGCAACCAGAGCTGTTCCAGTACATTGTTCCAGTGTTTCAGTGTTCTCATTGTAGAAGATTTCGTTCATCTATCTCATCTAAATCAACCCTCTTTTAGTTTAAAACCATTACCCATTGTCCTACCGCTACAGGTTCTGCTAAATGCTTGTCCCCATCTTTCTTGTAAGCTCCCTCTAAGTACTGAGAGGTGGTGATGGGGTCTCCTTGGAGTCTTCTCCAGGCTGAACAACCCCAGCTCTCACAGCCTTTCCTCACAGGAGAGGTGCTCCAGTCCTCTGACCATTTTCATGATCCTCCTCTGGACTTGTTCCGACAGGTCCATGTCCTTCTTATGTTGTGCTCCCCAGAGCTGGATGCACTGGAGCGCTCCAGGTGGGGTCTCATGAGTCTGGAGCAGATGGGCAGAATCACCTCCCTCGACCTGCTGCCATACTTCTGTTGGTGCTGCCCAGGATATGTTTGACTTTCTGGGCTGTGAATGCCCAGAGATTATTTTTAATCTCAACTAAAAAGAGCTTCTTTTTTTATCTCTGAGTCAACCATGAGGTGTTGCTAACTGTATCATTACTATTCTGAAGATATTTGAAATATAGTATGATATAAGAAACATTAGTTTTTTCTTACAATAATTTTACCAAAAGAAACCCCCTACAAACTCATTTTCAAGGTCCTGCTGTGGTAGTCTCCCCTGTATCACAGCCTTACCTGAGCTGCAGAACATAAAGAAAAGAAAAACTGTTTTGATTTGGTAGGCTACATCTATTCTTTCCACGGCTGTATTTAAGCAACCTAGAACATCTCTTTGGAAAATGCTGTTCTGTGTATTGTTTTGTGTGGCAACTTTATGGCGTGGATTCTCTTTAAATAAATACACTTTAAGTCCCATTGTTCCCCAGAGGAAGAGGAGGCTTAGTAGAGCATTGTTCTCCAGAGCATTCAGCCTACACAGGCAGACACAGAAGGAAAGAGTTCATACTCCCTGTCCACTGCTGGATTCCAGCTCCCATCCCATCCTCCTAATTTGGCAAGTTCAAGGTACAAAATAATTTTAAAAAATGGATTTTATTGTCCTCATCCATTTGTTAGTCTGAGTATATTTCAGAGTAATTGGGCTTACCTACTCTCAGGTCCCTTCCATAAAATGCAGTTTTGGAGTTTTCTTTGCAGATATTTTCCTGAAAATCAGTCTGTTTAAAGCCTAATTCTGATCTGATATACTGAGGTGCGAATTAGTAGCACCCTTGAAACTCATGCACATTTTGCTGTAATACCAACATCAAATCAGAACCATAACTTTGTACCCATGTGTACAGTCATGTGAATAAAGCCTTTAAATCAAAACCATAATTAACTGAAAAAAAAAAAATAGAATTAGGCTTAATTGTCTCCAGAATTTTGCTGACTGTGGATGTGTCCTTGCAAATCTGAAACCAGCAAAAAAAATGTGGGTATTTTACCCACAGCAGAGTTTTCAGAGAGAGGTCTAAGGTATAACCATAATTATTGGTTCTCATTTTCCAACAAAACCTGCTTATGGTAAATAGGATGGAGAGCATGGATTTCACTTGCTTTCTGCAGGAAAAAAAATACTGACAACATAAATATGTAAGTTACATGGACACGGGGCAGTAACGATGCTGTTTCTTTTAAATTATTTTCTATTTTTACTTTGTATTGAGAAAAATTCTTTTAATCTCTTGCCTGAGAGCAGAACAAATCATATTGCCTGAGCAGTAAAAATACTGACTGTTGGCCTACACTGCTGTTCTCAGTTTTAGTGCTATATGCATGCTCACAGAAAGTTTTGCTTGCAGAACTGGAGAGATGCCCAATATATGATCACTATAATTGCTTTTTTTGTTGACTTTTGCATGAACATTATGCACACAGTGACCTCTTAAACACTATGTTCTACTACAGAAGAGTGAGTACAGTTTCTGTTATGTATTCAGAAGTAAAATTAAGGAGGAAACACAAGTGAAGAGCCCTTCTGCAAAACAGATGACAGAGTTTACCTCCAGGAGATAGTGAGAGATGATTGATGGTGTCCATTCGCCTTCAACTGGATACAACAATAAGTGTTTCCTACAGCATTTTGACCATGTAAGGCCATTTCAGATGTGTGGATGACATTCTTACAGATACTAGAATTTCAGGAGACGAGACTTTGGGATCCTGTTTATTGTGCAGTGAGGGATACAGTCCTATGCAGTGCATGAAGCTAAGGGTTCCCTATAAAATATCAGCAGTGTATTCAAGAAAAGCAGATTTTTAATCTCCCTTTTTCAAATTCATTCCTTTCAGAACTGTGAGTTTCCTTCTGGACTAAAAGTAGGTTCCACTGTCTTTTATGTGAATTGCTCACATATTTTAGATTCCTTTTTTCTTTAACTAAAAAAAAAAAAATCAATAGATATGTAATTTATATAGTGTCTGTCCCCTGTTAAGTGCTTGCTAAGTCCTGTACAAAACGTTCAGATTTAAGAACTTCATTTTAAGGAGCCTATGAGTGTGAACTCACAGGAGCAGCATCTGCAAGTGAGTATAGTGTAGAAGTGGGAGCTTTGGAGCTCACTGCAACCACTACCAGAAGCTCTGAGAAAAGCTGTATTTCTTTTCCTGCTTAGTTTCATGAGACAGTGAAGCTGGTGTATCGAAAGAGGATGTTTCAAACTGAGGGTCTAGGCAGATTTTACATGTGAATTCCTTATTTTTAAAAGTATCTTTTTCTAAGTACCTCTTAGATGTATCCCAGTTGTTGTTTTTGTTTTTTTTGTTGTTTTTTTTTTTTTTTCAGAACATAGTTGTTGGATCCAACCCTGAACATGAATTTTCTTTAATAATAGACAACATTCTCATTTGTAAGATACACACTTCTAAAAATGAGGAAAGTGTGTTTACTGGAATTTCTTTTACACTTACTGAAAGGCCATAGGTTGCATATAAGTTAGGAAACCTAGGACAGGTTCAAAGCTCCTAAGTATGGGCACAAGCCTTGCCCATGCCTTGATATTTTATATCTTGCCTTGCTTTCCATGCTTTTTTTCCACATCTTCTCTAGCTGTAGAGGTCAGAAGCCACAGCACCAGACAATGGTGTCCCAGTTTGGATAAGTATGGGAACCAGGCTCACATGGTGACATGAACCTGGGTATCAGTTTAGACACAGCCATAATAAATTGGGAGCCTCCTTGCCTGGCATGCACCTCACCTAGGTAATGAGGATGTGTGGACTGTTCCAATTATTTTGAAAAAAAAATTAAAATAGGGAAAGAAAGAGCAACTGAAACACTTCATATTTTTCGCTTATAATGAGGAGAGCAGAAAAACTTTAAAAGGTAAATTCATCATGCTTGGACATAAAGGAGAAAAATAATAAAAAATTGATTTTTTTCCTATAGGACAACATAAATATTATTGTGCAGGGGGAACATCAGGTAATGAGAAAGCACATAATTAGAGCTGAGGTGTTGGGACAAGAATAGGTAAGTGGTCCCAAAGCTGTTGTGGATTTCACTGATCTGTGCTGGTTTTAGGAATCAGTGGTGTTTGACTACAGAATTATTGGTTATTTTAAAAAAAGGATTCTTAAATTATTTTTGCTAGAGAGCTCACAGCTTTTCACCTCTTAGAAGCTCCCTGACACCATCCAGAGAAGCACTAAGTTTGGTTTTCATCTGAATGAATATAATTACCTTCCCTCTCATGCTGTTGGTGTGCTTTCCAAATGCTTTTTTTTGCCAGTTGTGTTCATGACATTTTACTTCTGCTTGGGGGTGGGGAGGGACAGCCGAGCAGCAGGGAGAAAGAACTTTTTTTAAATAGCAGAGCTTTTAGTCCCTGATTAAAACATTTGGAAAAAATCTGCAGAGGGAATAGCACAGGAGGAGTTCCTTTCCACTTCTCTATTCCCTCAGCAACTCATTTTCGTCACACTCCCATGTGTTTTTTCCATGAGACAGAACAATTGCCAGCCATTGTGTGTAAGGTACTGTGGGATCAGAGGTACTTAGTTATGGTATGCAGGGGTATTAATGGGCATTAAAATACCTGAAATTTGCTGAATGCTCTCAGATTTGATATCTGTCCTTATCTGCATGAACAGTTGGTTTATGCAATTTTCTGGATGTCATGTCCCAGTAGCTACAGCTCATTATATCTTGAATTACAGAACATTTCTTTACTGTTCTCTGTTTCCTTGCTATCCACCTCCACACGACTCCCAGGTTATTTTATGTGGTTGTTACACAGTAAGCATGTACCATAGCCTTCATCTGACCAAAAGAAATTATAATTTTCTGCAGTACTGCAACCCACTGAAGAATAACATTTTGCAAGAGTTGATCCATCTTGATTCAATATTTTTAAAGACACAAATCTTGCAACAAAAACCTCAGAGAAAAACTGGACAAGTTATTTCAGCCTTTGTCTGCACTTGGTCATTTGCAAATAAGAGAAGAGGTGAGAGGAGGAACACTTCTGAAAAGGCTTTGGAAGAACAAAAAGTGGAGGAGAAATCGGAGGCAACATGCTGAGCCACCATGTACAGGTGGAGGTACATGAACTGAAGTAAAAAGATCATAGTAGTGATTTTTAAAGAACAAATGAGAGAGATACTTTCTATTCTAAGAAATCTTGACCTCCTAATGGGAAGCTAACTCCTTCTTCATATGATTCCCAAGAGTAGGAAGATTGGTGCATTTGATAAAAAACCCTCACAAAACTCCATCTGTTCCAGCACCCTGCTCTGTAAACCATTAAAAGGTTCCTACTAGATTCATTTTATGTCTCCTGCTTCCTGTAACTGGAAGAAAATGAAGAAAATCAGTGAATAACTGATCTCTATCTACTAGGTCCATGTGACTCAGAGTTTATAGATATCTCTTAGAGCCTAAATTGTTTCTACTGGAGACCAAAGAGTTCTAGTTTACTTGGTTATTTCAGGAACTTAAACCATTCCCATGTATTTGGTTATCCCTGTTGCTCTGGTGTGAGCTTCTGGTAATTGCCTCCAGAAAAATCCCCTTGAATATTCCACATCTACTCTGTCCAAACCCTGATATGTGTATTTGTCTCCCACTTATCCACTTCCCCTGGAATGTTTGGACAGAACATACAAATGCAGGAAGGAAAAAAGTATGCGTGAGTATAGTTTTGAATTTGCTGTAGGGGAGCTCTTGAGTTCCTTCAGGCTGAACTCCTGCTTATAGTGTGAGGCAGAAGGCAAATACAACTGTCCCTCAGTCTTTCCAAGAGCTCTGAGTGCTTCTTCCTCTTTGTTGAGACTCCCCAAATATTTGCTGACTTCCCAAAGGTATGTAGAACACATTTACTTAAAGATGTGCCCATATGGCATACCTGGCCTGCTTGACATAGTTTGGAGGAACACGAGCACTTCCAGTTAGTTCATTGTCTTGGGTCTGAGTCCTCAGCTAAAGAGTTACAATTATGTGTGCCTCCAAGTGCTAACCTAAGTTTATGAGAAACGTTTCCATTGCTTTTTAAAAATTTTATTTTCCCCTCTCATTCTTTTGCCCTAATTATACTAATGCCTTTTGCCTTTATGGTACAGCTTCCGACACAATAGAAATTACTAGGATTCACAGATGTTTTTTGGTGCAAAAAGAAGTCAGTTTGTTGGGACACCCCTCTCTATGGTGAACTTTCACAAACTATTCACCACCTAATGGCTTTCTCAAAAAACCCTACCAAAATTTTTTCCCCTGAGTGACAGTCAGGTTCAGTAGTAATGGCAATACTTGCTCAACTGATTCTAATCAATGGCGCACACAGAAGAATTTAACTCATCCTGCCCAGGACACTGTGATGATGACAGATGGACAAGATATATTTGTAACTCTGTAGAAATCTCCATGCCATTTCAAATTAACTTTCCATCATCTTTTATTGACACAAATAATGCCAGGATAGTAGAAATGGAAAATATTAGTAAAGGGGGGAAAAATATTAGTAGAGTAGGAAAAATATTAGCTTGTTTTTCCAGTTTGTGTTACACATGTGGTACACATTCTGGTTTCTGTTTCAAATATTGGCCACATTTTCAGCAAGGCTTGTAAATGTATCTTGGCCCCCTACTACAATTGCCTATTGACTAAGAGTTCTTATAATTAACTCTAGCTTTTTTTTTTTTTTTTTTGCTTTTCTTTTTGGGCAGTGATTTTCTTGTCCAACTTCCAACTTTTGGAAGCTGATTAGAAGTCTCATTTTTTTGGACTAGAGTCTATGCAAAGGCTTCTAAAACAGAGATCAACAAAAGAGAATTTGGACAGGTCTTTCATGTGTCACCTTGTGAATATGAAGTTCTGAAACAATAAAATTATTTTTAAAACTTTGAACAAAATTCTTCTGTTACATTAATGAGCAGAGGTACAATATTTGAATTTTTATGCACGTTATTCTCTTTGAAACAACTTGATTAGAGCTGATGATGTCACTTACGTGGAGGATAGTAAAATGTGTATTTTGACATTTAGTTGAAAGTAGTAGATAACTTATGTGATTAATATTCAGAAAAATTTAAGCACCAGCCCTGACAATGTGTTATTCATCTCAATGTCATCTGGAAACAAAAGGAATGCTATCTTGAATTTAAATTCAAGACCATGGAGACCATGCCTGTGCTATGGGCTTCAGACAGAGAGAACAGAGCTGTTGCACAAAACTTACAGTGGGACCCTGGCTTTAAGGAACAGTTTAGTTTTCTGTCGTGCTGTTTTTTGGCACTGTCAGGAGCATTCCTGACTGTGGTGGCCTGTTTGATTTCGCAGCACAGACAGATACTGGAACGTGAGGAACTGACCAGAGATGGCAAAACAGCTGTCAAGTGTTTAACTATTTTCTATCACTAATAGTGACTCAGGGGTGAATGGCTTCATATCACATTACCAATTCCTTGAAGCTTAGGGAATGTTTTTTTAAACTTCATTTTAGAAGGGGAATTCCTATGCTTGGCTTGGTTACTCCAATAAAATAAAAAGTACTTACTTCCACAGAGAGGTGTGCTTTTCCTGATGCATTTGCTGGTCACTTTGAAAGAATTTTATATCGTATATTGACACATGCCACTGGCTTCTAATGCTCCTATATTTGACTGCCTTTTATTTGCATCCTAAACTTATTATGTTAAATACTTACTAAAACCAAAGTCTTTATACTGGGCAAAGAACATACACTTCGGAGGCATGCTCACTTTTTACTACTGCTTAGTTCAATCTTTCCCTTTGTAACACAAATTTGAACTGCCGCTGGAACAAAAAAAGAAAAGTCTAGTTTGAAATGCACGTGCAAGTTTTAGTCCCCACTTGCTTTCAGTAGAGTTCCCTTATTGCTTGGACTTCTATGCATTCTCTAATATAAGCGCACACTGTTCAACTTTTTAGAAACAATTTAAGGTTTCCCTATAATTGTATCCTAAAGGAAATACGGATCTTCATTCATTTCAGAGCACAGTGGAACCTCAAAACCCTGTATTTCCCCCCTGCATAATCGCAATTCCCTTTTCCACAAGGACACTCAAACTTTTTTTTCTTTTCCCCCAGCGTAGCATCCTTCCTTTGGCCAGCGGAGACTCGCAGCAGCTTTTTCAAGAACTACATGCTACAACCGCCAGCAAACAAGCCCACGACCAGGTCGGCGGCGGGAGGGGCGCCCGGACACGCAGACACCAGCCGGCTCCGGCCGGCGGAGCGGAGGGAGCGCGGCCGCGGTGCTGCGCCCGGGCGGAGCGGGGCGCGGGCGGACTTACCCGGCGTAGCGGCCGCGGTGGCCGCGGAGCGGTAGCGCAGCCTGGAGGCAGAGCAGACAAAGGGGCAGGAGCCCGCGGAGCGGCATCGTGCGGGGCCGCGCCGGCACGGCCGGCACCGTCACTGCCGGCACAGCCACCCCCGGCACCGGCACCCCCGGCACCGGCACCCCCGGCACCGGCACCGCTGCCGCGCCCGCCCCAGGTGGCGGCTGGTGCCGCGCACACAAAGCCGGGGCCGGAGCGGGAGGAGCGGGGCGCTCGGAGGTGTCGCTGGTCGCCAGCGGCGAGGGCAGAAAGCCGGCGGAGGACGCCCGTCGGCCGCCGCCCCGCCGCGCCTGGGCACCGGGATCGGGATCGGGATGGGGATGGGGACGGGACGGGGACGGGACTGGGCGGGGAGGCGCCCGCCCGCCCGCCGGGGAGGGCCGGGGTGCGGGGGGTGCGCGGCCCCGCCGCCGCCCTGCCCGGGGGGAGCCCGGGGACGGCAAGGGCCCGGCGGGACGAGGGATGCGGCGGGGTGAGCTTCGGCTGCAGGTGCGGCGAGGCGGCCGGGCAAGGGCTGCTTAACGCGCACTCAGCGGCATCGGGGAATTATCGATGAGGTTTCCCTGGCTGGGCAAGAGCTGAGGCTGATGAGAGGGCAGGGACACACTTCATGAAACAAAGAGTCCATTAGGAACCATAAAGGCAGGAGAAGGTGGGATTTCAGTTTACTGCTCTGGTCAAAATGTTGTGTCTGAGTAGTGAGAATGGAAGAGACACTGATACAATAGAATGAATTAAAAGCCCAGCATGTTTTTAAAACGGGACTTCTGCTGTCTCATCCACACTGGTGAGGATGAAAGATCCATGCAAAGATATGCCATCGGAGCACTGAGAATAACAAGGAATACGGGGAGAATTTTGCTGCAAATAATTGCAGTTTATAGAAAACATATGGAGTACCTATTAAAGAAAATATGGGTAAAAATATAATGCCAATATGGAATAAATGGATAGCCCCTTTGATACCTTTATGTTGAATTTACTAAAAAGGAGCAAAAAGTGTTTCAAACCCAACTGATTCGCAGCCTCTCTGAGAGCAAAATGAACATGTGGGCTTGTAGACAAATAAAACCAGCTGACATTTGAACGTGTGAGAACCACTCTAAATCCCTGTTAATGTTTCAGAAAGGCAGGGAGCCTTTTGAAAAAGGACTGTATTAAACCACACACGCTTTGTATTCTCTGGCTGAAAGGCAAACAAGCATTTTCCTTTGTCTCTTTTTCATACTGGCAGCAAATCTGACAGTAGTTGTGTGATAGAGTTTGTAGGTGGAAAAGACTTTGTCCAAGACAGGATTATTCTCTTTGGTCTGGTTATTGGTGTTCTCCTTCTTGAGTTTCCCATCCCCCCATAACATGCCCCACTTGAAATCTCAAATTTATTTCTGGTGAGAATATGCAGAGGTGAATGTGTGTGTGTGCTTACATGCTGTACATCTCTTGTTGAAAACACTTCCCATTAACTACAGGCAAGCCCCCAAATCTGCTCTGTGAATCTTCAGTCTTAAAATAAATGCAACTTCAACTTTACAAACATCTGTTTAATAAAAGCTCTGCTCTCTGTTCAGAAGTGACTTCAAAGGTAGAGTTGAGCAACTGACTTTTGGAGGGCATGAGTACGGTATTAAAGCAAAACCCACTGCTTCATTACACATTTACTTTTCTTACTGTGCGTCCTTGTTACACCTGAAGTGCATTGGTAATACACTAGTTTATTTAAATGTTTAAAAAATGTAGTTTGGCTATTATTCTAAAGTATTTGCTTTCCAGATGAAAACCTGACTCTATTTGAGTTAGTAAGAATTTTATTTTTGGCATCTGATTGTAGAATAGTTTGGCTATTATTCTAAAAACTTTGCTTTCAAGAAGAAAACTTGGCTCCATTTGTATTAGGGAGAATGTAATTATGGGCTTCTGTGGCTCTAGATTTCAGTCATAAATCCTGGCTTCCTGCAACATTCCCTGAAAGTAAAATGCAAGCAGGTATGAGATGGAAAGGGAATTCAAGCACCAAAACCAAACAGTAAAGGAAAGTAACACAATGGGAAAGAAAGACTCAAAAAAGCACTGTAGCTACCTTTGTTAATATGTACTACTTCTGGCAGTTTAAAATACATTTGAAATATAATTTTAAAGTACACTTTTAGAGCTATGGAGAAGCTGGAGACAGAAATAGCTCAAAAATACTGAAAAGTGCTTTTAGGGAGGTAGGGATAGTGAGGTGGATACAGGTGCATTGGTGTCTCTGATCCATCAGTTTAAATTGTACTATGTTCCAGGGCATATTGGAGGGAGGGCTGGAATTCTGTCATGCTGGCACCCAGGGAAGGATTAAAGCACTGTAGTCAAGCCTGGAAGTTACACATGTGGTAAGTCTGCTTTCCTGACAAAATGGGGCTATCAAACTTGCACCCAGCTAAGCAAAGGATTTGAGACAAAGAAAAGCAGAGTTTCTTTTCTTTCTCTTTTTGGAACAGAGAAGAGAAGTTGCCAACACCAAGGGCAGCTTGGTAGTGATAACAGCTTTGGATGGACCAGAGGAGAGCAAACTGAGATATGATTTCCCTCTTAATGAATCAAGTTGTGGGATTTATCACAGCATCCTACACTTTACAAGGAACACAGGCTGTTGGAACAGAGGCAATTCTACACAGTGTGGAAACAAGAAAGTCTTCATTTAAAGTGAGTGGGCAGGCAGCCTACATTTGGTACCTAGACCTTAGAACATGCCACTTATTGGGAAGAACAGAAAAAGGGCGTTAGCTTTTTATAAGCATGTTTTATACCTTTCTGTTGTCCCAGCTCTCACCTTCATGAGAAGGTTGCATTGGCTTGAATAAACAATCCTTGCTGCACATTTGTTAGAGACATAAGAGTTCAGAAACAGGAGCTTAAAGGAGGTTTACATTTTCTAGTGTAAATCACACTCATTAATGAGAAACTAGACTAAGCGCATTCATGCTGGCATTTTCTCTGTTATAACTCATTAAAAAATATTGAAGTTGATTGAGTGCTATGTCCTTTTCAAGATCTGATCTCCATTTCTTTTAACTCCCACAGAGAACTTGTCAGATGAAGGACAGTGAAAGTGGCCCTGCTGATTATGTTCTAGATTATGTTTGTGGTCTAAAAGAATGAACATGATACAATCCATGCATGAGTGCCATGGCTGGTTAGCCTTAGCTAACCACTCTGGGTAGTCAGGAGTGGTACAGTAGCAACAGAGAGCTGATAACCTGAGAACTTCCCACTCCTAGGGGTTGGTTATTCAGGTTGTGCTGGGCTTTGCACTATGAAACACAGGCTGCTGTTGGTACCTAAGACAGTTTTGTTACAATGAACTGGTGCTTGTCATTACCTTGGAAGGTATTCAGATGTAATTTTCTTACTAAAATGAAGTACAAGTATATTTGGAAGTGACGGACTTGCAATTAAGAATCTTGACATTCTGTCTTCAACTTACTTGGGGATGCTGCATTACCATAACTGAAAAATTTTATTTGAATTTGTGTCAATGGCACTGAACCTTTATAAAACGGTTAAATTAAGTGAAAGAATGGAACAACTGCATTTAGGGAATTTCTGTCTTCTGCTATTATATTCCTGTTATTCTGCAGGAGGACAGGAATACAGGTTAAATATTCCTTTTTTTTTCTTGTAGAATTGAGGGACATTTAAATATGGGTTTGGTTTAGAAGCAGCTAAAGGAAAATAGGTGTATGATAGACAATTCATCAACAGATCAACCCTCCATAGAAGCCTTTAGGAACCATACTGATAAATAACACCAGAGCACAGTATTACAAACCTGTAAGTCCATTCCTTAGTATAGTTTTAGTCCTGGAAAGACTGCTATACTTTTGTTCATAAGTTTCTTTACATGTATGGAATTCTTAGAGCTAACCATAGGAGAAAAACATTTTTAAAACCTCTGCAGCAGGCAACCTTGTGAGGAAAAGCTTGTTCTGTCTTGAGATTCTGCCTTAAGACACATGTGGCAACATGGTTTCAAACCTTTTGGCCGAGCATTCTGAAAAAAAAAAACCAACATTGCTCATGACAAATCAGAAGTGTATATAATTGGATAAACAAATTTCAGTGTCTAGACTTTATCTCAGATGTCTCTACCCCTGCTAACACACACAAAGAAGCAATATAAAAATATTCCCCATATTGAACTTACAGGATTTTTATTTGAGTGAACATACAGCCTTTCTATTAGGCAAGAGATTCCTCTATATTTTCTGTTCGGCTGAAAATTTCATGCTGGGGAAATATGAGAATGGCAATTTAAAATTTTCTTGTGCCTCCTACACAAATCATGTGTATTTACTTTCTGTACAAATGATTTGTGTGTAGTAACACATTGCACATTTCTCCATCCTTCTCTGAACTTCTGTACTTTACAGTCATTGAAGACCTCAGCCTTCCTCCAACTTCATGTAACCAGTATTTTGGAGAGGTTTTGCAGGTGGGCATGCTAAGATATAGGGAGGCTGGATAATTTGTCCCAAGAGTAAGAGCAAGTCTTTAGCAACTCTAAGTCTAGCATATGGATTTCATGACTATAACCACTCAAACATATGGAATTTGTGAATTTTTATTTGATTGTACTTCTAATTTAAAAGGCAAACATTTTAGTTCCCAGAGTCTCAAACTTGTCTTAGAGCACTTGGGCTTAAATACAATCTCACTTCTTTTGCTCCAAGGATAGGTGACATATTCCCAATGAAAGATTTTGCGTCATAAAATCATAGAATCATTGAGGTTTGGAAAGACCATTGAGGTTGGAAAAGACCAGTGGAAAAGACCATTGAGGTTGGAAAAGATCAACAAGTCCAACTATTAACTGAGCACTTCCAACTCCATTGTCAGTTCAATATCTAGTTTTAAAATACACATTATTTGCAATAATTGGAGACCCAGGAATTAGTTTTTACAATGCTGAGAAGAAAGAAAAATTATAATACTATTTATTTTGAAACACTGCTAGAAATCTTCCAAATCAGCACTGCTCTATAGCAGCTACTGCCCACAAAAGATGGCAGGTACCCAATATTTATTTCTAACAATTGGCATTTGCCATATATACACATGTGTGAAAATATTGAGAAGTAAAGGGTACTTCTGAAAGAGTACATTCAGTACAATGGTGTTTTGTGTGAGTCCCCAGACAAGTCCTGGCTGCAGACATTCTGCAGTGAACTATTATTATATCTTCTGGGAGGAAAGGGAACTTTATGTAGAGTATCGTACTGGAGGTAGGTGAAGCAGAAACTATGGAGCTGTTAATTTATCTGTCAGCTGCACTGGCATGAAAAGTGTCTTTCCTCCTCCTCTCTTTCTCACCCTTAACATTGCCTCATAATTATCAGGTCATTTTACCATCTGTGCCTGGAATGATATTTTGATTGTCCTCCTTCAAATTTGGATGCCTCAATAGCTTGAAACGATATAATTAGGTAGTATGTACTTCAGAGCTTTATGCAACTTGAATGCTGAAAAATGCTGAAAAGACTTGAAAATATGAACGGTGAAAAATGCTGGCATTACAGAATTCTGTCAGTCCTGAAACATTAAAAAGCCAAGGAATAAAATCTAGGTCTGGTGAAATATGCCAGAAGAGGAAAACAAGGGGAACTCCAAAAGTATATTTAATGAAAATATATTTGTAATTAACACCTCACCTGAGTTTTACAGCCACTGAGTTATTTTGACCAATATTGTGCCAACTTAACATGAGTTGTCTTTACAAAATTTTGATTCAGGAAAGAACATCATAATGAAAATTTCATAATTTTGTCATTTCATCATTTGATGGAAGTTGTGGGATCCATATATTTTCACTGAAAGGTCATCTCTTGTAATGTTCTGTTGGGAGAGGTCCTTCCTTTAAATATGATCCTTTAAACATACTTGTTTAATTTAAACATTTTAAAGAGCAACCTGTAAAACTCTTTATGAAGAGGAAGTATGGAAAATAGTTTGTTTAAAGAAAGAAAAAATTGCTGAAAATGGCCATTAATGTTTTCATCCAGGGCACACCAAGCATTGTTTTCATCTGATACCCATCTTGGTAATGCCATTTCATGGAGCATGACAGGGCAGGAAGGACACAGAATACAGTTAAAGAACATTTTAGATTCCAGTTTAGCTTTTTCTCTTTGTCACTGGTAGGCAGAGTTATCTGAATGTGGTGTTTAAACTAGTCCTTAAAGTACATGATCTGAACGCAGTATCTCTTTTTCCTTTTAGAACAAGTACCCAGTGTTTTATAACTCAGGTAGCATGTAGTCTTCACTCATTGCTGTCTTAAATGTGGTGATTTCAGGCATGACAGCAGTGGCTGAGACCAAGATATGCAATTTTCTTTTGCTTTGTTTTTCCTTGGACTGATTAAAATTCCCTTCATAAGCAAATTACACACCCCATTCACCCCCTGTCAGCGTAGAAATGTCCTTATCTCTTGACAGGCTGTTCCACTGTTGCAGAAACCAAAAAAAAACCCACCTGGAAGCAATATAGTAGGAAGAAAAAAAGGGGTTTCAGCTGCTGTGTTACTGTCCAAAGAGGTTAGCACATGAAAACAGAGCAGGAACAAACAAGCAGAAAATACCTTTACCGCTTAGGAGCCTGTTAAACTATTTTTCTTCCCTGAGTAGTCAGTCAGCAGACGTCAACTTATTAACCAAGTGATGACTTTCTCTGTTGTTTCTTAACTCTATTAAAAGTGTTTCATACATCATCCTCCAACCTCTGCGTGACTGTAGAAGGGGGATAATCATTTGTGGTAGCATTTAGCTCAGGTATATGTGCAGCTAAAGTATAGTAGGTAAGTTCTCCAGGTAAAAAAACCTCAATTCATATTCATTACCAGCTCAATTATTCTATTATTAAATAATAATTATCTTGCTAAACTCTAAATGTTTTATTGTTTGTTTTCCCAGCCCAGATAATGTCCTGCTTTCCTGCCCACAACTTGTGCCTGACATACCAGACAAGCAACTAAAATTTTTGAATTTGGGCTCCATTGAGTGAAAACTTTCCTTATCCTAAGACATCAAAAAAGAGCTTTGGGACCTTTTTCCTGGAAATGAATAATAATTTTCTGCCCTCTATTAATGCAAAACTTAGTAGTGAAAATCCATATGAACAGTCAAGTGTAGTTTTTCTAAGTAACATCTTCATTAATATGGAAGTATTTTGGTGTAATACGATTGTGCATTCTGTCATGCAGCTATCACTGGATATAAACAAGTGACTGCATCTGAGAATACTGTTGTTTTGAAGAAAATATAAAATTAATCTGCATATACTTTGGTCAAATTTTGTCAAATTGGTTGATATATCTGATAGAATTAGACTCCCCATGCACCATGGCAACTGTTTCCATAGCAAAAAATCTCTTAGCTCAGAGACTGTTCTCCTGGATTAAATCCAAGGATTTAAACTGATAATCTAGAGCTTTCTCTAGCAGCTACAAAGGCCAAGACTTATGAGGAAATTGCCACCCAGCTCTCTGAAGGTTGCCCCATCCCACCACTGGAATATATCCTTCTCCTCAAGAACAAGAGAAGTGCCACGGATGTTTCCTTGCATTTCACACATCTTTGATGTCCCAAATGCCAACAGGTGTTTAAAGGCAGTGGCATATTCTGCCAGTATCTTCAGCGACCTGCTAGAAATGCAGATAATTGATGTCATAATAGAGTCTTCCTCTGTAATGCCTCAAAAAAAACCTGTTACTCTTCTGTAGAAAAACTACTTTTGACCCATCTAGTGAGGGTAGAGAGAGTAAAAAGCAGAAATCAACAAGATCTTTCACAATAGACACACCATTACCTGTTTGAAAGCTGATTAAAAAAGAATCATGGGGTCTTGAATAATTGTGGGTCAGTATATTAATAAAGAACAGGAAGCACACTGATTAGGATTTGGTAAGGATCAAATGAAAAAATATATGTTATTTCATAAATATCTCACTAATAAAAGAAAATAAAAACTGTATTGAATTGAATAACCTTTGAGAATATTTTATGGCCTGAAGACATAATTCAATGATTTCTATTTCCCAGGAAATAGGACAGTACTGCCTAAAACTTCATCCTGGTTCAGTAGTGAAATAGGTGCAGTGATTAAAAAGGAAAAAAGCAATATGTAACAAGAAAAAAAGACACATATATATCAATGGGTATATGTATTATATACTTCATAAATTCTGACTTGTATGAGGATTTAAACCCATCAGGAAGAAATTAATGACTGGCAAACCTAAGAACAAAAGGATTTAAATACATTGAGTACAGTGTAAATCCTAGCTGTGGCAAAGAGGCACTGCTTGATGGTTAAATTATTAATAATAATGCAGAATTAGCATAAGTGTTCAATAGCAAAATCTGTTCTGTATTTGTAAGAAGCAGCATTATCACCTGATACCTCAAAAGAACTGGGAATCATTTGAGCAGTGATCAAGGAGGACCATGAACAGTATCTAATAAGGGATAAGGAAAATATTGATAATCATTGCCAAAGAAGATGCATCCTGAACTTTCATGATTTTAGGTGAATAATGGATCTCTGCAAAATTTACGAAAAAGTGAAATACTGTTCTATATTATGTATTACAAAGGCAGAGTAGCTGATCCAGGTCTGACAAGTCCTAGGGAAGACAGAGGACTAGTTTACACAGGATGCAATTAGAAAAAAAATCTGAGGATTGGAGTGGAAGTAAAGAGAATGTATGTTAGTATGGATGGTGAAAAACAGTGCATCAAAAGACTTAAATCAAATATATTTGACACTTGTTCAAAGCATAAGCTACCCCTCTGGGAGCTGGGTTGATTGCCATGTAGGTGCAATATATTCCAGCTTTTTAGAAGTACAATACACAATTTCATATTGCTCAATGTTCTGAATAGCACAAATCAAGAATAGTTGTATGCAATATAATTAAAGTGCAAACTCACAGGTTAAGAGACAACTTAAAGGGTGAACAAAGGAAATTGGGGTTATTAGGAAATTGAAATTAATGGAAACCATCTAAGCAAGGCTCAACAGATATATGTAATAAGTCTGATCTACTAAATTGAACCAGTGCAGAAATCACGGGAGCAATGAATGAAAGAGAATCATTTGGGTGGATAAAGTTCATTAGGATACCTGTAAATGGATAACTTAGAACATCTAGGACAAGTATCCTCTATTTGCTAGGTGTCGGAGTCTCCCTCAGGTCAGGGTGACCCCGAAAGGTGGAAAAGTCTCTGCTCCAACCCGTGCCTTCAAAGAAAGACTCAGTAGTCTTCTGTTCTCCAGTCTCAAGGTTGTTTATTGTAAATTATCTCAAGATTTTCTTCTGGGCTGCTGCGGTCTGCTCAGCAGGTCAGCCAGAGGCACACTCTGCACACTCTCTGCCCACCCCCGAGGCTGGTGCTATCTTTTATACTAAAAACTATGTGTGCTGTATTTACAATTCCATTCCAATAGCTATTTCCTATGTTAGACAGTCAGCTTCTATTCTAAACCAATCTAAAAGTGCCAACATCACCCAAATCATGGAGGCTATGAAGAAGAAGGAAGAAAGACAAGGCATGCCCTGATTCCTCCATCTTGGAGCCTCAGACGCCCATGTACTAAATCCAAACCCCACTGTACAGAGTCTAAAAACCCCCTTGTACAGCACTCAGAAATTTTTCCCCTCACTTTGTTATTATCTCTACTACACTACCTAAACTTGTGTGGCTTGTAATTCTTCATACAGAGTTGGTAATTTGCTCCATGGGCTAAGATCGAAACACCACGTGTCTTTGGCTGCATGCCAGGGTCTCAGAGCCCCCTGCCAGCAGCTCGGGCCATCCAGGGCACCCAGAGGGATGTCCTGGGTTCTGACAGCTAGGACCCATAATAAATGTAGAAGGAACCATCAGCTGAAGTGACATAGTAGGAGATTGGGTTTAGTCCTGTTCCCATTACCAGAAGCTGCTTGAACTCCCAATCATAGAATCAGGAACTGAAGTGGATTTGAGAGATCACCTAGTCCCAACCACTCTGGCCATAAGCAGGGACTCCCACTAGACCAAGTTGCTCAAGGCTTTATCCTACCTGACTTTGAAGACCACCAGGATTTGGTTATCCAACACCTTCCTGGGCAATCTGTTCCAGGGTAATCATCCTCACAGTGAAAATTTTCTTCTTAATGTCTAAACTAAATTTCTTGTCTTTTAATTTACACTCATTGTTCCTTGTCCTATCACTACAATGCCTGATGAAGGGCCCCTGTCTGGCTTCCCTGCAGGCTCCCTTCAGATACAGGAAGCTTGTGATGATCACCCAGTGCATATAAAATATCAATTTGAAAGAAAAATTACTAGATGATGAAAGATGCCAGAATATTTTTTCCAGCCATGCTGTTGGAAGGCAGTGGCTAGAACCTGAGGCCAAGAATCTAAGGGATTTTGACTGGATTTCACAGCTAGCCCAATGATGATCCTGCACAAATTACATCATCTTCCTTCCTAAGTTTCCCTGTCTAGAAAAGAGGTATAACCATACTCATCATTTTCAAAGGGCGCTTAACGAATAATGAAAAGTGTCAGCTCGTCTTACTGGCTCTGTATTATCTTAACACAGCCCTGTGCGATGGATGCAGCTGGAACTGCTCTAAAATATAATTCTGATAAAGAAACAGACCAACAGAACACTAAATGAATGTAAAAGTGAGACTCCATCAGCTTCTAAGCACACCTGGATGAACTTCACTGGGGTTGGACATTTGTAGAATCAGTTCCACCATTTTTTAAAATCCTTTGTGAACTCTATTTAATTACTAAGCTTACACATGTGTTTGAACAGTCATTCTCTGAGAAATATTTTAGCTTTAAAAACTTAAAAATCTGTTCTGCTTTATTTCAGAATCCTCTCTGTAGCTCTCAATTTGATTTGATCATCTGATAAACAAAATGTCAAGCATTTGTTTTTTAAACTGATTTAAAAGAAGGCTGTTCTTGACCCACAGAAACTATTCACTTCAATCGCCTGCCATCTAGTGTCAGAAATAAACATTTGCACTTCCAACAGCTTTAAATTGTACATTGCAAAAACTATAAAATACCCTGAGTAATTTTTTGTCAGTGTTTAGCATGTTAGCATGATAAAAATACGTGTATGTTTATATATATATATATATATATATATATATATATATATATATATATATATATATATATATATATATATATATATATATATATGCATATATGAAAAAAAAAATCGTTTCTTGTTTTATTGAGTCCAAAGCATGCACTAAACCCCTGCTTCAGTCTTTGGGATCTGTCTGGCATTGAAACTAGGCACAGGTTTGTGTCTGAGCAAGGCATAGTTTAAGAAAACCTCTATGGTCAATAAAGAAAGCATGCATGTTTTTGTGGGGGTTAATATGAAATATATTGACCAGCACTCAGTAAAATGTACTTTGCTAGCTTCTTCACTGTCTTGGTGGTGTCTTGAGACCTTCTGTTGTTGCAACAGCCTGGGTGTTGTTCTACATCACCTCCTTGCAGACTGGCTTCCTCAGTGAAGGACTGCCTTGCCAGAAAGAGAGGGAGGCAGGCAGGAAACTCCTGAGGCACTTCAGTGTGGCCAGCGCTTCCTGTAGTTTGAAGTGCATCCTGTTAGAATTTCCCACCCCTCAGTGTATTTGTTCACTCTAATTGTCCATTAGTTCTCAGGTCCTCTAGTTATCTGTGACTACATCTTTTTTTCCTTGCTCTTTGCAGTGAGTGAATCCTTTACAGATTCCTTTCAAGTTCCTCTCTCTTTTATCCTAGCTGGCTTTTCCAATTGCCTCTGAACTCTCAACCTCAGGTGATTACATCCTATTCAATGTAGCAATTTCCAATGTCTCAGTGATAAATGGCAATTCAACTGTCTTACTCCTTTTCTTGGAGAGGAGGGGTTTGTTGTTCAGTTTAAGGCTCCATCCAAACCCATTAATGTCTGTGCAAGGAAGTTATTAACTGGGAGTGTGTGGGGGAGTGTTCAATGTAGGATTGTAATGAAAAAATGTGGAGATAATAATATAGGAATGATAATGTTTTCCACTCTTTTCCTTCCCTAGACTTCTTTATTTTAACATTTGTTGATACAGCTGCTAGTGTGATGGGTATTTCACATGTCTGGGACCATTTGTGCAAGTAATGCAATAAGTACAGTAAAGTGAGTAAGTTGGAACACCGATGAATTGTATAAGGATTCATAATTTTAATTGTATAAAAATTTACAGGTTATATTAAAAAAGTTGTTGGGAAAAAAGTTATCCATAGAACTGTGTGAATTATCCCTGCTATATTTGTTTGTAAAGTTACTGTCTTGCTATAATTTTCTTTTTAAACCTAGTGTTTTCCAAACTCCTTATTTCCACTGCCAGTTCTGGCAGGTACAGGTTGGAGCCAGAGTGTGACTATTACCTGAAACAGTTGATTTAAATTACTGGTAGTATGTCTATGCAGCACTGAAACTCTACCATATGATCATTGCAGTTGTACCTGTGATAGCATGCCCATATCCCTCAGTAAGGAAACTGATTAATGACATGAAGTTTAGCAGCAAAAAACTGATGTCCTGATAAGAGCAGGCAGAAAATACTCAACTAGATTAATTTCTCTTTTCTTAAGAGTGTTGGATTTCAGGAGGCTCCTAATCTAACCTTCTGCTCAAAAGAGGCATATATATGAGGTGAGACCAGGGCTTTATCCAGTCACATCTTGAAAATCTTTAAGAACAGATGCTGTGCTTCCTCTCTGGGCAACCTCTTTCACTGTCACTGTCCCGATAGTGAGAAAGATTTAACTTGTATGTTTGAACTTCTCTTGTGTCCATCTATCTGTTGTTTCCTGTGTTCCCACCATGTACTGCTGTATTAGCCTGCCTCTGTATTTTCAGAAATATCCTCATAGTTACTGGCAGGGGATTATTCACTCTCCTCCAAATCTGTCCTTCTCAAGGCTGAAGGTCTACAGTTCTCAGTCTCTTCTCATAGGAATGTTCCAGCCCTTCAGCATTGTGCTGGCCCTTCCATCCCAGTGGATGTGCACTGGTTTAATGATTGCATTTTCTGTATCAGGGCCCTAAAACTGGACACAGCATTCAAGATAGCGAGTGCCAAGGGGAATAATGACTGCCCTCAATCTACTACTACAGGCCTGTTAACATAGTCCAGGATGCTCCTTCCTTGTACTTACTAAACTTTGGATTGACAGTCCTTTCAAGTTTGTTGCCACTGTTTCAGTCTTATTTCAGGTCAGAGAGTCCGAGGTAAAACATGAAATAATATTGAAGAATATATTTTAATTCTAGGGCAAGGTGATCAGGCATAGCGGTGAGACAATCTCCCATGAAGTTTTGACAGACTCCTATTGACACAGTTTTATTGCACTGTCGAGCTCCTCTAACCCTAGATATTTGGAAAATAGCATGTAGTTTACTTCCCTTAAAATTTTATCTCCCTTTGAACTTTGCAGGTTTATATGTACAAAGATATATATATCTATATTAAGACTAGGTTGTAACACTTATGCCAGTCAGTAAGATTCTTGTGATGAGTAAGCCCGTCAATGTGCTTTTGTGTCAAGGAGGCTTTGTGGGAAGGAAATTAGAGAATTAATAGAGTCACGAATCTTCCCAACACTTGTGATGGAAGGAACATATAACAGGCAAAGATCATCCACAAATTATTCCTTCCCCTTCAGCAAGAGGAAATTGGAAGAAGTTTTTGTCTAGACTGAGCCACAGAGTCTTTTCCAGACTGCAGTTGGACAATGTATTTCATGTTCATCTCATTTCTCAAGCCTGTCTAAAGACTGACTAGGAGCAGCACTGAAGAAAAAACCAAGATCACTGCTGAGTGATGTTTCTAGCCTGTGACTTTTTAAACTGCTCTTTGTTTTCCACTTGTCCCATGGATTTTCTTTGAACTGAGATGCAAAATGGATAAATGCTTGTCTTCAAATGAAGCTTCAAAATCACAAAGTCCATTGAAAATGGAGGTAGGATGAGCTCTCCATTAGTACATTCCCTCAGTCTAGCAGCAGGCAGACTGATACCTTTTGCATGTTCTGCCCAACTTGTTTACTTGAACTAAAACTTGCAGTGCCCTATTAGTTATGTAAATAATGTTTGGCATTCAGAAACAGGATATGCCTCTTGGATTCCATGGAAAAGGCATAGGGAACTTCTGACAAGGCACCACAGAATCTTTGGTTAATTTCCAAGCACATACAGATAAATATTTCCCTTAAATTAAAATGGGAATGATGGCAAATGAGAGTACTTAGCACCTCATTTAGCCTGGGTGTAAATAAGTCCCTGGTTAATTTTAAGCAGACTGGTTTCTGTTCTAAATACGTATACACGCAATTTATTTGCTACATTCACATTTTAGCACATGAGAAATAAGTTGGAAAAAAGTTTTTCTGGAACTGCAGTCATTGTCACTGGCAACCAATTTTTTTATTCAAGAGTATTTATAAATCCTGTGACACTTGAAGAAAAATCCTCAAAACCAAAAGAAACAAAATATCAAAATTGCTTTGGAGACCACATTGTCAGCTGCTGTAGGAACCTAAGATGCTGAGGAGGGAGCAACATCATGCTGCTTTTATACCTCACTTACATCTGTGAAATTAATTTTTTATCTTCTTAAAAAGCTTTGCCAAAGAATGGCTGCATTGATCCCAAATCTTTGGCTTATATTTTTATGGGTAATATAATTTACTACAACTAAACAGGCTACTTGGGTTACTTGAGTAAGACTTCCACAGGAATTGTGGACCTTGAAATTCTAACTTAAGAAATACCAGTGATATTTGAAAAGGACCTACCAGATGCTTTTGAAATGGCATAGTATTTCTCAGAATCACTTTAGTCTGTATAATTGGTTGCTTTTTTTTTCAGAAGAAATGGCACTAGCACTGAAGTTAAGGGGTTTGTGGAGAAATGTAATAGCAGAGAAAGTAGAAATGATAGAGATTTTTCAGGGGTCACTAATGTGTTGACTCCTTTGTAATCTTATCTTCTTTGATGGAAAGTGATGAAGTAGGTTTCATCTTTGAACATGATGCAAAGTCAGTTTGCTAAGCTGTTTAATCAGTTTGAGGAATCTTAAAAAGAGAACAAGGTAGCAAATAGGCAGATGTTATCACATGCTGAAAGCTTGTCAGAAAGAAAAACATTGACAATCAATGTATTAAGAGATCTTAGGAGTCCACTTATTGCCTGAATAGTAGAAGAACCCAAATGAGAAAAATTTGTCAAAGGTGTGCCATTTGCTTTGCATTCTGGTATGGCTGTGGAGAACACTGCAAGGGTATTAGAGATTCTAAGCATCATGGAAATATTTTAAGGCAATCCCATGAATGTAGGTATTCTTGCAAGTACCTCTGCTATTATCATAAAATCACTCAGACCACATCTAAAAATGCTTACATTCCACAGAGAACTAATACATGAGGTATACAAATGTACATTGCTTACTTTGCAATAAGGCCTATTTTGATTCTCTATCACATCAAATTCCTTCATGGGAAGTGTTTAAGGTACCTTAGGATGTGAGTACATGGTTTGGAGCATAAGATTTGCTAGCATGCCATTTAGGTTTGTATGGGTCAGCTCCTGTGGATGATATATTTGGGATCAGGAACTGGTCTGCTATATTTTATCCAATGATTAACCAGATTACTGTAAATGTTTCCATCCACTTTCATCACTTATCCATCAGAAGTGCCTGTGTTTCAAAATCAGCATATTCATTTTGTGTTCTTTAAGCTGCCTAATTTCTTTACCTATAGGCACGTGTAGAAGAAAAATACAGTTTCATAATATTAAAAAAATACTGTAAGGTTTGGGGAATGTATCTTGGGAATTTACCATAATGAAAACATTATGAATAATATATTCACCCAATCATGAAATGGCCACTGAGAGGTTTAATGAGCACATTTCACTTTAGTAGGGTAAAGCATTTTATTAAAAGGTTTTTTATAGACCATACAGCTTCTTTACCACCATGATATCAAACTGATAATTTCTAAATTATTTTCCTCCTCAAAACATATGGGAATTTCCATGCTATGACCATGAATAAGTCCAAGAATATTAATTTTACAGGTAGCATTTTATTATACTACTTGAGTCAAAATATGGTAATGACTAAGGTATTGCAGTTTAATAGGAGGTTCATTGTGGCTGTGACAGAGTGGAACAGTGTAAACCAGTAAGCGGCTACAAAGCAAAGGTAGCTGGGAATGAGTTCTGCAACAGGAGATCCCATAACTGTGGGGTTAGTGGATGTAGATAGGTCTTAAATTAATCTAGTGATATACCTCATATGCCCAGAACCAGACATCTGACCTTTTATTTTTTTTTTAAAAACATGTTAATCATGTCAAAATAGGTGTTACCTGTTTCTCCAGGTCTTGTTATATTTCTCTGCAGGTGTGTTGAGCTATCAGGCTGAAAAGGCAGCTGTTGTCAGGTAGGCCTGGGAAACTAACAAAATCACAGAGGAAGTCACAGAGACATCATACCCTGAGGTACATCCAATAAAAAATAACAACTTTCCTTACAAGTCTCTGCTATAAGCAACTTGACACTGTTCTTCATTGAGAATTAAATGCATAGCTAAGGAATATTTTTGATCAGTCAAAAATAAAGTAAAAATCAAACAAAAATATCCCACAAGTTCCTGTTTTTCTTCTTACTGTACATAGTGCCACATCAAGGGTCTTTTACATGCTGTTAACTTCAGCCTGACAAAACATGTAACCCTGGGCTTCCTGTGGGACTTTTCTAGAGGAGGATGTAGGGTGACTCAAGTTGGTTTAAGTTTCTGTGCCCCAGAAAACTTTCCTTCACTGCTGAGAGGTGAGGGAGCTTGTAAATCATAGTCTTCACAGAATAATTTTAGGTTTTAGGCAATTCCTTTGGATCTCTTACTGCACTTTGCAAAGTTTTGATTATATTCTGAATTTACCTACTGATCATCCTGCTAGAAGTAGGTTCCCAAGCTGTCTTTAAAAAAATGCTAATACATATGCAAATAACCATCATTACGAACATAAAAATCAGTTAATAACACATTCCAGGTTGGATAGATAGTGACCAACAATTGCTATCTATATGCTCTTTGGATAACTATGTGAAATGTGGTGGTGATCTTGGTTCAGCTGGCCTGAACCAAGGTCTGAACAGAGCTGCCAGCACTGTGAACCTTTTCCACCAGGGAAACTTCTGTCTAAACTGGATTTAAGTGAAGCTCCCTGCTGGAAGAGGTCACTGGAGGCCAGGGCTGATGGATCTTGATAAGATATTGCTGGGAGGTCGGTGTCAGTTCTGCTCAAGCGGAACATTTTTGTGATTTTTACAAAAGAATATAGTCTCACCAGGACTGTCATTCACACACTTTTGTGTAGCTCTAACTTGACTAAAGATGAAGAGGGAAGAAAAAAAATCCAACAGATCTCTGACAGAGTGTCAATGCTCTTGTTTCATAACCATATGGCAACAAGGTGACTTGTCACAAGGGAGGCTTCTGGCAATGTAGCTGAATCACTGACCTTGTAGACCTAAGTGCCTGGAGTTGTACAGTAAAAGGTGGGGCATGTATTGAAGCACAGTAATCTTTGTAACAAATATTTATTTGTTTTGTGTAAAGTCCTATTTTTAATGCACAGTGTGTGCTGAGTCACTGGCATCTCTGGGTTTTGTAGGATCTAAATCCCCACAGAATATGTACAAAATGTACATCATGCTGTTTTTTAATTTGAATTTCCTTATCTCACTAGGTTTTACTTGTGCACCTTGCTCAAAATGTTAAAAGAATATAAATATTTGTAATCACAATTTTTTCTTTTCTCAACTGAAGCTGAACTACAAAGCTAAATTTTTACATAGTTTCTTTTCGCTCGTTCTCTCCTCGTAATTTTGCCAAGATTTCTAAATGAATTATCAACACTAGGAAGAAACTTAAAGTATTAGATGTCTTATACTCAGCTACCTCAACCATTCTGTGATTTTGGGATACACATCTGTGGCAGCTGTCTTTAGCAGTAGTCTTTGTGGGTTGCAGACCAGCATGACTGAATTAGGTTTGGATGAATAACATGCAGCATGGCTGGGCAAATCTGGTGATGAAGGCTGCTTCACAGCTAAGCTGTAGCAGCAGGCAGGGAGACATGGGGCTCTCTTGGGCCAAGAGACAATGGAGGTGTTTGCCTGGGGCTGGGGAGGCCTGGTTCCAGTTCTGGACTCCAAAGAAGCAGAGGGAGACATGGATGTACTGGAGAGAGTACAGTGAAGGGCCACAAAGAGGATGAAGGGATTGCAGCATCTCTCCTGTGAGGACAGGCTAGGAGAGCTGGGACTGTTCAGCTTGGAGAAGAGATGGCTCAGGGAAAAACTGATCAAATATTAAAATACCTGAAGGGAAGGTGCAATGAAGACAGAACCCAGAAGTCAGCAGTGCCCAGTGCCACAACCAGAGGAATGGGCACAAACTGAAACACCAGGAACATTTTCTGAACACGAAGAAATACCTTTTCACTGTGATGGGGACCAAGGGCAGGCAAGGTTGCCCAGGGAGGTTGTGGGTTTTCATCTTTGGACATATTCAAAAGATTCCTGGACATGGTCCTGGGCACTATGTGGTGCTGCTTGAGCAGGGAGGTTGGACATGATGCCCTCCATGGGTCCTTCCAAACTCAACCATCCTGTGATTCTGTGAACCTGTCAGCAGATGACTTTGATGGTTTACCTGGCTTTCAAAAGCCATCAGTATAATATAATAATTTAATGATGCTGCTAAATTACCTTCCAGTTAACATTGCAGAGCAAAGAGAACTGCCTATTACATGAAACAGGATCAGCACTGCAGAGAGCCTCAGTGAATCTGTTAATCTCATTTCTCTTTTACGTTTCTTTTTCTTTTCACATTAAATAACTCAGTGACTGTTTTCCATATTTTGGTTGTCACTTTTCAAATTGCTTGGAGCTCTCATCTGTACAAAGCACTCACAGCCTGCCTTTCCCAAAAATTCTGGGAGCACCACATGCTATTCTGATTAGTATTCCACCACTTTTGTGAAATATCCCCTTTGAATACCTTCCCCTTCCAATACCTTCTTCTTAAAAGATTATCTTTTATAGGTACTGATTTACTGGCACTCCTGAAGTTATTTTTGCCCTGCCATATTTTCACTTCGGTGGGACTTAGAGTTTCAGAGGGATGAAAAAGCCATATTCTTGATACAGTGCTTGGTTGGCACTCCCTCCTTCCCATCCTTGGCCACCTGAAATTCAAGTCCCTACTTCAAAAACCAAATTGCCAGAATTTCAGCAAAGCAAGATTACTTTTTTTTTTTTAATGTAGGCAAACAAAATTCAACCAATTCTGACTACACAGCTGAAGTTTGGTTTTTTTTGTTTTTTTTTTTTTTAATATGTTCCCCTCTTTCTCTTGTCCCTCATCACCAGATTTCAAGGTGACATGATAGTTAGCCTGGAAAAAAAATCTAAGGACAAACTACTGGTACTTGGCAAAACTATAAATAATTAAACTCAAAATTTTAGGTGAAAAGTGGTAAACTTGATAAGTACTGTTAGTGCCATCTACCATTTGAACAAAGCAATGCACCACTAAAGAAGATTGAATAAGGCCAATCTTGTTTTCTGCTACTGCCATGGAAATCACTGGAATCCACAAGTCTCTAAGGCTCTTTATGGACCCTTTCTTCTCCTGAATCCTGCTTTTGCTCTGATTTTACTACTGCAAGAGAGATCAAACAAAACCACCAGTATTCTTGAGCCTCGGTCCTCTTGTATTAATAGAAAAGTAGAGAACAGGCACAAACCAGAATATCACATCAATGCACGAATAAGAGTCTCAAAGGGAAAGAGAAGAACACTTCCCTTTCTAAAGCTGACCTACTCAATTTGATTGGATGACCAGAGAGGGAAAAACTTTCCTGTGCTCATTCTGTAGCATTCCCAGTTGGCTCTAAAAGGTGCCCAGATAAAAGAACTGAACACTCAAATAGACTTCTATTGAATTTAAAATTCCCTGAAGTGCATTCCTCTTCTATCCATTCTAAAATCTATAGCTATTTACTTCTAGCTGCTTCAGAAAGTGAGCTGCAGTGTCTGATGCTGATAAAAGGTATAAAAAAGTTCTTGTAAATTAGAAATACTAAAATCTGGCAGCTTGTTCCATAAGGAATTGCATTGCATAGACATGCAAAATTTGTCATCCTATCCATCTGTTTCCCAACATTTATTTAAAAATGAGCGATACCACAAAAGCCAAATCCTGAATGAAGCAAGGGAAAAGCACTGCATATTCTGGTTCCTGGGAGTCAGAAGAAATGAGCACAGACTCAGCTGGGTAGCAGAAGGGCTGTGGTGGAGACTTTTCCATGCTGTTGGCATGGAGAAATCTATACCTTGATCTGCTCCTACATGCCAGCAATGAATTCAGGTTGTGAGCTGAATGTTCAGTTTCACTACAGGATTTAATTCAGAACTGTGTTTTTCCTCATTATGTCTGGAGGTGGTCATGCATTGTAACAGTTCATCTCCAATACTTTTATTTCCTGTCAAGGTTGTGGTCCAAAAACACCTTGATTTGAGTAACAACACAGTTGACAATATGGATTAAAATCCTAGATTATCAGGATTTTATTATCCTGGCAAATGTCCATCTGCTTTTGGTGAAAGCATTCTGAAATGCACACTTTTTTGGATACAGAGGAAATAAAGTATAATTTACCCCATTCTGAAGTCTTAATTTAAAATAGGATGGAAACAACGGATATATTATGTTCCTTGATCAGTGGCAGAGCTTGTTTCATCATGCTGTAGTAAACCATGCTAATTGAAGGCTTCTGATCTTTTCCCTCTCAAAATTAGTTGAAATCAATTAATTGGGGAAGGAGGTGGAAGGGAATGTGGGTTTTTGGACTGGGCTGAATGAGCTTATTGACACAGACTTTTAGCTGTACACTGTAGAGACCAAAGCACCCTTCCTGTGGCATGCCTTTGAATCAATCCGGTTTTGCCATTAAAAAATGCAGCAGACTATCCCACATTCAGAGATAAATTATATACCCAGCTTTGAAGACTAAAAAAATCCAGGAATTTGTGAATTTTGGGAGCAGACTGAATTGCAGAGAAACTCATATTTTCACACAGAACAAACAACAGTGTGGATGCTCAAAGGATTTTTTTGAGAATACTTGCAGATCTGTCTTGCTCAATGTGCCAGCTGTATTGAAGTCTCTCTCTTTTCTGCAGCTTGCATAAAATGTTCCTTCTGGTAGTCAAAATCTGGGTGTTTTACCAGTCTTGACCTGAAAATATGTGTATCATAAATTTACATGAGTTCTAAACTATTTACATTACTTGTAAATGCCTAATAAAAGTGCTGTAGACTTTGGCTTCATTTAAAAACACTTGGCTTGTTTCTAAAGCAGCTTAAGGTTTTCATTAATTAAAGTGTTTTTCAATTATGTTTTATACGAAAAGAAAATTTTGTAGCTAAAACTATCAAATTCCAATCTATAAGTTATTTTCACGTAAAAACCATAAATGGGTTTTTTGAAGACATGAAGAGCTCTAATTTGAATGCAAAGTGTTGTTAATATTTGTTCCCTGATAAGACATCAGTTCTGTAAATGCTTATGCATATTTCTGGGTGGGAGTTCCTGTGGACCCACTTCTGTGACCAAAGTCAGGCATGTGCAGAGGCTTTCCAGGGCTTGGGAAAACAGTCCCCTGGGTGTCTGTACCTTCTTAGTCCGAGTCCTTTTTCTGGGTTTCTTCTCTGATGAATCCACGAGAGGGCAGCACACAGCAAGAGTAATGCAGATGCGTTTTACTGCAGCTTTCTGAAAAACAGCACCCAAATCGTCAGAGTAAGGAGGCTGGTCCCCAGCATCATTCACTTTCGGTATTTAAAAAAAAAAATAAAAATTTGGAGTTAAGTCGGAAAAATTATTTTATTTACTGTAATTTTAGGTGTACTTTGTGTTTAGATGCTGAAATCTGTTTTTATATTTGTTTCCTATTTTCACAACTACAAGTTCTGTATAATTGTTGAAATTTGAAGCAAACTGGATTAAGAAAGTAGTCGTGATACTAAATGTGCTGTGGCCATAATGACATAAACCTCAAATAAATACAGTGAATGAAAACCTATGAAAATAAATTATCAAAACAAACCCTACAGCTGTTTCAAGACTTAAGACAGAATTAGGCAACTAATGATAAGTGCCTACAGTACAGGCAGTTTTGTACTTGGGTAACAGCATTTTTGACACGGATTGTCTCATACTATTAAAAAACCCATGAATACAAAGATCATTGCAATAACTGGAACGACTGAACTATTTAAATCGGATTATAATTTCTCATTTAGACCCAAAGACTTGCTGTGCTATATTTCTGATTGCAGCATTTCATTAATTAGTGATTAAATCACCTGTGCTTGTATCAATAGTACACTGGCTGTGCAATGTGGTGGTGATGAAAAGGATGCACCTGATGTAGGATAAAAATTCAGCATATCTTTCTGATTGAATTATTTTAATTCTGTGTATTGAATTTTTTCTCTCCTAATAAAAGTTGATGTTCTGAATATTACTTGGCTAGTGAACTAATGAAACAAAGGATTTAAGCCAAAGTGGCCAGTGGTCATTTAAGCATTTCACAGATGTAGTAGGTATTTTTGTGTGATCCTGTCACTTTTCTTTCCTATGGTAGAAGGTTTTGTCACACCTCATTTGTCACACGTTAGGCGTGAAGTCTACCTTCAGTTGGAACAAGCATGGAAACTTTTCTATAGATGCCTACCAGAGGTTCCTAACATTAGCCTTTGCAACGACATCAGTGTGTGCACTGACCATGTTCTGCCCTGTGCAGTGGCCAGTGTAACCTGTGTGCTGGGCTCCTGCCTGTGAATGCCACAGTAGGCATGATAGCTGCGTGGCTTGAGCCATGCAGAGCAAGCTGCAATGTGGCCCCATGGTTTATATGTGCTCTGCATAGAGGTGAGCAGAGTTTGTTTTCTATGTCTACTTCTGGTGCACCACAGTTTGAACATTAGTGCAGAAAGCAGTGACTTGTAGAGGCAGGATTTCAAATTCACGCTCTCCAGGAGTCAGGTACAGGGAGTTCTGGGTGCAGGGCTTTACCCTTATTTTCAGAGTTTGATTATGCTCTTTGAAGGTGTAATTGATCCTTGAATTTGAGCTCTGCTCAGTCCTGAGAGCAGCAGTAATAAAGATGCCACACGTTACTGCTTGCAGATAAATAACTCCGTTTCTTTCACTTCCTGCAGGGATGTGGGTTTGTGTCCCATTGAGCTTGCTCGCATCCTCTTCCACTCCAGGAATCAGCCAAGTGCATGTAAAAAAACCCAAATAAATAAACAAATAAACAAACACCAAAGCACACAGAGGCAGGCATAGACACACCTACTCACACTCACTCATAATCCCTTGCTCTGCTTTGTCTTGCATATAGAGAGGAAGAAGGATAGGTGTTCAGACAGGGGGCTGTGAGCACGTGAAGTGTGCACGCATCCAAGCCACTGCTTCTTCATGGCTGGGATGAGCAGAGGTGAATGCAAATAGAACTGAGTGGTAGAAATAAAGAGCATGTTCTCCTTGAGAAAGGAAAAAATGAAGAGATTAAAAATTAGCAAAAATTCACAGGAACTGTAAGCATTTAGTGCAACTGAACAAGTATGTGGGGGGAAAATTAGATGTGTGCTTGTGCAATTAGATTAACTTAATGCTAATTTATGCATGAGTTATTTAAGGGTACACAGTAATAGGAAAGAAGAAGGGATGGTGGAAGTAGAATTTTTGGTAGTTGTACCTGAGCTTCATAAGGAGACCTGTGCTCTCTCTGCAATAGGGCAGCAGTTGTGAGAGTGGGAGCTTCCAGAATGGGTCTGTAAATCTCCTGGGGAGAAATGTAAACGCCTTTCAATGTCCCTCTGTGAAAAATACAGCATTAGTTCTAGGGGAAACAGGCTGAAGGATGCATGTAGTGATCCTGACCAGAAGACCAGATATTATATCATCAGTGATCCACAGGAGCCAGCCTGAGCTGGGCTGCACTTGCAGCTTTGCCTCCAGCCTGGTGCTGTGCTGCCTTTGTCCCTTGGCTCCAGGACAGACTCAGCCCACTCCCTGTGAAAAAAGAGCCTGCAGGCAACTCCCACCACGTACCAGAGATTACACCACCTGTGTGGCCTTGCCTTTATCTAAAGGCACAGTGAGAACTTCTCACGTGAACATCCTTTCTGTTTGGTAGTAGAAATAATGAATGGAGTTGTTTTCTTGCAATTAAATCCTATAATATCCCAAGTTACCAAAATTCTGTGGATGTTGTCTGCAGGATGCTTTACATGTGCATCAGGGAATAATTCAATGCTGAACATTCAGAGTTGCCAGCAGCAACATAAAATTACCTTTATTTTTCTCTCATTATAGTGTTATCTCTAGCAAGCAGAATTTTAAATGATACCTTAAAGAGTCCAAGTGCTTTCTTACTGGGATCATAACAGACCAGCAACTCTGCTCAAAACTAGGTGTGAGACTGGCGGCACATTACCTGGATTTTCTGAATTATATCCTTGACCTTCCCAAAATGAGTGCCAAAATTTATTGAGAAAGGCATGATTGGACTCTTTCTCTTTGGAACTCTTATTACAGAATGGTATTGCTCCACAACACTAGGTTAATTTTTTTCCTTTTTTTTTCCCCCAAATAGGTGATAAATCTGAAGGTCTTAATGTTACAGCTTGTAGACATCATGAGCAGGGAAGGAAGTGTTTAGCTCCAGCTTGCCTTTTTAGTCATGAGAGGACTGCATAGGGCTTGAGGTGACCATAAAATCATATAAATTCTGTGAACTACGCCTGTAATTTATCATTTGAAATTATCTCCTTTAGTAAGAGCAAAAGTCTCTGGAATCTTTGACACAATTAATTGAAATTATGAAAAAATAAATGATCATATTAAAAAAAAAAAAGAAAAAGTTTTCCTTTGATTTTTGGACCAAAAAGATAACAGTAGTTTGTAGCTGAGAATTTGACTTCTATAACTTCTTTGAAGGTTTCTATCTTAGTAATTCTTGGTAATTTAATAATTTCCTGATGCTCCAAGACTACACTTTAAATTCATTTTAATCTGTGTATGAATAATTGAGCAGTATCTTTTATATAGTGTTAGTCCTGTAGAACTACTGAATGTTCCCAAGCCATTTACATGAAAGATGAACAGTTCTGCCAACAGAAGATGATTAATCAAAAGAAACTGTAAATTATGTATGGCACTTAATTCTTTTCCTTTTTCCTCAATAACTGTTCAAGTCATATTAAGTAAGTGGCATTAAATAAGGAGAAATAAGTTAATACAAGGAGTCCTTATGAAAATCAGATAAAAATGGAAGCGATAGGATATTGTATTGTTTGAGACATGTACTTTAATCTACAGACTGTTGAAATATTTCTATTCATTATTGGCAGTATAAGTAGATAGAAGTAGATAGAAGTAGATAGAAGATCTTCCAAAAAAACCAAAAACTTTTCAAAGTCATTCCTAGTTGAAGTGGATAAAGAAATTAGTATCTGGGGATGAATGTGTTGAGGTGACAGTTTTATTTTTATCATGGTTTCTGTACATGGAAAAAATGCATTGAGCAAGAGAAAAGAACAGAAAAATAACCAGAATAAGCCAAGACCAATCCTGTGTTTGTACAGTTGGAAGCAAGAACGGGAAAAGAGTAAAACCAAAGCCTCATGATGCCATACTCTTAATAAGTGTTGCATTCATGACTACCAAGCCTATAATGAAGCAATGATTGAAGAGAAAGATGATATATTTGATTAGACTCACTGATATGACTGGAAAAAGTGAAAAATCTCTACAGCAGTTATGTGGGAAAGGATGGTTTTGCTTTCTGAACAGAGCCTTTTCAACTACAGAGATTTGTGTGTGTGCCTTTCTGGGCATTAGGGTTTTTTCTGTTGCTGTGTCTGAAAGTGAATAGTATTTCAAAGCTGCATCACAAATCAATCTCTGCCTGTTCTATTGTGATTTGTGGTGTAAATTTGAACTCCTTTCAGTTGAGCTAAGAGATGTTGTACTCAAAAGTAGCACTGAAGCCATCAAACTATGTAAGGAGCTCATGTGACACAGTATTATGTGCTTACAGGTGCATGTAATGGCTATAAAGTTGCTGAGTCTGGTAGTGCTGCTAAGTGCCCAGTCTGGAGTTTTATGAAGTAGTGGATAAGGTCTAATTAAATTGTTGGTGTAATGGGTAAATGATAGGTATGGGATGAATGAATCCTTGTCTCCTGATCATCGAATCATAGAATGGCTTGCGTTGGAAGGGACCTTTGGGATCGTGTAGTTCCAACTCCCTACCCTTCCACTAGACCAGGCTGCTCAATGCCACATCCAGCCTGTCCTCAAACACTTCCAGGGATGGGGCAGCCACGGCTTCTCTGGGTAACCTGTTCCAGTGCCTCACCACCCTCACAGTGAACAATTTCTTTCTAATATCTAAACTTGCCATCTTTTAGCTTAAGACCATTCCCCCTTGTCCTATCACTGCATGCCCTTGTGAAAAGTCCCTCTTTAGATCTCTTGCAGGCTTCCTTTAGGTACAGATGTGAAGGTAAAAGAGTCCTTGATTTGGCTATCAAAGAACTTTTTCATATACATTTTGTTCCCTGCATTCTGCTTTTACTGTTAATGGCTAGTAATCCAGCACATGAGGAAAAAAGACTACTTGGCCAGATTTAAATCTTCATTGTTTCTTAATTTTCCAGGGGATAATTTCAGAATACGAAGGAAACAGTTCAAAGGGGAAAAAAACCAACTTGGGATCCAACAGCCAGTAGAATGCCAGCCTTTTCCAAGAAATGTTAATTTTATTATTCTTGTAAACAATCTTGGGAGAGAGTAGATTAAATTAAAAGTGTACAACAATGAACTATTCTTTGTGTTCTTTCTCTTTTCTTGGTGCCTTTGAAATAATTAAAGGTACATATTGAAAAGGATGATTAAAACTTATTAGATATAGTGAGCACATACAATTAAAACCTAGTTTTACAATAGGTTGTTTGGCTTTCTCTGTTTTCAGTGGTTTGTTTGCCTTGGAGTCTTCTCTTTCTTTTTTCCTGATGTGTTACTCTACCAAAAGATTACTGTTAGAAACTGTACATTTATATGACTTATAGTACTAGTTTTTCTTATTTGAAATTTTAATCAGGAAAACCCAAACCTGACAAATGAAATGCTTATAAGATGTAGGGTAATCAAAAGTACTGGGGAATGATACTATTTTCTCCTTTATTAATGATGGAAAATTGAATACTTGCCAGCCCTCTACCCCAAATTTTTTTAGACTTTTCATGTGAGAAATATTATCTTGACTTTTTTTCCTCGGACTACCCTCCAGTTTTACTGCTGAACATGTCATCAGATGGCAAAGAATGTCCCTTTGCCCAGATTGTGTCCTCTCCCAGCCTCTTGCCCATGCCCAGCCTGCTTGTTCGTGGTCAGAGAGAGGAACAGAGAAAGCCTTCCACGCCCAGCCAGCTTGTTCGTGGTCAGAGAGAGGAACAGAGAAAGCCTTGACCCTGTGCAAGCAGTGCTCAGCAATAGCTAAAACGTTGGTTTGTTAATTAGCTCCATTGCCAGCCTGATGCTGCACACCCTGTAGAACCTGAAAGCAGCCACTGCAGCTCTCATGCATTTTCATGCTTAATAAGGACTCTGTGGCCTAGTTATTTAAAAAGAAAATAAATTAGAGGAAAGGACGTGATCTCAGATTTAATTTTGCATTTTTGTTGAAAACATGACTGCTATATGTAAGGAAGAGTGTGGATTTAAAAGCTTAATTCAATATCACAGATAAAAATCCATATTCTCTGGTGAATATGCAAATAACATTTGTGCAGTTTTAATTTCTTATCTGCATGTCTGTCCTTATTTGCTTTTCAACTCTTGCTGTTATTGATTTGCATCTGTGCACAACTCAGAGATTGCTTTTTATGGTGAGAAAATAATTTTTAAAAAAAGCTTATTGTTATTTAAGTATTTAAAATGTTTTAGTCATTAGTTTGGAAATATTGCCAAAACAAACACATTTTTAAAATAGATGGTTCATTTCCCAGACTAGACAGCACTGGAAGACCTATAAATACACTGCATGTGTCTGTTTCTCTACTGGGAAATCAAATGATGTTAAAATACATTTTGAAGAGCTGTGATGATTGATATCTAAAATGTGGGTTAATTTCCTACACATGTAAATCAGTCTGAAAGCTATGAAAAATGTGATCAAACAGCATCTGATACATAACTAATGACCAGAGAGGGGCACCATCACCACTTCACTTCTTTTAATAGTTTAGATGCTCTTAAATGTTATTCTGTCCTAATTACAGTTGCTACAACAATAATACAAGATTGGCAGTGGATCGACTACATTTAAGACATATTTTCCAGTGGCATATCAATGATCTCTTGTTCCTCCAGTTGTGTCCTACAAAATGACTCAACTTGTTCTGTGATTTACTCAAACGTTCCTCATGAACGTTTTTGATAGTTCTCATGTATTTTTAGATTTGTGAACCATGGCAGTGATTAATACAATTTCTGTTTCAAAGTTAATTTTTTATCACTCTCTAGTGCCATTAGAAGCCCTCAGCTTCTGCCTTTTTTTCCAGGAGTTTTTTTGCATACAAGGGAGTCATACTGAAATCTTTCAATAAGCATAAAAGTAATTGCACTATCAGAAGTGCTGTTTGCCAGTTCGCTGACAAATTACCAGGGCAAACAAATAAAAGGATGTTTACAACCAGAACTGTACGCAGTTAGAGAGATAATTCTTCTGCTACTCATCATAGGAAAATCACCGTGAGAGTGACTGAACACTGACACAGGTTGTGTCCAAGGGGTTTGTGGAATCACCATCTTTGGAGATATTCAAAAGCCATCTGGCTACGGTCTTGGGCAACCAGCTTTAGGAGGCCCTGTGTGAGTGGGCATATTGGATCAGATGACCTCTGGACTTCTCTTCCCACTTCAGCCATTCTGTGATTCTGTGAAAGAAAATATATTTTCCTCCACACACAACCCAACCAAAACCTCAAATCCAAACCAATCAAAAAGCTCCTTCAAATTTAAAATGAGCATATTCAGAATAACTCTGTGAAAATATAGGCCACACTTTTGTAATGCTACTGTATAGATCAATTTATTTAGTTTTAAATTACACAACACATGTTGGAGTTAAATTTTACTTCTCCCCTAGAAATATCCTCAGGATATATAAATGTGTGCTACATAGGTAAATATCATGGCCAAATCTCTGGAACCCTAAGATATCTGAAAAAATTTATTTTACTAATGCCTAAAACCTGCCTAATTATTACTTTTAATAAATACTCTTAAGTTATTCTCACGCAGGTCATATATCGTCATGTTTTATCCTGAAGGCGATGACTGTAAACACTTAGATGAATGCTTAAATTTTAACTCTGGTGATGCTAATTATGCATTCAAGGATAAATTTAATACTTAATGTATTTAGGAAAGTACATACATATATGGTGATGGGTGGATAAATTTATATGTGAAAGGTGAGACATGGCTGGTCAGTGCCATGGCAATGGGACTGTGCAAAGGCCAGGCTGGGCCATCAATTCATGGTTGGGCCTGGCTCTGGGGAGCTCATAAAGCTGGAGACCAGTCCTCCTGTCACACAACTGGAGCAGGGTGAGGAGAGCCCTCAGGGATGACGTGGCGTCCTGGCCCAATGGGCAGCATGGAGTGAGCCCTGGGGAGTCATGGCACAGCTGCTAAGGCTGCTAAGGGACCTGAGAACATATATGTTTCTGTACTCTTGACATGCCATGTTTTAATACTCTTAACCAGAGGTTTCTGTCTGTGAGTTTTTAAAGACTGAAATGGCAAAGTAGGGTTGGTCACCATTATGAGCTGGTGCAATGGCAATCCCATAGGATCACAGAACAGCTGAGGTGGGAAGGAACTTCTGTATGGCCTTGGGTCCAGAGTGTCCTCCTGGACAGGAAAACCCAGAGTCAGCTGTCCAGGACCCTGTCCAGGCATCTGATCTCTGGCAGAATATTCTAGAAAGAATATGGGATGGATTTTTGTCTTGCCTCAGGTATCCTGAGCTCACTGAAAGAACCAACTAGGGTGTTTTCAAGAAGTTAGACAGCACTCTGTGTTTCAGACATTTCCTTGTTTCAGTCACTCCTATGTAGGCTCTAATTGATTTCTATCAGATTACTGATTCCCTGCTGTATACATAATGGATTTTTTTTTTTCTGTGAAATAAGTTAGATGTCACATATATTTTTGTTCTTTAGATCCTCAACACAGCTGTTCTTCTGCACATGTAATTCCAGGGGAAAACACCAGACATTGCACTTTATTCTAAAGCCTGATGATTTCTTTCATGGTAAAGTTGCTTCATAAAATCCTCTTTCTCTGGTTGCTTTAGATTGGGGAGTTGTTCAGTTAAGTGACATACTGTTTAATCACACAGCAGATGTCCTGTTTTTAGTTTTTCAGGTACTGTGCCAATACCTGAGCAGAACCTGTAGGTTTTGGCTTGCATAAGTGCAGCTGTTTTCATGGCTAAATTCTGGGTTGAAATCAGAGTGGGTATATTTAGCATTTGGTAGTTTGCAGATGTTTTATTGATTCTGCTTTCTTTTGAGAAAACAGAGAGGATCACAAGAGTGAAGGAACTATAATCTGTAGGAATAGCCCTGCCCCAGCTCTACAGAGCTAAATCCAGGACAGGCCTGATTTGAGTATTGAAAAGAAGACAAGTATTGAAAGACTCGTGCAAAACATCTTTCTTTCCCCTTTCTGAGGCTTAAGATACCATTTCTTCCATCTTCCCTGTCTTCACTCCCTTTGCTGTCTCTGAGGGTTACTCACAGTCCCTTTTGTGAGGTGATGGGTGGCAGAAATAGTTTGGATCAGCATGTAGCAGTTTCCTTCTGCTGGTCCTTACTTCTTTTCTTTTGCTGCCTCTTACAGTTTCCCATTGCTCTGTGCTGGTCTTATCCGTGGAACCATGGCATATTGTTGGCTCATGTTAATGTTGTCCTTCAGAAACCCCAGGTCCTTCCCTGAAAAACTGCTTTCTATCTTGTTGGCTGCCAGTGATTGCTGATGCTTCCATGGTGCAGGACTTCACGTTCTCTCTTGTGGGAACTTCATTGGTTCTCTTCTTGTTGAGGTGCCTCTGAATAGCAGCACAATGATCTTACATATCCACTACTCCTCCTGGTTTTTTATCTTATGCAAATTTGCTGAGGACGCAGTCTATCCCATAATCCAGATTATTAATGAAGTGGATGAACAGTATTAGATCCAGTACCAGCTCCCATATATATCCCTATAAACTCACCTCCACCCAGACTTTGTGCCAGTGATCAGAACCCCGTGAGCCTGGCAGTCCAAAGAACCACAGAACAGGACTGATATGGGAAGGGACCTCTGGAGGTCATGTGTTCCACCCCTCTCAAGGGGGCTCAAGTAAGGCCACCAAGAGCCAGTTGCCCAGGACCACGCTCAGATGACTCTTGAATATCTCTAAGGATGGATATCTCTCTGGGTAAGGTGTGCCAGTGCTAGGCCAAGCTCAAAGTGAAAAGGTGTTTCCTGATGTTCAGAAGCAACCTCCTGTGTTTCAGTGCGTGCCCATTGCCTCTGGTCCTGGCACCGGGTGCCACTGAAAAGAGACGGTTCTCTCTGCTTTAGAATAGAATTATTGAGGTTAAAAGAGACCTTTAAGGTCATGAAGTCCAACCATCAACCCAACATTACCACTGTAACCCCTGCACCACTAAACCATCACCTTAATTCAGACAGCTCTTGGACATCTCCAGGAATGGTGGTTCCACCACCTCCATGGGCAACCCATTCCAATGCTTGACCACCTGAACAATGGAAAAAACCAGTTCTCATATCTCATCTGAATCTCTGCTGTCCCAGCTTAAAGCTGTTTCCTCTGGTCCTCTCACTGCAGGCACAGTGGAGGGGACCAGCCCCCACACACCAAAACCTCAGGCAGCTGTCAAGAGTGTTGAACCCGAACCTCCTCTTCTCGAGACTGTACAAACCCAGCTCCCTCAGATGTTCCTCATAAGACACACTCTCTAGTCCTTTCACAAGCTGTGCTGTCCTTTGCTGGACATGCTGCAGCACCTTTACTATCTCCCTTTTAGTGCGTGTGTACATGGATGAGATCCAACCCTTTCCCTATCCAGAGCCTCCTCTTCCCCAGGCTATAGAGCCTCAGTCTAGGCTAAACTGACCCATATATATATAGTAATGATACCAGATCAAATTCCTGTATTATGAAATGTGTCAGGTTTTATCAAAGAATGACACAATAAAAAGGATATTTTCTATCGAAAGGAATGCAGGCCTTGGGATTTGGAGTTGTACTCCGGAAGTGGCTCAATTTCTTCATTCAGGCAATATGATCGTCCAAGGCTTAGTACTCTAAATCTTACTGCAATAGTTCCCTTCATTTGCTTGATAAACCTCAGTTCACAAGTGCTTGCTGGAAGTCCAAATCCTGCGTCTGGCATTATTTATGGAATTTATTCCATCAATTTCATTTATTTCGCCAGGCCTTTATTTATGGAATGAAGTACCAGGGCTGTAACATCACTGTCTCACGGGGAAGCTAAACTGCACTAGCAAGCGGTGTGCAAATCTGTGATAACTCACTGGGACAGCAAGTCTTACAGCTGTGTTATGTACTACTTCCTTTGTAATGTAAAAATAAAATCTTTTTTATTGCAGTAATTTGAAAGCCAATGGAAAAGATAATCATTGAGGCAACATTATTACTGTAACAGAATAAATTCTGTTGTCAGAGAAGGGAAAGCCTAGCAGAGATTACAAATTACACAGATTAGCATAGGTGTTACTCTTTAGTCTCCTATGGCAAAATTCCTGCCAGTGTAGGATTGCTGCCCTTTACTGATAATTCTGGTTTACAACAGCAGCAAATTTTGCCTCTTTTCAGTAGGAGGTACTTTGTGGAAACACTTCCAGGTATTTTTGACATTACGTGAGCAAGTAAGTGTGAGTTATGAAGGCCCATAAAAACATAAAAGCTGCCAGAAAAAAAAAAAGTCTCTATTGATTTATGGGTTAGTGGTAGTCAAGTGTGTAAATGGAGCTAATAGATGGTACGTACCCAGAGGTGCATGTAGTGAAATGGCTTAATGGGGCTTGCACAACAAATTAGTGGCAAACTCCAGATTCATTTATTGGGTTACTGTTTTCTGGCCATGTGTCTTCATCGTGTGTAGTGAAACATTTTTTAAATTGTGATTTCATATTGTTGACAGAACATGTTTGTGTGCTTTTTAGCTGCACAAATATTTCTGCAGTTCCTTCCAGTGGTCATGGAGCACCTGTGCAGGAAACTCTCTTGAGTCCAAACAATGTCATAGCAGCTAAGTGGGAATTCTTACTGTGGAAAATAAAAATGCTACTTCCACAGGAAATTCCTAATCACCTATTCCCATAGCTGCCATAATGCACTTATTGCTACATGGCCTTTATAGATGGCCATAAATGGTTGCTGATCCATACCTAACTTGTACTCAAATTACTGATTTTTCAGCACTCATAAATCAGTGTGCTGTCACTGGCAGACACATTTATATCCTGCTTCTAGCAAGCTTTTGTCTTAGAACAGCATTATAGAGCTGCTGAACATAAACTGTTCTATTAGGCATAGAGTGATGCTTAACTTAGGTAATAATGAAGAAGAGACTAATATTGAGACACTTCTTGGCTTCTTCTCAGGTTTCATTGCTTCTTGGCAGAACAAAAGTGTTTCAAAATCAGCATAGGTGGCAAGTTGTGCATTCCATTCATAAGGAGAAATTACTCAGTGATGGATGTTGTACCAGGCTGAGTATAAGAACAACAGTGCAGCAGGTTGAGGGAAATAATTCTTCCCTTGAGTCCAGCATTTCAGAGACTGCTGCTGGAGCACAATACCCAGTTTTGGGCTCCTCAGTAACAGACAGACATTGAAATGTTGGAATGAGTCCAGCAGGGAGCCAGTAGGAAGCTTATAGGGTACAAGAAGTGGCTGAGAGAACCAGATAGGTTTGTTCAACCTGTAGAAGAACAGGCACAGGTGGTGCTGCTCTCTGTGACTGTCTAAGTTATGGAGAGATTAAGCCAGAATCTTCTCAGAGTTATACAGGGGAAGGATGATGGGCAACAGACACATAAGTATATGGAAAATTATGATGGTATATAGGGAAATAAACCCCACAGGAGTGGTAAAACACTGGAATAGGTTTCCCAGAGTAGTAGATACTCAGCTCTGTACCTCTCTCTCATTATACTTGCTTTGAACAGAATGTTTAATCTAGGAGTGCTAGAGGTCCTTGTTGTCTAGATGATTTTTTTAATATATGTTACTGTAATAATTCTTCACTTCCTAACAAACTCCACTGTAGGGGTCAGGAAAAAGTATGTTACAACTGCAGATAAACCCACACTGATTGGACAAATCCTGTCTGATTGACTTGTCTGGATTCAGAATTATTATCTGGTCCCGCAGTGCAGGGAAAGGAGACATAGCATCCAAACATGTAATCTACCTAGGCAGAGTATTTTTGAAACACTTGCATCAGTAGTTGTACATGTGAAATAAAGGAACTTTCTCATAGTCTCAAAGGGCTGCAGTCAGCTTGCCCCAAAATTGGGGAATGATGTTGTCTTGAACAATTTCTACCTGAGGTGCAAGGACTGTTGTTTTGACTGTCTTTCTTCTATTATAAACAGCAATTAGCTAGTAACAAAAATACCAGTGTGTTATTTTTTTAATCCCAACCCTAGCACTTGACATCACATGCCTTTTCCCTTACAGGAAAGGTAAGATAATAAACATGTACTAGATCCCAGTCGTGTTGCTTAATGCCTGAATGGTAGTCACTTGGATCATACCACAAAGATAAGGCTATTTTTTAAATTGGTATATCAAAGTGGTTGTGTTATGGAAATTAAGTCCTGGAAGTTAAAGAAACTGAATGAATAGGTTTGTCTTTTTTAAAAAAAAAACAACCCTTCCACATCCTTGTTCAGTCAGTGTTGCCTGAAAGAAATTTATACTGTAGAGTTGACATTTCATAGTTCACTGGGGACAAACTATGTGAATACATTAATAAAGTCATATGTGTTATCATGATAGGTAGAAGTAAAAGGGAAGGTTAACAAGAGACTCAGAGCAAATTATCATGGTTTATTAATATTATTCTACAAACAGTAATAATGTGTAATTATTGGTAATATGGTTGATGAACTAAGTATATTTATGAAGGAATCTGTCTGGTTTTGTTTAGTTCATAGATTTTTTAGCAGTGATTTTTTTTTATTTTCTTTGTAATATTTTCTTTCATTTTTCTACCTTTCTAGGGAAGAAAAGTACATTAAAACATGCAGTAAAATGTCTTTTTCTCATACAGAGCTAAAATAGATGGGTGATAGTTCAAGTAGGGTTATGCTTTTAGTCCATATTTCATCTGAGTCTTTAATGGTCAGTGAAGCTAATGGAGTTATGGTGATTTATGTCAGCTGATGATCTAACCCGGTATCGTGTTGTTTTGTGGTTGAAGCACATGGCCTGGCCTGAAGAGCCTTGTCTTGTTCCTTGTTTGGACAAATGAACAAAGAACATCCAAACATATAAATCATAGTTTGTCTGTGAACTATCTTACTATAAAATAAGAAGTTGCCACTGTGGTAAACCTACCATTCAGATTTTTTTTTTTTGTTGTTAAATTCTGCTCTTAAAAACAGAAGGTTTTGGTTCTTCATATTAAAATCTAGCAAATGAATACTGGAACACTGTGCTGTACTTGGCCTTCATCTCTGGGAATGTCCACTCTTACTCTGCTTTTCTGCTGATAAGCTCTAAGTTTTTAAAGCCTTCATTTTGGCAGAGGCTTCATCTTCTGACAGCAGCAATCTTACCTAGGGAAGAAAAAAACCAGATTTCTCTGTAGTAGTTATCATTCTTTCAGCTCTTTAATAATGAAAATGCATCAACCATAATAAAATCCAAATTAATTTTTCAGCTTAAAGTTGTCTTTTCTTGATTGATAGGTTCTTGCTAGAGCCCTTAGTTTGGAATAGTTTCAAAATATTTCTTTCTCTGATCTTGTGCTCTGAAGGGTTGGAGATGCAAAATATCTGCTTTGGGTATCATCAGCATTAAATCTCTGGAGTGTAATAGCAGTTTGTTCTGTACTTTCAACTTTAACCAATGAACTCTGTATCTCAGCTGGTTTTTATTATCTGTGGAAGTTGCTGCATGGCAAAAGGAACTTGGAGAAAAGAGGAGCTTAGCTGTCACGTACCTTATAGCACATCATAACTTGAACACTGTATTTACTCTTGGTTTGCCAGAGGCAGAGAGATGGAGCAAGTATTGGTTATTTGAAAGAAAATGGAAATCTTGAGACCAATCAAATGCTTTTTGTTTTGTGCTGGTATTGCCAGTGTGACTTGTTTTCTGCCTACATGCATGTCTGGACATCTGCTTTATGTTACCTCTCCTTGCCTGCTCCCCACCCTCTCTGTCAAACATGTATTTGGGAGCATAAAAATAATTTCTGACAATGTATGAATTGAGGTGAGCTGTTTTTTTGGGCTTTAAGTTATATTTAAGGATCCTGTATCACTCAATCCAGCAATTACAGCAAAATACAAATTTTTAAACCCAATTAGAAGCCTTGTTTAGTTTAAGATTAATTGAAGATTTTCAGCAAATATTGACAGTATCTTACACTGCACATGCAGTGACTAGAGCTATTACTGATCAATTTTACACTTCAAAAAAAAAAGATGAAAAAACCCCTAAGTCATTGTCCCAGAGTAAGAACTTTAAAATACTTGAGAAAAAAACCCCCACGTTTTTGAATATCAGAACAAAGATTTTTGTTAAATGAAATACTTAATGTATTAGCCTCTGAATAACAATAGTAAGTCTTTGTGCTGAGGGACAAAAGTTCCTTACTAAGATGTGATAAAAATACCTCCTGTATCAAAGGTATTTCAAGCTGAAAAGAGCCTTCAAGTGGGTCTAGACATAATGTACTTGCTAAAATATAATGGATGCCTGTGAAAGTCAGATACAGATCTGTCTTATAGCTTGTACCAGCTGATGAATCTAATGTTCTTTCCACCTTCTAAGTCCTTCAAAATAGTTGCACACTTTTATATAACAGTTCAACAACTAGTGTTGGAATCTTATTGATGATTTACTGCCCTGAGATGAAATACAAGCAAACAAATGTGCTAGGCTCTTTAGAGAACTTTCTGTACATCAGCTAACATTATTCCTGAAAGCTGGTTTCTTCTTCTTATAAGATTGTTTTTATTTTTACCCTAATGTAAACCGAATGGAAATTCATTACACTTTTTTTTTGTATCATGCTTTGTTTATTTGTCTCAGCTGAAAGCCAAAGAAGTGTGACTGAGTTATTTTTCTGTCATTGTTTTAACATAAATCCCTGTTGCTCAATCTCTCTTTGGTTGCTCTGCAGACATCCCATGTGCAGATCAAAAAAGCGTTTGAATTGATCAGCTGTGGCTTCTTTCCCAAGTAGAATCCATATGATATAAAGATGGCTAGCAGCATAAAAGACCTTGTATTTCTTATCAAGATAGGTTTTTTTGACATTATTTGTATAAATTATATTCTTCTTGTTTCAGCTTGCATGGTTTATAATGAATTTTATTTCAACTTCCTGCCAGTTTTAAAAAGGTTGCTAAAAAGCTGATGTGAAGAAGCTGTAATCAGATGTCCTCAAATTGAGGTGAAGTAATTGTCTGCAGCTGTTCTTTCTGTTCTTCTGCTTAGACATTACACAAGGGGAGGTTTTAGTTTAAATAGCTTTCATCAAGGTGCCTAAGTTTGGGTTGAACCTTGTGGAGACTGTTTTTATTTTGTAATGGTGGCTTCAGGTAAGGGCAATTTCTTCCTGAACTAATTAGAGTTTCTTGAGGAAATCTTGCCATGCATTTGCACATAGTCTTTTAATACCAAAAACACCATAGTATTTTAATTTAATACCAATTTAATACCAATTTAATACCAATAATACCATAATCTTTTAAAGTCAAAAGATACTTGAACTATTCTGGTCCTGTCTTGGGATTCTGTGTGCATGATGCAAGATAACCTTCTGAAGAAGTGAACTTTGCAGTTTATTTACTCTCCAACGCTTACTTCATAAAAACTACAACTAGTCCCATATGTATTAACCTTTCGATTACACAGTATGGTACTAGACCCACCTGTAAAGAAACTGTTTCTATTCTGGTGAGCTTTTTTAGTCTTTGTTATCACATTTTTTGCATGGGCTTCTTAGTAATTCTTCAGGAGTTTTTGTTTGTCTTTTTTTTTTTTTAATATAAAAATTTGTTTCAGCTCTCTCTGAAAAGAAGACAATTTAAAATTCCCAGCTAGACTGAGGAATCCTTTACAGGGCTGTAATACAAGATAATGTGTCCTGCAGAACACTTGACTTCATTCTTGTGTGATACTGGAGCTGTCTTGCATTGATAACCATCATTCAGTGGCAATGCAGAAACAAATCCATGCGGTTTTCCCACAGAGGCTGTAAGTGTCATGGCAGATCATTGATGTTTAATTGCTTTCATCTGTCATGAATAAGATATTTAATAAGGAATCTTGGTCCTGGTCACCAGATAGAACCATAAAGATGACTAAGGAAATGGAGGATCTCACATACATGGAGAGGCTGAGAGAGATGGGACTATTCAGCCTGGAAGGGAGAAGGTTCATGGGTAATCCTATCCTAGTTTCTAAATGCTTGATGGGAGGGAATAATGAAGAGAGAGTCAGATTTTTCTCAGTAGTGCCAGCTGGCTGGGTGAAAAGCAATGGGTACACATTAAAAACCATGAAATTCTGATTGAACACAAGACTTTTTATTTTTTATTGTAGAATACTGGTCAAACACTAGCACATGTTTCCCATAGAGACTGTGGAGTTCCATCTGTGGAGTTACTCAAAACCTGGCTGGACAACCTGTCCTATTGCCCTGGGCATTCTGCGGCAGGAGAGTTGGACTAGATCTGAGGAGGTCACATCCATCCTCAGCTAAAAGTATAGGCCATACGTGTTGCCATATTTTTTCAACAGGATTTTAAGATTAAGTAGAAATCCAACTTGGGCTCCAAATACCCTCGGACAAAAATAGTTCTTCTTGCATTCCAGAGTTATAACATTCCATGGGAACAGTTTCTCCTAAAAAGTTTCTCCAAATCAGTGTCTTTCCACATAGGGAGCAAGGATTGCTGTCCCCACATGCTAGCATAATCAAGACCCTGCTTTACATAGCACCTGTCAAAAATACAGAAACAAGTTATCTACTAGTTAAGTTTCCTGGTACATCACAGTGTAAAATCAGCTGTTTAGTTGCTTAAAATGTCTTGTTCGGGCTAAATTTTTCTAATCCTTTGTCTCTTTAGTCTACCTTTCTTCTATTTCATCCTTTCTTTACTCAGTTTTGGTGTAGTGAAAACTACAATTGGAGCAATTTAGCTTTTTCCTGAAACCAGGGGAAAAGTGTAATTTGCCCCATGTCATTATTACTTCAAGCAGGTTGTCAGGAAAATTGGCTGAGCCTGTAGGCACGTATGTTTTCCATAGATTGTGTCTGGTACTTAGAGTGACTTTTCCTATCATTGCACATCTGCTGTGGGTTTTTTTTGGGTTCAGTGGCTTTAGATGAGTCATAAAAATTTCTTGCGTGTTGTCCCTAATGCTTTGCTGGCCCAGATAGCTGGAGCTGCTTGCTTCAATGAAGGAGCATTGTGTGAGGGAAGCAGGAGTGTAAACTAGGACAAGAATCACTTTGGCTCCAAGGTCTCCTGGCAGTGAGATACAAACATGTAAAAGGAAGGGATTCTTTATTTTTACTTCTATAGATGATGGGAAAGAAAGACTAAGCTGCTGCTCCTGCCTCTTTTAGCTGTCACCTTGGTGTGTGCATGGGGATTGTGACAACCAATGGCACACGGCTGAAGCTGAGAGCACTGAAGAATGTCTGAAACCAAAACATGAAGAAATGTTATTTCTGCTCTCCTAAAAGAGAGGGTGCATTTTGATGGAAAATTTAACAAGTTTGAGGTGTTAGGCTGTGATGGAGGGTAGGGTGCCCCTGAAGAAGGGCACCCACATGCATTTAGGAGTGTGAAACAATAGCGTGTTCTGCTCCAGTGGCTTTGGATCTTTTTTTCGGGTTGTCACCTGAGAATTTAATCATGGGGTTCTGTGGGTGATTAGAAGAAGCCTTCTTGATGCTAATGAAAGCAATTGTGAAACACCTAATCTCCTCCATAGGATCAGGGCAGATGACACAGAACCTCAGGACTTTGGGACAGTGTCTCAGTGATGAAGCCCAGCAAGAGGGTGAAAAAGTTTTGAGCTAATCATCAGACAGATTGTCCATTTTGAACAGGTTTTCTAAAGAAAGACGATTCAGTGAGCTGTGTTTGGCTTTTCAACCCATCAGTTCATTTGAACCAACTGTAGCAGGGCCATGAGGTACTAAAAAATGTGAAGTTTTGATTTTCATGAAAATTAGTATCTGTTTTTGAAATGGACTAATCCCATATTGAGGAAGGAGCTATGCTGAGGTCAGCAGGCAAGTTCCAGGCTTATCTGCACATGCATAAATGACTGAGCAGGATACACATGGCAGAATTTGCCTGAGCAACTGCTGCTCCTTGCCTTGGCTTTATGCACAGGAGCTGTTTGTGTTTGGGAAGGGGAGGATGCAAGGAAGTAGGTCACATTCAAAGAAGTAGGCTTTTTTTCCCCTCTGCTCTTTGGGAAACGTCTTGTGGGAAGTGTATCCTCTGTTTCTCAAGAAATGTTTGAGGCAGACAGCCTGATGATGGCTAGTTATCAGAACACAAATGTCTTTGCTTATTCTCACCTACTAAAGGACTCCTCTCACTGCCTCTACTTGTTCTGCAGCTGTAGAAGACTTTTACTCTCAGGTGTTGATTTCATTCTGTCCCTTTGGGATGTTGCAGGTTTAGAAAGATAGCTGATATGGAATATGTAAGTCTGAAGACCTGTACTTCCAGTCACAAACTGAAGAGCTAGCCAGAGAAAACTTCAGCTTTCATCAGTGATCTTAAAATTCACATGGTAGTGTCCTGACATATTTCAATCTTCAAGAAATCAGTCCCCCTTGCCTAAAGTAGCTGTATACTTTTTGCTAGCTGTTTGAATACCTACTGAATTATTTTTTATCCTTTTAACGTATCATGCAAATCTGATAGCCACATAGGAGAACTGTGTAACCTGGAGAGTTTATAGCACTTTGTTTCAGTAAACAAACAAACCAGCCAACATAAACCCCCTCACTATCTTCAAAGAACTTCTCTGTACCTGCTCAGCACATGCTTAGATCTGTATGTTTGTTCGGGAGAATATCACAGCTCGCGATATTCTCGATTTATAATACGCATTGTAATATACATCTCGTGGGAAGGTGTGGAAGGGGAAGTTGAAATGCCTCTTTGCTAGTGATAAAATCAAAACAAAAACAACTGCCGATTCCCTCTCCAGCCAGCTCGCTGGGACATTTTTATAATTCTTTTACTCTGTTGTTGGAGGACTCCAATTAGCCTCAAACTGGAGATCGCAGCTTGTGTGTGAAACAGGCAGCTGCTGGCACGCAATTCTCCCTGAAGTTGTTTCCTTTCCCTTTTCCTGAGATTTAGCGAAGGGGGGGAAGGGGTTGGAGTCACATGGATACAAAGCTTTTGATTAATGTCCAAGTCTCTGCTGCTGCGGAGGCTTTCCAACCTCTCAGCTAGCAGGGCGAGCTGGGAACCAGTGACCGCTCGTTTCCTCCAGGCTGTGTCCCCTTCCTGACGGGAAAGGAGCGCGCTCTGGGGCGGCTCGTCGCCTCCGGACCTCGGGCCGCCGCGGGAGCGGGGTGAGCGGGGGCTGCGGCCGCAGCGCGGCTGGGGACCGGCCGGAGCCCGGCCCCGCTGTGTAACTTGGCGGGGTCTTTTGTTGTCCTTGTCCGCAGCGCAGCGCCGGGGCGCTCGGGGGAAGGCGCCGGGCTGGGAGCACCGATCCTCCTCGCCGCACCATGACAGAAGAAAGCAAGGGGGAAGGCAAGGGGGAGAGCGGGAAGGACTTGGAGAAGCAGCTTCGCTTACGCGTGTGCGTCCTCAACGAGCTGCTGAAGACGGAGCGGGACTACGTGGGCACGCTGGAGTTCCTGGTGTCGGTGAGCGGCGGCGCTGGGGGCCCGCGGCCGCGCCGCAGCTGCGCGGGGCTCCGGGAGCGCCCCAGCCGCGGGACTCCCGCCCGGGGAAGGCTTTTACCCCCAGCTTTTGCCTAAAAGGGAGGGAGAGTAACAGGTTTTGAGATAGCCGAAGAGGGGTCGTGCGTTGCTCCCTCCCGCCCTCGCCCCCCCATCCCCCGGCCGCACTTTGGCGCTGATGATCTCGCGTCTCCGCGCGTGGGAGCGGATGGGGGTGATGGGTTCGGGTTCCCCGAAACCTAACGAGTGAGGAGGAGGCTTGTGTTCATTTTAGAGTGCCGTAGGGTATTCCACTACTTGCGACAGTCTCGGAAACCCAGCGGTGCAGGGGGGAGGGAGCAGGACAGAGGGGGTGCTGGTGTGCAGCAGCTGCTTGGCATTAAAGCCACATGTGGCATTCACTCTCGTCTTGTGGTACAGGGTCAGCTGGGAAGGTAGCGCGTTCTGCTGAGCTGCCTTGTAACAGTTTGAGCTTCCTTCTACATTTGACTATCGCTGTTGGTAGGATTATTGATGCCGGGTGATACCCTGGTCAGAAAGGCAGGAGTTCTCACTCAAAAAGCCAAAGGGACAAATTATTGCAGAACAGATGTGGCCAGTGTTTCGTTTGTGCCTGATCTTGGTAGCATCACTTTAGGGCTCTGATGTGATAAATATGTTCAAATCAGCTGCTTCAGATTGCAAAAGTATTCACAGTAGCCCCATCATACATTTCTCTCCTCCTGTCCCATTGAAGAGGGGAAATCCTTCCAACTGCAAACTTCCTGCTTTGCTGCCTTGAGAATTGTGGACTTTCTGCTTATTACCATGAAAGAGGAAATTCTTAAGTTGGCTGTGACAGGGAGAATAAAAGCACAGACATTGGAGTGAAATAAGATCTACAGAGTAGCTTATTTTCTCCATATGTTTATCCTCAGCAGCACCATGAAAAATGGTAAATGGTCCAATGTGTTGGGTTGTTTTTTTTTTTAAAGTTTAGGATGTATGTTTGAAAAAGAGGCTGCGCAATTATTTTACTTGCTTCCATTTAATGGTCAGGTTTTACCTACTTTAAAAAAAAACCTATTCTAAGGCAACGTTCTTCCATATTTTACCTTAACCCCCAAATTTGGTGTATGCCAGAATCTTGGGTTTCAGCAAATTTGAAGAATTTGTAATATCTTTAATTTCGAATTCTAAGGTTTTAGATAGAAGATATTTTAGTTCAAGCAGAAAGTGCTCAAATTCTCCCAAGGATCAGAATCTGTAAGTGTTTCAAGTTCTATCCAGACACTGAATTCATTAATAAGTCTTTTTGCAGTTTGGATCAAGATGATCTAAATAAATAATGTGGAGAAGAGGGAAGGGTTGGTGTTAAATACTTGGTTCTACATCAACTTTTCAGATTCATTAACGATTGTGGACAGGGTTCAAGTGACTGTTCAGAGATGTAAACCCTTCACAGAGAAATGCCACATGTTCTAATTGTACCTCAGTTTTGTTTGAGGAAGCAACCTCTGAGCTTTCCTTTGGTCTACCTGCTAGGACTGCTGTTGAGATCAGCTGTGGTGGTAGATTTGTGAGGGCCACTGGCTAGGACAAGTATGGAGACTATGACACTGATTTTACGTAAACCATCAGACCCATCATTGAGTGAGGGGTTTATGTTCCAGCCAAAGGTAACAGTTAGGCTTCCAGGTCATCTCAGTGTCGTCAGTGGAGCTCATTGTGGTGGAAACCATGTTTCCTTTATGACTGAGATGCTGAAGCCAGTTATAGTCTCCCTGAGAGTTTGCTCTGAGTACCTGCAGTTTTTACTGTGGTTAATAGGAAATAGGGTATTCATTTAGATAAATGAAAAAATCCCTGTGCATGGCTAGAGGATGAAGAGGTTGTAAGGAGGAAGTGACTTGCTGGCCTGTGTCAACATGGGAAATGCTTTGCTGGTTTCCCTACACTGGAAACATACCTACTATATGCTAGATTTATTTAGCTTCTTTTGTTTACGTTGTACTTAAAGAGTATTGCTCAGAACAGATTTCTGGTTGGTTGTTTTAAAGTCTTTCCCCCCCCCCCCCCCCCACTCTATGATTGCTCATCCTCTACTTATCAGTGTAGTGAGAAGTAGCTTGGTTTTTATGTTCGGTCAAAAGTCTGTAACACTGTAAGGTGCAAAGCAGAAGATTTGATATACTTGTAACTTTATTAGATAGAAGTTGCTGAGTAGTCATTCCCATGTGAATTCATTCACCTCTTCTTTTTTGGCTTTATGCTGTGTAAATTCAGTATATTGTTTTTATGCTGTGTAAATTCAGTATATTGTTTTACATCTGCACTCATCACAAAACAAATCTGAGTGAAAAGGTCTGGTTGTATTAATATTATTCTTTTGTATCTCCTGAATCTTCCAGTAATAAACTGCAGTAGTGTTGAGATTTCACTGATACAGAGCAATAACAATTTTGGGCCGATTGCAGTGAGATATGTAAACATATGTGAGGTGGATAAACTTAAGTCATCTAGTAGTTGCAGCAATGTTGGAGGGAGCAGGCATGTGCAGGAAATGATGAATAAATGCTTATGCTTTTCCTTCAGATATTTCAATATAACATTTAGAGTGTCAGTGCAATACCAGAGTTTTTGTTCCTTCTAGCATTTCTTAAAAGTAACAAGTGATGGAAGAATTTACCTAAGACGCCAAAAGACCTTTTAAAACTATATCTGTGGATGGAGGTTTTTATTTTTATTAAGCTACAACATTAAGGTTCTGTTATGAACAGTTGATACTTTATTGGCTAAATTAGTAATTGGACTTTTTCTGCTTCTGGATGTTCTTGCTGGTGATCATACCATTCTCCTGTGGCAAAATCTTTGCTTTCCAATGAAAGAGAAGGTTTATTTGCAAGAATAGAGGAAAATCTTTCTTTCTTATCAAAATGCACTTTCTGGAGGGGACAGAAAGCAATCATTGATGAATATTTGCATTGTCTAAACTCATTCCATGTCATCCAACTGTGTGACTGAATAATTAATAATTACCTTGAGTACTTATGGTAAAGATGCTTTAAAAAAAATGTGACATTATCAATATGTACCTTATCCCCTTAATTCTTTAAAGCAAATGACCAAATGTCTATATTTACTGTGATCTGTGTAAACATAAGGAAAATTTCCTATGTTGCCCTTTAAGCACAATTAGCCTGGAGAAAAGGAGACTGAGGGAAAGCTTTATCACTCTTTACCTGAAAGGAAGCTGTAGTGAGGTAAGAATCAGTCTGTTTTCCTCAGCTGTCAGGTGCCAGGACAAGAGGAAATGGCCCCAGGCTATGCTAGGGGAGGTGTGGATTGGGTATTAGGAAAAATTGATTCACTGGATGGGTGTTCAGGCATTGGAATAGGCTGCCTAGGGAAGTGGTGGAATTGCCATCCCTGGAGGTGTTCAAAAAACATGCGGATGCGGCACCTGGGGACATGGTTTAGTGGAGAACATGGCAGTGCTGGGTTACTGGTTGAACATGATGATCTTGGAGGTCTTTTCCAATGTTAATTATTCTGTTCTATAACTAACTAGAGCACAACTGCATAAACTTTTCTAAGATTCATTGGTCTGTGATTTTACGCTGGGGTATTATTTTTAATGAGAGTTTTAAAAAAATAGTTGGGTGGGTTTTTTTTATAATTTGCTGAATGTCTTCATGAGGGGTTTCATTTACTGTGTAATCAGGGTGATCACTTGAATCCTCAACATAGCAGTAGTAAAGAGCTCAGTAAAACTGTGGGTAGAAGTTGATGAGACATTAAAAAGTATTTAATGGTTAAGAGCTGCTAAAGAGTGGCTATCTTAATTTGTCACCTTATTACTTGATATAAGGCTTAGTTTTTATGTTTGTGATTTACACTAATTGACTGGCCACTGAAGATAAACCTGCCCATTAAGAATTTTAGGATGCATGCACATATATCCATATACACATGTAAAATGTACATGTATATTTTTTGGAAAGAAATTTTATTTTGGAATAGAAATTAGAAATGTAATCGATCTGCTACACTTGGTACTTCAGGGGATATCCATGGAAGTAGAGTTTAATTTCCTATGGCAGAGATTGTTTCTCTGGCACAGTTTTGTGTTCTGACAAATTTGACGTTGATGGGAATAGAAGCAGATGTTGGCACTCCTGTAAGCCTTCCCCACGGCCTCAGCTGGGGTGGCTAGTTAGATCTTGAAGCAGCTGGGGAAAAAAAAACAAAGCTAGTTTATTATGTAGACTACAGTATGGTTTACAGAGTCTCTCAGTGAATATACATGTTTCTGCCAGTTAACTCTCAAGTATCAGTTTGATTTTACTACAACCTACTGTACTCTCTTCTGTTTGCACTAAAGTGAAAAAATGGTTAGTTTTCTTTAAATGTGCCCTGTTAAGGGAAGCTGAATCCTTGCTTTTCAATTGGTATAAAGAGATATTGTTTATACGGTTTATTGTGCAGCCTTTTCAGTGTCTGTGTGACTCCTCGGCTTCTGTGTTCCCCTGCTGAATATTCCCTGTCTCTTGGCTCAATAAATATTTCTCTGATTGTTGAGCAGACTATTATTTGGAGAAGTGATTACAGTAATTGTGAGTTCAGGTAACCTTTATAGTCAAATTCAGTGTTACTAACCCTGGCTAGCAATAGAGGATTTATGTCCTGGATGAAAACTACTCAAATAGTTATGCTATATAACAAAGTTAGATGTTGGGCTTTCCACAAAAAAGAACACCTCATAAATGATGATGATGTGTGATCTTTTATGGCTGTGGTTTGATACAAAACCAGTGTGACTGTGTGTGTTGTTTTTGCTTGCATGTGTGTGTATATCACAGAATGCCTTAAATTGGAAGGGTCCCATAAGGATCATCTAGTCCCACTCACTAAATATGTTGTATGTATATCTCAATTACAGTGATGATTAGTGGCTTCATAGTGCTTTTCATAATTGCATTTATATTTTATAAAAGGGATTTAAATGAATGGAAGGGAAGGGTTTTAGCTGGCTGCATTTTTTGATAAGGTTGTGTGATTTCCTTTCTCTCCAGGAAAAGAAAAACAACATTCTATGGCTACTTCATCATAAAAAGTCAAAAGGAAGTGCAAACACAATTACCATAGAAAGTCAATATCTTTTCCATTCACTTCCAATTTCTGTTTTTAACTTGCTTAAGTGTTAACAAAAAATGTGAGTGTGGCATTCTATTTTTATTTGACTTTGCTTGTCTGTATCCATGGCACCACCTGTGATCTGTATCAGAGTAAGGGTAACTGCTTAAAAGCTGTTTATTTCTTTGTAACACCTGCCCCAAGGTTGAACACTCTGCTTTATGGAGTGGATTAGCAAGAAAGATTATTTTTTGTGTGAGTGCAGAATTCATGCAATGGAGGGCAATGGCGAAAAGCAGAGTTTTTTCCAAAGAATTTTCGAGTACATATCTTATCCTGTTTGGAATTGGAGGGATTTATGCTAGACAATGACACATGTTTCATACTTTTCAATGTATTTCCTCTTACTGCTCTCAGATGCGCTTAGATTGTATTGTGAAAAACTCTTCTTTGGGAAGAAAGGTGGTTTGCTGAGCTGTTCAGTGAAAAGTTTAGAGTACTGAAAGGAAGGAATCTTTGTTCCATAGCATTTAGGAAACTTATCTGTTCTTAAGACTTATTGTAGACTAAGACTTAATCTTTTGAAGACTATAATATGCTTAGAAGTGTTGTACACCTTCATGATTTATCTGTATGTATAAATAATATTTGCAGTGTTCCAGTTATTTCTTTGCTCTGCCTTACAGCTCAGTCCTAATTCTCCTGACACATGTATTTCACAAATATGTAGTGTGAGTTGCTAATTTAGAAGAGGCTACTTGGAGGGCACCATCCATCAAAATGTCCAGGTTTAGGTTATTCATGCAGCCCAATGCTGTGGAGTAGTATGCTGTTTGCAGTGATTTCAAATATTTATGGAGACATATTTTAAAACCCCCTTTTGTAGTAATTTTTGTCACCATTTTATGAATACCAAGCTTTAAAACCAGGTATCCCAAGGTTGGTTTGTGTTTATTTAGTAAGGTTAGCATGAAGAACAATTTTGTCAATTAGACAAATTTGAAGTCATTGTAACAGTATTACAACATGTGAGAAATTGAAAAGTTCTTTACATTAGAAACCAAAAGGAACTGTCCTTTGGCCAAAATAAATCCAAGCTGGCTGTAGTTGACCTAAGATACTGGTTGGAATGATTTGCTAGTCTGTAGAAGGCTATAACCATGTATCTCTGAGTAAAGTATATGTCCCTGTTTGGAAAGGAATTGGATTACCCATGAATGAAATACAGGCTTGAGCAAGATAATGAATTTTAATTAAGACTTTACCTTTTTATACAAGTGTCTTGAAGAACTTCTTGTACTCACATAATGTACTCATGCATAATCTTTTTCATAAATGTTGTCTAACTTTTTGCTTTAGGACTCAACTACGTGTGTATTGATTCAGTTTTCTCTTTGGGATTGAGCAGGACTATAGCTGTCTTTGGTTAACGTGAGTTGGTGTGGGATTGGCTACTCAGGAGGGATGCAAGAATGGAGATAGCAAAGTGGAGTCACCACTCCTGGAGGTTTTCAAGAGGTGTCTGTATCTGGTGCTGGGTGATGTGTTTTAGTGGTGGAGTCCTGTTCCTGGGATGGAATGCCCCTGTTCACCTGGCTGGAAAGCAGCTTTACAGAGGTTACTTTACAGAGGTTACTGTGGGAGTACTTCTGGGCAAGAACTGGAATATGAGTCAGCATTGAACCCTTGCAGTGCAGAAAGGACTCAGCATCCTGGGACTGTTCTAGCAAGGCTGTTGCCAGTAGGTGAAGGGAGGTGACTCTTTACCCTCGGCTCTACATCTGAGAGGCTTCTGAGAGTCAAATTTTTGGCTCCCTAATTGAGGAAATAGTAGGAAATACCTACTGACACAAGTCTGGCGCTGACCAGCAAGGTGAGGAGGGGCCAGGACCATTTTGCTGCAAAGAGGCTGAGAGAGCAAGGGCTCTTTGGCCTTGAGAAGGTTAGGTGGAGTTTTTATTGTTGTTTCCAACTCCCCGATGGATAGATGTGGGCAAGATGCAGCCACACTCCTCTCAGAGGTGCACAGTGGAAGAAGGAGAGGCCATTGGAAGATGGAAACGCCAATGTGGTGTGAAGGGAAAAAAATAGAGCTTACAATAAAACTGGTCAAAAACTGGTATAAGTTGCTCAGACGCTTTTTTAAAATTTTGCTTAAAGGTCATGTAGGCAAGACTGTACTACCTGTTCTAGTTGACACTGCTCTGTTCAAGCAATTGGGCAAGATGACCTCCTTTCCAACCTCCATGACTCATCAGTTTGCAATTTATTGCTATCACAGAAGAAAAGGCAGACTGCCTTGAAGTTTCAGCCAGTTTCAGGAGAACAGAATTTTCAGGGTTGCATCTCTACTTTATTTCCTTTATACTCTGAAATTGTAGTGCAAATTGCCAGGCTGTACTGTTCAGCAAGCAATTATTCAAAATTTAAGAGAAAACTCAGGTACATAGGGTTTTTTTTTTTTTTGTTGTTGTTGTTGTTTGTTTTTTTGGTTTTTTTTTTGTTTTTTAATTTAACTGTATTTTTTTTTGCTCAGGAAACAGATAATCTGGCACTTTGGTACTATTTTCTGTTCAGAGATGTCACAGTGCATTGCTTTCATTAATAAATCAAACCTGTGTAATTCTACAAATGGCAAACTTAGATCTTGATTTTTGGCTTCCTGTGGAAGCTTATGCCAGAACCAGAAATATAACCTGATGTCTTGATTCCCAGTTCACCACTCTGACAGCAAAGCAACCCTTTCCCTTCATATATAATTGGTGCTAAAAGAATGGTTGTCTACTTAAAATGTCTGAGAAGCTGTGAGGACAACTGTTCAAAGCGAGCTTCATTTTGTGCAAGCTTAATTGCTCCTGGGATTGTCTCATAGGCTGCTCACAGTAGAGTTTATCCTGTTTTAGGGACAGAACTGAGAAAATAGGAGCTGGTTGACACTTATTTTAGATCCTGTGAGGCCTCCAGATTGTCCTTTGTGCTTTTGGCAGTCTGACTGCCAAGTCATCTGGCATCCCTGATGAGCTCTCAAGTTCAAGGCTGAAGAAAATGAAGGGAATGTGTAGGAGAAACAGATAGAACTGAAGTGAGTACTGGAAAAAACCAGTAATACATTGTAGTAAGGTGGCTTTCTTTATTTCAGCGTACTTTGTGTGGTGCAGGCCCCTTGACAAAATGTTAATACCTTGATGAGTGAAGCAGAACAAATAATCTAATCCTTGACCTTCCTAGGGAAGTTTTATATGAATTCGCACTTCAAAATGACATTTGTCTGTGGCAGCTGATGCTTGTGCCTGAACTTTAAATACATTCTATGTATTGGCATGTTTACTTTCTAAACATATTTTTGCCTATTATAATAAGTAGAGCAAGTGACCAGTATCAATTAATATGATGGCGAATTTACATTAAAACTGTATTTCATAATTTGACCTCTGAAATAATTTTTTAATTTTCTAAGGCTGTTTAAAAGGAGCCATTCCTAGAATGAGGGATGAGTGTGTTCCCACATGTGGACTTAACAATCCCAGTCTCTTTATGTCTAAATCAAATATGTTGTGACAGAGTGATTGATGTCTGGGATGCTATGAATTTGTGCAACAAGGCTGGAAAACCTCTTCATTTTATTTCCTTAGTATGTGCTAAGTTGCACCATATCCTTAAATTCTTTGGGTAAGGTATCTGGATTCGTAGAAGAAATAGCATGCAATTGCACGCTTGGAGACAACATCCTCGGACTGTGTAGTGTGAGTGTGGTCATTGCTCTAAGAGTCACAGAGGCATTTGAGACTTAAACAGATGTGGCAGCACCTGAAGCTCTGCAGCACATAAGCACCACTTTCATTAAAAAGATACCACAGCCTGACAAGGTGGAGGGAAAAAAGTGGCACACACCTGTAGTGTTGTGTCACTTGTAAAATGTTTGTGGCTGAATAGTTTGTATTTATCTTTTTTTTTTTTTTTTTTGTCTGGGAGGGAGAGCTATTTTGCAGAAGCCATAGGAAGCAGGAAGGCAATAAATAAGTCCTGATTCAAAGAACGCCTTTGTAAAAATGGCCGGCCTACATTTATAATGAGAGCTGCTTCCTTCCTTCTAGTGTCTGTTGGTTTTTGTTCATGAACAAAATGATAAAATACTACTTAAAAATGAACTTGCAGGATATGATAAAGACCTAAAATGAGATGGGCTGGAAGGAACCTGTGAATTGCTGTGACAGATTTAAGAAAAGGACTAACCCACTGCCCTGATTCTGGCCAGGACGGGGTTAATTTTTGCAGCAGACAGAAAGGGGCATGGCTAGGACATGGAGATTATTCTGTATCATCTCAAATCATCAGTGGGAGAGGGAAAAAGGACCCCTTTATCCCCTATCTGGCCAGGTTAGCCTGGTGGAGGCAGTGGTCAGCTACTCCTGTTTCCATCTGAATCATTTGCCTCTTTCTTGTGCCCTCTGCCGTTAGTAATGTTGCTTTTACTGTTAATTTTCTTATCTCATTGCTGTTTCCAGTAAGTTGTTCTTATCTCAACCTGTGATCTTTACCTTTTGTGCCTCAAATTTTCCTCTCCAGCCCACAAGGGGAGGGGGGATCAGGGGCTGAGTGAGTCAGTGATGTGTGGTTTCAGTGGGAACACTAACCTGGGGAATACCATTACTAAACTGCAACACACAATAGTTTTTTTTGGTAATAGTAAGTAGTAGCATTACTTAGGGAGTCTGTGCTTCATTACTGGGGGCTGTCTTTTCTGAAGAGTGGAGGTGTAGTACCTCATTACAAACGGAGTGATTTCTGAGTTTGATTACTTTATTTTTGTATTTGTGTATTTTTTGGCATTTCTAACTTCTGAGTATGTGTCCCATAAAAGAATTCCTCTAATGCATTTTAAATATCCTGTCTAAAAAATGTGCTGAGCACTTACATCACTATTTTTCTCATTGGAAATCTAATTTTTTTTTGTGAAACCCCTTTCATACTTTCAATCATCTTTCAGATTCCTTTGTGATGAATTCTTCTGGTGTCAGTATCCTTGATCTTCTGCCTAGTTTCATTCTAAGTCTTTTGCAGTTTAGTCCAAATCCCCAAATGTGTGTGATAGATGTTTGATGTACTGAATTATGACTTTTTTTGTCATAATTCAGTACTTCATACTTGTCATAATAACATCTTTCTTGACTGAAAGGTGTTAGAATTCTGTTTATCCTTCTGCAGTGTGTAGTTAGTACCTTACTTAGGCCCTTTTTTTACCTCTTTACTTACCTTTAAATATCAAAAGTGATATTTTTAGAGATTGGGCAAGATTCTTGAAGTATGACTTGCAGCTGCCATTTGCTTTTTCTTATAATTCTGTTTTGCTGTGTGAATGGGGAAAAGATCTAGAAAGAGGTTTCAGTAAAGGATTAAGTAGCCAACCAGGAATAAATAAGAACAGTAAGAGTTATGAGATTACATTTCTGTGCTCTGGAAATAGGAAGGAGAAAATATAAAGGAAAAATACACTAGCAAGTTTGAAAAGGAAGAGGAAAGGGTTACTAAAATTAGTTATAAAAATGAAAACTTGCACAGAAACACTTTGAAACATGGCAAGTATGTGATGAGATTTCCTCATGCTGTGCTATGTGTGTTAATAAGGCAGGCATCACTGGCTTTTGCAGTGTCAAATTAGAGGCTGCTCATGGTCCCAGAACTTAACTATGTTATTGGATGTTTGTTGTGAGTGTGGAACGGTACAAGTTCAGTGTTTCTTAGACATCTTCAAATACAGTCAGCTTGAGGTGTGAAAATACCATTATCTTTGAATTTGGTTGAAATTTCAATAATTATCAAGAGATAATTGAGAATTTTATATTGGCGAGAGCAGCATGTGAGCTGTCTTTAGTTAATATCTTTTATCAGTAAATGAAACATCCAGGTTTTCAGAAGGGTGTGACTAATTGAACATTTCAAAAGTGCAAAGTTGTAGATTGCTTCCATAATGTCGGAAATATTTTTGGCAGAGCTGAGATATTTCTGTGGCTTAGAGTTACAGCAGAGACATACTAAGTACAAGGATTGTATCTGTTGTTTGTTGTTTTCTCTAAGTGGAAAGCTTCATTTTCTATTAAGATGTTGGTTCTGTAGTTCAGTTACACAGAACAACACATAAACACCATTAATAATAATAATAATAATAATAATACTGAAAATAATGAATGGAAATTACAAAATGAATTGGTTGTGGACCATATTTAAATATCTTCTAATATGCCTGGAAGGATTCTTTATGTGGGCAGGGGCAGAAGAGTGAAGAGCTGATAGCAATAACTTTTCATTTACTTAAGGCTTCATTTATCTCTTTGACACTGCATGAGATCCTGTTTATTAAGAATAATGCCTGGAAGTTGGCAGTTATATTCTGTATGAGTGTGTTAATTTCTTCCCATATGCTACAAGGTTGTCCTCACAGGAAATAAAGGGACTTTTTCCCATGTTTAGTTGTACTGAACTGTTACAATAGGCAGACCAGACAGAAACAATGGGAAGGAAAGTTTCCTGTTTTCTGCAGATATTGAAGTGGTCTTCGACCCTTACCAAGGAAGATCTTCATTCCCACTGTGGCTGCTCAGAGAACTGATTGTCATTACTGAATGGAGATGCTGTCATCTCTCTTGAAACACGGTGCTTCACTCCTAAATATGTTAAGGCAATTTACCATCCGTTCTAGCCGTCTCAATTGCATCTCAGTATTTGCACTTAGAAATAGCAAATTGACAGCAGGGAATGCTTCAAGTTGCCTCTTTATGAACATTCAGATATATTATGCTGTGTTTAGAATCGTTTTAGATAGGTGATGAAATAAAGCTTGGGCCTGACTGATATCCTCAAATGGAAAGCAGAGCAGAATACAAATTTAGTAGACTTGGAAGCTTTTCGTAATAGTAAAGATTTGAACGGCAAAAAGGAAACTGGCTGTGCTTTTAGTCTGCTGTGCCGGGACAGAATTGGGGAAGGCTGGTGAATCTGTGTCTCGGCAAACACTCTGATGAAATTTTCATGTGAAGGTGAGGATAAATTACATTGATACTGCTACAATATAAGCTGTGGTTTTCCATCGGTAGGGAAAGATGAAGACTCTGACTGGCCCTCCAAAAATACTGTGAAAATCTTTTTAGTCAATATTCAACCTGTAAGTTCCAAAGAGATTGCTTGTCTTTAAATTTCACATACTTGCGTTACAGAACATTCCCATGAGTTTTGGGAGGTGACCATCAGCCATGATTAAAGATTATTTTAATTGGAATACATGAAGATAAATTTGAACAGGAGCTGTACTACTGGTAGAATTACTTCATAATTTCATTCAGTAGACCAACTTCTTCCAAGTTAAAAAAATTTTTTTTAGAAAGTAAAATTGGACTTGATAGTTACAGTAGTTTATCATTTGTTTTACTATAGATTTTTAAGTAATTAAGTTGACTAGTTAAAACTCAATCTCATTAAGTTCTTAAATTTGATTTAGTAATGCACTTTTCAACACATACAATCCAGGAAAACATAGGTTTTCCAAATTAATTTGCAGGGTACTTCTTTACTGAGAAATTTTTGATTCTTTCACACACTTTTTTGAGTCTTACTCAAAATTTTCAGGTGAATTGGTTGACAAAGATACTCTTGTTTCTCTGTCAAATTTATTTGGTATACAAATGCCACTTTAAAATGGTTATCAATGCTGTATTACATAAAATACTCAGTTGTCCTGATATTTAAACAGATTTTATGTAGATTACTATACAGTATTTGTGAGCAAGTGATGCTGGCAGTTGCTGTATCATGAAGGATAAAAAGTGAAGGACCAATTGAAGTTTATTTGGGCATCTTGTGAGAAATGTGTACTGGAAATACACTGGATTAATTACAGCATCCAGCACAGAAAGTAACAATTTTTGCACTTGTAGATTTTGCTAATAAAAAAGCTTGGTGTTTGGACCAAAAGAGGTATTCTTATTACAGTAAGAAAAGATAAAATATTAAAATATGACCACCACGACAACCATTATGCATTTGCATATTGCATATCTTTGTAATGAAAAATTCCCCGTATTTACTTGCCAAGTGCAATTTGGCTTTTGACTGCGAGAACTGTTAGATGTAAAACAGGGCTTTGGCAAAATGTTATTTTGTGTCTCAAATGTTTGCTCTTTGTATGCTGTTGTCTTTCTTAATGTACCATGGCAGTAAAGGCTGTAATGGCTGTTCCAGTCCTTTTCCTGTTGTTTTCCAGCCACCCAACAGCTCTGGGATAATACAATGCTTTGACTTCCCAATTTCTTTCTAAAACTTTTAATTTCACTTTTTATTAAAAATTAAAATTAAAAAACCCTTAAAACTACTTTTTAATAAGAGTAAATGTTTCTCATATTCTGAGTAGTGGTAACAGATAAAGCATTTACTACAGTTATGCCACAGACTTCCAAAAGGAATTTACCAGTATATCACAGCAATTGTTGTTGCAATTCTTGTTGCCTTTACTCTTCCATTTCTGCATATTTATTTACTTGGTTTTGTCTTGCAGGAGATGGTGAATGGTTATTGATAGATAACTGGACTTGAGATAGGTGCAACATTCATTGTCAGTAGGGCAGTGCACTATTGGCACTACAGATGGGAAACAAATATTAGCATATTAAATATCCTTATTGTAGTATGAAGTCTTGCACAGTGAAAGATTTGAGAGTTTTTTTTCTGGTTAATGAAAAATGTACATGAACTACAGATTTTCCACATGCAACCAAATTCCACTTCTAAGGTTTTAAGAGAAAATGAAGCATCTTAAAATAATATTTTTGGCCTTTTGAAAGCTTCTGCTGCTACAATAAACCCCAATATTTTAAGGGACTACTGTTTTCACAAATTCTCACATTTAGGAAAAGTGGCTACATCAGGTGCTATCAAATATTACCTTTCTATGTAAAGACTTGTCCCATCACTTTATAAATTAGTTTCTACTTCAGCAGATTGTCACATACTGATGTATCTAGCCCTCTGTTCCTAGTGTATCTTCAATTCCGATTTACATGCATGCACCAGATATTACATGGATTTAAAGCCATGATGAGTCATGAGCAGACCTAAGATGTGGATACGGTTAACATTAATTATGAGGTAGCCTGATTTTGTGCCCCGGCTAAGACAAAGACCTGAGGAACCAGACTGCTGGTTGCATTTCAGATTCTCCTCAGATCTCCATTGCTTCTGGTGCAGAGTGAAAACACTTCAGTAAAAACTGCCAGCACCCTGCTACCCACCCCCTACTCACGTGGGGACCGGACTTAGGCAAGGCACTTTGTTGCCTGCACTTTGGCTTCATACCTTTCTTACTGCTCTTTTAATAACTAGTACTCAGGACTTTGCTGTCTGGCCTTGGTGAATTAGATACTGCTGCTACTGCCCAACAGAGGGTTTGATTTTTTAATTAAAAAGTCTTTGGATTTTCCCTAATGAGAGAGAATGTCTTCAGTGATAAGTACTTTGATAAATGAAGAATGAAAATACATTTAGATTGTTTGAGATTTTCTGTAAGCAAAATTTTACACAACAGACTTCTGTATGTCCACTTAAATGGAAATTTTGGGAAAACGAACTTTCCTTAGATTTTAGGATGAGGTAGGGAGTGGGCTGCTGCTGACATTCTAATACCAATTTTATTTTCAGGTTTGTTTTAGAGGCAAATAAAGCTGTGCTAAATATGAACAGTAATATAATTATGGCTGTGCAATACATATATGAGAAAGTGGTTGAGGGTTTGTTCCTAAGAGCTGACTAATAAATTTGTCTCTTGTTTCTTTATTGATGTTATCACAGAATGGTTTGGATTGGAAGGAATATTAAAAATCATCTACCTCCAACCTCCCTGCCATGGGCAGGCAACCTTCCACTTGATCAGGTTGCTCAAAGCCCCATTTAGCTTGCCTTCAACGGGTGGAGTCCACGGCCTCCCTGGGCAACCTGTTCCAGTGTCTTTGTTAGGTCTTCTCAAACCCAGTCTCCTACAGCGAGTAGTTCTTCACTCTTACAGTTCCTGTTTCCACCTTTTGCAGCTTGGGTAATGTGGCTGGGATACTTGCTGGTGAAGACAGAGGTAAAAAATGGCATGGGGTGCCTCAGCCTTCTCCATGTCCTGGTAACCAGGTTACCAGTATCCTTCCTGAGTGGACCCACATTTTCCCTTGTCATCTGTTGCTGATGTACCTAAGGAAGCTTGTTTTGTTACCCTCGATGTCCTTGGCCAGATTTACTTCTGCCACTACTTTAACTTTCCTACGCATCTCCCTGGCTGTTTGGATAATTTCTCTGTATTCTTCTTGGGCTACCTTTCCCTGCTTCCACCCTTTTTTAAGGTACCTCTTTGTGTTTAAGGGATACTTGTTCATCCATGCAGGCCTTCTGGCATTCTTTCCTGATTTTCTGTTACTTCAGAAGATTTCCATCGGATTTATCTATAAATTTTCTGCTTTAGATTTCCATTGAAAACTGTTCCTTATGCTGTGAAGAATTCCTTTATTCATATTAATTTATTTTTACTTTCTTTTCTGCCTGCTTTACTGTCTTTTCTGCCTGCTTCCAGTATGAATAAAAGAAGACAGCTTTTGTCACCTCTCTTTGGTAACCAAAAAATGAATCATTATGTGACCATGAACAAAACTTGTTTCCAGAAGCCTACTTAATGTTTGTGTTTGTAAAGGCTTTTACTGGAGCTACTGTATATGCTCAAAAAAGCAAAAAGAAGTTAACATTATCCTGGAACTCTAGTGTCATAATGGAAGTGCTTTGTCTTAGTTTAAATAAATATTTACTTTGAATGTCCAAATTTACATTAGCTAAGAAGACTCTTAATGTGTATTGTAGATTGTGTATTCTGATAATAGTGCTGGATAACACATACTGGATAAGCATTCTCAAAATGCCAGAGTTATTCTGAGATTTGCCTGTTGTTTATGGTGCATTCAGCCTTCCATTATTTGTAACAACTGGAACTCAATCAATACTGTTCCTGTCAGAAGTGCCACTTGCTGTGAGCTGGGTATTCTGGCAACTGGCATCTGGAGTCATTGCTGAGTCAAAGATGGGGGAGAGCAGAGACGGACACTGAGGAATGCTACAAAAACTCCTAGCCCTGCCAATAAAAAAATTGCAAAATAGGAGACTTGAGTGTCTAGAATTTTCTTTTCTTGGAGCAAGCATTTAAAAAGTTACAGGTAACAAAGTTTGAGTGTGTACTTATGAATGCTGGAGGCTTTCTATGGGTGTCCTGGATTTGGTTAGGGAAATAGCATGAGGGGTAAATTTAATGTCTCTTAGTGACATGTCTGAACCTCTAGCTAGTTCTTTCTAACTTAGGTTGGCCTGCCATAGTGCAAGAAAACAGGATGTAAAAGGCTGCTCCACCATTCAGTTGAGCAGGATCGGTGGTATGAAAAAGTAGCCAGCAACATTGGTGGGGTAAAGAGGAGTAGGCTTTGAGGACCTGGAGGAGGTAATTGATTTTTGAAACAGGTGAAGGAGAGGTCTGGTGAATTTTAAGATATTGCAGGGGAAACACAACAATGTGTTAGCAGAAAGCACAGTGCTTCAGGTGTTAACAATACTTAAAATATAAACTGGTGCCTTTCAGAGGTATGCATGTGCCCTCTGTTAGTGAGGGGTACCTAGATAGTGCTTTGTTGATTTAATTTATAAAAATCCCACTCATTTGATCTCGTGGTTGTAGCATTTAAAGTTTTTAAGGCTAACAGTGATTTTCAAAGTTCTATATTTTAATAACTTTATAATATTGACAAAGCATGATAATGCTGATTTTGTTCAGCACACCAGGTGTTAACATCATTCTGCATGTATTTAAGCACTTAGCACAAATGAAATGCTTATCTTCACTATTTTATGGCCAAGTCAGTAAAGCACAGTACATTTGCTTTTAACAAACAGATGGGGTGCAAGAACAGAGTTTTCTGTGTGTTTGGTCAGGAAACTGACCCCTTCATGTTTCGTAGAATTTCATTAAACATGAGGGAGAGGCAAAGTGGAGGATGCAGTGGGGTTATTTTCCTAATGTCAGAGAACAGGCTTTTACTCTTGTGTGCGAATTCAGTCAGCTCAACCAAGTGAAAAGCTCGGCACCACTCAGTGGAGGCTAATTAGAAGCCTCCACCATCACTGCCCACAGAATCTGTTTGCACTCAGTATTCTTGGCACCCTGCGCACCGCTGCACTGATTTCACTCTTCATCTGCCACCATGCTACAGCCGCTGTGCCTGTTCCAGTCCAGAGCCACTGGCTTGAGCAGGATTTTCCAAGCAGTTGCATCTCTGATAGCCTGCACCCTTTCAGTACCAAGCCTTAAAGTTGGATTGGGGAAGAACTTTACTCTTTTCCCACATGAGGAATGTGTTCTTAAATGCAGGATCAGGGAAAAAGGGTAAAATAGCATAAATCAACAGTTATGAGCTGGTAGTGGATGATAGCAGTGGAAAGGGCGAGCAAGCAAGAACAGGCAAAAAAAGCCACTGAATTGTAAGCAGAAATCAATACATAAAAACACTTGAGTGCACCCTGCATAAAAAGCTTGCACTGAAATTCTGGGTTTCTAGGTCTTCTTTGTTTGTTCCTGGTTATTTAGAAATAGTCATGAAATACTAGGAAAGTGAAATTCCTTGATCTGGTAAACTCCAAGGCTTACTTAACCTATTACTATTACCAGCTGGTCTTCTGAAGCAGCAGAGACTTCTGCTTTGAGTGTAAAGGCTGATGACTTATGCAGAGGTGAGTATCAATTTACATGTCAGAATGTATGTTTTTCAGCTTAAACACGATTGCTGGAGTTGTACGTCACTGCTCATGTTAATGCTGTTCTGTTGGACAGAGAAGAGCAGGGGAAGATTAGTCCTCGCAGTGCCAGGGACTGCTATCTGTTGAATTTCTGCTAACTCTGTTACTCCTCTTGGGTGATTTCATTGTCATCATATGTACAGCTTTCTTTTCACTGTAGAGTATCTCCCAGTGTTGTAGATAAAGATAAAATTTGTGCAACAGTGTTATGAGATCAGGAACAATGTGGCCAGTCCCTGTTCTTTCAGTTAACCAATATACTAATCCTCACTCTGCTTCCTTCCATGATTGTCTGTGCTTGACCAACCCCATTTTTTTGCAACAGCCAGGGAATATGTTTTACTGATGATCTGTCACATGATGTGGAATGGGAGTGATCACACTAGAAGTCCATTGCTTTTCCAGTGTATTCTCTCTCTCAGCTTTTGGCAAAGCACTTCACACTTCATCTGTAGTTTTGCTGTCTAATGCATCTTTAACTGTGGGACAAAGAGATGCCATGTGTGTTGGATGGAGAGAGATGATGAGGGAAGCTGCTTCTGGGGTCCTACTGGTCCCTTGCCTGGGAAAGGTTCCTTGTATGAAGTAGAGACCAGTAACCTCTCTCTTGCTCAAAGTCAGAAGCTTCCTTCACAGTTTGGGAGTGATCAGTTCAGGTCCTCATTTAGCTGTAGGTTACTTGAGATGCACTACGGTATATTTTGTTTAATAAAATGGGATGATTTTAAAAGTAATTTAGCAAAAGAGAAATGTGCATTAATGAAAAATGTAAAAGCCCAGGGGTTTAATTATATTTACAGTTTGAATGGAAACATATCTGGATAAATTCTTTGGGTAGACATATACAAAGAACAGTTCTGGAATGGGAAAACATGGATATTATATAGAGAAGTTTCTGAAAACTGAAGTGATAAGCTTGAATTATGTGCTAGGCACCTTAGTATATTAATATTTTAAATGGAAGAAAACCATGAATATATTATTCCACAGAAAAAGATGGTGTTTTGCAGTTCAACTGTTTTAAATATGTATTTTAAACTGTTATGAAAGGTGCATTATTGAAGTCAATCTAAGCACTATTTGAACATAGTTAAAGACTGTAGAAGAGAACTAAACAAATACACATCTGAAACAGACATTGTGACTGTTCTTTGAAATTTTTAATAACATGTATTCCAAGTCTGACTCAGCTCTGAAGTTAATTAAAAGAATTACTTAATAGCAGTAATTGTTAATATGTAAAATTTAGTGTGTTATGAACTTTTTTTGTTAAGTAAGACATCTATTACTAATTTTGAAGAAAATGTGACATTTTATTTACCTAATAGATTTTGTATTGTTTTGTATGTCCTCAAAACTCCCTGGATGTAGTTCTTTAATCAAAAGCATATGGTAGTCCTTATGAGTGAATAGAAGAAGAGGGATTTTGCTCCTAGGAGGCTGGAGTAATTGTATGGGATTTTGCTGTTAGAGCAATTGTATGGTAATAAAGTCATGGGTTTGTTTTTTCTTCTTGATCAGTATGTCCTGACACAAACTCGAAGTCAAACCTTTAAGGGCAGTGGGCTGCAGAGCCTCTGGGGTCAGCAGTAACTTAGGAAAAGTATGCGGGGAGGTCAGAGATCAGTTTAGGGGCCCATTTATCAAGGGAATGAGCACGGGGGGCTCCCCCACCATTGGTTCATGAGTTGATTTAGAAACCAGGAGTGAAAGCGGCAGGATGGGAAGCGCAGCTGAGATCTCTCAAGCAGTGCATTGATGGCACTGAATGCCTTTCTGGGTCATGGTCGTTTCACCAGCGAAGGGCTGGTTCCCCATTCCCCCCAGCAAAGGGAAGGGCGAAGGCCCCAGCTGGGGGGGAGGAGGAGCAGGGCATGTGGCTCACGCCGCTTCATTCACAAGCACAAGGATGGCAGAGGGCCCAGACTTTCCATAGAAGTCCTGCACAGCAGCTTTCAGTCTAAATTCATGCCACTGATTAGATGCAAAGTTTCTTTTCATTCATAGCGGCCAATTCGTTCCAGCGAGCAGAGAAACATAACATAAAGTATAGAAAACACAGCCAGCGGTTGCCAATTTCTAGGCAGACTAAAACCTTTTTGCTGTAGCTGAAGTATGCTTATCATGTAGATTTCCCTCATCACGACTTGTTTTCAAAGCAAAACAGAATGGCAGAGTGGGCTCTAGTAAGCATTTGGTATGCTTTGAAACTTTGCTGCCTAGCTAATTAATGTGATTTCAGTTTGAAGTATGGGCAGTGTGGCTGTTGTTTCTGTAAAGAAAAAAACTGTGCAAGGTTTAGAATAAAGCTTTAATGATCGACGTGACTGTAATCAGCTTTTTGTCAAGGTTTTTTTAACCTTGAAAACTATCCATACCTGTTTTCACATGTAACATTTTTGTGTCCATCTCTAATTAGAACTGTGAAATTTTTAATTTGTGGGCTGGCTGTTTTCCTCCACTCCAAATTATGTTAATTACTGAAAACTTAATTGGAAGACAACTGTTTCCAGTAAGGAAAGAGTTCTGTGGTTAGTTGAAAATATTACAAAAGGCCTTTCCACTTACTAGCTATTAATGCTCTAAAGATGAAAGTAGTCTGTATGACTTAGAAAATGAACTTGCTTACTAGCTCTTTATATATGTGGAGCAAATAATTCTCTCCTGTTCTGTCATTGCCTTGCTGGGATTGAATAGGTTTTGTAGAGGTAGGAAAGTGAGCAGATTTTTTTTTATCTACTTTACTTAGATGTGTAAGTAACAGTCTCTTCTGAAAAGCTGCTTTTCTCTAGTATTGTGGCTTGTTTTGCATGATTACTGTGATGCATACAGTCAAATGCTGGGTTAATTTAGGTCTCAGTAATTTTGTAAAATGAAATTAGAGCCACAAAGGACTCATTTTTGTCTTCTGAGCTTGGCATCTTACTGGCTGGTAGGTAAAGGGTCCCAAAACTTCTTCTAAACTGCAGCTGAAAACATTCAAGGGGTGACACAGTTATGGGTTCAGTGCATGAGAAAATACTAAGTATTTCAAGGAATTAAATATGATGATGAATTAGAAGAAAAGATCTTAGTGATCTAAATTCATAGGATGAGCTAAGTACTGTCGTGCCCAATCGTTACTAGGTCTGACCAGAATAAAAGGGTGTTTGTTTATTATTGCTGTCTGAGGACATTCTTCTTCCCCTCTGTTGCACTAAGCTGTCTGCAGTTTCTTATGATGCTTAAAAATGGAAACAAGCCTTCATAATTAAAATATTTCTGTAGCTGTTTTGTTTACTCCTTGAATATACTCAACTGTACTACAGCAACTTTGAGAGGTGGTATTTAAATTATTTGCAACCAACAGAAAAGATACTTAGGAAAAAGGACCCCAAAAAGTGTATGAAAACAAAGCAGTGCTTACGACAGTGCCCTGAGCGATGATGATTAGAGTATTATTTTTTGTGGTTTTTCAAGTGGTAAGAAGTGTTCTCATTGTTAGTGGAACCTAATTAAAAATAATTATGCTCTGGCATTTTCTTTTCTGATACAATTTGGGCTTTAGTGGTTCTCCATTCTCTCCCTTAAGTTTAGGAAGGTTTTTTTGCAGTTTAGGAGGGGTTTTATTTGTTAGGTTTTTTTGTTTTTTTTTTTTTTCCCCCTGATGTGATGTATTAAAGTTGTCTCAAACATGTTAATGTATTTGAAATGCAATGTGTTGCATTGACTCACATGCCATGAGTCTTGAATTGGGCGTCAGAGATTTTTGGAACCAAATGCATTAATTTATGAAGCTCACTGTGATAGTAAAATTAACTGAATTTTTTTATTTCCACAAAATCCAAAGACATTTACAGAGTTTCACAATTTTTTTTCATTTTCAAAAAATTAGGCTGTGCATGTCCAGAATTGTTTGGGGATCTTTTTTCCATTGCTTCATGGTGCTTGAAAAATTATTTATTTACTTTGTTTCATTGCTATATGATTTGATAGTTACAAATGTAAAGTAAAAGACAAATTCTGATGCAACATTTTTTTTTTTTTCCTCTTGATGTTTCAAAAAGTTGTAACTCCTTGCAGTACTACATGGATTACCTAGTTTTGTACCTATAGGTTCGGGAACAAAATTTTCTAGTTTCATATTTTTAAAATTTTTCAACCTCTTAAACTCTTTTTCACTGTACCACCCAAGAATTTGAGGGAAAGAATATATTGCTTATTCTTGATGATGACACAATTTCATTAAAGGAATACTTTAATTCCCCAGACTTTGTTTCATTGCTTTTGAATGAAGCCTTGGGTTTTTTAAGATGGTCCAGAAAGTCTGAAGACTATGTTTTTAAAATTCAATGTGATTTAGAGATAAGAGCCATATATGTCAGATGTTGCCTACAGAGAGACTTTCAGGTGTATGTGTCTTATCCAAAGAAAGCTGTTATCAAATGTCTCCAGCCCAGAATTCCTGTGCTCTACAGGTAATGAGGAATGCTGTCAGTTCTTGATCATCATGGTCTTCACAAGCACCAGTCCGTAGAGGGACTTGCTACAGTAAATGAAGGAAGTCCAATTTATGCTTAAACTTAATGTCTTTGGAATTTGGTCCACAGGCAGATTATTAGCATTTGTAAGTATGTATTTCCTCTCCTAATCTTTCTGTAATTTCTCTTAGTCTCTAAAAGCACTCCTAAATATATTTTTCAGTGGGTAAATTCCTCCACATAGTTCTTTAAATTGAGTGTTTTGATTACTGATGATAGAACCTGTTTCTAGGAACCCAATACATTTCTAGCTCTGAAATATCTGGTTTGTATATGCTTACTAATTAACAATTAATTGTGGGTATTGCGGATGATGGTGACCTTAGGATTTAAGGTATTTACATAATAGATTTTGATAAAAATGCTCTTAGAACAAATCTGCTACAAATTCTCTTGGTTCTGAGGTGGTAATAATTTATAATGGTGTTTCTTCTTTAGCTTGCATGGGAGCATAAAAATTATTTTTTTATAAGGAAATTAATGGCAACTTCTCTTACTGATATTATCAGCAAGCAACAGTAATGTACCTTCAACTCCTTCCTTTGCTATACCAATCCCCCTTCACAAAAAAAATAAAAATTATATACACACACACATATATATATATATATATATATATATATATATATATATATATATATATATATATATATATGTATGTATCTCTTGGCACCAGCATCTTCCTGTGTCAACCTGTGAGTTCTCCTGCAAAGAAGTCTTTGTGAGATAATACCATCTAGCAAGAGATCCTATTATTATCAGTAGGAAGTAGGAACCATTAGTACTTGAGAATATGTTAATAAATGGTATAAAAGGTCAAAGTTAGGCTCTGGCTGTGCTGGTCTTGAGAAAACAAACGCACATTTAGCTTCAGACTTGAGAGATCATCTGTTGAAGGGATTGGTGTATGCAGGTCAGAAATCTTCTATGAGGCAGATTGAGAGAATTCTCAAATACTGGCCCTTTATAGGACAAATGAGGATTTTACTCATCATTTGACATTGCTCTTATAAATACAGCACTGTATGGGTTGAGAAGGTCATAGAAAGAAAGTTCTTACTTTTGAAGAAATCTAATTTCATTCATACAGACATTTTAAAAGTGAAATAAAAAAAATACAAGCAGTAATAATCCACTATAGATTTCCCCTAATTTTTATATAAATTGTGTGTCTGAACTGATGCCTGGCTCTTTGGATGTGATCATGGAGCTGCTGTGAGTGGTGATTTCAAGCTTAAATTGAATTTTTCTCATTCCTCTACTGTGTGGAGAAGGTAAATGGTGAATCTTCCTGTTGCAAAGGCAGCTCTTTCCTGTATGTTCTTACCTGGGGTGTTTGTAGGATGAATAGATGTACTCTGTTTTGGATTTTTAAGTGCCTTCAAGAAAACCTTCATATCTCAATTTCATTTGCTTTTGCAATAGATGATATTTTTCCTGGGCACTTTGAGTGAATTGTTCTTAGAAAGACAGTAAGATTCAGCAGCAGTCTCAAAATGGCTTCTCACATTTATCCTCACCAAAAGTTGTATTTCACAGCTTTATTGATCCTTAATTCTTGATACTGGGAATGCATGGAGTAAAATGGAAGGACGTTACATCTCTTGTTAGATCAATGTGCTTTTTCAGGTAGAATTTTTTTACTGAAGGGGTGGTTAAGCATTGAAATGGATTGCCCAGGTAAAGGCTGGAGTCACTATTCCTGGCAGTGTTCAAGAGACAACTGGTATTGGCAGTTAGTGGTGTGGTTAATTGACTGTGCTCTGCGATGACCTGGGGTTCTTTTCCAAAATGAGGAACTGCTAGATTTACAGAGCAGTATCATATCTGTGATCATCATGGTCTTCCCACTGTTCTGTGGAAGCAGTTAATTGGTACTATAAAATACAGTCACAAATTCTTAGTAGTAGAGAGACATAAACTTGCTCAAAACAGTAAATGAACGGAAGTGTCTATGATAAATGTGTGATAATTTATCTAATTTTGTGCTTGAACTTCATGTCTTTGGAATTTGGTCCACAGGCAGATTTTTAGCATTTGTATTTCCTCTCCTAATCTTTCTGTAATTTCTTTTAGTCTTTTTTGAGAAGGTGAATACATGTGATATTTCCAGTTTATTTTGCTGCAGGTCTGTGTCTGTGTTCTGTACAGTATGGAATTATTAGGCACCACGGGCTTCATACCAGTGTATATTTACATTTATGTGGGTCTGTTACAGGAATATGGGCCTTAATAAGTATTCCAGATGAACATAAGTCCACATAAGTGGATTTGATGATTTTGTGGCTTTAGTCCTCTCAGTTTTGGTTCTCCTTCATGGAAGAGTAAGACTTTTAATTGCATCTTTGCAGAACTCACTTTGCAAAGAAAACCAGTTGATTTTACGTATACAGTTGTGCCTTTTTCCAAATGTGTCGCAGCACCCCTTTTCACTTCTAGCTTCTACAGATAAAATATGCAGGAAAAGTTACTGAACGTTGTAAATAAGTTGTGGAAGCTCATTTTGTTGTTACTAATGTGCTTCCATAGGCCTGGATGAGGGGCATAATTATTGGTCTCCAATTATTCCAAAGCTGATGGTTTTTGTACTTTCATTGCAAATAAACCTAAAAAAGGCAAACTCCAAACCAAACAAAAACGACTGCCCCTCCTTCCCCCCCCTTTCCCACCAACAAAAAAAAGGAGAGGTAAGCAGAAACCAGGAAGAGCAACACCTAAGGATTATCCCTTTGGGGCTTTGCACATGCTTCTAAAAGCATGGCTTGGAAGCCTTAAATGGTTTAAGGATTGTTTTTGGTTTTTTATTTTTTTTCCCCATGACTTGGTATTTTACTTTTAAGATGTTACCTGGATAATCTATACAATTTAATCTGGAACTCTACATTGTTTTTAAACTGCAAATGTAATAGACTAATGCATAAAAGGGGATAGAAATACTAATTCCCTGACACAGAATCACAAACATTGGGTGTGCTCTAGTGTGTCCTTGACATTGTTTCAGCCAGGAGTGTAAGCTACCAGCCTCTTGCTTTTGAGGTCTCTGACCTAAAGCCTCTTTGAGGCCTTTGTGTTCTTGTTCTTCTAACATGGAAAAAAGGACTTGAGTTCCTGCTTACATCAGCACATCCTTATTGTTCTGGCTGCTTGCTCCAGGTCTTTCCTTTTTTTTTTTTTTTTTTGTTTTTAACCCTCTGAGTGAAATTGAGTGAAATGTTTGTCAGGGTTTTGTTTTCATAGAGTGTAGGAGAAAGTGTTGGACCTTGAAAGCTTATACAGTCTAATGTGTTTTGATGGGGGGAAAAAAGGTAAGAACATGCTAGTTAGATTAATATACTCTACTGAGGGTTACTCTATTTCCAGAATACTATATTAAATTATATGGAAAAAGCAGTGCTTTGTACATCCCAAATATCTAATTAATCCGCAATTTTATGGGCTTTGGAGACTGGAATCTGATATCTTTAGCATACAGTCCTATGGATAAGGAAAAAGAGTAAAGTATTGATTCTGGATTTTGCCTTGTGAACTTGGCTGACAGTTCACATTTGAAGAATATATTTCAGTAAGAGGGTCTATCCTTTCTAGAAATGAATGACCAGTATACCAAATTAGCAAAGCAACTTGATCATGAAGTTCAAACCCAGCAAGAACCCAGTCAGGTCCTTGGAATAATGTAAAGAAACTTTAAAATATGTTCTAAAATTATCATAGCCATCTAAACCAAATTCCGAAAAAGCATTACCGTTCAGTTCAAACAAACTAACAAAATCTAACACTGACACTTTACTTTTTGTTTACAGTAGTCTGGTGTAACATCATACAGATAAAATACTTTAAATGGCTAACATGGCATTTATTGAAAATATGTGGCTGAATTCAGTTATTTTCACCTGAGGTTCATCTGATAACATGAGATCTACAGGAGTAGGACTGAACCATGCAGATGGAATATGTAATTTGCTAGGAAGGCCAAACAGGGACTCAAACCTGTTATACACAATGGTGACAGTAGTAGAAAAATCAAAAACCTGGAACAAAATACCCTCCTAATTATGCATCAATTAAATTATAGCCTGACTAGTTTTACCTATAGGTCCTCCTCATTTCAAACAGTGCATTTGTAATCTGTATAATCTGACTATCTAGCCTTCATGTAGGTTAGATTTAGCCAGTGAGAAAATGTTCCACTTTGCAATTTTTTGGTATTTTGTGTTTTTTAATACAGGGTATTATACTAATGGCCCATCCATAGCCATTTTTCCTGCCTCCGTGTACTATTTATGCCTTTGGAAGGCTTATTCCAACTGATTGATGAAGAAGTCCTTATATATTATATAAGTGAATTCTAAAGTAAGTGCTTAATGATTATTATTTCTTAGACTTAAATATCTGACTAGGTAGGAAGTCTCCTCTGGGCTTCTGAAGTCTTTGTTATTATTACCCAGGTAGTCTTTCATGGAAGTTCCAGGTCACTTTTAAATTGCTGGAAGTCCTGTTGTTATTTTGTACCTAAAGAGTGTAGATTTTGTTTTGCATGGTAGTGGATCTGATAACAGTCGATGTATTTGACTCTTTATCAGCTCCTGTGAGTGCGCAGAGTGCTGACAGAGCTCTTTACAGTGGTAATACTGAAGTATACACACAGTGGAAAGTCAGATTTAGCAACATCTGATTTGATTTATTCATAAAGTGGTCAATAAACAAAATTTGTTGCAGGATAAACATCGAAAAGACCGTTATCAGTTTGCAAAGTTGATTTTTTGCCAAAAATCAGTGACTAGGCATGCAGTTTCTTGCTGAGAGCAGGACTTGCTTCATGGAAGTAAGGCAAAAGCAGACATGTAGGTCCTCCTGCCTATCAAAGTTGTTGCAGCACTCGCTCCAAACAGACACAAACAGTAGAGCTGCGGATGTTTTCCTGTGGTCAGAAATTAATCCTCTGGCGTTCATGGGGATTGAAAAGCACATACATAGTCTAAACATAGGAGCTGGAAGGATTGTGTCTACTTGGCTTGTCTCTAGTGCTCAGGAATCTCAAAAACTAGACACATCAGACCTTTGGGCAGATTTTACAGCACTGGAAATTTTGAGACCGAGTAACCTGAAGGAACTGCTGATAAGTTTTCTTCTGGAGATCACAGGACCTTCCACATGGACATTGAACCCCCTGGTTCAGTACTGCAGGTCAAGCTCATTCAGACTTCATTAATTTATCAGAATTGCAAAATTCTACTGCCTAATCTAAAAAAGTTAGCCCAGCAAGCTCACAGACTATGAATTACCATGAGCAGCCTTATGTAATGACTTCCCACTTGAATACAGAAGAGGTTTTGGACCTTAGGAGGCCAAATCTGCCGGTCCTGTACTATATTGTACCATCCCATGGTAAAACAGGAGTCTGGTTTGTTCCTAAAAAGGAGGCTGTGGGACACAAGATGTGAACTTTAAGAGTCAGATCTAGATCATGGAATTCTTGCTCTTTCAGACATAAGAGCAAAACTTTGCCTCGGTTCCTATATTAACAAGAAAATGAACAGAACGGGACAAATGCAATAAGCAATCAGGTCTTTTTCTCCTTTGCTGTGAGGGGAAGGAAAGCACACATTTAGTTCCAATAAACGCTGAACACGTCAGGAAGAAGAGAGATTTGTTTTATTATTTGTTCTCATATAATTCCCTGGTATGATAGTCTGGGGTGGCCATGTAAGAATCTGATTGTGAAGGAGTAGGAGTCATGTCTGTTGACAACTTTGCCTGTTCCTTAGTTTGAGAAATTCCCAGATCTTTACATGCTGCTTAAATGAAGAAGGTCAGGTAGCTTTGGGATAGCTGCCAGACTGACAACACTGCACTGAGACTTGTGCGAGGTACTTTCAGAAACCCTTCTGGTTTCACAGTATGCTGTAATCCAGAATTTTGCTGTGGGAATTTTTCATGTACAGAAGAAATTTGACAAAAAGAGACACTGTGCAGTTATAATATACTTATCCATTTGCTGGAAGGGAGCATGTTATGAAATCTTTACAAATTCATGTCTGGATTGGGAAGTAAAAATAAAAATACATATTATTGTGGGGTATTTACACAATGACTTAGTCCTGCTTCCTTCAACATAGTTTGTTGCACAGGTATAAAGCCATGCCATTCATTTTTATCCATTTACATACAGGCTATGTGACGGACAGGGTGTGTATTTCTAGTTGACTTCTCAGTCTGATCTTGCTGCTGATCTGATCCTTTTCATGCTTTAGCTCATGAAAAAGGCCCATGGCTAAGACCCCTTTCTATTTGAAAGTACACCAAAACTTGATAATACAACATGACCACAAAATGGCTTTGGCCATTAAATCGTCCAAATACTCCTTGCACTGGCCTCAAAAAGTATGTTGATGTATTGAGCTCCTAAGGCATAGCTCAGCCAAGAGCAGCTCTGTCTTCACCAGGGATTTGGCCCACCTTTTCTGCACGTGGAGAGTTTTTTAAAATTTTTATGTATTTTTATTTATTTTCTTTCAGGCTTATTTATTTGAGCATGATCTGATTGCTCTAAATCTTGCCTACTTCCGTGCACTTACTCTTGTCTAGAAGGACACAGTAGTGTAGGGGCCTCCACCCACCTTTGTTCCTTAGGTGAACTCTGATTTTTAAAAATAGACAGGAAATTGTGCTCTTTTCCTTTGGTTTATTTCTTTGAATGACAGTGAAAAAGAAGTGTCCTTGCTGTCTAAAAGGATAGTTGAAAAACAATATCTGGATGTCAGCCATCCTTTCGGAAAATGAGATGAGCTTTATGGTGCTTCCAGAAGGGATCCTGTGACCTGTGTTCCTCCTTGGGACTTTTTTCATCTGGAAGTTTCCACCCTCAGGTGGGCCAGTTCTGTGCTCTAAGGCCTTGTCATAATGTCGTTAACACTGACTGAAGGCATCTCTAGAAGGCTTTTCTGTTGCAATGGTTGTTGTATTTCTGTTTTATATGGATATGCGTCCACTCAGGGATCGAAAGGGTTCTGTGTAATATTTGCATGTTATCAAACTTCCGTTCACTCATATTAGCCCTGGATGCTGAGTTTCATTACACAGAGAGTAAAATGTGATGTGTGCTTATTGTGCTTTGTAGATAATGACAGAGACTGCAAAGGAGAAGAGGAAATGGTCCCTAATACCAAATTAGTTTTTATCTCATGCTAATGTTTGAACTCATGTTGTTCGGCCGATTTATCAAATACAAAAGGGAGCAAAATAGTCATCTTTCTGATGACTATTGTATTTCAAAAGTTGTTGCTTTGAAGTGATCATCGAGAGAGGGCTTATAAAATCATGGATAAGATTTAAGTTTTTCTGTTGTTTTGTGTGATAGATATAACCCCACTAAAGAATTAGAACAGATTTTTAAAAACAACACCTAAGTTACAGGAAGATATCAATTATGTAGTGAGCAGTATCCCATGTTGGTCATCAATGAGTTATTCTTGTCACAGAAATGAAAGTGACAATATTAGTGCTGACACTGTATTTTGGATTTGCGCTCTTCTGCACATTTGCTGCTGGCAATTCTGGTGAAGTAGAGTATTAATGGAAAGGAAATTCCATAAAAATGATGCTAAAAATAGGATTAAAATATATAATAACATCCGACAAGTGGTGGTCTTCTTGTTAACATTAAATCTTCTTGTTTGTTGGACCCACAGTGATTTTCTCTTTAAATGAAAATGTATCAAACTAACATCCTGTTACCTAAAATGTTTGCACTGGCTTGGGTCGCTAAATGCCCAGTATGTTTAGGATACTTTATGACATATGTTTTTGTTACCCTGCTCTAGCCAAATGAGCTGCAGTTTTTCTCTTTCCCTCAGATTTGAGGGAAGGTAGGGAGCTCTTTCTGCACTATAACACAAAATATGTGGGCTGGGTAAGTGTTTGGAGTATAGGCTATGAGGTTCCAGTGCTTTTGCCTGATTTGGAGGACATGAGTGGAAGGAACAGGAACATGGTATCCAAACAAAACAAGCCAAATTATAGTCAGCAAACAGGATGATAAACTTCCTGGAAGCATTTAGTTTATTGCTTAAGTTGATGTAATGATAAGTTCAGTTTGTGCATTTTTTTGAGCTCTTTTTAACAAGAGCAATGAATTCAAGAGTACATACTTCTGCTTCACCATTTAGTTGCTGGAATTTATTTTCTGAAAAACATAGCTGTTTGTTGCATATTTTATTCTTTCAGTTAGTTGCAGTGTGTAGCAAACTTGAGAAGACAAGATGAGAACTTAGTTCCATAATTCAGTCAAAGATATTTTAAGGATGTGGGCTGCTGCTGCTATGTAATTGGCCATACTATTTTAGGACAGAAGGTTAAGGTCAAATCTCTTGTGAATGATGGTTTTGTTTATCTATAGAGATAGCATCCATTCTGTAAATTATTGCACTGCAATCTTCACAGTAGAAGAGGCTAGAAAAATATTTTGAAATGAAACTCTGCTTCTTTCTTTAAAAAAAGCCCGTGGAAAGTTTTTAACTGTGGATTTGGCAACCTCCCTCTGTTTTTATCCCAGTTTCTTTCACATGCTGCTGGAAAAAATCAAAGTTTAGCAATTAGTAATTTTTAACAGGCAGTTTGGAGAAAATGAGATAAAGCCTGAAAGACCAAACAAGCTGCTTTTCTTTCATCTTCCTTCTGACAGAATTAGTTAGTGTAGTGTCTGCTTCATTTGTATGTGTGAAGTCTTACTCGTCTGGGCTTGAACTTCATAATTTAAACTGAACTCATCTTCCTGCAATTTTTTCTTCCTTAATTTTTGATATAATTGTGAAAACTGAACACCTGGAATAGTGTTAGTAGAGAGAGCATCTTGCCCTGATCTCCCTGCTTGCTTGCCTCCCTCTCCTTCCTACATGCAGGATTTAAGGGAAGAAGGAAGATGAAGGTGTTTCTGTCAGGATGATGTAGAGACTGAAGACTTTGAAACTTGATCTTCATGTTGGGTCTCTTCTTAAAGCTACTTCATAGCTGTGGATCTGCTCCTGAAGCTATTTTACCTTCATTCCCAAGCCATCTCTACCAATACATTCAGGTAGTCTGACGGCTCAGATGAGTTGTGCCATCTGTAACCTGTGGCACCCATAACCTGTTCCTTAAAAGGGATAAGTCAGGCTTCCTAGTGGAGAAGCAACACCTTGTAGTCCAGAAATGAGACTGTGATCACAGGAGCTTTTATTATTGGCCAACAGATGAGCCTCTGCATGGCTCACTGTCTGCAAGTGCAATTCCTTTGGCTGGCCCCTGTATGGCAAATTTTAGTAGTCTGTTATGGAAACAAGGAAAACCTGCAGAGATGTCATTTCCTCATCCAGAGGAAGCATGTACTGCAGGATCCAGAACTATTGAAGATGCTGGAAAACAATATTTTATATTTATTTATGGTTTCTTGATTTCCTGGTCCCACTAACACCATTGTTCCCTTGTGTTGTTCTTAGAAATCTGGTATCTGGAGCTTTGAATGGTTTAGACAATTTGGTTTTTTTTTTTGTTTTGGAGAATGGGAACTGAAAGGATGTTGCTTACAACAAATTAATGCATGAAGTAAAAAAAATGAATTAAAAAAATGTTCCATTTCCTTATGTAACCTAATGTAGAAAGACTTAGTGAGACAGTCTGTGGAATCAACGTGGGTGTTTTGGTAAGCAGCAGTGTGTCCTGGTATGAGTAGTATTCAGTGCTGTCAAACTCTGGTTGAGTATTTACAGATGGCATCTGCTACCACGGTGCTCTGTTCGTGCTTGTCTGCAGTTATGGTGCAAGTGGTCTGGTGAGGAGGGTGGTTTGCATGATGCTGTGACTGCTGAATGTTCTCCTTTTAATTTAAATAGTGGCCCTTCAGACTGTTCCCATGGACTGACTGGGCATGACAGTCTCCTTGTACTTATTTTCACAGGTCCAATATCCAAAAAAAATCCCCACTTCTCTCTGCTTGAACCAGAGGATGGTTTAAAGCTTTTGATTACAACCTAAAAGAATGATGCTCTTCTTTTGGAAAAAAGTTTATAATAAACTGTGTCATCTTAGGGTCCCAACATTTGAACAAAAATTTCATTAAGAAGGTAAAGCAAATGATGTTGCAATCAGGTTTTGTCTTCTGTTTCCCTGTAAAAATGAATGAAAAGGGCAAGAACAGCCATGCAGTCTGTGTTCCTGAGGAACACATGCTTCACAGACAGGGCAGTGTGTTGTGCAATTATGCTGGGAACTCATCAAAGCCAAAGACAGGCCATAAACCTACGTAAGACAAAAAAATGAGCCTGTGCTTGAATAGCAAAAGGAGACGGGAAAGGACCAGTGAGGGAAGTATAGCCTGTGAATGAGTGAGGGGTTATTTCTCCCTAGCATGCATGTAGAATCCTGGTCCATATTTCTTGAAATTAGGAATTTATTTGACAATAAGACAATCCAGCTAATGTGGATAAATTCAAATGGTGTTCACCATCTATTTTGGATGTTAAGATACTCCATTTAGTTTTCTAAAATCGTGTACTCAGTGATCATTGTATCCTTCAAGATGTGGAACCTCTTTGATGGTTGTAAATGGTGATTAGCATGTAAATATCCTGTGGTATAATTAATGTGCAGCAGATGTGCAGATGTGTAGATATTCGCTTTATGTATAGCATAAAGGAAAAAGGGAGCTGTTTTTTTAAAATCATCTACTCTTTAATAGTTATCAAACCAATGACGGAATAAAAGATGAACGATTCTTTGAATGTGCACAGTTGAAATATCCTGTGAATCCAATACAGTCTAAAAATATTATTAATTATTGCTTTTTCCTGGAAATGGGTTCAAAACCATGTGGGCAGTTGGAAATTCATGAGACCAGCTCAGGGTAGAGAATAGAGACATATAACAATCTTTTGTTTGTATGAAGCTGTGTGTAAAATAACTTAATTTTTTATATTGTATTTTATTTTGGAATGGAGTTAAGACAACTAACATGGGCATCTAATTTTCAGAAACCAGTAGTTTTCTCCTTTATTTATTTTATTATTTGTATAATAAATGAAAGTTCTGGTTCAAATTGAACAACATTAAATACTTATATTGCAGTGTTAATTAAATGATGGTTGCATGAACTGAGGCATCATTGCATATGAGTCTATCCAAGTGTGGACCTGTTTAAATGGCAAGCAATAGGAATTATCCAAGACATGTTTCCTTACGTTGGGAAACATTCTGATTGTTACTGATAGGGAAAGAACTTAAATGGGATGTTTCAGCTGTATTTCTGTGGTCAGAAGCAAACACTTTCTATACTCACAACAGCTTCCCTGCAGGCTTTGCAAAGAATTGAAATTGGGGAAGAAAAGTGCTGTTTCATATTCTTCCTTCCTTCGTGTTTTTCTTGGCACATGTGTGCGAATGCAAATGGCAGCCAGAATAGCAATGAACAGTGTTTGAGAGTACATTTTGTTTATACAACTCTGAAAATAAAAATTTTAGCTCTCTCAAGCATTCTAATTCCTAATTAGCATCTAGCCATATTAAACATTAAATAACTTCATAATTAAGGACTGTGCATTCCAGTATTAGAAAAAAAAGTGTTGTGTTGAAAATTGAGCTTGTAAAAAGGGGTTAGTGGGCTTTCATTATGATTGGCTGTCAGTATTTTCAAGTTTCCTCAGTTTATATGTAAAAATGTTTGTTTGTTTTTTAATAAGCTGCATTAATCATGAAGGACCAAATAATTTGTTTTCATTGGTGCTGAGTCAACTTTCCTCCCTTATTCAGATACAATAGGAATTAATGCTTAAATTTAAATTCTGGAATTGGAGATGTAATATGTTATTTCAGGTTTCCTCCTCATAATAAGTGATAAAGATCATGGCTTTCTTAATTCTAGTGGATATTTTTGAGTCAGAAAAGACTCACACTGGTCTTCAAGCATGTTAATGGACTTTAGAAGCATATAGGAGATGTACAGAGGATGACTTTCTTGTAATATTTTTGAAATTTCAAACTACTATTTCTTAAATTGAACCAGAAAATCTAAGTAATTCTTTTGGAGGGGTCATTTTCGACAAATGTGTTTCTCATCTTGTCCTCTCATCTTTTACACTTCCTGAAATTACTCATTTGTTGAAAGAAATAAAGTTTCTTATGTGGAATTGAAGAGTTGTCTCAAAATATTCTAGGAATGTTGAATTCTTCATAATTTGTCTTCTTCTCTTAAAAAATATTTAGGAATACCCTAATTTTGTGAGTAAAAACTAAATAGAAATTCAAGATTTTTTTCCCCAATTGAACCGAGCAAGTTATTCTTGCATAAAAGAAGCAGACACTGCAGCATGAAGTATAAAGGTTTCAAACATGCAAATTCTTTTCTAATTATGATTGCAATATAACGGGAACATACTGTTACTTTCAGATGTACACTTGTTCTGAGGTTTCCTAGATTCTTGTTTTGATTTGCTAGTAGTGGACACAGCTGAATTCACTGGGATTTCCTAACAAGAACCTAGTGTTCTATAAATTCAGGAAACAGCTGACTGTTATGAGAGGTAAGCTGTAATGGTAGGTGTCATTTCTTTTCCATTTCAACTTGAGCGATACAAGATCAGTTATTACATGTGAATGTTTTTTAATACAGAGTATCTTTTTAATAAAAAAGAATCTTCAAAAAGTGATTAAGAGGAATCTTGGCATGCTGGAAGCATTTTATTTATTGATATGGATGCCTCTTGTTTGGTCAGTTTGTTGCAATTCCAACAGACTGTTCAGAAATTCACAGGCCAATCTTTTTTTTGCCTTCCAGAACCTCTCTTGGTGGTTGGAATGTGACCTGTTTGTGTTTTTAATGGGATACAGGCTTGGTTAGCAGCAATCCATGTTACATAAAATATTTGCCAAAAATATTAGACAAACTGCCTTCTGCTTATCTTGCAGACGGGGGTACATCACGTATGCCAGTATATAGCCTTCTGCTAAAGCTCTGGTTAAGCTGTATTTTAATTAAGCAAAAATTTAGGTGATCTTCCAGAAGTTTGCTCTATGTGCATCAGATCACAGGAGCATGTATGAGCCAGACAGACTTCCAGCCTCTGATTTGTTGGAATTTGCAATTATCTCAGCTGCAAGTGTGCAAGTACCTTCATCATTACTCGTCAGCCAAACTTCTGTTGACCAGCAGGAGCACAGCTAGTCCTCAGAAAAACAGATTCCCAAAATGAGGATACTAGATATCCTTATTTTGGGGGCAGGATTCTTGACATCTGGGAAGAAAAGGAATAGATGTCTTCTGAACTGGGCCAGGAAAAGGTTGTACTAAATCTTTTTGAGAAAGGTTTCAGTGCAAGGAAGAGGGTGGAGACATCGGACATCCTGCCTGGCTGTGTGGAACTGGACTTCAACTATAAATCTCTTACTTTCATCTGCAATGGAGCTGAAAGGAAGGAAGGGATCAAAAGTGAAAGCTCAGGTGATTTTAGAGGTGGGGAACATGAGTTTAGGGGGCGCTTCCTCCTCAAAGAAGGGAACTGACTTAAAAGTCTCACAGTGCATGAAAGAAAGAACAATATGTCCAGTAAAAAGTTGAAAAATATCATCAGTGACCACAAAATGCAGAAAAGGTGGTTGAGAGTTGAAGAAGGATGAGGAAAGGTTTTTTTGCTCTACTCTTAGAAATTTTCTGATATTATAGAGAATTAAAAAAAGATACATGATGGAGAATGGGTTGATTATCCCAAAATGTGTCATCACATTAATAATGTATGAGAATATTATGAAGATACATATTTTTCAAAGCATTAATTTCTTTATTTGTGTGTGTACTTACGATTTCATGTTTACTTTAAGTCAGGGATGCTCTTTCAGACAGACTGCTGCCCCTTAGGATCAGATGAATGGAGAAGTGGATTTTTGGGTAGGTTGTGAAAGAAAATTACGGCTAGAACAGAAAACATTGCAGATGTTGCACATCTATTCCCTCTATACTTACAGGCATTGGAATATGATGCCAGCTTTGAAAGTAGCTCTAGGTACAGCAGGGAGAAATAATGTATCTGACCTTGGCTGATGCTCTCGCTGCTGGTTGTGATTCATCCAGTCCTGCAGGCAAGATGGGAGAAACAGGTGGTGCCTCAGCTGGTGAATCACTGGAGAGAGAAGAAGAGTCTTTTGTTCAGTAGCAGAAGCCAGCCCAAGCAGCTACTGCCACTGCTGCTGGCACAGGTTAATGGGAAGAGGAGGGTAGGAACACAGTGTTTGCCACAGCTGCTACTGCTGCTGGAGTCTTCTCTATTGATTTCTGTGTTTTTCCTCCTTGTGGTGAAATCAAACAAAAGTGCTTCAACAAAACTGGCTTGGTGTTCTTCTGGGACTTGGAATCTGATGTGCATTGATTATAGGGTGCAAAACTGCTGTGCTAAATACTGCCTCGATGCCTGTGAACCGAATTAGCCATGGCTAGTCAGCTATGATAGGGAGCAGTTTTCTTCCCAAGTACAGATCTTCATGTTCTCTCTAGAATCATTTGGAATATTGTGAAAAGACCAAAATATTTTCCAGCATCCAGATGCCTACAGTTACATTAAGACTGTAAAGAGAGAACATAGAAACTACAAGTATTTCATGTTTGTATTTCTAGATTTGTGAAGATGAGGTTATTATCATAGACACAGAAAGGTTTTCCTTACAGTGGGTCTCTTTACAGGATTTTGTCTTTGACACTGTGCAAAATAAAATTATATTCAACTTTAATGTCCATAACAGCTAGCTAGCTTTATTCAGAAGGCTTTATGATTGGTTGGGCACTTCACTTGAACTGGTTTTCCTAAAGTGAAAATGTGCAGGAAATTACCTTATTAAAAATACATATGTTTTTTGCAGTTCATCTTGGTTTTGTTTGTGGCAGTGTAGATTTAAGGGTAGAAATGCAGTAAAAAGAATTCTGAGGGGAAAAAGTAAGTAACTATTTAATTTTTTTTTCAGATAAAACCCAATATTTATTTATAGGTTTAATCCCAAGTAGGATTATTACTTTCAGAAAGATAGTTACATATATTTTGTGATCCAGTAGCTCTGACATAATTTCTGGACTTTTTATCTGTAAAGAAGGCAAAAACTCTTTGTGCCCTGGGAGTCTTCTGCAGGCAGACTTCTTTGTTTTCCCTGACTTCATTCCAGATGTCAGAGAAGTCATTTGTGCTGTTGGCAGCTCCTTGTGCTATCTTGTAGCAGTGGTAGGTTTTTGTTTTGGTTTTTTTTCAACAAACCATAAAACAACCATCAAGGAAAAAACCCCACCAAACAACAAACAATGCAACTCTTATTTTGATAAGACCACAAGTCAAAATCCCCATAACAGGAACGCAGTGTGTGTTCTCAGTAAAAAAATGCTGCCTCACTAAATGGCAGCTGATCAGCAGACAGGCAAAACCATTAGTGTTTATTTGTCATCATGAACAAATTCTTTTATAATTATCTGAATTTGGATTTTCAGTGTTTTATGGTTTAATTTTCATGCCCATTGCTTCCTGTATTGTGTTACTGCAATGCCAGGCAAAGCATAAAAGAATTAGACCAGGGAATAATAGAGAAAGTATGTAACAGTTCACAGGTAAGATGAACAAACTGTAATTAACTTCATTGCTATTATTAGTATGGAATCATCTCCAAATTATTCTTTACCATGTTTCTCCAAGGTAGAGGGGAATTACTCTTCTCTACACCACCATGGTACAGGGACCCTGAGTCACAGCCAAAAATAGAGGCATTTTTAAGTTCCCAATAGGACCTGAATGGAGTCAGGGAACTTAAGCACTAAACTGTTATCTTATATATTTCCTATGTAGTTGCTCCCCTATTCCAAAGGGATTAGTTGGACCCCCATGTTTTTGTCTACAAGTTTGTCAGACTTGTAAAGATCATAAAATTTCTTACCATGTGACTCTCCTTATTTAGAATTTTATCAATATTTTGAGGCGTTTCTTCTCCAAAGCAGATATGCACTGCTCATGCAGATGCCATTTTGTGTTAATGAAGTTTCTGGGAGGATGCTTTAGAAAGTTTAGGTTTGTAATTTGAATGCCAAGCTTTGTGGAGGCAGGAGTTGTGGCACTCTGAGTGACTCAAGAATATTCCTAGAGTGACAGAGTTTTCTATAAACAGTTCTAAAAACTGACAAACAAAACTGGGTGTTGTTTTCTTAATGTGGGTAACAAACATCCTCCTTTATATTTGCTTTTCATCTGGTCTTTGAAATTTAGACTGCTCTTTATGGTAGCCAGCCAAGTTGCTGCTCTGAAATGTTGCATGGAGATCTCTTAAAAGAAAAATCACCAATAGTCTGGCTGGCAGAGAGTGCCAGGAATCACTGTTTGCTGTGCTGGAGGCTTGAATCCCTGTACTATAGCAAGGTGGATAGAATGCTGCTGGCACAAGGTGAAAATCTAGAGAATTACATTCTATTTTATACCATATGTCTTTGCTGTTATTTTAGAAAATTAAGAACTGAAAGGAAGTTAAGGGAAACTCTGCAATCTGCTTGAAAAGCTTTGAGAAAGTTGAGGATCCCTGTCTATGTGACATTGCTCTGGGATCCTGGAGTGCACAGAGATATTTGTTATTCTCTTGTGTTTGTAGTAGTGCTTTGAAACTTCTACACTAATGCAGACGAATATTGAAGTAAACTCAGCAAGATGTAGTAAACACAGATGAGTCATGATTTACTGACATTTATGTTTGATGAAATTGTGTTAGGTTTGAACTGATTTTTCACTTTGGTGATTTTTTTTTGGTTTTTTTCTTTTTTGTAAGCATGGAAATCATGTGCGACCATTGATTCCTACAGCTGTTTGCTCAGTCCAGGAACAGGATCTATCCTATTGTTTCCTTGCAATTTGTAATTGGTTTGTTCCTTCATTTAATGTGGTGCTCAGTAACGAGTGTGGACTTGGAGTCTCATACTTGAATTAGTGGTAAAAGTCTTAGAAGGAACTCAGTGCTATTTTTTTTATTTTTTGTTTTTATGTGTCCATTTCTTTAGTGAATTGTAAATTGGCTAAGATGTCCATTCTACTTTTATATTTTTAGAGATGTGTTTTTTCTATGGTTAATTAGAGCTTATGTGGTATGTTTTCAAAAACTTATATAATTATTTCTTTCCATTAACTGAAGAACTGACAGCTCTTGAGTAGTTTCTGTCAATCCTTATATATTTTCCTTTTAAAGTCTGTAATTTCTGTGCTGGGGTCCTCCTTACAGTTGTGTCTGCAAATTACCTCCTTTTTCTCTGTCAACAAATTTTTGCAGAAATGCTTATGGTTGTCCTCTGTCGATGCTTAAATAATTCTGGAGATTTTTTGAGTACTCAGCCCTCTCTGAGACATGTGTGTTTATATGAGTTCAGAGACATTCATCTTTTCATAGTTGCAGTGCTGGATTGAGGTTATTTTACACTCTTAAAAAAGCAATTGCTTCTCCATCCTCCTGCCTGATGATGACTGTCCATTTTCCCTGACAAAGTGCTAGTGCAGAAGTGTTATTTGTGTGGAGTCTGTGGGGTCTCTGTGCTCCAGGAAAGGGGTTGATAAGGGGATTTATGTCCTGGAAACCTGGGTTTTATCAATGCTTTGCATCATTCACTCCACAACGGATGAAGTCTGCCAGGATTGGCCTAGGAGGTAGACACATCCATCCCTACCTGTGCTCCCCTGAATTCTCTTAACACTACTCTTCTAGGAAATGTGAATTATTCCAATTATTTTACAGTATGTGCAATTTGTAGAACTTCATGTAAGTGCTTGAAAAATTCAAATTGTCACATGCATTGATTTTTGAGACGCAGCACAATGATTTTTTTTTCAGGAAGCAAATCTGATTTGGTAGGGAGAACATTTGAGTGCTGAGCAACCTGGTCTAGTGGAAGGTGTCTCTGCCCATGGCAGGGGAATTGGGACTAGATGGTTTTTAAGGTCCCTTCCAGCCCAGAGGCCATTCTGTGATTCTATGATGCCGTGAACAGGTGGCAAATCTTAGGGAAAAAACTGGCCTCATTATTACACTACCCCTGCAGAATGAGTACAGCAAAGTATTACAGGGGCTTCCAAGAAGTTGCAGGAAGGGACTGAGGTTGTCCCAGGCCTCCTGCCTTAATTAGTGATTTGTGTCTAGGCTCTGCAAAAGTTTGGATTTTCCTGGTTTTATTTTCTGATAACCTCTGCAGATGTGATGTCTGGGACAGTGCTGCTTGGACAACTGTTTATTGCAGCTGATATATTCTCTTCTTGACCTCCTGACTCCCATCTAGTGTCTTAAATCACTTGGGAATAACGAATGCCTCAGCTCTCAGTTCCTTCTTAGTTTCACTATCAGCCAGCTTAATGTTCACCTTCCTTCAGAGTTACAGAAAAATGAAGATCTTCTTAGATAACATGAGTGCAGATGAGCAGTATGTTTGGTCTATGGGGAAATAATGTGAACAGAGAGATATTGCAGATAGTAAAAATAGACGTGAGTTTCAGAGATAGTTCTTATAATTATTTTTTCCTCTTCAATTCTAAAGCATATTTAATGGTGTTGCATGGTTTAGTGAAAACTTACAAATTTTAACTAAGAGTCATGCAGGCTTTCACTCTTTCTGGGATTGGTTGTACAGATAATATATGCAGCAAATTTGCCATAACTCCTAGGCATATTCTTAGCAAGGAATGATGTAAAGGGCTGCCGTCCACCATCAGTTAACTGCTGCAATTGAGTTAATGGCATTTTTTTAGCACCAGTAAAACATTAAAAAGAAAGCACAAATAGTCAGGAAAAAGACGGGTTTAATGAACTAGAAAATCTACATCGTTGTAGAGAGCAATAGGAAACATACAGTGTGCTGGCAGTATTCCAAACTTAATTCAGTTTATGTCCTGGATAACTAGATTTGACTCTTCAGTAATAAAAATGTGTAATGCCAGTTACATAGTCCTCTTCAGCAGAGAAAGGAGCATTGCTTGGGAATGAAAATGGTTAAGTCCCAGCAGAGGGCAAAAAGGGCTGCTGTGACTGCTATCTTTCCATACAGGGGTTATTTATTGCCTCTTTTATGGAATTTGCACCACGCCAGAATTTAGATGAGCTCATGTACAGTGTACAATGCACAGTGACTTGGAGCTAAATGGCTATCAAAGACATGACATTTGTGCACTCATGGTGCCAGGTTTTAATGACTGAAGAATTTGCATGTCTGTGTGAAGAATTATCAATGTAAGATTTTAGTCTACAGTTTTTAGATACTTTTTAGGACATACCAACATCTTTGCCATGAAATAAATTAATAAAAATTAATTTTGCTCTTTGTACTTGAGATTTTAATCCTGTTGGAATTGCTTACTGTACGGTTCTTCTTTTTGTGTCCAGTTCTTGAATGTAAAATAAAAGGTAACTTACAATTTTGGCATTTCATTGGTGGTATTACTAACTTCTAATTTGATCACTGGGAATTAGGTTCTCGGGGAGGGAAGACAGAAAAGTTTTCATTAAGCAAAACCAGGTGCAGCTGACTGTTGTTTTACAATAACTTTGATTATTAGTATGTCTGAAATCTGACTTTTGGTTGCTATGGTAAAAGTTACATGACATAATAGTATCTCCTGATTAGTTTAATTTGGAAATTAGCATCTTATTTTGGCTTGGCTTGTGCTCAATTTGTAAAGTAATAGAGTGAGATTTTGAAAATTAATACATTTTTCTCTTGCTTGATTGTAATATGAGTGCAGGATGGAAGTGGTACTTCAGAGAATGTTCAGTTTCTCAGCTTCATTAATATTTTACTCTTTTTAACACTGTGTAGATAGGCCTTTCTATCATGTTAGAATAACAGGACTACTAATTGATTTATAAATAAAGAGCTTGTTTTAGATTCTGAATAATAGTCTGATGTGGCTCTATATCCAGTTTGGGGAAAAAATTAAAACATAACATGCCAGAAGTTGTTCAAGTCTTCCTGAAATAACTTTTTCCTTATTTGTCTTGTTTCATGCAGGCTTTTCTTCACCGAATGATCCAATGTGCTGCAGCCAAAGTGGATAAAAATGTCACAGAAGAAACAGTTAAGGTTAGTCTCCTACTTGTGTTTTTTTTCCTTCTGTTTTGTATCTGATGTCTCACTTATGTATGTTTTATTCTTTTGCAGATGTTGTTTTCAAATATTGAAGATATTCTTGCAGTTCACAAAAACTTCCTGTCCCTTGTGGAGGATTGTTTACAGCCAGAACCTAATGCACAGCATGAAGTTGGAACCTGCTTTCTGAATTATGTATGCTATCTTTTATTTCAGCTTTTTTTTTTTACGTCTTTCTTTTATTTTTTGCCTTTATTAATTACTATCATGATGATAAGTGTACCTAGTCATGAAGCCTAAATATGACCTGATTGCGTAATGAAGAGTACTTTGAAGTTCAGCTCTTGGTTACTGTGATGTCCCAAAAAAAAAAAAAAAAAAAAAAAGAGATGGGAGGATGGTGAAGAAAGAACATATTAAATGACACTTCTGGTGTTTCATCATTTTTATATTCACCAGCTCAGGCTGCCAAACTGAGCCCTGCAGCTTGGGCGAAGCTGTTAGTGTGTGTTAGATGGAGGTACAAGGTTGCACGGAGCAAGAGTAGTACTGTCTTTTTATTCCTGCTTAGTGCTATGCAAAAATGTGAATATTTAGTAAAGAATTGTATATATTGGATCAAATACCTCCATGGCTCTGGATTGTGAAGATATTTTATTTCCAACAACTGCAGTACCTCTACAAATGAGTGTGTTTGTATGTCCTGTAGTAATTGGTTTCTAGGAGTATTATTTTTCCTGTTGGAGCAAAACAAGGATGTTACTGTTACAGAGCTTTGCAACGTAAAGACAAATTGGTTTGCTTTCAGTTGTAGACCTAACAAAAAGTCCAGGTTTCATTGTTATCTCTGGTTAGAGTTCCATTTGTTTGTTAAGTCTTTAATTATTCATTGTGGCAGGAGAAATCTATTAATGGTTAGTGGAAACAATTTACAGAAGTTGAGTGACATCAGTTTTTAACTTCGCAGAAAAATGGATCATATTTGAAAACAAGTGTTAGCAGAAAAATTGGGTAATAATGTCAACAAATTAGCCACTCATTTTGCATTTTCTTCATGTATGTTTTTATCCTGTGTGTTTGTGGTAATTCAAGCTCTGAAATATTTCAGCAAAACCTTATGAAGTTCATCAGAGACAAATGTAAAGTCTTGCATCTGGGAAAACATAATCTTGGAGTGCAGCACAGGCTGGCATCTACCTACATGGGGGCTCAGCTCTGTGGAAAGGGACCTCAGTGTCCTGGTGGACCAACATCTCAATATGAGTGAACAGTGTGCTGCTGTGACAAAAAAAATAAAGCCAAGAGTATGCTGGGATGCAACAGTTACAGTGTCACCAGCAGAGATAAAGAAATCCTTATCACTGTCTGCTCAGTGCTTGTTAGACCACAGCTGGAATTCTGTGTTCAGTTGGAATTCTGTGGTCCCTGCTGTATGAAAGAGATGTGGACAGTCTGGACTGGTTTAAGAGAAGAGCCACAAGGATGATCATGGGAAGTGTTCCATGTGGCTGCCTGAGAGAACTGACTTGAGAAAAGAAGGCTTAAATGAGACTTTATCTCTATGTTCTGGTATTTAAAAGGTGGCTACAAAGATGGAGACTCCCATTTTACAGAATCACATGGATGATAGGAAGGGTAATGGGTACAAGTTTCTCCCCATGAAATTCCAGTTGGAAACCAGAGAAAAATTTTTCACAATGAGAACAATCAGCCATTGGAATAATCTCCCCAGAGAAAAAAATTTCACAATGAGAACAATCAGCCATTGGAATAAACTCCCCAGGGAGGTGGTGGATTCATCAACATTGGACACATTTAAGATTCCACCGGACAGGATTCTGGGCCATCTTGTCTAGACCATGCTCTTGCCAAGAAAGGTTGGACCAGATGATCCTTGAGGTCCCTTTCAGCCTTGTTTTCTATGAATCCGTGCTTGAAATTCCCAAGTGGTGCTTCCAGACTGTTCATAATTTGAGACTAGACCTCAAATAATAAGTGGATGAAGAAGAGCTGACTTTCTAGAATGAAGGAATATTAGCTTTGCAAAGGGTTCATTTCATTTTATTAATTTAAAAAAAAATCAAAATGACAAGTGAAAAACAATGTCTCTTTTTGTTTCTGCAGAAGGAGAAATTCCGTATCTATGACGAGTACTGTAGTAACCACGAGAAGGCACAGAAAGTTCTTCTTGACCTGAACAAAATAAGAACAGTGCGGACGTTTCTTTTGGTAAATAAACTTTGAGTTGGTGTTCTAACTTCATATTTTTTAGATTTTTTTTCACCTCCACTATGCAACAAGTACAAGCACACTTGCAAGTGGTTAGCAGACAATTTTAGGTGGGGGTGGTTTCCAGAGGAAGGGGGTGGTTAAATCTTATTTTCACTGCTGTGCTTGGATCTGTAGATAATACAGAATTAGGCAATATGCCTTGAACATACTGGCCAGGACACAAGGGTGTGAATCTCTAGAAAGGACAAAGAATAGGATAAAATAGATGTGGAGGGATAGGGAAAGGAGTTATAGAAAGGAGCTGAAGAAGTACTATTGCAGACAGAGAAATCTTTTGTTGTGGATCATTGAGCAGCGATTCTAATCTTAGATGCTGACTTAATCCAAGGTGAAAGAAACAGCTCCATAAATCGTCTTCCACTTCATAAGACAAGTAAGGAGGGGTTTGAAGGTGTTAGGTGTGATAGTCCTCATGGTTTTTCAACAGCAAAACAAATTTCCACGTAAATATTGAGTTTGCTAACAGGTGATTTTAGTTGTTAAAAGCAGGATTCAGTGTGGAATGGTTTTTGTGTTTCCTCCATGGTGTTCTGTGGTAAAAAGGTCAGCTTTGAAATGAGTAGTCTACTATATTGGAACTTAAATACCTGAGCAAGTGTCTATGGATATGCTATCAGGTTTTGGAGTGATCAGATTTGATCATTGTGTTTGGGGACTGGAGAATAAATGACCCTTTCAGCAAAGCATCACAGATGTGTTTGAGAAGAAAAGATTCTGCCAATGCTGACAGTATCACAAGTCTTCAGTTAATTTTATTAATTATTTTTAGCATGCAGTAGGGTTCCACTACTGCTGTTGACGGAGTTCTTGGTAAAGTCCTATTGCAGCTCACTGATGCTTTGGAAGATACCAGATCTGAGTCCCCAGCTGCACTTACAGCCAAGTTAATGAGCAGTGTGGGAATTTCCTTATTGTGGGAGATACTGTGTGACATGAGGCATCATCTGCCTTTTTGCCAAGAATCTCTTACACAGAAATGGTTATTCACAGTTAAAAACTCCTTCAAAGTTGTCCTATTTTTCCTCAGTGGTTGACACAGTATATTTTACTTTGTCCCAGACTGGGTAGCTTCATAGACATGGCTCTTGTATTGGGAACAGCATGGCCAGACTCAAGAAGAAAGGGTGAATGCTGACTACAGAGGCAAAAAGCAAAATACTCTGGAGAAAGATGGCAAAGAGCTTTTTTTGTGACAGAGGAAGCCAAGTGTGCCATTGTGGCAGTTCATGGTGTGTCTGTTATAGATGCTCTGGGGCACATGCAGAGGTCTTTCTCATCTCGTTTGTGTTCCTCATAGATTTAGGGCATGATTTGAAAGCACAGTCAAAGCCTTCTTTGGTGTTTGGGTCATTAGAGTTGTGGTTATCTATAGATTACTGGGAGCTAAAAGCAGAAATTTTGAGGCTTTGAGTATAGAGGCAGTTGTTATAACAACTATAGTCTGCATTGCCATTATCTTACTTGGTCTTTATCAGTAAAGCTTTTGTGTTAGGAAGTGAAATCCTTTAGGCTAAAGCATCCCTTAGAATAAGGCAGAAGCTGGTTAAGCATGAGTACAAAGAGACTTAGAAGTGGTTGTGCAGATCCCCTAGCAGCACTGGTTGCAGGATAGGTGTGTTGGGTGGCCACCCAGTTGTGCAGCCTCTGTTCCATCAACAATGCGTCTGCATCCAGATCTGTGGCCTGTGTCGACATCTCATCTGGCTGTCTTAAACTGCTTTTGTTTAGTGTCCTCAGTTTAGACAACTTGTTCTTTGAAGCTGAGATTATCTCATGCCATTGCATCACAATTCCTCTGATCTCTCCATAAAATAATTGTCATCATTACTTTAGGTATTTATGTACTTAAACTTTAATTCCAGCAATTCCAAATATTTGCTGTGGTGTGCTTTGTGTGTTTTCTTATCCCCAAAAGCCCTTATTCTTTTCTCTCTCTCAGCTGCTTTTATTGGGTACTTCCACCCAATGTTTAATTTACTCTCTGCTTCCATAATCACATGTCTTGTTGAAACTTTTTAATAGCCTTTTTGCCCATGACTTTAGGATATTTTATTCATTGCACATCAAATTTAAATATAGAAACATGAAAATAGAGCCTGAGTTTTTTTTTGAAGTGTGTAACAAAAAATTAAATGTTAATAGGATGGCCATATTCAAACATTCAAACCATCTTTGGTACTACTTAATAGGACAAATGCTTTTTAGAAACGGCAGCAGCTATAGTGGTCACCTGGAAATATTTTTATTTTTGTTTGTTGAAGTCTGAAAGCATATTTTGAGCATTTTATTTACTGTTTTTTCATTTCAAACTGTAAGAAAAAGTCCTCTTCATCAGGCTGGATGAAGAAGGCACTAAGGCGAGAGGCCTGCATTCTGCCTTTTTGACTTCCTTGTCATGCGTGATAGCCTCTGCATGTGTTCAAGCCTGTACTTTTGACAGTCTTGCAAACCTCCCTCCTTATATATATATATATATGTTTACACAGTTTGTGTATACTTTAGCCAAACACTGCTGTATACCTATGCCCTTGTCTTTATTTCTGGTAATTTTCTTGGGGTTTTTCAATAATTTGTGAACCTGTTCCCACTCCAGAACTGCATGCTCCTTGGAGGACGCAAGAACACAGACGTACCCCTGGAGGGATATCTAGTGACACCAATACAGAGAATATGCAAGTATCCCCTTCTTTTGAAGGTACTCACAAGATTTTTATTGAGGACTTTACACTTCCTGTATAAAACTGGTTGCTAAGCATGTTTCTGAACGGCAGGAACAATCTTTCTATGCAGTGAATTATCTCTTTATTAAGATATTGGACCCAGCCTTGCTCCCATTAAAGCTGGTGGCCAGTCTTCTGACATCAGTATTAAAAGAACTGAGGAGCTTGGCTGGATTGAGATGATTAGCTCTGTTCTGCTTGTAGTTGTAAGGTTGCCTCTCCATTGTTGGGCAGAAGTGAGCTATTTGGGAGAGTTTAATGAGACTAATTTCAGTTGGGTTCAATCGTGCCCTTGCTTAAAATGCTTGGGATAGCAGAGTTTGTTGGTGGTGTACTTCGATGGTGCTAATTTACCATCAATGAACTGAAAATGAAAAATATTAATGGATTTTTTCACAAGAAAAGCTGTGGAGTAACAGTAAGGTGCCGTAAATGGTTTTATGTACAATTATATGTTTATTGTTATCATATTGTGACAGCTTAAATAAATGAAAAATGCTAATGTGGTGATAAATATTAGATATTCAAATATCTGGATTTGTAATTTACTCTGTTAGGAAATAAAATACAAAAAAGTAAGTATTTCAAGAAAATTGTTGCCTAACAAATTAAGATCTTGTATTGTTTATTGTTCCAAACTCTGAGAGGAAAACCAGACCAGATTCTCCTCTAAAAGCTACCTGAAAAATGACTATTGAACATCGTTTTTCACAATGCATGTGTGAGTGTTGATCTGCAAAGTTGCCAGTTGTGAGGCATATGACATAAAAAATCTAGTAAGAAACAGATTAGAATAAAAAAAGTTTTTAAAACAGATTGAAAATACAATCACTACAATGAGGTGTGAGTCATCTGAGATAGCTGTGGCTTTACAGTTCCCTTGGTCTATTTTGAAATGATTTTTCTATTCTGTTTTTGAAAGGCATACAGATAAAACAGGGAAAAATGACTAATGAATTACTCTAGAGCAATGAAATGAATATATTAAGAAAATTTGAATACAGGGTGTGGTGGTGGCAGGGTTAGGGCTTTGCTGAGGGCTGTTCTCAGCCAGCCCAGCTGTAAATGGGGAGTTGGTAGTTTGAGATGGGAAATCTCTAACAGATGCTGGTGACTCCAGTTTTGTTTATCAGCATGGCTGCCAGTACATCTGAAATCAGTGAGTCACCTAAGACTGCTTTGCTGCATTGCAAGAGGTTAAACAATAGTGTGGAGCTAAAGGAATGTGTTTTCTGCCCTGAGTTGCAGGAAAGGCAGGTGTTAATTTTGACATTAGAGAACTACTGTTTTTTTAAGCAGAATTGTTATCCTTGCTCTTGAACAGTTGTATCCTGCAGAATATAAAAAACAAACAAACCCAAACCCCAAAGCTCAACATGAAGAAACATTGTTGGAGGAGAAAGTAGCTGAAATGCAAACTTCTTCCAAAATCATGATGATTATGTATTGTTAATAATTAGTTACTCTTGAATTTTAGTGTCCTAGGACCATTTTAGAAGGGTTGCTACTTTTCTGCTTAACAAAAGAGAAGAGTGGCTATTTTCTTTTTGTATGCTGGTTTGGTTTAAGTCTCCTGTAATGGACCTTTAGAGATCAAAGACTGGTTTCTTTTTTTCTTTTATTTTTTCCCTTCTCTCCCCCCGCCCCCCTTTTTTCTATGTCTAAATAGGAATTACTGAAGCGAACTCCAAGGAAGCACAGTGACTATGCAGCCCTAATGGAAGCTCTCCAGGCCATGAAAGCTGTCTGTTCCAACATAAATGAGGCCAAGAGACAAATGGAAAAATTAGAATTTTTGGAAGAATGGCAGTCTCACGTTGAAGGATGGGAGGTACTGTCATTACTGTCATAAGATTTGTTGCTTTCTGTGTTGAGGAGGGAGTAACAGTTTTCCACAAGTATGTGTTGCATTGTTTTGTGATCCTGAGGTTCTGTCAAGTCCACAGTTCTGTGAAGTCACAGCTTTTGAGATCTACTCTGTAAATTGAGTTGTCCATGACTGAGCAATGCTGTATGAAATAGCAGACTTCAAGGGAGGATAGTTATTTAGCATTTGTATTAACGTATATCTGTGCACACAGACACATTTATAAATCCTAATTTAAATGCTGATTTTATTTTACTGCTGTCTAGGCTGGCCTAGCAGCACTTTGTCTGGTTGAAAATTTTTTTTATTGTTTTTGTCAGCTTGTTGGTAGTCTCTTAATTTTGGGTGAGCTAACCTAATTTAGACATATTCAATGGAATCTGTGTGAGATTTGTGGGGCTTTTTAATGGTTTGCAAATGGAAGAACTTTAGTGTTCCAACCAAGTTTTGTGAAGTAACCATAGATCTGGTTCTGAGTTAGAATTTTAAGTAGTAACCAGAAGAGCCACACTTTCCCCAAGAAAACAAAAAAGATCAAGTAGTTGTAGCACCAAAATCTTCCTTTTGAGCTATTCTGAGCACTGTAATTAGTTCATAAGAGAAGGCAGGTGCAGATAAGAGTGTATCTTTAAATTCCCTTGGTTGTTTTGTATTGATGTGTCTGAGCTGACTGCACTGGGGTGGAAGGCAGCACAAATGAAGGAAATATAAAGCAAACAGTATAACCATAGCCAAAACTGGCTTAAAAACCCAAAGACGCAGGCTTTTTGAGGCAGATTTCAACATGGAAGCAATCCTTTGCTTTTTTTGAATACTTTGCTCAAATATGCTACTTCTCTTCCTGAGAAAGCTTAAGAACTGGCGGAAGAGGTTTTATCTCTTTAAGCTTTGTGGAAAGCTTGCAGACTGGGAGATGTAGCAAGAAAAATGTGTTTGTTGCATATTAGTCTGGTACTGAAACACCTCGGTCTATATAGTGGGGAAATTCCTTTGCATGGTGCCTAGGAAAGGAAGGGTTAGGGATGCGGATGGGACACTGAAGCAAAGAAAGCCTCAAGAAAGACCTGTCTGAACTTTAACTGAGAGAGTTCCCCACGAGGTCTGACAAATAACAATTAGAACATGGACTAGAATGGGCAACTTTTAAGTACATATTTGTAGTAATAGGTGAAAAAGCAGAAATAAGAAATAGTTTGTGCATGGCTCTGTTCCCTCCCTGCACCTTCTGATTTTACTGTACCTGCTGTTTCGTGTAGTTTGCTGTGCCTAAGGATATGCTCTGGTTCTGCAGTAGTGGATTTAGCTTTCCCCTGTCATCCAGAAGGATTCAGCCGAACAAGCCACTGTCTGAAAGGAGCACAGATCTGAACAAAGACCCCCCCCTAAATACTACCCATGACACCACATAATTATTTCCTGTATGCTCCATGTGAAATCACCTGATCAGTGGACTTTTGCAAACCTTTGGTTTGTCATTAATTGAGTAGTGTAGGAAGATTTGGTTCATTCTAAATGTGGATTAAGTGACTAATTTTACTTTAATCAAAATTCTTCATGTTTCTTCAGTGCATTGTGTGATTTGAAATGCTTCACTTCAGGTATTTTTTTCCTTGTGTAGAGGCATTTTCAAGAATTGCTTTTCCATTTCTGGCACATCATCTCATGCTGGAGCTCAGTGCACTGTAATGTTTTGGTGGAGGATGTTCACTATGAAATACCACTGAAATTCACCATGAGAAGGAATTTTAGCAAGTAGAAAAGTGATCTAATTGCTGGTCCATATTCAGACAAAACTTTCTGCCCTTATTTGTAACCCTCTATCAGAAATAAAAGAAAATAATTGAAAGCAAATGCTACTGTATTGTTTGTAGGATTTTAAAAAACAGAGGACTAATATAAAGTAAAATTCTAAATTTTCGAATAGAGAGGAGGTCTAGTTGACATCACTTAACAGCTCCTTCTTTAGATTAGGTGGAAATGTGCTTCCTTCTTATAATTAGCTTGAAGTTGCTGTCATCAGCAGTAACTTGTGAAGGTTAGTGTATCTGAACATTTAAATGTTTATGTGATAACCTCATGATAGGAGCAATTGCAAATTAAGTGCTCAATACTTTCTGGCAAGGAAATTTGCTAAATAATCCTTATTGTCTATCACCACTTTATTCCTTCTATGACTTTTTACTTTTCAATTAAATTTTATACTGCACTACAGTGATTAAAATTCTTCTAGTTGCTTCCAGTGTCTGAGTCACAGATATTTGTCAAATCCTTCTTAATGAACACACTCAAGTATAAAGTTACAGTATTATTAACTCAGTGCATTATTAGTCATATAAGTTGGTTAAGAGCTTACTGTTCTCAAACCTCTATCCCTGAACAGGGAATGCGCTTTCCTGCATTAAGTTTCTTCTGAATTCTAGGTAAAACATCTGGTAGGAAATATGGTTGCTTTTGGAAATGTGTTAATGAGCAAATGTAACAATAAAGAAGGAATGGTAACAGTATGGACATAAGCATTTGAAACAGACTTTCCCTGTGCTCAGAATGTATTCTCTACTCCGTAACAAAGTAATTTCCTACCAGCCTTGGTGGGTTGTTCTTTTGATTTTTTGTTTTATTTTTTCCACCTTCCCTCTTCCTAGATTTCATTTTAGGGTTTCACGTGTGCTTGAACTCTGAAAGAGTGCCATTGTCTTAAAATAGGATGTTTCCAGTAGAGTTATGTGGTGTTTGTTGTATTTTAGCTGATTGGGTTTGATATCATATGGCAACCACAGTGTGCACAATCTGGCAAAATTGCCTTGATCTTAAGATGTGCATCTTTTTTCAGACATAGTATAAGGTTAGTCCTTGAAATAGCAAGAATTCCAGAGCATGTATATGAGCTAACAGTATTTTGAAGGATTCCCAACAACATCTACAAAAACAAAAGTTCCTGAATGCAATGTTTGAGAGTGGTTTTAATTAAATAAACATCTGGTTTTCTGCAATGCTGAAAATAAAGAGGCAAACTTGTTGGAGATTTCCTTCCAGAAGGAAATGCTTAGCACATTGCTTGGCCCCAACTAGAAGGAAAGGGAAAAAAATAAAGACTATTTTTAGGATCTGATCAAAGCATGACTTGAATTCCTATACTTAAGTGTCATAAAATGAAGCTTGTGTTTATTATGATAAAAATACAGATTCATGGAAAAAAATGGAACATCTGTTTCAAGAAAGATGATTTTGAATATAATGACTTTCTCACTTAATTTCCTAAATTGTTTAATTTATTCACCTGAATTCAGAACTTGTGTAGGTGGCTGTCTCAGTTGGAGAATGGCTCAGCAGCTCAAGGAGTCTGTCAGTAAAATTTGCGTGGATGTTTCAGTGAGAGAAGAAAAAATAAAATCGTTGCATTTGTTTGTAAGTTGGAAGCTGAACAACCCAATGTGAGTCATAGGCCACTTAGTGACAGTAGCATGGGGTATTCTGTTCCTTTCAATTCCAAAAATTACTCGTTGATGTGATTCCATATCATCAAGTAATATTTTACCTCAGATATAGTCTCTCTCCTTCCAGTGTTTTTATTTTTTGATATGGTCATGGTAGCCTACATTTCAGACCTCTCACCTTAGCTGTTTCCTTAGTTAGATTCAAAGATGTCTGGCTGACACCTATGGTTATCAGAAGCCAGTTATACCTAAATAGCCAGCAGGCTCCAAGATTTGATGGGCTTTTAATTTCCATAGCAGCTCTCCTCAGAGGGCACAGAGTATTTGGTTGGGGTGCTACCCACAGAAGAGGATTACTGAACACTCTTTAGTGATCCAGTAGGACAGATGGAGGCAAAACTAGTCTAGATTCACAGTATAAGTCTGCTTTGCAGGTTGTTTTTTCCCCCAACTGAATTATTTATGTGATTTGTTGGAAGATGATTAAAATAGGTTTGTTTCTACAATACATGGCATTTTCAAATTGACATATTACAGAAACACTGGTTTCACTGAACATAGCTCATGATTTCTACTTGCAGATACTTTAAATATGCAGAAGAATGAGTAGCATAGTAGTAGTGATTTCACATTTAGGTTGAGCAACTCTGTCATCTCCTCTTACAAGCTCTGAGTTTAAATGTCCGTGAAAACTTTGAAATAGCAAATTGCTCTTCAAGTTCAAGTTGCTCATACTGGAAATTCCTATGGTAGTTTCAGTGTGACTGCTTAATGAAAACACATTTGTATCAGAAGGTTTTGGTAATACTTGTTCCAAAAATATTGTAGGTAGTGTTCAGGTTTAGCTGTGCAGCAGAAAGTCTCACCTGTTTCTGAGATGAGGATGACCCCTCATATGTTACTGCAGCCTTGACCCTTCCCCCATGAGAGGGACAGCTTGGAGCTGGATGAGTGAATTGTCCTACTGGGCTGGATATCAGCTGTAGCTTGGTGTTCCTGCTGAGTACCCATTGGAGGGTTAAGGTGTAGCTCCATCCTTCATGAAAACTTGTTATGGTTGTCGGCCCTTTGAATTGCACGGTAGATGTGGCAGTGCTTGTGTGTGCTCTCTGCTTCATCCTTCCTCAGGCATGTTTTTCATCTCTAAGGGATGTGGTGGAGAGCCATGCTCACCCCAGATTAGAAACAGCAGTGCTTTCAGATAATATGCCCTTCCATTTTTCTCCATTTCAGCTCCATGCCCACCTAAAGTCTAGAAACAGGCAAGTCCTAAGTATTACATAGGCAGGGGAGTGACAGGGGATTTTCCTGCACTTGCACTGTTATGTAGGACAACAAGATGTGACTTCTGGTCCTGTTTTCTTATTCCCTTGGACTTCAGCAAATAAAACAGCCCTAACAAAATTCACTGACCTGCGATCACACCAGCATGGGTTTTGATCTTGTCAGAAGGTATCTGAGAAGTGACATTGACACTGTTCAGTCTTTGGATGAAATGTCTCAGAGGGAAAAAAGTATCTCTAGAGCCTTGTTTTCATTGCCTAGCGGTATATTTTACAAATGGAACAAAATTAGGAGGATAACGAACGGTAGCAATGTGGGACAGACAACCCTCACTGCCATACTGTCACGTTAAACTTGAATCATGAATGAGGTGATTGTAAGTAAGTCAGGTAGCCTGAATTATATATACTTAAAATATGTATTAAATGTGTTATTTTATAACAAGATGCTGGCACAGTAGCAGATCTTGTTAGGACTGTTGGGGAAAGGTTGTGTTTTTCTATAGTGAAAATTAAATTCTTCAATAAGAAAACACAATTTTTTTTATAAAATCCTCTCTGTGAAAAGAATTCTAACCTTTTTTAGAAAGCTGAAATTTCTTGTACAATTCTGAAGCCTTAAGCTGATATTTTTTGGCTTCCTTACAGAAAACTACTATTTTTCTGCCAAGTTGAAGTTTTGTGTAAAAAACAAACCAAGACCCTTTAGAAAGTATCCAACCTTTTAAAATGCAAATTGTTAGTAAGTACTATTCCAGCAAATTTGAAACACAGAATAAGATATTGTTTACTCTTTAATACACAAAAACAATGAAATGGAATTGAAAAAAGTGACCTGTTTTTCTGTAATTATAGTCAACAAGCATTGCACACAGTCCTAATTTATGCCTAATTTATATCATTGAGTGTGCTTTTAAAATGTTTCAGTGTTTGATTTTGAATAAAACTGTAAAATTGCCATGCTGGGACTGATGCTGTGTTAGGAAGGTAAATATGCTGTAGTGGCTATAGGTGACATTCATCTTTGACTTGTTTGATCACTTGATCCTGAATGGAAGCACTAGTGGTTAGTTAATACAGATCCTGAAGTGGCTTTGTTTAGAGACCTGGATTGTGTTCCAGTGTGATGGTTGTGCAATCTCACTTATCTCTGTAAACAGACTGCATTCTCCTTAGGACAGTCTGAGCTATTGCTCAATATTCACAGCTGTGACATACAGAGGATGGACAGAAGGATGAAGAACTGTGAGAGCAGAATGCGTGATCGCTTCTTGGCTCTTAATTGAATCCATTTTTCTTTGGACTACTGTGGTTAGATCAAGAAGAGGAAGTAACTGCAGCTATCACATGCCTAAACTATTCAGAACATGGGTAGATGACAGGAGAGTCCTGGCTTTTTGCAGGTTTTCCAAGCTGGCTTTGACTCCCTCAAGTCAGGAAACTCTGCAGACCCTGGGTGTGTGCTTGATGCAGCCAGCACAATAGATAATAAAATTATCAATAGGCTTGCATGTCTGGATGGGCAAGCACATGGACAGCAGCTCAGTCCTACAGGAACATGATTTTTCAGATTAGCAAAATGCACCTCAGAATTCAAGGTAGGCTTCCTTGAGAGGGACATTTCTCTTTGCAAGACATAGAAGTACCATGAATTTTTCTTTTTCTTTTTTTTTTTTAATTTTTCTTCTTTAACATTGCTTCTCTTTCATTAAATTTTATGAAAATGGCTGACAGCCTTTTCACATGAATGATCTGTCTTGAAGCAAAAATGAGGCGTGGGAAGTTTAATCCCAAACATCTAAACCTTACCAAAATTCTGATGTCTTTGGAGTAGTTTAGGAGGAAGTATACTAGGCAGTCCTAGCTGTACATGCCACTCTTAGTTTTGCCCAAGTTTTATATCTTGTTGGTTTTTAATTTTTGTTTCTGTGCTTAGCCTAATCTAGTGTAGAAGTATCTACCCTTAGTAATGTTCAAATCCCAGGTTGCTTCAGCTTCCAGTTTCATCATGGCACAGATGATGTCTTGTAAAGCCCCATTTTAAGACATTTCTGAGTAAAGTTACTGAGGATAGGAGTTACTGGATAAAGTTGGCCTGATTTTCAGGAGAGGTCTTTTCACAAAAGTAATATAATTTGTAAACTTTTTGTGATTAAACTGTGTCTATTCACAAAGCTAGTGTTAAACATTATTACAGATTATTACATAATTACAATGCAATAAATTACCATGACTTGTTCTTTCCAGAGAATTGTTATACTTGTTAATTTGTATAAGAAACTTTCCCTTAGTTGATGCAAAGTACTTCAGTTCTTCCTGAAAGAGTAATCTCTTTCCACTCAATTTTAGGGGTCCAACATCACAGATACATGTACAGAAATGCTGCGAAGTGGACTACTACTAAAAATTTCAGCAGGAAATATCCAGGAGAGGATATTTTTTCTTTTTGATAATCTTCTGGTCTACTGCAAAAAAAAGCACAGGTAAATGATTGCTTTCAAAAATAATGTGTTTTTCTCACAGTAGAGCTAATCATGGGTATGGTGTTCCATAAGAACCACAGCATAAAAGTTGGCATTTTTAGAAGAAACTTACCAACCAAAGAGAATTATCTAATTCAAGCAACTGGAAAAAAATTATATGGATGCAGGATCCTAGTGGTGAAGTGTGGGGAAAATGAATCTGTTTTGTCAGCCTTCCACAGCAGGTTAAATGTGATGGCCTCACTTTCTTCTAGGAAGTGTAAACAGTCTGAATTTTTAGTTCAAACAAATTAATATTGTAGCTTGTGAGATAAAATGAGTCTCTATTCAAGAGACTTATTCAAACATATTCAAGAGTTTCATGCCTTGTATTTGTAATCGGGGAAAACAACCAGAAAGCTGCTGCTTGCTGCATTCCAATGAGCAATTCCTTAGTTCAGCAACAAACTTCTGTAGATAATGTTGTGAGAAATGAGGGTTCTCCTATGTGCAAATATCCCTCTTGATGCTCAAATTTGTCTCTTTAATCCAGAAGTTGTTTTAGAGTAGCCCCTAAATACTGGGTAGATATTTGATAGACTCCTGGGTACATGATACATCTTCTTTTAAAAATTTCTGATATTTGTTATTTTCCAGAAATTACAAATAAGTTGCTGGTTACATAATATCTTTTCCATTGTCCTCCACTAAGTTGCATATCTTTGTAGCCATATTCTCACTAAAAAGCACTACTGGATGAAAATCACAAACTACATGAAAGGTTGTCTGTGGTTTCTTTAGTTCTGAACAGTCGTGTCCTTGGCTGGTACCATGGTCCAGATATAGGAGTAATGCAATTTCGAATATAATTTCAGAGTTGAAGATGAGAAATTAAATTGGATTTAATCACTTTGGAAAGAAAAAACATGTAATACTGAAACTTTATGCTTTATGCTGGCTTTGCTTTTTTGCTTTCTTTGTATTTTTATTGTATTACTCAATTTCTGAATAATAAATCTATGGGGTAGTAGTGTTACTCATAAGACAGTAATAAAGTAATGATTGAGAGGCAGGTAATTTTCTGAAAATTAGTACCTCTTTGGAGTGGATGAAGGTCAAAATTCAGGAGATCCTTAATTCTTAGGAACTGACCTTTGTTTGATATACAGTATTAATTATCATCGTAGGCAAAAATGGATAGACAATAATCCCTTGTTTATCTGAGGTGTGAAAAGCTGTCTAGAACTGGGGCTCTCCAAAGGCATTGGCTTCACTGTGAACAGTTACAGCAATGCGAAGTGCTTTGGAATTTATTGCAGTGAAACGGCCACAAACTTCAGCAATTCTTAATTACAATTCTTGGTTAACTCCTACGTTAGGAGGGAAAGATGTTGTCTTCATTCTTCCCTGCATAAATCCCACTTATGATGCTAATGTACGTAGGTCAAGATTTCTACCCAAAGATGTTCTCATTTAATTTTTTCATTCACACTACCCCCATGCTGAATTTCTAGACTAACAGGGAGACCACATCAGCTAGGAGGAAAGGCTCTCCTTTTTTTTGTCTTTGATGGCAGACAACGGCATGTAGGTACCAAAGTGTTGGAGCAAAGCCTTTACAGAATGAGACTTTCCCGATGAGCTCTCATTCCGGCAGGAATTTGCAGCTGACTCTTACCAGCCATAGCATCTTTACATTTCCATCAGCAGCATCCCATTCAGCAGTGGGTTCCACTGTCCAATTGCACAGGCATTGGGGTGTTGTGATCCTTACAGTGGTCTCCAAATGCTGCATGTACAGGTAGCAGTGTAGAAACATAGAAAAAGATAGTTGATGACGTGCTCTTCTGCTTTTTCTTTTTTCAGGAGATTGAAGAACAGCAAAGCATCTACAGACGGCCACCGTTACCTTTTCCGGGGCAGAATAAACACAGAAGTGATGGAAGTAGAGAACGTAGATGATGGAACAGGTGAGTGTATTTGAGCTGTCTTTTGAGGTGATGAAATCAAATGCAGCTCCATAATTTCTTTGAGAATGGAGGATGCTCCTTATATTTAGAAAGAAAGAGGAAGATGCTGCTTTAAAAGCACTGTCTATTAATATCAAAATTCTGCTTCTGTGACACATCATTGCTTTCATCCATTATTATCTGGGCAGTCATGGACTACTATTTTATGCTTACATGAACAGAGTAATAAAATAAGGTGACATTTATTGCTCAACTGAAATTACATATTTAACCTCACTTTACAGCATTCCAGCACTCTTAAAGAACTTATCCTTAGGTATGTGGTTTATTTATAACAGCAAGTGGAAAACCTACCTCTATTGGGATGAAACAATATAAATGCTTAAATTGTAACATAAGGAAAGTTTTTTTAAAAATGTCTTTAGGGATATAAGCCATAAGATTTCTTGAAATTTTCAAGACATACATCACTAAGTGAAAACCCAAAGTATTCTTAGACATGTCAATTTTTGTTTTAGAAACTTGAGTTTAACCTTTGAGCTTAAAAAGAATTACTTTTCTGCAATTAAAATATTTTAGGCTTTTTTAATGTAAAGCTAGAAAAAGAAGTGGTATGTGAAACTTGCAGTGGCATTGCAATATGTAAGTCTGGAGGGAATTTCTGTGAGCTATATATTGCTTTTCCTGATATTTTAAAGCAGTGTTAGGTTTGTCGTCTACTATGGATTCCAAGCATTTCTCAATGTAATTTTGTTCTAAAACTGAGCATTAATTACAACTAATTTACTTCTAAGTAAGCTTCATAGGAATTGAATATTTCTTTAAAATTAATTTTTTTTTCTGTTCTTGAGTTCCTTGTGTTCAAAATAGTTCACTCACTTCTTGTTTTACAGAGTAGACAGTAGAACTGACTTGGAGAAAAAAATTGACTATTGTTTCTTATTGCAACAACATAGTTAATTGGGAGACTGTTGTCTCTTTCCTCCATCTCGTATTTTAAAGTCTTTCAACCTTTTTTCATGTGTTGTGTTTTATTTTATTATTTCTTATTTTATAATTTTATTTTTGTCTTTTAAATTTTTTTATCAGTTTGCTTCTGATCTTTTGTCATTCACATTCAATTTTATAAAGAAATTACATTAATAAATGCTCGTAATTCATGACTGAAGTATCTAGAGCTGAAATTTTACCAGTGCCAGAATAATTACTGTAGTGCTGCAGTGTGGGATGTCTGCTACTAATCCCAGGATTGTTTGGCTTTTCTGAGAGCATTATTTTTCAGTCTTTTCATTTGTGTTCAAGAAGACCAGAGCAGAGTGTTTTGTGCAGTACTGGTGCCTATCCCATTATATTTTAGACTGTATTAATGTCTGAGAGTAGAACTGATAATTACTTTCTTTTCTGTACTGAGTTTTATCTTACCATTTGTACAGTTTGTTAAGTATTCAGAATTGACATCTTGTTCCCCAAAGCTCTTGCAATGCTTCCTGACTTGGTGCCATGAACAGTGTTACCACTGAACCATTTAAGCTGTTCATGAAAATGGTGAAAAATACTGAACATAAGATAGAGCACTGTGGTGTCACACTTGATTCATTGTCTTTGCTTACCAGACGTTTTTTCTAAGAACTCCTTGACATCTGTTTTGGGTTATGTCCTTCACCAGGTCCACTGATTTAGTTAGTGGTTTCAAGCTATCTGTGGGTACACTGCAGTGAATTTCTTCAAGCCTCTTTGAGATGAATATATTTCATTCAATATTTTTTACCCTGCTATTCCACTTTTCCAGCCTGTATCACTACCCAGTGTTTAGGTTTGTTTGTATAAAATCTCAGTGGTTTGTTTATGCAAAAGAGAGAGTTGATTATTTCAGTCTTTCCTGTCATGTACTCTTTGACTTCCTTTCATTTATTTTCTTTCATCTTTCTAAATCTGCTTTAGAAATAAAAGGCAGTTTCCCTGTTTGCATCATGTCACTTTCTAAGTCAGCATGTCTTTGCTTCTAAGTGTTAACATTACTGTGCTCAGAGGATTATACCCACCATCTTCTTCCTAATGAATATTCCAAAAATTCTGTAACTGTTCATCTTTAACTGACTCCTCCCCACATATTGTTATGCATTTAGTGTTGGCTTTAGGAAATGTTCTTTGATCCTCTATCTGTCCTACTTTTCTTCATTTACTTGTTCTAGCTATTCAGTGCTTGGCCTTTTTCACACTGTTCATTTTCCTTCCTGCCTGTTTGTTTTCTCCTCAGTGAATCTTCAGTTATAATGTAGCTAAGCGCAAATAGTCTTCCTCTATGCAGATACCAGGTGTCTAATTTCCTTCTGCCCCAGGAAATTTTGCTACTGTCCCCATTTCCTATAGCCTTGTACCCAGTCCTGGAGGGTTCATGCTTCCGTCCCCCTTGCTCTCCTGAGCCGTTTCAGATCTTGTCACTTTTATATACACATTATTTCCAGAAGCCATACTCCTTTCATCACTTCTGTGACACTGTTAATAGCTTCATTAGTCTGATTTCTAACTTAAAATAGTTGGTGGATGCTCAGTCCCTGGAAGCATTTGAAGTCAGGTTGAATGGAGCTCTGAACAACCTGATCTAGCTGAAAATGTCCCTGCTCATTGCAGGTTATTTCCAAGAGCCCTTCCAACCCAAACCATGGTATGATTCTTTTTACCTGCATTTTTTCCTTAGCACCACATTTTCTGCTTTTTCCATTTCAGTTTATTCAAGATCCTCAAATTCTTCCTTTTAATTTCTGCTATTTCATCCCTCCTTTCTGTGGTTCTCTTTGAAATGTGGAAATTTCTGTGTTAATTCCCTGGCCTGTGACATCTTTCTGCCTTTTTCTTGACACCCTGCCTTTTTTTTTTTTAACTCTACCTGCTGTTTTCCTTCCTTGTGAGACTTCTGTGTTCCCTCTCCTCACACAAGGTATTTTTTCTTTCACTAAGATCATGATGTCCTTCTTTAACCTTTGTCTGTCCTGCTTTCTTTACTGTTCTCATTTGTTACACCCAGATGTCTTGTTTCTCATCCCCTGTAGTCATCCATGTTTGAGCTGTAGCCCAGTACTATTCTGCTGTTTTCTTTTTGTCTCATTGCTTTCCCAAGAGGAGTAATGTGGTTGTCCTAGTATCATTCACAGTAGCTTTGCATGTGCTTTTTTTGGTATTGTATTATTTTATTCTCTTTAATCTATTACCTATCAATTTCTGTAATTCCTAATTTAGAGTGGAAGCTCTGGGTGCAGAGTGCTTATATTTTCATATTTGTGCAGGACTCTTTGTCATACACTCCAGATGGATCTCTGTAAAGACATCAAAGACTATTGTCTAGATGATACTTCCACAGTTCTTTACTGCAGATTTTGGGATCCCCTGCTCACTTTATATAAGGAACCATGGAGCTCCAGGGAACAGGGCAACTGAGAGTGTTTGCTTCCAGCATTGATAGATGTAGGAATGTAATCTTCGTTGTTTGTGAGTAGAAGCCTAGAAATAGCAAAACAGATTCCCAGTGTGGTTTATTATCATGCTAATGACATGCCTACAGAAATTAACAAAGCTTTTTCTGAAAAGCAATTTTTCTTTGATGAAATTAGGCCTTGGCTGAGCAGTACAGTTGGTGTCAGCTCTCTTTTTTTGTTTCAGCACCATGAAGCACTCTGTTTTTTTCTTGATTGCACTGATTAAAGTGGAATGCATATTACTTATCAGGGCCAACTATTTATGATCTTAAAATAATGTGGCTACACAATCACTTGCAAGTATTAGAAAGGTGGTTTTATGGTAATCGTATTTTTTTTTCTGCACCAGTTTCGAAAATTTACTTTTGAGAGAAAAATACATTTCTAAAGGAATTCATCAGCCATTAAATGAATGGTACTTAGTTTATGAAGAAAAGCACTTGAGACTTAGGAAATACCAGATTTATGTTTGCTTCTAGTATAGTAGTTCTGTCCTCTCTGGTTTTGAACTGAGTCACGATATAGAAAAAATGCGACATGATAAAAGTAGCTGGAAACTGCATCAAAAAGCACACATGGAGGGTGGCAGTTGATATTGTGCAGAAATTATTTCCTTGGTATTTCTGAGCATTGATACTCCTAAGAACCTCTAAGAAATGTAAAAGTACTTCAGTACAGAAGCTTCTATTTAATTTTTTTAAGGGAAGAAGGAAATATTTTGTATATGTCTGCAACAAATTGCTTCTTATTCATCACTCGAAGATATGAGTCTTGAATTTTTTGACCAATACATTGCAGTTCAAATTACAAGCTTTAATGTTTTACCAAGTCACATTAAAAGATGATGTCATCTTTCATCACCTTTCCTAGGGAAGTTGTAGGTTTAATGATTTATTGATTCTGCTTGTTCAGACTGCATGGAGCAAACAGCAGTCTCGTGCTCTTCTTCCTTCTGTAACCATTATGTCAGGTTTTGAAATTCTTTGTTTAGCCTGGCTGCCAGCTGTGATTGCACTGATGTGAAGGTGTGCAGATGTGCAGAGCAGCTGGGCAGTCAGGACATGCACACCTCCTGGCTGGCCAGCAGCTCTTGGCCAGATTTTGCCCAACAGCCAGGTCAAAGAAGATAGGAGTTCATATGGGATGACTGTCATGCTGAACTGCTTTTGACTATGGACATGGGTATACTGGGGAGAACAAATTGCTCATGGGAGCCTTGGAGAATTGTAGGAATTGCTCCCCTTCATGGGGAGTGTGAAGAGCAAGGGAGAAAGCAGACGTGTTGCAGGTGGAGATAGAGGCTGAAGTCCAAATGGGTATCACAGCAGTGTGTTACTATAGCAAAGGTGGACAACAGCTACATGTTTTCATCCACCTGAGCTCAGTGCCCAGTATACATTAGGCAATCAGAATACCTAGCTTGGTGATTGAGCCTTTCCCAGAATTCTGTGAGTTTGTGGTGGAATGAGGAGAGTGTGGTCAAACAGCCAAGGTGCTCCTGGCCCTGCAGTTACAAATCCTCAGATGCCAGGGAAGCTGCATATTTAAAATTTCATCTCTACATTGAGAGATTCATGTGTCCGGACACGCCATTTTCTGAATTAAGGTACTAAGTGGACACCAAATTTTTGTCTGAAGTGGGGCAATCTGAATCCATTTGTGAGACTGAGCCCTCATTTTTGATTTTTTTGTTGGCCACCATTTTAACTGCTATGGTTCAGTGAACCAGTAATCATTTCCTTACACAACGTGTCTTGTGATGACAGACATACAGTAAAAAAGACCACAGGAAAAGTATGACCCTGTATTTTTATATGTATTCACCTCCAACGTAGTAAATAAACAAAAGAACCTTAACTTTACTTCCTTCAATAGTGCTTCTGCCTCTGATCCCCAAGGGTCTGCAGTCTATCATTGAGAGTTTCTGTCTGAGACTTATTTCTTGTCCTTAACTTTTGGGTCTGATTTTCTAAGACTGCATGAATAGTATGATGGGTAATTTTCAAGAAAGAATGTTTTTAAAGAAACAAAGGATACTATGAGTAGTCTATGCAAATAAAAATATGATAAATAGCTGAGTGGCATGAGCATCATGTTGGTAAAATAACTTCATTTTTTCCCGTCATAGACTCGCTTGCACTTTTTTACGTGCTTTGAGTACTAGAAAGTTTTGTTGGTTTAGAAATTAGCCATCAGTCTCATGATTTTCTAGTAGTTCCTGACATTTCCCAGCCCAGTACACAAAGCTTGGCTGCTTTCCATCTAATTAAAATGCAAAGTTATTGAAAGGATACTAGCATGTCTGCTGAGATTTATGATAAATCTTAGCAAGCATTTCAGCAAGGGTTTCAGTTTCAGAAAATCTCATCTCATCATAAAAAATAGGGCTGAAACAGTATTTACTAAATGAAAAGCTGCGCAGTTATTGCACTAGTTCAGGGTTGGCCTTAGGACTTTTTTGCTGCTTAATGAAAGTTTGTGGTGAGAAAATATTGACCTTTGATTTTTCTTAATGTTTTGTATTGTAGTTGCTAGCTCTAGTTTTTCAGTCTGTATTTTATGAAAAAATCATTATTTCTTATCATAAGGCATTTATGCCTCACAATTTTCCCCCCAGGAAATTCATGTAATCCTAGTGAAGGATAGTTAGTGGATTAGTTTTGGAATTTCTGAATGAGATTTATGGACTAGCATGGTAAAATGAATTGCTATAGAGGTAAATATAGAGTAATAAATAGTAAATAATTTGATTTCTATAGCATAGATATTTTTACATGTTATGTGTCAGGAGTTCTAGTTATCTAGGAACATCAGCAGCCCTTACCTCTCGTAATGTGCCCGTCAAACATGAGGCTGTTAGGAACATATGTCAGGAATTATGCATTTGGTTTTAGATCAGAAACATCTTTGTTATATTCCAGTTTCTTTAAACTAGCAAGGGTAGATATTTGCTTATTCAGGTAACCAGTAAAGATTCACCAAATGTCTGTGCTTCAATTACTTGTGATATTGAAATAGTATTTCCTCCCCTGTATATTTAGTCCTTTTTTACACTTAATAGCAAATCAAGTCAGTCAGCATAGCAACTCAGTAATTTAAGGGGGAAAAGAATAATGCTGCTTGTTTTAGGAATTATTTACTTCAGTTTAACACAAAAGTACTCCAAACTACCATTATCTTTTCTTTTAATAGGACTCTACCTGTTTTAGTGTCAACTTTATACCTTCTTCCATATGCTAGGCAAATCTCTGTTACACTTTACAAAGGACACTATTTACAAAAATTAAAACTACAGTTGATTAAGTTATAACATAGTTCACAGTGGCACAGATAACTTTAAATTAATTTTGATTCTTCTGTATTTTCTGGGCTTTTGTGTGTGGTGATAAGATTTTAGTAATTGTGGCAACTATTGCTATTGCTTTTTTTAAGAGTTGGTGCTCTTTAAGCAATTTTATCTATTCCCAGCTGACTACCACAGCAGTGGCCACACTGTTATTAATGGCTGGAAGATCCACAACACGGCAAAGAATAAATGGTTTGTATGCATGGCAAAAACCCCTGAAGAGAAGCAAGAATGGCTGGAAGCTATTTTGAAAGAGCGAGAGAGAAGAAAAGGTAGGTCAATAAACTTCCTTGTGTTGCTCTGCCAGAAAGCTATACTGTATTTTTATGTTGAGGTATAAAGCAAAACCAGCTGGTAGGCAAACTTGTCGTGTCAGGTTCAGCTGAAGATTTATGAATACCAGTCTGGGAAAAATGAATCAAACTTGTACTGGGAAGGGCATAATGTCTTGAATTATATGTGCTGGTAGTAAATGCTGTTTGAGAAATAGAGAAATGGGGAGATGATTTAATCTGTGATTTTACAGCTTATCCTCAACCAATATAAATAGTTATAAATTCATTGAGACCTGTGTATTATCATGGTTTGTGGTTTCTGAGCGTCTATCCCAAATGCCCTGTGGGATTTGTGTGCACTGATTTCCTTTGTGACTGGCCAGTGGAATCACCAAAATGAGCAGGTTTTTTTGTTGGATCTTAATGCATATGATCCGAACTGAAATGGTACACAACACATTCACAACTTCTTCTTGGATGTATTGCCTCCTACCCAAGAAAGTAATCACCATTTCCAATCACCTTTGGAAAACTACTGTCTTTCTGAGTAATTGAATTAAGGTGGAAGAATACATGGATGAAATATAATCCTGATTTCAAATGTGACCATGAATAACTTCACTGGTGCTGAACCCAGCACCAAGTAGAAGCAGGGAAATATGATGCATCATCATTTTCTGGAGCTAATTTCATTTGAAAGCCCAAATATCCTTATTAGTAATGCTATTTGGAGCTTTGATGTTGAAAGAAAATATGACCTTGTATTTAGATCTGTGATTATTTTCCTGATTTTTGTAGATTTTCCATCGCTTGTTGCAGTAACTGTTGGTTTGTGCCTCTTTTGTAGATGGACACTAACAATATTTTCTTTTCTTTTAAAGCTGAATACTGGATGTTCTAGAATCTGTAGGATCAGAGTTTCAAGCAGGGTGTCTCAGTACTGGCTGATCAGTAGTGTCATCAGGAATTTGTAGCAGAAAAGCTAAAAAGATGCTTTAGAGTCTAAACTGTCAACACTTAAAATATGAAGAATGTTTAAAAAATGAAAAAGCAGTGTGTTAGACGTAGTGCCAAATGCAAAAACCCCAGGTTTGTCTGCTTCTGTATAGGACCTTGTATGGAACTGACTAAAACGTTTTCAGTAAATCTTCTCTGCTAAGTTTCATGTCTCCTTTAGACTCTTGATGCTTTAGGCAAGAAATACAAAGAGAAAGTAGTAATGTTTTATGTTGAATAATTCTTACTATTTCACACTAATCAACTGAGCAGCTGGTAATAGAAATGAGTTGGAGGAAAACTTTGGGAAGCTGGAGGTCTGAGGTAGCCATCCCAAAGCCAATGCATGTCTTAGGATTTTAGCATCCTATGATTTGTGGAAGCTTTCAGGTCCTGATGCTCTCAGTGGGTTTGCCACCAAGGAGAAAATAATGAAACCAGGAGGAGACGAGAAACATGGATTCAGATTGCAACACAGAATTGTCAAAACCCAAATGATTTGGAAGACTGAGAGGTTCCATGGACAGAGAAATGAAACCTCTGCTTTTACTTGGAATCCATGTAGCAGAAGCTGGACAAAAGGAAGCTGAACAAAAAGGAGCTGAACAAATACTCCGAATTAAGTGATTTAGCAGAGTTTTCAGCTTTTGTAATAAAATTATAAACTAGGAACCACTTTGTAGACTGTATTTGCTTGCTAGAGGAAATCAAGATGTATTGGAAACTTCTTGCAGAAATTTTCTGTCAATTTGACAGCTTTCCTGTAAACCTCTGAGGCATTCAGCAAGTTGGAAATTTATTTCAAAGGTAGTCATCTTTAAGATTGATGATGCTGTGATGACCTTACTTGAAATGTCAATACAAATAACAGCATCAACATCCTATAAGCTCCAGAAGTAGTATATTAGTTAGGTTTTCTTTTCCCTGGGGTACTCCAGGTTTTATTTGTTTGTGTGACATCACTGCTATCTGGTTCATGGATGATGAGAGACAGTCCTTGATCTGTTCCCGGTACCACTGTTAGCTTCTCGTGACAGACACATTTCTTCAGGCTGTATTTTCAAAACTACAGAAGTACCAGACCCTTACTCAGATAGAATATCATAGGATGACTTGGGTTGAAGGGGGCCATAAAGATCTTCTAGTTCCAACTCCCCTGCCAAGCCTGAATGCTTTTGTAGAAAGGGGGTGAATTATCTATGTGAAACTAGCATATGTCTACCTGATAACGTGTTACTACTATTAGCTTGAAATTTGAAAAATATTCCTTTCAGTGAAGATCTTTTTATTATCACATCACAAGGCTCCTTATTTTACACTTGTAAAGACATGACTACTCCCTTGCAAATGTTCGTATACTGGTGTCTGTTATTACTACAAAATAAATGGTGAGGTAGATAGAGTAACAAATTAACTTCTCTGTGAGAAAAGTATATTTTGGTTAGGATTTATGAAGATCAGATGTTCATGGTTTAACTTGATCATGTGAAAATAATGAAAACCAGTTCCTCAGCTTTTTTATATATAAAAATATCAGTATTGCTTTTCCATTTCAGGGAAGATACTGAGATATAATGGCAATATCCCTTTATAAAATGTTAATGTATTTTTGGCAGGTTTAAAATTGGGCATGGAACAGGACACTTGGGTGATGATCTCTGAGCAAGGAGAAAGATTGTACAAAATGATGTGCAAACAAGGGAATCTCATCAAAGACAGGAAGAGGAAATTAACCACTTTCCCCAAATGCTTTCTTGGAAGGTATTATATGCATTTGTTAGCATGAATTCTTGCCATCTAAACCCACATTTTGAATCTTCTTTGGGATTTTGTAGAAACAACACTTCATTTGTAATGTCTGTTAGGCCTATTTGCTTCAGAGAATTTAGCCAGAATGTAAAATGGTCAGCCTGAGATTTATGACTGTGTTCTCATTTTGCAAAGTAGTTCTGTTAAAGAGACAAGGCTTCTGAGAGCCTGATGAAAATATGGAACTGTATCAAGTTAATTAGTTTCTCTCAAGAAATAATTCCCAACTTTTAAAATTCATTTTGTCTCTGGAATGACTAGTTTGGAGTGTAAAATGTTATTTATTCCACCTAAGTAATCTTTGTCTCTTAAAATAGCTTCTGTCCTCCTCTTGCTTGAAGGTCAGGAACAGAGTTAGTAAATAAGGTTTGCATGTTTAAATTATCAGGGGGATCTTTATAATGCCTTATTATGCCTATGGCTTGAGAAGACTGAAAAAGAAATAGATGCCCTTAAAATGTGTCTATGAAAAACAAATCGTTTGAGAGACAGAAGGGTTATCTTTTATTTCATTTGGCCATAAGATAAGTATAAAAACTTATGCACGTAAGTTAAGTGTGAAAAGCATTTTTGTAAAATAGAGTGTTTTTCATAAAAAAGTTGTTGAGAAGATGCCACTGGGTGCAAAAGGAGAAATAAAACTTGGGAGATTCTTATGTGCTGTCATAAGTGACACAGTTGAAGAGAAGTGAAATTAAGATTAATGATTCAGTTATGGTAGAATCATGTTTCCTCAGTGAAGTTGTTGGATGCAGGAGAAGAACACACTCATGCTGACGAGCCACTTAAATCTACCATCAAATGGCTTCTTTTCCCTGCTATCTTTGGAGTGAACTCTTTTGAAGAATGCTTCTTCTGGTCCCAGGGTCACCAATTAAAACCCATGAATGTGAAGGGTGCACTACCTTGTTGCACTTTTCCTTTGATTTGTAACATGCATATCTTTTGTGCCATAGATCCAATGTCTCTGAACTGCATCAGCTTTGCTTTGGTAGAATCCAGGCATTTTCTGCACGTGAATATATGCTCTGGATGTCAGTATGTTTGAGACATGTTGGAAGTAACAAGCCTACTGTTCTGTCATTCTGTGGTTATATTCTGCCATCATGGCATACCTGCCCTGGACAGGTGCAGTAGGAATGCTTGGGATTGCCCTGTATTGGTCTGTCTGATCAAATGCAGCTATGCTAACTGAGGATATCCCAGAAAACATGGAAAGTCTTTACTATGTGCCAGGTTAACTTCATGCATGGAAAACTTCTGAGCAGAAAAGACATCTCTTGGGGAACTATTTGTGGTTATGTCAAAATAAAAATAAAGCTGTAAAGAGTGAGTTTTTTTAAAGGTGGTAGAACATTTTGAGGATCATTGGGCTAAAGAATCATTTCCAAGACTAGTAAAAAATACTAGTAATGGAGAGCGACATGCAGTAGATCTGGTGGTATAAGATGTAAAGTTTGTTTTCTGTATCTGTTTTTCAGTGAATTTGTGTCCTGGCTGTTGGAAATTGGAGAGATACACAAGTCTGAAGAAGGTGTTCATCTTGGCCAAGCTTTACTAGAGAATGGCATTATTCACCATGGTAAATAGAGTTAGTTTTAACTTAACTTTTTTTCAAGATAATTGTTGTAACCAGAATGGACCTAATTTTTTTGACTAAAAGATGGTCTCGTTAACACAAGACAGCTTGTAGAATCTGCATTATATCCTTCCAGGGGCCTCATGGGGCCATTGTCCATGTCCATAGCAGATTTACTGGGAAAGGCTCCACTGATTTAATCAGGTTTTCTCTATGCTGTTGGGATCACAACATCGGGGAAAAGGACTGCTGTTCTTTTGTAAGCAAAAAAAAACTCTGGGGAGACACAGAACAGTACATTGCTTGTAAGGATTCTAACCTTTATTGAGGCCAGGCATTTTGGGGAAGGTGTTCAACGAAGAATTTTGTGTGACAGTGAGTCACAGCTGTCTGTTTTGATAAATGTGCCTGCTCATCTGTTAGATGTTACAAATAGAGCTGATGAATCTATAACCCAACAGTTTAATCTTTTGAATTTTAAGGCCTTCTCTTCACTACATTGTATAGTTACTAAAATTGATATTTTGATGCTGAAATCTGCAGTCAACTCTCTGAATTTAGCTTATTGTGGAGAGAAAGGGTTCATTTTTTTTTAGCCAGTAAGGTTTGATTTCTGCAGGTAGTTTGCATTGGCAACATTTGTCTCCTGCTAGAGCATGTCCTTATCTCTGTTGGTATTACAAGGTGTAGTCTAACAGGACCATATAAGCAAACTGGAGAAACTTCTGGTTTTGAAGCCATGTTTTACAGGGTCACTTATCATAGGTACAGTCACTCAAAACAAAGCTGTCAAGTTAGTTACCATGCCATCATAGATCCAGGGTGTAAATTTAGATGGAATATTTGATAGTATACATTTTAATACTTCTGTACTCCAGCCAGAAACTAATTAAATACTTAATTTAAATTATTTGCTATGATTTTAGTGTCCTTGGCTGGAAAGAAAGTGGGAGAAACATAGTGCCACTGAGCTGTGCGTGTTTTAAACCTAAGCAGAGTAGAAAGAAAAATATTAAGGTTTTTAATCAGTAGTCATGTAGTCGTCATTTCTTTAATGTCAGTCTACATTATTTTCTTCCACAATCATTCAAATGTCAGATGCTATTATGTTTACTACACACACTGAACTGTTTTCAATGGAATGATTCTGCTGCCAGAGATTCTTCTCCTGATCTTGTAATTTATATCCTAAATACACCCATAGATTTTCTCAATGCAAAGTTAAATGAATATTGTGTAACTTCATGAGATAAAAGGGTAATTATATTAGAGCATAGAAATGTGAGCCAGACATGCTACTTTGAATAGTGAATCCAGCTGTAGTTCACTGAAAATAGCATTCCTAAAATAAAGTTGAATGAACCATCTGTTTTCACAGAGGGAGCAAGGGAGGAAGAACGTTTGGCTGTTATTTACATTGCAAATATTGTAGAGGCCTTTGTTGAGAGCTTGCATATTCAGTAGGCTGGCCATTATTGTCACTGTGCTGGAGTTCATTCTAGCAATGACAGAATCATGGTGTGATGGACATTGTTATACTTCCTGATGTGTGAACTCTAGTAAGCAGAAAAATTACAGTTTTTTCTTTTTTCCCCCCTCCACTTTTATTTGAGGGGAGAAATATGTTTGTATACTGCTCTTTTAAATGTGCCTTGTGGAATTCTCTGATATCTGAAATGACTGATACCATTCAATGGAGTGAGGTACTTTGTCCACTTGCTGCAGCTGATTAGAGATGGAAACCTTGTCTCAATAGATTAAGGAGCTTTGTAGTTACAAAAATAAACTGAATATCAGATAGTTTTGAAATGAATAGGTATTTGTATGGCTGTGCAGTTTCTTGAACTGATGTAATGATCTGATTTTAAAATCACCTTGGCAAAAAAAATTAAAAGACCAGTTTAAACCTTGATCAGTTCCCTTTGTTGTAGCATATAGCATATGCTGTATAAATGCCTATCCCAGCACAAATGTGGGTACAGTGTTGGAAATGACACACAAAGCAACTTGGCCTTTCCTATTTTAGTGGTAATGCAGCATTTTGCGAGCTTAAGTGTTTGAAACCCAGCATGTCCCAGCTCTGTGGAGCTACTCCCTTAGTTTCTGGCGCACAGGGGTAAGTTGGGACTGCAGAGACAGAGTGGTACTTGTGTTCCTCAGTGGGCATAGCCTCCTCTGTCTGTCATGGGCATGCAAGAAAGGAGATGTGCTTTGTCATCTTTGTTGCCTCCCAGCACATCCCTGTAAGAGTGAGGAATAATTGGGCTTTAGGCAAAATGGTCTTGATGGTGATTTTTTATTTTCAGAACTTGCTCGTTATAAAGAACTCTTTTTATTTGTTAATGTATTGGAATACATTATTTTTCTTCAATGGTAGGAATATTTTTTAATTATAGAGATAGAAGACATCTTTTTTCTTAGTTAAATGGTCACAATCCATTAAAATTCACATAGATACTTACATTAGGCATTATATGTGAAAATCTTGTAGTCTGTATCTCATGTATTTAGAGGCAATGACACGTAAAAGAGCTTCGGAATTATTTTGATAGCCATCAGTTCAAGGCAATTGGAATAGTGTCCTGGGATTTACTATTAGTAGATATATCAAATGCAGGTAGAGATGTTATTTTGCTCTTGCACATGACACTTAATATATGAAGTTCAGTTTTTATGTCTGTGTATCAGATGATGTGTGGAAATACTGAAGAGCTTGAAGGGGCATGAAAAGGGCCATAGATGGAAGGCACCTCACTATACAAAGTTTATGATGCCTAACAAAATTTTTGGAAGAGAATTATATATGATGGTTTAATCACTTGCTATAGGAAGGCATGCACAGAATTACCTAACTCTCTCAGGTGTGTTACTCTGATAAATGAAGACATTACAGTACCCTCCTTTATCAGTTGATGACATGTAAATTGACTTTCAAAATTAAAGCATACAAATGTAATTAATAAAGTAGTTATCTTAGGATGGTGATTATGCCTAAGCCTGTCCTCAGCCATCAAATGGATCAGCTGTTTTTCAGAAAGATTTGTAGCAGTGCAGTTTCCAGGAGAACCTTTGTATCCTATGGTATGACTTGTTTTCACAAGACACTTGAAGTTGTGAGTTTTGTTGCTGGAATCTTGTGAAACTCAAGAAGTCCACCTGTTAAGATCCTTTTTCCCAAGTCCTTGGGGAAATAAATTATCAACGTCTTCATAGTAATTGCCAGTCTCTTGCACTTATGACGTTTAGGGGACTGTATATAGACAGAGACGTTCTCTCTCCTTTGTTCCCACTGCAAGACTGGTCAAATGTGTTGTCAAGTGTTTGCATATTTACTGAATCGTCTGAGATTGGCCTCATCAAGAATGAGAACAGAAAATTATGTGGAAGAATAATATGAATAGTTGCAATATAAGTCTTATTTGGCTATTTGCTTGATAAGCTCTGCAAAAGCATTGAAGACTAAAAGGATTTGAGTAACTATTTTTTCATGCTGTCCCCTGCCTGTCTTCCTTTTTCTTCACCCTTCTGTACTACTTAAATGTTGTAAGAAATATTGTCACCAGTGTCTTAAAGGAGCTTAGGGCAGATGATCTAACTGGGCTTCCTGGCCTCCCTGTTTGAAATCTACCTATTGCTGTGTTTAGGGCTCTTATTTGAAGAAATGACGCTGACCTTATTCTCTCTCCTTGGTTTCATCAGAAAGCCATCTAACAATGCCTTTTTTTAAATCTAGTTACAGATAAGCACCAATTCAAACCTGAACACATGCTGTACAGATTCCGATATGATGATGGAACATATTATCCCAGAAATGAGATGCAGGATGTGATCTCCAAGGTACAGAAAAAAATAGTTGCTATTATTAGGACGAACACATCAGAAACTGAGATTCTGCTTGAAAAGTAATGTAAGATTTTCTGGGATAAACAACATCTATATTTATGTGAATCAAATTCAGTTTTCTATTTGTAAGCTTTTGGTTTATTTTTACACATTGTAAATACAAAATTGCTGTTTAATATTATGTAGTTAAAAGTGCTATTCACTGGTTTCATATGCAGGATGCGTTGCTTGTGTTTCTGGGTAATCCTGAAGCTGATGTTCAGTCTAGTGTATTTTTCAGTCTCTTCTCATAGATATGAAGATATATGTAGTAAACTGCTTTCAAATGTCTCTAAAATCTGAATGTCCTTTGTTAGTGTCCTAACTAGGCAGTAAATCTATAGTAATATAGATGTTTAGACATAATAGGCTATACTACCCATCTGTGTTACTGACAACAATGAAAAGATTGATCAAAGTTTCCTTTAAACTCATTAATATTCAAATTTGTCATGATTTGGAGTCAGTAGAAAATGTCTGCATTTGGGTATTACACTGCAGTATAATTTAATTTTTGCTGCAGTATAATTTAATTTTTGTTCCATTTGTTAATATAAAGTGCATCTAGAAGAATCTACAATACTGAGCTCCCAGGCAGGGCAAAGTAGGAATCTAATTTGACACAACTTTTAGTCATTATACTTGCATATTGTAAACATAATTGCTTTTTGATAGTTTCCTAAGTAATACTAATGTGTTTTTCTTTTTTAAAATACAGTTTTCTGATGGTAGTTTCTTAAACTACTGCAGATGTATAATTTATTTGCTTTTAATAGAAAACATTTCTAATCTTTGAATCTTCTTGCATTTTAAAAATTGATTAGTTATAATTCTAATTTTTAAGCAAAGTATTGATGCATATAATGAAATGCAGTGGTTTTTACTTTTAATTACTCAGTTGTGTGTAGAATAGCAATAATGCATGGAAACGATTTATTTTTTGTGTGCTTTTATTTCTAAGTATTTCAAACCTTCAGAACTTTTTAATGTTACCTCAAAGCTAATCTGTTTTACACATGTCTCAGTAATCTTGGGTTAGATAGGAGATGTTTTCGTTCTCATAATTTATTCGTCAATATTGTTATCGGGAAATATTGTTTTGGCACATGAAAATACATAGAAATTTGAACAGATCTTTTTACTATGTAAAGGAAATCCACTGACAGCATTCAGGCTTCCTTACTATGTCTCTGCCTCTTGTCTGTCTGTGATGTGAATGTGTGGTTAACTCACCACCTCTTTCTCTCTAACAGGGTGTACGACTGTACTGTCGCCTTCACAGTCTCTTTACCCCAGTAATTAGGTGAGTGCAATTGGGAAATCCTGAGGGAGTCATTTGGAAGAAATGCATGATCTGAAGATACTGTGCTTGAATGTAGGAACCTAACCCATCCTTTTAAGATTGGTCTTTTGAGAGTAATCAGCTAAGATTGAAATGCTGTCAAGACAAAAAGCATAACTGAACCACTAAATGGCTGCCAACTCCGCTCAATACAACTTTTTAAATGGACTTCTAGAGCCTCCTAGGTCCTGATGGATATGCTTATATGATTACTGTATGTATGAGTGCACTCCTTTACCTCACCATTACCTCATTTGAATAGTCCCACAACAACACACCTGCCTTCATACTCCAGTGACAGTATCACCCAAATAAGTTGTGATCACCCTCCTCCTTTCTGTCTACAAGAAAGACTTCATTTGCTATTTTTTCCTCCAGAGAAAACTTCTCAACCATTATTAAGTGCTCAATTCATGCTTGCACTAACTTGCTTATAAACGACAAGTATTTTTCTCTTTCTTTTGAGCTTTTGTTTGATTTTGAAAAATTGTTTTGTGTTATTTTGAACAGGGATAAAGACTATCATTTGAGAACCTACAAATCTGTGGTTATGGCTAACAAATTCATAGATTGGTTGATTGCCCAGGCAAGTAGACACCTTTGGATTTGTGTATGTTTTCATTTAAATTCTGATTTGAAAGCTAGTGATATATCAAGAACAACATACAAACACTTTGTGTAGTGTAATCCTCTTAAACTAGTAAAGTAACAGAGATCAACTGTCATCAGCTATGCTTTTCATCCCTCTTGTGCTTATCTTCCTTATCTGAAATTGAATTGAAATGTTTTGACGACACTTAGCTTTGTGATTCAGCATATGGCTTAAAATGAAATGAAATTAGAAACTCTAAATTACTAAATAGGTGAACAAAAGTCAGTACCAATTTGCTGCCATCAATTCTGTTTCATTTTAAATGAAGGATGAAAAACAACATGGTATCCTGTTCACTCTGTCAACATGCACTAGTTTTCCATAAAATAGAAGATTAAAACTTTGGTGCCTATAGGTTCTATTATGTTCAATTTTTATGGACAATGCAGCCTTACTGGAGTATCTTCCTATTTATTTGTAATTATAGAGTATTATAGCATATAAAGGTCCCTTCCAACCCAAAGTGCTCTCTGATTCTATGATAAACATGTATATACTGGTTTATATATATACATATATATATATATATATGCTAGAAATGTATACACAAAGGTGATGGTGGCAAATGTAATCTACAGTAATTGCCATCCCTGTGGGATGATGCCATTCTGCACAGTTTCCATTTTGCAAATATTTTAAAATACATTTTAAAAATGTACTGTGTTTTAACAGGGGGATTGCCGGACAAGGGAGGAAGCTATGATATTTGGTGTAGCTCTTTGTGATAATGGGTTTATGCACCATGGTAAGTAAATACGTTCTGTACAAGCTATGCTTACTTTCTGTTTAATGTTATCTGCACAGTTGGAAGGAAATGCAGGTGCTGATAAAGATATTACAGAACAGATGGAAAGTTCTTCTATTGTATCCCTGAAGAGATTGATGCTACAGTCTTCAAGGAAAAAAATAGCTATTGTATACTCTGAAAATTATATCAAATTTTATAGCATGTGCTGAGGAATTAATCCATTAAAGGATTTAGTGGGGGCAGTTTTATTAGTCACTTTGCAAGAAATGTCCTAAGAAAGTAATGCATGTCGGCACTGATGAGACAATAAAAAATAACGTAGGAAAGAAATGTGAGATATTGGGGGGAATTAATAAGATATGAAGGAGCATGACTTCAAAAAAGTGGTGACAATGGGAGAAAGTGCATTGGAGAAAAATGAGAAAACCATAAGGATAGCAACAAAGAAAGCAAAATCATAAGGAAAGAACAAAGAAAGGAGAGGAGACCAGAGATATGTGCAGCACTAAAAATTAAGGTGAACAAGGACCCATTTAATACCATCAGAGGGAGGATTTCAGTGAAAGGATGGAAGTAGTAGGTAATTTACTGAAATGATAAGAGGAAGAAATATTTTTTATCAGTTTGTTTAGACAAGGGGTTGAGAACATGCTCTCTGGTATTGTTCATTCTTTTTCCTTTGACTTTTGAACACACAAATTGCATCCATTGGCTGTTCTGCTTGCTTCCACATCCCCAGCAAACCTGTTTCTAATTCTAAACCCAGCATGCTTCACCACCTGGAGAATGCCAGAACTTGGTGGTGAGCATCTTCAGCAGCTGTCCAGCAGAACTTTACAAAAACATGTTTTAAAATCCCTTTTAGGAAGAAACCTTGTGCTTAGTATTTTCACTAAAACTATTTCAGCCTAATACATATTTCTCAGCTTGGTGGAATCCAGATGTTGTAGTTGAAAAAATGAGCTTAGTGATACCTATCTTTCTGTAATGAATCCAAATAACAATGGTTGTCTATGTTAAAAGATTTCCCTAGATTCACACACACAAACAGTATTTTGCTAGCATTCAATATGTGTATGCATGTTCAGTATTTAATGGTTCATGAAAGACATGATATTCAAAAGTTCAAAAGAAAATAAAGATTAATATGTCTGGGTTTCTGTCATACAGTGTTAGAGAAAAGTGAATTTAAAGATGAACCACTGCTGTTCCGTTTTTATGCGGATGAAGAAATGGAAGGATCAAATATGAAGCACAGACTCATGAAACATGATCTAAAAGTAGTGGAAAATGTCATAGCCAAGTCATTACTGGTGAGTGAAACACCATCAGTGTGTGCTTTGATGAATAAAAAATTTTGTCATAATGACAATATATTAGAACAATTTATTGTTATTTAATGAAGACATTTTCAGTTTTTATTATTGCCTTTCTGAATAATATTTTAAAAAAACTTTTAACAGATTAAATCTAATGAAGGAACCTATGGTTTTGGTTTAGAAGATAAAAATAAGGTGCCAATTATTAAAGTGGTGGAGAAAGGATCAAATGCTGAGGTATGGAATATTATAAATTATCTTCCCTGTTTTATTTACTTGATCACAGATGTATGTTTTGTACATCATGTAGGAAAGTCTATAGCAGTAGAAAGTGACAGTGAACACTTACTGAGAAAGCTGTGCCCATGAATCTTTTTCCCATTTTCCCTTTTTTCTTTTTTTGGTTGTTTTGTTGTTGGTTTTGGTTTGTTTGTTTGTTTGTTTTCTTTTTTAGGTTTTTTGTTTTATTTAAAATATTGTTTTGAACATTATTTTGACACTTATTTTCTGCTCAGCTAAATTGTCATATTGATTGATAATATAAAAGTTGTCATTTTATTTTTATGCATTTTATAATATTCCAGTAATGACATAATTCATAATTGAAATAAACATTGTTGGTAGAATATGAAATGGGTATAGAGCTAGTCTGTGAGTTGTAGTTGATATATTTCATAGTAAAGGATGTATCAAGCTTTAGATAAAATCTGGAATTTGAGACTCTGAATGAATAAATTACAGCCTTCCTGTTTGATAGCTTTGCTTTAGATTCTCTTTGGGTTAATTAATATTCTACTGAGCAGCATGGGAGTCTCTATATATATAAAGATAAAGTATGGTGCTCTTTCATGGGAGGAAAACTCGGACTTAGATTTCAAGGCTTTCTAAATCTCATGGTGGAGTACAAATTTAAATTATAAATAGACAGAGCAAATGAATAATATAATTCAACCACAGAGCTAAATAAGCTGATTTCTATCAGTCAGGTTCTGCCGTATTCTCAGATGGCACTAGGGCTTTGCCTATACCCTGAGCCACTCTATTGTAGTCCTGTAGTTCTACTGTAATGGTGCTTTTCTTGTTAGACCAAAGTTTAAAAACTCATTGTTTTGGAACTTAACAAATATTCACTTACTAAAATATTAATTGGGTCTTTCTTTATGAAAAAGGCTTTAGTTCCTTTGGAAAATGGTGGATGAAAAATTAAGTACTGTCATAAATGGCTCAATCAAAGCTCTCTTGTTAATTACTAAAAAATGAACTGATACTGTAATGCTGTCACAAAATCTTGATTTATACTCGGTCTTGTATTTAGCTTTCTTCAGAATGAGTGCTTACCCTTCACATGAATTTAACCAGTTTTAGAAACATTTTGTGCTGTAAGTCCCCTGTGCATGGTACGTGAAGGAGTCATAAAGAATGTAAAGAAAATGTGAATGTCATTTTTTCTATCGGGGTTGCACGCCAGCAAAAGAAAACATAATGTTAGTGGTTATAAAAAGCAAACATGTACACAACTGTTGTTATTTTCTAGATGGCAGGCTTGGAAGTTGGCAAGAAAATCTTTGCCATTAATGGTGACCTGGTTTTTCTTCGACCCTTCAGTGAAGTGGATTGCTTCCTGAAAGCCTGTTTAAACAGCAGAAAGCCCCTGAGGGTTCTTGTGAGCACCAAACCTCGAGAGTAAGTTATCATTCCTTAGGGAAATTTTACAAACAACAATTGAAGGGACTTTTCAGACCAGTGGAACTTCAGAGAGGACTACTGTAAAGGGTTTTTAAATGCTGTATCTGATCTGACTTGGTAAAGTCAAGCAATTTGATTTGCCTTGATTTTGTTTTGTCCTATTTGTGAGTCAGCAAAAGAATCACATGAGTACTTCATGAGTCTTCAGCTCTGCCACTGTAAATACATGCAGGTACTGCAAGTTTAAATGAAATTTCATTGACTATGTGGGCAGTTTTGATCACTTATCTCTCTCTGTGTGTATTAATCAAATTCCTGTGTCAGGGGATTAGTTACTGGTTTGTCATTGTCAGACTGTGTGTTGGTTGTGTAAACAGCAGGAGGAAATAAACAGCTCCTCATCTTTATCAAGCAGATGCATTTCTGTACAGTCTTGCCCATTCCTACCTAAACACAAGTTTTGTTATGTAAAAGAAATGCAAAGTGAGGCCCAATAGGTGGGTTCAGTAAATATGTAAATGAACATAAGTATATCAGTAAAGTTAATGCAGTTTTTGCTAAGTTATACATAACAAAGAAGAAGGAGACTAAGAAAAACCTGTCAGAAGTAATTTTTTATTCAAAATTTGCAGAATGAAGAGGTGCCATTCTCTGTTACCATACAGCATACAGAGTGCCTCGCTCAGGAATGGCTCTGATTAAGTGGCAGATCAAAGATCTGTTTCTCCTCTTGATAAGCAAAGGTGTCTTGAGAAGGAAAATGGCACCCAGAACAGGAAAAAGATCTAAGAAAAATAAATAAGGCATAAAGATGCTTATCTGAACTGATACTACGCCACCTGTTCCCACCCCCAAACAAACAAAAATGACAATTAAAAAATCCCCAGACCACAGGATTGTAGAAAGCATAAAAGCATCTTTGCCTTTCTTTAATGCAAATCTTGGTTTAATTTCTGACTCAACTTGTAGGTGAGTTTCAAGGTTGAGAGAGATGGTCTAGTTGAATGTAGAGTTCACAGAAGTCAAATTTGTTTCTCAGTGTTCCCTGCTTTTTGTCAGCAGCTGCTGCTAGCACAAGTGAGTTCACAGAAGACAGTTCTCTCCTGAATTCTTAGCCTAAGCTGCCTGTGATGGTCTTTCATAGTTATTTGTATGTTCTCAAAGCAGTTTCAGAATGTGATCAAATAGATGGTATCAACAGTTAATATATGAGTACATTTTAAAAAAAGTACTGACTTCAGTGAAGTTTGGATCTCACCTCTCATGATAATCATCTCCGAATGCCTAACATTATGTATACTAGAAAAAAAGAAAGTGCAAGAAATGATGCAATTCTCTTATTCAAAACTGCCTGTATATCAAGTTTACTACAGTCCAAATGTATTTTAAAATCACTTTCTGGCATCAATTTGAATTTGTTTGCTTTTGCAATGGGAAATGGAGCTTGGGGCAAAGATCTCTGAAATAATAACAGAGCTGGCTCTGGATGGAAAGGCTGCAAAGTTAAATCAGTGCACTGTTATGCATGACCTAACTAGGTCTGATAAGGGCTAATGCAGCTGTGTTGCTTTTTGTGGACCCTGAGCTGATATCACGAGGGTATGCCAGCTTACTTTGGGTGAGCTCAGGGCTTAATTTGAAGGAATAGATGAGAATTTTGATTGTCAGAATCGTGTTTTTGTTGGTGAGGTTTGTTGGCAAGTTTATTAGTCTTATTCTTAGACAAAGCAGGAGTGCAGCACAGTGTGCTTACAAGTCATACAAAGAGCAGTGGATGATTCTTATTTTACAAAACTCAGTAGCTACTTTCTGTAGCTGCCCAGAAAAACTGCAATGAAACATTATTTCAAGAAAACTCAGCAAGGAGAGGCACAGGCTGCTGGGAGTGCCTGATGCCTCTTTGTGAGGCTGGGGACTACAAAGAGTTATTTTGCAGAAAGTGTGTTGTGTTTGAGGAGCTGTATGCAGGTGGAGCTACAGGAAGGAGTGAACAGGCTGTGCAGTGTTTGAGTGAATGAACAAAAGAGAGATCAATTAATTTCAGCAATGCTACAGTCTCAGACTCCCAGGAGTCTTGAAGCTCCATTGTGGTGAAGAAGCAGACAGACTCAGAGCCCTGCAGGGTAATTAGTCAAAGGACTGTTAGCAGGGATCTGATAAAGGTGGAGGCTGGAGGCACATCACAGCACGTACCAGCAAGAAGGTTCCTCTTTCTCTGAATTTGGCAAGTAGGACTGGTACCTTTTACAACATGTGTGGGGCTCTGGATCTATAAGGCCAAACAGTTGATGAGATATGCATGGATCCTTCTGGGATGATGGGGCCTCCTGAAATGACACCACCCTGCATCAAGACCTCCTCTGGTGACAGGAAAAGAAGGGTAGTTGTGATAGGAGACACCTTTCCAAGGGGAGTGGAGGGGCCGATATGCAGACCTGATCCAACTCACAGGGAAGTCTGCTGTCTCCCAGGGGCTCACATAAGGGATATTAGTGGAAAACAACACTTGTAAGACCCTCTGATTACTCTCTGCTAATGATTGTTCAAACTGGCAGCAATGAAATAAAACAGGGAAGGAAGTCTGAAGGCAAACAAAAAAGACTACAGTGCCCTGGGATGATTGGTCGAGGGATCAGGAGCACAGTAGTTGATTTAGTTCATTTTTCCAGTTACGAGGAATAATATCAATAGGATTAGGCAGATCCATTAGGTCAATACATGGCTGCAAAGTTGACGTCAGCAGAAAAATTTTGGGTTTGATGACCACAGGATGATCTACTCAACACCTTGTCTACTAACACATGATGGGATTCATTATTTCTGAGTGAAAATGTCTTTGCAGTTGTTGGGGTCCATCAGTGCTGGTCACTTTTTAAACATCACCTCCTAAGAGCACAGGAGCAGGCAGTTCCCAAGCTGAGAAGTCAAGCAGGTGAGGTAGAAGGCTGTCTTGGTTGAACAGGAATATTCTCTGGAAATAAAGCTAAAAAGGAAGGTGTATGCCCAATGGAAGTAAGGCCAGGTGACATGGGAAGAATGCAGAGATGCTGCTCACTACTGCTGGGAGAAAATTCATGTGGCCAAAGGTCAACTGGAGTTGAAACTGGCCAGAAATGTGGGGGGGGCAATAAAGAGTTTTTCAAATACATTAATGGCAATAGGTAATGTAAAAATAACATTGACCTGTTACAGGATGGTCAACTCACAGATGGGGACAGAGACATTCAGGGGTGTTTAATTTATTCTTCACCTCCATCTTTGACATGGGTGGTGGTCCAAAGGGGGTCTCAGTGCCCTGAGCTGGAGGTCCATGGACTGATGGACTGTGAGAATGACCAGCTCTCAGCTAACCCTGAAATAGTGTGAAATCTGATGCTTCAGCTGAATCCCTACAAATTTATGGGGCCGGATGAGGGTTATCCAAGAATCCTCAAAGGGCTAGCTGATGTCATTGTAAAGCCTCTCTCGATGATTTTTGAGTTGTCTTGGGAATCTGAAGAGGTGCCAGCTGACTGGAAGCTGGCAAACATCCCAGTTTTCAAAAAGGGCAAGAAAGAGGACCTGAGAAACTACAGGCCTGTCAGTCTCCCTTCTGTGCCTGGCAAAGTTCTGGAGAAGATTACTCTGGGAGGTATTGAAAAACACCTGAGAGACAACACAGGCGTTTGTCACAGCCAGCATGGCTTCATGAGGGGAAAGTCCTGCTTATCAAACAAAATTTCCTTTTATGACATGATACCTCACTGTATTCTGCAACTTCCGTGGGAGCAGAAAAGGAGGGGTAAACACTGACCTTTTGTCTCTGGTGACCAGTGAGGGGACCCAAGGGAAATGCCTGTAATTCTGTCAGGGGAGTTTAGGTTGGATATTTTTAAAATGTTCTTCACCAGAGAGTGGTTGGGCACTGGAACAGGCTCCCCAGAGAAGTGGTCACAGTACCAGGCTGACTGAGTTCAAGAAGTGCTTGGACAGTGCTTTTGGGCACATGCTGTGACTCTTGGGATGTCTGTGCAAGGCCAGGAGTTGGACTTTGATGATCCTTGTAGGTCCCATCCAACTCAGCACATTCTGTGATTCTGTTAAAATGTAATCTGGATCTAAGTTCTGCAGTCTTCTGCAGCTTCTCTAATCAGACCTGCTGTGATCAGACCTGAGCTCTGGTCCCCAGGCTCTGTCCTCTTGGTTGGGAGAGACTGCCTGCCTTCCCAGGGCTTTCAGTGTAGCGGTGCTATGGCAACTTTCCTAAAGATCAATCCATTTGGGAGGAATTTTAAAGCTATGGCGGTGTTTTGATTATAATCAGCATATTGAATTTCCGTGTGAAATAGATTGTTTGCGCTGTCTCAGCTTGCTCTTATTTCTGATGTTGGTGGTGCATGGTATTTGGAATATGAATGCTGCAAAATCTTAAAACTAATTTGAATAAAAGTGTCGAGTTTTACACCCGTGAAACCTACTTGCTGCTGAATAATAAAATGCTGCCTTTTGCTACATTCATGTTAAATCCTTGTATGTATCAGGACAGTGAAGATTCCTGACTCTGCAGATGGACTTGGATTCCAAATCCGGGGTTTTGGCCCGTCTGTTGTCCATGCTGTTGGGAGAGGTAAGCCATAAGAGCTGTCAATGGTACTGGTAAATATATTATATAGTTTAATATCTAAATGACTTGGTTGAGATAAGTCAAAATTAGGTTCAGTAGTCCATCTTAGATTTTTATTTTTCACAAAGTAACAAACTATATTAAATAAACTCAAATATAATTGTTTTGTGTACTTATACTCTGTAAGCTTAGGTACATCTTCCAACTATTTTTTTAAATGTAGTTATACCAATGTAGGAAAGTGAAGTTAAAGCTGTGCATTCTTTGCAGATTAAGGAGTAGCTGAAGGATGCAATACAATTGCATGTTGGGAACCTGTGTGTTAATTTGTTAGGTGGCTGCGTGGTTCTGCAGTGTTCTGAAAACATTTTACAAAGAAATGTGCTTTTTACAAATCTTTTCAAGAGTGTTAGTGGCTTTGTCTTAGTAATTGCAGATGGTTTGTGTAAATACTGTTTTGGGATGTGCTCTTCAGAAGCTTGCTATCCTAACTCAATGTTTTTGAGCAGTGCACTTGTGCTAGAAGAGGTTGAGCATTATTTCTTGCTGCTTCATGTTGCTTAAGGTAGAGCAAACTGTGTTTTCAGTTATTGTGGGACAGTTGTGTCTCCTTCCCCCCTCCTGCTTTCGTAACTGAGGCATGAAAAGTGAGCTGATCTGCAAAACAGCCAGATTTGAACAGAGTTTGATGACATTTTTCTAGGCTGTGGTGCCAGAAATTTGATTTTCAAAAGAAAGACTAATAAACTACAGACTTAGTAGCTGATGTGTTAATTATTTCTGCACCTGGATCTCAATTCAACTGCCTATCATTATTCATTAAGGACATACTTTATTCCCATTAGCCTCAACAATATGCAAGTGCTTGCTTGTGTGATTTGCTAAACCTGGAAGATTTTAAGCATGTGCTTAAATACTTTGCTGAATTGGGACCTTGGGGTTTTCTGAAGAGAGACTTGGGTTTGCTTTTTTTTTTTTTTTTTTCTTTTTGAGAGAAATATTAAATAAGATCTATTTATATGTTTATTTTGAAGTCTTTTTGGCAGGAGGAAAGACTGCGATAGCTGGTAATAGTGTAATTTCCAATGACTTTCTTTTATATTAGATTTTAAATGCAGCTGTGATCTAAAAGTGATAATTCCTAAAATGAGGGAAACTCATGTATATTCTGCAAGTTATTTCCTTGTCAGATATCTCAACTGGCAAGTCATGAAGTCATGACAAGCTTTCTATTTGTCAGGCCCGCAAATTCAGTCCAGCCTTTTCTTTCACAGCCCCTAGCTTCTGCAACCCAGTCTGGCAGTCTCTAGGCAGTAGATTTTTACTTCCTTGGCACCTCTGTGGCAGTATCAAGAGACATTTGGAGGCGAATGTTCAGGTAGCTGGAACTAAGGTCATACTCCAGCAAGCTCTTTTGGGACTGAGTTTGAATCACACTGAAAAGACCTGGAGACAACTGCTCTTTTTGTAGTGCCTATTCAGTCATTGGATTTTCCCAACGTGGTTACTCAATTGTGAAAATAAGTCACTGAACCAAATATTTTATGTAGCTTAAAGAGAATGTTTTGTTTTGGTGTCATGTTGTGTGTGTCCCCCATCCTACCCTCTGATAATTTGAGATATTCTACTGAATTATCTTTGAGATTTTGTTTTAAAGCTCTAAGGCCCTCTGCTATAATTGTGTTGGTAGGGAAGATGAAAGAAGAACAGTATCCTTGGGAATGTCTTTGGAATTTAGATGTTTCACTTAATGATTAATATGATACTCTAGTGTGCTCTTAAACATAATGTATTGCCAGAAAACTTCTGTTTTATATGTAAAATTGAAATGCCTGAATTAAACAAGAGGCTCATAAGCTTGGGTCATGTAAAAGTAGGCTAAGTTGTAATTAGTGACTTTCAAGCTGAGCCATTTTATCCTTTTAAAGTCCTTTTCTTTGAGGTGAATTTTCCACATTTTCATATTGCTAGTCAATGTTTGTTGTTTTATAAAGCAGCCTGTAGGAAATTGTCTGGTCTCTTTTATAGAAACATCTGCTGGCAAACCCCATTTTCTTGGCATCCAGCTGGTCTACAGAAGTACTCTGTGGTCAAGGGAAGTATGTAAGGATCAGTCAGACCAGGTCCTGATTTTTAAAAAAAGAGGTTTTTTGGACTGTAAGCTTGAAAGGAGATGTTTAGAAAAAGAAGTCTGCTAACTATGTGGGTTTTTATTAATAGGAACAGTGGCAGCTGCGGCAGGTCTCCACCCTGGCCAGTGCATAATCAAAGTGAATGGAATTAATGTCAGCAAAGAGACTCATGCAAGTGTTATTGCTCATGTCACAGCCTGCAGGAAGTACAGGCGGCCAATGCAGGTATGTCTCATTTGATGCCCTTGCACATTTTCTTCTAGATTTCTATTTTTGGTCAAAGTAAACAGTGTGGTGTTACTCTCTATGCACATATCTACTGTGTTTGGGTGGGGTGAGAGGAGGGAAGTGGTGAATAAAACTGAAGGAAGGCCAGTTGAAGTATAAAAGCTGGAGATTGCTCAATGGTGATGTCCAAAATCTGCTTAGTTTCTACACTGAAATAAATTATCAGAGATCATTTTTGTATGGTGTTTTTAAAGGGCTATTTCAAGCATTTCTGCAGTCCTATGCAGAAAGAATTTTGAGGTATATTCTCATCTAGAAGGAGAGGGAATCACACAGCTTTCTGCCTGCTCAGCAGCAGGAGAATGAAATACATAAAACTGATCTTCTTCCAGAATTTTGTTACACTTCAGTACACAGAGAGCAGACTGCATTTATTCCATCCATAAAAGAGTTCCTATTGTGTTTCAGTCTTGAGAAAAGTATATATTCAAGGACTCAAAATTCTGTTTTTTTTTAAATGCATGCAAATTTTGTTATCTTTGTTGTGTTAGTTAAGGAGAAAATCTCAGGCTTCCAAGACACAAATTTAGGAAGAAAACTAAACCAAGCTGGATTCTATAATGTAATTTTCCAATTCTCTGCAAGTTTTTCATAAACTGTGAACCAATATTATTAATTAACTTCACAAACTCTTCAAGTACGGTGTTTACTGAGGAGAAAAATCCAATTAAAATTAAGAGTTGAATCCTTCTCCCACACCAACTGCAGAGTGATAAGAATTATATCGTTAGAACTGGGTCATATAAATACTTTATGAAAATGAAAAAAATACTTTATGAAAATATAAAAAACTTTATGAAAATGTTCTTGGGATGTTTGTGTTTAAATTATAATACAGAATTGAAATTGTTGCATTGTATATAGAGATCAAGCTCACCTATTCTTTAAGGGAAGATGCACTCTTTAAAGAGAAAATGTCCTGTTCACTAGTAGCAAAACTGGCTAGAATAAAAGATAAATTAAGTTCATTATAGCAGTTTTGTTCTCTCTGTGTATAACTGGAGACTTCCTATGGATATTAGTGACATCCAAAGACAGTTGATTAATGTTGGCTGGTGTGAATGCCTTGACATTAAAAAATTACTTTGGGTTTTTTAATCGACTTCTATAATAACTTGAAGTTTTTTTCCTATACACAGTATTTATTTTAGTTTTAAAAAGTAGCTGATCATTGTTCAGCAAATCACAGAAAACTGAAGTTCCTTAGACAGGCAAGAAAAACTTCATTTAGGATGCAGTATTATCAAAAACTATGGGAGAATTGTCTAGACTGAAGTATATGGTAGTATTCCTACTGGTGAAAAGACAGCTAAAATTTAATTTCCTATTCATAAATTTGGTGGGGTATTTTTATTATTATTTGGAAAATTATTATGGATTTCTCCTATTTTGTAAGTACAGTGCACACAGCCTATCATTTAATTACCCAGACTTTTGCAGTCTCTCCTGTGGTTCCCAACTGAGTAATTGAAAGGGAGCCTTTTTCTGTTGCTTACATTTTTTACTTCTCAGGGTAAAAAAGTCTTACTAATCGCCTGGAGCATGAAGCTTCATTTCAGATTCCTTCGGTCAATAACTGCATAATTTCTGTTGGACAGTATTTATCTACTGTCTTGTCTGAATAAAGAAAATTGAGACCAGATTTTACTTCTTGGAATTACGATTTCTTTGCAGTGATACTAATCATGATGTGGCAGATTTATGCTTAGTTGGTTCTGGTTCTCCTGTAATGATTTTGAAGAACATTGCTCCAAGTCATATTGCATTAGATTGGTTGTTAACTTTTGGAAAGGGGACTTCCAGGTTGAGCAGTGAGTATTTCCTATTAGAGATTGGCATGGCAGTCTCAAGCTGCCAAGCAAGCCTGTAAGAATCCATAACTAAGCACCAAGCTTTGAGGTGAACCTGAGAACAAGTGTGGATTTCAAAGCATTCCTGTTGATCAGCTTCTGCACAGGTGTCTCCCAACAATCAACACAGTTCTGGAAGTTAAGCTTTCTTATTCAAATATTTCATGCCGTTGAGTGAAAAGCAAGGCATAGATGAATCGAGGAAACTTAGACACGCCATACCAATGGGATAAAGACAGAAGCTGATTGTTATATTTTAGCAAAGGATAACTGGATATATTTGGCACTTTGCCTGAATATTTTAACATTCAGCCTAAATGTTTGCTGTCCTTGCTTGACTTTGAATTCTTCCTTGAACTTCTTTTTGAATTCAGATTTGTCACAATCATATAATTTATTCTGCTGTAGCTGTTGCAGAAGGAGTGGTTAACTAACTGTTAAGCTTGTTGTGAAGTGTAAGGGACAAAGAGTAATCTGGGGATGCCATGCTTGATAGAACCTTTCACAAGGGTATGATGGACATGTGGCTGAGTTGCACATTGGGTAGAAGATGTAAGAAATACACGTGGCTTCTTCAAAGGTTGTATGACACATGTAAGCCACCAATGCTGTGCTCATATGTCATTCAGCCACAGGAGATGGTGGACTTTTGGAGCCTGTGATTCTTTTGCGGGGCGGCAGGGGGGTGCTAATCTGTGGGAAAACATAAAAACCATTTATTACTACACTAGTAAAATATTTGTAGTCAAGGAAATATAATTAGTGAAGGCTGTAGTATAGGTTCTTTGTGCCAGTGACAAATGGTGATGGATTAACTGGACATTCTCTGTCTTTGGTTGATATTCCATAACTTTTGCTATCAGATTTGTGGATGCACAGCGGATTTGGCAAAGTAAAAATTGTTTTTTTCCCCATGATTTCTTGGAGAAAAATATTTTTCAATCTGCAATTTGATTTGAAATATCTTAAACTATTTTTAGCGGAAATATAAAAATTGTTTTTTTCCCCATGATTTCTTGGAAAAAATATTTTTCAATCTGCAATTTCATTTGAAATATCTTAAATTATTTTTAGCAGAAAAATAAAAATGATGGATGTCATGCTGTCACAGACTTCATACTGTCTCATGACAATATATGCTATAATAAAAAATAACTTGCCAAAATTCTCTGGATTATTTTTAAATTTATGCCTTAAAAATAGTGAAATAGTTGCTATCAGTTGCACTTGCAGAGCTTTTTCTACCTGTTTGTTGTTTGTTGTTTTTCTAGCAAGATTCTATACAGTGGGTTTACAACAGCATTGAAAGTGCACAGGAAGATCTTCAGAAGGCAAACACCAAACCCTCTGGAGATGATGGAGGCGATGCCTTTGACTGTAAAGTGGAAGGTATGTGATGCATGTTTGATCTTATTGCTGAGAATGCTGTTATAATATAAGGAACATGTAAGCAGTGGGTTTGTTTGCAGAGAGGAAATTTTGAGCAGATCATAAGATGTGATTTACATAAGAATGTGTTTTCTTATATTTTCTAAACATATAAATTTAGAGTGCTATTGTTTGAAAACCAGTATCTTTCCCATTTAGAGAAAATAGTTCCATGAATACTTTGGGGAAAATCTGTTCCATTTCATTTGTAAGAAACATAAACCTAGGCATTACCTGATTTATTATCACCACTAGTAATCATTTATGGCAAACTAGATACATTAGTCATTACTGCATAGGAAATAAACACACAACTGTCCTTCAGATTATTTTCAGGCAATTAATGTTTAGATGAAACTGCATTCATCTGCAACTTGTAATTAAAGAGACAGTTAATACTGTGCATTCATAAATGCAGTTATTGTGGTTTCATTTCTGAATGTTGACAGTTTTCATAGTGATATTCTTCTACTTTATTTAGAAATTCACAGTGCTCCCTTTTTTGGGTCCTTCTTAATGTCTCAGCATTATAAATGAAATGGAATTATCCCCCTTCAATAACTGTTTGTAAATGAAAGAGTACTGCCTGTTTTGCAGTCCAGTATCTTATCATCTACAAATCTACTGGTGTTCTGATTTTTATATTGTTCAGCCAGGTTCTTTAATGAATGTGTTTAAAAAGAATGATCAGAACGTACCTCTTTCTAGAATGTTTGCCTATGTCCTTTATAGTTAATGGCCAGGACTTGTCAACTGATTTGTGTTACTTTATTTATTCTAGAGGTAATTGACAAATTTAACACCATGGCAATAATTGATGGGAAAAAAGATCATGTGAGTCTGACTGTTGACAATGTTCATCTGGAGTATGGAGTGGTTTATGAGTATGACAGCACAGCTGGAATAAAGTGCCATGTCTTGGAAAAAATGATTGAACCAAAGGGATTTTTCAGTTTGACTGCAAAGGTATGAAGCATTTTTTGTATGTTAATGCTTACTGTGTTTAATACCAGTGGAGAAACTTGTGGACTTTTTTACTCCTATGATTATATGCCTTTCATTTGGTACCTTATAATTGGTCATCTTTAGCTCTCTGATGTTTTGGAGGATGATTGTGTGCTCAGGAGGCAAAAAGAGCTATGTTGTCATTATAAATTGAGCCTTTAAATTAAAAAAAAAAAAAGTTACAAGATTTTCAAAGTCTTCCGTTCCTCCTGCCCCTCTCCCTTATTTCTTATTTATCGGATAAGACTTGAAAGAAAGTCCAAGACCTACTCAAATATCTATAAAGGCTATATACTACCCTCATCTCTTCTACATGCCTTATAATTAGTTTTCTCTCACCATTATAGCAAGGCTTCAGTCTTTGCTGGTCAGTACAGCTTATACTGTGCCCTATTTCCTAGCCTTTTTATGCAGAATATACAAGAGGATAGCACTCAGTTTTCTTTTATGCTTTTTCAATGTGTTAGTATTCTGCCAAACCGAAGGTTTTCTCGAAGTAATGAATGAATTAATTCAGCAGCTCTGCATCATATGTGCTGATCAAGTAAATACAGCAGATAATGTATTTCAGAGGAGCCATAGTGGCTACATTAGTAGCAAATTAGTAGTAAATCCATTATCAGACAATGTCATGAGAAGCCAAGCAAAAATACTTATAGGTATAACTTAGCAGAGAATAGATTTAAGAAAGCCTCTTTGCATCCCAAGCTTCATTCATTGTTGTTGTGCACCATTTTCTGTAATGTTATCAGGATTTTCAGCTTTAGTTATAAGAGATTATTGGTAAGGGGAAATTTTAGTCAACTTAATTTCATAACATACTTTTCTTGTTTTTATTATCTTAGATTCTCGAAGCACTGGCAAGAAGCGATGAACATTTTGTGCAGAATTGCAACAGCCTCAATTCCTTAAATGATGTGATCCCCACTGAACTTCAAAGTAAATTCAGTGTCATTTGCAGTGAGAAAATTGAGCATATCTACAGAAGAATCTCTAGCTATAAAAAGGTATGCCCTTCATGTCCTAAGCTTGATTATATTTGTCTTTTAAGGAAGAAACAGGGGAATGTGATAAAGTTTGAATAACTCTTCAGAGTCCCTATGGCAGTGACAAAAATGTGGCTGAAAGTTTAGCTATTTTGAAGCATGAATGCCTTAACTGAGTGATTGCATCAATTGTTTTCAAGCCATTCTCTTTCTTATCCCTTTGTTAGACTTTGGGTAGTTTGTGTTCTTTCTTGTTTGCTGTGTTCAGTGTAGAGACAATCAACTGCATATTTCCGTAAAAGGGCCGTCGTTCTTGTAAATGCCTTAAACCAATACTCTAGTGAATTTGCAGATGTTAACCAAAAATGTAGCAATAACAACAGAATTGGGTTTTTTTCTTTCTAGTGCAACTCAAATACCAAATTTTAACCCTTTTATTCAACTTTTAGACCCTAGCTTATCTGTTAATAGTAGCATCTCTGTAATTTATTAGCTTCACTTGGTTTAATAAAACATAATAGCATGGAAAAATGGTGAGGGCGCTTGTTTTCATATGCTTGAGGTCTTAATTAATGATATGTAAATGAATAAATAGCCCAGACTATGACCTCTAATTGCTGTCAGTGCATTTCTCTGTAGTTGTTTGACAAGCAGGATGTAAATGAATCAACCATTTGCCATTTTGTTAATGCAAACTCGTTTTCTCAGCAAGACCCCTAGTTCCTCTCTCATGGAACCTATTTGTGGGGAGGTGAATTACTTTGAAGTAGGCTCGAAATGGCTGCAAAAAAGTGGGTCTGCCCTGTCTTACCTCATCTGGGGTTCTGAGTTGTGATGTTTAGAAACTGGTCTGTTCTGAGAGTTTATACATAAAAATTTGAAAAGAGGAAAAAAAAAAACAAAGGAAAAGGAAAGTGAATACAGAAGCTTCACATGTTTGTAGAAGCTGCATTTAAAAGACTAAATAATGATTTTTCTGTTTTCAAAGGAAAATAATGACAAGTGTTAGGAATACCTGTAGCTCAGCAGTCAGTAGGACGAAGGCAAAAAAGCAGCTTGTCAGACTTCTGCAGGTGCTCTCTAAAAAGAAATGGAATAAACTGAGTTGTGTCAATGGAGACCTCAGAAGAATCCTGATACTGTTAGCAAAAATCTGACCTCTCCATTGTTTGCCTGAATTACAAACCTTCATGTTTCCAATTTGGTTAAAATTCAAAATATCATTTAAAAAATAAAAATTAGTTTTCATATTAACTGTTACAGTTCAAGTAACATGCAAGTGATTTATATGTTTTCTGTAGCTGAAAACTTTGACTGTGATATATAGTCTCTATAGAGGAGACTAAGACAGTAAATCAAATTTTGTTGTGTTTGCTGGATGTGAAACAAACAGCCTCAGGGAAGTTTTCGTAGTTCTTACACTGTCTAGAAGCAGATTTCCCTGATACAGACTGCACTTTAGATCTCATCTGCTCAAAAATCAGTAGTTTCACAGTTATAGCTTTTAATGACAATTAGTAATGCAGTGGATTTCAGGAATAGATGTGTCATTTTCTTGGCAAGGTAAAGGTAACCATAGTTACAGGAGACTTTCGGAGTGCCTGAGCCCAGCTTGGCTCCTGGTTTTACTGTGAAAGTTCTAATTCTATAAATAAAAATCTTGTGGATTTCTGCAGTTCCTACTATTATTATTATCAGAACATTTTGCTCCTAATAGACCTCGATTCCAGTGCCATGAGTCCCAGATGTTTCTCAACACATATATGAGAAGAATTTTGGTCCTGACTTATGACCTGATTAAATCATAGCCAGTATTTGGTCTCTCTGGAGCAGGATGTGTGGGAGATTGAGACGTGAAATATGTACTGCTTGCAGAAACATTTTCATCATTGAATGTCCTTAGTCGCCTTCTTAACAATTTGTGCATTCTTCAGCCTTTGAACAACTCCATAATTGGATTTCTTGTAACCCTCCAGATCTTGTTGTGATCTAAAGATTTAAATGTAATTAGCCCAACAAGTGTACGTCACGCTGAAGTAATATGACACCAAAATAAACTGAAATTTAAGTCCCAGTACAGAAACATCTTTCTTTGCAGAAGGGGTATGTCTTAATTCAAATGAAGCGTTAGTAAAAGTTGACTGATTCAAATTTTTACTGACATTTATTAGTGAAGAAACTTTGTGCAAGTTAACTTTGAAAATATTCTTATGCATGATCTGTGGTTCATAGCTGAAGGAGGTCTGTGTAATATTTTGACTGGAGAGATACTGTGATTAAAATAATGATTACATCTTTCCAGAAAAAAGTCTTCTGTGACAACAAACTGCACTGAAAATGACACATATTGACAAAAGTCCTACTTGTGACTGACAAATCTCTTTTCCAATTGAAGAGCTTGATCAGATTACTTGATTTTGACATAGGTGTAGCTGCTGTGTGTCCAGTTCTGTCCTCACCATTTTGGGTTGGCATCTTCTCATCTTAAAGGTCAAATAACTCTAAACCTATTGAAGACACTGCACAAAATTTAAGATGTTAGAGTCAAGGAGATGTGACTAAGCACTGTATTAGAATTAGACCATAAAAAAGCATTCCTCATTGCTGAGCTGATACATAGGGGGAGAAGAGGTGCTGGGCTAGGAAAGTCTGAAAAATGGGGTTTTTGCAGTGTTTATGTACTCGTGCTCGTCAGCTTCCTAATGTCACTCAAAATGGAAAAATGGTTGAGGTTGGAATGTACCTCTGCAGGTCTTGTCCAGCCAACCCTGCTTAAGCAGGGCCACCTAGAGATGGTTGCCCAGGACCATCTTTGAGGAGGGAGATCTGACTTCTCTTTGCTGAACCTCTCTGAGCAACTTGTGCCAGTGCTCAATCATCCTCACAGTGCAGAAGTGTTTCCTGACATTCAGAGGAAACTCCTGTCTTTTAAGTTTGGGCCCATTGCCTCTGGTCCTGGCACTGGTCAGCACTTGAAAGAGCCTGGCTTTGTCCTCTTTGCACCATTCCTTCAGGTATTCATATACATTGATGTGTTTCCCCCTGAGCCTTCTGTTCTCCAGGCTGGAGGGTCCCAGCTCTCTCAGCCTTTCCTTGCAGGAGAGATGCTCCAGTCCCTGAATCATCTCTGAGGGCTCACCTCTGTGGCCGCATTTCTCTTCACAGAGAAAAGCAAGGCACAACTTCCCAAGGATTTTCTGGGATTCACATTCTCTGAACCTCAGAGAAAGAAAAAACAATTCTTATCTCATTTACTACTCCTGTGTTTTGGAACAAGTGGAATGCATTGGTGGAAGATTGTTTACCTGAAGGGAATTGGTAATTGGATTCTGGTGTGAGTGCTCTGATTCACTGACCAATTGAATCCACGTTTGTGTCGGGACTGTCAGCTGACAGTCAGGAGATTCTGGGCAGTTGAGTTGAGTTGGGTGCTTGGGCAGATTCAGTGTAATATAGTGTAACATAGTATAGAATAATATAATAAAGTAATTAATTAACCTTGTGATATCAATGGAGTCCTCCTCGTCATTTCCCCCCTTTGTCAGGGTTGCCTGCTTTCTGATACGCCTCCACTGGGCTCTCTCCAATATGCCCATGTCTATTTCTGTGAAGCCCAGACTTGGACCCAGGACTCGAGGGGAGGCCTCACTGGTGCTGAGGAGAAGAACAGGATCATCTCCCTCCGACCCCTGGCAATGTTTCTCCTAAGGCAGGAGGACAAGATATAATTAAAGAGGACTTCCTCCTTCCCGAATCAGAAATCCAGAATTCATACTTCCTGATTTTGTCTTTATTGTAGCTTCAGACAAAAATTTCATGGATTTTTGGAAAATACGGGCTTGAAAATGTCAGCAGGTTTTTATAAATGTCATGGGCAGTACAGCAGTTTCAGGCTTGCTCCCCAGAACATTTATTATGTTCCATGGAAAATAAATTCTATCTCTCTGTTACAAAGGTATTTCAAAAGGTACTTCAAAAAACAACCTCTTAAAAATATAAAATGAAAAATATTTTTCTTTCGCTTTTAGAGAAAGATGGAAATTACGGAGTCAAGACACCTTAAGTCAAGGATGACTGAAATATTTTAAGCTTTTATTTTCTAGTTAGGTAGACAAGAATTGTTAGCTACATGTGGACACAAGAAGAGCTGATAATCAAAATTTGGTTTTCTTTCTTTCTTCTAGTTTTCAAGAGTATTAAAAAACAGAGCTTGGCCCACCTTCAAACAAGCTAAGTCAAAGATTTCACCACTTCACAGCAGTGATTTCTGTCCAACCAATTGCCATATCAATGTGATGGAAGTGTCTTACCCTAAGACCTCAACTTCCCTTGGTAGTGCCTTTGGTGTACAGTTAGACAGCAGAAAACATTCTTCCCATGAGAAGGAAAATAAAAACACTGATCAAGGTAAGTTAATTGAGCTTGAAAGAGCTACTTCCATTGCCTCCAATATAGAGTCTTCCAATATAGAGTCTAAAGGTAATCAGTTTAGACTTACAGCCCAAATATTAAAATTGAGGACAAGTCTTTCTGATATAAACCTTCTTTTGATTTTTAGTTTTATTTTACAGCATAATAACAGGTAGTCATAATTTCACAATAACTATTTTCCTAAGTATCTTGACTTTGAAATGCAAATAAGCTGCAAAATTAAATAAGTACATAAATTTTAAACAGAAAAATATTTCTGTGTCTGTTAAGTATTTTACTAACTTCAAAATGTATGTTGAAGAAAAGTTAATGATGAAAGCCCTTTGGATTATTTTCAGGTAAACTGAATCCCATGATTTATGTCCAACATACCATTACTACTATGGCTGCCCCTTCAGGACAGTCTCTTGGCCAGCAAGAGGGCCATGGTCTGAGGTACCTCTTAAAAGAAGAAGATTTAGAAACACAGGATGTCTATCAAAAGTTGCTGTTCAAATTACAAGCTGCTCTGAAAGAGGTGGAAACATGTGTCTGCCAAATAGATGAGTAAGTAAATGTTACCATCTGGACTTGCCTTTAATTTTTCCTTAGAAGATTATGATAAATCTGGGTAATGCTTTTGTGTAGCACAGGAATCAATGCTGACTTAAGACAGAACCAAAGTAAAGAATTTAAGTGCAGGTAGTGCTGTATTTTCAGCTTTTTCACAGCATGCCTGGCTTTTTTCCCCACAGTTTGGAGGCTTTTCCCAGTTTGTAGATTTTCTTTAGAATGTGGCAAAGTTAATTAATTTGAAGTGAGGAAAAGATGAAGCACACAATGTCACCTACAATTTCACTAAGAATGGAAACAAAGGGCAGAGGTACAAAAATGGCCTTTATTGACTCTTCAGGTATTGCTGAACAGTCCCACAGATGAATTTTTGGGTAAGACACTACTCATCTACAGGGAGAGCATTAATTTGTTAGAAATTTTTCAAAACCAAATTGACCTTCAGGAAGAGCAATGGATTTAGGGAGAGCCACCCTTGAGTGGTTAGGATATTTGTCTTGAATGTGGGAGACTAAGAGTCTCATCAGAGTTAGTCCTAATTCAGGACAAGGATTTATAACTTGCTTTTTCTTTTGCAAAGTAAGTGAGTTGACTCCTGGGATATTTACTTGGGATAAGGATGAAGAAGGATAAGAAGTACTTAAGTTTTTAAAGATCCCATATGTAATGCCAAATGTCAGAAATTAATTTTGAAAACGAAACCAGCAAAATTTTTTGAGTTTAGAAGACAATCTGTCATGATCTCCAGTCTAGATAAGTGGTGTGTCACTGTTTCTCATGTTATCTTGAAGACTGTAGGGTGATTTGTCCTTTCATGGGTACTTAAGGTGGGATTTCTTTATTTTTTTTTTTTACTGTTTTCATAGTGGTCGTAATAGTTTTGTAAATAATTGTAATTATTATAAGTAATTGTAATGTATCACATACTGCAGTGGGAATTAAAGCAAGAGTTGACTCAGTATTTTTAAGATAATGTTGTTTTCTGTGCCTTTACATAGTTCTGCTAATTATCATGCTGAAGGTGAAGGAAATTAATTAAATTCATGGTAATTTCAGTGCTTGGGTGCACTTAGAAATAACTATCAGTAAAGCCTGTGTTGTCTCTCTTCCTCATGGAAGTCAGAATATTATATATGGAATTTTAGTCAATACTTCAGGAAGTTCCAGTTGCCAGTATGCCACACCTTTCCTTTCTACTCCCTTGAGCTTGTGATGCAAAAGCACAGGAAATTCTGAGCCTTTCTTTTGTATAAATGTATATATAAATACACACCCTCAAAGAAAAATTGTGTACAAACACAAAGATTCACTTTTTTCATTGCTAATTTTTATGTACACTGACCTTGTAGCTGATCTTGTATAAGGTACACAGATGTATTTAGCAAATTTTACCTTCAGCTGATTGGAAGGCTGAGACTTTGACTTATCATGCTTTATTCCTCATGGACATTGAGTGGACTGCCAGTGAGTAATTACTGTAGAGGAAAGCAGTTCTAAAGAGGAAATAGGATAGCCAAGAGACCTACTTAAAAGTGCTGAACAAGGAAGAGTGAGCAGTTCAGAGGTGCATTAGAACATAGTTACAGATGCTTATTAACTCTTGAGATTTAGGACTGAAGAAGCAAAAGATAGAGTGACATGATAGATAATCCAACAGCCATGCTTTAATTAGAAATTTTCATACTTAAACAGCTGGGAGGGAATGCTTGATATTATTCTTTTTATAAAGACAGTAGAATTTATTTTTTCTGTTGTGGCATAGTAACAATAAAATTTATGTATTTTTTATTGAATTGATTATTATCCTAAGCAATCCTCATTATTTTAATATTCTCAAGATGGATAATAAGAACATGGTATCTATCACAATTTTTAATTTATGTTGATATTGTGTGACAGAAAAATTGGACAATGAATGACTCTTTGGTACCCTTTATACTTACGGTTGGAGAGCTTGCTCATGCATGTTACTAGAGGTCTCTGCTCTGTACTGGTCTGTGTTTCAGCTCACAAAATCTTGGGGCAGTGTTATCTCTCAACCTCTGCTGTCTATTAGTGAATTGAAAAATGAGTGTTTCATCTGAAGAGCAGGTCTGTGAGAGCCTATGGATTATGGCAAGAGAACATCTAAGAGAAGATTTTGTACGGTTGGCTGATGAGTTTTGGTTGGATAAGTGATGTAGTACTGACAGAGAGAGAGAGAGAAATACACACAGAATATGTATCCCCTTTCCACAGCCTCTCCAGGCTCCACTGTGCTCACATTTAAATAGTTTAATGGTATCCCAGTAGTTCTTTAGTGATGCTGCAGATACCCCATGTTGCTGCTAGGTGTTACACAGAAATAACTTCTTTTTCAAGTTGATTTCTATATGGTGACCCTGCTGGGTTCTTGGTTCTCATGCACTCAGTGCTCTCCCACCAGCCCAGCTCTTTTTTGGAAAGATGACTTTTGGGAGCATGCAAGAGGCTTGAACATTTTTCAAGCCTCTGTGGAGTGAGGAAAAGGCAGAGAAGGATTTTTGTTACTGCCATTTAAAATTCTTTGACTAACCATCGCAGGTTTTGTTTGTCAGGGTTGTGTTGACCTGGGTTGCACATAGGAGTAATTCCACTGGTGAGGATGGAATTTTTTTTTTAAAGATTTAAATTTCTCTGTTTCATTGAAATATTCTTCATAGAGACTCTCTAGCTGTTAGTTACTATTCATGCATGTGTTTCTCCTTTGAGAGCTAGATATCTAAGGTGATTTTGTTTGGAGTAGGCCTATCTCTGGCAAAAATGTATTGTGCATGTGTAGTGTTTAAGAAGAAAAACAAAAGTATAATAAAGCATGATCATCGGGGAGAGGATGTATCCAGGTTTTTATTTTAAACTCCCTGCACTGAGTTTTTAAGAGCACATCAGTGACTTCAGTAACTACTTTCTCCAGAATTTGGCAACCCAAAGTTCCATCTTTTGCTCATGGTAGTTCAGCAAAAAAAATTTCCTCCGAAAAAGAGCCTGCCTGCCGAGAGAAATGGAAAAGCCCCCTTAGGAAAAGATCCAGCTACCTTAATCAGTCTTTTGCTGAGCTCTTGGCAGCAGTGACTAAACAGTCACATAAAAGAATGGGATATAATAGTCTGTCTGTGTCTTGACAAATAATTACTCAGGGGAAGATATTTTCAGGAGCTGAAATTGCAGTTCATTATACTTGTTTCTTAATCTCGATTATTTTCTTGCAACAACAAAATCCCCAAGAAGTTACTAGAATGAACTTTTATTTTTAAGTGGATGAGAGTGGGAACACAAGAACAAGCAAAAGCATAGATTTATCTTTGTCCTTATCTCATCTTTCAGCAGACAGAACTAGATGGTCTTTTTGGAATGGACCTTTTGGTTTAAGAACATTGTTAGAGTGATCTACCATGAATTTGTCTAATCTTTTTTTTTTGAACCCCTTCAATATTTCTTACTAAGAAAATATGTTTTACAGGTATGAAGAACTGATTTCCTAGGGTTCCTGCTTCCATAACACATTTATTTTAGGACAAGTTCAAAAACACGTATGCTCTAGTGGGAGATCGACACTGAACACTGATGTAAAATATGGGTCCCATCTCTCTTCCTGTACTCATGAAATTATACTTGCCAGTGACTGGAAAGAACTAAGTTGTGATTTCCCACTGATATGAACTGTTAAGGCATAATGTAGCCCAAAAGATATCAGTCTAGTGGAGGGGTGAGTTTAAATTCTAGTGAAATTATGCCTTTAGTATTATTTTTCTGTATTATAGTTGCAGTTCAGATCAGTATCTCTAACTATAGGTGGGATAAAATCTTTCTATTCCCATCAGTAGGAAGTATTTAATGTAAGAAGGTCTAACCTATTTTTGAATCCTACCATGTATTTGGTAGAAAGTTTGCCAGTTGACAATTCTGACAGCTCCTTCAACAAAACTCTGCTAATATTTCTAAGTAATTCAAGGGGAAAAAACGTTTAGTTCAGTGTCCTCTGATTTCAGGTAGTTAGCAAGTAATTTTTGGAAGAAAAATGCTGCTTTTTGAAATCAAAATATTAATTTGAAAGTGTGATTTTAATGGAGTGTTGGAGCAATAGGAATTAAAGGACAATTGCCCATTATTGCTCTTCTGATCTTGAAAGTAAATTAGAGTATCTCAGTATGAATTAATCATCCAAGAATATGATTTTTCACTGCCATTATTTCTGCATGTTCTAAAAGTAGCAATCTTCACTGTTCTCTCTTCTTGGCTGGATGTCACTTTTGTGCTCGTCACAGACGCTTGTCTATTAATCATCAGTTTTACTAGTGGTTATGGCTCAAACACTTTGAATGTCACGAAGTACACAGAGATGTTAATAAAGATCATTGAAATGCCCTAGTAGAATAGTTTGTGGTGCACACTGGCATGTCTTGTACTGTAATAATCGGGAAAATACATGTTTTTCACAGACATACAGTTACTTTCATTTGTTTTTTTGATTTTTGCTAAGTGCAGGATTCATATTTAAAAATAGTTCTGTTAACATGCAGTTTGACCCCAAGTGTCCAAGAATGTGCTGTATTTCTTCTCCAGCTGGGATCACTGCTTTCATACCTGATTAAGTTTTTTTTAAGGTTGGTGGGTTTCACTGTTAGACTTTCTGAACACAGAATGTGTTGCTTCCTTCTCTTGTTTCAAATACGTTTTGACTGAATTAAGATATTCCCTTCACATATTATGGAATGATAATTGGAGGATGGTGATGCGAAATGTTAACCTGTTGCTAGCTCACTTTTGAAAAACATGAATTTGCCTTTATTTTTGTGTGTTTCACAGCCTTCTTTCTTCAATAACATATTCTCCCAAATCAGAACGTAAAACACCTGAGCCTTTAATACCAGCAGACAGTGATAATGAAAAGGGTGAAAGGAATGGGAAGAAAGTCTGTTTCAGTGTAACAGGTGATGAACAAGAAGATTCTGGTCATGATACCATCAGTAACAGGGATTCTTACAGGTAACTTTATTAATAATATTTTCATTTTTCAACTGAATCACATATGGAAGCTTGTAAAGTATCAAGTTGTTATGAAGACTATTAGAATATTATTCTGACATTACTAATGGAGGAGGAAGTAGCCTCAGGATGTGTGAAATAAAGTCTTATGAGTACAGATTAGTAATTATATCTTGGTCACCCATATCTGGATAGGATATCACAATGAAAGATGTAGAACCTTACTTTTGATTACCTGTCTTACAAAAACTAGAAAGAACTGGTTATTATGTCTCCAACAGCAAACCAAATATCTGCCTTGGAAAGCAAGATGATAGAGCCCCCATTCTTCCTGATCTAAAAGAAAAATATACTGTTTATCAACATATATTTCTCACCTTCCTTCAATCTTAATACTGTAGCATCAACTCCCCTCTAGAATTTGAAATGCATACTGTGAATGAGAAGATGAATAATTTTGAAAAAGAAGGACTAATTATAGCAAGTATAGTTCTTATATAAATGATACTCTCCAGCTTAGAGAAAATTGGCTAATGATATAAAAATGAAATTCAAATTTTAGCTGCAAGTAAAATGAGGGTTCATTATTTTTTCAGTATCATTATCATGCTTAGAAATTAGAATCTCAGTAGGTTTATCATTCTTCTACAGAACTCTGTGTTGCTGAGATATCTTTCCTAAGCTATAGTTGATTACTGCAGCCTGGTAGGTATGAACTCTTCATCAGAGTAGAAAGAGAGCCACACAGATGTAAACACAGAGATAGTTTGTACAGATTAAGTTCATTTTGTTCTTACCATGGTGAACACACAGGCAAAGTTCTTGGTCCAGCAGAAGTACATTTAGGGTTTCCTGCATGCTTATGATGAGTCAAACTGACTGTTCATGAGCTGCTCCAGTAATGTGTGCTTGCTCCTGTTGAGAGGTTTCCCAGCTGGCAGAGGATTTGTATGTGGAGAAAGGAGGTGTGACCCAGGACGTGAGTGTCTCTTTGTTCAAAACATTTTCTTTATTCTGATTCCTCTCCTTTATAGTCCATTTTGGCTGTGTAGGAATAATAAAACCCAGGATTCCATATACTGAATAATAATAAAATTTGTGCATTAGGGCAAGTGTTGGAGTGAGATTGGAATGTTTTTTCTTTGCTTAAATAATAGTATTAGTCAATACTTAAAATCTCCAGCTCTCATAATGCCACAGTGGTTATTATATGGAACTGTTTGGCTAATTTTAGTCATTATATATATATATATATATATATATATATATATATATAATCTATCTAGCTCTCATTTTGCGTAGGGTCTCCTTCTAAACCTTACAATAGAACACAAAAATCATGCAGAATGATGCAGCAAATGCATCTAATCTGTTTCTCATTTTCTTGTGTTTTATTTTCTCATGCTTTGCACAACCCAGTTTTAATTAACCTTCATCTCCCCTTTGGAGACTTTAATAAGTGAATAGAGTTAGTTAGAAAACATTTCTTAATATCCAGCCAGAAATTTTTAATACTCCTTGAGACTGTTCACCCACTATTAGGAACATGTTGTTACTGATGTCTTTTCATCTACTTAATGGTTATGATTGTAATTACATCATATTGCTTCATTTAAAAGTTTAACTCATTCACTTACCTCGTTGACTACAGGTCCAAAACACTTACATTAGCCAGAAAATGTATGTCACTCTCCCTAAATTAGTGAAAATCACTTCTGTATCTACACAAATAAAGAAAACAAATAGGGAGCACATGGATAACTGTAGTGTTATTTTAAGAATGGATACGTTAATCTTGTTGGATGGGTACACCCAAATCATAAAACAAGACCCATGTAATTATGTATAAACCTCCCTTAGGTACACTTTTACATTATCTTACATTCACTTGGGTTTTTAAGACTCCCTCTGCTGGATAATTACTTAAGCATTTCCTGCATTGAAACTAAATGATTTTCATATGCCTGAACAACTCTGAAGACCTTGAATTCAAATATATCTTCATAGGATTTTTAGTACAAAAGTCTATATTTTACTCTGGTTTTGCTGCAGGAGTAGGTATATCTCCATGTATTTTCTGTACAGAACAAATTGTTTTTGAGAGAAAGGAGCAGAAAAAAATTACAAATTTAAATCCCAAAATCTCCCTATTAGACCAATGTGGGTGAGATTTCGTATGCAGAGAAGTTTTGGCTGAAGCCACAGATGTAAATTTCAATACATCTCTAAAAAAAGGAGCAGCTGGAAGAGATGGGATCATGAACTGTTTTGGCTGATAAGGAAAATAGTTTTTAATTTCAATTTTGTTGCTACTCAAATGAATCAAATCTCTTGTAAACCCACAGTGAGACTCTGTTATGCAAGTTGTAAAGATTCAATGTTTGTATTAGCTATGGACCAGGAGAAAATGTGAAGTAACTAAAACATTTGAGGCCACAGATTCAAAAGGTACCACTCATGCAAGAAAAGTCGGTTGTTTTGCATTCAAAGTCTGTATTACTATTCTGCAAGTACTTGTTCACAGGTAAGGGGAAGGGAGATAATTGAAGCATCTATTTTGGGAATCCGGTCTTCTGAGTCTTACCAAGACTGCAAATTAAATGAAAGCCTAAGCACAAGGATCCTTATTGTGTATAAAAAGTTACACAGACCATCTCATCGTTAAAATAAGGATGGGATAAGGGAAAGAATTTCCATAACTTTTTTTACAGAGCCTGTGTTAAAGGACATAGCTTTATTTCTTTTTTTTTTTGTTTTGTGTTTTATTTCCAAGCGACTGCAACAGCAATAGGAACTCCATTGCCTCTTTCACCAGCATTTGTAGCAGTCAGTGCAGTTCTTATTTTCACAGTGATGAAATGGATTCAGGTATGTTTAGAAAAGTCATCTATGAATCTGTCTTCTGTTCCTTTTATTCAGTTTTATTATTTTCATTTGCCTGGCAGTTTTATTGTTTTTATTTTAAAAATGGCATCCTCCTTAGTAATTGAAGTTCATAATTTTGCTTCTGCCTAGCTAGTGCTGCACTTAGCAATCCTTCTGTAAAAGAGAGCCAACATTCCATTATCTCTGTGAAAAGACTGTATTAGAGCTCCTGGAGTCAGTGCTTTTCATGTCTTTCATGTCTTGACAGTGCATTGTGTTGCATAGAGTGAGGAGTGTTTTAGGTGAGTGAGGGATGCTCTCCTAGCCATTGTCAGCACCTAGGCAGCAGGATATGGCTGTGTGTGTTTATAGGAAGGAATGTGAGATCACATAGAAGCACATTCTTGTTTATGCCACGACAAATTGGATTTAAGTAATTGCAGCTGCTAATAGGAATGGGATGGAATTTAACTGCATGGAGAAGGAGGTCGTATACTCAGGGACTAATAATGAAAAAATATTTGCTGTAAGCTGGGAGTTTTATCATTTGGGAGTGATTTAGGAGAAGAAAAAACTGAGCATATTATGAATATGACCCACCAGTGAGGCCTGGCCATAACTTTTACTGTTCATTGTACCAGGAGAGATATTTTCAGTTGAAGCAGGAAAGTATTAAAACATTATGCAAGGTATACCTTGTGAGTTATGCAGAGAAATGTGAATAAGACAGAATTTCATTTCCAGAACTGATTCATACTTACACAGAAAAGCTAATACAGAGTAAAGGATGAAGGACATAATAAATTGTTAATAAAAGAGGAGACCCAGGGTCCAGATCTTCAGCTTAAGATAAGAATGAGCTGATACAGTCTTGTGCAGCATCAAGCTGAAGTACCAGCTGAGGTCCCTGAAAGAACATGTGTTTGCTAGCCAAGCACAGATGCAGTGTTTTAGATGACAAATACTGCTGCTCAGGGAAACTCATGCTCTTTGCTGGCTTAATTTTCAGCTGGTTCCCAAGCTAACCTGGTTAACTCCAGATCAGGGGTTTTGGGCACTGGGCTCTCTTGCAGTTAAAATCCTGTGAAGAGGTATAATGGCTGTAAGGACTAAAGGAGCTAAAAAAAAAAATCAAGGACAGAAAAGTGCCCTTAAAGTGTTTCACTGACATAAGAAAAATGAGTCTAGATTAACCTTGAATAAATTTGGATCATAAATTATCAAGTGGCTGCTTCTTGTCTGTAACCATCATCAAGGGGGAAAACCAGTTTTAAGCTCAGTTTTTCAACATGTTTTGAAAGAGTTCAAGGTATATTGCCTGTTGTCTGAAAGAGCAAGTGACAGGGCAGTGGCCTAAAAGAGTCCCTCTCCTTTGCACTTTCTTAGGAAATGATATGGTATGTGCTGCTAAAAGCTTCATGTCGAATAATTTGGGTGCTGTATTTTTGCTGAATTACTAAAATCTCAGAACCATTCAGTTAGTAAGAACATTAGGACTGTGAATTATCTGTAGAGTCCTTATAAAAACTTCACACTGAATGCATTTCAGTGACTTTGTGGTCTGCTTTCTTGGGTTCACACTACTTGGCTATTTAGTCTGGAGTTCTAGTTCTAGTATGTTCTCTAGAAGAGAAGAATTGCGAGTTCTGGTCGCAGAATGGTTGAGATTGTAAGGGACCTTTTAGGATGATCTGGTCTAGTCTCCCCCTCAAGCAGGCTCATCTAGAGCAGGTCTTCCAGAGCCATGACCAGTTGGGTTTTGAATATGGTCCTTTCTTTAAGAGCTATTTCTGTATTATTGGGTAACTAATAAATGCAAAATACGTAGGGAGAGCAGTTACTATAGTCCTGACAGTGTTAGCACCAGTCTGTCTGCAAAGCACATTATCTAAGCTGCAAAGGTTTTGGAAAACATGATGAAGCTTCTAAACAGTTTTTCATTTTAAAATATTTTTCAGGTGATGAGCTTCCCCTAAGTGTTCGAATCTCCCATGATAAACAGGACAAGCTCCATAGCTGCTTGGAGCATCTCTTTGGTCAAGTATGAGATTATTTTTCTTGGCTTTGATACTGATGTCTGTGCTTGAGCTAAGATGTCTTTAGAAAATACTTATTCTTTTTAATTTTGCTTCCCACTGTTTACTGAGATGGTATGTATTTACTCATTTTCCCTCAGTTTTCTGTAAATAGTCCAAAACTGCAAATTAAACAGGCCCTTAAATTTAGTCTAACGTTCTCCAGTTTGTTACTTTAACTAGAGCCATTAGGTAAGAAAAAATCCAAAGCTGCTTGTCAGTAGTCCACACTTCTTACGGAAAGAATTTCTAATTGTTGCTGTAAAAACCATCTTTCTCACAGAACCTTGATCCCAACAGGTCGATTCAATCGTCAATCTTTTGAAAGGACCAGCTGTGATGAGAGCCTTTGAGCAGACAAAGTACTTTACACCAGGTCGAGGCCTCCAAGGTAACATTTAATTTTAGCTATGAGAATGAAAAGGCAGCTTGAAGGGTCCATGGCAATGGCTGTCCACTCCTTGAGCTGGTGGTCAAGGACTGATTTTGCTTAATCTTGGTATATTCTGCAATAACTGGTCGTTGAAGTTCATTTTAAATAGATATTAATTCTTAGTTGAAAACAGACTCCTTATATTTTATTGCATAATGTAGGAAAAATTTCAAATTCCACTGAATTTTAGACTCTGAACTGACGGACATATTGCTGAGGTTTTTGAAGCAAGAAGCAGTGTTGTATATATATTGCAGGTGTTTTTAATACATTTTTGTCACAACTACTGAAGCCATTCCTGATCTATTTTATTACTAGTGCCATATTTTCCTTATTTTTGTAGTTATATTATGTTTGAAGTTGATTTATAAATAATTTGGGATTTATAGTCACAGCAATATTTATGCCAAATATATACTTATGTAAGTATTACTGATTGCTTAAAAAGAAATATCCTGTATGAAAATTCAGACACTCTGCTACCACTTGTATGGTTGCTTAAGTCTAAAGGTATGAATTAAGCATCTCGTGGTGGTCATAGGTGATGAAAAAGAGAAAGGACTTCTTTCAGTAGACGGAGTTAAAAAAAAAAAAGAAAGAAGTTCAATGGGAACCTGAATGTTTTCTTATTGTCAGTCGTAATGTGTACTGATCCCACACGTCTTTTAGCAAAGAATACTGGTTTTAGGTGGCCAGAGGGTGTTTTTTACCCCAATTATGAGGTTTTACAAGGCCTGAATTACTACCTGCTAAATAAATAATCATGAAAGAGCACATAACTTCCTTTTTTATTTTTTTTTTGCTTTCCTTTTTTGGGTGGGTTTTTGTTTGTTTGTTTGTTTTGGGTTTTTGTTTGGTTGTTGTTTTGGTTTTTTTTAGTAAGTAATTTTGGTTCCAATTTAATTTTCTGATTGAAACAATTTTGCCCATAAAAGTTCCAGGGTCCCACTTACCATGCACCTTCTGTGTTATGTACCTGCTTCAGAAAGAATCATGTTTGGAGATGCTGTTCTCTCTCTCTCTCCTTAGACTTAAGCAGGGAGCTTAGATCACTGTTAGATCTGTCACCGTATCTTTAACTAGAGTTAAATAGGTTGCCAACTCCTTGAGCAGTGAAAACATTTAGGAAAAAGAAAATGTCTTACTGTGACTTTCTCAGGAGGCTTAAGCAGAAAAATACTATTTTTGTCCTTGCTTAGAGTTTCAGCAAGAAATGGAACCAAAGCTCAGCTGTCCAAAGAGGCTACGACTCCACATCAAGCAAGACCCTTGGAACCTCCCCAGCAGTGTCCAGGGCCTTGCCCAGAATATCAGAAAATTTGTTGAAGGTTAGTAAGAACAACCTGATCATAAATAAGCACTTCATTAATGATACAGAGGGGAGGGAAGGGGAGAGGTACGACTGCTTCCTGTTGCTTCTAGGCAGGATTTGTGGAACACAGTGTAGTCTATAGACAGGTTGTACTGTTAATAACAAGGTTAGCGGAGTTGATCTCAGCTGTCTTGTACTTACCCTGCTGGCTTTAGATGCTGAAGAGAAAATACTTTTCTGACAAGTGAAAAATAAGGAACCATATGTTGGATGTGGTAGATTTTTCAGTTGCTACTGAAGTCCAGTGGGTTTGAGTGATTTGTCATAGAACTTCATGGGACTAATACACCAAAATGAGGCTTTTATTAAAATTAAACTATTTTTCCCCCGCTGTGTTAACTGGAGAGATAAAGTCTCTGCAGCTTTTGTCCTGTACCTTGGTCTTCTCTGTGCTTCTCTGGAGTCATTATCCCTCCTTCTGTAAAAAAGCCATGGTTTTCATTGAATCCATCCCAACTGATGGATGGGCTCCTCCTTTGCCTCCCTTCCACCACTGTATAGAAGTTACCAAGTACTCTGCTCCTCTTCACCACCAAGTAACAGTGTGAGTTTAGGTTTAGGCTTTCTCCCCTGTCTGTAACTGGCCTTTCCCCTCCAGAATCTCTTGTCTTTAATTCCTGCTTTATTTCCTGTGCTGCTTGATAAAGAAACAGAAATGAAGAGTTAAGATTATTTTTAGAAAAATGCCTATGCTAGGATTCTGTGTGGGAACAAAAACTTAGGACTAGCTTTAAATTATTTGTGTGTATGTGTGTTTAGCTTCTTCTGTTTGTGGGCTAGTTGCTACAGTGTCCCTTAAAGAAACTGTTAAATATCAGACCAATGGAAAGAACTTTGTGATAAGTTTTATTATTATAAACTTTCAAAAACCAACCAGCCAAACCAAACAAACTCTTTGCTCTCTGACTTGGCATTTCTGATTTGAGATGTGTCATATTTTCAGGCCCTGGGTTAGAAAATTATAAAAACAACTACATAAATGTCTCTTTTTTTTTAAGTCAATCACAGTGGGTTGACTCTCCAATACTAAGAATGCTCCTTTTAGTTTAATGGCGGCTGTCACTCAATGAAAAATTAATAAATAGTTTTGAATCCTTTTTGTTTTTCTAGAGGTTTGTTTTTCTTTAGCTTAAACAAAATTATTTTCAAGTATTAATCAGGGTTTCTTTCAAAGTCAAGGAGGAATGGAAATGTGTTGTGAACAGTCCTTCCTTGGCCCCTTTCAGAAGCTTAGCTTACCAGACCATTTTCATATAACTTTGCCCATGAGTAGAATTATTAGACCTAACCCATTTTAACAATGCTGATATACCCTCAATATTGAGCTGAGATTATTCAAAATTTTGTGGGAGGGTTTATCAAAGTCCAAGTTACTTGCTGCCTCTTTGTAATTTAAAAGTTATTTTTTACTGTACTCAGTTCAGTACTGAGAAACAACCAGCAGCTGGATTTAACTGAAATCAGATGAACAAGAACCGGGGTTAACAATGTTTTTAACAGCTCCATTTTCCCTTTGTATCTTCATTTGTTGATTTATTCCTTCCTGTCTTGCCATCATACATTGTGTTCACAGCTGCTCTGGGTACCTAGAAGAACCACCAGTACTGCCCTGAGCTATTTATGGCTGAAAATGTAACTCATGGCACAGAGAGTCATCTCCCCATTTCCTCTCTTATTCACTTGATTTAGAAAAAAAAGGTGCCACTTAATATGACTGTTTAGCTGGTCTTATGAGAGCAAGTTGAACAATGTCTTGGGATTTGAGAAGAATCTTCCTGTTTGTTTTTGAGTAAAAGACAATATTTTAATAACTGAGGGAATTAGATACATTTTTCTCTTTTAAGAGGAAGTAGTCAAAGGAGATCATGGATACAACTTATCTCACTGTGGGCAAAAAAAATGTAATTAAAACTTCCAGTTGTTATAAACATACTTAACCATTATTGCTCAATGCTAAAGTAAGGATGAATACAATGAATTCATCTTATTGAAAACTGACTCATTTTTCTTTTCATAAAAGTATCATAGGGTATTTTAGTTTTTTATTCATTTTTCTGTTGCATTGCAGAATCTTTTAGATTAGATTGATTAGTTCATAAAAGCAGGAGACATGGGAGCCTCACAAAGATGAAATGTTTTAAGTCCTAGATACTAAGATTCCTTTTATTTACTTTGTTTGATAAATATGATGAAATGGGAAAACTCAGAATACCTTGAGGATGATTGCTCTGGTCTGTCAGTTTTCTGTTTATTAGTGTTAGAATTGGGAGAACTAATAAAAAATCCATGAAGGTTTGCACAGATTGAAAAAAAAACCCAAAAAACCAGAAAAAACCAACCAAACCTTCCTTGACAGTGAAATTAAAATATAGCTGGACATTGCTTTGTTTCATTTAATTTGCCTTATCATATTATTAGAGAAAGAAAAAATTTCAATGGTTACATTAAAAGGCCAGCCTAGAAAGCTAATCTAGTTGCTAGCATTGAAGAGTTCTCTGAAGTAATATGCAGGTTCTAGGAGGATTTATCTGGAGCTAAGTAACTAAAGAAAAGAATTAAGTTATTTCTTGGATTGACTTGGCCTAATAAATTGTTAAACCAATAAAGATAAACATAAGCTGTGGGCATAGGTAGGTCTTTGAAGGTGAAATACTTGATTTTGGTGGAGAGGGCAGTAGTCAGGGCAGGAATTGGACAGCCACCAAACAGAGGAAGAATAATGTAATACTTGATTGTGAATCTGTGTGAGATATGTAACACAAGAATTGGAAAGCACAGGAGGAAAAGACTGGAGTAGGAACCACGAAAATGAACAAGACGGATGGAAAGAAAGGGACTCAACAGCAGAAGGGTGTAAACAAAATAAAGAGAAGGAAACATTTCTGTAGTTGCTTTTTTCTAAAGAAAAAATAGGTAAGATTATTGATCAGAAGAAAAGGTGGAGCAAGCCAGATTTCTAGCCAGCTTACATGAGGAAGTGCAGTTGTTTTTCTAGCACTGTAATTTTAAGTTTAAACAGGAAATATGATGCAATTGAGAAAGTTCTCATCTATTTTAAATTAGGAGTGAGGAGTGACGGAGCCTTTCGGTTATTGAAGATATAAAAAATGTATTTCAATTTAAATGATAAACCACGCAGTGCAATATCTGTCTTTTTGAAATATTTTCAGGTGTGAAAAACAAAATAAGACTAAAATCTAGCCTTTCATGGCAAAGATCAGAATACCAGAATAATGAAGGTTTTTTTAAAATAAAGTACAAAAGAATCTTTAAAAATAAAAGAAACTGAAGGCATCTTGCATTGCAAATCAGAATCTAAGAGAAGCTGCTAGGGAGTTGTTCCTTTCCATACAATATGTTGCAAGAAGGAATGAGAGCTTTCATAGCATTTGGTATTTGTTGAAAAGCAAATGATTGACATTCAAGGTTCACTTCTAACCCCAGGTAAGTAGATAAATAATCTAAAAATGCTCTTTTGCCTGTGGGGATATTTTGAAGCACAGAAGACTTAGAGCAGTGGTAAAAGAGAGTTGCAGTGTCCTGTGATTTCCCCATAAGCAGGAAATCATTATTTATAGATACCTCAAATTCTTTTGAATTCAGAGATCCAAGAAATCTTATCTAATACAAGCTGCAACCAATAGCCTGGATGTATCTAAGTTATTCAGATAAAAGGTGTATTTCCCTACAGTCTTTTCAGTTACTAACTTATGGTTGGACTCCAAGACACCAGGATATTAATCTCTGTAAGGGAGAGGTTTTTCTTTTTTCTTTTAAGGGAAAGATCTTATTTTCAAAAGACAGAAGACTAAGGCAATGAACCAGGAATTTTCAGGAATAGCTATTAATTTTTAATGTTTGGATGTTTGCGTTTGGGATACTGTGGCAGTAACAGTGTCGGGGGAAATACATTACCTAATTATATTATTGTACATATAGCCAATTTCAGCCCTGCTTGTGTGCTGAACAGGGCTTTGAATAGAACTGCAGAGAAACTTGGGTGTGGGAAAGAAGATTTGGAAAGCTGTGAAAGCATGTGAAGTAGTGTTGTGTTCCTCCAAGAAGTACCTGTAGGACAACTGATGTGCTGCAAGTTTGGCACTCTCTAATGTTATGGCAAATTTTAACCTTCCTGTATCTTGCAGCGCTGGTTAACATATTTAAATTTGTGCTCTGGTACATAATGCACTTCCTTCGAGGAAAACATAAAAGGTGGGGGGGGAGGGGGAAATGTAAAGAGAGATAAACCCACATTTTTGCCTGTGTAAATTAATTTTTTTTTTAATCAGTGCTTTTTTACTTCATAGATTGTTGAGTGACGTTTTTGAAGAAAATAAAATCCTGAAGGCTGGAAGTAAAGTGAAAATGCTGTTGTATTTTTCCTAAAGGCTTTGGTATACATTAAAATAGGGATAATTTGAGATTTTTGAGTATGAGCAAAAGAGTACAAGAGAAGGAGAAGAAAGAATTTGGATAATGTGAGAATCAGGGAAAACTGGTCTTGTTTTTCAAAGTTTTGGACCTGGAATTCTTCATGTATGGACGTGGTTTGGCCAGCTGCTACACATGTGCTCTGAGATAGCAGCTGCCTTATCACATGTCTTTCTCAGTGATGGTGCTCTTGATGGTTATCAGTTTTTATCAAGCCATATGTACAATTAAGTGAAGTTGAGACTCATTACTGTTTTGTAGGTGTGAATCAGCATTGCCTAGAAAGAAGCTGGAGTTAAGCTGGTATGAAATGAGAAACTGTAAATGCAATATTATGTTGTGAAAACACTTTTAACCATTACCTCAAAGTATTTTCTTCTTTTTCTTTAAGAGGTGAAGGCACGAATACTCTTGGCACTTCTAGAATATACAGGTAATTTTGCTTGTTTTGGGAGGGAGGGAAGTGAATGTGGGTGGTTTGAGATAATTTTTGCTTTTGAACAGAAATACTGTGTTTATATTAAGGGGGAAAATCTCTTATATGATAAAACCTGATAATCAGCAACTTCATCCCACTGTTTGGAGTAAGGATTCCTGAAGAACACAGTTTCAGATATTTTTAAGAAACACTGCACTTTTTTTTTTTTTTCTTTTCAATGCAAAATACCTTTTCTGGTCATTTACTCTAGATCTTGGCAGATAAAGTAAGTACTAAACACTCAGCTTTTGCATAGTGTCTCAGCTGTCTTTCTTCTTTGGGCGTTTTCTTATTTACTGTTTTTCTTTTCATTCCTGTCTGTTTCCAGATTTATATTGCTGTTTTAACCCGTGCCATTCCTTTTATCTCCTATTTTTAGAGAATATTTAAGTTCCTCCTTTCTGGAAGGACTCTGATTATTCTCTGTATTAATTCTACTATCATGCCATACAGCATACAGCTTAAAATGCACAAAATAGGTATGTGTGTCTGCAAAATTAATGTGACTAAATTGGTATTTAAAAAATAGTATCTATGGCACAAACTTTCCTACAGTTTGTAGGTACCTGTGTGTTCAAATAGGCAGTCCAGTTTAACTGTAAAAGCTCATTATTTTCACCATCTAACAGCATGATTCAATTACTTTTGTTATAACACATAAAAATAATTTTATAAAGGGGATTATAACCTTTTTTTGTCAGATTTCTTCAAAATATTAGAAAAGTTTTTAGTAATTCCTCATTTATCCTAAAACAAGAAGTGCATTGAGAAAATGTCCAAGACTTGATTTTTTTAAGTAGTTTTCCCTATTTATGTTGTTTTATAAGTTGGTAAACTCCCTGGTTTATTTTGTATAAAAATACTTTTGTAAAAGGACCCCAAAGTGCTCTTGTGTTCAGTATCTGATGTTCAAGTAGTATTAAATGAGATTCAGAAATGTGTTTGAGACACAGGAGGGCTGCTTCAGGAGCAGGAAATACAGAGGAAGCCAGCTGCTGTTAGAAAGAAAGAGATAAAATTCAGCAAAGTGAGGGAACAGTGTGTGTGGGGCTCAAAACCTGAGCACCCTTGGAACATCGGAAAGTTTTTTGATCCTGGAGAAGCCAGTGGGATTTTTGAAGCTGGAGATGTGTGCAGTTTTTAAAGATGAAAATTCTCTCTGTTCTGGATTTGCACAACTTGTGAGACAGAGAGATTGATTTGAACAATCAAAAAACAAAGAAAAAAACAATCCCAAAAAACCACCCAAAAACCAAAAAAAACCCACCACCACCAAAAACCATTGAGTCATAGTGCATGAACAGTAGTGATTTGGCCATTTATGGAAAATTTTCACAAGATTCTGAGAAACTGTTGAATAGAATAGAAATGATAGCAGAAGAGTAAGTGTTTGTTCACTGTTATCAATAGCTGAGGAAAAGACTGAAGAAGATCTCAGAGGAAAATAGACAGAATGAGATTACTTGGAGAAATATTTGGAGTCCAAAAAGTACATTTTTAAATTTGGTAGTAACTTTGTGACTACCAAATAATGTCTGCTGACTTATCCAGTCATCAGAATTCTTGTCAGCTCTATAGAAAAGTTGGAAAAGGACCTAAGCCTCTTAGAGGCAGAGCACTCTAGTAGCAAAGACAAATATTTTAGGCTTCAGAAAGACCTCTGTATCACCTGATCTGCTTCTCTTGCTCTGAGAAAGATTAAGTCTACCTGTACCATTGTGATTGATGTTTGCCTAACAGCTTATAATGATAAAATTACTTGAAGACCTTCAGAAAAGAGGACGAGAAAGAAGAGCTGAATATTTATCATCACAGTTTTGTGCTTTATTGGGAATATGTTTCCCTTCTAATTCTTTTGACCTTTAGCTAATCTAATACCTATGCCCTTGAATAAATTGGTAGGTTAGCTAGTCCCTAATTTAAATCACCTGCTAATGTTCCATAGCTGTCTACCAACGGCCCTTTTCTGGACTTTCTTGGCACCATAAATCTCTGCTGTTTCCTGGATATGTGATGCTGCTTTGTACTTATTTTATAGATTCACATCCAAATAAATTTTATTTGGATAGATTGTGTTCTGGTAACAAAATGCTGTGCTGTGCAGCAGACAGCCTTCATCTGCCCTCCCCAGCTGGTAGCTGTGGAATAGGCCAGATGAGGCAGTCATGTTAAGAGCTTCTGACTGTCCTTGCTTTCGGGTGGAAAGTAAATGTTTGTGAGCCCAGCTTGCTCTCACATTGCACCAAAGAGATCTGACTTGCCTCTGTTGTCCTGTGACATTAAAAGTATATAGAATTTGTAGCATGTACATTAAAATCTGGGAGAGAAATGTACATTGTTTATAAAGAAGTGCTTTAAATTCCAGATTTTAAATACACTCATATGCAATTTTAGAATTGTATTTTAATGAGGAAAGTGGCAAATTGGTCATGGAGTACTATTAGCTAGAGATAACATCAGGCTGTAAACTTGTAAATTGCTTGACATAAAAACGATGTGGTTCTTAGATAAGGAATTCCAGCCTAGTTTCTTTGCTGTTAACTAATCTGTTTAATTTTGCTTTTGGCTTTTACACCTTGCAGATAGCGAGATACAACTGAGGCGAGACATGGTCTTCTGTCAGAGCCTGGTGGCCACAGTTTGTGCATTTTCGGAGCAGCTGATGGTGGCCTTAAATCAGATGTTTGATAACAACAAAGAGTATGAAATGGAGACCCTGGAGGCCAGCAGAAGGTGGTTGGAGCAGATAGCCAGTGCAGGTCTTCTCCTTCATTTCCAGTCCCTGCTCTCTCCAAACCTGGTAAGACTTGTCATGTCTCGTGCTTGGTCAGAGCCTCTTTTCGTTCCCTGAACCGGGGACATGGTTAAATAGTCTCAGATACAAATCTGATTCTCTGAGTCCTTTTTGCTAATCTTGGTGCTTAGTTAACTGCTATTTGGAAAAGTAACAATTCTGATAATTACAGATTGGGTTCTGATACAGATAATTACAGCTTGGCTATGATATGGGAAGTAAGTTTTCCACAAAGACAGTATTCTGTTTGCTTTGACTTAGCAGATAGTGAGTTTACCCTTGACTCCCCACTGCTGTTGTAGCTGTTCCCTGGGATTGAATGTGGTATTCGGTGATAAGCAGAACTTCATTTTGCAATTAGCAACAATACAAGATAGATAAAATACCTGGTTTAGGTAATTTTATCACCCTTTTCCCTAAAAAAAAACTATAGGTGTACAGTAGTTGAAGGAGTGAACTGGTCTGTTTTGCTCCTGTCTTATGGAAAATCCTTGTAGCCTGTCAGAGTAATTGGAAATCGACTGTTTCTTCACAAGGCTTGGCAAGGAGCCACGGCTTAAGAAACAATTAAAAATGGGACATGGCTTTGTAGTCCCTTAATCCTCAGTTATCCAAAGCGCTTCTTTAGCTATTTGAGATGCTTCTCACACTAGACTAGTTGCTGCTAACCAGAGGAACTGTGAAACAGTCTGCATAGCCTTTTCCATGACAGTCTTGTCTTCCTCTGGAGTTGCTCCTTAAAAATAAAACTCCATGTAAATAACAGATGTGTTCTTAGTATTAAAGGTCTTCTTTCCTCTCCTTGTCTGTCTTGGCAGCCAATTGCTGACAAATTGCCATAAGAAACCTTAGAAAAAACCAATACAAATAAAGGTATTTCTAAATCAGTCATAAAGTCTCAGTCTATGCTATTGTTGGAGAGCCAGTGTGAGCAACTACTTCACAGGCAGCTGTGGTACATGGGTTTGCATGGGTGTGTGCAGCTGACATACAGATACAATCAGGGCCTCAGAGAAACAGGGGAACTCTTTATCCACATGAAGAGCATGTGAAGAAGGCACTGTCTGGGAAGCTTGGACTCATGTCTTGAGTCCTGGATGCTTTTTGACAGCATGTAGTAGCAACAGGTGGTGCAATACTTAGAGTTCAAGAGTAAATTCCATTGGTGTCTGTCTAATGTTTTTCCTTGTGCTTTGTTGTTATGTTACCACAAAGCAACTGTTGTCTTTACAGCTCTGAATAATGATATTTTTTTCACTGCAGATTGCAGTGATTTCCTTTGTAGTGAAAATGTGTGCTACTCAACCATTTTCACATAATCAGATATCTGCCGTATGCATTGTCCAATTGAAAATAAAGTTCAGTCCTTTCTGCCTAACAGTTCTTAACCAAGGGAATTGTATTTAAAGGCAGCTTTTTCAATACCTTCTCAGCACTATTTGGCTTACAAATGATCTGTGTTATTTTAAACAAGGGTATTTGAAGGAAATTACACTTATTATGGCCAGAGTTCAGTAAAGAATGAGCAGTTGTGCAAGAATTTCCCACGCTGCTCTATGGTATTCAGACTATTCTGCTGACAAAATCACTCTGTCCATAGACTTCATAAATTGAACCAGAAGACAAGATATTTCTAGCAGATTTGCTTTTTCATAAGTACAAGGCAGAATGCTATTTCACTATATAGATCAGGGAAAATAATGGGTTTTTTCTTCTGTTCTATCATTCTGTAAACTATAATTTATTGCCAATTTATGGACAGCTATTTATTATTCTTTGCCATCCTACTGTTTCAGTTCTTAGAGGGGGAAAATGTATGATTCTGATTTCCTTTTGGCTCTTGCTAAAGAGCCAGGGGAGGGCTGTATAAGGAATAGAATTACTTTAAGTGATTATTGATTTAAGCTATAATTGGTCTGCATAGTTAACTCAAGATAAACATAATTGTGGGTTACTATTTTCCTTTTTAAAGGTTCAGTTAAGTGTCTTGAAAAATCCTGGATCTCTTTTACTATCTCTTTAGCTCAGGAGTACACAGAGTGAGCTATAGGTTCAAATCAGAATATTGGCACATCTATGTACTTGATTTGTGCCTAGAGTTTTGCGGGTGAAGTGCAAGTCATCCTGAGCTGTAAATTCTCTGAGCTTCTAGTTCAATTATTGGTGCTCAGAGTGGACACAATAAACTATTATATGTTGTTCATAAGTGAAATCCCAATGTTATGGAAATTTTAGAAGAAAATTGCTAAAAAATTATAGTTTTCACATTTCACTTCTGTTGCTTTACAAGATAGACCTGGTGGCAAGACAAGGTGCTAAAGTCTGGTGTCTCACAGAGTAATGACAAAATGACTTGATTAAAAGACATAAGAAATAATGGTAGCTATAAATTACCTATTAATTTACTGTATGGTGTGATAAAAATAATTTTAATAATCCTGAACTAGTAATAAAAGGGAAAATGCCAATAGAAACAAAGAGATTTACCTCATCTAGGAGTTAAATAGGTTACACACTGCAGCAGTGAAATATTGTGCAACACTCTGTAGTTAATTTCATGTTCTGCTCTCTTATATTATTTCTGGTAGGGAAAACATCTGGCTGAGATGACCTTTCCAATTTTTATTTTGCCTTTTTTAGGCTGATGAACAAGCTATGCTTGAAGATACATTGGTTGCATTGTTTGACTTGGAAAAAGTTACTTTCTACTTCAGACAATCGGAGCCAGAACCTCTAGTTGCAAGTGAGTAATTCATATCTGGGTTTTACTGGTTCTGTAACATTTTTTGTTCCTAGAACATCACCTCCCACAGGGAATCTTACACAACTTGGAATTATGGAGAAAAAGTAGATGTATAGCTCTCCTGATACTCCTAGATGTACTGAAATACTGCTGTCATCGGTGACACTGCAGAATCATTATCTGGCAATGTCAGTAACCCTGGGGGCAAGATTGTTTGCTTAGCTGAATTTTGGGAGTATGAACACTGGGAGTATGTGACTGCATCAGGAAAGTCCCTGGAAGACCCAGCTGTTGTTGAAGAAACGTGTAAAAATAGCTTGAAAGTCTTGGTAGGGAAACACAGCTGATATGAGACAAAGAAGCATAAACCACATTTCATTTTGTTGTGTGAAAAATAAATTACTCTTTGAAGAGTTCCTGTAGAGGACAGGACAGGCACTCTTAGGATCACTTTAGATTGGGCAAGAAGCTTTCTCTGAGACCTGCTGCTGCAGATGATCAGGGTCCTGAACCCTTCCTCACAAAACTTGCCCAACTCATCAGGAAAGGACTGTGTTTGCAGTCTGCTGTTCATACACTTTGCTCATTTTCAGCCATTCCTTTATTAATACGTGTTCAGCCAGTAGATATTGTCCTGCAGTGAACTTTGTTTAGTGAGCAAAAAGCCTCATTTTTTTCCTGTCTCATAAGTCCCCTGGGAAGGGAGGAAATCAAGTCTGCTTCACATCAAGCCCTTCTGAAACAATTCCTTTGCTGGATTAAGACCACACTGGAGAGAACTTCTGAAATAACCAAAACCAGAAGACACAAAGCTACTCCACAAAGCTGCCTCTGCTTGGGAGAATTCAGTAGCACAGGGCTGATAGTCAGGTAGGATTTAGCCTGTGTAAGACCACAGTTATTTTGGTTTGATTCAAGTATGGACTCTGCTCAGAGTGTTTTCTAAAGAAGCCCTGCTAAATCCAGTAACAACATGGAAATGCAGTTCCAGGAGGGCCTCCTAATGTGGAGTTAATTCTGTACCTATGTCATGAACTGTTCTTCTTGCAGGATCTTTCAACTGAGGTGTCTGTTCTAATAAGCAGGAACACCATGTGTTCAAGTATTGTAATGAATTCTGTATTTTCTTTTGGTTTAAATGCTGCCACCACAGTCACTCTATGTTCACAGTAGCTCAAAAACTGGCAAAATTTTTTTTCTCGGTTATGATTCTGCATAATCAATAAGAGAAAGTTTATATTTTCTTATTACCGTAAGTAGTGAAAATGTTCTTTGGAATCTTTAGCATTTAGGTACAATGTGATTTATGCTCACAGAAAAAAACCTCTATGTAATAATAATAATAATAATAATGCAAGTCACTATATTTGTAACTGTTTTCTACTTGGAGACTTATCTATGGAAACAGTGTATTATAAAAATACTGACTATTGTGACTGCAGGGATTTTTTTTTATCTAACTGCATGAGTTTTGTGTGCAGCAGTTTCTGGAAAAGAATGTGTCATTGCTTACGATTGAATTGTAACACTGACTGTATTTTTAGATGTACCAATCACATACCAAGCAGAAGGAAGCCGGCAAACACTGAAGGTTTACTTCTACCTTGATGGTTACCACTTTGAACAGCTTCCACAAAGGCTGAAGAATGGAGGAGGATTTAAAATCCACCCAGTACTTTTTTCACAAGGTAACTTGAGGTTAAATTCACCCTGTCCTGCTTTTTTCACGTAATAGCTAACTCTCTTTAAACTCCCACTTATTTACTCTGATTTGAATCCTCTGTAGACATAAGGGTACAATGCTTATATTTAGATGTTGTTTAATGTGGGCATTTTTGAGGACTTTGAATTCAAATGTAAATTGAAGAAATTCTGATGTCTGTAATAAAAAATAGAGGAATGGTTATAAATTTCTAAGTTTATGCCAGTTACATGATTCCAACCACAAAGAGTGAATCTTCATTTATCAACATTATTTTGTTCTTTTTAGCCTTTAATGGACAATACTCAGACCATGAAACTTGCCCTTAAAAGTGGTTTTGCTTTTCAAATGCTATAGTAATCTTTTCCCATTACTTCATATTTGAGGACTAAATTGCTATCCCCCTGAGAATTCTGTCTCCTGAAAACGTTATGAAGAGTTAAATAGCATTTTCAGGCTTATGTAGTCATTGCTCTGCAGACATTACAAAGTGAGGAATGGTGGCGCTGATGCTCAGACTGTTCATAAATTCCAGGCAGCCTGCATTAGCTGCAGTGTCATTACAGTCATCAGGAGCGTGAAGTTTGCTCCACTGAAATGGTGAATGTGAGCTGCTGATTGCCTTGAGCCGCCTCTGATTTCACAGGGAGCTCAAAATACTCCACACCTTGTGAAAGGCTTCCAGGGTCTGTGTGGAATAGGCAGAAGTCAAGCATACAAATGAAGTTTTCGAGGAGAGCTTGGTCTCTGATAGACAAGGAGGATGTAAAAGGAAATAGTGCACAGAAACATAAATAAATAGCCGAACATAGTATAAAGTTAAAATGCACTTTTTTTTTTTTTTAAAAAAAAGATCCCTGGAGTTAGATTTTTAAACAAACTAATGAAGACTTCAGTGGTTTTCTTTTGAATAGATTGATTTCAGTCATAGGGAGAAAGAAGAACACTGAGCAGGAGGCAAGTTTCAGTAGAGCAGACAAAAAAGCACTTGAGAGAGAACAGAAAATACCTTGGTTCAGCTGAATTCCTGGAAATAGTGGTTTAGACTGGGGAGGGGATTTGGTGTGCTACGGGATTTATTAAGCAAAATTTTTTCCACTTCTGTTTCCAATAGCACAAAAAAATTTGATTCTTAGGATAAGCATATCTGTAGTCAGCTACAGGAAAAGGATAAGGATCCATTCAAGTGTTTACATCTGCTTAATATTTTTCAGTAGAATGGAAAGTTTCTTCTTTCTTTATCATATCAGATTGCTTTAATTTTCAGTTATCATCCTCTAAAATAGTCCATTGGACTCCAAGAATAAGAAGTCCTGGATAAGTCTTTAAATCCTAGTGTAAAAATCATTATTTTGAGGGTTTTTTAACTCATCAATGAGTGGATTTGGATTCTGTTTTTCACTTCTTTCCTCTGAGGTTTGGCTGGCCTGCCATCAAACTAACTCAGTAGATTCCCATCTGTAACTGAAATTTATTAGCTACTAATGTAGAAATCTTGTTTAAGTCTCTTTGTGAAGAGAATTTTTGCTCCCCCAATCTAAACATAGGTAAGTTGTTTCCTGCCTAAAACACAATGGTTGATGTTATTTTCAAATGGAACATTTAGAAAATCATGTTTTTGGGATACTTTGTCAAAGGCACAGGTCATTGCACATCAGACTGTTTATCTATGTGTTTCTCTATTCTGAGTGTCACAGCTCCCTGCCTAAAATTACAAGTCAACATATTTACATGATTGGCACTATAATATTTTTTGAAGTTTTTTTGTTGTTTGCCCAGGCTGTATTATCTATCTCTCCATTTGTAAAAAACAGTTTTGTTCAACCACATACTCAAATGTGTGCACATTCAAAAGGATCCTGTTTGCAGAACTGGGGCTGGGGCTGTTGAGATATTGCTATTGGCATTTAGATTTCACTGTTTCCTACATTAGACTTAGGATCTTGACAACAAATTTCAAGACATTATTGAAAATGAAAATTCTGTTTATTTAAGATTGTTACATAGTGTCTTAATTATGCATAGCTTTAAATTTTTTTTTAGTTCTTCACAGAGTGTTAGAGTAATTCAGATTGGGAGAGACCTCAGGAGACCTCTATTCCAACCTGCCACTCGTAAGAGCAACAGCTGTGGCATGAAACCAGGTGGCTTGGGTGTCTAACAAGTAGGATCTTGCAAGCATTCAGGGACAGAAATTGTGCAGCGTCTTGGGCACCGCCTGTTACTCTGCTTGACTGCCCTAGTGGTGAAAGAGTTTTTTTCTTTCTATTGAGTTGAAATGCCTCTCGTTTCAATTTGTGTGGATTGTCAGTTTGTACCATTATGAAGAGCCTGGCTCTTTATGTGGCCCTGCACTTGGGTGCAATCTACTGCTTGTCCCAGTTTGGCATCAGCAGCAAACTTGTCTTACCTCCTCCATGTCAGTGATAAAGACACTGAAAAATGGAGATACCTATGATGCTCTGCTCAGGCTGCACAGTAGTGGGCCCCTGGGCAGACCATGTCCCATTAGCTACTGCCCAAGGATTCCACCCATTCTTCCAGGCTGCTGTCCTGATTCTGTGCCTTCAGACCATAGTATCCTATCTTGGATTGAGGAATGCCATAGAAAACATTTCGGTCAGGAAATCTTCCTTACAAATAACTTTCTAATGTACTGGGTAGAAAGATGTTGAACGCGTCAGAGAGGGCAGGGACAAAGCGCACAGCATGGGAGTCCCTGCCTGCACCTGTGAGTGTGGCCCCACAGAGGCAGAGCTCTGTGCTCCTGCCAGTCCTCACAGATGACTGAGTTTCCCGGTTGGATAATCTAATTGAATAAAACCAACTTCATGCCAGTAAAATAAGCAGTAGGAATTATCAATTCTGTTTGTGTTAACATGCTGTTATAAATTGAGTTCAGTGGATATTTTTGTTTGAGCTTTCTGGTGTGACTTAGAACCAAAGAAGAATCAAGTCTGACTGTCGAAACTTAATATTTTTTGCACATAAGTAGAATTACAAACTGTGAAAGCACAGAAGGGGAGTGCAATTTGCATGTTCTTTCACAATGAATGAATTATTTATTAACTGGTCATATTAAGCAATACAAGCAGAATTAATATTCTGTGTGCAGCTGAAGCTGGAGGGCAGCAGCATGCTTCCATGAAAACTCTGCTTGTGGCTTGCATTTTCTGATGGGGTGATGAGTTCTTAGAGTGTGTTTGGATTTCTAAAGTGGCAATGTTCCTAATTGTAAAGCCTTTAACACTTCTCCATGAAAAAAATCATATTTCACCAAGAGTTGGGGTTTATGTTTTAATGTGGTTGACCTCTTAAAATGAAGATCTTAATATTTTCAGTCCAAGTTTTCATGAGAATCCTTTCATTGAAGTTTATGTTTAGTTCTTGAGTTCTTGTAGCAATATTCATCTTTCATTTGGTGGACACAGACAAGTATTTGACTTCACCTACCTTGAAAAGGAACTTCTGGGCCATTACCAGAGATCCAGCAAAATTTGCTTTACTTGATCTAGAAGAAAGTATTATTCACATTATCAGTGGGTATAACTAGAGGAACCTTTAGGTAATGAACTCCACATCTCTGAGGTGCTCGACATCTCCCAAAATCGGGCTTCATGAGAAGTTATTAGGTCTCCCTTTGTGAAAGTTACATTGATCCTTTATTTCCTCTACCCCAGCTTGTCGTCTGTTTTCTTCCAGGATATATCAGAATTAAACCACACATTTGCATTCAAAAGGCAGGAATACTTTAATTAGAGCAAAGGAGCTCAAATTAGTGCTCTCCTTTATATTTTCCACAGGGCAAAAAATATAATTTTTCTTGTAAATGAAATTTTTAAGAGAGATCTGTATGAATTTGATGGCATATGGAAACAGCTCAGCAATTCACAGTAGGGTCACAGCCTCAGGGTTAAAAAGTAATTCACTTGTGTGTGAAGAAAACTACAAAGAAGGCAATTATTAAATATTTAATACTGATCTCTCTCTTTTCCACTCTCTCTTTTTACAGCATTGGAGAGCATGGAAGGATACTATTACAGGGACAGTGTCTCAGTGGAAGAATTTCAAGCTCAGATTAATGCTGCCTCACTAGAAAAAGTCAAGCAGTATAACCAGAAGCTACGGTGGGTAATAAACCAACATTCCTGGAATTAGCTTACAGAGTTCTGGCTTTCAATTCAGTTTCTGTGACACAGCTTTAAACTGAAATGTGTTGTATGGTGGTTGGCTTTTGGTTCATGGTTGAGTAAGATCCAAGATTCATGATTCTGACTTTTTAGATTTCTGCACTGTTTAGTTATTTTTACAAGAATTGTTTTCTCCTGAAAGTTTTTAGCTATAATTGCCACCTGGTTGTTGTACTAATGCATAAAGAAAAGGAAAGGTCTACTTGATCACAAGTGGAGTATCAGAATTGCCACACATTATGGTCTGATTTTATAGACCATATTTACCTAATTTCTACAGAATAGTACTTGAAAAACAATGTTCTTTTCCTGCTCTTTCTCCCCACACCCCACAATACTAATAGGAATGCAGACATATTTGTATATCTGCATCAGCAATGGCTATGGATTACAGAGTGCATACTTGCCAGTATATGTACAAGTTATGCGGCTGTGTATTTTGGTACACATTTTATTAAGGAGTTGCACATAAAGACAGAACTTCTATTACACAAAACAATCTGTTCATTATGAAGTAAAGTAAGGAAGATGGGTATATAGATGACTCTTGTGTCTCGCTGTGTCTGTGCAAAACACCTGTTTGAGTATTCTTACTTGCCACGTGAGCTGAAGAGAGCAAAGGGTTGTGGTGAAACCACATCTATTCACTTCTAAAATTCTTGAATTGGATGGAAATGTCATTTCACCAGGACGATTGGGCAGTTTATAAAAGCAGCAGAGAGCAGGAGTTAAAAAAAAGCTCAAGGACAATGGAGAAGTGGGAAGAAGATAAATGAGGATCTCTTTGCAATTCCTTTACCTGTTGGTTCTCTCTGGATGGTTTTCTTCACGTATCTTGCAAAATCATTTATCTTATTTGTTATTAAAGCTGTGGGATTTCTAGATTCTGTTTTAATATAAGTACTGCTATAGCAAAAGTGATTTTAAAGCCAATTACATTCAGTAAGTATGTTATTTTTGATTTTTCTGTGTGACATCTCTGTCTGCATTTGTATGTCAATGACAAATGTATTCATTTAGTCTGTTTTCCATCTTCTTGTATTTGCACTTCCTATTTGGGAAAAAAAGTGCCTCCTGAGTGTTTATGTGACAAGGTTTATGTTATAAATCAGTTTTACAGAGAACTTTGGTCATGCCAGTATTTGGCCTAAATGAAATCATCAACTTTTGGAAAGAGATTCTATCAGTTAGACAAGGCAAGATTTTTTGTATTGGTTTTTTTCTATGAATAGGACCAATTTAACCTCCCATGAAAATCCTTAAAATAAATTCTTCCTGACTCTATGCTATAATGTTCCTTGACCTTGCTTGCCTCATGAGTTAGGTCCTCCATTCATGCTGTGGCTATAATGAGGTACATTCCTCTTTACAGTGTTGTGACTCACAGCTCTGATGAGTTGCTAAGCTTCAAGGCCTAGTTTTATAAGAAGTTGCCATGAAAAACTTATCATTAACAAAAATTAGCATGGGTATCTCTGCCCAGTCAGAAGAACAGGAAAAGAATTTTTTTTTTGAGCTCTCTAATGTCTGACTAGAACATTCAGTAATTGATTTGTTTGCTTTCTGGTGAACTCTATCCATTTCTTAAGTGCAGCACAAACAGCTTCAGGAAATAACTGACAAAATATGAAGAGGAAAAACAGAAAAGCAGATGCTTCATTCTTGTTCTGCTATTTGCTAGCCTGTGTAGGTGTTTGGCCAGGAGAATCTAATGAAGTGACTGCAGCAGCAAAAGATATTAACATTTGGGTAATTGCTCTAAAGAAAAACAAAAAAAAAAAGAAATTAAATATTCCCTGGAAACATACTCAAGTGCAATAATACTTCATGTGGAAGAAATCCTCCATGCTGCACCTCTTAATCAGTAATAAAATAAGTCATCCAAGATACAACCCATAAGCTATTCTTTCTCCATAGAAAAGGAATGTGCTGCTTGCTTGTTCAATGACTATCTGGTGACCATTTTATAATCTCTCCATCACTACAGCAGCCAAAAGCAAGTGGGAGCAATGGCAATGGAAAAAGTAGTGGGAGAAGAGCATGGGAACTAGTGGGAAAGAAAGCAATGTTTGACAGTGACACTGCAGCCAAGGCATCCATTGATGAGAACTCAAGAAACAAATTCAACTTCTCTTATTCCTGATGCATTGAATGAATAATGCTCCAATAATATTATGAAATAAGAGACCCCTTGGTTGTGTATGGTCCCAGCTGCAAAGAGAGATGTTGGCCTAGCCTGGTATATACCCAAGCAGGAGAGTAAACTAAAAAATGAGTAGTATCTTTGCTCAGCTACCTCTTAATTTCTTGTAGTAAAGTCTTCTTAAAGTTTTAGTACATAGAATATTTTTGGGTGATTGATTTCATACCTGATGTGTGCTTTAAAAGGATTAATGTACAGATTATTTATTTGAATGGATCAAAAGATATATTAGGGACTTTTTAGTGGATTTCAGGAAGGATAGCCATTTAGTCAAGAATCTGAATCTTTGCTTTTATTGCAGAGGTCATTCATAACTCTGGAATTCTGGTCAGCTTTTCCACAGTATGAGAACTGATGCAATAAATCCAGGTGCAAAATTGTCCTCCTTGAGACTGATTTGAGCATCGTAAGAGCTTCTGTCTTTCATGATTCTTGCTTTGGGGCTTTTGGAAATACTACCTCAGCTATGAAATAATAATTGATAAGATCATCATTTTTATGAGAATGCATGAAAGAATAAGAATTGCAATAAGAATTTCATGGAATGGAGAATGGAATGTGGAATGGAGAAAATGTCCCTCTATCTTCTATAGTGGAATTAACCCTAGCTATTTGAATCTTATTAGTAAAATAGGGAAACTTTTGTTCTAAGACAAGCTCGAGTTGAGTTCTTATACAATTCCTGAGGCAACATCCTCTATGCCAGCAGTATGTAGGAAGTGCTTTATTGAAATAATAATGTTATTTAAAGAAAATCAACAAAACGACCAATACCTAGTTTATGAGATTTCAATCTGCTGAGAAATTCTCAGCATCTAACCCACAATTATTCCTAATCATGGTGGATTTTTTTTTTTTTGAATTGCACTTATATCTATAATTCATCAATTCCGTTTCTGTGACACTGATAAGGAAAATAAAGTTATGTTCAAATTCTGTTTGAGAACTGAGCTGGTGCTAGTAGTTGCCAGCAATGTAAATTGAACCTGATCAAATTGTTTGCTAATCGGGAACATTCAGTACATCGAAGTGAAAGTAATTACGTCAGCAGAAATTTTCAAGATCTTTATTACTATGTGTTTGATAGCTCAGCAGTTGTCTTCTAATGTAGCAGTGAACTAAAAAGAACCTGTGTATCTGACCACTGTGGAGGTCATTGTTGAGTGAGACCTTTCTGTATTTGCCTTCCTCCTTCCACTTGTCCCCATCTTCTTCCTTTGGTACTCCTTGACTTTCAAACAGGCTTTTTTTCATCCTGAATCAATCCTTTTGCTGTTACAGATACCAGACATTATTTTGCTTCAACAGTGCAGGACACAATGGTGTTCAAATCCATAACTCGTACAAATGTTGGAATAACAAAAGAGGAATAACAAAATGTAGGAATAACAAAATCTCACAAATGCACTATATTTACTCAGACTGCTAGGTTGATTTAAATACTGTCTTGAAGGTCTTGAGACATGTAATTGTAAAAAACATGAAGGTAAACTTAAAGTAGTAATGCTTCAAAATTACAATTTAAGCATTATTTCTTTAAGATACATTCTGTCCTTTGAATATTGTCTTCATGACTGGTAAGGGTTTATTTCCTGCAGTAAGGTTCAGTAAGCTCTTACTGTGTTGAATAGAAATAAATCTCATGGTCCGTGCTGTGGTGGTCAGATTGATTGTGCTGCAAGCCTGTTGGAAGCTGGGGCAGACCCTGACAGACAGGTTAGCTGCATGGCCATAGCTCAGCCAGTCTTTGGACTGAACAGTGACTTCCAAGTAAAACATTTAGTGGGATATGAGAAAAGTTTTTATCCTTAGAGAAACAGGGTTTGGGGTTAGCTTCCTGCAAAAACTAAGCCATTTTTGAGAATGGACTTTCAGTGTCAGAATGAAATCTTCTGCAATGTTTGTCCAAATTATCATAGCCCAAGTTTGGACTTGCTGGCTCAGAATGGGAATTTGAGTGTGCAGTAGGAAACTTGCTCTTTCAGTCTTTCTAACTCTGTATTTGACATTTTATCAGATTAATTTTTTTTTCTGTGGTAATGGGGTTTTTTTTAGGTTTTTTTGTAGTGTGCAATCTCATTCTGGGCAAAAGGTGTCCCTCCTATGACATTCTATTAAAATGCAGTTTTCTACTGGTGCTTCTGGTTAGCTGCTTAATCAGAAAAGTCCAAGAACATCTGTGCTATAAGAGTTTTTTTCCTGGATACGTCTGTGCACATAGGGGATGTATCACAAAGGCAGAGAGGATGTTCAGGGCACAGGTCATTCAGCAGGGTGCAGGGCTGTGGCTGTACCAAGCCTGCTTCCAGCTTCTGTGTCTCTGCAGTGTGCTTTGCTTTCATTGCTGACTGCAGGAGCAGACTACGGTGGTCTATAGGTGCTGAAAACTGCACATCAATATACGTGCTTGCATTCCAAAACTGTCTATGTCTAGATAATTTTTAGCTAATAAGAAATTAGAGAAATTAATGGCTTTTAGATAGCTGAACAATTTTAATGCTTCTTCAGAAATGTATGCTCGCATTTAGAAATCTATACCCCCACAAAATTTGTTTTCTGATGTTATGGTGGCTAGGATTGGGAACATACAGAGGAAATGAGAAAAATAATAGATGAAGGTGAGGTCAGGAGAGTTCTGCTTTTCCATTAATTTTCTCTTATCCTCAGCATGGCACTTTCTTGCGACATCCCTGATTATATGATGACCCAGTTCTTTACTCCAAAGATAGGATCCTGCTGTGGGAAAGACAGCTGAGGGCTGCTGTACATCCCCACCACTGGTGTGGGTGTTAATTACCACTGTATAGTAATTAACTCGCCTGTGCATCAATAGAGAAAGAAAGTCTGGAAAAAATGTTCCTTCCTTCCTGCCTACCATTCTGTGTGATTTGGAACTATTCTTTGAAGTCAGCTGTGTCCAGGGTTATTGGCAGCTACTTCTGTAGTCTGCTGTACAGCCGTAATAGAAGAAAAATTAAAGCAAGCAGTAAAGGGAAAAAAAAAAAAAAGAAGTGGATTTTGTTTGAGTTTTCTTGGTGGTTTTTTTGTTGGGTTTTTCTCCCTATGTTGCTGCTTTCTTGGATATCATTTTGGGAGGTAAATGCAAGTCTGTTATGCTAAGGAAGCAATTATAATCAGTGAATCTAACGACAAATGATTTAGCTAACTATACTCATTACATTGAACATCTGATTACACTGAATGTAATATTTGTCATTTTAAAGAGAGTTTCATTTACAATGTAACTTCAAACAATTTTTCTGTGTGAAGCCTTCTGTATTTATTTTATGTCATAAGTAATCCTCCACAGAGCAATGGCAAATTTAATTGAATTTGTTATTCAGGGATGTTACAATTCAGGAGGTTTTCATGTTGTTGGGGTTTCTTGTTTCTTTTGATTTTCAGGAAGATAAGAAAAGGAAACCATTTCAGCCCCTAGAATATCTGCAAACATGGAACAAAATCTGAGGAATCTTTTTAATTTATACGCACACGTATACATGCACAACAGCCTCTCAAGCTGCAGGCTTCTTGGCAGGATGATGTTTTCTGTATCCTGTATAATTTAGTCAAGGCAGAAAATAGATGTGATGGCACTCATGGCTTCAGGCTGAACTAAAATTCTCTAATAGTTGCTTTGCTATAAATGGGTTACAATGACATAAAGGATGTATCCACTTAAAGGTAGTTAATTACTGTGAAAGAAAGTACTTGTTTGTCTCTGAAACAAAATGATGAAGCCTCAAAGCAATACCTGCATTATCAAAAAGGCTAGATCATATATCAATTTCTGTAGTAAATACATTAAAATCCACCTTAAGGCTGACAGACTCCTTGCCCCACTGTTTCCAGTGGAAAGAAAGCTTTTCCAAAGCAAATAGTCAAGTGGTAAAGAAGCTTATCTTGCATGTCCTTGTGGTACTCTTGTCCTGTGATGGGTCTTTCCTTAATTTCTGTTCAGCTCAGTGAGTGACATGTTAATGAGCAACTAACAGCTTCTGTCATTGCCGTCAAATTTAGAAGAGTGATGTCAGGAGACTTACAGGTTTCAGAGAGTGATTCTGTGATAACATTTTCTTTTTGTTACAGTAAGATATTTCTAAATGACATAGAAAAACTGCTTCCTGGTATTCATTACTACCTATTTGATACACAGCTTTGTATTCAAAACAGCAGCAGTAAAGCTAGACTGCAATACTACATAGACAAATTTATCATGAATTTCCTATGACTATAAACATTGGAAATCTAATGACTCTTAGATTTCTAAGGTGTGGTTCCAAATGTCTAGAAATTTGTGACGTATCTCTCTGTAAATGCAGAGCCTTTAACTGAAAATTTTTCTCCTGAACTTAGTGAGAAGTACTTTAGATAGAACAGGAATTAAGATTCATTGCATCTAAGTGAAGCAAGACCAGAGAGAGAATAGAGAGATCCTGGGAAAAGTAAATTAAATTTGTCTAGCTGGTCTAAAAGATATTGCCAGAGGGCTTGAATTTAGCTTTGGGATTTTTTTTTCCTTTTTCCATGCTGTGCTTATTCTGTGAGTGTAAATTAATTGTTTCTTTAGACTTTTGACAGAATAAGATCAGTATTTATTATCGGTAGTGTTTTGTAATTGAAAATTATGAGTCTTGGTAGATTATATATACTAACTCTTTGCTCAAGGTGGCCATCAGGTTCATCCTGCTTTCCTTAACTGATGCAAGCACAGAGAATGTGTATCTGCAGTGATCAGAGGTGTTTATTTCAATCCTGGTCACTGATAGAATCCAGCCCAAGCCTGCAGTAGTCAAAACCCCTGCCACATGATGAATATTTGGCGTGATGTCTCTTTAATCAGTGTATTCCATGTATGGAATATCCAGAGCTAAAAAGGAGACATCCATGTCCTGAAAGAGAAATGTGGAAGCAATTACTTAGCATTATTTGCTTCAGTGTGGATTTGGCTGTTTTGACAGTGATGGGAGAAGCAGGAGGGTACCTGTAACTGGTCTGTGGTAGAAGAACTTCCCTTTCTTATCAAAATAGGATGGTTTCAAGTGCCCTTGGATGTAGGTAGAGATGCTGTAGACTAAATTCTGGAAAAGAGGTGAAAAGTGGGCAGTGTTACATAGAGCAAACTGGACCTTTTTTCCCTTTTTTTTTGTCATCCATGACTTTCTGTCTTCACATTTCTATGCTCACATTTATGTAATCCCCTGCTCTTTTGTTTACAAAGGTTTAAGAGTAGGGCTATGAAAGGCCTGCTTTGATGGCAGGACTGTTGCTTTACAAGCATCCTCCTCTGTTTCTACCTCAGATACTTGTGCTCATTCTAGTGCTAGTTGCTCAACCTACCTTACTTACGGGCTGAAGGTAGTTTAAATTGGTGGGAGACCAGTAGTTAACCAGATGCTGCAGTCTTACAAGAAAATGAGCAGCATTATGAAGATTCCTCCCCTTCGTTTAAGAGTCTAGTTTCTTGCGGATTTGGTTTTCAAGAGTTGAGAGTTTGTGTCCCTGCTGTACTCCCAGTCTAGTCCACTAAAGCAGATGGTTGCCAAGGAAGTCCTTAAGTTTCATTTCTTGAAATTTTCTTAATACCCCTCCCCACTTGTAAGTATGTAAATGCATTACTAAACCTGATTAAATTTTCTCTTCCCAGTGTATTTTTCTTGCCTCACCATACAGTCACATCCCCTTCACCAGAGCCTGCACTATTTCCCACAGTAGAGGGAAATATTAGTTGTCCTGTTCCCAGCCAGGACAGGGTTAATTTCTGCAGCACCCAGGAGGGACATGGCTAGGACCTGGAGATTGTTCTATAGCACCGTACATCATTGCCAGGGGCAGGGCAAGGGAGTCACTTTGAAGGAGAAGAGATTCCTTCTGGTGGAGTAAATGCGGTGCCGCTCCTGAGCCAGAGGGAGCACGAGGGGGCATGGCTGGGGTCGGATTGTGAGCTCCACAGAGACCATTTTTAGGTGGGAATCACTCTCTCTTTTGTGCACTTTTGTACAAAAAACCCCTCTTTTTGTACAACAAATTCTTACTGTTTGTTTTCTTGCCCCACTGCTGTTTCTAGTAAATTGTTCTTATCTCAGGCTGTGATCTTTACCTTTTGTGACTCCGGTTCTCCTATCCAGCCTGCTGCAGGGGAAGGGGGAGTGAATGATGGTGCATGGCTTGGAGTGGTTTCAGAGGGAAGACTAAATTGGAGAATATAATTGCTAAACCATGACATCAGTAGGGACTGAAAAAAGCTGGTTTGCCACTTTGTGATGGGGTTAAGCCAGGAATCATGGAATTATTTAGGTTTGGAAAAGACCTTTAAGATTGAGTCCAACTGTTAACCCAGCACTGCCAAGTCCACCGCTAAACCATGTCCTTGAGTGCCATATCTACACATCTTTTGAATACCTCCAGGGATAGTGACTCAACCATGTCCCTGGGCAATCTGTCCCAGTGCTTGACAACCCTTTCAGTGAAGAAATTTTTTTCCTAATAACCAATCTAATCCTCCCCTGGCACAAACTGAGGCCATTTCCTCTTCTATCACTTGCTATGTGGGAGAAGAGGCCAACCTCCACATCATTACAAGAACAATAAGGTCTCCCCTGAGCCTCCTTTTCTTTAGGCTGAAAAACCCCAGCACCCTCAGTTGCTCCTTGTAAGACTTGTGCTCCAGGCTTTTCTCCATCTTCATTGCCCTTCTCTGGACACAGTCCAGCAGCTCAAGGTCTTCCTCATAGTGAGGGCCCTAAAATTGAACACAGGAGTGGAGGTGTGGCCTCACCAGTGCTGCGTACAGGGGTGTTAAGACCTTACCCAGGGGTAGGGCTTACTCAGTTGCTTACTCATGAAATACAAGTTACACGTGATTAGAGCCACATGGTACTAAAGTGTTTCCATCCTGCACTTCAGTTTTCCGTTCTGCACTTCAGTTTTCACAATAGTTGTGAGAATATTACAAAATATTACTGTATATGCTCTTTGACAATTTAAAATCCTGCTACTGTCATGAAGCTTTTCAGTTGTTAAAATTAAAACTTTCTGTAACTACTAAGGATGCTGGTGATGTTGTACATGGGATTGTATTGCTGACAGATGCTAGGAGACATGATCTAAAATTGCTGAGTCTTAGCATGGGTTGAGAACGTAATTATACTTGGTAAATTATCATTTATTGAGATTTACCATTTAGTGGGAAGAATATATGAAATAATTTGTTTTAACAGAAAACGGATACATTTACTACAGACAAAATTGAATTTTATATATATATATTAGATGTATATAAATGTATTTACAATTGTATATGTATAAATATATATACACACATATATACAATAAGCATGTTATACACACTCTCACCTGGGTAGTTAAAAATGAGGTGGCAGAACATAGAATTGTTATTAAAGAAATGCAAAAGTATTTGTGCACACAGATGCAAAAATACAGAGATACTGTTTATCTGTGTTATAAATATGTGCTTTTTAATTCAAGCTGAAGAAAATAATTAAGGGCTCCCACCCTTCCCTACTCCACACCTCTGTTCTGATGTGTCCTTTTTCAGATTGGTGTCTGTGCTTTTCTAGATGGTCTTGAATATCTTGTGCCTGAGAGACAAAAGTCTAGTAGAATTGAGATCCATTTCCATGCTTCGGTTGAGGACAGTAGGAACTAATTAATATGTTTGCCACGCAGGTTGTGGAAATAAAATGCTAAATTCTTCTGTGCTATAACATCAAAGCAAAACCTTTCTAGAGCAGAACCACCAACTTGGTGGTATTTAATGCCATAACCCAGTTACCTCCCCCTCTCCAATTATTTCTTTACTATCCTTGTATTTCAAAAAAAAAGGTTAGCAATACCTGGGATAACCCTGTGGGCTTACTGGCACAAGAAATTGAGGATAAGACTAAACTCTTGGATTTGCTTGAATTATCTTTCTGTTCCAAGTTATTCAGGAATGTGTGTCTCTGCAGGTCTGAAACCTTCTTAGGGTTCTGTTTGCAAAATTTCAATTTTCAGGACTTTATACATGTGTTTGTCAGTTTTGGAGGGTACCCTGTAAAATGCTCCTCTAAGAAAACAGGAGTACTTCTGCATTTCCTTTGTACTCAGGTTCTGGGAAGACATCTTGGGAAAGCCTTTATCATGTGAGAGATTTTACTTTTTGAACCCTAAGATGTTTGCTACCTTATCCCAGCATTAGTTTTCCCTGAGATACTTGTCCCTCTTATTTGACATTGCTGCGTAGGGGATACCTTACAAAAGTCGAACACAGCACTAATCCTCAGTAGATTTATTGTGTATTGGATTATCTACCTTTTCTTTTTTTAAAAGGAAGGCTTTTCTGCTGGGTCTTAGAGACATTGCAAGGCTTTAAAAGCTAAACTAGCATCCCATTTGGAAACAAAGAACTATGATTTCATTCTGGTTCATTTCAAATGGATTAGAAAATATTGTCCAAATTTGGCACCATGCCAAGATTGCCATTAGCTTTTCCCATAAAATATGATTAAGGACCTTAACAAGCATTTAGTAATTAAGCGAAGTGCTTTGGAAATTTATATGCTGTCCACAGGTTGTCATGTTCTGTAAAATACTGAAGACAGTTTTTATGAAAAGCAATAAAAATAAAGCACTTGAGAAACATCTGGGAGTGTTATCTGATGGGGAAGGAATAGTTTCACTTGTAACAGGATATTTTTATATTTAAAATGAATGTTGTGTATAGTTGATTTTTTGTTTGGGTTTTTTAGGTTAGTGAATAATTGCCTGAATTAATGCAGTAATTCCTATAACCATATATTCCATTCCAGTGTCCTTGTTGCTTCGTTTTATACCCTGAGTTAATTATTTTCCATGTACTCCATTAATTAGTGTACTGTTCCATATTTGGTTTCTGGTTTCATTTAATGCCGATGAATTTGCTGGAATAACAGTCTAAAGCGATGGGATTGCTGAACAGTCTCTAAATGAAGCAGATTTTTCTATTGAATGGCAGGAAAAAGCAGTGTAGGCTTTCAGTCTGATAATGTTCAGTGGACAGCAGCATGAGGATTGGTTTTGTAGCTTTTCTAACGAATAAAAAAGGTTGGTCTGCTGCTGCTGAGGTAGCTTTTATGTGCTGTGGCCACTCATAGTGATTTATGAGTCATTTTCTCTACAAACCTCTTTTCCTTTCAATAGTGTCCAGCTTCCTTTGATACAGAGAGCATTGTGGATCATGCAACAGGCTTAATGGAATAACAGAACTAGATTATCTTTGATGTGTTTTCTGAGGGAATTAATTCAAACCTTAAATTTGTGAGAACTTGTTTTTCGAAACTACAAACAATAAAAAAAGTAAAAGGTGCATGGATTTTTTAATCAGCCCAATTATTCCAGATTATTGAGGAGTAACTGGTATTCAGATCTGCAGTCTGCTCCCCTGCCCAGCAAGTGTGCAACAATGTAACTTTTCTCCTAGATGAAATCATAAATAAGAGGGGCAGCAATTTTTAACCTTGTGTACTACATGAATCAGTGCTTTAACGACTGGGGGATCCAGCTGATGCTCTTGTTTGAGAGCTAGGATGCAAAAAGACAATTTTTTTCATTGTTTGGGTTGGTTTTTTTTTGTTTGTTTGTTTTTTTTTCCCCATGTTATAGAGCAACTAAAATTTGGCTGTCAAACTCCTTAGTTCCAGCCTGGGTTGTGGCTCACTTGTGACCTTTAGTCAGGTCTGTGCCTTGAGCACACACAGTGGAGATAGATCACAGTGATACCTTGAGGTTGTCCCTGGAAAATCTGTCTTCTTTTTCCTATGTGTTCCACGGTTCAGTTGGGTTTCTCTTGTTCTGTTTCATTTAAATGTTGCCCAGAGTTTCTGCATTAGTAGCTGCTGCCTGGTTCTCACTGGTACGTAGGTAGTCCTACCAAATATTTCTATTTTCAGCTGCCACAGGAGATTTTTTGCCACAGCAGAGTGAGTTTTGTGATCAGAGTAACATGGAATGGTTTGGGTTAGACAACCATTAAAGATCATCTGGTCCAACTTCACTGCTGTGGCAGTGACACAGACTTATTTAAGTGTTGCTGCAGAGGCAATAAAACCTGTGATCTTATCACAAAGATATGTGTGATATTTACCTGTTAGATGCTTAATGATCGCTCCTCTGTGGTGAGCAATTAATGTGCTTATAAGTTGGAAAGTTAAAACAAAAATTCCTCTAGGGTTCCTGAGTTGAAGAAGACATGTATAATGCATGTTTGTCCCCTGTAGGGTTTCTGCTTTTTTGTTTCTTTTTATATTATGAACATGTATATGTTTCCTCTGTCAGTACTGTGTTTCATGTTGGGGATTCTGCTTTTATGTTACTGCACTTATATACAGCAAATATCAAAAAAGCTTGTAGAATGTGAAGCTCAGGCACTGTTTCTATCCCAGTTTTCCCAAAGTCACTCTTAAAATCTATACACTTGCCACAGACCTTTTTTTTTTCATGGGTAGCTTTGTTGAAAATCACTTTCAGATCCCGTGTTTTTCTGATAACTAGATGTTAAAATTTTCACTGTACTGTCAAAGGGCAGAGGGACAGATTTTGTCTCCAGAATAAAAAAAAAACGTTCTTCATTACTTTATTTTATTACTTTTTAAATTTAATTACTTTAAAAGAAGGAGTGTTAGTGCCTGTTGACTATTGTATTACTCCTTGACCCTCTTTTTCCATAAGGTAAAAAACCATCCAACCTCAGGATAGTGTCTAAGAATAGTCCCTTGTAGAAATTTTGTTCAGGACTTGAAACAGTTAGTTTTTGCCTTACTCTATCTGTTTGTTCTTTCAGGGCATTCTACCTGGACAAGTCAAATTTGCCTCCAAATTCAACATCTAAAGCAGCTTATATAGATAAGGTAAATAAAAATGTTGAGTGCCTAATTAAACTCTGCATGTTACACACTGTGTTACTGAGACTTATTCCATCAAAAATTGAATTGTTTAAAGCTGGGGGGAGAGGGACAGGGAAAGGGGGAGCTCTCTTGCAGCTTTTTGTCTCACCTGTGTTTTTGGGTAGGTGGTACCATGTGGTTCTGTATTAAAAGGTATGGCATGAGGGTATCTGTGTTTGAGAAGAGGAATCATTACCTTCCTTTTTCACTGTGCTTTCAGAACAAAGCTACTGCCCTAGGAGCATGTGGGGTAGGATGGGGGAGGACAGGTGCAGGCAGAAATTCTTTGTTCTGAAAGCTGGAAGTGCTTTTCCAAATTAAATACTCCTTCATCATGCTGTTCAGAAGACTTTCTTCTGAATCTTTTTATTTAGGCTTTCTTCAAATGCTTTCATCTGTCTTTAAACCTCTGTGGCTGAGAGATCCCAGGGGCTATAAAAATTCATTTAATGTTCTCTTCTCTCATTGAAGAGTTAATTCCTATATTGCACCCCAGTAGGAGGAATAAAGAAATTCCTGGGGTCTTGCCTATGAAAGTGACTGAGCTACTATGGCTTGAGGAATAACTGCTCATCAGCTGAGCCCTATGACAGACTAAAATTTTATGCCAGTATCAGCACAGGTGTTAACAGACAGGAACTGGTGGTTCCTGTTTCTTGGATCCATGCAGGACTGCATACAGTGGAAAGACATTTGCCACTCCTTCCCTGGGGAGTCAGCAGGGTGCCTAGCAGTCACAGGTGCAGCAGGGGATGTTTAGCTGTGAGGGAAGTGCTTGTTACCCCTGAACCTGTTCCCTGTCTATTTCAGCAAAAAGTTCAGGGGCAAGAGAAGAGCACCTCATAATCCATATCTGACCAAGGGATGCTAGGTTAAGTTAATGCATGAATTTTGCAACTGGAGCAAGCCAAGAGTGAGTGCATGATCCAGTTTTGGCTGTGCATTGTCCATAGCATTAGTAGATGACACCAGCTAAAATCAATTTAGACAGATGCGACTTAATCCAGTAGGACCTAAAACAAGTTAAATCTGTTTGCACCCAGGTTAAAATATGCTGGTTTTTATAGCTGATTTTCGTGACATCTGTGCTTTTCAATGAAGTAATTATCGTAGGACAAAGTGAGGCTGCTGTTTTCCCTAACTAGTTAAAACTGTCTTTAGGGAATTCATCTGTCTTTCAAAAGATTAATTCTTTGAGTAGCATGGGGATTTGTTGGAATCTTTAAGTGTTTCTGAAATAAAGAAAAGTGGGAATGAGGAATTAGGTGGTCTGAAAATTTGTATTATGAACATCTCATTTGCACAAAACACCATGAGATACTGGTTTTCATTGCTAGACCACTTTTGAAGGCTTCTCTTCTGACACAAGCTTTGCACTTGAAAGCTGCCTTCTTTACATCATTCATTCTTAGTACAGTAATGCTGGGATTAAGTCTTACTACAAAGTTAACTGTTCTTGCTTTGTAGTATGTTTTTGTCACATCTGTTAATTTTTATTTTTTGATGTTGTTAGTCAGGATTAGGAACTAGATATTTGATAAATAAAGGACAGCGTTGTCATAAAGGCAAGCTGATTTTCTCAGCAAGTCAATTAACTAGTCTTGGTATCTTCCGATATATTTGTACAGTTGTAGGTTGCTTCTTTATGTCTTCCCTTCTTTTCCCAGTCCATTAATAGATACAGCACTCATAGGTAAATCGAGTTTATTGAAGTGAAAAATACTTTCATAGGTAGGACTGGGAAGGAAACAGTCAGTGGTGGAAAGGACTGAAAAGCTTTAGAAAGTTGTCATGTGTTATGTATCAGAAGACTCCGTGTTTTGTATTTATGTAATGGAATTTGGCTTTCTCAGCCAGACATGGTGTTCTGCCTGCATCTCTGATGACCTACTCTTTTAGAGTGTTTCATGTGCTCTCAGGAGCAAATATTCCAATATCTCTCTGTTCCTCCTTTGCAGCTGATGAGGCCTCTCAATTGCCTGGATGAGCTGTACCGGCTGATAGGGTCCTTTATCCGATCCAAGCGCACGGCCGCCTGCGCGTACACCGCGTGCAGCGCTTCCGGCGTCGGATTGCTCTCGGTGGCGTCTGAGCTCTGCAGCAGGCTGGGAGCGTGTCACATCATCATGTGCAACAGCGGAGTTCACCGGTAGGACTGTTGGTTTTACCTCCTTTTTTTGCAGTCAGTCATTCTGTCATTGCAGATTGGAGACTGCTGCTCTTTTTAGAGATGGATCTTACACTAAATATCTAATATCTTACATGAAATAGCAAGTGCACTTGAAAGATTTGTGGAAATTCTAGAACTGTGTTTGCAGTGATTGACAGAAATGGACAGTACAATTTTTTTTTGGTTTGTGCAGTTGTAATCAGATTGTTCCCCATTCAATTCAGTAAAAGGCAGAAATCTTAATTGCTAAAGTAGAAAGAGGAGTGTTACCTAGATGAACAGTAAGTATGGTATTGAACTCTTAATACAGGCAAGAAATGCTGAACTTTTAATTTACTTTGTATGGTACGGAGAATAATAGTAGAGCTTGATTCAAGGAAACAAGTTGATTGATTCAAGGAAATAAGACACATGCATTTCTGCAGGTATCCTTATGATAACAAGAGGTTCAGCCTGAAGGACGGTTGATGTGTTTAATAAAATACCAAAAAATAGACCTATAGTCAACTGAATTTTGTCATCGACCCTAAGAGATTTTAATAGACAAATATATATATGACAATAGTACAATCAGCACAGAACTCTCTAGTACTTAATCGTATTTGTCACAGGCAGCAATATATTTACGCTCCAGCTGGGCAGATTACAATTTTTTGGGACAGTGTACCAAAAAAGCAAAGACTAAAATTTGAGAGGAGGAAAAATCCCTACTAACAAAAGAATTAACATAACAAATAATCTGATACTAAAAATATGCTCTTTTCATGAGAATTCCAAACTGTAGATCAGGGATACCAGTATGTTAAAAATGCTGCTTAGTTTCTGGTCTCTGCAAGTCCTTATTTTAGCAGACTTGGTTAGCAATACCTTGTGTCAGAATGAGCAATACTTCATCCTCATTTTAAGTGATATGCTTTCTTTCAAAGAGGTTTGAGGAAGGGAGAAGAGGCAATTGCAACATAAGCAAGGCAGATTATCAGGCATGAAAAAAAAGGAAAAACTCTATATACAGCCAAAAAAACTGAGTTGTATAAAGACAGTGTTTGCCATTTGAGAGTTGGCAACAGAGTACTTGTATTACTCTCTATCAATGATACAAGTGTACATAACATACTGTATACTGTACTTAATTTTAGGGAATAACAGGAAAAAGTTTTGTTATGTAACATCAGTCACTGTATCAGATATAGATGCAAATGCTATGGAGCATGGTCTGTCATGACACAGTTGTTTCAGAAGACCATGAGGCTCTACAGCTTTTCTCTTTGTCTTGCTTTCAGTTTCATGTCTTACATGATCAGAAAAGGCGTCAAGCATAATTCTGACGGGTTTTTTAAAGCTGAAAAAAGACTGCCTCAGTGTTTGATCACCATTTCATGAATTTGTCAGTACATTTGTGCCAAAAATTCTGATAGTTTAAGGCTGAAGTCAGAACTACCCAAATAAACTATTACCCTGTAGTGTGTGGGTCACAAATTATTCAGAATAATTTGGTGACTGAATAAGATATGGTTTGCTTAAATCTGAACATGAGCTGTTCTAAAATAAAAACTGATTCATCATCAAATTTCTGCTCAAAACTAGAGTTAATTCAAAGTAAAAACTCCTAAAATGTCTATAGAAGTGTATTTTAAAACCACAAAAAATTAGAAAACCAACATATTGGTTTTAAAGACACTATTATGAGCATGGGAATGGGATTTAAAAGTGTTATGTGTGGGTTTCTGTCTAGATGTTAAAGGATTCATCATCATCTATTTACATAAAGTAAAGGTGCAAGATGCTTTTCTCTAAAGTATGACTAGTTCTGCTTTACAGTGAGTCCATTTGAGTTTTGGTACAAGATATGCTACTTCATTTGTGCATTAATACTGCCTTTGTGGCTACCATCTGTTCAGGGAAAAAAACACCAACTCTTGGCATTATCAGAGATATTTCAAGATGGGCCCTCCAGGAAAAATGAATGGGCTACTTGAGAAATTGTAAAGGTACTCAGGAGTTTGTACCTGGAAGTTCAGAAGAAAACTCATATATTTAGAGACAAGAAGGGATTAATTTACTCATCTAAGGGAAATAAATCCATTTGAGTGGTTAAAGCTAAGAAAGTTTTTTAATAACAATTTCCTGAAACTGCTGATGCAAACTGGATGGATGGATGAAGAAGTTTTTCCTTAGCATTTGGAGTCATATAAAGTCACTTCATGTACTGTTTTCTCTTTCTGGTCTCCCTAGGACACATCTCTACAGACCAGTACTAAGTGGGCTTTGGTTTTTTGACATTCTGAAATTGCCTTTGCCCAGATAGAAAGCTTGCTTTGTTTCCAGCTGAAACAAAGTGAATTTTGCTCAGTGAATTTTGTACCCAGCATTTCTAGTGCTAAAATCTGCAGTGTTTTTGTGGACCTACTCTCCTTGCTGCTCTCAGAGTGAAACAGTCTTGCAGCAACACAAAGTCCTGTGAGGAGGGCAGAAGAGAAAAGAGTAAGATGCTGCATGTGATCAAATCCCATGGATTTTGGTTTATGTCTGCAATCTTGAAGGCTAAATTCTTCTGTTTGTTGGAGTAGTATTTCATCAGGGCAGATAATGTTGCAAAATAGTGCTCCTTAGCTTGTTAGCTAGTTCCTTAGAGTTCCAGCTGCTGATTTTCAGTTGAAGGGGATATTTATCTCTGGCTGTATCCAGCAGTGTATCTGGCTTTCTGTGCTCTTAGAAAAGAAATACTGTGAAGTCCATGATTGTGATCAGTTGCAGAACTTCACGTTGTGTGGGCCCAGATCCATGACCCCTGACTGTTTTTAACACTAGGCCATGGATACTAAATGAGTTGAAAACTGGTGTTATCTACAGATGCTATTGGATAAACAGATGGGGGAAAGATGTGAATTTTTCTTGCAGATTAAGTTTTGAAAATCTACTCATTTGTCAGTCTTGCCAGCTTAAAAATTAAGCTCAACTTGGAGCAAGGCTCCCCCATTACTTTCTTTTTAAAAGCCCTCATTTTAGCTCAGTTTCTATGATTGGTCTTTAAGGGAGTGAATGTCTGAGAGTCTCTGGAAGAGTACAGGGTGCTCTACTCATCACCAGCTTTCTTTTGTTCATGGCAAGTGGGAGCTGAGCAAGACATTAATCTGTCAAAGTTTCAATACATTTAATAGAATTGAAAAAAAAAGTATGTATGTATATACATATATATATACCTTCCCTCACTCAATTTATTCATCTCTTACTGAACTGATTGGAGAGCCCTTTCAGTGAATTTAGGTGTCATGGATTGACAAGGGGGCAGGGGGAGGTTCTGCCACTGCTCCTACTAACCAGAAGCAAGTCCCAGATAGCTTGTGAGGGAGGCACTGGGTGACAGTCCAATGCAGAAGAGGCCAAGAACTATGAAACAGCAGCTTTGTCTGCTTTGACAGTGATTGCTGATCTCTGGATCAGCAGTGTCTTGGTTTCTGACTTCTCTGTGATCCATATTAAATTGCTTTTTACGCTGCACTAGGCTAAAACAGCTTGACAGAGTTCATACTTTCATCCCTATATCCAAGATAATGCTGGGGATTTTGAATTGCTGGTGATTGCTTTTCTTTGATTTTTATTACGACAATATGTTTACCAATTTACATTAAAGCCTGCAGTCCTATATCTATTTCAGACAGCAGTTCTTTCCAAACACATTTTGAGCACCAGAAAACCAAGGATGGAGGAAAGTAAGTCCCTTTAACCTTCACTGTCCTAAGTGATGTGTGAGTGCTACAAACCTCCCCTTGGATTACCATAAACGAACATGCCTTGTTGATCAGCAAGAGGAACAGAGCTCTGAATTAATTTGAGAAATCAATAGTTTGCATTTTTATTTTACCTTTTTTATCTTTCATAATTATATTTCTGCTTGCCAGCCAGCTGTCACCCTGTAAACAACGTTCTGCTTTCTTTGCTTGTGTTCATTCTGTTTGAAGTTGCTATCAGTCTGTACAAATGCAGGTGATGAAAGGCACTTTTAAATTTTATTGAATCATGTTTCTAGCTCCTGCTTGAGGGAGAAGAGCAAGACTGCACTACACAGACATGTCCTAGCTTCTTTCTGTGCCAAAATGAAATTAGGTGCAGCAGCTGCAGAAGTCTGTTCAGGGACCATAGGCCTTACAGGCTCAAAGGAATAATCTAAAGCATCCAAATGAAACAAATCCCAACTTTATTTAAATTCTTGCATTTCCTGGAGGATCAAGGGGAAAATCTTCTATAATCTTGATGAAACCCAGAAAAATCACAGTCTTATTTTCTTTTCTGAATTTTAATTTCCCCTCCAGAAATTCTCTCCTTAGTGTTACCATCCTTCAAGCAGTGGGGTTCTGGCTGGCAGACACTTGGCTGAAGAACGAGGCAGGTTTTGCCAAGTGTTGATTATGCTGTCTCCTGTAGCTGGCAGTGGTCCTGCAATCCAGCCAAACCTGCTTCATCTTCCACATTGCAAAGCAGAGTAGCACCATAAGCTGTCCATCACGGCCAGCTGCCTTTCTGTGGATCAAATGAAACAAGGTGAAAAATAGGTACTCCGAATTTGTGGTTTTGACACTCTATAATAAGAATTCTTCCTTTTAGATTCAGAAATTTTCCTCTTAAGGATTTCGTTCTGAGCTCAACGAGTGCATGCAACAAAGAAAATCCTTGGAGTTTTGTAGCTGTATTTAGGCTATAAACTCCCCAGTAAGAAAGCTTTTGGGGATCGATGGGACTACTTACAGGAGACAGGTTAGCACAGACTGAAAAACTAATCCATACCCTTCTCCAGCCATCTGGTCTCGACTGGGCTTTTAGTCCTGCTACCTTCCCATTTAGTCAAGATTTTCTTCTATTTTTAAATGGTAGTTCTGTTAGGTCTGTCTACAATTAGTATATTTTTATGACACCATACCCACTGAGGCATAAACAAACTTCTCTTTGTGTAAAATAATTATTTAGAATAATAGAGTATTATTTAGGATAGTAGAACAGGATAATTTTGGATTTAGGATGATAGGGTATTACATTCTGTGTTGGTTACTGCCTAAAAACAACTAAATAATTTTGAAATATGTGAGAATTTGTCTTAAAATAAAATAAGCAAGACAGCACAAATAGTGCTATACTGTTCATACAGCATTAATTGTTTTATTTTGCTCTATATTTGTCTTTCATAGGCAATCTGGTACATTTTTGCTTTGTCACCTCTAGTTTATTTAATACATACACTGGATGGATTATAGTCTTACCGTTCTATTGCATGTTTTAAATTCTGAGACACTATTTTGTTCAAAATGCAATCTGAAAATGCAGAGAAGTGCATTAAATGCAGTGAGACAGAAAAGATGGATCTAAGTCATTACTAGTGTGGATTTCAAGGTGTGCTTTTTTCTATTTGGTCTTCTTTTAACATTACGGATGTTTAGTAGCAGGGTTGACACACTGCTATTACTGTGCTCTGCAGAATCATCCTTTCATGCTTCAGTTCCTGCACAATTGCCTTATCTGCAGTCCAGGTCTTAGAAACTGGTGCTTTTCATGCAAAATCTTCTACTTTACAATCCAAATAAAATAGGACCTGTTCAACAATCTGAAATTAAAAAAGTAACCAGATCTGCTTTAATTTTTGGCATAAAGAGAGGTAAATGAATAACTTGAATTATTACAAGACAAGAAGTAAATTGCAATTGTTTATGAGATTTACTTGCCTCCTTACAGAGGAAGAAGCCTTTAGTGGAAAGACTTTCTGCACAGAATGAGAGATAATGGCCAAAGCTGGGGTTTCAGATGCCTTTAGATTGTATTTGTTTATTTTTGCAAGTATGATGGAAAATGAGTAAATAAAAGGCTCAAAGTTTTGGCAATGCTGTTCTCTCATCAGGCAAAGAATATTTAATAGTGAAATTGCTTCCTTGCAACATTTCCAGCTGACTAGAGGTACTAAGATCTTACAGGAAAAATGATCGTGAAAAGATGCTCCCTGCAGTTTTTTAACACTGACAGATGATGTGCAGTGAAAAGAAGTGCCATTTCTTTTTCTTCCTAATTTTATTTTGAAAACCTCTCTGTGTTTTAAAGAGGTACTTACATTTATTTATGGAAATAGATTGGATGACAATAATCTTTATATTTACAGAAAAAAATTACCATTAATTGTGTTTCATACTTCAGTATTAAAAATTACTAATATTGAACCAAGTAACCATGATAAAAATATGTTTGTAACCTACAAAAAAAATTCATTAACCAAGGGTAGATTTGATATATGACTAATAGATACTTATCTCCCAAGAATGATTCTCTGGCTTGATAACTTCATGCCGTCTACTTCAGTAAGTCAAAAATCTATTGGTAGTTTGTGTCTGAAAATATCTGGTAGAGCTGGGTTTCATTATCTTGTCGTAGGATGGTGGAAGTATGCCTGATAAGGGAGTTGGGATATCTTTATTCTGAGGTTTGCACAATTGTGTAACCACAGTGGTGCCTTTCGTGAATGAAACCCCTGCATGCTGATGCTTAATGGATGAAGGGCAGAAAATCCCTTTGACACAGGCTGCACATGACCATTCTGTGTGGTGATGGTGAGTGTTCCACTGACAGTTACTTTTTGAAGTGTTGTTTTTGATTCAGAGTGGAATTAATACACTTCATGTGCATAATAATTGCTTTCTATATGTTAGACTGGCCTTCAGTGGATGGATTCCATCCAACACTGATTTTAAGGTGGCCTTTCCACACTGGCAACATTTCAGCTTCACAATTATTCACAAGGGACTAAAACTAAGTCCTAAACTCTAGCAGAGTTTACTGTAGTTGTGAAATACAGTATTGTAGTTTAGTGTATGATCTTCATGCTCATTTTCTCTCTAATACGTAATGGCTGGCCAAATCGACCTCTGTTGAAAAGCAAGGCTGTTCAGCAAAGTTTCAGCATAAGGGCACAGAGAATGCAAGCTTCGGTTTTACTTGCATGGAGACTATTTCCACAGTGAGAACGTCTTAGAGCTTGTGGAAGAATCTTGAATTAGGTCTGCCTATACTTTGTACACCCATTTTATTATAGTCCTGAACAACATTTGTCTTCCTTTTTAGTTTTGTTGTGTCTATTTTCTTCTTCAGATTGTTCATCAGATTCAATGCATATTACCCAGCCATCACTATTAATTATAGACAAATGCCCCAAAAAATGTTTACCCCAAATTGATTTACTTTAACACTAAGTTTTTAATTACTTTATGCACTGATTTAAAAAATATTCCTTCTATACATATTCATTGAAATTACAGCAGAAAAGAAAAAGATTACTTGTAGCGTAGTCGATGTAAAAAGTGGTCAAACATAGGAATGGTTAGCTTATGATGTACAGGAAGAAAAGTAATTAAAATAATAATAATGGCATTAAATTACATGTTGAATAGAAGCTTTAGTTTTTAATTAGACTAAGCATACATGCACCCTTTTCATATTTTTTTCCTATTCACATAGAATATAATTCATTTTGACATCTCTGACTGTGGTAACAACTAAACCAATTTGTTCCATCTCATCTTTTCTACTCAGGGCATTTTTCTAAGGGATGTTTTGGTGCATTTTTGGATGTAGAAAGGCTGAAAGTCTAATTGAAACCTGAGAATGAATTGGATGATTTAGATCCTTTTTACTCTGATAACCTAAATATGCACTTTGCTGCATGGCATCTGTGTAGGTGGTGAACACAAACTCAAAATTATTTTTTCCTTTCCAGTGACATTAGACAAGCTGTGGTGTATAATCAATTTCTCAGAAAATTTCAGTCTGTATTTGTATTTTACAACTCCATTTTTCAGGATTGATGCGCATCTGTCCAGCCGATTTGCAGTCCTTTAGTGAAAATCACATCCAGTCAGAAACAAATGGACTATTGGTGATAGAAAATCATTTAGTCTTACTTTTTCAGGCAAGTTCAGAATGGTTTGATCCAGAAGTTGTTTTAAAGTTTGTATTTAATTTTCACATCAATACTGTCATGACTGATGGGAGACCGGGGATAGTAGGCAGGAGCTGGGAGCAGCTGCAGCCCCTTCTGTTTCTTGGAAACCAAATGGATGAAATGAGGAATTCTCAGCCCTGTTGTCCTGGGAAATCCAAATGTCTCTGCCTTGCTGTTGTAATCTGTCAAGGCAGGGAATTTGTGATTCTAACTGACATAAATTCTGTGGTGATGAATTTGAGTCTTTTGTTTTTCTCACATTAAAAAAAAAAAGGGTGAGAGGAAAAGAGAGGGAGTCAGAACAGATTCTGATCTGTTTACACTGTTAAATCTATGGATTTGGGCTTTATGCTTCCCATAACAGAATGTTATGAGGGTTTTTCCCCAAATATTTTCCTTGTTTTGCTTGTCTGGGCTGATTGCATCCAAATGACCAGATACTTTCAGAGGTCAGAACTGCTTCCAGATTGCTTTGTAAACTTTAATACCATCTGTTTATCAGCTCTCAAAAATGTGGGAGAAAAGTGGATTATTACTTACTGCCCATATTTGCTGACAATCCTTGATACTGAACTTTGCTCAGGCCACCAGAAGAATTTCACAAGATGGAGAACAACCAGATTTCATATTGTTTAATGAAATTTTAGAAGTTACATTGGTTTAAATTTGCATTTGTTTAATCTCTCCATGCTTGGCAGCCCTATTGCTGAGGTACTTCCAGTTATGACTTTTCCATGTTACCATCTGATGTTTTGTGTGTGAATTTTTTCTTTCACAGCAAGTGTCTAGGGGAGTTTGATTTGTGAAAAGGGATATGTACTAATTAAAAAAAACTGTTTGAAGAGCTGGGAGAAACTACCAGTATCTAGATAAATGAGTCACTTCAGCATAGTCTCATGGAAGGTTAATATGATCAGTTTTGTTAGAAGATGCCATCTCACTGATCTGGTGTTCAACGAAAATAACACTATTTGAGTGTTGCTGATTTTTTTTTATTTAGAAAGTGGTAACCTTATCTCTTAATCACAGGACAAAAGCCATAACCTATAGTTTATATTTAACCCTGCCATTCATCAGACCTTTTATGTGCCAGAGGAGAAACACAAAATCTGGTGATATTAAATTGCACCTCTAATGAAACAGTATATTCAAATGCAATCATGTCTCTGATGCTATTTTAACAATTTTCTATTTCATCTGTTAATGAATAAGAAGGTTTTTTAAAAGAGAAAATGGATGTATGTAACCAGCATTACTCTAGGATTTCACCACAAACGTAAAATGTTCTATTGAAGAAGTGTGATATTAATTAACATCATCACTGCTGTCATCGTGAGTGCCTTTGCTGCTAATTTCATAGGACATGATAAAAATACTATCCTTAGAATTGCTATTCTTACTTGCTGTGAAGAGAGATCTTCAATTTTAGCATACGTGTTTCAGAACTGTACTGTAGTTGTTGCCTACCTCCACAGCAGCCTCTAAAACAAACCTTTATTTTGCTATTTCACTCTCTCTCTCTGCTTTTCCCACTCTGGTTATGTCTTTATGTACGCACTTGGCAGCCTTATTTCTGAATCATGGTTGGAACTGCCCAAATGTAGAGGCCTGTAATGTCCATGATCATCATTCATTTCGTCAGGTCTGGATAGGGAGCAGCTTGGCAGTCTTTTTTCAGTCACAAAATTGCACTTAATTCTTCAATATGACCTTCATTTAGAAGGTTGTTTTGTTAGTTTTGATTCACGCATGCAGAATATAATTTTTTGATACTTTCAGTCTTAGGGGTTCCAGGAAGATGGGATTTCTGGGAAACTTGGCTTAGGAACTACTTGCTTGAGAGCTGTACTTTGAGCCCATTAATACATATTATACCTACTGAGAAACTTTTTGCCCTTTTTGATTGGTTTAGATTATACCTGTCAAACTACATTTCAGACACTTTTGCTTTTTTCCACTGTCAGTAGAACAAAGCCTCCTTTGCAATCTGGTCTTGAAGGATGGATGTTTAAATTTTGGTGCTGGCAAATATTATGTATTTTGTGCTATATTTCACTTTTCAAAGACAAGATGAAAACAGTTTTTAGAATTTCTAATCTAACATTTAGCTATCTTACACCTTAATCAAACATAGAACAGAAAAGATCAATACACTTTGCCTCAAGTTAACTCTGAGGCCAGTGTATACAAGAAACTGGGGAATGAAAATTATCTCATTACTAAGGAAAATCACTTAGCTTATAAATTTTTTATGAAAGACCATTAATAAAGCTACAGATTAAATTTAGTATTCTCTATGCTCACTTCTGTGAAACTTCTTGCAGTCCAGAAATTAGCTTAAGCAGTTTTTAAAATGTGTCATTTTGGGTTTGTGTTTTTTTCAGTAAGAAAATAAGTACAGACACATTTTTTCCTCCTACAGATCTTCTGCTCAGCAAGATAAGTGTTTGATTGAAACATATTGTCTGTTCTGTGTGCATATTATAAACTACACAGAATACTTTGGTGAGGATTTTGTGAAAAGGGTGCTCAAAATTATATGTTAATAATGTGTCTTAGTTTTATTATTTGAACTTGAAAATTACAGCTTTTGTCAGGTTCTGCTGAGGTAGAATAATTTTGTGTACAACCCATCTTTCTGGTTCAAGAGATTTGATTATAGCAGTACTTTGGCTGGGAAAAGAAAAATCATCGAGCAATTTACTGGAGCAGAGTAGAGCCACTCTCACCTCTTGGGTTATAGCAGCCCTCAAACATGTTCTTTCTAAAAGCACCTGTTTCTACTCAGGTGTTTTGTCTCTATCCATGAGTTTTCTACAGCTGTGGTCTTGGTTGCATGAGAAACCAACCATTTTTTCTTGTCCTCATAACAATGAAAATCAGATGGCATGTTCAAAATTACTTTCCCTACTACTTCTTGCCTGGTGTGCTGGCAGGTTGTCTGTCCTACTGCTCTGAAACTTATCTGGTTGCTCTAAAACAACAGTGACAGGCCTTTGTGTTAGATGAGGATCCACAATCAGTTTTGGTCCTCAAGAGGTTTTTTGAAAAAATATTGGCAAAGCGGTACAGGACAATTCATTTGAGGGAATTCAGTTTTCATCTATTTTCTTTTTTGGACGGGGTAAATGTCTCTTAATTTTGCACTGCACTGATGTGCCAGGACAATAATCAAGCTAAATTAATTGTGAGAGATTGGGATCCTGATGCAAAGCCTTGGTCTTAAGAGTGGAGGGTGAGGTAGTACATGCAGAAACCATCAGGAAAGGGATTTATACAATTGTAAAATTTTTTTTTTTTCTTGGGTTGTTACTCTCCAAGTTGTGCACTTGCCAAGCCATAGTTTTTGGTGTAGGCTTTTGTGTGTTGTTTTTGTGGGTTTTGGGGAGTTGTGTTTTGTTTGTTTGGGTTTTTTTTCCTTAAGAACAAAACAAATGCATTTGATTTTAAGTCGGCAAGAACACTTGTTACACTCAAAATCTTAGAAACATTATACTGTTCAGGCTAATGCCCGCATGGGTGAGGGAGGTATAGGAGGCACATTTACTATGCAATCTTTTTATACATAATTTTTTAAAAAGAGGATTGATTTAAAAGCAGTTATTTTGAGGAGATACCAGATAGCTGACCTCTTTCCCCCATTGCAGCTGCACTCTGAGCGTCACCCTGGAGCAGGCGATCACGCTGGCCCGGAGCCATGGGCTGCCCCCTCGCTACATCATGCAGGCGACGGACGTCATGCGCAAACAGGTGAGGTGCTCGCTGTGCGGGAGCGTAGGCACACAGCTTGTGGTGACTGGGACTGGGCAGTGGGCTACAGCTGTGAAAAGCAGGTGAACAGCATTGAAAGCAATGAGACATGGAGTGCCCAGGTGCCCTGACCGATCACCAGAGGGAACTGAGGGCACACAGGTGCAATGCATGAAAAATCAGGGGTATAAAAGGTTGGGCTAATGAAAAAGAAGGGCAGATGCTTGCAGCCTTCTGATGTAATGTTATTCTGTATGGGCAGACACCTGAAGCCTTCTGATGTGATATGGTGTTACTCTGTATGGGTTGAAGCTTTCTAACATTGTATAATGGTACTCAGTGTATTATGACCGTCTCAACTGCGATGTATGCTGCAATGGGAGGCCTGCGTGCTTCCAAAGAACACACATAGTCATCAAACAGGAATGACTCGACCAAGCAGTTTTTAGCCTCCATCCTAACGTTGTGCAGTGTCTATTTGAGTCATCTTAGTTTGGGTGCTTGTCGGGATTCTGAGCCTGTGATGACTCCCGAGATGTTAGAAAGTCCTTTTTTTTCCCAGCCCCACAACCAAAGAAGAAAGTCGAGATTCCTTGGCTCTGGTTTTCAAGGTTGTTTATTTAGTACATTCTTTTTCTGACCTGCGGAGGTCTGTCTGGCAGGTTGCTTTATGGTGCACTGACCGCCCTTGGGGCGGTGTTAGTTTTTTATACTAAGAACGACATGTACTTTATTTACAATAATTTTCCAATACCTGTCACCTATGTTAGACAGTCTTTCTCTGCTCTAAACCAATCCAAAAGTGTCACCCTCACAGCAGAAGATGGAGGGCAAGAAGAAGAAGGAAGACAGGACACACCCAGATTCCTCCATCTTGCCTCTTGCACCCCCATTCTAAATCCCCAAAATTCTACTTTTTCACCCTGTGACAAATTAACTATCATTCTACTCAAACTCTTGTGGCTTGTAAATCCTCACACAAAGCTGGTAATTTTTTCCATGGGTTAAAATCCAAGGCACAGGTGCTTTTGACTCCATACCAAGGTCTCTGAGCCCCCTGCCAGGGTCTTGAGCCATCCAGGGCAGCCAGAGGAATGTCCTAGGTTCTGACAGGTGCTTTGTTGTTTGTGTTTTGGTCTTTCAGGTTTTTAAAAAAAATTTCTTCCCTTATTGTTGAAGATGTTTTATTTATTTTTTAATACAGAAACAGGCAATTTTTAACCATTTGTTTGCTTTCTCTTTTGATTTTACTAAGTGATTTTTGTATAGTAACTGCCTTGGTGTCACCTTACATCAGAATTGTCTGCTGAGTAAGACAACTTTTATCTTAATATATATGATTGATAAAAACAACTTAAGATTATTAGCTATTGCTAGTAAAAAGTGACTCATGCACTGAGTTAAGGGGAAGTATAGAAGGGAAGGAGCAAAAGAAAAATACCATGTTTTTAATTTCCAGGCAAAATTCCTGAGGACAATGTCCTTATTACAAAGCAGTGTTTTTCACTCTTTGGTCATCATTGTATTTAGGGGCTGTTGTGGTTAGACATGAACTCTTGGTGTGAAGGTATGCCAAAAATACTGGATTAAAAAGTAATATCAACTGAAAATAGGGGATACGCTCTACTGTATTAGCACAACATTTTCTAGAGTATCTCGTTATCAGAAAATATTTTCAAAAGGATGTGTCTTGGAAGAAATTCAAGGGAGTAACATGAATGGTCCAGACGTTGTTAGACAAAACTTATAAACAGAAGATTAAAGAGCTCAACCTGTTCAGTTGATGAAAGAAAGGTTGAGGGGGGACTTAATCACTCTGCATGCATATGGAACATATATCCCAGCCTGTGGTAGCTTTCAACCTTACAACAAAATCATAAGCATAATACAGGATGCACTCAATCTTGAAGTGAAAAAAAACCATAATTAAATATTGTAACAATTAATCACAGATAAGGTTCATAATTTCTGGGCTGTAGATGGCACCTAATTTATTATGTTCATTAACTTTACTACATATTTTGTGCAACAATCAGAGTTATGAAGATGATTAAAAAGCTGTACTTCTAACTTGCTATAGAGAAAAATATGTGTATGCTAGGTGTGACCTTGGGTCTGTTAAAGCAATTTTGTGGATAGTTTCAAACCATACATTTGCATCAGTTGTGTGTAAGTATTGTTGCTGAGCGTGGGTACATCAGAGTATTTAGTCTCACTCTTTTTTGTATTGGGCTTTCACTTATTTTGCTTCATAAATTAAATTTCTGTGGTGAATAATCATCCTCGAGGTTCTTGAATGTACATCTGTTCAGGAATTACAGCTTTAACTTGAATTGAAAAGAAGGCTACTGCTTTATATGGATGAACTTGCATGTATAGGTTGATATGTCTGCTCCTGAAGATTTAGACAAAAGGCAGATATGTGTATTTTGTGATCAAAAAAGATGGTTGTAGGGGTTTGCATAAATCTACTTGTAGGATGTATTCTGTCAAATGGTACATTTTCAAAATACAGTTATAGGCCATGTTAAAAAATGCTGATTCATTTTTGTAGCTTCTGCATTTATTTAATGAAAATGAATGACAAAATGAAAAAAAACACCTGACATGGTTTTGAGCAGCTGTAGCTGTACTTGCTCAAATACAGATGTGAAAAAAGGTCTTTTGATGAGGCTGCATTCTTTGAAGTAAAACAGCAGGTGATCAATAGCTGTTGAAGATACCAATATCTCAATACCACACACAGATACTGCGAAAATGTGTGCTAGTATATCTAGTCTTTTTTCACACATCCTTTCTCTTGCAGGAAACCACTATGGCATTTAATAGAGTAACAATCTTTTGTCATAATTTTCAATCAGTCTTGGAGTTCTGTAGTAGAAATATAACCCTCCATTAAATTCTAAATGTTTTGGGGGAATTTCCACAACACACTATGGTATTTTCTAGAAACCTGTTCAGATTTAATGTTTAAATTATCTGTAGGATTTAACTGTCAGGATCATAATGCAGGCCATAAAACTTGGAAGAAAAAGAAGTAAAAAGCTTCTTGGGGCTTAATGCAGAACATTTAGTTAAGAGCAGTACATGTGCCTTTTCCATATAAAGCAAACAAAAAATTTGTTATCCCTTTTACACACTAAACCTTTTGTGGAATAAAGATATTAGCACAGGGAGGTGCAAGTCAAAGGACATCTATTCCATCTGTTGCTCAGCAGCATTAACTCCTGTCAGTATCAGCTTTCCACAAGAGGAAATTATCTCTGTTTGAAGCTGATGCGTTTTCCAACTTGGTGCACCAGTGCTGAATAACCAGAGACACCTGATTGAATGGATAACCTCAGGAATTATTTTAGTTTTTAATTGAATGAGGTCAAGATCATGTTGAACAAGACTAATAATAGCTCCAACTGTACTGTTGGAACAATGTTCAAAGTAATTGTCTTGACAGTTATAATAAGATAACAAACACCTGGTCTGTGAGAACTAAAGGAAAGAGACAAACTTTTGAGAGTGGGTATGAACTTGGGTCTATGGAATGGCTTTATTTAAGCTGTTTTGATTTATTTATAGAATGGAGAAAAAATGGTCAAAACATCTGAACTATCTTTTGGTAAATTTTTTAACTTACATATAGACTCATGTAAACAACTGCACACACAAAATACTATGTAAAGCATCCTGACACCAGTGTGACTTCAGGATGCAGAAGAGTGGAGAGGACAGAAGGCTGGGAAAGGAGCTGTAGGAGGGCAGAGAGCTCTGAGGAAGAAAAGAAACTAAAAGGCTGATGAACAGAAAAGGCCAGAGGAGAATTATGTTGTCTTTCAAGTGACTAATCATATTTTCATGCCTTTTTTAAAGTATAATAACTACACTATATTTTGAGCCCACCAGGGGAAGGGAGTATGTTAGACCTGTTGTTTGCAAATAGAGATGGGCTGATTGGAGACTGCTTAGGGCACAGTGATCATGAAATTACAGTGAAATCCTGGTGAAATCAGGAGGAACCTCAATGAGACTTTTACATTGGACTTCTGGAGGGCAGACTTTGGCTGATTTAGGAGACTTATTTAGAAAGTTCCTTGGGAAGCAGCCCTTAAAAACAAAGGAGTCTGGGAAAGGCGGGCATGCTTCAAAACAGAGACCTTGTGGGCACAGGAACAGGCTGTCCCTGTGTGCTGAAAGAGAAGTCAATGAGGCAAATGTCCAGCATGGATGGGCAATGAGGTTTTGAAGGAACTCAGGAATAGAAAGAGGAAGTGTTATCTTTGGAAGGAGGGTCAGGTCTCTCAGGAAGTATTTAAGGGCATGTAGAAAAAAAAATTAGAGAGGCCAAAGCTCAGTTCAAACATAACTTGGTAATTTCAGTAAAGGATAATAAAAAAAGTTTTTGCAAATATATTAAAGGCAAAAGGAAGGGCAAGACCAACCCTTGTTCTCTACTGGATGTGGGAGGGAACTCAGTAACTGCAGATGAGAAGGCAAAAGTGCTTAACGCTTTCTTTGCTTCAGTCTTTAGTGGGAACATGGCTTGTCCTCAGGAAAAGTGTCCTCCTTGGGTTGGTAGATGGTGTCAGGGAGCAGAATTCCTGCTGTTCCCCTGTTATCCAGGAGGAGGCAGTCAGACAACTGCTAAGCCACTAAGATGCTCGCAGATCTGTGGGATCTGATGGGATACGTCCCAGGGTGATGAGGGAACTGGCAGATGAGCCTGAGAAGCTACTCTCCATCATTTACCATCAGTCCTGGCTCACTGGTGAGGTTCCAGATGGCTGGAAGCTGGCCAGTGTGATGCAAATTCACAACAAGGGTGGGAAGAAGGATCCTGGTAGTATAGACCAGTCAGCCTGACCTCAGTACCCTGTAAGGTTATGGAACAGTTTATATTGAGTGTCATCACACAGAACTTACAGATTGGCCAGGGTATCAGACCCAGCCAGCATGGGTTTAGGAGGGGTAGGTTGTGTCTGACCAACCTGGTCTCCTTTTATGACCAGCTGACGTGCCTGGTGGATGCAGGAAAGGCTGTGGATGTTGTCTATTTGGACCTCAGAAAAGGCCATTGCCACTGGCTCCCACAGCACACTCATGGAGAAGCTGGCAGCCCACGGCTTGGACAGGAGCACTCTTTGCTGGGTTAGGAACTGGCTGGATGGCCGGGCCCAGAGAGTGGTGGTGAGCTGTGCTGCAGCCAGCTGGTGGCCTGTCATCAGTGGTGTCCCTCAGGGGTCTGTGCTGGGGCCAGTTCTGTTCAATATATTTGTTGATGACATTGATGAGGGCATTGAGTCTCTCATTGGTAAATAGGCAGACAACACTAAGCTTGGAGTGTGTGTCGATCTGTTGGAAGGTAGGAGGGCTCTGCAGAGAGACTTGGAATGGTTGGATCGATGGGCAGAATTCAGTTAGATGATGTTTAATAAGTCCAACTTCTGAGTCCTGCACTTTGGCCACAATAACCCCCTGCAGTGTTATAGGCTGGGGACGGTGTGGCTGGACAGGGCCCAGGTGGAAAAGGATCTGGGGGTCGACAGCTGTGTGCCCTGGTGGCCAAGAAGGCCAATGGCTCGTGGCCTGTGTCAGGAATAGTGTGGCCAGCAGGAGCAGGGAGGTCATCCTTCCCCTGTACTCGGCACTGGTGAGGCCACACCTGGAGTGCTGTGTCCAGTTCTGGTCCCTCAGTTTGGGAAGGACATTGAGAGGTTTGAGCACATTCTGAGGAGGGCAACAAGGCTGGTGGGGGCTTGGAACACAAGCCCTGAGAGGAACAGCTGAGGGAGCTGGGGTTGTTTATCCTGGAGAAAAGGAGACTCAGGGGTGACCTTACTGCTCTCTACAACTCCCTGAAAGGAGGCTGTAGTCAGGGGGGGTTGGTCCCTTTCACCAGGCAGCAACTGACAGAATGAGAGAACACAGCCTTAAGCTGTGCCAAGGGAAATACAGGTTGCATATTAGGAAAAAGTTTTTTGTGGAAAGAGTGATAAAGTACTGGAGTGGTCTGCCTGAGGAGGTGGTGGAGTCACCATCCCTGGATGTGTTTGAATAAAGATTGGATATGGCACGCAGTACCATGATTTATTTGAAGTGTTAGGGCATGGGTTGGACTCGATGATCTTGAAGGTCTCTTCCAACCTAGTGATTCTGTGAATAATTCTCATAAGTTTTGAAATTATTTAGAGCTTTTTTATGTTTTCTCTATGTGACTGGTTTGTGCTACCCTAAAATTAGTGTGTAGCTTGAAAGTAAACCTATAATTTTTAAACATGGCAATGAGAATACTGGTTCATATATAAGCGTCCAGATTGATGGTGTCTCAGAACTGCCATCGTCTTTCACCAGTGCTCTGGCAGTACCAGTATGCAGAGGGTAGCAGTCTAGAGTCCTGTAACTCAGCTCTCCCTTATGGCCATGTGAGATAGTGTCAATTAAGAATAGAATTGGAGAAGTATAAATTAGCAGTATATTGAAATAGAAATGATATAATAATGCTCAGTGGTGACAAAAAGATGTCACGTAGCAAATTGCTAGTAATTCTTGGGGACTTTTTCCTCAAAAGAAATAAGAATTTGGTGGTTTTAAGTATGGTCTAATTTGTGTCCCAAGTAAACAATAAATTACATGATTATATAAAGCTAGTCTCCTTTTTAATTGAATGCATTTGATTTATTATGTGAGCAAGATACTAAAATTAGTTTGTCTAGTGAGTGATGCAAGTAAAAATAGGCTGGTTTTATTCTCAGAGGTAGTCACAACACTGATGTCCAGGATCAACATGTGATTAATTTAGATAGTTTTTGCAAATATATGTATATTCTGGCTCTCAAGTGCTGTTAATCATGTGCCAGTCTCAGCATGGTGAGGTTTCTTTATTATGATAAAATTTTAGAAAATAGCACTGAGAAAAGGCTACTGGAGGTGCAGAAGATCTGGACTCAACATGTCTGACTGTAACCAACATCTATCCCTATGTCAAACCTGATGAATATTTGTTGTATTGTTGTTTGTTCTTAAGCCTCCAGTAGTGGGGACTCCTGCACAATGCTTCTCATATGGTCTGTTCTGGAGTTTTCTTAACCTTTTCATTGCGATGCTTTACTTCGTGCCTCATTTAAATGGCTTTTTTTCTTCTATTTTTCCCCCTTCAATTCTCATTTTCTGTCCAGCATACCATAAACTTAGCAACCAGATATTCTTCCCTATTTAGCAGTAGACTTGTAGCATTTTGGTTGTTTCCAGAAATGGGGCTTCTAGCATACTCTGGGCAACCTGTTACTGTGTTATTACCCTCATCATAAAATATTTCTTCCTTATATATATTCTGAATATGCCTTTGTTTAGTTTAAAACCATTACCTGTTTCCTATTGCAACAGCTCCTGCTAAAAAGTCTGTCCCAAATTTGATTATAATTTCCCTGATAACCCATCATTTGTATAGATAAAATAAATAATTCATCTGATCTGTCATTTTTCTGTTGAATTTTCTTAACTAGTCATTCTTCCTATTCTCCACTGAACTCTTTTCAATTCTAATAAAAGATGAGCAGTAACTCTGAAAAATTATAAATAATCCTGCAGGACTTCGTGATGGAGCAATTAAATAGTAGATGCAAATCAGCGTAGATTACTCCTAAGTGAAGGACATTGGGGAAAAAAACCAAAACTTAAGTTCATATTCAAAATAATTGACTGTGAGCTTGCCATTCCATTTCATGTTCAAGACCTCAGGATATGAGGAGAAAACATCAGCTCAATTTGTAGCAGTTATCAGTAAAGCAGAAGCTATAATGGTTTAGGAGGGATAGAGGACAAAGTAGAAATCATGCTGTCATGATGCTACATTTGGAACTATCTGATGTTCTTATCCCTTCCATAAGGATGTAGCATAATGGAAAATATTCAGAGAAATTCAGGAAAATACTGGCCAATGGTTGGGAAAGGTTTACAGACAGAAAGACAAAATAATGTAGGACTGTTCAGCTTCATGAAGGGGGATAACAGATTTCTAAAGGACATGTGTCACAGGTAGGGACTGACCATTGTCCTCACCAATGCAGAACTAAACACATCAAATGAAACTGTCAGGTTTAAACCAAATTAAAGGAATGGAAAGCTGGAGAGGGACTTATTACAAAGGCATGTAGTGAAAGGGAAAGGGGTAATAGCTTCAAAGGGAGGGTGGGCTTAGATTGAGTCTTTATTTTAGAATAAAATTGAGACATTAGGTTTATAAAAAAGTCTTTACTGTGAGGATGGTGAGGTTTTTGAACATGTTACCCAGAGGAGCCATAGATGCCCCGTGGTCTTCAGGGCAGCCAGGACAAGGGATGAGAGATGGAAAAATCTTGACTCCATGTTTCAGAAGGCTAGTTTATTATATTATGATCTATATTATATTAAAAAAAAACCACACTAAAGTTATACTAAAAAAACAGAGAGAAAGATACATCAGAAGACGAGACGGGAATAGAAAGGAATGAATAACAAAGGCTTGTGACTCCCAAAGAGTCCGAACCAGCTGCCTCCTTGATTGGTCATTAAGTAGAAACACCTCGCATTGACCAATCAAGGAAGCACCTGCTGCATTCCCCACTAGCAGATAGTAAATTGTTTACATTTGTTCCTGAGGCCCTCTCAGCTTCTCAGGAGAATAAAATCCTGACAAAAGGATTTTTATAAAATATCATAACTACAATGCCCCATCCCTGGAAATATTTGGGGACAGGATGAATGGGACTTAGAGCATTCTGGTCTAGTGCAAGGTGTCCTTGCCCATGTGGGAGGTTGAGACTAGATGAACCTCCTCTTAAAATTTTAGCAACCCAAACATTCTCTGATTCTTGATGTAGCAAGTTAAGATTGTGGCTCTTTCACAAGGTTAGTGATGTGTATTTATTACTGAGTACAAGACGAGATGGTAAAGAAGACAAAAGAACCACTAAAGTTAATTAAATAGATACTTGTTGATGAAGAGAGGAAGTATGAAATGACTAATGACTGAATTCTGGAGGAGTTTCTGGGGAAAGACATGTTTGTCATGGTTATAGTTATGTGCCTTTGCAATTGTTGGAGACAATCTTACTGAGATTGATGCAGCTGTAGTAAAATAATTTTATATTCTGCCTTAATTTTTATATGTATTCTAGTCATTTTTTCTTTCTTTATCATTCTTTGTTTGCCGTAAAAAAATGTAAGGACACAGTATGTTTTTGTGGCACATGTTGATTTACATACAATCTGAGAGCCTGTGTGTTAACAGCTAGCGTTTTTCATATACTGTTTCAGCCCATGACAGTAAATCAATACCATGTCAATTACCTGTGTACCTGATTTCAGTCAAATGAAAGGTCTAGTCTTACTCTATGACTGGAACCAATTATTATACCTATTGTGCATATATACCATCATGTGCACCTGGCACTGCAGCTCTTTTAGAAATATAAATTATCTTTGATGCTTCACATCAATTTAAGATTACACAGTGAGAATTCTGAGGCTATACCTTTTTATTCTCTATTATTTTTTCCTGAACTTACATAGTACAGGAGAAATAAATGGAGAGTCAGTATATTTGTTGTTGATAGAACAAGTAGTTTCCATCTCCTTTAAAATGATAGAAAACATAGTAATCCTAACAGATATTTCTTTATTGTGATTTCTTTACATCAATAAAACTGCAATTTAAGAGCTAGACCTCATCATTCAAAAAGAAACTTTACTAAGTTCTTCGATATATGTAAGCTGGTATGTTTGCAGAAGAGGGTGTTTTTCACACAATAGTTCATGGTATATAAATATTGTGCATGTTTTATCCATTTCCTCCTTACTAGATGAGTCAGTGAGACAAAAGTATTTTCATTATTGTTCTTGAAAAATCAATTGAGGTAGAGAGAGACCAACTTTTCTTTTGTCCCTGCTTTAAGAGGGGATTTTAGACTAATCAATTTCAGGAGGTTCCTGCCTATTTGTTTGGGGTTTGTTTTTGAGATTCTCTGATTATAAAGGAAGATCAGGACCTGCATTTTTCTAATCCTTATTTAGTGCCTGAGTTTAGGCCTTTCTTCGTTAGTTTCATTTAGTGTTTTCATAGGAAATAATCTGTTTTATTAGTTTGTTCAAAAGTTCATAGGAAATAAGTGGCATATCAGAAAAGAACTTATATCTATGACTTCTACAGGGCATAGTGACAAAAATCAAACAAATTGAAATGAGATGTGTTTGGGTTGTTTTAAATCTTAAATGTTAATTTTTTTAATGATTCTCTTTTAAATTTGCAAGATCTATATGTGTGCATTTATTTGGTGACAAGTGGCAAGATTTTTGTTTCTTTATTGCTTTAACTTGTTCCTCACCTTAGAAGATACTAGTTGTTTTGGGAGGTGAAACATATGTGTTAATTAATAATAATCAATAGTTATGTTCATCTACAAAGCTCAAAAAAAATTCCTAATTTACTGTGGGATAAATGAAGTAAAATTGTTGTTCTTCTTTCACAGGGTGCAAGGGTACAAAACACTGCCAAGAATTTAGGAGTGAGGGATCGAACGCCGCAGACTGCACCAAGGTAACTGATTCTTTGTGTCCTAGACCATGGTTTTGTCTATTTTGTGCCAAATTCAGTCCTAGCTGCTCAAAAGCTAACAGTAAACATTGACTGTATTTTGCTCTAGATGGTAAGATTTGGCTCTTAATGTACATAAAATCAGTTGCACTATTAGCCATACAATTTTACTTTAAGTGATTAGTTGCAGAAGTCCAGGCTATGTAGCACTTCAAAACATGCCCATTTTTGAAAAGAATCTTACTTCCTGTTAATTATGAAAACACTGGAGTTAAGTCCTTCATCACTTGTAATATTTAGTGGGTTTGGTCTGACTAGATCCATAACCCCATTTTAATGAAATACTGTACTGCAGTATCTCAGCAAAATCATGTTCTAGTTGCATTTGGGGATGATGTAGTCTTTCTTTATCTCTTTCTGAAACATGCATTACAATGAAAAATGGGTTATTCTATATTTATCCAGCTTTTTAATGTTGTGGATTGCAGGTGCTGGAAATGTTGCTTTAAAAGCCCAATACTTTTAAATAAAAATAACCAAACAATTCCTAATTTGATCTTAAAATGGTTAGAGCAATCCATAACTAATTTAAACTGGGTTTTACTGATATAAACATAATGTTTTTGTTGACTAATGAGAACACATTGAATGAGCTAGACATATATGTAAAATACATAACAGATCCAATGTGGTGTTTAAATTTCAGTAAGGAAACAGGGAATTAGTAAAACCTGATTGAGATGACCGTGTGAATTTGATTAGCTTGGAGTCCAGGACCAAAGATCACTGATCAGATGTCTTGTCTTGTGGGAATTCATGGTAATAAAGTAGCATTTTGTTACATTAAAAGCAATTACAACATTAGTGGGTGAGGACTTTTCATATTTTGAACAGTATGATTTGAGCCTTAAATGAACTCCTTAATGACATAATTCTGGAGACAGCCAAAGAATTCTTGCAACACAAACTTCTCCCATCCCAACATTGACAGAATGTTTATCTAGATTCAGAGTTTTTGTGATAAAGGAAAAATCTAAGTTCTCAAAAATTGAAACTTAGCAATAAGATTTTTTAGCATTGCATCTGTGGAAAAAAGACTGCCTCTTTCCAGCTGAAACTCCCACAATGTAGCACTGAAATGCTGAAGAAGAATGATGAGGACATAGGATAGACACACGTACCTGGCACGCTTGCCCATGAGCAGCAATAGCAATGTCACAGGACTATCCCAGACCTCTGTGGTCAGGGCATTACATGCACAAGTCATAATTGTCATCAGCATGACACTTTTGATGTATAGCTAAACAATACTATGGCTTCTCAGTTCTCTGCTTTGAAAACAATTTTATATTTGGTTTCAATTAACATCACTTGACAGGGTTCTCTTGTTGTCTGCAACTGCCACTGTTTCTGTTTTCTCAGCTGATGGTTGTATAATCTCAAATAGTTGTTCCATATATATTGACCCGGAATAGGCTATTTCTGCTCTCTGGCATCTTCAGCAACTTCAGATCCTTAGAGATTTATGCAGCCTTATCATTAGTTTGCTTCAGAGTTCCTTTGTATCACATTCTCTGAAGACAGTCTCAGTGATTACTGCTATAACCTGAAGAATACACAGACCTTAGTACTTGGGGCTGAATTTTTCTGCACTTTACTCCATAGAAATTAAATATTGCTAAAACATCATCAAGTATTAATCCCACTGCAATTACTCTAGATGAGATTCTGACAGTAATTTTATCTGTCCTCTGCCCACTTTGAATATTACTGCTTTTTTATGCCAGCAGAATCAAATAATTCAACCCCTGTTTATTCTTCTCCGCATCCTTGTCTGTATAAAGATCAGACCTTATCATCTCATCAGTCAGTATAAAAATATGAGATATATGTGTATTCCCTTATATATAGCTCCCAACAGATGTTTTGCTATCCACACAATGCGACCTTAAATGATTTTGTTTCTGAATCTGCCATATGACTATGTGGAAGAGCCCAATGATCTTCAGAACACATTTTGGGGGAGATTTCTCTTTATTATTCCTCCAATGATACATTTTCCCAGAGGAATATGCGTAATCTCCAAATGAGATCATGTCTATGGCTGGTTCTAATTGCTGTGGTTTCAGAGGAGATACTGTATGCTGGACAGGAGTACAGAATAAGGGGTGCGAGGTCAGAATGATTGCCTTTTATTTTCAGTATTTCTGTTGTTAGGGTAAAGTTTCAAACACCTGTTAATAACCAAGTCTTTTCAAAAGGGATTAATAGAAGTCCAAAAACCTTTACAAAAGGAATGGCTATTTCAATTTCTACTGGGGTAATAATTTGAGCCAAATCTCGTATTATCATTTTTTGGCTTGTATTATTATTATTATTACATCGCTCATTTAATTATTACATGGCTTGTATTAATATAAAATGGCTCGTTTGATTATGGCATGGCTCGTTTGATTATGGCATGGCTCGTTTGATTATGGCATGGCTTGTATTATTATTGCATGGCTCGTATTATTATTGCATGGCCTGTATTATTATTGCATGGCCTGTATCATTATTGCATGGCCTGTATCATTATTACATAGCTCGTTTAATTATTACATGGACCTTTTAATTATTACATGGCTAGCTCGTATTATTATTTTATGGCTTGTTGATATATTACATGGCTCGCATTATTATTATATGGCTTGTTTAATTATTATTACTGCTGTTGACTTCATCCATGAAGAAGCAGAGGGAGAGAGAATTTAAAATCTGCATGCTAGTGTCACATGTCTGACACCTGTTTTACGTGCTTCAAGCAGCACCATTTCTTCAGGGAAATATTTTTTGAGAGGTTTGACTGGCCGAGACAAAACCGAATTGGAGGCAATTACATTCATCAAGCAGCTTTTCCAATTGAGAAATCCAGGGCAACAACTGCTAATAGGAATTATGTAGGCATCTTCAGTGCAGAAATAGGAAATTTTTCTGTATTGACATGTGTTTATAAGACTGCTTATACATATGTGTTTTAATGATTCCACTTTCAATGTAAACAAAGATTTTATTAGTTTTACATTGAAGGTATTAAACTGAATTCCTACCTTTTGTTTTGCAATGCAGAAAGATGTAGCTTTAGTTTGTGTTCCTTAAATTTACTCATTTTAATAATGACCAAGTTCTCAGAATAATAATTGCTTTATTTGTTTGTCATTGTCAGATTATACAAGCTGTGCCAGCCACCACCACCTGTTGGAGAAGAATGAGGAGATCTGCTCCAGAAAACAACCCAGTAATAGCCTTTAGGATACTGGGATTATATGACAAAAACCCAACTGCACTATAGCAGTATGTCCCTGCAGCTTTGATAAATAAGAAAAGAAAAAATTTTTTACTCAGGACAAAGGAAGAAATAATGCCCTAAATATTACCTACTGGCATTGAAAGATGTCTTCCCAAAAGCATTTCTGAAATCTGTGCACTCCAGCCTTATACTCATAGTACAGTACTCTTCCTTGGGAATTTAACACTGGAATCAGATTAATTTGATGTGTCTTCTTCAGCCACATGATAGGTATAGCCAGAAGCTTGAAAAAAAGTCTTGGTCAGAGGGAATGTCTTCACTTGTACACTATGCACAATGTGATCTTGTGGAAGCCTAGATAAACTAGGCTTGATAATGAGCATGCACTTCATATGGGGCCCTTTGCACTCGAGAAAGCTTTTGTTTCCTGTCACCATCATAATTTCTTAGAATGTTTACTGTTTCAAGAATATAATGTGAGGTTTAAAGATGGAACACTCATTTCAGAATTGTGTTTAATGGCTGCAGGCAGCTGCTGTGGGTGTGTGCTTGTAATCAGTAAACTCAGCCATGTCTGAAGCAGTGCTTGTCACACTGCTTTGGAAGGAGGACCTACAATGGCATTAGGAATGCCTGATGGTATGGCATATAAGCTAAAATTCTGCCCTTTTGCAGCTGCCATTATAATGAAGGAGGAGGATGAGTCTGATTTTCATCCATTGTTAGGCTGGGTTTCAGACTCTAATTGATGTTTTGCATTATTACATCTCTGCACTTCAGAGTTTTCCGGAGTTGTGCATTTTCTTCTAGAATACTACACTAACAAATCTACATAAGGCAGAGCTGAGTCAATATTGTTAAACTGGAAATGACTGGTTGAAGTTCAAGCATAGTTTGGGATTTTGATGTTTAATGCTACCATTTTCCACATTTTGTCAGATTTCTTTTGTATAGCATCTCGGTTCTTTGGAGTGGTAATTGTTATAGATTTATTTTGAAATTGTACTGACTATTTTGAGAGCCCAGGGAGAATTTATCTGCATTTGGCTGTTCTTTTGGCCAAAGAATTTTCATTTTCAAATGCCCCCAAATGAGGATTTATATATGAGCACATTAAAACAAAAACTGTGTTCTGAAATAGTTCTACTTGTAGCAGTAGCTATGTAATCCATTAGAGCAAGACACATACTGTCTGAATAAAATTTATTTTTTGTACAACAGCGGCCTGTAGTTATGCTGTAGCAATCAAACCTCACAACATAATTTTTGCCTTTGATCTAAATATTTATTAATCTATCAATCTACAATGAAATAAGTGAGAATTCAAAAGGAACTGTACTCTTGAAGAGAGTAGGTTTTTTTAGAGGATATTTAGGGAACTTGTTACTTTCCTCCAAAGGAGGAATTAGAGCACCTACCTTTTTCAGTATTCTAAATGTTTTTACACAGACCTTAACTTTGCTAAGAAAATAAATATTTTTATATATCCACAGATATACATGTCTACACATATATGTACATTTCAACATGTATATATTTATGTAGTCATATCAGTTACTGGTCATACTATAAAAAGAGAATGTTTGCCTAAAACTATGACAAAGGCATGCAGTAATGAACATTCCAGTAACAACTTCACCTTTGTGCTTTAAGGTTTACTCTCTTTCATAGTTACTGGAAGCTATTGAACCATGATCTTTTTGATTAAAATACTTAATACACAAAAGCAAAAGCAAAATGAAAAAAACAACAAAAAAATTACTTTTAAAGGCTTTTGTCTAGCATGACCTAATGCTTACACATAAGAAAGAGTTACGTTTTCTATAATTGCTGTTCTATTCAGGATCTCATTCTTTCAAATGTGTTTCATTCAGAGTAGCAGTATTGGCTATGGTAATTCCTGCTCCAGGCAAAAGCACCAGTAATTTCAGTTTCTGCTTGTTCAGACATCAGAAGTACAGAGAAACCATAAGGACCTCAAGCCAAGGGTGTGCTGCTGTCAGCCTGGCTCTGAGCTCACATCTTCCTGTGAGGTTTCCCCACATGAGGTTTGATTTACTATGAGGGAAGTCAGCTGTTGGCTGCATGGAGCCGCTGAGCCTGTTGTATACAATAAAATAACCTAGAGGACAAAATCTGTTGCATGTACACGCACTATTATAACTAGTAATTGCTTTTTTATATAGCATTGAAAATGGTAGGAGTGTAAATGCTCCAAAATAGTCTCCCTGTATAATATGATAATTCCTGTTTCATTTTGTTGTTGAAATAATGGGATAATAGACATTTGTAAGGGACAAATAATTATAAGCCACTCACTGAACAAAATTTTTTAGCTGTTGTTTCATGAGTGTGCATGAGAAATCTTGACCTCTTATTTTGGTCATTTTATATGTAGCTTTTGGTCCTTTATTCTTTTTTTCCCCCTCTAGAGACAGTTCTCAAAAACCTATTAAGCATTATGAGCTTTATTGGTGACCCATACTGCAAAGTGTCTATTTAGCCTGGTATCAAAGAAGCTGAGAAACTTAAGCCCTGGTTTTCTGGGATTGCAGATAACATATAAAAATATGATTCCACAGTAACACACAGAATCAATTAGTTTGGAAAAAATCTCTGGGATCCTTGACTCTAACTTATCGATTGAGTTCCAACCTATTTTCAGAAAAAATAGGGTATAAATGGCCCCCTTACTGTCTGTTAGAAAATGAGGACCTGATTTCTCAAAATGTTCTTCAATGGCCTGTATGAAACATGGTGTAGTATTCAGATTGCTTTTCTTGCCCCTCTGCTTGCAGAGCACACTGCACATTCTAACACCATTCTGTTGACTTCTATTAACATTAAGTGGAATTTATTGTTCATTCTTAAAATATAAATTTACATATGTTCATTATTGAAGCTGTTTATCTTGTTTGGTATATGTTTGGATGTATTTATTCCTTATACAAAATGCACTTGTAGAGTAAAAAAATTATCCATTATCATCACAGTATGTTTATCCTCTTATAAACTCACAGGTGACAAGAAGAGATGACCAGGAGTGGTGATTTACAAGAATTGTATCACCTATAGCTTTGTAAATCTTTGCTTTGACAGAAACGGGTTATGCTGCCTTTTTTTACAACAATGTGTTGTATTGGTTTAGGGAAAGCATTCTATATGTAATTTTTACTTTTTACCCCAAGGAAAGTGTAATTCTTCTGGGAATAAATTCAAGGATCTAAGAGTCATACATTACCAAATACTACCATGATTCAGTGCTAGCCTGGGAAGGGAAGGTTGCAGGCCCAGGAACAGCTGAGTTGCCATGAGTTGCCATAGCATCCATGCTTGGAGGAAACATAGATTTTAAGTATAGCTGAGGAGATTTGGCCTGTCTTTGTAACCATCATGTATGAATAATAGGATGTTAAACAGTCTTTAGTCTGAAATGGCCATTGATCCACTCTAGTTCCCCAAATTAGTTATTTTTAATAGCTATTTTCCTTGTAGATTGTAAATGTAAATAAATATAAAAATGTATATAGTCCACTTTTGCAATGTCAAACTTTACGTTTAGAGATCCATTTTAAAGTAAATATTCCTGCTGTCAGCTGAAGCAAGCAACCAATTTCATGTCTACTGAGACAGTTGGAATCCTTAGTGGCGTTTTGGGTAGATTTCACTGGGTTTTAGCAAATGCATCAGGTTTTTGGGCTGGTTTGTGTTTGTTTATTTTAATGCAGTGAGTAGTGGTCAGAACTCCTCTTCTACTGGTTTAGAGCCAAGACAATTAAACTTCAGTCAACAAGGATTTACAGTAGTCATACCTAATTTCATTTGTTCGACTCCATTAAGGGAAAAAAAAATTGGCCACTTTTATTCATCTGTTTTTAGCCAGAGAAATTAACGAGCATACATGTTTTATTAATTGATTGTCAGATGTAGTGTGTGTGTATATATATATATATATATATGTATATATATATCTACATCTACATATTGTTCCATCCTCTTTACTTTACAGCTCTTTCATGGATATGTCTTCCAGCATTTTACGCATATTTTGTGCCATTTGTGTTTAACAGTATGAAAAGATAATGCATTGCCTTATGTATTTTATCTCTGTACTTGATAAATGCAGGTAGTGCTTTTCTAATTGTACTCCAACAGTACTCTGGCATTGGTCAATTAGATGTGCAGTACATACCTGACTCAGGATACCTGGATTTTTCATCATTAGGTTTTGAAGTATAAAAAGATATTGAACTCATATTTTTGTATGCTGACAATTGTGTAGGATTTTTTTATATACTGTATATATCAACCAAGTTTTCCTAAAGAAATTTTATTATTATGAATGTTTCCCTTTTCCCGCTAGATGTGGGTATATGTTTTCTTGTTACGTATAAATGAATATACAGCACGCACAGTCATGCAGATGTTAACACCGGTGAGAAATTTCAGATTATCCAGAGGCTAATCAAGCTTTTTTTTTTTTATGTTTTTCTCTAAAAATATGTATCTCCATACTAGAAATCTACTTTAAAAATAACTTCTAGTTCAGTTTGAAAGTCCAATAGAGTGCTCAAAGGAGTTGGGACATTTCTGCAAGTACTTAGATTTGGACTTCCATGGGAATACCCACAATATCATCTGTGTGTGTGTGCGTGTCCTATCTGCAGTACTATGTGCCAGATTTAAAAATCTAAGCAGCCTTATTAACTTCTTTACACCCTGTATATAGTGTATGTAATTTGGTTATACTTGTGTTACACTTTAAAAATGAACCTAATTTCTGCATTGAGTATTGCACACATTTATCAAATTATGAATATATTTTGTAACATCTCATTAAGCACAAGAGACCATTTGAAATATTATGAGAAAGAGACTGCTTTGAAATATTATGTGTAAGTACAGCCATACACAGAATGTTTCAGTCTGCTTTTGTTTGAAAACAATCAAACTGGCAGTTCTGTGGGTAGTTGAGTTTGTTGGAAGTAACTTTTGGAATTAAAATCCTTGGAACATGGATTTAAATTACTTTTTCCTTTATTTTGTAAAGTGCCTCTGTAGCATACTTTGAATCAGTTACTATTATGGATTATGGATAAAACTAACACTGTGTACTTTTAGATCTATGGTTTATTTTTTTAGTTACATAGTAAAGACTGGAATGGTAACAATGTATTACAAAATGTCAGAGAGCAATAAAACCGTTCATAATATGGCCACTGCTAACCTCTTTATTTGAAAGCAAGAAGTAAATTGGGAGGGAGGGGGTTGAGAGTCTTTAGCCCTTTCTGTGTGCCTGCCTAGGAATTCCGCTGCAGGAGAACAGAAATTAAATTTCTAGAAATAAATGTTTATAATAAGAATCTCTTCTGCAAACCCAGGTCCAACCTAGGCTCATTGCTGGTAATTGAAATATATCTTTATAACCATTGGAAAACTGAACCCTGCATGAGCAGTAGCCCATGGCTTTAGGCAGCTGTACTTTGTGAAGGCTGGAAGAGACACAGGCATGGACATGGAAGTTGCTTTTTGGCCCTGTGGTGCCATCACTGTTCCACGAAACTCTGGAATATTCACCACTTCTGCACTTCTTTGTCTGAGGACTTTCTGCTTACTGCTGTGTGCAAGGGTAATCTGACAAACATAGTGTGGAGTGTTGTACTCCTTGTACTAAAAAAACACCTATAAATGACTGATCCTTTAGAGGGATCTTTTGGGATCCCAGGGGGTTGAGGAGTTGCACTTGTACTGTTTCTTTTGTAGGACTTGAAAGCTGATGACCTATTAGATCTTGCAGAGCAGTTGTCTCTATATGTGAGTTCTGATTTCTACATGATTGTGATCAATGGAGGTTCAGGACTGACAGGAACAGTGCAGACAGGACCAAAAGCAACTACAATTACTTTGTAAAATCCTTTTTGTTTTCTACCTTATGCAAGCAAGGGGGAGGATGTAAGTATTTCTGGATAACTAGACTTGAAAGACAGATTTTTTTTTTTTCTTCTGTCTATGTATTCATCTCTGTAATTTTGTGAAGGGAGGTAGCATGGCATGTTAAAGTATTTAGCAGCAGAGGTGAACACAGGATTTCAAATACAGTCTGCTTTTCTACCATTTCAAGTTTCTTTTTTCAGTGCTCCTCATTTCTGTGGTCTTGCTGCCATGAATACCTCAGAAAGAATGTCCAAAGAATTATTTTATTGATCAGTGTACACAATGGGAATAAATAGTGCTTTGAAACAACTGCTGAGAAAGATAATCAATTAAACCATGGTAGCACTTGGGTGTCCAGTAATTTTACATCTTTCATGAGAGAGTGTTGTTATCATCATGATTCGAAAGTCAAAAAGTCTGCAAAGGCACTTGATACACTTACATATCAAATGAGCACAGTGTGAGTTCATGATTCAAAAAAGATAATATATCTTTGCCTCCCATCAAAATATGTGTCTGCTAAGCTTTGACAGTAAAGACACTTCCTTTTGAATGTTACTCATAAACTTACTTTTAGTATGTATTTGATTGCTTTGGAGGCTTTTTTAATAGCTCATTATGTCATGCAGAAAGAGGATAGATGAAGCTCATACTTGGCTTATACTAATGAAGTGGAATTGCTAACAGTTACTTCATTCTTGCTTGTAGAATCTTAATTGTCTCAAACTACTTTCCCAGATAGTACTTGATTCCCTGCCCCCACTTCTGTATTTCCATATTCATTTTGCTCTGTGGAGCTGCCAGGATTCTGAGGGCACTAAAATGCCCTAACTGCCCAAAACAGCCTCATCCCTGTGCTCACTGGCCATGTATTCTGGGCAGCTCCTGTCAGCAGCTTCATATTCTGGGTGAACCTTGAAACCTGGGCTATGGGTAGCTTTGCCCATAGTCCCACTTTCTGCTGTTTGTGATAGGACTTTCTGGATGGACCCTGAACCTGCTTCAATATCTTGCCCTATCTGATCATCCCTGGACTGTCAGCAGAGCCTTTTGTTTTCCTGGTCCTTTCAGGGGGAGGCCACTGCGCTGTGTTCACCCACAAGTCCCATCTTGTCCTCCTTCAGGGAGTGGACCAGCTCTTACTGCTTCCCAGAAGCAATATCCAGTGCTGGTACAGGTTTGTCCATGTGTAACATACTCCTGGCTTGTGTTGTCTTGAAGCAGACCCATGAGTTGGATTAATGGGGAGATGGGGGAGGAAGGGGAAATGCCAATTACCAGTCACAAGGTAGATGTTAGGCTTCTTCCATTGATTTTAATCTTGGGACTAAGGGTAGCTTCCAAAAATGTGTATATCTCTAATTTGGCAAAAAGATTTGAAATGGATCTCCAGAATGTAATCAGGATTGGAGAGGGGGAAAAAGACACTGGGTACTTAGGAGGAATGTAAGATAAGGCAAATGCTGAGCAGTGTAAACACAGCAGTGCAATGTCCTGAATATCTGGCTTTAGTTTTTCCAAGTATTTAACACAGTTGAGTTTTTATAAACAACTGCATGCTTTATAGAAGACTCAATATAAATTGTTAGAATTTTAACTTATATCTAGATTTTAAGCTCTAGGTTTTAGCTAGTCATTAATTATTTAAAGTTCTTTATCAGGGCAGGAGGGATTTTATCATCTGGAATAAATAATCAGTATCTTTCCCTGTGAAGTATAACAGCCTCTAAAAGTAGGAGGAAATTGTACTGGATATATTCTAGGAGCATAATCAAATGAAAGGAACACCAATAGGTTTTGATTCTGCTTTTATTTAAATGAATAACCAAATTTTCATTGACTGCAGAGAATGAATCCATAATACCAGCACTATTATGCCAGACCCAGACTAGCTTGAATGGCTGTCAACGTGTTTAGTTCACCTAATTAATGAAACTATTCATGTCTCAAGGCAGAAAGCTTGACTGGAAATGAGAAGCAGACCACATGTAATCAATGAGGTTTTGTCATCAACCAGCCATAGAGTAGGTCTAATCAAACCAATACAGGACATGACTGCAAGCAAATGAACATCAGCACTGTATTATCTACAGCCAGTGCATCATCACAAAACTTAATGACAAAGTATCACCCAGATTAAGACGGAAATAATGTCTGATGCTAATCAGCGCTACTTGCTCATATTGTAATACATTTCAAAATACATTGAGTGGCAGCTGAATTCAAAGTCAAGACAAAGTGAAGCTTGATTGAATGCTTAGCAATATATTAGATGCTGTTCCAAAATAGGAAAATACATAAAGCTTTTATACATTAAGAAGTTGAGTAGGTGTTTGGAATTTTGACAGCACACCCTGGAAAATTAGTAGCTTGGGAAACAGGGAAATAATTACAATCATGTGCCAATTTTAAAGGACATTTCTGGGCCTGATACAGGCAGAACAGACAGGAGGCTTTCATTTCTGGACTACTTCCCATGACTTTGACAGAAGGCATTAATATTTGAAACTGTAGCATAGGACTAAATTACATTATCTGGGTATTCACCACACAGCAGCCATGAGGAGAAAGAGAATTTCATTTAGTCTTAAGACTTGTATTTAAATAAACACAAATCCCCTACCTAATCATAACTCCTATTTTTATATCTAATGTGAGAACCAATCAATGTGTCTCTACTTTCTTCAGTAACAAAACTATATATTAAATGAGACTTTAAGAAATTTTCCTCCTTTTTTTCATTTAAAAAACTCATTTATTCAGCCAGGTGAGATGCCTTCCAGAGGAACAATAGAAGCTAATATTCCAGTCACACTGATCATATGGGCTTTTTGTGCCTTCAACACCTCTCTTGATGGCCAAAGTATTTTTGAAGCTCCCTGCATGAGCACTTTTCTAAATGATGAGCAGTCAGGCAAAGAGAGGACTCTGAAGATGGAGGTGTGACTGAAATGCTTTCTGCTGAGATTGTGGTAAAATTGCAGCCCACGCACATGGATGTTCTAAGTTCTATGATCTAAATGACCTAATAACAAAAAAAAACTCAGTTCAGTGTCATGAAAGAATATGAGCCTTCCTGATGGTCTTTCATATATCTGACTGCCAGAAGAATAGGAAACAGATATTCTGTACCAGCTAGAATACAAGTGGGACAACTGTCTGTATTGTGTTTTAGAATGAGAAGGGCAGAAAACCAGTGGAAATTCCTGCATCCTCCCTAGATATTCTCAACAATTATATTTGCCTTATGCCACATTAGATCAAAAGAACTGGAGACATTTCCCTCATGATAATCGGGATTTCAGTAAATTTCAAAGCAGTTCAGAATTTCCCCAAAGTAGTAGAAAATTTGATATAAAGTGAGGAACTCCTTCTACTGTTCTTCTACTGAGTTCTATTTCAATGTTTCAAAATGCTAATAATCCCTGTGACTGTTCCTTAAAACAGACTCAGTGGGGAGGACAAAGAATAAACCGGCATGGAAAATGGACTCTGCTCATGTTCAAAGGAAACAAAATCACAGATGCTGAGAAGATTTCAAACGTGCTGAACCACAGCCATTTTCTGTTTCATTCAGAACTGGTTTGAAGTGTGCCGTGGAGCAGGGCTGTCAGTGCAGGTTGGAAATACAAAGCTCTGACAGTTTTTTAAAGTTGTGATACATGAAAGCAGGTCTCCTTTGAATGCATTGGGGTGAAATGGAAGAAATCTGCTTCCCTTTTGCCCTTCCTGTGAAATTTGCTCTTTGCCTCCTCCCATCCAGGACTGTTTAACTATGCTTCTATGGGAAACGAAACTTTTTGTCAACCTAGATTTTAACAGTCTGTCTGCTGAAAAATAATTTGCTTCCTGCATCCTGCAGTGACAGCTATGTAGTGTTTCAGCTACTGCAGAATAGTGTGGAGGTGTGGTAGGACAGACCAGAGGATCTGTTGAGTTGGTTCTGTCTTGAGCTCTTGCTAGTCCAGTGCTGTATATCTGTATATATCTTGTATAGGGACAGCAGGAGAGAGAAAAAAATTGCTCCTTTTCCAGAGCACAGCCAGGCCACTGGGGTGCAGTCTTGGGATAAGCACATTCACAGGAGTATATGTTGTTTAATCTGCATTAAAAACTTCCAATTGCCAGGGCAAAAACTCTAAGATTTTTATATCCTCATTTGTATTAGATGTTATAAATGTTTGTACTTGGGATCAGGCCTTCTTTGTTTCAGATTCCAGAAGCACTTAGATGAGAGTTAGACTGCAACCTGTTTGCCTACCAGCCCAATAGGTGTACCTGGAGCAGAGCTACAGTCACTCAGGAAGGTTTTTTTTCAGTCAGAAGGGAGGCATCTCGACATTTTAGAGAGACTCACAAGCCATTTTGAGCAACATTGACATTATAGTACAGGTACTGAAATTATAGTTATCTAAAAGTAAAATCAGAAAGTGTATCATTTTTTTCAGAGGTGACTTGGGGCTGGGTTATCTGAGTATATACATCTATATCCACTTGGTGTTAAGATATGGCTCAAAAGTTTGAACTTGAACTCTGATTTGCATCCTGTCTTTTCCTCATTTAGGTACTGGTGTCAACAAATGCTAAGTGTCCAGATATATCTGTCACTCTGAGAACAAAGCTAATTCTCCTGTCCATTAGCAAACTCCAATAATTTTACAGTGAGCACCTAAGTTCTTCTGGTTTACTGCAAGAAAAGTCTTAAATCCTTTTTTTGTGGCATTTGCATTTGGTTACCGAATCATAAATACAAACACTTGTTAAAATTTCTGAAGCCTAATCCAAACTATTTCCATGGTAATTAGGCATCAGAATGCTTTTTGAAATCCCATCAGGCTATCTGCACTGTTTCTAAAGGAGTAGCTTTAAGAATCTCATCTAGATGACTAAAAAGTGTAAGATGAATGAGGTAACATTCATGGTGTCATTAACTACCTTCAGAATAGAAGTAAAATACCAATTCTTCTAAACAAGCTTGATCTTTCACTTATTGATCTTTCATGTACATTTATTATGTATGCACATTTTTCATACTCACATGAAATTCCAGTATTTAACTCCATTCACTGTGTATTTGTCTAATTTGGCTTGAGTCATTGTTGAGAGACCTTTCCCCTTAGCTGCCAATCCCAGTGTAAGGCAAGTTATATTTAAATGCTTACTGGCAAAATTGTCTGTTATTCAAAGATTCTGGTTTATATTCATAACTTCCTCTTCTCCTTCTTTTAAAAATGTCCTTGAATATCTGAATGTCTCAGCTAAACACCTAATGACAGGCTCTCTGACCAGCTCCCACTCACTGTGAGCCTTATTATTCATGCTGCATATGCACTACCAGCCACATCAACTATCCCATGATTTTTAAAAATTGTGCATAATTTGGAAGATCAGAACTCAAATAGGTCAGTTATTTGTTGAAATATTAGAGATAGAACAAATTCCTAACTAGTTTTCCTTGAGGATAACAAAATGCACCATAATAATCTGAAAGTATTTATAGACAGTTGTCATATTTATGTTGTTCAGTCCTTTGGGTACTACATCATTCTTAGATCCACCTGGAAATATCACATATATTTTCCTTATCCTATTGCAGGGTTGTAACTAAGTTAGGAAAGGAGTATAGTTCATTACTTTAAATTAATTAAGAAGCCTTTTCAGACCTAATATGCACTTAATATTTACTTAGAGTAAATCCCTAATTCATGGAATCTGTTCCGCTTCAACATCTGTAAAACATAAATAATACTTCTCCTTTTACCTTTAAGGTTTTCTCTTTCCTCTACATAAAAGCATTCAAATGCAGCTTCCAAGCATCTCTATCCAAGTTTTTGATGCTCTTCATGCCAACCAACATCTGAATTCCTGAATTTGCACCAGTAAACTTCTGTAGTCAACTGCCTGCCTGCCTGCCTGCCTGCTGGCTGGCTTTGGGGCATGCCCAAAACTATGCAGGTCTCAACCGCAATCTAGAAATCTATTTAACTTCTTTAAAAGTACAAAGTAGACATTCTCCTGCATATTTCATTAGCAGGAGCTTTGTCAGAATACAAATGTCAGATCAGAGCTCACGCACAATCTTGAGATTGAGGTAGTATAACCAGGTCATCCTCCAGGGAATTCAGCCCACATGTGTGCATTGATTTTACTATGAGTAAAGCACTATATACACTTCCATGAACACGGAAGAGGAAGATCTGTGTCCTCTGGACTTTCTGGAGAATCAATAACTTTTCAGAAGCACCAACTGAGAGAGGGGTTGCAGTAATGAATCACTCAGGTTTTTTTGGCAGAGGCTTCTAGGAACAGCTGAGCCCCAATTATTGCACCACATAACTATAGATTATTCCTATAATCAGGACTTTCATGGACCAGACCTGCCAAGTCAGGCACTTGTCAGTACTCTTCAGGCTACTAGGTTAGTATTTATTCTGAAGCTATCAAAGGAGAAGCTATGCAATTTGCTGAGTCCATACTTTTGCTGGTGATAATTAGCTCTGCTTTGCCCTAAATGTTCTAACAAATGGGTGAAGTGCAAAAAAAGAAAAAAAAAAAGGTTCAGCAATATTTCTGTATTCTGTCTACATAGCAAGAGAAGTAAAGTTTTACATCAGTGGACTAATTATTTAGCATGGTCTCATTCTCTAAGCATACAGAATCTTTTTTTTTTTCCCCCTCAAATACCTCAAAATTAAATTACTTAGGACTTGGCAAGGAAAAAGAGAGCAGCTGAGGATGAGGGGGACTGACAGGTAAGTAAGGCAAGATGAGTAAGGTCTTTAGACAGAGGCCATGCTCAAAACTCAGATCCAATGGCAAAACTTCTTTTGGCTTCAGGTGCTTCTAAATGAGCCTCCATTTCAATGAGAAGATGACAGAAAGCTCTCAATCTGACAAATGAAACTACAAGAATTCTTAAAATGGCAGTATGAAATACTTCCAAGTTCAGTTCTTGCATTTCATGGGGATTGGAACCTAAGCAAGTACACAGAGCATTGTATATTCAGGAAAATTTTGATTTGAATAGGGTTTGGATTGAATTCAGGGTGACTTTTTTCTCAAAAAATTTGCTCAGATAATAGCTTTGAAGTCTTTCTATGATTTGGGCCGAGAAAATTTTATGAACTGCAATTTTGTAATTCTGAAAACCTAGCCAAAAATTAGGGAGAAATTTCAGTATGGCTGGATTACAAATGCAAAAGCAGGTGATGGAACAAAAAAATGTGAAGAACAGGAAGTTTTGTGTACGAAATAAAACTTTATTTCCAGTTCCAGTTATGTTTCCTTTCTGTTTTTTTCCCCAGTAGAATTTGTATAACATCAAGTAACTTTACCTGCTGGAAACAAAATCCAACACCTTTTTTGTTTTCTATGATAAACGAGATATTGAGAATCTCCTTTGAAACAGGAAGAAAAACTCAGTTGAAAAACTTGAATTACTAAGTATCTGGGATTGAAATTATGAAGACTGTACATAGGACTGGCATTGTTCATTTGAAGTGCATGCCTATATTTTTAGTGAAGCATTTAAAATATCACGGGTCACCCCTTCTAGAAAAAAAAACCCATAAAGATACCTTTTCATTGTTGCATAATATTTTCAAAATTCTCAGACATGTCTGCTCCTACATTCTACTCCCTGCATGAAGTTTCCTGGCTCAAACCTCAAGATTAAATTAAAATAAACACATGAATAGAAATCTTCTTACAGTTTTGGTTTGTTTTTTGTTTTTTTTTTTTAATTTCAATGGTTGCAAAAGGAACTAATATGAATGGAAGCAGTTGAGCTGTCACATCTTGTTATCCCTAGAAGAATTTTCAGGGATCTATATTCAAGTAAGATGTATTAGTTAAAATTTCTTGCCACCTGTCTCAGAAAAAACTCTGGGCTGGCATCTTAGAAGCTGGGAACAGGTTGAAAAATCCTTGTAATTTGTCATTTGAGCAGACTTGCTAAGCAATTAAAGAAAGCTGTAAGATGGAAACTGCATCAATCGTTTCAGTTTTCCAGACTCTACTGGGAAGTGACTCCTAGAGCTGAACATTGGCTAATGAATCCCAGAGATTTGTTCTTTGGAAACAGCTACACACATCTGAATTAGATTGGTGTTATCGCCTCTGGAAAGGGAAGAGCCTCAATAGATTAGGGAGTTTGCTATTCCAGTGGTTCCAGAGGCAAACACACCATCCTTCTATGGATTTGCCTTTTGTGTAGTATTAAGTGTTAGCAAAGCTATTTCTGCTTGGCTCTATGGAAGCAGGAGAGAAAGGAGTAGTTAGCTTATAGAGTAGGTGTGCTTGGCTCTGACTCATTAATGTCTCAAATAACTCCAGTTTTATTACACCTTGTTGAAATACTAGTCATGGCACTTATCCAGAATGTCAAAATGCTTGTTTTGGATGGAATTTATAATGCAGAACTGAATCTGGATTTCAGCATGGTCCATGGCCTCTTACGGGATGCAGGAGTACTTTGCATGGCTTTGCATATCTAAATGGAGAACTCGATCAAAAGCTGCTTAAGCCTTGAGTGAAAAGGGGAAAGATTTAGGCCCCTCAATGCTTTTACTTCTGAAAACAGACCATATTAGCCAAGTTTATGAGTCTGTGCAGGGCTGTGTTTTAAAAACTCCAGAGTATTTTACCATAAGCTTTCATATTTAGGCCTGTAGCAAAAAAAGCTTCTTGAGGTAAGGCTTTTTGCAGCATGATGGCTATGAACATAAAACCAAGGTACAACTATGTCTGCCAGGTTTTTCTGGTAAAAACAGTCACTGTCTTGCCTCTGTGTTCTGCTATGTATTAAGTAACACTTTGAATGCTCTTACTGTAAAGGCTTTTTTGCTAGACAGAAGGTAGGATTTTCTTTGATACTCTAGTACCCTAAAGAGTACTAGAGTATCAAAGTACTCTAGTACTAAAGTAACTAGTGTGTTAGCTCTCACATTGAGAAGGTGGTTTATATTTTTATTGAAAAAAAAACCCTTCATTTTCTAGAAAATATACATAGTCATAGAAAAAAAAAATAATGCTTATGCAGGTTTTTTATGGGTGACACTCTTTTATAGAACAGGTCCATATACTCTAGAGATCTTACCAGACAACAGCATATGCTTGTTACGATAAAATTTTGAGGAATTCTGATAAAGAGAATTTCCACTGATTTCATCAACATCCCTACAGCAGACCATTCCATCTTGGTGAAAAACTGAACATGAAGGTATAAGGCATATATACATATTATCTTACTGAGAGACCTTCAAATTCAATACAAGAAATATTGTAATTAAACAGTTTAAAAGATAAAGAAGTGTAAGAGAAGAATAAACACAAATAATAAAGTTTTCTATCAAGCAATCACAGAAATGCATCCTCTCCTCCAAAATAAGATGTTTCTAGACCAAGCCTCATTAGGTTGTTATTGCATTGATTTCTGTAAAGGACATTTCTATAAAGAACAGCTCATTGTGCAAAATATTAGCCATAACATTTTTTTTCTATATATTGCCAAACTGAGTCCAAAGCCTTTCATGAAGAAAGCTGCCACCAAATGTTGACATTTGAGGTCAACAATGGGACAGAATCAAAATAGAAGTTTTTAGAATCAAAATAGAATTAAAATGGAAGTTTTTTCTGCCAAACTTTAAAACAGTTAAAGTACTTTTGTAATGTGTTTTGCTTTACTTGGGATTTTGTTTTAAAATATTTAGCATTTTCAAACTTTGCCTGACTTCATATCATAATTAAGTGATGGGAGTCAAGACATGTCTACAAACTGTAGAGAGTACAGCAGAGGAAGACAGGGCTGGAGCACATGGCAGACAAGATGAGGTTGAAGGATTGCCACTTACTCAGCCATATGAGGAGGGGGTTGCAGAAGAAAAGCCAGATTCTTCAGATAAGTTTAGAGTTGAAGCACAAGATGTGATGGGCACAAGATAAAACATGAGAAATGCAGTGTGATTAGTGTTACAAGAAAAAGCATGCATCACCTTAACCCCTGGCACATTCTACCTCAAACAGGCTGTAAAATCCTGGAGATTTTCAACATTCAGCTGGAAAACCACAAGCAATTTGATCTAACTTTGAAGGCAGCATGGCTTTCGTGTCCCCTCTGACCTGTATTACTCTATAGCTGTTGAATCAATTGCCACTAGATGAAGCCCTCAGCCACCCACATGTTCCTTCCAGTCATGCTGACCCCACAATGGTGGCCAGCTGATCAGTACAAGCTGTGGGTTGTAGTCTCTACAGGCCTCCTGCAGGTGCTAGATGTCATGAGCCACAGTCTCAAATATGTCTGCGTCTGAAAACTCTTGCTAGGAGTGTTGCATCAGGAGTATTCAACAAGTGGCACTGCTCCTCTGGATTCAAACTTTGTGATGGGAAACCTGGCTAGAATGGTGTCAAACTGCTCAGTGGTTGGATACCTGGGTTTGAAAGGCCAGCTGTTGCAGAAAGTTCCTGTCTACATAGCAATGGCTCATCCTCTGCAGTGGTGGAGACTCAGAAAGACAGAATTCAAATGGCATGGACCTCTGAGCAGGAGGAGGAAGAGGCGCAGGAGCAGGCAGCAGTCAGTTCTGCACTTCAGCTGGCAGCTGTGGATACCTCTGGCTGTGCTGCTTCCCTGATGCTTTACGGGTGCCACAGGAGCAGCCGCTGTGCAGGTGTGGAGAGATGCAAGGTAAGAGGTGTGCCAGCTGCACTGCAGTTGCTTGGCAGAGTGGATGAAGCTAGGGTGCTCAACAAAGATCTAGTCTTTAACTTGACCTTCCCATAAGTAGATGGGCTCTTTGCCCTTTTGTGGATCTCGGAGATAATGGAGACACATATTTATGGTTCTTTCCATGCCAAGAAAGTGAATACCTGCCACTTATCCAATTATTACTATTGACTTCAAATGTGTGGTGAATGTGTCAGCAATTTCATTTAACTGTCAGATGAAAGGCAAAAAAAAAAAAGATTGAATATAATAGTTTCTGGATAAAACTATTAGATGACAAATAAAGTAGAAAGGTGAGTGCCATTTTAAAATCAATAGCACGTTTTCAGGCCTTCTCAAATATTCCTGACATCTACATGGGAGCTGAGAGATTTCATTTTCTGTAGTAAATGCACTTAGAAAAAGCATAACAAAGAGTAAAAGTAGGAGGAACAGGGCATTCCAGACTATTAACTATAGTCGACCATCAAATAGTTCCCTACAGTAGTTACTTGAACAATGAATATAGCATGACTTTTTGACTAAGAAGTCAGAATATCATTACTATAATGAAAAGTTTCAATCCAAGAGCATACAAAAAAAAAAAAAAAAGAAAGAACTGTAACAAATCTTCTAAATTTTAGGCCTGGATGAGAGATGGAGAACAGAATCCCAAAACAGAGCTTTAAAAGAAGATAAGGTATGCATATAAATACAGAATCCCAAGCTTTAAAAGAAGATAAGGCATGCGTATAAATATAAAAGTATTTGGCATATAAATATAAGAAGTATTTGAGAACTTAGTTTTCTTTGCTGCCAATAAAAATAGTTAACAGGATACCTCATGGGAATCCAGAGATGGAAATCTGGCTAATATATAGCCTCCTTGTGAGGACTGGAAGACACTGCTTCCTCCCTTTTTGGAAAGGTCTTTGTATTCTATTATTAATTTTTCAATAGGTGACTGAGATACTGATGATAAAGTATACATGTTTTCATCCAAACAGTGTAGCAACCAGTGACAGCACAATGATTCAATGAAACTTAGAGAGCCAAGAATAAGCATTGTTTTCTTAACTGTCTAAATATTCTAAAGAAAAATGTACTTTTTAAAAAAAAAAGTTGTTTACTCTAAGTTCACTTTTCTGTTAAATCTTTTTTTTCAACCAGAACCCAACCAATTTCTTTTTTGTTTGCTTGTTTATTTGGAGGGTTTTTTTTTTGTGCAGTCTTTCACACTGCAAATCATACGGAATATATTTCATATGTTACAGATATGGCTTCATTTGCCTTTGCACCACAGAATGGCTTAAAGGATGTCTCAAAACCCTTTTTAGCCCTAATTTTCAAAGTTGTTATGACATTCTAGCATGAACCTGACCCACAGCCTGATAAGGAAATACAGTCAATGTTAATGTTGTATCATTTGGGGGTTTGCACATCTGCTGGCATCACTAGAAAAGAAAAGCTCATTCTTTACTTTGAATGTTCAAAGTTCTATCTTGAAACTGACAGTATCTGGTCATTTAGAACAAACATAAAGTTACTACCAAAGCAACCATTACCACAAAAGTGTTTCTAAGACTTGAGCATAGTCAATTAGTTTTGTTTTAGTTTGTGTTAAAGTTATGCAAAATTGAAGTCAAGCGTGAAGATACACACATTTGTCTGCTACATGCAAGGGTGGCATTATTGAAATCAATGAAACCATTTCTGTCTGCTCCAAAATGTTAATTCATCTTAAGCACTTTGTAACATAACTGTGTGTGCACTGCAGGAGTAAAAATTACTGTCTGCCATGGCTTCTGGGAAGATTCTTGCTGTCTTACCTACCAGGATTTTGCATAAATTGTGTAGTATATAAGATCTAAATACAGACAAATGTAGATTAGGGGGGAAAAAAGTATAGAGGGTTTACCTTGTGTGAAGATTGTAATTGAAAACAACAGGAACTGGAAAGTTCCTACTCACATCCTGTTGTAAATATTAATAATAGTTGGCCTAGCCAGTGAAATACGGAGACTCTTCAAATTAACTGTGTTTTGGTGTTATTTTTTCAAGGCACTTATAATCAGACAGGGAATCTTGTACTTTTTAATCTCTTCTTTTTTATTCCTCAGGCATTATAAATACGGACATATATATAGACACACATGTACACACATACATAAATGGATGTGTGTATGCACATATTTAAATATGATCTTTTCTTTTGCATTTGCCTTGGCTTTTTTCTTTTCTATTTGTCCTGTTTGTCTCTGTGGCCTGGTCTCACACTTCCTGAGATGCAGATCACTCAGCTCCTGACCACTCTGTGCTCATGAAGCTACAAGTTCTGTACAGTGAAGCACGTATATAAATACTTTCAAGGAACAAGGACTTAGCTGTCTCTAGGCACCTAAATGTAAACATCTGGATACTACTTCTATTTAATTTTGCAATTTCTATGACTTCCATTACAACAAGGCAAGCCTAATTGCCTATGTGATCCTACTGTCCTTGATTCCCCTATTAGATACTGGAAATACTTTGCATTACATGTTATGTGGATTGCCACTGAATTGTGGTAGGCAATGTCTGTCTCTGTGCCTGTGTATTTTGCCTTGTATCTAGGATTTTCTAAGCATTCTGAATTATGCAGTGAATCTTTTACTGACCAAAAAGTTTGTTCAATTTGTCATCACTTTTTAATTACTGAGTTTTCCTTCTCATTTGTAAATATGTTTAGGATGTTTTATATATTATATAATGTCAGGTTTTTCTTTCAAAGTATCACTCATTCTCCAGATGCAGAACTTGTTTGGCTTTGCTATTTAACACCCCCAACAAAGCAAAATCTAACTGCTACTAAAAGCATTAGCTCTGATAAAACGCCATATATGTACAATTATATGTCTTTTAATATTATGTTTTCCTTGCATAGAGAACAGTTGCCTTAAAAAGATTTTAAAGATTTTAAAATTAACATATATGCACATTAGAGAAAATGCATACATGACCAATGAAGTTGAAGGTAATAAGTAGTTACAAATTTTGTCCATGTTAGCTGTTGAAATAACTACCCAAAGGAGACACTGAAACTATTTAGTAGATATTGTGCTAGAATTTTTAATCCCATTTGAAAGAATTTTTAAAAATTTGTCTTATGATTCACCTTTCCAGTTCTGATATTTATCAGTAATCTTCTACCATATTCCATAAGCTATTATGGAATAGCTGTTTTGCTATTAGATTTATACTGTATTCTCCATATTCCTCAAATTCCTACCTTTATTCACCTCAGATAGCATCTTTGTCCACAGGAATTCTTGATATATGTGTGAGAGAAAATTTTTATTATATGTGTGAGTGCTAATAATATTACTTAGACAAAACCCTTCTAAGGAAGGAAGTTGAATTTGGTCAGGAGCTGGAATCCACTCTTCACCTCACAAAGGCTTTGTGCAGCAATCTAGTACCTTCTAGGTCATTTGGCATTAAATCACATCGGATTCTCAAGCTGCAAATCACTAGTTCAATCTTCTGAAGCCCCTTTAAGGATTTTGGATGAGCATCCAAACCTCGTGCAGCGTGATCTAAATTAGTTTGTGTGAGCTGATGGGATCACAAAACAACAATAACTATTGTTCATTTCTGCCACCACGTAAAAAAACCACAATGACCATACAAAGGAAAGCCATAAGGACTTGCTAATTACATTAAACAATGAAATATGAACATATGCATAATACTATCTCAATAATTAAAAGCTGTAAAATAAAATACTCATTTGTAGTATAAAACTATGACAATAGCTGTTCACTGTGAATCTGAAAGTTCATGCTCACTGCCAGACAGAGGAAAGAAAAAAGGGAGACATAGGGCAGAGAAAGTTTTCTGGGTTTTTTTTGCTGTGACAGTTACACCTGTGAAAGCCAAACCTTTTCCTACCTCCTTGCTAGCTTCTGACACACTCTGTGGAATGAACATATAAATACCCTCATGCTTAGACAAGAAGAGTTATTAAAGGTGCTGAATGAAAACTCTTGGGTTTTAGATCTTTAACTGAAACTTTAAGGCGTTTTGCATACTTCTATTGCAAATATAAATGTGTGCTCCATTGCAGACCTGGCAAGACAAGACCAATCCAAGCAAACAATATATTTTCCAAGTCTACACAGTTGTTGTAGTCTGAATAGTGATTTACTCTATATTAACTTATAAAAAGGGATAAAACAGTGGGGAGAGTGGAAAGTTCACAACACCCTTTGTAATGCATTAAGCTGCACATTTTTGTTTTATAAGGAAAAACATGTATACCAAAGACCTTAACTACTCCTCAACACATTATAACCTACTGGAAGATTTCTACTTTGCACACATGTTATAAATTCCTAACTGGAAAAGGTAATGCCTTTTTCAAATGCTGGCAGAAAGTAACACTTTTATACAGCAAACTCAGGCCTGACAGTCTCATGGCCTAGTCTAACACAGAACAGGAAAATTGTTCTTTCTAGAACATTGAAGAAAAGAAATTTGAAATTTCTGAAAAACTGAAAAGCTCTCCTGCATTATCTAGAAGTGAAGTTCAGGTGAACACATGCAAAGTGCTGATAGAAAATACAGCATCACAGAAATGTCTTTGTAAAAAAGTAGCAAATTTTTTTCAGCTGGATCGCACCTTTGAAAGGTTTCACACATGTTTCAAATGTGATTATGCTGTGGCTGTCACTTTGCCAAAGCCTTGGGTAGCATTTTAAGAATCTTTTGGGAGACATATCAATATCAGACTGCAAATTTTAATCGCAGTTCATTGTACAGAATGTATATGAAACCTATTTGATTCCTAGTCTGCCACTGGAGAATTTTTTATCTATATGACCCAATTTCTCATTTTTATTTTGTCCAAATTGACATTACTTTTGTCATTAGGATAGATCAACCACTGAAATTTATATCTTCCCAAACCTCAGTTCCACTCCACTTATTAAAAGCATACTAGTTCTTCTTGCAGCATGCATTTTGCACATATTTTATATCTGATTTTATTGTAATCACTCACTTCTTAATGTTCCTTTGGCTCGTAATCTTTTTGCTCTGCTTGGCATGCACCTTGGACTATATCCAAAATAGTCTCTGATCTTATTTTCCAGTAGCTCATATGAGAAAATACAACTGATCTTATCCCTCAGCTCATTGCCACTGTTGTATTCCACATAAATTTCTTTAGTCATCCTATAATTTTTATTTCATTTGATCTACACATTTAGTGGAAGCTCTGTAGGACTTATGAACTAATCCCTTTACAGGTCACTTTTATGTCCAAGCAATCTACAAGCATTGCTTCTCCTGCCCTCAGTGATCAGTGCTAGTGCCAAATCTTATTCTCTGTAATTGTTGAGCTCTCAGAAAACAATGTTATTTTTTCATCCGTGAATCAGATGGGAGATCTTTTTTGTCCATTGGGAACTTTTTCCTCCAGTCCAGGCTGGACACTGAAGGCTGCATGTGTCCTCATACTCTTGACTTTCTGTGTGGGCATAGGGCAAGGCCAATTTACAGCGTATAAAAAGAAAAGTTGTGTCTTAGGGCTCAAGCAGTTTCTTCATCCCATGTTCTCAAGTCAATTCATTTTGAATCTATACTCTGATTCCTTCCTCGCACGCCTGCTGAGCACTGCTGGCAGTATGGCTTTCTTTAATCCTCTGTGGGGCTCTTAACTCCATTACCACACTCTGCCACTTTATCCTGTGCCTTGGAGTATCAGGGCAGAATTTCATATAAGAACATTATGTCTTAATCCACTGATTTTGATGTATATAAGCTTCTCTTTCAACAGCCTTGTAATTATATTATGTTCTCATAAAATAAACTACAATTACAGTCAATTTCCTGATTTAGCTACTACACAGACCAATTGCATTATATTTGCCTTTAAACATATTGTATACATTTGCATTTTTGATATGTTGTTTTTCAAGCTTCTCAAATGTGAACTGAAATGAAATTACACTCTGTTTTGTACTTGTAAAGGAAACTGTCTTCTTTCCATTTCCTTCTTTTTCAATGCACTGCTTTCTGTGGACATTTAAAACTACTTTATAAATACTTTAAGATATATTAAAAATGTTTTAAAAATAATTCCCAATTGGCAGTTTCTCTTCTGTTCTCTTTAGGTATTATTCTCACAGAGGTAGAAGTATTTTCAACGTCTTTCATAAATTGGAACCAGATAATTTTGAAAAATAATGTGGTTTTTTGTTTGTTTGTTTGAGGCATTGAAAGAAAATCTGTAAAAGATGTCCATATGCTATCCAGTTTTTGACTGGAATGTAATTGTATAAAATGGGGTTATAATGGAAAGGGGATTCATATTTGAAACAACAGTTTATTCAGATGGCAAGAAACATTAACTAGAAGGTTGATACTTATTGTTGTTAATTTACTTTTAAACTAAGAAGAAAATTTTGTTTAAGATTTGGTTTTGTCATTAAATGTATTGTAACTTGTTAACATTTGCTGGTCTATATAATATCTGAATCCCTGTTAAAATGCACTGCAATAGGAAACAACTCATCACTTTAGACCAGTCAATCATAAATCTATGAAGAAAGTATATTTCTGCATAATGTCATAATGATCATGCATAATGAAACAACTGGACATTAATTTTTAAGCTAAAAATAAGTAAAAATTTATTTGGGATGCCAGGAAATAAATTATTTGGAGAAATATCCCAAATATTAATATTCCAATAAATGAGGCAGAATATAAACTTTTCATTGCTGCAGACTGTGAAACGGTTAAATGAGGACACCAAGAGAGAATAAGTGCAGTAACTGAGATTGAAACATTTTAGTAAAGAATGGTGAAGAAAAGGACAATTTTGAAGGATTTCAACCTCAGCCCAACTTCAATACTAGTGCAAATGTGAACGGAGCTTCATGATGGAGGAGGATACTTGCAATAAATTAATTCTTTCTACAGAGCTGTTATGGGACAAATTATTTTTCTGACTTAAGGACCTTGAGTAGAAAGGCAGAAATTGTGATTCCCTTAAACAAAACTTTACCAGTGGTGGAGACAGAAGACTAAATAAATAATTTTTGAGGAAATATCTCCTAATGTCATTGGAAAAAAGTTGTACTGAAGCTCATTAAATTCTTTATAATTAAACTGAAACATCACATCTGCAGAAAGTGCCAAACAGAATAGAAGTATCTTTAAAGAGACTTCTTTAAAGATAAACTGAAGTATCTTTACTACAAATGTTTCAGCATAAAGCAGATGAGAAGGACATACCAAAGCCTAAAGTAACTAAAACTGAGATTCCTATCCTTGGAATCCATGTTAGTGTCTGAATTGAGAATATTTAGGATAGACCCTGGGATACAGAATTTTTTCAGTGTCAGGAATGTTTCATGTTCGCCAAAGAAAGAGGTAGAGGAGATAGTGGGATATGTAAGAAGCCTTTACTCTGACTAGACAGAAAACTCAGTGGAAAGTAGGAAAATAGGCAGAGATGCTGATTTCACTGTAGGAAAGTGCATTATCGGTGAACATCTGTATTATTTTGTGTGATGTGTTTAGGTTCCAAAAATTAATTATCTTTATTTATTTTTTACTCCCCACATTCTTATAGAATTTGAAGAACATCCTTACTAATAAACAACAAAGTAGATAATGCACTTATCTACTCTGATAGAAAATGTACTCTTCTATTCTGAGTAACTCTTGATAGTAGTCCTAAATTCTAAACAGGAAGTGAACAGGAGGAAAAGAAATAGGAAAAACATGAGTAAAACGGGTCCTGCATTCCTGAACGGGCTTGTGGATGAAATGTTTTGCAGAATGCTTACCACCACCTCCATCTCTGTATCAGTCCAGATAACTATCTGAATTGATTCTCCAAACCTTTTGAAATGTTCCAAATACCACTTTCCTAAAGCTCAGTAACAGCTTTACCTTGTGTACATAGCTGTACCTTGTGTGCATGCTCGCAATATGTTGACGATACTGACGATAGCGTTATCTTACATTTTCTCTGGTTTGAACAGACTGCTCATTCATGCTTTCCCCCCACCCCACCCCCCAAGTGCAGCATATTGCTACTTAAAAAAAAGGCTGCACCAACAAATCTGGCAAGGAACATAAATTTAAAAATTCTGTTCAAAGCTTCAGGGTTTCTGTTATTTTTACTGGTTATCTTTACTGTGGACCCGATATTGATCCATAGTCTCTGTCTTGCAGGTGTGATTCCAAAACTCTTGGAATATTTTCCTCCCTTCCTAAGTACAAGTAGATAAATGTGTTGTTTACTTTGTCATTTTGGCTCAACTGTCATTGTAGCATAGTACAGCAAGCTTGGCAGATATCTTTTTCCAAGGAACTATGATACCTGGTCTATAACCCTTTCCACATTCTCCACTAGAATCTCCATGATTCTAGTACTTTTCTCACTCACTCTGTTTATGAACGTTATGTACTCACACAGTTACCTCCCTTAGTGGTTTCCCTATCAATTAGTCTTTATGCTTCTATGTTATTTTATCTTCATGCCATCATTTAGGTATCGTCAAAAAGTCATTATGTAAATGCACAATTGTGAGTATCCATTTCTTTTTTAAAAATCTCTCCTCTACAGAATTTGCTGAAAAGCCTTGAAAGCCAGAAAAATGGTGACAAATTTTTTATGCTTATCTTTGATAATGTTTTAAGTCCCTAAATTACAGTTTTGTAAACCATGAACAAATGCTTACCTAATAATTAGAAAATAGTTCTCGCTGTAAAGAAAGCCACTATGGTAAATTTCTATAGCACATTATGGACAACCCACATTCATTCTACATGGGTCAATTGCGATAAATATTTCAAAAAAACCATTCAAGACTAACTTCACAAATCCAACCAGAATACAACTGTGTAAAGTTTCATAAACAATTTATGTAAACACTTTAATAAGAAGACTTAAAGCAGATCTGCCAGTGATCACCAAAAATTAAAATCCTAACTCACTCTTATAAAATACAATTAATAGTTAATTGCAGTATTGTTTATAAGCATTGAATTAGTATCTCTATATATGGCCTATATTTCCATGCTTGATTCTTTTGAGGGAAAGTTGGTACCAGCACACTTATTATTTTTTATATACAGTCTGGAATTTAAGTTTACTGATAAGAGCATGATTCAAGCTAAAATATTTCTGTGAAATAGACAATACATCCCTCTATTTGCATGAAAAAAGTTTCCAGTAAAATAACTGTCTACATATTTTCATAAAAAAGCTTAGGCACCTAGGTAGTCTCCAAATGAGCCTTTCAATTTTGCTGCAGATAATCCTTTATTTCTAAATTGTTTAGGACAATGAAGCTCATGAAATTTAAATTGCTTTATCAAGTACTGGAAAATTAATCCTAGATTAAAAATACATTTTAAAATGTTATTAGGGTTGTCATGCTACTAATAACAAGCCAACCTTTTCCCTCTATTTTCAGACAGGAGACAAATTCAATTACATTTTTGCTAATTGTCTGATGTATGTTCTTATTGTAATGCATATTATTTAAAGTGTTTCAAGTTCATACTTGCTAGTGGGAGACAGCTGTATGGCTAAAATTTGGTGTATCACGTGGAAAACACTACACATTATCAAGGCATCAGCCTATGAAGACCTGTGCACATGCTGCTTTAGGAAAATCAGTTGAAAGTTTCTGAAAGCTGATGCAAAAATGTTAAACACCAATTACTTTCACAGCAGAAATATCATTCTCTCTTTCCAATTAAGTAAATCAGTCATGATGAAGTAACCCTGTGTCCAGTATTTTCCATGAGAAACAACCCAAGAGGATGTGTCCCAAGCCAAGAATTTTTTCCACTTTAGAGAGAATCAGATGTGTGTGTGATGGTTGAAACACTGCCAAGGGCAAGTATTCAATGGCACATTCAGTCCAATGTCCTTGTCTTCATCTTCAAGGACTGTAATGGGCATTGGTATTAATATTTCAAGGACTTCCTCTAATTTCACATCCCTTCAAGTATAAGCAGCAATCACCTAAGGAGATATTATTACTGAATAGTTGCTAAGCTTCCTACTACAGGAAATTAAATAGGATCATTGCTAGCCTCCCTCTTACTAAAAAGCAATACATACATACCTCTTTGCCTGGATTTCTATGTGAATCTTTAGGTTAGTAATTTTCCCATTTTTAAGCTCTTGTCCCTGGATATTTTCTTCAAATCCAGCTCTCTTAAACCTGGAAAATATGAGTGGCATTGCCCACTCATATTTTTTTTTTACCCCTACTCCTTTTGTGTTTTTTGTTTTGTTTTGGTTTTTTTTCTGACTCTACTTCCTGCAATCAAATGGCTATAGCAGAATCTTTGCCTTCATTATTAAAAGAAAGAGTTACTAGAGATCACAGCTCTATGTCAGAACAGCGGGCAGGAGAGAAGGGGAGCTCAGAGGCCTTGAAACTGTGAAATTTAAAGGTTTAAAATTTATTTCAAGGTATCTCTTCCTGATTTTGGATTAGAACTGCTTCTTTTGTTTTGTTTTTAAGTGTTGGAAGACGACATTACTGGTATGCTCATTTACCATAACCCTGTTCATTCTTAGGTCCATTCTAGTAATAAAAACCAGCCTCCTGTATGTTTTTGGCACTCCGGATGGGTAATAAGAATTCTTTACTGGTCTTAACTTGCATTGTTAAGAGCAGAGAAATCAAAGTTGCACAGAAAAAACTAACTCAACCATCTGCAAATCAGTTGTCCTAAACTTCCACTATCTAAATTGGTTTCTGCACTGTTCACTCACTATTCAGCAGCTGTAGTACCATTACCTGCTTTCAGTAGCTTCCCGAATGAGGGTCTTACAGGCACCTAAGGCTTGATAGCCCTCCTAGGCTAGTTAGCTGTGACTGATCTCCTCTGATGGCCATACCTCCCTGCCCTTGAAAACACCATCATCTATGTTTATCTCTAGCGCCTGAAAAGCCTAAATTGGATGTATCTTTTAGTTAATAAAACATGCTGAAATGCTTGGTGGTTCAGAGCCTACAAAACTTTACCACTGCAAGTAGTTAGGATACAGTTAGCAGTACAAACATTTATAATAATTATGCAGTGAGTGAACAAACATATTACAGGTTTAAAGACCCTTAAGTAAACTTGCTGTCTGAATGCAAATGTAATGGCTGCAGCATGAAGCAGCATTGCCAGCTGAATCAGATACAGCACTTGTTCATGGCCATGGCTGAGATGTCCCTGCAAAGCAGTTTGCGATGCAGTAACCTATGTTAGAACAGTATGATTCTTTATTCCCCTCTAGTGGCTAGTCTGCATAGTATTAGTTACTAGTCGAAGGCTAGAAGGACTAGACCAGACTCTTGGGACAGCAGGACATGCCAAAAGGTTTTGGTTCGGTCCCTGCTGATATCTACACTACCAGAATGGCAATAGTGCACAGAAAAATGGCCTGTGCTCTGGCAGTGATACAGAAGGAGGGGAAAGGAACAGTTTTTGAAGCTTTGAAATTTTATGTTCTTAGTCACTACGAAGGAATTAAATTAATAGTTTTATCCCTTAGAAAGAAAGAAGAATGTAACTGTCAGTTTGTGTTGCAAGTCTTTTATTTAATTACTTTAGTTCCCTGGGTGTCACTGAAGCCGAATATGAACCTGGCCAATCCATCTCCAGGAAGGTACTAAGAGTTCTGCTCTGCAGCTGAACTGCAAAGCAGAACTCTCAATAAAGCCTGTCTGCAGTCTTCCACGCTGCAAATAAGAGTAAATTCTCAGAGCATATTTGTCATTGAAATGTATTGAATATACACAGCCAACTCTATTACCAGTGTTCTCATAAGTACCGCTACTTCTACTTATGTTTTATGTTAATGTGTAGCCAAACAGAAAGAAAACAACTATAAAGGTGCTAAAAATGGATATAAGCTGCACTAAAATCTTGAAAGAGTAGTGATTTCTATTAATGGTTGGATTGTTAGTATGATATGGGCTAGATTCCTCAAGTTGAGATGGAATTTTTTTTTTTTCTGAATAGGATGAGAGCATTCCTGAACAAATCATTGGAAGCAGGAAAGTGAATATGATACATGAAAACAAAGAATACATCTGAAAATAAGAGGAGTCAGAGAGGTAGACACTCATCCTCCTTATGCACAGCGTAGGTTTATGAATCTTGGACTTTCCAGTGATTTGTTCTTGTCCTTATTGAGAGCCTGAGGATAATGCAAACTTTCAAATTCTCAAGAGCTCCTGCCCTGCAGAGAATAGGAAATCTTTTACCACAGAGGCTGTTTGTGGTCAAGATCACAGTGTAGAAAGGATAAAATATCCAAAACACAGGCTGAGTTCTCTATGAGAATGAAGATGCAAAGAAATTCTTGCTCTTTACAACAAATTTGGGTCAAATCCAAATTTTGAAGTTGCATGGCTCCTATCTTGGCGTGAATAGGAAACCATACAAGCTTGTGGATATATTATCATTTACTGAGTACATTTAAAAAAAACCCACCAGATAAAATTAAGCATACAAAATCAGCCCTCCAGTGATGTTATGCCAAATTCTGTCAGTTAACTTTATATGGGATAAAACGTAAATTGGATATTTAATAATACAGTAAGATGCTTCAATTTCTTTTGAGACCATGCTACCTGAGAAGATCCATTTTTAGGGGAATACTAAATAAAAAGCAAGATGACAACTTTCTAGGTCAGGAACTGCTAGACCTTCATTATTTTAAACAGCTTGGAACACTGCAATATTTAGCCAGTGTGTGTGTGCATGTGTGCTTTTTCAGAAAATTTTACAACAGGGGTTTGTAATGTTCAAAGGCTTGCTTTGGCAATAAAAATAATGTCTTATTTATAAAGTGCAGGAACTCAGGGATTTTATTCTCCTGGATGTAACATCAGCTCCTTTTCTTTAAGTACAAGGATACTTTAGGAACTGCATTTAGTCAGCTGTTGACTAATGGATCTTAGTTCCTCATGAAACAGATAATGACTTTGCATAGAATATGAAACTCAATACAAACAATCACAGTAATGGAAGAAGAATTCTTTGTTGTAGAGTTATTACATGAAAGGAAACTGGCAAAACAGACAGCTTTCTAAGGAAAACATCACCAAGTTTTGATGAATACTACCTCTTTTGATGTGTCTGCTACTTTTTCTCTTCTCTGTAATTATTTTTGAAAGGTTTGTTAAGAAATTTCTGATGATTTTTGATAGCTGAAACATAAAGCACTTAATGGGAACTAGAAAGCCATTTAAAGGTTTGTAATAAATTCATATATTGCCACTATATTTCTCTTAGATTGTAATGTCTCTTTTGTACTCCAGATGCCATCTCAAAAAATAAACTTCGTATAGAGCATATGGATCAAATTTTAGCCAGAAGGGGAAAAAAATTGTTGACTTGGCACTCAGTATTTGTGACCCACAGAGTACTTTTACAGCCAGCCAAGTCATCAGTTTCCTTTTCTGCTAGGCAGTGGCAGCTCTGACTCCTGAAGAACACCTTTGCATGTGAAGCCTGGGTAACTTAACGCTGGCAATGATGAATGGGTACTGCAACTGACTGTAACTTAGAAAATTCAGTGCTCAGCATTGGAACTGCAGCAAACTTGAAAAACCGAAAAATGGATGGCAGGACTGAAATGAATACTATGGAATTATTTAATGGGTCCCTACTCTAGTCCTTGAACTGAGTAAGTCAAACCAGAAACAACCTATCAAAAATGCTCACCGTCCTCTTGGAGAAAAGATTGAAGGGTGAGAAACCCACCAACATAACAATCGTAAGAAGCAGAGCTGAGATATCATAGACACAGGATAAGAACTGAATAGAGTGTGGTCACAAGCATCTTAAAATTAGCTCTGTTCTTTTGACTCTTTCTCCTTGTTTTTTGGAAAATCTTGTTTTGTGAGGGGAATATATTTTTTAATTGGGATACTTTTCATTTTTTGGTGCCTGTGTGCAAATTCTTTCAGTCATTTCTATTCTTGCACTTCACTGTTCAGTGTTATGTAGATGTGCATGCTGTATACTTCTCCTGAAAGAAAAATATCCATGAAATGAAACCAGGACCATAGCAAAGTGCAATACAGAGACTATATTTTATTACTTAGGTTGTAAAGTAATTTAGTGTTCAGTTGCTCATACAAAAAGGTTGCTAAAAGTAATAAAAAATTCAGGCATGCCTAAACCAGTTATTTTAATCCATGTGGTTCTTTCCTTTGGTATTAAGATGAAAGTTAATTTTAAAAGACTGTATTAATACCAGTTTTAAAAACTTAGACTATTGTAATTAAATTTTGAAAATGTTTTTCTCCTAACAACTAAGAGGACAGCAGGGACATATCCAGCTTTCTGTGCTTATTTGCAAATCACATGTATTTATTGATTGCTATTTTGGTGTGGCTTGTAAACCTAGCAACAGTTTTTGTGCTTTCTTGGAAAAAAAGAGAAAAGAGTGCTATCAGTGAAGCTCCTTTTCCTATTATACCATGTCACTCAGCTATGCTCTCTGCAGGAGACACCTGAACTCCAGTATTTTAGCACTCAGAAAGCTTTACTGTCAGGGAACTGCTGAAGACCTTCAACTAGGTAACAGTATCATGAAGCTCTTGGTAAGGAACTGTCTGTGTTCATGTCTCTCTAAAGTACCTAATCCATATCAAAGGATAACCTGTCACTTAAGTCTCATGGGAGCTGTGGGGGTTACAAGATGTGTCTGTTTAGAAAGCTAATTCTACATTTGGCCTTGGAAGATTTCCCAGCCACAGCAGGACTGCTACTGTGTCTCCCAAGCCAACTGGAAAATCTAGATTATATGTCTGGGTGAGAATTAAGAGAAGGAAAGGGAAGGCCTAGGGAAAAAGGAAGCAAGAATGACAACGGACACAAAAAAAAATCCAGCATCCTTACTAGATATTCAAAAGTCATCTGGACATAGGGCTGGGCAATGAGCTGTGAGTGTGCTGTAGCAGAAGGCTTGGACCAGTCCCTTCCAACCTCAACCATTCTTTCATTCTGTGGGAGGAAATAAAAAAAACAAAAATCCAAAACACAGATATCCTCAAAACTCTGAGATTTTAACAGTGAGATCTTGGCATCTATCTAATTGTACAATATGCAACAATAGACAGTTATGCTATCTTTAAAACCTCCTTTAATAAATTCTCTTTTCTATTCATATTGCTGACTGTTTTGTTTCTCTTCTTCAGTCCTCTTCCTGGTCTACATGGAGCAGTGACAGTTTGCAGGTCCTGATATGGCCATGTCCCTGCAGGTCTGGATGTGCTGCTACTTTGAGAAGTCAGGCTGTGTAGGGCTATAGAAACATTTGCTCCCATTTTTGCATCATGAGGGGGGCATCATTTTACAAAGTCGGAGACTTTAACTTATTGGAGCAGTCTGGGTTCTGGTGAGATTTATGAAATTTTACAAACATCCTCATCTGATGGGAATCATTAGAGCCACTGCAGAGAACCGGCATCACTGGCAATTATCCCTATGATTGTGTGATCCTCATTAGGCTGATTAACTAGCTTAGCACCATATTATTTAGGTGGCACCAGGCAATACTTTGCTGAAGAAGATATGCTAAAACTGAGTTTTAGAAAAATTTTACGAAGACTACCCACTGAGAACCCAAATTAAAAAAATGTGCCATTTTTAAGCGACTACTATGGAAACAAACACTGCCTCAGTAAGGCTGGGATGAACACATTCCAGCAAGCCATTAAAGAATTCTACAGTCTATTGCTTACACTACAGAATGTGCTGCAAGCTCTTTGTAATACACTTACACTTGACCTCCTTCTAGGTAGAAGCTTGAGGTTTAGGTCAGTACTGAGGACTTTGAAGTCAAACAAGAGTCAATGGCTATGGGAGCGGAACTCAGGATCTTTTGATTCCTGACAAAATTCATCCTTTAGCGGTTTCTGAATCAGGAGATGCTTGTACTCTCGCATTTGCAGAACACTGCTTGTTTGGGAACAGGCAGTCTGATTCAGCAGATGTGCCGAATGTTCCCAATAGTCTTCAAAGCTGTTTTATGTCTTTAAAAAATTCCTTATTAAAAAAAAGGTATATTTTTTTAACCAAACAGGTTAATGTTAGTATAGCAGAATCAGTTATTGCAGAAGAAAAGAAGCGTCAAACCCCAAGAAGCATGTTTTTGTTTATTCTTCTCTAAATAGAGGGAGAGAGAGAAAAAAAAAAGCTGGTTATGATCCTGCTTCCAGAAATGGGGGGATACTGATTACTTGAAGACATAATAAACACTGATTCTTTGATGTACCCATTAACTCACTACTCTCTGAAGCCAGCTGAGTATTTCTTACTTGCTCCATCGCGCCCTTGGCTGCTTGTTGGAACTCAACACAACCTGCGACTAAGATGAACCTGTATAGCTACTCCAACCATTTCATTAAAATGCTGATTGTACCTAACAGGAAATTTCATTGACATCATAATAAAGGTAACATTTTAAGATTTTAAGATAATTTAAACAGAAGGAAAAGCGCTGGCTGCAGTCCTTGCATCCCCTCTCCCTGCTGGCAGCGCGACTCGTTTCACTCCTCCGCGACCTTCCCCCAGCTGAAGTTTTCGCGTGCCGCTCAGGTGCCTCACGCCGGGCGGCCCGCGGCGCTCACCCCCGACCGGAGCACCGGAGCCAGGTGGGGGCCCCGCAAACGTCGGCGGGGAGGGAGGGCTGCGGCTCCGCCGGGGGCAAGCCCGTCGCCGGGCGGGCTGGGGAGCGGCGGAGGCAGAGCAGCCCCCGCCTCCCGCCCGCTCTCCTCCCCCTTCCCCCGCTCCCGCCTTTTGTGCGCCGAGCCCGGGCGTCAACGGGCGCCGGCGGCCGCGGAGCTGACAGGAGCCCGCGGCTATCGGCCTCGGCAGCGGCGCTGTGGCGAGGGCGGCAGCGCTGAGCCGCGGCCGCTCCCGTCACCAAGGCGCTGCCTGGCACAGAAACACAGACAGAGACGGACTGACAGACACACGCAGCGCGGAGCGGCGCGGGCTCGGGGGCCGCCTTTGTGGCTCCTCTCCTCCCTGCACCATGCTCCGCTCCAGGCAGCGCCCGCCCGCTTCTCCCTGAGGGCAGCCAGCCCCGCGCCCGGCTAAGCGACTGGCACCCGGCTCCTTCCCCCCGCCCCCAGTTACCTGAGTTAGCTCCGTCCCGGGCACTTCGGCAGCGCCGCCGCCCTCTCCCGCTGTGGCAGCCCTTGTGCAGCGGAGGAGCGAGTCGCCAGCACCCGGAGGGACTGCAGCCGCCGCCGGGGGAGACGAGCTCAAGCCCCCGCCCCCGGAGCTCTTCATGGCGTCTCACCAGCAGACGAGGATCCAAGCCTACCTGGAGAAGAATAAGATCGGCCCCCTCTTCGAGGTAAGGTGCGCTCTTGCCGGCCGGCTCCTCCGCGGCGGGCAGCGGTGGGGGCTGGGGTGTCCCCACCATGGCCGCGGCCCCCCGCGCAGCCCAGGTGAACGCAGGGGTGAGGATGAGTTTGAGGCGCCGCTTCGGCAGTGCCGGCACCCCTCACCCTGTCCTGTCGCCCCGCAGGGCACCACGCGTGTCCCCTCATGTCCCCCCTCCGCGCCCCTCCGAGCACCGGAGCACCGCGCAGCCCTCCCTTCCCGGCTATCCCGAGGATGCGCCCCGCTTCTTCGCCCCACCACGAACGCGCCGCCCTCTGCTTCGCACGATCCCGCGCGGGTCGTCAAACAGGTGCCCCTCCGCCCCGCCGCCTGCGGCCCGAGCCCCCGGGGCCGCCTCCGCAGCGCTGCCGCCTCGCCCCGGCGGCCGCGGGACAGCGACCCGGCCCGGCCCGGCCCCGCCGTCCGGCCGCGGGGAGCCGCGCACCGAGTGCGCACCCGCCGTGCGCTGCGAGGGGAGGCGGCGCTTCCAACCCCCGCCGGCTCCTGGGCGGCAGCGCTGAGCGCCGGGCGCCGCACGGCCCGCGGACGAGCTCCGAGGCGCTGCTCCTCCGCGACCGGCCAGCGGTGAGGGACAGGTGGGTGCCTCCCACCGGGAGACACACCCTCTGCACCGAGCACTCGGAAAGAAGTCTGTCCTACGAAAAGTCCGTGTCGTTGGTGTTTTCCGAAATTTTTATCTGCAGTCACACACCGTGCTTTTTTGTATAGATTTAACGTTTTTTTTAAACAGCGATGCACTTGCAGGGATTGTAGATGCAGAGATGTGCATATTTTACTATTTCAGTACATAAGCTGTGAATGCTTAGAATTTGAAAGGGTGCTAGAGCAATCGTGATTATTACCATTTTATCATCCTGTTTCTCAGGCAGTTTTAAACATCAAAATGCACATATATTATGCACTGCACTCTGGCAGTATTATCACAAGGCACAAGTCTCCTTTTTTCAGTATTTAACTTGTTCTCAATCAGGCTTACTATGTATGAAATCTCTTTTATTCTGGTGTGGTGAATGCCTCATCTTCAGTGTATATTTTGCCACCCTCCATGAGAAAGGTTCAAATTTTGTTAGAAAATTGTTCACTAATGGTCTGTTCTGATATTTTTTGTGTGCACAGGCTGTTGAAATAGACTGTGCTGGTTCAGTGCTATCGGTATTAGATTTTTTTATTTTGCAATAAATAAAGCCACATTTGATGGAACAGTAACTGGGTACTAGGGAATAGCAGGTGATTTTTCTAGTTAAGGAATTTATAAAAGTGGAAACATTTGTGTGGTTCAGTTCCTGAATGAAATTCTGTTCAATCAGCTGTGTTGCTATGTCTAAGTACGTAACTGACTCTTATTTATTTCAATGGTAATTCAGGGCATTGGGGTTGTTCAAGGGTTAGGCCTTTGACAGCTCTCATTTTCTTCTAAATTTCCTTAACCCATAGGTTTACACATTAAAATTCAAGCGAACCACTTGGCATCTCTGTTCTGAGTCACTGTGTTTTAACCTAGTTTCTCTGTAGTATCAGATGCTTGTCTCTGTTTGGATTCTTGCAGGATGTTTCAGTTATCAGTAGTGGAGAGAAAGATTAAAAAGTTGTGTTTGTTCCAGCAGTTCATGTATCACCACGTATTTCACTAATATTTGTAAGGTAGGAGTTTCATTGTGATAGAAACAATCTGTGAAAGGCTCTTTGCATAACTGTGCAAGCTGTCTACAGGTTCTTGGTGCACTTCTGTGTACCAGGAGGACTTTTTGGTGTGAAATCTTCTTACACCTTGAATACTACCAACTGGTTTTAAGATCTAGGGCTGTAACATTCCTGCAGCTGTTTACAATTATTATAATCCATAAGAAGAAGAAGAATTTTTATCTCCGCTACTTCCTGATTGGCCATTTAAAATCTACTTACATATTTAATTTTTTGATGTAGTTTTTGTTCTCAACAGTTTATTGAAGATCTGCAGCCTGTGCTTGATCTTGCAGTCCTTAGAAAAAGAAAGACAGGTATTTGAAGTTGGTGGGAATTGATCAAAGACTATGCACAGATGAGACTATGCACAGATGAATCTTGTACTCCACACTAGTATTACTATTAGATGTGCTTTGTGGTTTTTCAAGAGTGCCATGTGTTCACAGTCAGATATAGTCACTAACACATCAGTTTTTCACGTGTCTAAATGTTCTGACACGTTGCAAAAGGAGATCTGTGATTGGTCTTTCATCCAGGAACAACTAGCATTTTCTTCTACCACTTCTGGTTTGGATGCTAATTAACTGTCACTTGTCATGGATGACAGCCATCTTTTTTTTTCAGGGAGAACTAATTTTCTAGTACCAACTCAGAACAGAGTGGACTTGGATTCACTTTTCTCCAGTGTTATCTGCTGAGCAGGTTGTGACTGTAATTGCTCAATATATGCTTCAAGTCAACATTTTAGGGAGTGCATTAAATAAAACTGGGTAGCTGAGGGCAGTCACAGGAAAGAAGGAGAGGGAGAGAGGACCTGTGAGCTTTCTGTGGTGAGGGCAGGGATAGTGATGCACAGATTGTATTTCATACTTGCGTAATGAATAATCACTGATCAGGGGGACTTTACACCATTGATTTTAGACAATTACAAAGGCACAGAATGCTGATGGATGGAACAGTTGGCGGTGTACTGAAGGTGAAGTACAATTCCCCTGCATTACAGTTAAGAGCAATAGTTGCTCTTGCTAGTAGGTCATTGTGTTCCAGTATCCTGGTTGTGTCTCTTTTCTCCATGCTGTCCTGTATTTGTGACCTTCTGTTACAGTGGTTAGGGATTTTTGTACTTCATTAACCTGCAGTCCCTACTTAAGAACATCTTTGCTGAAGTTTTGTGTGGTTTGACACTTGAATTATATTTCTAATTTGTGTGAAAGAGAAGTGTTCAAGAGAAGCGCTGATACATGAGATGCAGGAAGACCTCAGGCTCTGCCTTGGTTAGAAAGTTGTTTCCTTTTCTGTAAAGAAATGTGAGGAGTAACCTCCTGAAGAAAGAATTAATGAGCGTAAGCTGACTCAGCAGGCATTGGTCTACTACTGACTACCAGTATCTGTTAACACATAGTAGGAAGCCTTATCCACTGAGCTATGAATGTTTACTCAGCCCAGATTCACTTGATTCCTAACATTTTTTACAAGGTAAATTCTTATTATGGGTTAGAGGTGGGAAGGAAGGTGGGCGGGAATTACTGTGTACATCTGAGACTGTGTCAATTTTGAGATTTAAGACAGGTTGCAAAACAGCTTAGATACTGCAGCCTCATTTTCCCTTTTGAATGACTTTTCAGAACTGTTACTTCTCTACCATTTCATCTTTCAGGTGTCCAAGATTTTTGCAGGTAAGATTGCTGTGAACCTATAATGCAGCTTCTAAATGCCCCAGGGCATGCAGGTCTTGTTAGTGACAGTAAGGTCTTAAGTTGACCCCTTATATTCTGTCAGGCTTTATGTGCATCCTTATCCTATTTTGTGTAGTTTTTGTGTGTTGTGGGTTTATTTTCTTTTTTCGTTTGGTTTGGAAAGCTTAGACATCTTTCTGTAAGATATTGTTGGCATCTGAGACTACTGTGGTGAGACAACGAGTTTAGATTTGAGGAATGCCCTTTAGAAATGCCTCTTTTCTGGGAGTTTTGTGGTAACACATACTATGGCACTACCTGATTTTTTTTAGATTCTTTTTTTTTTCACATTAACTTGGAATGTAACAAGAATTCTAAATATGAATTATTTCTGTGATGAAGCTTCGCTGTTGTTTTTTTTTTTATTCCATCTTTCTAAAATGTGAACAGGAGGTATGTGCCTAAAATTGGCTAGGACAGAGTATTCAGAATCAGCACCCACTCATTTCTGTCTGAGTGAAGTATTGACCCACTTTGCTTTCAAGCATCTAATCCAACAAGTTCTTTTTGTGTGCTAATAATCTTAATGAATAATCCTGCTGCCTGTGTCCATACATCTATTCTTCTGTACAAGTGTATCTCTTTAGCATCCAGTTGTGCTCTCATTTGGGCAACCTGACGCTTAGTTTTGTGAATTTGAAAGCTGGATCAGCACTCTTGAGAACAGATTGCAATAAATCTTCAAGAGCTCTGAGATAAATTTAGTGGTTTGGATTTTTTTTTTATTTCTATAAGTGCAGCTAAAAAGCATCCAGCAGGTACATTGTTGTTATGCAAACCCAAGAACTATAATTTCTTTGAGTTATAAAAAGCCAAAATAACTCTTCTCAAAGTAAACATGCCAAGCTCCTGGTAACCTAAGATTTTTTTTTCTCCACATAATGTGCGAGAATGGGGTTAGAACTGTAATTTTTATTTCAAACAACATAAAGGCTTCATAATACCAGCCTTAGGTTTTTTTAGGAGACATAATTACTGAAGCAAATACAATGGGAAACTGTTGTGGTTTTTGGTTTGTTTTTTTTTTTAATCTATGATGGTTTTTTTTTCCCTACATGAAATAGTGTTATTGGTGCATATTATGCAGTAGTGTCAATGACTTAAATAAAATAAATACAATTTACTACACTTTTCACTTAAACCTTAACCTATTTGGTAATGGATACTATCTATATTGTGTCTTATGACTGACTTAGTCAAAGTTTGGTGATGAATTTTGTAGTTTTGGACTGTCTTCTGAAGCAATGTTTACCTTTGGTTCTTAAATGCACAAAGGCAGACACTGTCAACTTGAATGTCTAATAACCAGTTCACAGTTTTTCAGAGTATAAAATTACGTTTCAAGCTGCAGTATCTGCAATTAGAATGATAGAAGTGAGCTCAAAGAATTGTTTTCTTTTGAGGTTGCTCAAAACCTCCAAATTTTGAGTATTTTTTGATAGTATACTTCATGGGTTAGATTCTGATGCTAGTGTGAAAGGATCTGTAGTATGGATTACAGAAATGTATTTAGTGAAGCATTTGATTTCAAACAGCTAGATGGAGCCTTTGAAAGGCTGAGTTTTTCAGTACTTAGACATCACAAGGATTATTTTAGGCACCAACTGATTAGCCAGTGACATTGTTTCAGCCTGGCAGTTCCTGTTGCAGGGACGCCAGTTTTAGCTGTTTTTCAAATAATGTGTGGAAACCAACAGTTTCCACATCTAGAAATGATGCAGTCTTACACAGTAGGGGGTAGGGAATCCCAATCAAGTTCTAATTTTTTTTTTTTTTTTTTTGGTGCTTGTTACAGTAAGGTGTTATTGTAGCCTTAATGTGCACTGAAGTAAAAGACGTATTTAAGGGGAATGTAAGTCAAAGGGAAAAATGGTGTAGAGATGTCCTTTGCATTTTGGAGAATTCATCATATATTCTCATAGTTGCCTTAGATAAAGTTATCTTTAAGGGAAAACAAATGAAATAGTCTAATTAAAAATACAGACACATTGTTTTCCATTAACAAACAGTTCCAAAAGCTTTATGCTTATTACTTAGCTTTTGTGGTGACCAACAGGGTGCACATATTTTTGTTTCTTGAGAAGGGGAGCAGAAGGCATAAATATCTTGCATCAAAAAATACCTGGGAAAATGAGAAGTAGTTCTCACTTGAGTTGTTCTCACCATCATGTATCAGCAAAGCCTGGCTCCTCTATGGTAAGATATAAAGCTTACAGATATGATACTGATTTTTTTTTTGGCAACCTGTCTAATAATTAATCAGTCTGGATCAAAATAAGCCCATTACTACTAGTCTTATTTCTTTGTATTTTATCACATTATGAAGTATCTTCAAAGTTTCAGATTACATTAACAATATTGAAGTAAGTTCTTCAACTGTTTGTTTTATTTCTTTTGGTTAGTCCAGTTTTTTAGTACAACAGATCAATGTTAAGTGGCAAATATAAAGTAAAATACTTTGATAGTTTTAACTCAGCCTGTAATTTTTTCTGACGTGTTCTTTGCTGTTACTTATCTATGCTTTTCCACGTGGGCCAGATAGTATCCATACTCTAGAATAAGCACAGTCTCAGCCTTCTGTGTGTTTAGGAGCTTCTGGGAGGGAAGGGAACAGCGAGTACCTTAACCAGCATTTCTGTCACACGTGATGTGCTGCTTTACTGTTCTGGAGCAACTGGGTTTCCTAGTTATCTGCTTTATCATGACACTACTGAAAAGAAACACCTAGACACCTGTTATTAGTGTTCCTTCTTTTAAAAGTGTTATTTAGTAAATGGAAGCTAGAAACATAATATTTAAATTGAGTTAGAAACATGATATTTAGAAGTATTTTAATATCATGTTCTTTTACAATTTGCCTCTTCATTTTGAACGTCTATTCAATATTCTTTCCTTTTTTCCCCAATATCTTTTATTTTCACTTGCGTCTTTTTTATTTGTCTTATTTATGCAAACACAGAAGTGGGGACTAGTTTCTCGTTTTCAATTGTCTAATGATTATTTGAGATTTTTTCATACAGTGATTTTTAATATATTTTTTTAAATCTTGTGATATTTTATTTTTCTGGGAAAGCATATGTTATGCCGCTCCCTGGGTTACGGGTTGTCCCCCAGATGGCTGCATTAGAAGCCCAGATAGCTCAGCCCTGATAAGAGCTGCCTGTCCAAACTCTGAGCAGCGCCTGGCCACCAGCCGCCTTAGCAAGTGTTAGTGATCACAGCTCTTGTGATTTTCAGCTTATAAGTGATTTCAGCTCTTAGCTTGCTAGACTCTGCTGGGGCAGGCAGCAGGCATTTGGCTGACGCGGGAGAAGAGAGGAGGAAAGGCATATGAAGTTTCTGCAGAGATGTCTTTATTGGTCTTCTCTTGTAGCTCTTCTGCGAAGGGAATCAGGGACAGCTCTTCTAATGAACCGGGCAGAAACAGGGGTTTATATAGGGCAAAAGGGGATTGAGAATTGTCCAATGGTAAGGGTTAAAAGGAAAGTGACCTATAGCCTTACAGAGAGATAAGCAAGGGTCTGAGAGCGGGAGAGAGGGGCTCCTAAGGTCCAGTCATCATGACTCAGCATTTTGCCTATCTTAGGCTGCCGAACACCAAGGCAGGTTTGCAGGGCCTGTGCCTGCTACACAGGTGTGCTTTTGTATGAGTGAGGAAGGCTAGAGATACTTTTTACCTCTGGACTACAAGAGGTGGCTGGAAGCATTTTTATGTTCACCAACTTTTGGAACAAATACTACCCAAACACTTAGTGTCTGTTATTAATTACTCAGACAAAAACGAGGCGTTCTTTCCTGTATTGGGTATTATCCCTCTAGCACAGATGCACACTTTTTCTCCTAAGAAATGTCGTACGAGCTGTGAAGTAGGACAGAAATATAGGTTCTATGTTAAGAGGCTTCTGTGCCTGAAACCATAAGATGTGGTTAAAAACCAGTGAAAGCAAGAGCATTTTCAAATGCAGTTGTTAGGAAACCCTTGGGCTCCTGACTAAAGCAGTGGGTTGTCTCACACATTACTAAAGGTGATGAAAAGCAGCACACAGCTGATGGGAGAAACAAGGTATACAGATTTTCATCCTTGGACACAGGTAAAGAGCATGATCACTTGAAATGCACACCTACGCCTTTGCCAAGACAACCCAACATCCAAACCTTCTCTTAGTAGAGAGGGTAATATCCTTTAAAAAGACTTGCAACACACACATTTTTGATGACTTTAACTTTTATGTCAGGTCCCGTATGCTGTGCTATGTCAGTTCTCCTTTTTCTACTCACTTTCCCTGAATACTTTAGTTTCATCTTTAAATGTTCAGGCGGAATTGTTTGGCTGTAGTTATGATGCCTCTCTGGTTTTGCTCTTCTGTTGATTTGGGCAGTTTTCTTCCCTTATTCACATTAAATTCAAGTATTATCTTTGCCTTAAACATGGAGTTTCCAGTGAAACACCTCAGATTTTGGCATATATATATCGTATATAGCACTATGAGGAGATGTGTTACAATTATGAGAAGTGCACATACAAAATGAAGAATGCATGTGCATTACCCGTGATAAATAGAAGACTATTTTACATTAGCCCCCTCTTAAAAAAATTTGGTTCATACAGAGGGTGGAAACTTTTAATTGTGTATTTATATGAAACATCCTTTCTCCTTCCTCATTTTCCATCTCTCTGCAATATTCAATAAATGAAATCACTCTATTCATAAACGATATTTCTCTATAGTATCTGGTACAATGTACTTGCTATACAATAGCTCTTTTGTTGGCTTTTGTAGGAGCTGCTTTCTGGGGCAGGAATCACGAGAGTTTGGGTCTTTCAACTGTGTTGGAGCCTTTTTAATTGAATCTTTCCTCCTCTCATAGTTTGTTTTACTCCAGACACTCTGATGGTTCAGTATTCAGGACTATGGGCTATGAGGCTGATTTAACAGCCAGTTGTTGCAGGTCCTGTTCATCTTCATTTCTGGCTGCACATTCCTGCTGTCCTTGTTCCAGAACTGGTGGTTGTGTCATGTTACAGTTACCCAGTTTGGGAATATGAAATAGAAGAAAATGAAGTCTACAAAGAAGTGAAAATTGTTCAGTAAGCCGAGCTCAGTGGGTCACCACACAGTCTGATGAGGAATGTGTCATTGACTTGGGAGAGAAAATGTAGGTGGTCTGAGGGTGAAGGGAGGGAGGGAACAAGCACACAAGCTTTGCAAGTCTCTCATGCCTGCCTAGCAGCTTGTTTTTCTCTAGTAGCAAGCTACTAGGTGAGCATGAGAGATCTGCAAAGCTTGTGTGCTTGTTAGCTTTGTATGGATCTTGTCTTTTAGAGGTGCAGTTCCCCATAGGTTGGGGGAATGTCATGGAGCCCAGTTGATTCTGTGAAGGAGCAGAAGAGGGAATTGAATAATTAGGGAGGACGGCTGAACAAATTAGGAGGAAACAGACCATACGAATACACTGAGTGCGAGAGTGAGAAAGGATAGGAAATGGGAGGGGGTGGGATGAAAAGAATTAATGCTATATTGCCAGCATGTTCTTTTTCTTTTCTATTTTATTTTTATAATCTTAGTCCGTACTGTCAAACGGTTACCTGGAATCTGTACTTTCTTTTTTTAAAGAAAGGTTGTAGTGGTGGTGGTTGCTAAGAGTATAACCAAAGAGTGAGAAAGACATGGAAAATATAACTTATATAATAAAGAGTATGTATGTTTTGCAGTGTCTGACTCACACCTCTAGTACTTGATCTTGGATGTATTTCTTGGGCATGGATTTGCCAGAGAGTTAAAGGTGTCCTTAGCACCACTATTAACACTGGCTTCTGTGCCATGAACTCCTTCATTAAGAAGGAGCTACACTCCAATTTGACAGGCGTTGTAACTCTGCTGACATTTGTATGAATAGAGAGGTAAACTGATTGTGATTGTCAAATACTCTTCTGGTCGGGTATCTCTATCAAACTAGTGCGGAAAAGCTGCTCCATGTTGTTGATAGCAGAATTCATCCTAGAAGCCTAAATAAGTAGAAGCAGTCTCTTCTGGAGACATGAGAAATGGTTCACAGAATCTGGAGACATGAGAGACGGTTCATAGAACTGAAAAAGATGGGTAGTTTCAGCTGTAAGTGACCTTTGAAGAGAACCTGTGGAAGCAATTATGCATAGGCCAGTTAGGAAGAGAAAAGGTTTATGATGCAGACTCTGTGATAGTTTTGTAGAGATGGAATTGGGGGCTTTTGTGTAATTAAGGATATTATTTCATTTGAAGGAGAAGAGAGATGGGATCATTTCCATGACTGAGTATACTGGGATTTCTCAGATTGAAATGTGCATGCATGTGCGTGCTCTATGAAATGCATATATTTCATAGATGCATTGTTCCCACTCTTGAAACATTGGGACAGGCCTGAGAATTCCATGTGTGCTGGACAGAGATCCCATATAAATGTGGCAGGTGTTGTGTGTTACTATTCAGACACATTGTGTTATCTGCACATGTCCATTGCATGTATGACACACTCAATACATCCGATGTGGCCTGGGTGCTCATCCTGCTAAGGATTCTGAAGAGTCTTGTCCTTCTTACATAGTGAGGACAAAGCAGAGATGTCCAGGGAAATGCAAGTGGAGAAGACCAAGGTTTGCAGATGCAGAAATTCCTCTGGTGTGCCATATGAACCACTGCCCAGAACTGTGCTGATGACATACTTTTGCATGACATAGAAACACCAGTTAGAAAATTAAAAAAGGTGTTTCAGAGCTCCTCCTGAGTGTGTCATGGCTCAGAATAATGCCATTAGATAGTAATGCCTGTAGTCTAATACGAACTGTAAGATGGTGAAGCTATTTGGAGATAGAAGTTGGATGTAGACTTACCAATAAGGAACAGTGCAGAGAGATAAACACAAAAAGAAGACTACATAGCTAGAGTAACAGATTTAATATTGATTTCTTATTCCCTGAAGGAGGAATACCTGAAAGAAAAAGACAGCAGGGGAGAAAAAGAAACTCGAGAGAATTTATTTTATTCTATGTTTCCATGTGATAATAGAAAAAAGATTAGAAGAATGAAGCTGGCCAGAATAAAGATCCACTTAACATTTAAACACTGAAAAAAAGGTTAACTAGTAAGGAGAGGAAATAAAATATATAGTAGTTAGGATACTGAAATGATAGTCAGTTATGTGGCTACATTCTTTCTTTTGCTGATGCTGTCCTGCTGCACTATTATGTATTATTTTGTGCTTGTGTTTCCTCTTTCTTTGTCTTGTTTGTCTGCATAGAGCCTGCAAACCCCACTGGCTTCTACAGTCTTCACACAGTTTAGGAGTTTTAACAGCAAGGCCCTGAGCTCATTGTGGTCTTTCTGCATTCTCTTCTTTCTTTGTTTTGCCTCAGTGCCTGGTAGTGCTTTTAATCCCATTAATTGGTGCCACACAATCAAGAAAAAAATGATTTCTCCCTCCTTCTCCACTGCTTAGTGTGGCAATTCGGAGCACTGACAAGTCTCAAGGCTGCAGCGCAGTCCCTGTGAGCACGCTGTATTCCCACAGGGAGCCCTGCTGCAGTTGGTGAGACTCTGATTCACAAGAGGAAGGCCTTTACTTATAGCCAGGCACATATTGCATGATGTTAAATAAAGAGCAATCAGATCATCAGGAAACTTTATTGGGCAATCACTGTCCGGGTTGGGAAGTTACTTTGCAGTCTCAGAAACAAACAAAAATGTACGCCAGTGACTCACAGATGTTTTCTAAATAAAAAAGCATCAGAAAATCAGATTAATAATGCTTTGACTGTTATTAAAAATAGCTCTACAGCTCCAAAACCCTATCATCATCTAAAATCACACAAATTTCAGCTTCTAGAAATTAAGTGATTTTTAGTTGCCTTAGCCATTGCAGTCTTGATGGTAGAAGTGTCTGATGAGAAATGGTGGGCATAACTCCAGTTCTAGGTATCATTCAATTATCTGTCCTTAATAATTGCTGTTGTTACCCACAGAAAGTCTCCAATTGTGAGTACAGCAGTACCTCTTTAAATATCCACCTAAGGCTCTAGCTTTCTTGTAAAATATAGACCTTTAGTCCTTTGTTTGAAAACCTGAGCCGGAGGACAGCTCCTGGATGTTGCAGGTTATGTCCCTGGTAGGCTAGTGACTTGGTGACTAAATCCATATGACAGTTTATATGGAGGAGATGGTCAAAGGGCAAATGACACTTTCAAGAAACGTACCAGTTCTGTGTATGTGTTAAAGTTACCTTGTTTGGGCTAGAAAGTGACTTTAGTAAGTTGATCCATGTGATATAATTATTATTTTTTATGTCTTTAAAATAATTTTTTCTGCTACTTTTTCTTTCAAGAAAAATATATTCATTAGCTATATCTATTCATTCATTGTGGTTTTGGTACAGAGAGACTGATGGTAGTTTTTTTTCTTATTTCATAATTACTCTTTGCAATAATGGCTTTAATATTGCCATCATAAGTGTAGCGTAGCTAATCTATGACTTACAAGGTGGAAAGTGTATCCAGCTTATGTAAGCTAGTATTTATTTAGCTGTCCCCCTTATCTCAGGCCTGCTTCATTTGTGGGCATGATAGAAGTGTCAGCCTTAAGCCTGTGCAACCAATGCACTTGGCCTCAGAGGTCAAACAGTGGTGTCCGACATCCTCTCATTTCAGAGCCTTTTTTTTGCAGGTTGGTACTGACACAGTTCTCCATTTTCAACTGCTCTTTAGAGCTACTGTGAGTTCTTTCACATTACTGAGATTTTTTTAAGGACTTGGGTATGGAAGTTAGTTCTAATAAAACAAATAATGGCATTAGACCTCTCTTCTGTTAAAGATGTGCCTGGATGTAATCCATGATGTATCTACTGTATGTGGTCAACAAAGTTTGGTATTTTTCCTCATACAGTTCGACTGTATGTTCAGTTTGGCTCATCAGTTGTCTTTCTGAATAATTCTCTTCTGGGCATGATTATAGAACATCGTTCCTCTAAGGAGGAAGTGTGTTGTCTGAGGGAAATTTTCCAGTGACTCTTTCTGTGCAGAAGTTGTATGGGGATGTGTTCTTCCTCTTGGTGCTTTGCAATGGGCGATACAGTTGTGGAAAGCAGGAAAGTAGAGTGAGAGGCTTTTGTCTCTTCTGATGGTGATCAGATCTCTCTCTTTGTTTTGTGACATCTAAATGCATTTGTGCACTGGTGAAGGTTTTTTGGGTTTTTTTTGGTTGGGTTTTTTTGTATGTTTTTGTGGTTTTGTTTTTGGTTTTTGGTTTTGTTTTGGTTTTGGGTTTTTTTTTTTGTTTGTTTGTTCTGTTTTTCTTTTTTTGTTTTGACTTTGGGGAAAAAGGAGCATTCATGTAACAGTTCCACACAGAATGTTGTAGTTGTGTCTAGGCACAGGGAATTGATTTTTGGTGGTGGAACTAAGTTAATGCAGGACTGCCCTGATACACATGTTTAGATTGAATTTTTGACGTTACATACTGTAGGATTAAAATAAAATATAGTATTTCTTAAATGAACAAAGCCAAATATTATTTAGGTATCTGTGCTGTTCTGAATATGACTACTGAATTATGCCTGACATTTTATATTTTTCCATGCATTTTGGGGAATGCAGTTGTGTCTTTTTTCAGGGTACATTTCAAAGTGTTCAAACAGAATGTAAAAATATTATCCTTCCTACATGTAGTTAAATCAATTGTCTGCTGCAAAGCTCTGTTATCTTAATGTTACATTTTCATCTTCTGGCTGTAGCAAGGAAAAGCTACCATACCTATTGTGACAGAAATTGTCCTGACATATTGCAAAAGAGACTTGGCTGATGAGTTTTGAGTCTTATTCCAAAGCAGCACACAGCCAGTACACGAGGTGAACAAGTAAATCTGCGTGGAGGATCTTGGACCATGCATTTTCAGCACGGGACCATGCATTTTCTGTTATAGGAGCGGTCAGCTGGGCAGCATGGTGTTCATCTTCAGTAGGTGGTGTCGTCTCCCGGGCTCAGACCTCAGCCTTGCCAGGTGTGTGTGTTTTGAAACCCCGACCCTCAAGGGCCCCTTTTCTGGGGGAATCCCAGACAGCAGCCTGGGAGGGCTTCCCCAGATTGCAGCCATTTTTAGATGGAGACAGGCAGTGACTGTAACTTCTCAGGGCTAAGGCAGGGCAATGAACCTGTTAGTGCCAGTGGGAAGCAGTTTGGGAACCCTGGAAAGTGGCTGGAGGCATGTAGAGGATGGTACCTCTGCACTCAGTGTTAACATTTTCTTTTCTGTGTAATTTTGCCACTGTGTCTCTCCTGCCTGATTCTTCACAGTTCATACTGCCCTCTAAACCTGTATACTTCAAGCCTGCTGCACTCTTTAGGTCAAAATGGACACCTGCGTGTCTTTTTCCCTATGTATTTCTAATCTTCAAATTTTTAAAATTTTTTTGTCTGTGATTGGATCATCATTCTCAGAAGTTTCCTCACCTTAAGTAGCAGAAGTATCTATTTTAATTTGACTTGAAATAAAGAGATAATCCATGAAGGCAGAAAATGTTAGAAATCTGTCAGAACTTTGCAAAAATGTTAAGAGAAAAAAAAAATCATTGAAGCATTTTCTTTGTAATCTTGGTTATTTATGAAGAAAATCATAGAGGCATTTTGGCTTAACTGATGGATGATAAAAATCCATATGGAAGCTATCGGAGGTGAATTTTGCTTCCAGTTGAACTGGAATTATTAAAGTGTATTAAGCCCCCTGCTTGGGGCTGAAGATAGATTCAGATACACTGGTATCTTTTAGAAATGAAATAGTTGCCAGTATCGTGTGGTAACATTTAATAATGATAGTACACAAAATGGAGGAAGATCTCTAGAGTATAAAAACAAATCAGTCAGTTTCTTTTTTATTAGTTAACTTGGTTATTTAGATATTTACTAGAATATTATTAATTCATGCATTTATAATCAAGTTTTGTTATATCTGTGGACTGATGGCTTCTGCATGGCAAAAGATTCTTGTATTCTTTCAATAAAGAGACCAATTATTTCCAATTTCATTGTGGGTTTTGCTTTTTTTTTCCAAATAGCAAAGTTCAAGTGTATTAATTAAGCAAAAGCTTCATCTCTACCTAAGTGAACACCGTTTGAAACAACTTAATATAAAAGTGTTACTTGTAATAGTAAAAAGATTTTTCCAGTTGCAATTAGAGAAGCACTGAGTATAAGCAGTGTTGAACCCAACTGAACTTGACTAAGTGTTCTCAAAAGATTTGAGAACTTGCAGAGTCTGTAGTGGTGGTTACCCAGACAAGATACTGCACGTCTTGTGTTACCTGTGACAGGCAAATCAGTGTGACCTTTCCTGTGGGGAGGGAAATAGGATACAAGTAGTTTTAAGCGAATCAGGCAACTGCTTACGTGTGAAATAAGCTTTTTGTCTTCTTGAAATGCTATGCAAAAAGCACTTATTATTATTTAAGGAGTTCCAGGCACAATTACAGTACATAAATTCTACAAATATTAAAAAAAACCTCTTTGTGTTTTGCTGTGGTGAAAACTAATTTCCAGATTTTTCCATGGCAATGAATTCTGACCTTTCCAGTTGAGAAATCTCTGTTGTATTGTTGCATATTAAACATTTAGATCTATTTAAAAAGCTGATTACAACATTGGTATGAAGTCTTATGAGACCAAGTCAATCTCTCACAGGTAAATAACAAGAAATTAAGATGTGTATCTGAATAGATATTAATCTATTCAAAGTGTATGAATAAAACTTGTAATTATACTACATATTGCTCATAGCTGTTTAGTTGCTGTACTAAAAGAACATTTTCAAATGACAGGATTAGGTAATTTCTAACAATCAGGGATCATGTATTAACTTCTTTGGCATTTGATTCGTGAACATTACTGGAGCAAACTTAGTGTTAATTTATGTAGGCAGCTGAAGTCAAGGTAATTAAATCTGTGTTAGAACTTCCCCACCCTGGACTCTGGTAACTCACATTCTCCATTTTATGTCTCTGTAATTGCTGGTTATTATTTGGAGTTCCATGTGAATAGTTTAAAAATTCTTGGTCAAGATAAAAAAAAATTGAAAGCAATTTTTATAGTAATTTTAATGCATAGAAGTTACACAGAATATTAAATAACTTTGACTATACACACTGGGCAGTAGAATGTTTTAAAACATCATCTCACATTTATCTTTCTGTATAACTTGAATAAATCTAATGGTGTAGTAATGCAAAATTACTGGAGGAGTGTTTGGGAGGAGAAAGAAAAGCACCTGGCAAGTGTGGTGGTTGCTGCAAACATTTTTAAAATGCTTATCATCAAAGTTTTCCATGGGGTGCAATTGAAAGGATTTCCATCAATCTTCAAAACGTTTTTTTTTTTTTTTTTTTTTTTGTTTTTTGGTTTTTTTGTTTTTTGGGGTTTTTTTTTTGTTTTTTTTTTTTTTTTTTTTTTTTTGGCTTCCAGAAAGAAGTAAGGAAGTGTTTGTAATTCTAAAGTCACAGAACAGTGATCTAATTCATCAAAGCATTTTAAGCGTTGATGTGCATAGGTTTGTAATTATTTACTTCTCAGGCTTAAGGGCTTTTGCTGAGTCAACTCCTTAATATACCAATTGTTTTTTTCATATATGGCCTTCTCCTGAACTCATAAGCCACTCATAAACCCTTGACAGCCCTTTCTATTGTGGTACTGTACTGGGTCTGACGGGGACTGGATTTTCTTCACACCAAGCCTGTTGGTGTATTTCAGATTTGTGACTGAAACAGTGTTGGTACACCAGCCTTTTAGCTGTTGCTTAGCAGTGATCGTACAGGCTCAAGGCTTTCTCTGTTCTTCTCTCTGCCCACCAGCAAGCTGGCCCGGGGGGCGTGGGTTGGGAGGAGACACACCTGGAACAGCTGACCCAACCTGGGCAAAGAGATATTCCTTACCATATGTTTTCATGCTCAGTAATTAAACCTGGGGGGGTAAATGTTCTGAAATATCTGTTGCTTGCGACTGGCAAGGCAGTGGGAGATGGTGAGTGTTTGCCTTGGTATCACTTGTTCTTTGATTTTGGTTTTTTTCCATCTCTCTTTCCTGTGGTTATTAAGCTGTCTTTATCTTGACCCATTAATTTTTCTTGGTTTTGTTCTTTTCATTTTTTCCCCATCCCACTGAGGGTGGGAAGGAATAAGTGGCTCGGTGTGCTTGGCTGCTGGTTGGGGTCAGCCTACCAGAGGTAGACAGAAAAATACCTGCTACTTCAGTTTCTAGCATTACCCTTCCTCAAAAACGTGTCAGATAGGTTGAAGCTAAGTCAGTGAAGCTTAAACTGGAAATACAATGTGATTTTTTTAAACAGTTGTAGTAATGAGTCATTGCACATGGTGGAACAAGTGATTTCAACTTAGACCTTGAAATTGAAAAGAGATTACTTCAGCTGATCAGAGAAAGATCAGCTCCAGCCTGTTGAGTTAGCTTTTAGGTGAGGCAGTGATGTGCAGCCAGTGTTGTTTTATGCCTGTAATTTAAGTCCAGGTTGTAATAGTATTTCCTAGTCTTTACCTATGAGTATTTCTTTTGATGTAAATCCTACAGACCTTTCAGAAAACCAGCAGTTTTCATTTTCTTTGTCTGAATTGTGAAGTGCATGCCTTGAGGGCAGAATTTCAGTGGTTGATAGAGTGGATGGAAACTGAGGAAGGCTTCTGAATTACCCTTCAGGGAAACCTTACAGTATTTCTGCAATAACATGAACTACTGTCATTTGATAAATCCTTGCTGAGTTAAGATAATGATATGGTAGGCATAATTCCACAAGAGTGAGATTGTCATGCAGAGATACAGGATTGCAGAAAGAAGTATAAGCTATCATAGGAAATCTTTGTGATTTGAAAACTAAACTGTGGGAGAAAACGTGATAACTGTTGCCACGATTGGCATCTCTGAGAGCATGTCTTTAACCTTTTCTTCTTCTACTGAGAATTGTTTAATATTCTAGAGTAACCTAGTAGCGGTGACTTCTCTCTTGACAGCATTCTTGGAATGCTTAAATGGGAGAAAGAAAATATTTCAATAAAACCACAGATTGAAAGTGTTTGAAGTTATTTTGTGAATTCAGAAATGGTAAAATAGATTAGGGACAATGATATTTGAAATACTAAGATTAGGAGAGGAAAAATACCTCAAAGGATAAATAAGTGAAAAGATGCAGCAAGAGGTTCAGGTAGATTTTGCATGTTATAATGTTGTGGAGGAGTTTGATAAAGTGTCATGAACTTACTCAGTGAAACTTTGAAATTGTCCACCAGACCCCCTGCATTCCTAAGTAAGATCAATGCTGCATATTTTATCAAGTATTACATGCATGAGTTGGAATTATTTCAGATAGAGCTAGTTCATCTGAGTCAGGGAACTGATAGTATGATCTGCAAAGGATTTATAGTGGAACAAGTCTGCTGTTTCCATTCTGCTCTCCAGAGTCCCCCTAAAAACATGGTTGGTAACATAGCCCCCAAAATCGGTCTTTTCTTATTGAATTGGTACTGATATTTAGGAGACGAACACTTAAGAAAGACAGCTATTCAATGATGCTTGTTTTCAGACTTCCTCCTGTTATTCTCACTCTATGAAATGTTACCTGTGCCACTAGTCCCATACCTTAAATTTCCCCAGCAATGCCACCTTTAGGGGAATTTTGTTTGCACCAAAGCATCAGAGCCGCCATATCAGCTTTGTACTTTCATTTTACTTCTATGTCCAAAGTAATTTCTCTGTGGGTTGTGTTCCCATGCTGTGTACTACAGTCTTGTGATATTAAATTTAACTGCTCAGCTGTCTGAAATGGTATCAGTGAGGTTTTGCAGAAAGAATGTGTTAATTGAAAAAATTTTAGTCAATTCCAGATACAAGTCTGAATATTTTCATGAGCAAGCTGAATAGGACTACTATTTGTTCTCAGCTGTTACTCTACTATGGTTAGTTGGAAGTAAATAGTATAGTACAGGCATATGAATTTTATTTATGTGGAAATTTGTGTAGGATTGAGTAATTTATTTTATAGGGAGATGTGATGATCATGAACATAAAATATGTTGAAGTTCATTTCGTTCATAGTTTATAATGTGATTCTACTACTTTTAGTTAAAAATTGCTCAAGAATATTTAAGCTTGGCTATTTTCCAAAAGAAGGATGCTGGTATTTTTCATTTATTTCCATAGAAAATAATCTTTTTTTGGTAGAAGCAGTCATTTCTGCTCTCATGTAAGAATTTCAGACTCTTAATTTATCAGTAAGAATAATGTTAAAATATACTTTTAAAAATTATTTGTTTTTGTTTTGTTTTTTTTTTTTCGTTACTGGAGTAATCAGAATGAATTCTAACAAAAAAGTGTCAGTCGTTAAAAAGTTTCTTAAACCTATTGTCCTTCCACAAGTTTTCCCTCAATTTTGTATCTTCGTTGTTCACTTCCAGCCTGTATGAAAGGGTTAGCCAGTCTAAATTTAGATGTCCAAGTGTTCAAGCTTCCCTGTAGTCAATGCATATATCTCCAATAACTCAGTGGAGCCAGGAGAGCAATTCTTCTTATCCTAAGTGGACATACCCTGGCTGATCAGCTGGGACACATCTAGCTCCTCATGACTTCTTTATTGACAAAGTCACTACTGACATCACTGGGAAGACTTGCTGTATTTAATTGTATTTAAACTTCTAATTTAATCCATGAAAGAAAGAGTATCACAGCCAGAATCTGTGAATGCTGTGCCATAGTCTCTAAAAGTCTGTGCAGTTAAAACGTGGTTGTTGCGTAGTTTCCATTACCAATTACAGGGCAAGATAGAATGTCTCTTAATTAACTTAATAACCTGATAGGTACATTTAGACAGGGCTAATTAGGACTTTCTTGTTATTGGGCATATGATTAATAGACTGTGAAGACTGTTTCATTAAATGCCTGGAAAGGTACAAGGAAATAAAAATGTGAGCCTTCATTGAATAACAAATAGTGGACCTCAGGATAGCACAATAGTGAAAGATATAAAGAATTCTTTATAAAGAATAATTATTTATATTATATTATTATTTATTATAAAGAACAATTATTCATTGTTTATAGTTTCTGTATATTCTTATAAATAATTCATATATTAAACCACTACTTTAGACCTGGTGTTTTTTTCAAGATCTTTTGCAGACTCTTTACATGTGCATGAATCTCTCTTGGAAATATCCACAAAAGAACTTAGACAAGTTTGTTTTTTTTAAACAGTCTCAGTAACATAGTTCAATAAAACTAGTGAATGTAGGAGGATATGAAGATACCTTTACAAGGCATGAAGAAAGAAGAATTTGTTTGCACAGTGCTAGGTAAAATCCATGAAACAGTTAACTGAAAGAGCTTATATCACCTTCCTGTTCTTTCTCATTCTGCCTTTAGATGAGGCAGAGACTAATTTGGGGCAATATAATTAGGAAGCAGCAGAAGCTGATGTATTCATCTGAGTGCTCTAGTCTGTAGTAACTATGGAAGTTTCCTTTGGCCCCTTTTCTGTGCTCCTGTGTGTCTCAAGGGTGCACAGGGAATTCATAATTACTGACTTCTGAACAGCTTCTTCCCTTGTTACACAGCTGAGAGGAAGAGACTGTGTGGAGTCCACTGTTAGAAAAGACAAAGGGACGTAGAGTGAAAGGAAGACATAGCAGTAGAAAGGAGACAGGAGGGGAGAGATTATGGGTAGTAAGCAGTTCATTTGGCAGCATGGAGACCCTATCTACCATGGCTTTTTATTTGTTGCTATAAGGCACATTGTGCCCAGAACAACAGGCTTGCATTTGAATTGTAGAAAACTTTGAAATTTGAGCTAAAAATGTGAAAAGTATAATTAATATTTTTAAGAGACTTATCTACAGTTGTCTTGCATTTTTGTTTTTATGAAGAGTTGAAACTTTCCTGATGATTTGTTAATGAAAAAATGGATCTCAGTTTCAATGATCTTGTGCCATTTTTGCTCTGCTTTTAATGCAGAGGCGTCTTCAGTGAGACTAGTTGGTCTTTTCTCTTGCCTACTTACCACATTGCGTGTCAGATCAGACTGCTGCTAACCAAAAAGGAATATTATTTTTGTACCTTGTACACTTTAGTTTTTCTTATTTAATACCTTCTTTTTTCAGAGACATTTCAAACATGTGAAAGTATATTTAGAGTACCATGTAGTATGTTATTCCTACTGTCTATTAAGATGTCACCTGAGCAACAGATGAGGTCATTAAATAAGCTTTTGATCATTTAATCAGAAGTTTAAGTTAGTTTTGCTAGAGAATGGTGCTGGAATGACATACCCTTTAGTTGACATTCTGAATCTGTAATATCTTTTCACCTCCACAGAAGTATATGTTTTTACTAAAAATTAGATGGGTGCCCACTGTGTACAGTTAATGTTGGTGAAGCTTTGTGCTTGTTTCTTGTTGGGTTGCTCGAGTTTGGCTTTATTTTTGTTTTTCTTGCCCCTCCAACCCTCCCACTTCATGGCATAGCCAAGCAACTGAATGCAGGCAGTGAGTGTATTTCTATGTAATTGTCAATTTGCTGGGGATGAAAAAAATCTCAAAGGAAATGTGAACTTGAAGAGGACAGGTTGAGAGGTGAGCAGATGGAGTTGTGTCCCTTGATGAAACTGGTAGAAACTGGATGAAACTGGTAATTTGTCCCTTGGCAGAAACTGGTAGAATGGCAAGGGCAGTGAGGGCCATGGAGCTGTGATCCTATTTCTGGGATATCTGGCAGTGTGTGAGGCAGAAGGATATGGAAGAGAGATAACACCTTCAGCATGTGAATGTGAGTTTTCACAGAGTATATGTCTGAAGCTAATGTTCTTAAGAGTGGAGGCATTCTTTGCACTTTGTCCAGAGTTCAGGAACTCCATGGAAAGGGGTAAATTGGAGACCACTTCCAAACCATGCTTGAAGCAGCTTGAGAAGTAGATTCCTAACAGTTTCTTTTCTCCCCTTTTGCAGTGGAGTACTTGTAGTTAAGAGTTTTGTCTTCCTTAAAATGGCAGATTTTATAACCTGAGTTCCCTTTTGTTCATTTTAAATTGCATTTACTTTTAATGACATTTCTGAGAGTGCTTGAGGCAAATCAGTTTGAGGCTTATTACACAAATAATTAGAGTTTTTTTTCTGAACTTCACACTCTTCAGTTTATGAAGATTTCAGCAATATTATATATTTTTTCTTTTTTTTTTTCCCACTTTAGGTGTACAGGATTGGTACAACACATTTATTATTCTAGATAAAAGTAGTGTCTTTCTACAGTTCTTTAAAATTTTCTAACTGCTGTCTCAATATAGGACTGATTATTCTCTGGGACAGCACAGATCTCTATATGACTCGGGTCTTATTATCAATGTAACAGTAGGTACAAAAAGTGGTCCTTTTTAATAGAATCTAGTTTCACATCACCTTGATCTTTAGGTTTTTTGCTACATCTCAGAAGAGGTAAGGAATCCTGTAATCAGTTTTATTTTATTAGCTGCAGTTCTTTTACTTAAAGACCATCTCTTCCTGCTACAAGTAAATCAGTTATGGCAACAATCAAGTAGCATTTGTCTTACATTGATATGTAGGCATTGTAAAATTTTTCATTATCTGTATTACCTTTTTCAATACTATGTTAATATTGCAATGTATTACTAATCTAAGACAAAAATAATTTTAAAACCATGATTCTGAGAAATTATTTAATTTACAAGTCAGCTGTAACAGATTGGCACTTCTGTTTTGGTAATAGAATCCTCTGCAGTGGAATTACTACAACTATTGTGGTCCATTACAAGCACTAGATTACATCTTCCCATTGTCACTAATTCTGCATTTTGGCAGGGAAAAGAATAAAGGTTTGCTGTTAGTGTTGCCAAGCAACTAAAGTATGAATTACTGCAATTTCTGATTTTTACTTGTATGATGTGTATCAGAGGGTTTCTCCTACCTTGGTAAGAGGCAGTTCAGATGAAGTTACACTCCATAGCTCCAGCAATTCTAAGATTAGTAAGTAGCTTAATTGCTCCCTTTGGAGTTCCAGTTCAAAACCAGAGACAGACAGGGTTTTTTGTTTCACAGTGGATAAGTATCAAAAATGGCATCATAGAAGATTGTGTCTTAAGACATGTGGGCAGATTGAGCATATTTTCTCCTTTTTGTGGACAAAGAGAACTCGCTGTGCCGTAGTAATCCTGTGTGCAGTTATTCATGTTTGCTGCTACTTGGTATACTTCCTCTGAAGTGTCTTTTCCCAACACACTTAATTGATGGCAATGCTGAGTAACTGCTGGCATTTGAAAAAAGATTTATTACATGAAAGTGTGTGGAAAAAGTGAAGTGGGGATGGAATTAGGTGCATGTCAGTTGTGTTGAGGTTGCTTCTTGGGAATAGGTGAAGAGAGAATATACGCTCTGAATAACATAGTTGTTTTGGTGGGGTTTTTTTTGCTTGTTTTTTTTTTTTTTTTTTTTTTTTTTTTTTTTTGTTTGTTTAATTTTATTTTTTTTCTCATTTTGTTGTTCATTCTTGTAATTCTTTACTTCTGTGGAGCTTTTTCATTTTGCAGCAGCGGCTCCAGATCTCCTGTAGAACTAAATGGGTTTCAGGGTCACCTCACCTGCCCTGAGTCATTCATTTGCTCTCAGAGCACATGTGCACAGCAGAGCCACAGCTTCTTTCTAGATTCCTAATGTGTTTTATGCCTAGGAAGCCAGAAGGAACCTCAGCACCAATAATGGAGAGTGTTTCTTTTTCTGCAGCCCTGCACAGCCGAGGTGCAGAACAGCAGTTGGATAGTACCAATGCATGGCATTGCAGATGCTTTCCTGTTGACATTGGCTTTATACCCACATCTGCAACAGTGTAATAAAATAGTTCTTTATTTCTATACTACAGTATTCTTGAGGACTTGCTTTAAAAACCGTCTGTCTGTTTGATCAGACCTTGGAGTTCCCTGATATGAATGCATATTTGAACCAGACAATTGTCCTGTCTCTGGATGAGATGAAAATTCACAAACTTTCCTGACACTCCAGTTTCCAATGAGAAGAAACTTGGATGTATTGGTTAGAGAAGAGCTACTTGCAGCTCTGAAGAGGTGGTGGTTCCAAGTGGTTAAATGGACAGCATTACTGTTTGAGATAAATTTGAACAGGTAGCAGGGATTGACTTTTTTAACCTATGTTCCAGTGGATAAAAGACTGTATAGGCTGAGAACACTTCACATGGGAGGACTTCATAGGACCAAGCTAGCAGTAGTTTGAGGAGGTGGATGTTCCAGCTGTTTTCTTCAAATTTGAAAACAAACCTTTCCTTTATAAATGCTCATTTTCTTTTGGTAAATACAGGCTTAAGGTGCAATATTTCACTAATTTTTTTGTTTTGGCTTAATTTTCTAAAGGAGTTGATGACCAAGCTGATAACGGAGACACCTGACCAGCCAATCCCATTTCTAATTGATCATCTTCAGTCCAAGCAGGGAAACCGTGGTCAGCTTCAGAGAACATTGTCTGGCTCTGCTGCCCTCTGGGCAGAGAGTGAAACATCAGGTATGTTCTGTGTGCTGGAAAGGGCTAGTCTCCAGTATAGTCTTCCCACACTTGTGTCCATGATTTCCTGGATGCACATATACCTACTGAACAGGTTCTCCTTTATGGTTTTGAGCATGCAGAATAAATCCTGTTTATCAGCAGATACTGAATTTAATATACATTGCTGTCTGTCAGCTCAGCCTAGGTATATATCATGTGAGTATGCATCAGAGTTATAGAATGGAAACAGTCCCAGTCTCAGTGAGAAAGGTTCCCTTGCTGTCCTCTGTTTTCTTTTTCCCTCCCAGGGTGTATTTGTGCCTGAGATTAAACTCTATTGAGATATTTTCTTTAATAATACGTGTTTTTATATACCTATCATCCCAGCCCTTAATGAAGAGCTGCTATGCTACTTTATAAACTCCAGTGTGAATAATTTATGATTGTAAATCTTCAGAAGCATTAAAATAATATTCTGAAGTAGTATCCACTCTGATTGTAAAGTAGAAGTCTTGGTTTTTGTATTCTGGTACAAGCTACTATTACAATACGGGTTTTGTGTTTAAAAGTTTGCTAATGATGTGTTTCAGACTATAGAGCTTAAATAGTTGCTGGTAGCCAAAGTATTAATTTACTGACAAATCTACCATTTATATCAAATACACAGTTTTAACATAGGCAGTAAAACATGTACATAACATGGACAGTAAGTACTTTTTCATAACAAAAAATAGACTTTTTAATGAATTATTTAATGACATAATAATTGCTAAGTTTTTATATTTAAAAAGGGGAATAAATATAATAAATATAAAAGCAATCAGAAATAGGAGGAAAAAAAAAGAGCTGTCTTTAATTTGGATTGATATACCTTTGGGGTTTTTGGTTAATTATTTGTTAAGTCTTTGAAAAATTACCCTAAAAATGTTATGATTATCTAATTTGATTCTTTTAACAGAAAATAAAGGAACAAGAAGAGATTTTAGAAATTATGATAAGCCTTGGCAGGTAAATGCAAAAAAGCCTAAAAAGTCGAAGAGCGACCTTGCTGTGTCCAACATTTCTCCGCCATCACCGGAGTCCAAGTCATGTAAGAAAGCTTCACTACATTAATAATTTGTGCATACTTTCCAACCTGTAGTATCTTTTTCATTTGAATAAGGTTTAAAATGGAAAGCAAACTGTAAGCAGATGAAATGCCTATTTTATATATATATATATATATATATATGTTAGAAGAGTTCAATTCTTGCCTAATCTCACTTGAATTATGAATATTTTATAATGCCCTACGTTGTCATCTGTAGATATAAAAGAATTCTGGATAGCCTGATTAAAAACCAGACTAATATCTGGGTATCATGCACTATTTTATGTTTGGATACTGATTATGATTTGATGTTTTAGTTTGCATTATCATTTTGCATGTGTAAAATCTGTTCTGTTGATATTGGTCCTAATAGATTTTTTCTTTGTGTCAGGCAATTCAAAACTATGAGTTATGAACAGATACTGTTCAAGGTATGGGAGTGGTGTCAGCAGAACAGGTGTATTGTACAGGAGAGTTGCTGAAGGAATCTAAATGTCACTGAAAGAAAAGGCAGAGTAGAAATAGAGCGGCTGAAGAGAATATTGTCAACTACCTGTAAAAAATTAGTGCAAATGAAGACAACAGACCTAAATGAAACATGCTTCCTGTGTACTGGCTATTGAAGAAATCTAATTTTTAATCTTGATTCTTAATGTTGGGGTTTTTTCACAAATAAATGTATTTACAATATGCATACATATATAAATATAGTTATACACCCAGGGAATTGTTTATACAAGATTTTTCTCCAAAATAAATTGAAAAATTATATTTTCTTCTATTGACTCTTGTGGCTTTTTGATATTTTTATAATAGCCAAATCTTTATAATGCTGAGTGTGACTATGTGTACCAGATGGGAACAGAGATGTAGTATGGTGCAATGGAAAATTTGTTGTCTTTCCTCTAAAAGCAATATGGGAAAGTCTAGACTTAGGAGTCAAGGAAAATTGCCCAGTGACCTCACTAAGTCAAAATACTACACAGCAATGGGTAAATAAATCATGATAAATTTATGCAATGGAAATATTGTGTTTTTGAGTGATTAATAGTCTAGTATGATTATGAAACATTTTTTACTGAGAATAAATAACTGTGTAACAAGTAAAAATAGCTTGTTACAGCTTGTACAGGGTTTTCTCAGGATTATTTTTTCTAGAAATGGAGCATTTGTCTCCTTTTCTTCTTCATGAAGCACATTGCCTGCTTCAAAACCACTCAAATTTGATCATCAATTCCATTGTGCCTCTCAGTGGGCACATGAATTTTTAAGTCTGTTCAAAATAAGCATGTGTATTTTAATTTATTTTCAAGAATAAATAGAGGCATTGCAATATATGCTTATAGTCTCTCAGTCTGTGTCTTATCTAACAGATATGATAGATAACAGCAATTTATGGACATCCACTGTTAGAAACAGTGGCCAAAAGGTATTGTGAGCTGTTCCTGTCATCATACTGTGTTCCTTCCTTCTGCCATGTGCTTGCTTTTCAGACTCTGTGGTATGCATCAAGTAACTTTCATTCCATCTCCTAAAGATCTCGCGTTCTCTGCCACCCTTTATCCCAGATAGGGGAGGTGACATCACGTCACTCCCCTCAAATATGTGCCTACTACAAGTTTTGTGCTTGTTAGTCCTTAGGTTGTCCCATTAGAGGGACAAAGAGGAGGTTGGGCATTCTAAACTATCAGGTCTCATGTCAAGCAAAGAAATATTTTATACATCCTTAAAACAACTGAGGTCAAGGATCTGTCCTTGTGGACTGAAAGAAACTTATTAATACTCTTCATTTGGTAAGATTTACTCTCAAGCTACCTAAGTCTAGAAACAGCATGTGGGAGTGCAGCTTTGCCTACAAAGGAGGTAGAATTAGGGTGTGCTTAGTGCAACTGACATTCATAAATACATGGCACTACATGGGATTGATTCTAAGCATGCTGAAAGAGGAGACTTATATCATTCCAAGGCCATTTTGTCATCTTTGAAAGGTCAGAGTTATTGTGGATGTTCCTGATGATTAGAAAAATGCAAATATCTCATTGATTTTGAGGAAGGGCAAACCTCACCTTCTGCAAGGATTATTGAACAAACTTCCCTGAAAGGTGTTCCTAGTCACAAGGAAGAAAATGTGATTTGGAACATCAAGCATGGATTTTTGAGACCATATGTGTTTGATCAGATCAACACCCTTGCCCTCCTTGGTGAACTAACTGGCCCTGTAACCGAAGAAACAGTGATGGATGTTTCATAGCATGACTTTAGCAAAACCCTTGTCAGCTTCCTTTGTCAACTTTCAGTTATCCTTATAACTCAGTTGATAAGATATGGACTCAATAAGTGGACAAGATGATGCATGGAAAGTTGACTCAGCTGGTGGATTCAAGGGATTGTGACTAGCCAAAAGGTATTGTGAGCTGTTCCTGTCATCATACTGTTCTTTCCTTCCTCCAAAGTCCAATTGGAAAGTCTGTCTTTAATGGCATGCTCAAGAGTCTGGTACTGAGAATGATGCCATTTAAAAGAATTTCCTAATGCCTTGGATGATGGGGTAGAATTTCTCTTAGGTTTGTGGTTAGACCAAATTGCAGGAAGTGGTTGGTATTCTGGGTAGTAGGAGTGCTCTTCAGAGGGATAGGACCAAGGAATGGGCTGAGAAGAAACCTCTTGAAGTTCGACACAGGCAAATTCAAAATCCTGTATCTTGGATGGAATAAGCCTGAGCAATAGTGTAAACTGGGATGTGTGGGTCTAGAAAGTAGCTTTGCAGAAAAAGATGTGGGATGGAATACGAACCAGCTGTTGCTGTGTGCTCATGCACTGCTGAAGGTGACCTGCATACCAGGCTGCAGTAGCAAGAGCAGAACCAGCAGTGTTTGTTTTTGAGGTGGCACCTGGAGCCCATTGTGAGAAACAGTGATGTACTGGAGCAAGTCCTGTGGAGGTTCACCAAGATGATGCCAGGGTTGGAGTATGTGATGGACAAGAAAAAGCTGAAAGAAATTGGTTTGGTCATACTGAAGAAATGAAAGCTCAGGGGAGATTTCATTGTTACTATCAACTAGTATGTTGGAGGATGGATGAGAAGGCATAGTCAGATTTGTCTTCTCAAGAGCGTTTAGTGAAAGGACAAGAGGAAGCAAAAATTATACTGCATGGGGAGTCAAACACAGGATCAGATTGTCCAGAGAGGCTTTGGAATTGCCATCATGGGGTATATTTAAAACTGAACTGAATATTCTGAACAACCTGCCCTCAATGGACCAGTCTAGGGCACCAGGCTGGGCTAGAAGACCTCCAGAGGTACTTTCCAGCCAAATTATCCTCTTCTTCTATGCTTTGCTGTTTATGCATTTCAGGTTTGTTTTCCATAACACTGATTTATTTAAACCTTAATTAATCCTATTGTTTTAATTTCTTACACCTGCAATTAGTTGTGTCTGCAAGTTTTTGAAAATAGTTTGTGTATTTGAACTGTATTTTCTTTCAGTTGCTATTGCAGATATTGGTTTCAGACATGTGCCTTTTTGCCATATCTTGCTTCTCTTATTTTCTGCCAAATGGATTAATATTCTTATATTAATATATATATATTTAATCTGTATATATATATTAATATTCTAAATATGCTTTTGACCTTTCGTTCTGGTTTATGCCAAAATAAGTGGGTACCATGTATCCCTTCATCTACACAGATCAGCAAGCAAGTTTGTTTAGAAGGAATGCTGTCCTAATGTGCACACCATATACCATTTGTTTTGTGTCTTCAGCTTCTACCTCTTGCACTTTTTTTCCCAAAGCATCTCCAAAGAGGTAGTAAGGACTCATCTGAGAAGCAAAAAGTTTTGGACCTGCGGAGATCTAAAGATTTGCTCTCAGATTTGTGTTTAAAAGAAAAGAACAAATCCCTACACCCAAGAATCTAAAAATCACACCCCCAAACTGCCAAAACAAACCCAAATTTTAATGGAGTCCATCAGCTCTATTGTGTTCTGTTTCAGAGTTTTTGTCTTGTGACTGTCTGGTTCAAATGATCACAATCTTGTACGTTTATTCAGAACTGTCATTTCATAGGAATATTTGGGAACATAACGATATTTGATTTATTTAATTAGGAAATATATTTTTTCTTTCAACACAGTGATGTTGACTGTAGTGTGCATGTTATTGCTGCACAAATGTCTCTTCCTTATGGTTTCAACTTTACTAGAAAGATACCTCCATTCCCTCCTGCCTGTTATGATCTAAGGTGCACCTGAAACACACAAACAGTTGTTAATATCTAATCCATCTGACCACTTGTTTGGTGTGTGCAAAACCAGAGTTAACCAGAAGCTGCTGTTGTTGTCTGGCAAGAAGAAGCTTGGAGCTAGAGGTGTTTTTGTGTATATAAATGAAATGTTTAAATGATCACGTTCTGTATCTGAAGAAAAACAAATTTGGAAATTACAAACTAGTTTGTAAAACAGACTTTTTGTTTACCAGCAAGCTACTTTTAGGCAAAATAGGTTGATCTCTTCACCACCTCCTTATTAAATCAGATCACAGATCATCCTTTCATGCTTCTTCAGTTCAGCATTCTCACCACATCCTGTATGCGAGTACAGTGTTGCGTGCTTCTGATTGCTCTCAGTCAGTCTAGGACTGTAGGCCATCATTCTTTTAGCCTTTTAATATCCAGATACTATGTAAACCAGTTTGGATTTATTATCAAAGAACTCCAACCTGAATTCTATCATAAGATTTAAATACATGAGTAATTTTACACTCTATTATTTTATACATATTTTTGTTCTTTGCGATGTAAGATGGCCATACAATGCATTAATGAAATGTTGGATTTAATGAGCAATTGGTCTGATTCTGTCTGCTGATCATGCATTGAAAAGAGTTGTATGGGTGGATAAAACCAGTACTGATCTTGTACCATCATCTAGTTAAAAATAAAGGTATGCTGATTTGTGGCAGAATTCATACCACAATTGTGAATGAATGCAATGTGCATTTATGGTCAGAGCACACCACCAGAAAATCAGAAATACTGGTAAGTGTGTCTATCCAGTCTCCTAAGATGAGATGGTGAAATCTCAGCTCCCTAAAGGGAAACTACATCTTTCAATACAAATGCTACAATGTAGATGTAATAAATCTTCTGAATTGTAGGCAAATAATTTCAAGAGAAAGTGTTACATAAATCTCTCAAATAACAAAGATGAGGTTGAAGTGTGTAATGTGATAAGAGATTTGAATTACCGATAAGAAATTACTGATATGATTTTGTGGAATGAGTGAGCATAATAAAGAAAGATGAAGGTGAAAGTGTAGTGAAAGGATTTTGCTAAGTGTGTAGTGACACATGCACATAAACGATTAATGACAGACTTCATGCATACAGAGGAGGATCACGTATTTGAGAAGATTCCTAAGAAGGTTCATATGGTGTTTGTACAGTTCTGAATGCTTCCAACAAAGACATTCATTTAAAAATTTCCCGTGCTTGTTGATCCTACAGCTGAGAAGATAAGGGTTTATATTTTGAAAAAATCTGTAAGCAAGAAGGAAATCAACTTGAAAGAGCAAACATGTGCCACATGATTCTACTAAATAGATGTTGTTTTATTATCCATTCATTATTTGAGAGACTATGTAAGTAGGAAGAACTATGACTTCTCTATAAGTAATAAAAATTACAGTCAGTTCTAATTCTGTTTAACTTCCCCCTCTGTTTTGATTCCTCAGAATGAACCAAATCATTGTTGAAACAAATTGTATTGAAACGTATAAATAATTAATGACAACATATATATTTTGGTACCTTTTCACTGAAGTACAAAATGGTTCAGTAAAACACAGCTGATTGTCCACCAGCATGCAAAGCAAATTTCCACCATGGTTTTGAATGGTTTCCCTCTATCCATCTAGGGAGATGAAGTCCAAGCTTCTTGTGTTTGTCAAGAACAAGAGTCTTGAGACTTTGTTTTTCCTGATATAAGTTGGTCCATATACTTGGCGGCTGCTGATCCTGGAAACTCCACAGCTGTCAAATAGAACTTATATTTTTTTCATCCAGCTTCTGTCCCATGATAAATTTTGCTTCAAAAGCATATGGTTTCCCAAAAATCCTTTTCTATTTTGAAAAATTGGTTTTGTTTCGAACTGACATGGTGTAAAATTCTAGCTTGTGGATATTTTCTGCAACCTGGGAGCTCCAAGGTTTGGTCATCTTTTTTATATTGTTCTACTGTATTAAATTGTTGCCTGTTTGTGTTCTGGTGGTACTGTGAGATTTTTTTGGTGTGGCAACTTCAGCATAAACATAGAAAGACAAGTCTGTCATACTGCTAGTGAGTAATGGTGTAGAATATAGTGTTGGCACAAGAAGGATGATGGTAAGATGACTGCTAAAGGACTCAAAAGGAGTGTGTGATCTCAATGTAAAACAAAGGTGGGTGAAAATAGAGAGAACTCTATAGAATTTCTTTTTTAGCTCATTAAAAATTTATATTTACAGTTAGTAATAATTTTGAAAAAACACTAGGTGGAACATTTTGTTTTCTGTAAATAAGAAAAAAAAAGGATGAAAAATACTGAAGTTGTGCTGTTTAATTTGTATATGCTGCAGTCTGTGAATGGAGTCAACTTTTGTTACACAAGAATTTATGTAACTTTTATTTGACGTAGAAGTTCTTAAACCAGGGAATTATAAAATGATATTTGAAATTTATAAGTATCAACAAAAATAATTACAAGCTGCTCATCAGAGTAGAGACTATTCATACTCTAATACCTTAAAGTCTGTATGTATTTACTGAGAATCACTATAAGTCATTATTCTATTGTCCTGAGTAGGAAATACATTACTTGCCTTTTTTGAACACAGAGCAAAACAAGACTGTGACGCTTCAACTTGCTCCTCTCTTCCCTTCTCATTATTGAGGGTTCTTATGTCCCTTTCCTTCTATTCTTATCACTGTAGGTCTTTTTTAATGTCTCTTTTGTCTTCTGTCTTTGCAAATGTCTGTAATTGCAGTCTAATCAATTAACTTCCTTGATAGCCAGGTTCCTGAGTGGGTATTACAGATCAGCATAGACTCTGTGTTGTCAGGCTCTTCATAGATGCCTGTTTTGAAGATGAGTTGGTTTATGTCTGCAGGAGGTAGAATAATGTAATTTGTGAAAGAAGGACTTCAACATAACTTTGTCCGATTTCTTTACCTGCGAAAGGTGACTATTGACTTTACTCCACAAGGGAAAGTTCAAGTTGATCCAAAGTGGAGCAGATTATATATTCACACAGAGGGAAGTCAGTATTAAGGCAAATTTCAATACCAAGTTATTTAACATGTTTTGTAATAGCTACCAGACTTGATGTATGATTTCCCCATACCATCGCAGAAGCAGTCTGAAGTTCCAGAAGCACAAAGTTCCAGATTAGCACAAAGCCAACTTTCTAGCACAATCTATAGGAATCTTAAATTGCCTTCTTAGCATGTGGTGAAAATGATGTTTATAAGCATAGAGCAGTTGACAGCTGTCAAATTAGTAAGCAAATATTTTGAAGCTGGCCAGGATGTATTGGATATTTTAGGCTTTTCTTTGAAGTAATTTTTAAGTGAATGGTCAGTCACTGGTAAATGGTGGTTGGTAAAAATGCAGCTGGTCCTTTCTGGTGGAAAGGTGGACTAGACATCATTATCTTCACACCAGCATGGTAATGCTGTGCTTGGAGACAACCTGACAGTTGCATTTCTTGGCAAAAGCAGAAGCTCACTTAATTCTGAACACTGGCAAAAAGAACATGTTAAAGTGCAGTTCCAGAAACAGCATTGTTTTTTGTTTTCATTTCTACAAATTGTTCAAAATGTTCACATTGTTCAAAGAAGCTCTGTTCATTGTGCGTCCTACATATCTCAGACACTCCCCTTTGTTGTAGGTAAACTTAGCTCAGCAGTTGAGACACTGTTATTTTAAAATTAAAGGCTTTGGTAATAGATAATGAGCAACAGATTATAAGCTCAGGTCTGTGCTTCCCAAAGGCTGAATTTGTTTAAGGAGTGCAATAAAGATTAGAGGCTGTACAACATGAATGATAAAGACATTCTTTGTTTCACTATTTTTTATGAACTTTATGATTTTTGAAAAAGAAAAAAGTTGTTTTAAAAGCTGTATCTAGAATATTTTTTTTCTTCTTGATAAAATAACAAGCAAGGCCAAAAGTTACTAATTTTTCTTTTGACATCTTTTCTTTTTGACCCCTAGGCCACACAATTCTATTTTGTTGAAAGTTAGATACTATCATGTACAATAGTTAAAATACATTTTTTGTTACATTAGTTTTATTATTTTCAATTATTAATGTTAATTATCCTGTTTACCAATTAATTTGTTGCAAGAATAATTCTGGTATGCATTTGTTCAAAGATGTTTTTACTTCACATTGACCAAAGAAAATATTTCCAGCAGTAAAAATAAAAGGATAGTTAAGTAATTTCCACCCAAGATACTTGGGCTTGTAAACTCACTGTGCAGATTTTTTTCTACTGTAGGAGTCTGAACTACCAAATCTAAACTTCATCTATATATCTGTGTATATTTAGTGCCAAGGTCAATAGAGCATCCTAAATGGGATTGGAAGACAAAACCGGAGAACCATGATTTTGATGAACTTAATCATATTCTTCAAGAGAGCAAAAAGCTTGGAAAAGCCCTTGAGAATCTGTCTCGCAGTAAGTTGATTGATTTTAGTTTTTTAATGTAACCATTCAGCCTGAATTGTAATTTGGAAGTATGTATCAGGAAGGTGGTCTTCTGTTCAATGAAGACCAAGGTCATTTACGTCAGCACTTAACATTCCTGTTGATAAGGTTTACAGATTGTCTGAGATAATTCAGGAGCTCTCCTGGAAACTGAAACTACTACCCCTACGCCACCTTTTTTTTTTTTTTTTTTTTTTTTTTTAACTTTCGTTTTCTACCAGTTTAGTGAGCTGAATTAGCTCATAAGGAGATCAACACAAGAAGCTGGTTTAATGAAAACGGCAGGGAGATTGCTCCTTTGTGTGGTAGTTAAATGTATTAACCTTTGCAAAACCTTAACCTCATTGATAGAGTTCAGACCTGTTATTGGAAAACATTTAGCTATTTTGTATCATTGATTTCATTGACTTTCTAGCTTTTAGAAGAAACTAAAATATTTTAAAGCATCTCAAATAAATACTCAGAAACATGAAACACAGTTATTTCATCATAAACCCCATGCATTATCCCTTAAACACTCATGTAATGAGCAACTGTGAGGCTTACTGGTTATGATCAGGAATAGCTGCTCTTTTTTTCTTTCTTTTGCTTTCTTTCCTGTAGAAGAGAATTCTGAAATACATTTATGCGAGCAAATACTGCTAACAGTTTTTAAAGTATGAAATGATGACGAGTACTCTTCACCATGCTACATGAAAACTAGGTGTGACATGATCTGGGAGATATTTGTGTGAGGAAGGTTTATTTCTACTCTCATTAAATTTTATCCCTGGAAGTTCTTGATTCACTGGAGAATTTACAGATAGTGAGGTCAGAGAGAGCTGAATGAGGAACGGAAGATTTGTTTTGCAATTAATTTTGAGATTCAGCATTTTTTAAAATTGTGCCAAATACCCAAAACTAGTTTTCCCAAATATTTTAGATTGATCACGACAATTATATTCTGAACAATTTTCAAACTTGTATTATAATTACAGAGCTTTTTTGAAATACTTTTCTAGTAAATTGGTCTATCTGCCTGTAAGGAGCAAAACCAAGTCTGATCAGCATCTCTGATTTGCAGCCTCACTGTTGCCTGACTGTGATTTTCAAGCTTTTCTCCTTCAGACTTGTAGCCAAGCTATGCACAAATACAGAAACAATATTTTGAATTTCAGAAAGGCTTATTTATTCACTCTCTGGAGATACAAACCAATCAGATGTGAGAGTTCAATAATAAATGCCTAAATCCACTCTTCAATCTTACATCTTCGTCTTTCCTTCAGAATATTGTGAAGTTTCCACTTTTACCTAGAGCTATACCTGTACTTCCTTATAAAGTAGATTTTGCATCATTCTGCACCTCTCCTTGCCCCACAGTTTTCTAACTGGAGTGTAAAACTCTGCAGCTTTGCTGGGTCTTACACTTGGACCGGTTGAATGTACCTGGTCACCATTGTTGGAGTCTGTTTTTCATAGTTACTTCACAAATGAACATTCTTCACTGTTTCTTGCCAGTACTTGATGCTTTCTGGTGGTTTGTCAAGATAATATGGGAATTGAATCCCATCCCCCAGAGTGCTTTAAATCACTCATGGCCTGATAATAAGTTCACTTTCATGAATGTGCTCTCTATTTCTTCATCCAGATCATTAATGGAAATATTGTCAGACCTCTTCATGATCCCATTTCAGATCTGACAACCAGCCCTTGAAAGCTACTCAGTAAGTGTGTTTTTTCCCACCAGATATTTTTCTACCTTGCAGTGTTTTCACATAGATTGTAATTCTCTAATGTTTTTTTTTACTGAAGTATCATCTAGGATAGTAAACAGTCTTATAGCTGGAGTATTTTGCATCTGCTTCTTTTTCTTATCCACTAGGCAAGTTTCCCAGTTGAGAGTGCAATTAGACTAATTTAATGTGATTCATTCTTGATAAATTCATGTCAGCTCGTTCTTATCGCCTTTCTATTCCATTAGATGTTGATACATTATTTATTTAACAGCTTTGTCTATGATTCTTGCTGTTGTCTGATTTAGGCTTCATAGTTAGTAGTTGCCCACATCCTCCCTTTTTAAAAGATATGTATTTGCCCTTCTCTGGCCTCTCTATTCCTGAAAGACAGTTGCTAATGGATTAGGGGTTTCTTCAGTTGGTTAGTTAAATGCTCTAGAATGAATTTCACAAGAGTGAAACTGCTAAGTTGAATGCATCTAAATCACCAGCGTATCTTTCAGCTTCCTTTGTCTGGCTTGCAGTTTTTCCTCTTAAAACCACTACTGTTAAGCATGTGGCTGCAACTGATTTTTTTTTTTTTTTTTTTTTTGTAAAGACTGAAGCAGAGAAAGGATTGAACACTGGGAATTCTTTGTATCATCTCTTATTTGCTTTCCTTCTCTTTAATGTTATAGTTCTGTATTTTAATTTGTTCTCCTTTTCCTAGTGTATTTATAGGATCTTTTCTTATGGCTTTTTATGTTCTTTTATAGTTGTTAGTTAGTCTGCACTTTAACCTTTTTTCTTGTTGGCATAATTTAAACACTTGCATCAGATTAATTCTAAGCTGTATCTCCCTGTTTCCAGGTTTTGTTCTTCTGAGTTTCACTTCATTTCAAGAAATAAAAAAATCTTTGCTATTATTTCTTACATGTCAGCATCGTATTGAAAAATCAACATGAAAAATGTAAAAATTTTGTAAATAGAGAAAAGGTGGACTTTTGAAACTAAATTAATTTTACTGTTCTTGCAGAGGTAGAATGTAGATTGCACATAGGAAATCTTAGAGAGCTTCAATGAACAGAAGGTCTAGGACTTTAAAAGTACAAGGTGCACGAAGCTCATTCTGTGCTGTACCCAAACAAACATCTCGTATGGAATTTAAAAAAAGCCATCACAAGATCCCACATCTACCTCTCCTGAAGCTTGTTTCGGGCAGGCTAGTTAGTGCTTTTGTTTCTACAAGCATGCCATGAGTTTAGTGCTGCATTTGATACTAATCTTAGTTTGAAATTATGTGGGACAGACGCTGGGCTCAACAGCTGAGTACACAAATGATCAAAATGTATTATTAATGTTATTTTACAGCACCCACTCTTTTTTCCTTCAGTGTTTCAACAGTTAAGAGTGACACATGAAACGAAATGAAATGTTTGAAGTTAAATGAATTTTCCGTCAAGTCCTGAAATTTATTTACATTTTAAAGATAAGCTTTAGATGTTTTAGTGAGTTTCCATGACTTTGTTGCCTGTTAGGCAGCTGACATAGCCTGTGAATTAAATTCTAGATTCTATTGCTTCATTTACTATGCAGTCTAGATACCTGCTTTGAGACAAACTTGTGCACTTCATGCAAAATTAGAACTGCCTGTAAGATTTGGAAGGCAAGACTCAGGCAAATATATGTCTGGTCTCTTCTATATTCGTTCCTAGTGATTAAAACTGAACTTGCTTTTTTTGGACCCTTTCTCCCAGTCCCTGTCAAGAGTGAGTAATTCTGTGCTTTAGTAGGTCTGAGAAACTAACAAGTGACTTCACACTCGGAATTGAAAGTATCCTAGGAGTTTTGAGAGTCTGGAGAAGATTATTTTTGTAATTATGGTCCAAGTGTGGTGGAGCTTGCTGATATAAGGATACAGTTTTTCAGAGGCTTACCCACATGGGAGAGCTGGATTTTGTTAGCTTCTTCAATCAGCTGTATGTAGTTGAACTGGATTTGGAACTATCAAGTCATCTATTTAGGGAAGATTTTGGTTTATAAAGCAACTTACAGGAATATACTGTGTTTCCCTTGTGCATGTTTTATTTTCTTTTATTGCAAGGTCTCTTACCTTTATTGTCATCCTTCTTCCTGTGCTGATCATAAGGAAGAAAAGTTCCATCCTGTTTAAAATATATGCTCTTGTATTTCACCTTCTGGCCTGTTTGCCTTTAAACAGAATTACAATCTGTAAAGCTAAGGATCTTGCTAATGAAGGCCTTTGATCTTGCCTTTGTCCTTCCCCTATTTTCTGAGGATGGAAAAGTAGATAACAAGATATGGAAACCAGTAAATTATGAGACTTTTGAGTAGGGGAAAGTTGAGGACAAAATCAGTGACATCATGCCACAGTTAGGTGGGAAGTCTGCATACTTGATGAACAACTTTGCATCTTTTATACAATCAGTTAAGGATTAGGGTGCATATTGAAAATGTGTGCCTATTGAAGGTGCTGGTAACTGCATTTGATGAAAAAAATATCTTCTGCTGTGAGATAGGTACTCTTTCATAATCACAAATAGCCTTTTAGCGAAGATAACTGACATTTTGTTAGTAGTGTTTGAATGCTTGTTCAGGCCAGGTGTACACTTCAGATCAGAGGGGAAGAAACAAATTTTTCATGCTTTGAATTCAGTTGACATTATAAAGTCAAAAAAGGGTAATAAGTTAACATTAACCAAAACTATGAGTCCAAGTCAGTTTCAGGGCATCCCAGAAACAATGGTATCTACACATAACCAACAGGAGAAAAATCCTCTTGTTTCTTCATTTTGAAGGGGAATAATCAGTAAACAATCAGTAAATGAGAAAACCATGGTTTTCCATCTAGTAGGAGATATTTCTGGAAATCATAAGGAATTATAGAATCACAGAATGGTTAAGGTTGGAAGGGACCTCCAGAAGGCATCTGGTCCATCACTACTGCTCAGACAGGCTCACCTAGAGCCAGGTGTCAAGGCTCTTTAATACCTTCAAGAATGAAAGATCTCTAAGTCCCTTCAGAGTATCTCAAACAGTTATTTATCATATTATTAGGATCACTTGATGTTATTTATAATTTTATTAAGAAAGGCAAGCATGATCTTACCTCTTTAAGAAAAGTATAAAATAGTAAAACGTAAAAGCGTATGTTCTGTTTATATTTCACAGAGAAGAAGACAAGCAACAAGAGTAAAAATCTCATAACTAGAAGGGTAGAACAAATTCTAAACAAAATCACAATATGTTAACAAACTGCTAAAATCGTGTCCTCAGTTTAGTGGATGAACCTGTGAGTATGTGGGATGTGAGAAGCTTTATATATACATCATGAACTACTTGAATGTATTTAGTAGTCTCTGACAAACACATTAGAATGAGGTTTCATTTAGGAGCTTCTACACTGTAGGAAACTATTAATGATTTACATTCCACGTATGGAAAATTAACTTTATTTGAATTACACTAACATTTTTTGAAGCCAGATATTTCTGATGGTGGTGATCATGATGATATAACTGTAAATTCACGTCTTCAGGACACATGACTTTTGTCAATTGGCTTATGAGGGGCATTGTTTTAGAACACATCATGTTAGTATTTTTTTTCAATTCTATATTGCTGATGATCTGAAATTGACATAGAGTCTATAAAGATGACTTCCCTGATATCTATTGATCATCTAGCCCTAAATGTGTTCTTGTTACTGAACCACAAGACTAGTCATCATGTAGAGAATTTTTCCCTTCTTCTCTTCAGCCTGAACTTTAAAATCGTGTTATTCTTGCATGAGATCAATGCTTGTGATTTATTTTGAGATCAACATTTTTAGATAAGCTCAATCAAACCTTTAAGGAAGATAATTTTATCTCAGTGCTACAGCTGTTATCTGATACTGCCTTTGCCCATAAAATCCACTTGCTTTTAGTATGATGTATGAATAATAATACAAAATAATATTTTCTGAGATTGAAAGAGGAGCAATATGAGCATAAATATTACTCTTCAATTATAAACTGGGGCTTGTATGGCCAGGAGATCACTGCTACTTTTAAGTATCTTTTTCCTGCAGATGTTTTAATCACCTTTGTGAAAGTGTTTGCCATTCTGATTCAACCTCCCGTAGGTTTCAGGACTGGAGTCTCTTTTAGAGTTACATTGTCCTTTTCTTTAGTATTTGGCTTGCTTGACGTTTCTCTAATACTATTGCAGAACTGGGATTTGTGTGTCTGTCATCTTGGCTATGGAACTTTCTAGTTCTTAGTACAAGGGGGTTGGCGTTTGTGGGACAGCAGAACATGAGCTATGACTCTCCTTGGCTACTGAGTGCTGTGGACTACCCATTTTAACCCACCTATTGCAGTGTACACCTTCACCTGAAGAGTTCTGCAGTTTTGATTATTCTCTTCTGAGATGACCCTGGCCTAGGAGAGTTTCTGGGACATAATACTGATTGGGTACTTTGTATTTAATTTCTCTGTGTTTGCATAATTCATTAGTCACTAAACCTAATCCTGAAACCTGTATTCTCTGTTGGAGCTGCTCAGAAATTTGGATATAGATATTCTGCAAGTCTAAAGCAAAGATTATTTTGCTAGGGATTAATTATTTTTATCTTTTTTAAAAGCCAATATGAGGAGGAGGGATTAAATCCGTGTTTTCTAGATAGTAACTATATAAGATGTATATTGTGCTCCTATGTTGATGTGTGGTGCCTTGAAGAGATGACAGTTTATCTTGTTTTAATACGGCCAAGTGTTGGGAGGAATATTATCCTTGTTCAAGGTGGATACCACTACAAAAAGTTTAAAGTTGCTTAATAATATCAGGACATACACTTCTCATTGGTAAAAACTCTGAGGTTTCATTTCAACATGTCCTCACAGAAAATCTCTGAGTTACTACTGGAGGAAAGTGGTAAAATGACTCTCTGTAGGTAAAGGAATATTATAAGAATGTCTATTATGACAGTCAATAACAAACATATTTTAAAGTTCCTACACAGAAACAAGTGAAATTTTTAGGTTTTTGTGTACTTTTTTAGGAGGAGGAATGCTTTGTTTGGTGCAACCAGAGCAACCATTTAATGCCCTTTATAATCCAAGAATGGTGTGAAAGAGTTTCAGTTTTCCTTGTTTTCAATACATGGTTCATTGAGGGACTAGAACCTACAGTGCTGCTTGCTGCAGTATGGCCCAAGGTTTTGCCATGGGAAATGCAAGCATATCTAAGGTGGCCTGTCCCACCAGAAGAACATAAGCTTCCCCTGAGAATTTGGACTTGGAGAATGCATGGGGCAGTGAACTGCTGGACAGTTGATACAGGATACAATATTTCTGTGTTTGTGCACAAAGCTGCAGAATTTGTAATGGTAGAATAAGAATGCTGTTTCTGTCCTGGAGCTTGTTACAGAACCTGTGATATGCACTATGAAGTTGACAGTCCAGCCATCCAGAAGTTCCCTGGCCTGGACTGATCCTGAGAATGAATTTTTTCAAGTTAATCAGAGTTGCATTGAAGTTGTCTTAGTATGTCTAAACTTTGAATGTCAAACGCGATGTGTCAAACCCAGACAGCTTTGTTTGGCAGGTAGGAAAACTGGCTGTTGGGAGCTCTGTGGCCATCTTCTGGATGTTTAGGAAAATGCATAAATATCTCCTTGAATATTGAGTTAAATAGTGGTAGTCTGACATACATTGAAGTAGTAGCATTTTATTTTCTTATGATTGGGTGCACATAAGTTTTCTCAGGTGTACATTGTGTGTTTAGAAAAATGCAAGTCTTAAAAAAGCCCCCCAACAAATTTCTATTGTATGTTATTTCTTCCTGTAATTATTTAAGAACTACAAATAAAAGCAAAAATGGTAGATATCTCTTAAGTTCCAAAACTTTCATTCTTACCAGAACACCAAATATGTAATTTGAGGTGTGTATAGCATATGAAAATATTGCCAGATTATAAGCTGCTGTAAAGCTGATCAGGAATAATGCAGCAGTAAGGCATTTTATACCTTGCCATTTTGTAGAATCATAGAATGGTTTGAGTTGGAAGGGGCCTTAAAGTTAATTTAGTTCCACCCCTTTTCATGAGCTGGGACAACTTTCACTCTAGATCAAGTTGCTCCAGGCCCCGCAAAACCTGGGAACACTTCCAGGGATGGGGTATCCACAACTTCTCTGGGCAACCTGTTCCAGTCTTTCCCACCCTCACAGTAAAGAATTTCTTCTTAATATCTAATATAAACACAGCCTCTTTTAGTTTGAAGCTGTTCTATAACTACATGCCCTTGTAAAAAGTCCCTCTACAGCTTTTTGTAGCCCTTTTTAGGAACTGAAAGGTGCTATTAGGTATCCCCAGAGTCTTCTCTTCTCCAGGCTGAACAACCTCAGCTCTCTCAGGCTGTCTTCATAGGGGAGGTGCTCCAGCTCTCTGAGTACTTTCATGACCCTCCTCTGGACTTGCTCCAGCAGGTCCATGCCCTTCTTTTTTAAGGAGCTCCAGAGCTGGACACTCTCCAGGCGGGGTCTCACAAGAGTGGAGTAGAGGCAGAGAATATCTCCCTCGACCTGCTGGTCACACTGCTTTCGATGCAGCCCAGGGTGTGGTTGGCTTTCTGGATGTACCTTTCAGGTGCACATTGCAGAGTAATGTCAAGCTTCTTGTTTTCCGACACTCAGCAGTCCTTCTACCCAGGGCTGCTCTCAGTCCATTCTGTGCCCAGCCCATACCTGTGCTTGGGAGTGCTCTGACCCACGTGTAGGACCTTGCATTTGGCCATGTTGAACTTCCATGAGGTTGGCACAGCCACCCCACCTCTCAGTCCTGCCAAGGTCCCACTGGATGGCATCCCTTCCCTCCAGCATGTCAACTGCACCACGCAGCTTGATGTCATCAACAAACATGCTGAGGGCGCACCTGACCTCACTGTCCATGTTACTAAAATAAACAGCACCCATTCCAATACCATCCCCTGAGGAATGCTACTCACCACTGGTTTCCACTTCGACACTGAGCTATTGACCATAGTTCTTGGGAGTGTGGCCATCCAGCAATAACTCTCTGACTTGATCCACCCATTAAAGCCATGTCTCTCCAGATTACAGGCAAGGATTTTGTATGTAACAGTGTCAAATGCCCTGCACAAGTCCATGTAGATCATGTCAGTTGGTCTTTTTCAAAAAGACCTGAACTTATGTGGTGCCTTTTGTTTTGAAAATTGATTTTATGCTGTTGAATTGAGAACATCAAAGTCCAAAAATCACTTTTCAAAGAGAAATATCACTGAGTGGAGAAATTAGGTATTGGATAAATAAAGCTCTTCTGCTAAGAAGCATATGCAAAAGCTAGGCATTTTAAGGATTCATGGAATTGTTGTTAACAATGTTCAGTTTTCTTTGAAAAGAAAATTAATTTCTTGGTAAGCTAGAAATGAAGCAGAATGTCCTAAGCAGAAAACCTGTACTGTGGAAGATACATATTCTAGACGCAGAGGGATTTTATTTTATTAAAATATAATGCAAAAGTTTTGAGAGGTGGCTTTTACGTCAGAGAAGATGCTGTAATGCTGTATTGATATACATCTTTATTTCTCCATACTTACCATTGTGCTGCTGCAGATTGTCATAGGGATAGAAGACTGGGAACAGAAATCTAAGATAGCCATGTAAAGAATGGTTTTAATAATCCATGCTAATTTTAAGAGACAGGACAAACAACTGATTTAGTATTTTAAATATAAACAATCTGTAAGGTAAATGGCTAATACAGCATGAGCTACACTTTTTAGGCAATCTGCTTAAAGTAGACATGATAATAGTAATTAAAATATAATAAGTTACAGGTTGTAAGTTTTAACTTAATAAATGTAAGTCACAAGTTATAAGTTAATAAATTACATTGTTATTACATTGTTTGTTAGATATATTTCATTTAGTTGTAGCATGCCAAACCTTTCTTGCAATCAGACAGTAGATTGTTCTTCCAGCCCTCTTCAAAAACCAAAGCTAATGACAGAATGAGTGTTCCAGCTGAGAGAGGCTGTGCTAGCATTAACAGCCCCTCTCCAGATTTGTTGCTGATCAGAGATGGCAGTAGTTGTGGCTGTGGAGCATTTCTGAAGGACTGTAGAAACATGTTCATACCAATTATTTCATTGTTCAGCACCCTTACAGCACAGAGGGTTTTTACTATCCTAAAGTAGAAACAAGTGCCCTGAATTTGTCTTTGTAATTCACCACACAACTGAGTTGGCTGGATACTTGTGATGCCTGATCAAATTTCAGCACCAGTAATTACTTGTAAAAGGGAGGATTTTTGTAAAGACATCAGATTGGCAGCTAGCTACCTAAATAATTGCCGCATTAAACCTTGCCCATGAGCCTTAGCTGATACTAGGAATCAGACTTTTCACCGCTTTAGTTGCAATGGTTAGTAAGAGTGGTTGGTCTATTATACAGTTGTCAGTCACCTTATGATATAAAACCATGGCAAACATCTGTGAGAAACAGCTGCTATAAGAGGAAAGGTTAAGCATACTCCTTTATTTCTGGAGGATTTGCTTTTGACATCAGAAGACCTCTCCCAACAAAGTCAGGAGAGCAGTTTTAACAGTCCACTTCTTATCTGCTGCTCAGTGTCTTTCAGCAGGACAATGATGATGCAGCTTTAAAACTTCCGTTCTCTCCATTTATCATCATGCAGAGTCAGGCTTTAAATGCTCTAAGCTGAGGGAAGTCAGAAATTGTTGTTCATAGTAACTTTTATTCTAACAAAGCTATAGGATTTAAGGTTGAATAAACTGGATGTGTCAGTTTTTCAGGTGTTAGGACTTTTTTTGTGATTAGGATAAAGTTTTGATGGAAAAGGCTACAGTTTGAAGAAGTGACTAAATTGTCAGATTGAAAGTTTTTAGTGTATGGGCATTTTGGCTATACCTATGAATGTTTTACTTAAAACTGCAATGTTGTTTCCATTTAGTATTTTCATGGAATGGGCTTTCCCTTTGCCTGTAGTGTTCTGTAATTTTATAATGCTGTTTTCCCATTTAGAGTATATAAAAGGTAAATAAAAACAATTATACAAAGTGCAGAGAGCATAATCAATTACTTTTTGTCCCCTATACAAAGAAGTGACAAAAGGGTTTTCTTTTTGAAAAATGCTGATATCTGGATACTAGCAATTACATGAACCAGAGATAGCAACCATTGTTACAATTTCTTTATAGAAATTCAGCTATTTAAAATTGTCAGTGTATTATTTGAAAATAAAGTAACTGACAGTAACCTATTTGACTACTGAAAAGTTATGTGTCTGTTAAGGGTTAAGAAACTAACAGGAATCCTAAATACTCCTGTACAATAACGATTACTATCTCTAGGTTTGTTCTCAGGACTCCACTGTGATGCAGTAGTGTCTTGGAATGAAATAAGTGTTTTTACATCCAATGCTTTTTGGGATTATTTATCCTAGTCTCTGCTAATGGAGTTGTGCTATCAATGACTTAAAGAGTACTGTTAATATTAATGAGGGTCAAGACAACAAAAAGGTCTGTGTGACTGACATGTTAAATACCACCTCCAGAAGACTCACCGTGCTAACATTGCTGTAACAAGCTCCTTAAAAAGTTTCTTCCCCAGGATCCCTTTTCATTTCTTTTGATGCCACATTAGAGACAGAGAGCTAAAAAGAGTTTGCAGGTTCAATTCTGTGATTGCAAAGATCAAAGATTTTTAAATTTGTAAAATTTTATTTTGGCAACATGTCCTCAGAAGCTGCTAATTCTCTGCATGCTTGTCTAAAAGATACAGTTCATTTTAGTGTCTTGCTACTGTTTGCAATTTAGTAAAGAAGAAATTTGAGGCATTCTAGTCAATTCAATTACTCAGTTCAGGCTCTTCTCTAAATTCAGAGTAAGTTCTTGGGAGCAATAGGACTTACACAAAGCATTTTACTAAAAGCACACTCAGATCATGGATGTTTTAAAATTTTATGTCTTACATGTAATATAATCAGAGAGGTTAGTAGAGCTTTTTGAGTGAGACATATAGTAGTGCGTACCGTTTTTTCCATACAGCTTTTTCTACTTTGTTCTTTTAGTACTGATCTTTGATAGGCAACACAGACAACTGGGTAGTAAAAAACATTTGGCATTTTTTGGAACAAATTTTAGGAAATTACAGGATTACCTTTTATATTTTCGTTTACCTTACTTGAAAATATATTTTTTTAAGGGGTGAGTCAACACAAGATAAAATTGCCCTTCTGTCTGCTCCCAAGTAACAAATACACATTCACAGGGATTTGTCAAAGCAGAAGAAAAGGGTACCAATCTTCAATACAAGGAAAAAAGCCTGTATCAAAACCAAATAAACTATATTAACATTATGGGAAATTGCTAAGAAAAATTAATTTGACTGTTTAGAGAGTATATGTGGCTGTAGAATGGATTGACCTTGGTTATGCAAAATGCATCCATGTGATGGAGAGCTGGTTGATGTTATCCAGGTTTTCAAAGATGAGGTGAAATGAAGCTTGAATTAGATTTTTACTACCTTCAAGAGTGAAATTATTTTCTCTCTAGATGTCTATTTGGGATTCAAGAAATTCATAACACCTTTATGTGTGGATGATGCAACCTGGCTATTATACTCTATGGGCATTAGTATTGTGTCTGGGCTAAATAATAGTCAGAAGTTATTAGAAACTGGCTAATTGTGGTGAGGGATAGAAGGATTAGTCAAAAGTGATCTTTTTCAATTTGATCCACTTTAGTACTATTGAATTACTGTAAATATTTATTAAACTCCTGCCATATTTCTTATGTGTTGATGAGGTCTTTAAGTGATAATTGCAGTTTTCTTACCACTTTGTTCCTTTAAAATCAGAAATTGCTGTAAGGAATTAATCTAAACTGAGAATTAGCCAAATAGAGTTAATGATGAAAAACACAGTAAAACACCCCCCAAAATTAATGTAGTTATGGTATATGAAATAGTATAGACTTATATATGTATCAGCTTATGTATTACCTTATACTGCTGCGCTCTTTAGTGTGATTTTAGAAAGAGTAACTCTCTACTCAGCTGATAATACATATTTTGCAATATCATCTCTTGCATTTCATTGAAGAAGGTGTCTTGATAACATGATATGAGTTAGAAAACAGTTTTCAAGTGTTTGTTCTTCTTGTGTATGTGTATTTTACTTATTTTCACCAGAAGAAACTTTTCTTTGGTTTTGAAGTTTTAATCTGAAAATGTTTCTTATCAAATCTCTTAAGAATCTAAGAGATGCTTGATTCCAGTCTATCACAATTTTCAACATGGAGCACTCCTTGTGATATACTGATGTTTGTAAAAAGTTATAAGTTCTGAGACCAACTCTGCATATTTAATGTGCTACAGAATAGAAATAATTGAAACATGACATGATGGAAGCAACATAGGGAAACCTTGGGCAGGCATCTGCCGAAAAGATGAGCAAATACACAAGTTCTTGTTCAGAGGATTTGGGAATTCTATTTGCATTCTATTGAGAAATTTTACTTTATTCTCTGAAGTTCCACCTGGTTTTAAAGGATCATTTCCACTTTGTATAGTGAAGAAAGAGCGAAATGTCCATATTGCCCTGTAATTGCAGCATAATGTGTTATGCATGCTGGTCAGGGTGAGATTTGCATAATAATATGTCCACTGGTAAATCTGATATTGCTGATACAATTTTAGAAAGCAGATAGATGTATGCTTAAATTTATTGTCACTTTACTGGCACATCTGCCATTTTAATTTCCGTAGTTTTTTGAAAAGTCATTTTGATAATATTGCAGCTGAGGAAAATGAAGAGTGTATTGTTTCCAGGCAATTTCACTAATGGAACAAGATATGATACATTGTATGGTACAGCAGCATGCAGAGAACAGTATGTATAGTTTTCAGATTTAACCTTACTTTTACTTACTGTACTAAACGACGTGTAGAAAGCATTTTTCTGATTTTTATTTTCAATCTGCTTTGTTTTCAGGCATTGCTATTTCTGATGAACTCGATAAGGTAAGACTGATAAAAGATGTCTAATGAGCGATACAAAGAGACAGATGATTCTTATAAGGCACATGCCACTGTCCTGGCATATGCGTGTCTGTTCTGTTAGGTTCAGAGGAAGTTTGGGTATGGAAAGCTGTATGGGTAAGTACAGTATATGCAGATACATTAAGATCTTGACCAAGGATGAGCTGTCAAGTGTGGAAATAAAAAAGGGACTGAGTTTAGGAGACTGCTAGTGAGAGCAGAAATACCACAGAAATACTTTTGATCTTGACACCATCTTTGCTTAATATAGTCCGTTGGATTACTTTGTGTACTTTTGGAAACATTTAGCCTTGAATACCTTTTATTAATGAAATTAAATTCTGCATTCCCAAATATGATTTGTGAGAATACTTTGAAATTATTTTTATCGCTCATATTTACTCAGGAACGCACAAGGCATAAAGATCAGTCTTTGCTGAATGCAAAAATGGTGTCTTCAGTTCTGGCCATTTTTGATACCTTACATAGTTAACATGAATTTTAATTCAAGATGTAATAAATTATACACTGAAAGAGTAATCAAGCTAGATTTATTAAAGTACTTACGGAGACAGAACCAATTTTTCTTTCCTATTCTCAGCAGTGAGCAGCAGTCTGCTTCTAGTGCCAAGAAACTTGCATTGTGTTCTTGGTGTCAGAAATCATTGCTGTCAGGAAAATGAGTTCAAAAGGTATATAAGACGCAGGAATAATGCCTAATATAGAACACTTTGTTTTTTTAAATAACTTTCGTTTCTGCTGGTGAAATGAGGACACAATTCATTCTGACACAAGTGTGTCTAAAAGACCTTCACTGTGTTCTCCAAGGAAGGCCAGTTAGGTAAGACTGATAAATGTTACCATGCAGTCAAGTGCATCTGTGTCTGCCATCTCCAAACTGTGGCCTAAGTCTTCCCACTGTTTCCATAACTGGGCTCAGAAGTGATGGTAAGCACAATTAGAAAGTCCTTCCATTAGAACTCTCACCTCTAAGAATACTTAAGAAGAACTCAATTTGTTATGGTTTTGTTGTTGAAAAAACCCTCAAAGATACTCTTTGAGGGAGGAAGAAGACAATTTAGGCTAGAGCCTGGTATCACATACTTTTTACATATATGTTTTAGCAAATAATTTCTGGTTGGTTTGGTTTTTTTTAAAACTATGATATCTTATTGTTCAGAAACATAAATGTTTTTTAAATTGAGTTATTCAATGTGAAAACTGAGATGGAGAACATAATTGGGGAATTTCCATAGGATGCAGTTTGAGTGAAAAGTCAGGGTTTTTTGTTACTATATACTTTATTTTTTATAATTTAAAACTGGAGGGTGGTAGGCTTGAAAAAAAAAAAAAAACAACAACTTGGAATTAGGTTATATACATTGAATGTTCTTGAAGTCAAAAGCTACTTCTACAAAAACCCCAAACAAAGAAACTCTCTAGCATGCACCAGTTGTGCAGTACAGCTCAACAGGATTTCAGCATAGATTTAGAGAAGAAGAGTGATTTTTTTACCTCCATGGTCTTTAGTGAACTTCATTTCTATTTCTTGTTTGACCCTTTAAGGATTTTTAATTAATGTAAAATCTAGTCAGTTTTAAGAATGTAAGCAGGGCCAGGACCATTCTGTGGAATCCTGCATCCTAGGAATGATCCCTTACACAAGCTAATTCGTGAAATGTTCCTGAGACTTGTTTCTACATGTATTATTTGTCTTGGGCCAAAAGCAGCTGAAGACAAGCTGATAATAGTTGTTTTAACATTAAAGAGAATTGGTTCTATTTCACCTGAATGTGTTCACAGATGATGTTTATTTTTCAGGTATAAATGTAGTCAAGTTTTAATTTTTTAATACATGCTGATTCTAGAGCTTCCTTATCTAAACTGCAGCCACACTGAATAATTTTTGGAATCACATTCATCTGTGGTTTGGATGAACAATTTAACTCATCAGGTGCATGTCTTTGGACTAGAACAGCATGGCCAAACTTGGCACTGGATTCTAGTAAAAAAACATCAGCATTGCAGAGATGTTATGAGAGACATATAAAATTCTTCTGTGTTCTCTTCCTTGCTTTACTTTCTTGATGAACAGGAATATTTTGGGGAACTAAGACTATGACAGAGCCCATAATTATGCTGTTTTATCTATGGCTTAGATTATGAACCTAGAGAAAACAGAGAATGCATGTGTATGTTTATTCATTTTTGATTCTTTATTTTTGTTTCTGATTGTCTTTTTTTTTTTTAAAAAATCTTTCTGGGTTCAGTAACCTCTAGCTGCCTTTGTCAGGGGAGTACTTAATCAGCATTTTTGCTTGATGTAACTCCCCCTCCAAGTAATCCAGTTAATTAGTTAGTTGCTTAGTTACTCTAGCATTTGGATTTGGAAAACCAGTTTGCTCTGAATCACTTTTGTGAAAGAGTGTTTCATTTAAATGGATTCTTGTCAAATATCTCCTAGTATTAGCTTTTTGTCAGTACTTGGAGCTTTTGTACAAGACAGTAATAGAGAAAATACAGGCACACAAGGTGAGTCTTTCAGTCAATATGGAATTTTCCACTTTGACATAATCTCCTAAAATTTCTGAGTTCACTGGTAACCTTGCAAAAAAAAAGCCAAAAAAATCCTAAAATTACTGCAATTAAAATAGGTTTATTGTAGCGATTACCTTCTTTTTCATTTACTTCAGGCTTGCAGGAGCGTTCTGTCTCTCTTGATGATTCAGCCTCTGTCTCTAGGCCATGGAAGCTATGTAAAATCAGAAACTGGCACTGCAAGTACACTGTGTAAGGAAAGGAAATAAGAAGGGATGCCTTGTCAGTCACATATTTTAAAATGCAGATTTAATATAATGCATATTTCTGAACTGACTCACCCTCATTGCCACTGAAGAGAAACTATTTGAAGGATTTTAGGAAACTGCAGACTTCCATGCATAATGTCAAGGGTTTAATGTAAACAAAGAAGAGCTAGGATGTTCGCCTTTTTTGATATTCACAGAGTTCTAGGCTGAAAAAAAAAAAAACTCTAGAGGAAAACATTGAAGAATGAGACCTGTCATAACATTGTGACATTTGTCTGGAATTCCCAGTGATACCTTTCAGTCACTTTAGACACTTATAATGGGAGATACTTAAGTATTAGAGATCCAGAGTTAGACCCAAGTGAAGATCTAAAAATTAATAGTAAATTTTGACCCTCAATGTTAATATTTTTTTATGCTGTCTAGGGCATACTTTCTTCTTATATGTAGTATTCTAAAATGAAAACAGGTTACACTTAATAAAATAGAGCAAACAACTATTCTTAAGTCATAAAAATAAACAGATTTCTTTTCATCCCAAAGTATTTCTCACTATGGAGATTCCCTTAAAATCCATATCAGAAAATAGGAATACTGAGCTTTTTAAGTGATACGTAAATAAATTAATATAAAAATGCTGTCCTCTCAGGTAGAGGTTGCATTCAGCAGCCACATCTCAGCCCAATGTGAAGAGTAGAATCAGCTGTCTGTCAGCCTTTCCCTTCTTCTCCTTTTGTCCCCATAAAGGAAGCTTGAGTGTGTCAGTTTGGTAGCCGCTGATGTGGATAAGTGGATGACTCCTGGACTGCACCATGAAATAGTCCTCTTTGTTTTAGTGCAGATTTAAATACCTACCTGTACTGAAAATATTTCTATGCACACTAATGTCACTGTCAATATCGTCTGTTATTTATGGGTAAATATAAATTAGAAATTAATTAAGATTCTAATGTATGTATGAAAAAAAGCAATGAAAACTATAACATCCTGGTTGAGAACAGAATACTTCTCAATATTTTGCAGCCTTTAAAATAGACTGCCAAATGAACATCCTGGTGTTCTGAATAGAGCTGTCTCTGCTTCTCCGTTTGGTGTTTTCACTGAGGCTGCTTGTGTAGTTGAAAGGAGGACAATAAATTAGGTCACTGAAACCATTGTGTACTAATCTAACACAACTCAAAAAGGAAAGCAAGGTGATAAAGTGAGGCAAAGCATCACTATGTAATGTAAATTACATTTCTGTTAAGTAATAAAAATGCTACTTTATCCTTAAAATGCCTACGAAAGAAATTAGCATAGCAAGGACAGTCACAGAATGCATGTTCTACTTATTTATATGTTGATTTTGCAGTGTGTAGTGTCAGGAAAAATTTATGGGCAAATTTTTTTGTGCTTTGCATTTTCATTTAAGGGACTGAAAGCTTTTAGCAAAATTGACAGTGCAAGTTATTCTAAGTAACTAGTTCCAGGAACAATTTTTATTAATTACTAGAAATTATCTTAGGGAGGAAGGGATGGAATAAAATAATGGGAATAAAGGAATAAACCTCAGGAGGGGCCAGATGGTTAATTAACAGGTAAGCACCTTGTGTAATGAAGACATTATCAGCCGTGAAATAATCTTTTTTCTAAGCTTACAAGCATTGTTACACTTGTGACAATTTACACTTGTCAAGTGCCCAGAGGTGACTGTCATCTAGTCTACATTACCTGACTATGCCACAGCTTCAAATAGACACACAAAACATATAAGTACATGAAAAAACCCCAACTCCAGTGGTTAAGTATCTTAAAACATCTGAAGCCATGGATTCAATTTTCAATGGTCCTTGCAGAAAAAAAACATTATGTGAAAGTGAATTAGTCAGTCAAGTGATGGACAAATATGGAGAGAGGTATGGGGAGGGGAGTGTGGAAAAGCACTCACAGGCACCTTGCAGAAAGCAAAACAAAAGAACAAGGGTGAGTGAGTCAGATCCAGGGCCTGGGTTACATTTGACTCTCAAAATAGAGGTTCTTGTGCTCAGCAAAATGGTAGCATCTAGCCAGAGGGTAAATATATTCATATTGAAAGCATTTTGCAGCATTTTTTTTGTTTTTTTTTTTTTTTGTTTGTTACTTTCACTTCAGTAGAGGCCTCTACTTCAAACTGCTTTTACTGTATCTGTTTCAATTAGGAGGAGATTTCAAAAGTGGTTTGTTTTTAGGAGGGAGATAAAATATGGTTTCTGGGCTGCCTAGTCAGTGTGCTGTACTTTTTCCAGATGCTTTTTGTTTGGAAAGCATTCTTTTATGTCAGGAATATTTATTGAGGCACTAAGTTAGGTAACAGCTTTCCTATAATTTTCACTTGCTAAATGATAGGAATATATTGCTCCTAATTAGGCACACTGTGTTTGAAATACCTTTAATAGCCTATAAACAGTTTATTTAAAGAAAAATAATTATTCCTATCCCATAATTCCATATCCTTTTTTTCTGGTATACAGGTGTGTTTTTTAGTTTGAATATGCTGTTCTACGTGATCCTTTATCTACAACCATTTTAGTAAAATTGAAAGCAGATATACTCACTACATCAGAATGCTTTTTCATACAATTTAACTTGTTACTATAACCTAAATTTCTAATATGATGGTGCAAGTTATTGCTATTGTTTTGAATATGTCAGTTATATTTTGCTTGCTTGTAATCCTGTCCAGTTTATTGTCCTCCAGTAAGTGGTTAAAAATAGTTTCAGAAATGCATTTTATTCAAATGTTAATACCATTTTCAGAATAGAAAGATACATTATGTAAAGCCCAGCAGGGTTATTTTTAAAATGCAAAATGCAGATGTAGTTATTAGTTTTGCATTAATTCATAATGCAAATAAGAGTGATGCTATTAATCTACAACAGTCTTTTGGTTGGATTTTTTTAATACAAGTGGCCTTGTGTTGCTTAGCAGAACAGATACACTGAAGGTTTTAAGAGCTATGCATTTATTAAAAAAAGTGATTTTTCTACAGTTGCAATTAAAAATAAATGAGTAATTTGAGGCATCAGGGCATCAGGATACACAATTATTTATTGGAATTTTGTTAATGGAGAACTTTTCATTAGTCCATCATTGGTTTTGGGTATTTTTTAGCCCTCTGAAATGATAATACAATGTATTGGCTTTGTACTTCTAAAATTTTTTTTCTTTTCTTTCTCTGTTTGCATCTGTGGTTGAGAACAAACAGTTCATTGTTTATTTTTGGTTTTTGTTTTTTTTTTCTCTTCAGGACACAGCAGGTTTTAACACCCCCCTTCTCAGACCTCGTGTTATTGGAGAATGGATTGGCCGTGAAGAGAATGATGCAGACCCTCTGGCTGCTGAGATGCTGCAGCCACCAATACCAAGAAATAAAAATGAGCAGTGGGACAGCGAGGATAGCAGCAGTCCTGGAGGAAGGTGGGTTTTTGATCTGGCCTAGAAACTTTATATTTTGTAAAACAGAGGTGTCTTTGTTACAAAAATTCCATTTCTGAGGGCAGAGTGCAGGGGTTTTAAATTCCCATGCCATAGTGTGGGCACATACAGAATAAATAGAAATCATTAATATGTGACTTTTTTCTTCTCATGCTTTTCTATATGATTAACTTAATACCCATTTGCAATCCTATGGATTTATTCCTGTGTGAAAAGCTAAATGTATTTTGCCATGGTTGGGGTCCATTGTGTAATAGTGTTGTGATGTATAGCTTCATTCAGATACTTCATACCCTTCCATCTTTCCCGGGCTCGTAGCAGCTATTTATTAATCTTCTTGACACTTAAGTGATAAATCTGGTTTTCTCATTTAAAGGAGAGATAGGCAAGGGAAGCAGTATCTATGTTATTTTTAACAGAACTTCCTAAATTCATTTTCATTTCACATCTTAGTTTTTTTGATGTTAATAACAAGTCTTTCTCAAAGAGAAATTATGTTCTCTGCAGTAAATAATTTCTGAAGATTTATTGTGCTTGACTGAAAGAGTTTGTGCTTCAGCTACATGAGAGAGATTATTATAATACAAGGAGTCAATTTTCCATGATTTAAAGATATGTTTATCACAGAAGGTTAAATACTCACAGCCTTGCTTTAAAAGGGATAAGTCTTCTGCACTGCCTAGGTTAATTGACTTAAGCACCTATGTTTCTCCCTTAGCCTTGGAACATATCTCCTGGGTTGTAACTAGTACTTTGATTGGAGCAGAGACCTTTTTCTTCCTTTTTTTAAAAGGCAGGAACTCTCTGCTTTCCCTTTGAAAAAGTCTGAGGTATTCCTTCACTTCACATTCTTCCATGTACCTTCTACATTGGAATTCACCTCCCTGTCACACCGAAACTAATATGTCACTAGCTGTGCTCTTACAGACTGCATTCATTAACTTTCCTCACATCTTGGGAATATTTGTTATCCATGAGTACTTCATTTAATTAGATTATCGTGGGGGTAGCTGCGAGTACTACTATTTCAAAGAAGTAGCAGCATGTAGTAATGATCCCTCAGCCAGCCCTTGGCCAGGAACCAACACAACTCAGACTCTGGGTCTCTTCAGTGCAGTTCCCGGGAAAATAATGGAGTCAGCAACTGGCACTGCAGCTTGATTGTGCAGGCCTGGGTTTCTTTTCCTTATTCAGCATTTCAGTAAAGGCATTGAATAAAGATCTGTTCCATGTTTCAGAGCAAATTGAGGATATTGTATCCCTTCTGTCAATAGAAAGGAGAAGAAATAAGCATATCTGTCTAATTTCCAGAAGGGAGCAAAGAGGTCTAGTTCTGAGCAACAGACATGATTCAAAGCAGCATGTTTTTCTCTTTGTAGAGGGTGGTACAAGCTGAGAGAAACTTCACAGCTAGTGCTATAACTAAAAATGTGATTAATGGCTTTGAGTATAGTTATTTGAGGAATCATGTTGAGTATCATGACAAAATGAGGTTTCGTGGTGGGTGAATAAGGAGAATATAGGGAACTTGGTACCAGGAAAGACTCATGGGATACTGATGTCTCTGTTTGGAGGTACAGTAAGTGCTGAAGGCCTACTGAAAAATATGTATTGCTAAGTGGGAGTACTGATTTTCAGTGGAAATGAGTAACTACTAAATTACATGCAGCATATGGATTTACATTTGGATGACTGATTTTATGTCTGGGATAATTCTTTGCTTCATTAGCATTTCATCAGCTTTTGTATGGCATTTATAAAAATCATGTTTGCAGTCTTGCAAAGGAATCATAAAGTTGCAGAACTTCAAGATTGTGGTGATTCTAAAATTGATGTTAACTATATATGGAAATTTTAAAGACCCATGTTGATCAGGGTTAATCTGAATATTTAATAGTAGTTCACTAATAACTGGCAGTTTCTTCAAGATCTGATTTGTGTTACTGTGAATTAAAGTGCTATTAGCAGAATTTTGGAAATGACCATACACCAAATGCACGAGACAAGTACCAAGTAATAATAACTTAGTTTTAATGTAGCAAATAACTAGTACACCTAAAAATAGTGGGAAGAGTGTGTTTTGCTCTCAAAAGAGTGACTTTTATCAGTTGTAAAGAAAGTTTGGCTATGTCATCTGTATTTCAGTAATCTATTTCATAGTTAATGTAGCCTTAAGTAGTTAAGTTACCTTTGTAAAAATAAGTTTCATTTTGGAAAGTGAAAGAGAGAGCAATTTGAAATATCCACATTCAGTGTTTCCAATTTTATCTTGTTAAATTTTATTTAGTAACATTTTTAATAAAAAGTGATAGGTTGTTTATCACTACTTATCAGGATTTATGGGATAAGCCAGCAAACTCTTAGAACTAATTATAATACTCAGTTAAAATACAAGAATGGTAAAGTCACAATTGTAATCATTCCATTATTTCCAGGTTGTATGTTTTATTTTACCTGTCACTAAACATAAGGAAATTATACATATATGAAACACTATATAAATATCCAAAGGATTAGACACTGACAAATCAGTGGTAGAGTAAGTGCCATCAGTGTGGTGTGACAGAATCACTATTTCCTCCTGAAAAACATGCATTCCTGTGATGATGAGCAATGGAAGCATACAGGTCATATATTTGAAAGCCCAGCCCAGTAACTCAAAAGGAAGAAAAAAAGAGCAACTGAAAGGACAGGTGTCACTACTGCTCTGACTGGGAAAGACAATGTAGCCGGTCTGAGGTAGCTCTGTTAGAGATGTCTTGTCACATGGATGAAGGGTCACCTTTTTGTCCTTAATGTTCTGGATTGCTACAGAGGAAAGATTCTGTTTATCACTGGTTTTGCACTGCTCTCTGTTGCTGCTGTAAGGAAGAAAGGCAAGGTATTAATAAGTGATAAGAGACCATAGAAAAGTGCTGAGGGCAATCCTGCTGGTACCGAGCTCATCTTTCAGAAATTTGAACTCCATGAAAATAGGATTAAACTCATTTCCAAGTCGCTTTAGTAGTTTTCTACATGAAAAATTTCTTGGAGGAATTCTGAGAAGATACAAGGCTGTTGGGAATCTTCCTCCAGGGATAATGTATGTACACAATGGGAAATTTGAGTGGTTTTTATTAGATACTCTTGTCTCCTAGAGCATGACATGACCTAGAGCTTGCAGAGGCCCCATCCATAACCTGATGTCCTAAACTCAAAGCCCATTCTTCATCTCCAAGGTGCACTTTGTCTTCTTTGTCTTATTTTTGCTGGAGAGATGAACAATTGTTGATTATATTAAAAATCATACATTTGCAACAATTCTGCCTTCCTGCAACACACTGTAAGGACAGTCTGAGGTGTTGGTGGTATGCTCATGAGGTGGCCCTCTTGTGGCGCACCAAACTTCTGTCTGTTTTATGTTGATACAGTAAGGAATGGCAGCAAGTCCTGCCTTAGACCCTTGTAACATCTGTACAATTCCAGTTGTCTGTTATTTAGGTCAGAGGCACGACTCAACAGATCAGGAAAAGTATTATTATCCTGTGGGGTAATGGTGTCAAAACCACTCTAGAGGGCAGTTTTTTGTTATCAACTTTTTCCTATGCATCTATGCCTTTGCAATACTGATTTCTAATTGACATCCTGTTGTTCTATACATGTAGCTTATTTAGACTTGATTAGTGCACATAAAGTCAATGGGAAATTTCCCAAATTTAGTCAAAACATTAAGTAGAAACTGAAAACACAAAATATTTTAGAACATCCAATGATCAAGGAATGAGTGATGTATTTTGAAGAGAGCACCAGTAAGAGAAAGTTGTGCTTTCCTCCCCCACAGCTTAAAAATGGAGCCAAAGACCAAAGGATTAAAACATCAACAGCAGCAACATAAGAAACTGCTGGCTGCCATGCTTTCTCAGGACTCCTTTGATTCTGCTCAAAGCACAGCTCCATCTGTAACCGAAGAAGACATTGACAATGAAGATGATGCAATGGAACTACTGGGTAACTGCAAAAAATTATGTGTATTTTCTGAATTTTTTTATTTTAAAAAATCAAACAGAGATTAGTCAGAAACTGCTCCCTATGTTTGAACCTAAGGTATTCAGCAGCTGTGTGAAGGTTCATTAGGGTTTAATGTGACACTTTCAGCAGAAATGTAAGGAGGACCATAAATGTGTGTGAATAAACTCCCAGCTGCATCCAAATTCCATGAAATCAAATGCTTCAGGTGCTTAAAGTAATTAGTTTGGTTTCCAACATAAATCCCTTCCATGTTTTACTTGCAGAATGTATTTCTGTACAAGGAACAGAATCAGCTTCACTGTCTTTCATCTGGTTCTATTTTTTTCTTAGCTGTATCACACTTTTAACTTCAGTAGATTTTTTTTTACTTACTAGCTACACAAAGCTTATGTAATGTGAATTTGTAACCTCTTCAGAGGATTTGATTGTAATTTTCCACTAGACTGTATTGTGTCTTAAATTGCACTCTAGAAGACTTCATGCTCGCCGCTGCCTCCCTTTCCTAGAATTACTAATTGTATTTAATTAATAATGGTTCTAATTGTACTTAATAATTTCTTTTCTGCTATTTTTCAAAGTTTCAGTGTATGATGCTTAAAAGGCAGTCATGGATTTCATTATTTGTTCACAGTTTCTGCTCTATGGAACTTTATGTGGGATCAAAGTATGGGAAATTCACAATATCAGAATAACTGAGGTCTCTTGAGTTTACGAATTCTGGCATAATTTTTCTTTTTCAGCTTGGACCTTAATCTAAAAATCAGGAAAACACATGCTGCTCGTTTTACTTTCTATATTTCTGTTGCCTCCTTACTATAGTCTTCAAAGAAACACAGTACAGTTGAGGTTGGAGGGCACTGCTGGAAGTACTTAGCACAACCTTTTGCTCAAAAAAAATCAGCCATTGCAGGTTTTTCTGAGTGAATTTTGACTCTCTCCAAAGAGGGAGATTCTAGAACATCTCTGGGCAGCTTGTTCCAGTGCTTGACCGTGCTCATGGTAAAAAAAAATTAAAAAATATATATTCTGCTTAATTAATTGTGAATTAATAAATAATTTCCTTTTATTTTTCAGTAGTTTTAAGTTTGATACATGCATTTGTTTTACAAGAAAGAAGAGAATGGCCTGGATCACTCATAGTTTATCACACACAGGATAGATTTTTGTTAATTTCTGTGTAGATAATGAGCAAAATGTATCCAGTAGATGTACAGGTTTTTCTTCCAGACACTTGAATCCCTGGAGGTATCTGGAATCAAGAAGGCAGTATAAAGGAATTTTCTAGTGTCTTAACATTTGGGTAGAAAATAATCTACGTACAAACTAGTGTTTTGTGGTCTTTTTTTTTTAGTAAGTACTTGATTGTAAGAATTCATTCTAGTTCTGTGCCATGCAAAACCTGGAATTTTTTTTTTTATCCTGCAGTTCATCAAAAGTGGCTAAGTTTATACAAAACCAACTTAAAACTAAGAAAGTTCATGAACAAGACCTCCAGTTTGAGTAGGGTGTTATATAAATGAATGTAAGATTCTGAGGCAAAATTCTGACATATTTGAGGAGTAGCCATACTTGTAGTGATTATAATATTGGCGTGTTATAGTAACAACCACTGAGAGTTCAATCTACGCTGAGCTCTCAGTGGTATTTAAAGCGTGGTGCTTCTGAAAACTGGCTTTTATTTTACTTCTCATTTTGCAATTTGCTGACAGTATTTGTTATATTTGGTGTAATGGTTAGGCTACATTCCCCAGAAATGCTCAAAATTTGAGAATATGACTGTGTTACATGGGAAGGATGTTTTAGTTTTCCTTTGAAGGTAACATAAAGAAATTCAGTTCCTATCAGCAAATGTAGATATTTTTCATTGCTATATTTTCCAGGTCAGTAACTTATCCTGTGATTGGTTTTTTGGGTTTTTTTTATTATTTCTTATTTTTTGGGGTTTTTTGTTGTTGTAGTTGTTTTTGGGTTTTGTTAGTGGTTGTTTTTGTTTTTGTTTTTGTTTTTTTTAATTATGTACCACATTAATCCATTGACTGCTTTGGTGCTTTTTACACAACTTATATGCATTATACTAACTTCAAATCATGGCTTTCTGCCATCACTGAATTGCAGGGCATTGTAGCATATCGTTCTTTGATTTGTTCTCTTCAGAGTTTATTCTTTGTTTATTCAACCCTTTCTTAAAAAATTACAGAACTTCATACTCCTAAGTCAGGATTCTGGGTTAACTGTTCTACTATTTATAGCAGATAATTTAAAGTGTACTCTAATTGAAAATGCAGAACACAAACATCCATCTTTAGGTGTGGTCAAGAGAATCTTTTTTGGATTTTGGTTGATTTATTTAGGTATTAAAAGCATGAAGTTGACTTTTTTGCACATTTTCTTTAAAAAAACTCCATTGCCTAGGTGAGTCAATGAAGGTTTTAGCCAGAATTCTTATATATTCCAAATAAAAGAAACAATTACATTGTTATCCATTTCAAAAGAAATGTATGTGCAAAGAAGGAAAAGAATGTTACAGGGCTTTGTTCTCATTTCAGTTACCACTATTTATATGTAAGATACGATGCATAGGTGGGCTGTTGCCATGCTGGTGACTTTCTAAGTGTGTTCAGTTAAGCAGGTGGCTGAATTACATTAGTGACCAATAACATCATAATGGAAAGGATCTTCTTGACTTCAAAAAGCTGAGAACTGTAACTGTCAATTCACATGTGTTTGTAAATGTTGAAGGGTCTGGGATGTCTGGGACAAAATTATATCAAATCATCTTATATCTGAGCTGAACTTAAGTATTTGGAGCATCAGGACTTGTAAAACTCTTCTTTTCTTTGTAGCTGGTTTCACAAAAAGGATGCTTTTTTTTCCATAATGTATAAATTTGAAGTGAAAGTTCAGTGATTGTTTGCCTCATGTTTATTATGTGTAATTCCTTCTATACAGTAATAAACCAGAATCTTTAAAGATAGAAATGCGCTTCAATTAGTAATAAACTTTCCAAGTATTGCTTTGAGAGATACCTGATGTATTATTTTTGCTTTAATAACTCTTCTTCTCATCTTTAGAATTTCTTTTTTTCTCTTCAAGAGCTTTCAAATGTTAATTATTTAATTATTTTAACACCCTTGAAAGGTTGTCTGGTAATATATTTACATTTTATAACAATAGGAGATAAATAGAATACAGGGGAGATTGCATTTGCCTGAAGGATGAGGCTGTAGCTCAGTGTCTGGTAGTTTACCCCTTAAATATCTATACTGCTTTTTTAATGAGCCTCTGAGTCATTAATGAAAGGGTGTGCAATCTGCAGTGTTTTCAGTGCATTTCCTCTGATTTAACAGACGTTCCTGTTTCCCTTGGTTCCTAAAGGTCTTTGACAACATGCAGGAAACTGATGATAAATTACACAAATACTAGCAACAGGTTGTTGCTTTTTGTTGACTTTCCCAGATGAACAAAACCTTCTCTATTATGCGACTAGAATACAGAATTTTCAGAAAAGAGACCACAAAGCCCTGGGAAAGATGATGTGAGTTGTACTACGTCTTCAGAATATTTTTCTGACCTGTAGCCTGTTGTGTTGTGATTTAAGTAGGATGACTGTGTGGGAGAAAGATGTGTGAATTGCTCCTAATGTTCCCTTTCATTGAGTCTTGTGTTTTTGGAAGCTATTGGGAAATGGGCAAAACTACCAGTGGGCATGTGCTCTATAGGGCATGCACAGAGAATGACACCCCTGAGAGACCGGAGGCCTCCTCTGCATGCAGAGACTGGCTGTGCTGTACACGGCAAAGTTTTCAGTGGCAGATACAGTGCACTGGTGTGTGTGTAACAGATGTCCTCTAGAAGAGCACTCAGGCTCCATCAGGTGCAGGTTTAAATATCTTTTTTGAGGTAAAAGTTCAGCAAATAACACATTCAGTTTTTCTGATTTTTCTGCAAATACATAAAGCCACTGAGCAAGAGAAATGTGCAGGTCTGTTTAATGTCATTCATGGAGTAAATTGATTTCACTTCATCTTGTGGCCCTTTGCTAAGAGACAGAAGCATCTGTGAGATACTTTAGTTGATCTGAGAATAAGCAGAGCTTTAACTTGTTTTCAAAGAAGAGGGATTTGGTGTTTAAAGTCCTAATAGAATCCTGCTCTTGCATTTTACTGTGCTTAATACTGGAGGGATTTGATGTTTACATAGAATTTTTAGACTGACAATAAATTTCAGTGAGCTAAGTTCTATAGTTTGGTGTATTTGTAATGTTAGAATAAATTATTAAATGAATTAGCTACATATTGCAGCACTTGTTAGAACTGCTGGTTAGATAGGCTTAAAATGGATTGAAAGTGAGGTTGATTGTGCTTCCTATTGCTGTAGGGAAAGTAGAGAGAGAAAACCAATTACAGCTAGAGATACTACCTTCTCTTGAGTTGAAACAGGTTGCATGAGCTAATAAAAAAGCTTCAAAAGAATGATTAATTATCAAGGAGTAGATGTGTACTGAATATAATGATATGCAGAAGCCGAAAATGTAATTAATTTATAGTTTGTAAAAGAAAACAAAGTTTATTTTAAGCCTGTACTTAAACAAGAGGGGAGAAAAGTGTATGTCCACTACTAAACACGTCCTATGCACCACATCTACACGTCTCAATCCACTTCCCTGGGCATCCTGGTCCAATGCCTGACAAAGCTTTCATGAAGAAATTTTTCCTAATATCCGATCTAAATCTCACCTGGCATGACTTGGATCCTTGTCCTGTCACTTGCTACATGGGAGAAGAGCCTCACCCTCACCTGGCTACAATGTCCTTTCAGGGAGTTGCAGTGATAAGGTCACCCCTGAGCCTCCTTTTCTCCAGGCTAAATAACACCCCCTCAGCTGCTCCTCATGGGACTTGTGCCCCAGACCCTTTGTCAGCTGCCCTTTCCTGAATATGTTCCAGTACTTCAATGTCTTTCTTTCAATGGGGGGTCCTAAACTGAACACAGGATTTGAGGTTGGCCTCATCAGTGCTGAGTACAGAGGGACAATCACTGCCCTGGTCTGGCTATTCTTGATCCAAGCCAGGATGCCATTGGCCTTCTTGGGCACATGGCTGTTTCATGTTCAGTCCTCTATCAACCAGCACTCCCAGGCCCTTTTTCACTGGTTCAACTTTCCAACCACGCTGCCCCAGCTTGTAGCACTGAGTGGGGTTGTTGTGACCCAAGGGCAGCACCCACCCCTTTGCCTTGTTGAGCCCTACACGTACCATTGGCCTTGGCCCATCAATCCAGCATGTCCAGATGCCTCCACAGAGCCTTCCTTTAGCAGATCAACACTCCTGCCCAATTTGTTGTTGTCTGCAAACTGACTCAGGGTGCCCTTGATCCCTTCAACCATATTATTGCTGAATATATTATACAGGGCTGGCCCCAGTACTGAGCCCTGGGGAACACCACTGGTGACCAGGCACGAGCTGGATGTAACTCTCTTCCCCACTCTTTTTCTCTGGCCCGGTCATCCAGCCACTTTTTCATTCAGTGAACAAGTGCATTTATCCAAACTGTGAGCAGCCCGTTTCTTCAGGAGAATACTGATGGGGAAATGGTGTCGATTACTGAAGTCCAGGGGGACACCGTGCACAGCATTTCTGTTGTTCAGTAAGTAGGTCACCTTGTTGGAGGATGACATCATGTTGGTCAAGCAGACACTGCCTTTCATAATCCCATACTGGGTGAGCCTGATCCCCATGGACATGAGGTTTTCCTTCATGTGCTGTGTGGTGGCACTCAAGATGATCTGCTCCATGACCTTCACAGGCACCAAGGTCAGGCTAACAGATTTGTAGTTCACCAGATTCTTCTGGCTGCTCTTGCTGATGGGTGTCACATTTGCTAGCCTCTCACATTTGCATATTGATGAAGTATCTTTATGTACTTGCCCTGATCTTGTATCATCCCTAGAAATGGGATAGCCTTAGGATGCTGGATAAATTGATGTCCAAACTTCTTTGTACTTCTTTAGGATACTCAGGTTAGTTTAGACATACGGGGAAATCATTCTGTGGCAATATATCTAAAGAAATCCAGCAATGGATGTAATCACTTTTGTGCCTGGATCGGTTTTAGTCAGGGTGCTGAGTCTCCAGTATTAGTAATTGGCACTTGCATCCTCATATACTCTGCATATATTCTTTAGCTTACACTGAAGCTCAAAATGAGAATGTTGGAGTTCACAAGCTGGTTGGGGAGATCTGGCCCACTTGATTGGCTAGTCTGTGTGCTAAACTTGCTGCCAGCGCCTGAGCAATCACATTCTCTTTTTGAAGCATGCAGGGAAAGAAAGTAGGAAAAAAGTCAGCTAACAACAGTCAAACTTGTAATTCAGTAAGAAATTAAAGGATTTCTTCACTTGGAGATTCAGAAGAGAGCAGGGGAACCCTGTGAGCTCTGGTGAGGGTTCTTTACCATTCTGTTAAACACAATTGAAATCGCTGTTTATGTGCTAGGAGGAAAAGATTGATCTAGAGCTATCCAGACAATTCAGGGAGGTGATAGCAGAGTGAGAGTTACTGTGATTACTGGATTTTGGGTATCACCCCATAGAGCTAGTGTTTGAACTGCTTTATAGAATTCCTTCGCTTTGGGGCTCTTTTCAACTACTGAGGGAAGATTGTTCATCCAAGTAATAGTTAGGGAGAGAAATTCAAAGAGACATTTGTGAATTTAATTCATATTGTGAGGCAATGGTGTGAAGGCAAGAAATTATATCCAAACACAGCAGAGCTTAGAGGTATTTTTCTTGTTAATATGTGGCTGATTAGTGTAATGTTTTTCTGAATTGCTAAAGTATCAACTTCTATGAATAAATTGTCCTTTATTTTATATACAGATAATTTGCTCACAATAAGATAATTACTGCCAGCAAGAGCATTCAGTGAAGTATAAATTTAGCAGGATTTTGATGGTTTGCCATAGAGATCTACTTATATATGTATATATATAAAATCACACATATAAGTTCTAAAGAAACCCAAATAAAATATATTTTTTGCCAGAGTATTTCATAGGTTTTGCACACTGAATCATAGTGCTGTTTATAATAATGGACAGAATTTGGCATATATAACAATACAAAGTAAAAATTGAAACAAATTGAACCAAGCCAAAACTATGTATGAAATACTTTAAAATGTGCTTTGCTGTTTGTCTTCCTAAACTAGAATTTATTGAGAGGAATGTGTTGGAAATGCACGTAGAAAAACTGATTCCATTGCCATGTGCTGCAGAACACCACAGCAACTTTTCCAAAAAATTGTATTAAGTTTTTCTGATGCATGAATTACTTGGTGAAGCCTTTCCAATTGTTGAAACTGTAATTTAATGCTATTTGCAGAAAACAGGGGTTTATTTACATTTCCTGAATACAGTTGTTTCTGGTACAGTTAGGAGAAAGTGTATGGAATTTCTGAAAAAGACTATTTGTTGAATCTGATGCACCCAAAACTAAGACGGTTCTGTTGAAATACTATGGATATCTTGTCTAGTTACGTAAGTATTATAATTCGAAATTTGTTATGTACTGTTTTCCCAGTATTTTATACTGTATTTGCTTTTGTTTTTCTGTTTTATTTGGTTTTGGTAGTTGTGTTTGGCACTCCAAATTTGTTTGAGACATAGGTTATTTGTGGTTTATTCCTAACTAGTATATTAAACTATATTTTAATTACTGCTTTTTTGCAGATGTTTATTTACATTAGTGGCTCCTGTTGAGAGCAGATTTGAAACTGTTTAGTCTATTTCCAGAACTGACAATGTATGCTGTGCAAAATGATCACCAGTAAGCATTAATAATCAAAATGTATAATTTTTGCAGCTTCCTAACATTAGAATCCTAATTTGACATGATTTAGTGGAATTGTGTTGGCACTTGTCAAGACATGAGCTTATGTGCTTCTTATGGGGATCACAGTGACTATTTAAGGAGAATTTTGGGAGAAACTAAGATATTTTAAACTGAGGGCTCCTGATGCTCCTTCCTCTGCCATTAAAAAAAAGGAGAAAGAGAGGAGAAGGTCTATTAATGTTACATCTCAATGTAGATAGATATCACTTATATGAGAACTTCAGCTACCACATATGAATAGATTCTGGAAGCGAACAAAACAGTATTTTGAGAAATGATATCCTCAAGTTGTTACAGAAATTGAGAATTGCAGAACTGTGTCCTAGTCTCAAAGAAAGAGTCAGCATTTAGGTGATAAGCTCTGAAAAGGCTCAAACTGTTTTAATCTTTTACTTAAAATTGAAAGCTAAATTATGAAAGCTAGATGTGTGGTTCAAGTACATAGCTGTGCTCAAAATAGTGCAAGGCCCAGGCAAGCTCAGAACACTCAGTGGCAGTAGAAAGAGTCACTTCATCATACTTTGGTTTAAATGTTTTCTACATCTTTTTGTGTCTCAGAAAGGTCACTCAAATTTGTTTTGCTTTCAGGTGGAGTATATAATGGAGCTGATCCCAAGTCTGCTAGTGCTAGAATGAGGCTGTGGGTAGGTTTCATCATAGTAATGAGAAATCAGCTGTCTTAATGCATTGCTGTCATCTCTCTCTCCTTCTCTCAAAAAAATGTCTTTCAATGACGAATGTAGCATTTGATTGCTGTGTACTTGGTACATTTTAGGGTCTTCATACACAGTAGTTTTAGGTAGTTTGCCTTGAAACAGTAAGTATTTCTCCTGTTGTTTGAAGTTAGGTTAAGTGTTTTCTATAATTACTGTTTAGGTGATACTCTTAGCATACCTTTTTGCCTCTAAATCACTCATGAGTTCATTCTTGTATTAATTATTCCTGTTCTGCCAATAGTATGGGAAAGTCATGCAAAGCTAAATTAAAATTTACTCCCTGAGGACTGATTCCTTGTCTCCTTTCATTAAACAAATACACCAAATATTTTTGGCTTTTCTCTGGGCAGGAAAGCTATTGTTTCGTGCTCATTCCAACAGACTGTGTATTTGGATTTTGGGATTTCCCACCTCATCTACCCCAAATACATCCGGTTAAAGGTAAGGTGATGTAAAAATTGTGTGCTACTCTGTTTTATTTTTGGTGGGGTTTTCCATTGTTACAAGGCAATGTTTGTGATATTAAAATTAACTTGCATCTGCAGGGCAGTTGTTTGCTGTGTAGCAGGATAACACACCAGCTGATGTTACCACTTCCAAGATGTATAGGCATCAAATCATATGATTAAAGTAATACAGTTACCATCAAAACCTGTAGGAAAAATCAGCAGCCCGATAAATATTAGTGGATTATGAGGGAGAAAAAACCACACTTAAACAGTATCTATGCAGCCAGTTACTAAAAGCTTTTTAATTTTGGCTTGTAAGGTTAGTATGTGCTGAGACTTGACATCCAGTTTAGAAACTGGTGTAGTTCACAATTGTCACTATGGTTTATTGATGCAGAATTAATAGAAGTACTATTCAAAAGATATTGATAAACTCTGACAAGTTTCTGAATCATAGAAAATAAGTAGGGAGTGCTGACTGTGAGTTTGTTACTTTGGAAGTCAGACTGAAATATCTATGCTACATTGGACAATAACAATGTTAGTAACTCCAGAAGACTGATCACTTAGTTTTTAATGTGTAGTTAAATATTTGGGTTTAGATTCACAGATTAGCCATGTGGATTTGTTAGTATGAGAAAGAGACTGAGAATTAGGTGTATAACTTTATTGAGAAGTAATTGGATTGTAAGGTAAAACAGATTGACTGTAAAACTGCCATTTTTTTAGTGTGAAACCTAACAGAATGAATTTGGAGTTGACAAGTACTGTAACAGGGTGGGGGAATAATATTATGGCTTTAGTAACACATTCTTCTCCACAAGTGGGTACTTCAAAATAACTAGTATTCCCAGCAGAAGCAACAATGAACTAGTACATCTGATATCTCATGTATGTGTGATACTGTCTACTAAGAGTAAAATAATGAAATAAGAGGAAGTGATTTAGAGAAGATGTGATAGTACAGTTAGGAGGACAAATAGAAAAATAGAGCTTTATTTCCCTTTTCCTTTTTAAAAATGGCAAAATAATAAATAGAATTGTGGGTCAAATGGGAAGCTCAGGTTTTCTGAAGCTTCAACTGCTGCAGCAGATCTATGTACTTTGATGTGATGGGATATAACAGTTCTGAGATAAGAAGATAGTAAAGAAGTAGAGGTGCTGCTTTTTCCATGCCTTTCACATTCAGTTACAGCTTGTGTTTTCTTACAGTCCTTTAAGAAAAAAAAAAATTAAATGCATGGAGTAGTATACAGGACATAGGTTGTGATAGCACAGAGATTGAGTAAGTTATGCTGCAGTAAGTCTAGCAGCAAGAAGCAGGAGACATCCCTTTTAAGACTGTCCAGTATTTATAAAGGAGTCCTATCTATGGGTTAAAGCTGAGGGAACTCAGCCTCCCAGAGCTGAAGTGGAGGTTCCTGAGAGGAGCCGCACCCTTTACTGAGGTGCACAGCAGGAGGGTGAGTGATGCTGGGCAGAAATTGATACAGGCAAAATGCTGACTAAATATAAAGGGGAAAAAATCAGTATATGGATATTTAACTGCTGAAACAGGTTGCTCAGGGAGGTTGTGGAGTCACTGGCCTTGGATGTTTTCAAGACTCAGTTGTGTAAAACCACAAGCTTGGATGATGCTACTTTGAGCAGGACAGTGAGCCCTAGACATCCTGAAGTCCCTCTGAGCCTGAATGATTCCGTGAATTGCCAGTGTAGAGAGGGCCATGACATGTAATTTTGCTGTACTCTGCTTGTAATATAGTCGAAATGAGATCATTAGAGACTCAGTGTTGATCTGTGTCTGAGTAAACTACTGTGCAAATAAATATTTTACCAAACAAAACATACAGGCTGAGACAAAGGGATTAGATCTAGACTTCAGAGAGAAAGTAAGATAGGTAATGAAATAGGATGCCTTCTGTGTGATTACAAGACATGCAGAGGGGTTTAAAACATTAGATGGTTTAGATAACCTGTATAAGAATTATATCTGTCATGCAAATTTGAATGTTTGCTGTATTTCCTTATTCCTCTCACATCTATATCACTTAACATAAAAATGTGCTTTCAAATATGCTAACAAATATTAGAGGTACAAGCTGCACTTCTCACTAGCCAGTAGCTGATTACCAGTTCAGCCATCTAGGATGGACATTCATTTACTGATGTCAATTGTATGAGCCCTCTAGTATTGAGGAAATTCTGTCAAACCTCATGGTTATCCCCAGAACCATGCGGGTAAAAAAAGAAGCTGCAGGCTAATTCAAAACCAAAATGTTGATTTTGTTTAGGAAGAAAACCAGGTAAGAGGGTTGAAGGGTAGTGTCCAGTTAAACACTCAGAAGTAAAGATGTTTTTGTGCCACATTTTAGAAGCTGATAGACCAAAGTAGTTAATATTAAAATTACACAGATAGAAAGGTAAATATAAAATGACCTAGACAAATAATTACAGTCCATTACAGTTGTTTACCTTTCCTGAGCCTTTGAAGTGGACTGAAATGCCTCCCTGAAATTATCTAAATAAATGGTAGTGAATGGCTTCCAATTTTTGCTTTCTCTTCAGAACAAGTAATTTTCAAAAAATGGTAGCAGGCTTTAAAGGTTGATAAGTAGCTTAGCAGCTGTGAGGGTAGTAACAGGAAGTTAAAATGAGGAGATGAAATGCTATGAGTAAAATTTAGCAGAAGTAATAAATTTTGCCCATTTAGCTCTGGAAAAAAAATCTAAGTGATAGCTTATTTTGTGGAATAGGAGGATGACAAGATAGATGGAAAAATGGGTCCTCCGAGCACAAAGCTGGAGGCATCCCTGCCTGTGTGATAGAGACCTATATTTAGATAGAAGAAAGAAACAGTTCCTTCCGGATAGATGAAAGTTTAATATTACCCAATGGCCTCCACATAGAGCAATCCTAATGGAAAATGAAAAAAAAAATAATTTAAAAGTCAATAGAGACTGAATGAATTTATTTAGGTACAACTGGAAACTTTACCTGGTAGAATACAAGGTGATAAAATATGGACAGATTTGGTGCAAGGAAGCATCAAAAGAGTTACACATGAAGGCAGATAGAATTTCTACAGATAATTAGCAGCACCTTGATGTCTCCAAAATCCTTGACAGAGACTATGATAGTTCATTTAACCATGATACAGGTGAGGAGGCAGTGTTATTTAAAATGCAACGAATATATTAATTTAAAATGAGGTCTTATGATGACCCACACAAAGCAGTCCTGGTTATTGAACAGGTGAGAGATGAGGTCTTAGCATCTTACAGAGAGATGCAGAGTCACACTGCTCACTGCTGCAGTCTGCAGAGAAACTACAGCATTCACATCTTGGGAAGTGAGAGGAAGCTACAGAGATAGGTAAGAAGATAAATAATCCAAAGGTGAAAGAAACTTCTGATGGATAAGCAGTATTTTCATTTAAGTCAATGATGTACAAATTGAGACCAATAAAGGACTCTTCTATTTCAGTATTGGCCAAATCTTAAGATTTTTGCTTGCTTTATACTGTTTTCTTACTAAAACAAGTCCCCATTAATTTCGTACAGTTCCATGAATTCAGTGGAACTTTGTTTAAAAGTTTTTGTTTGGATGCAAAGTTACCTCATATCCTGAGTATCACTCTAGCACAAGTGTTTGGACACAGACAAAATTAGTTGTTCAAAAAGTCATGGTTTTTGCTGAGAATGACTGGGATAGGCTTTATCTTCTGCAATACTCTTCAGCACCAACTCAGTCTAATGCCTCTGCCGCTTGTGACAGCCTGGAAGAGTTTCTTTCTATTTCTAGAAAGGAAATGTTTCCTGTAATACACTGGAAATAGTACGTACAATGATCTGGCATATGCCTCAATGAAAACCCTGACATACGACCTCAGACACTTTCTGCCCACAGATGGGGCAGAAAATTGTGTTCAGAAATGAACACACTTCCAGAATTGGAGTGAGAGGCTCCTGAGTTAACTGATTTTGGCACACTGGTTCCAAATACTGCTCTGCATTTGGAACTCTGTTTCTCATTGGTGATGCTGCAGTGATGTCTTTATTCTGCACCAAAGATTTATACTCTGAAGACTTTATAACTGGCATACTCTGATTGCTGTTTACCCTGAAAGTGCAATTATATAATGGGAATTATGTTCGGGTGGGACTTCTGTCTGGTAACTTTGGACGTTATATGAATTTGCAATGTTAAACAGTGTGCAAAACTGTGAATGGCACTGGGAACATACTCAGACTTCTCCCTGCAAGCAGCCTCACTAAAACAAAGAGACTGTTCCCTGGGGCATCTTTACTCGTGTACGTTGATTGTATGCACTGTTATGTCCATTTGCACTAGGATTGGACCTAGTGCAAAATTCAGTTTATTTCAGTTTAAAATAACAAGGCAACATAATAAATGTGTTTTACTAGTTCTAATTACTTTGTGAAATAAGCCACTAAAATAAAGAGCACAGAGGTTGCATTCCTCATAAACCAGTTTCCATGTATATTATAGCAAAAATACGGATACAAAAGTGAACGTTTTGGGTAAACAAGAGAGTCCTTCAGCAGTTCGCGGGCCGAGTTCCGCAGCCTGGTGGACGATTAGAAAGTATGAGCGCGTAGCAAAGCAGTGCAGTGTCGCTGAGCTGAGCGGAGGCTGTGCAGTGACACCGGTGTGCTCAGAGGCTGGCCGTGCCCACCAGGGGGCGCTGGCGCTTTTCCGTAGGGGTTGATTAATCTCAAACTGGAGGAGATCGGTTCAAAAGGCGGGCAAAGTGCTTCGTGTTGCTGGAGAGAAACACCGTGTGGGCAAGGAGAAGAGGCGAAAAAAGGCACTGTGTAAAAATTTAGTGTTATTTTTCCATTCAAAAGTTATCAAAATAAAATAGGCGCTGTGTTTTACTAAGAGTTGCATGGAAACTCACACTGAAGTCTGCATGTGACTGCAAGAACTAATAAGCAATTTTTAATTAGTGTTCTGTGGTCCAAAGAAAGTTTTTTTTTTTGGTTTTTTGTTGTTTCAGTTTGTTTTGTTTTGTTTTTTTCAATAAACATAGATGTTGAAACTATCATTATAGAAATATGCGTCAAATAAAAGTAACGGACAGAAGAAATGAGAATCAGATTTAGTTTTTACTCCTTGAATTAAAAAGTAAAATTTTCATAGGAGAAGGCAAACATCTTACTCTTCTGTATAATCAAGAACTGCTGAAAGGTGCAGCAAAAAAATAAGGTGTTACAGACCTCCATTTGGCCTGCATTATAAACATTTGAAACTGCACAAATTTGTCCCTTTTAACAAAATGTGGGGGGGTTCACCCAGTTTTCCAGTCTAGGTCAGTGGTGCTGTAAGCCTGTTGCATTATTCATCTAATTGTACAAACTTTGAATATCTGGTTTGTGTCATCTTGATTAATGTAGAAGCAAGTGAACTCAGAGAGCAGCACTTGTCAAAATATGACAAAATCATATCAACAGTTCTTGCTCATAAAGACTGCCACCGCTGTTCTCTTGTATATGTAATTTATCCCAATTTTTGTAAATCTGCTGGCAAGGCAGTTATTTAGGTATGGGGAGGGAATAAATGTGTAAGAAGAAGAACTGCTGATGTTCAGTTAAGGTTGCTGAGTAATACTTTTGCAAGAATAAACTTTGTTGCTGTGATGAATTTGAAATTAGTTTTATTTTATTACATTTTAAATTAACTTAGCATGTAGTTAATTCTAGACTTATCATTTGTGACATTTAAATAGTGCTGGAAAATGATTTATAGATCAAGAGCGTGACATAGTATATGATACAACATGCTTAATCAAACCCATGTACAAAACTACAGTTACTTGTATCAGGCTAAAAGAATTAGTGTGGAACAGAAGATACGTGAAACCCATCATCAACATTGGTCATTTTTCATTCACTCTCCTGCCACAAAATTAATAGAATTGTTACTTGCTTTGTTGCAGTGATTATTGTGTCCTTTTCCTCAGTATGACATTATTTTTGTGAAATGTTTATCACAAAATAAGGTTTAAAAACACCTTGTGTGTACAGACCAGAAAAATAAACTCTTGGAAGGAAAATGTAAATTTATAGAACCTAAAAATTGGGCTCAGTATCTCTAGTTTTAGTTGTTTAAAATTTTAACCAATTTGATACTTTCTCTTTAAGATGTGTTTTGCTGTTCACATAACTTCTCAGTTGGTGTGTTTAAAAGACATTGCCTTGGAATAATAGGGACAATTTGATTGTTTTAAATTTTGATCAAAAGTACACTCAGTTTTTGCAATCAATTTATGAATTGTATGTTGATGATTATAGAAAATAAGAAGTGCTACAGCTGCTGTCAAACCCCTCCTACTGAAATTTGTTGTGTTCTAAGAGGTTGTAGGTCAAATGGGTTTAAAGGGCTTCCTTCTCTCCAGCAAAGAAAATTTTTCATTGTGTATGTATTGCTTTCTCTTTCCAAACTGTAATTCATACTTTTAGTTTGTAGCACACCTTTTACTTTTTTAGAATCATGTGAGAAATTTGAATTTTAAATGGTTCTAATTCTGACACTATTTTTCTGGCAAGTTGTTTATGTGTGACTATTTTAGCGACTTGAATTTTTTATTATTTGATTTGTTTATACAAAAGCCCATCTCAAATAGTTGACTGAATTAAGTCTGAAAGAAGGGAGAACTTGTGGTTTAAATAAAAAAAACCCTAATGCTTGTCTTTATCTTATAAAAAAAAAAATAGTCTTTTGTTTTGCAGATTGTTTTGTAAAAGGAAACAGAGCATTGGGATATAATCACCTGCTTTTTAAGGGGTTCTTGCTATAAAATATTAATAGAAGTCCTTGCTCTACAAAAATGAAAGGCTCAAAAGTCTGTAGAGTAAAAGACAGTGCTGGTGGATTCTTCTTTTTGTGTGTGTATATGAGTGATCATTTGCACACAGAAGATTAGGGGAAAAAAAAGCTAATGCTATTCTAAAGATGCTTTTAAATAATATTCATTTCTGGAGCATAGGCATTTCTCATACTCCCTTCAGAGAGATCATATCTAATAAGCTGTGATGATCCTTATAAACAGATGTAAGCTTGCATAGATACTGCTACTGAAAACCATCACTAGCTCAACTTAAACTTTACTTTAGTATTTACCTGAATCTGTGATGCAATTCAACTGTAATTCCTGGGAGATAAGAGTGCAGAGTGGAGAACAGTGTGCATTGTTTTGTTGGGGCATGGTCATATGTTAACTGGAGTAAGTTACAATGAGCAGGAAAAGAGTGCAAGATAAAAGAATGGCGTAATTGTAACTTAGATGGCAAAAAATAAAGTGAATTTATAGGGATTTACTTTGGGACAAAACAGCAACTCCAGAAGACTTTCAAGGAGCAGTCCCTTTGTAAGCTCTGTCTTCAGTAAGTGAGTTATCAAACATAGGACTAAACTTTTTTTTAAAGTATGAATAGATGTAAAACGGCAGGACATTTAATCACAACTTGAGAAATACTAGACTTAGGCTTCTATTTCATATGTCATTTGAACTCCTTGTTAGAATATATGCTTAGAATGTCATTTTTTGATATATGATTACATTTGCTCTTGTTTTCTGTGCCAGTTTCCAACCAAGTCCATCCTTCACTTTCCTCTCCATTTGCACTGCATGCCATCAGTTGTGATGCTTGGTGAAACAATGCTGGCAAGTGTCCAGCAGAACAAACAATGACTAGCTCTCCAATACTGGAGCCTTTGAAAAGAGTGTACAATGTAGAGGTAGGATATTCACCAGATAGGATACATCTGTCAGCATCCCTGTATGGTAGGCAGCGTAAGCTGCTAGCCCTAAAAGCTTTTATTGACTTTGGATGAATTTGTAGTTTTAAGGCTCTCACAAGGATGCCATATTAACTATGTTTTCTCCAGAAGTCTCAATAAGATGTCTGATAGTAGTGAAGTTCTCATGACTTTCCACAAAATTTTGGGTTCCCGCTTCAGTGTCTGAAGTCTAAGAACTCCTTGCTAAAATAGATAATTGTCTTAACATGGGCAGACATACTTTTGAGTTCCTTACACTTAGAAATTATAAAACCATTCAACTCAATTATATTTTCTTGGAAATCTTTTGAGAGGTACATGAAATAAAGACAAAAATAAGATGAAATTGCATATCTTCTTCATTATTATAAGAAAATGAAAAACAATTATACTGTTGTTCAGGAGTTGAAGGTTTACTTCTCACAAGCATCTTTATCTTAAGTAACTTTTCCAGGATGATAGGTGAAATAAATCTGCAGAATCAGATTAAGTAATATACCAGAATCATGTTCTTTACTTTTTAGAAAATAAATGTCAGTTTTTCCACCTGAAGTTTAGTATATATTTATGTGAATGACCTCAAGTAATCTCCAGCAAAAGTCTGTGATGCACATATATGTATATATATATAATCATAGAATTATAAAATTATTTGGGTTGGAAGGGACCTTAAAGACCATTTAGTTCCAACCCCCATGCTGAAGCCAGGGCCAACTTTCACTAGACCGGGTTTCTCAGAGCTCCATCCAGCCTGGCCTTGAACACTTCCAGGGATGGGGCAGTCACAGCTTCTCTGGGCGGCCTGTTCCAGTGCCTCGCCACCCTCACATTAAAGAATTTCTTCCTAATACCTAATCCAAACCTACCCTCTTTCATTTTAAATCTATTCTTCCTTGTCCTGCCACTGTATGTATCCTGTAAATAGTCCCTCTCCATCTTTCTTGTAGGCTCCCTGCATGTACTTAGAACAATGCAATTAGGTTACCACCCCAAAGCCTTCTCTTTTCCTGACTGAACAATCCCAATTTTCTTAGCCTAATATTTGGAGTTTTGTTTATTTGGAGTTTTGGAGCCTAATATTTGGAGTCTTGTTTATTTGGAGTTCCTGGGACTACAGGATTTTGCTTTTTGTTACAAATAATAGGGTATTATTAATTCATTGCCATGAAAGTGAATATTGTTGTAATTTTACAAATTTGAAGTCAAGAATTACAGTGTAAGAATGAATGTTGCAGCATTCTCATAATTTGTTGCCAATAAAAGGGTGGGGCATTTCCTGTGAGAAGCACTTGCATCTTTCTTCTGTGTTTCCCTGTACCCTGGGGATCACTGAAGCTGGCAGAGTATTTTTTAATTGCAGTTTAGGTTTGAAATTTTGGCATTTATGAATCACATGCCTATTTAGACATGCCTCAGAGAAAAACTTCATATTAAGGTGGGATGAATAGCAGACATTGTTTTTATTGTTTTCTTAAATGTTTTGTTCCAAGTAAGGAATTTGTAAATCTCTTTGTGTGAGGATGCCTGATTCCGCTGCTGCAGGCTGCTGAAAATGGCATTCTTGACAATTTCCCAGCTACTGTTAGTGGTGGAAAAACAAGAACATCATTTTCACAGAGGAGCTGCTGGGACCTGCAAGATCTGTGCCTCAGGGGCAGCCCCTCTGTGGGTTGTGCAATTACAGGCTTGGGCCACGTTGCTCAGAATGGCTCAGAATTTACAAATGTGGTTATTGTTGAAATCTGCAGTTAAGAGACAGGGTTATGATCCCGTGTTGACTTCAGTGTGCAGTGTGTAAACCTGATCATTGGTTAGAGCTCTATCTTCTTTAAACTGCAGATTTCCAGCTCCTTGGAAATTCCCAACCCTTGAGCTCTGAGAGCAGATGTTGACTGCTGCCCACTAGGCTTTCTCAGGCTGGGGTGATAGCAACAAGTAGGTTCCAGCAAGAACATCTGTGAGGAATTCCTACCAAAATCATTGCTGCTGGGTAAAAAAAGCTGTAAATCTGTGCCTTATGGGGTAGAAATATAGCAAACCTGCTAATTTTTTGAATTAAATATGCTTAAACATAAAGGTGTAGTACTTTTGAATATAGCTGAAACATGGACATCTGAACATCAGTCTTCCACTGTTAGTGTGAAGGTAGTTGTTGCTGAAATATATTTGATGCTCAGCTAGAACTGGCATGAATCATATTTGAAATAGCAGGTAGCATGAAAGTCATCTTTGTCAGCTCAGAATTGTTTTTCCTAAAAGAAGGAATGAGCATCTGGAGTATTGTTGGTGATCGTCAAAATAGATTTTTGTTTTCAGTGGTCCAGAATACTTGTGCAATTCTGAAAAAAACTTGTGGTCTTTTTACCTCTGGAAAGACATTGCTTAACTAACAGTATGGCAAATACTTCTGTCTGTGGTTTTACATGTTTAACAGGATGGGCTCTGACTATTGTCCTTTTGCATGCTTTGTTAACAAAATGAGCTGAAATTTAGAGAATAAATAGTGCTCGTACCCCCTAGGCATTGTATAATTTCTTGAAGGCAGTCTGCCTAATACCAAATAAACGGCTCTTGGCTGTGAAATAGATTATGTTTTCTTGGTGTAGTCAGGCTGCATGCAAAGGAAAGCTGCCAGCATTTACAAAACCATTTAATGTAGGGAATGGTTCTGACACAATTGTGAAGGCAAGGCATAACCACATTTCTTTACAATAATTTTTGCCACAGCATAAAATTTCAGAGAGTTTAGAAGTTACACTTTGACACTCTTGGTGTAATGTTGCATTTATGCAACATTTCAAGTAACTTCTCTATGAAGATTAGTTATAATCATGATTAGCAGAATTCAAGAACATATAATCATGTTTGGTGTTTCATTGTGAAGAGTTCAGTTCTATTTTGTTGGCTTATTAAGCCCTCCTGATTAAAAAAAATTGTCACTGTATATCAGAACCCTTTTTTTGAACTCTGTAATTCCAAGAATAGTCAAGAAGGTGTTTTATTTAGTGTTACTAGCATCCCTTTGGTCATAGGTAAAATAACAGCTGGTCAGCTGGTATACAATGTCCCAGTGTCATTAATTGACACTGAATATCTTTGAACAAATAACTTTATTTGAAAGATTGTAGAGCCTGGTACTTGTTTATTAACCAGCGTCTTGTATAGTAAAAATAGAAAATATAATTTTTTTAAAATAAGTGCTTATTTTGCATAAAACTAAAACCATTGAATTTATTACAACAGTTGTTTCAGAGTATGACCAACTTTAAAAAAATGTTTTAAAATTTTTCTATGAATTTACATTTGCAGTCTGATGGTTTTTTAGTTAGCTGCTTACTAGGTTCAGTTCTGAGAAAGAAGACATCAGAGGAATTTCCATATAAATATTTCAGAACTTCTCATAAGAAATACATTGTTAGGACGTGAGCTGTAACATTGCTTCTGAGGCCAATATTGGTCTCAAACACTAAATATTTACTTATCGCTTCTCTTTTTCTCAATATTGAGTAAACCAGCCATTTGAGTATGAGGGATTTTCCTCTGCTTTTGAAAGGTGTGTATTTATAGTAACGCCAAGTTTATTTTTCTACTTAGAAAGCTACTAAAAGGGGCTGTTCCTAGTGACTAGGCTTGAGTACAATTATCTTTTCCTTTTTGAGTGTGTGTAATTATGATTCATTAAGGTGTTGGCAAAATATTGGCTGGTAGGTACTGGTAGGGATGACTTACTTTGACTTTTGTAAAAAACTTTTGCCAAAACCTCAAACAAAAGCGAAGTTGAAAAATAAAGTGAAAAATAAAAGGTGAAAAATAAAGTGCTGTAATTGATTAGTAACTGCCCATGTGGCAAAAATTAATAATTAATAAATACATTAATCATTATAATATTTATTATTTTAGCAATCCAGTAGCAGTGAGTACCTCTATTAGAATGTTATCATTTAATGAGAAGTAGGTGATAAGAGAAGTGACATTTATAACATTATTCTAAAATATCCAAGATGGTCAGTGCCAAAAACAAGTGAAGAATTTCTAAAAATTAACAATGTTATATTAGATGTCTTTTGTGGTTGAGAAATGTCCATGAACAGATTAGAAAGAATGATTTGTCTTACTGCTACATTCTTCAGGCAACTAAATTAAAATGAATGGTTGTGATGATATGTTAGCAGGCCCAAAACAGCTGTAAACATAAAAAGAGCCAGATACCTTTGACCCATGCTATTAGGTCAAAATAATAACTTTGTCTGCACTGGATATCCTGCTTTCAAGTGTCTTTCAGTTGTTCCTGTTTGTACCCAGTGAGTTATCTCCATCCCAGTTTGGTATAGAGCCTTTCTGTTCTAGGCATTCTCATCTCAGAGCAGATACAGCAGAAGGGAAGGACATTGGGAAATGACTGAAGGCAGACAGAAATTGAAGGGGTTTATGGATAGCAGTTTAGAGAAGGAATGAAAAAGGGCATACAAAATCATTAATGAGTATAAATTGTTTCTTGTCTGGCTTCTAATAAGAAGGATCTTGTTGGCTAGGGTTGTTGCTACTCTCAGCCATCTGCCTTGCCCTGAGCCTTTAATAGATATGGAAGCCCTGAAGGCAGAGGCATCTGATCTGCTTGTAAATCAGCTTGTGAATCACTGTTGTTTTCAGCCCAGTGCATTAAGAAAAGCTGTTTCTGCCTAGGAGAGTAGCACTCTGGCAGAGAAGGGAAAGATGGTTTCTCCTGGTAGCAGCTTCAGGCTGGGTGAGTCTGCAGGAGACTTCATGTATTCGGAATTTCAAGGACTAAAGCATATTACTAACTACTGAAAGCTGATAAAAAAAGGAAATGTTTGTTTTACCTAGGGTTTATTTCAGGGAGAAAACTGTTCACAGTAATACAAGTGATTTTAGCGCGATGTAACCGGATAGTGATATCCCCTGTACATCATTTTTCACCTGATAAGTTTTCAGCCACTGTTTTCAAGTGAGGCTGTTTTTGTGTTGACTTAGATGATGTTGTAAGATGTGCTAGAACTCTGTGTTCTAGCCCTTTTAAATCTACTGTTCAATTTCAACTGAAACTGACAGTTTTCTAATCCAGGAAATTTCATCCAATTCCCTGGAAATTGGTGTCTGGTAAGAAGACAATCTTGTAAGTACCAAGCTTCAGTACAAGGTAAAGAGTTACCCCTGCAGATTGATCACTATTAGGCTCTGAAACAAACAAAGCATCTGCTGATTTGCTGAAGCATTTTGGGACAAGCTGTTTGAGTTAATGAAGGAGAGGAAAAGAAGGTGGACAGGTTTACTAGAGAGGATACTCAAAATATGGAGGGAAGCAGCTGATATTAGCATGAAGGAATTATTGACGTGTAACACAAATCCATGGGAATTCAAGATTCATTATGTTCATGGCTTACAGAGTAACTAATTTTAGCTTCATTGTGTATTTTAATTTCCCTGCCAGGCTGAATTTTAATTTTATTATATTTTGCAAGGTTTGTGCTTTTACCATTCAACATGATACCAAGTGCAAGCCTGAATTTAAAATTTAGAAGATAAATGTAATTTTAAATGCTGCAAACAGCAAATAATATGCAAAGCAGCGAATAACATGGCAGAGTGCAAACTTATTTGTCAAGTTACCTGTTCTTATTTGACAACAGAATATTAAACTTAGACTAAAAAGCTGTGGCTTTGCCTGGCATTCTTTTTATAGAGTACTGCATGTGAAGAACTTCTGAGAGTGTTCTATTTTATAAAATTAAATGGGACTGGAATACTGGTTGTAATTGCTAAAATGAAAAAAAAAAGGAAGAATAAACAGGGAGAAGAAAGAGTGAAGTAGGTGGTAATTTATAGCTAAGTACAAAAGGAATGAATGTGGGTTTTCAGAAGGGGAACTCTGATATTTTCAGAAATCAAAATGCAATTTAAAAAGCCTTGATAAAAATAAGGAGAGTGAGTTTGAAAACAAAGAAATAAAAGCCAAATAAGTAAATAACTGCACTTCAATGCAGGTCTTCAGCCCACATAAAATTGCAAGAATTTGTCTGCTTTGATTGTTGTCTTAAGAAATTACCTCCATCAGGTAAAATTAGGAGTGCTGCAGTAAAAGTCGTGGCTCCCCTGCAAAAAAAAGGATAGTTTCAAACACTCCAAGTCAGATACCGCTACCACTGCCATCTTCTGTAAGTGTGAGCCATTTTGACAAGACCAAGAGTTTTATTAGCCTTTGCTGTGGTTCACAGGGTCACTGTGGTACACAATACCTTGGGTTTGCAAGTTGACTGTAGTAACTGCACTGCACCTGCTAACATCAAAAATAGTGCTGCTCCCAGTGCCTGTTCCTGCATTTTCTTTAATGACCCAGCATTCATGAAGACATCATTCTTTGTATGTGAATATACTGGCAGTAAGTGTTACTATATCTAAGACATTTTGACTATTAATGTATCGATTATGAAGAAGGGCAAAATGTAGTGGAGACAAAAAGTATTCAGGACATGAGAAATTCACAAACAGAACAGTTATTGAAGAGATATATTGGGGTAATCATAACTTTATGTCACCACAAAATAGGAATGCTTGAAAGTAAATAAAGAATAACCTAAAGGAGCGTTTGAGCTGAAGGCTGTTGTCAGTTATCATAAATACCTTTTGGATCCTGTGCATAATAAGTGACGACTGGAAGGGTGAGGGAGAGACAAGTACAGTAAGAATACACTGAATAACAAGTCTGTTTTAAAAAAAGCATGGCCATGGGCAAAGATGAGGCAAGAGAAAGGAAATATGCTAGATTTAAATATAAGGATCCAAGTCATCTTTGATATTAAATAATTTGAAGTCAATGGAGTTGTAAAAAGTGAAATAGACACTGGAAGCTGTTGTACATAATTCTTTATTTGCAGTCCTTTCCTTATTTCACTTTTTTCCCCCCCTGCAGTTGGGAGTATTGGTGTAATCTAAATAGCAATTTTTGAAGCAAATTTATCTTCTAACCTTTTGCTTTGGAGTTGTGAAAGTTTTGACAACTTCTGTATGTTTCTCTGTATTTTACTAGTGCAGTGATCTCAAGATAGTACATATAATATTTGTGCATAAACTAAATGCAAAGCAAGAGCTGTTAAAGTAAAATTAAAAAATTAAATTAAAATGCTAAATTAAAACTAATTCCTAAAATTAATTCCTTATATATGCCAAAGATTTCCTCAAATTATAGGCTATAGGATTTTAGTTTTGTGTTCCAAGGAAAATAAAAATTATCTTTTAAGATGACTTAGTATTGCTCTTTTCTATATAGATGCTTCCTGGTGATATCTTCTATTTTAACTTAAGTAACAAGACATTACCCTGTTTTAATTTAGCTGGTTTTATATCACAGACACTTAGTTAAAAACAAATACTAAGCTGTATTTTCAACTCAGATTTTCTGATTGCCTGTTTAAGAGTTCCATGTCTGCTTTTTGTCTGATGCAGAAAGCATCAGAGAAGATACTGCTGAGTCTGAGCTGAGCTCAAAATGAATGCAGCAAGAAAAAGATAACTTTCATTCAGAGAGATGAGTTACTTAGCCCTGCTCCTTTTGGGCCACATAAGCTTGGCTGCTGGAATAAGAATGGACAAATTAGTCAGCTGGCATGTGGGACAAGCAAGTCTGACTCTTCCCGTGGCAGCACAGACTTTGTTTAGCTGAAACTGATTGTGAAACTGCTCCTGGAGTCATTGAGGTTTTTGAACAATAAGTGGCACAGGGAGCACGCTTAGAAGAGTTAAGTGCTGGCTCCACTGCAGTAAAATATGAGTTTAGCCACTGATGCATATAAAGCCAAGGTTTTGTTGGGAGGGAGTGTGATCATGGCAAGAACAAAGGTGAGTCACCTTTGGAAGAATATGTAAAAGTGAGGATGGAAATGGTTAGTAAAATGTTGAGATACTGAGCATCTGAAAAAGAAATTAAAATTTACTAGGTTTTGTGTGTATGTGTGTGATGTTAAATGCATAATGTTGGTACATTCCTGGACTAAACAGTAGAGGTTACAGTGTGCCTTTGTGACAGAAGGAGTTTTGAACACAAAAGTTTCATTTATTGGCTTACTGTTTTCTAGGTTATATTGATGTAGCCCAAATTTCTTCTCTGTAAAGAAATTTTATATCTTTGAAGTATCCAATACTGAAGCAATAAAATAGAAATGAAAAGAATTATAGTCATTCCATTGTTTTTAATTCTCTTCAGAGAAACTTAACGGTCCTGGGAATAATGAAATATAAATAAATATGCAAATAATAGGATTTGTCGGTATTGATTTTTAACCAGATGCAAGGAGAGACAAATCCAATTGTGTCTTCAAAAAATTTCTCCCTTTATTTATTAAAACCAAAAGTTACAAGGAGATTGTTTGATTTTCAATATGATGAGAATAAAAAATGAAAAGGTGATGTAAATATAAAACTATAAAATAACAAAATTGTTCTTAAAGGCATAATTCATAGTAAAACAAGTGATAGTCACATATTTGTCTTTTTAATATAAGTAAAGAGCATACTTTCTGTTTGTCCAAAACATTCCTACATTATTGCAGAACTTTAAAATATTATTGACTTAAGCATTTTCCTATTTTTGAATCTGTAAATGCTGACATTGAACTATGAAAGTAATGTTACATGTAATCCTTTCTTAGTCTTCCTTCACATTTCTTCTGATGAGTAGTTTCAGCTTCAAGTGTGTTCAGAAAATTAAAGTATTGTCCAGTAGGCTAGAAAAAATAATATTTGTATTATATAAATATGCATTTATTGTTTTAAATCATTATTACAAATCATTGTGTACTGTTTATGTGGAATGCAAATGAAGGCTAACTAATTTTATTCTCATATGTAATCTGTTGCCTAACTAAAGGGAAAACATGATCTTTGATATTGAGAAGATTAGCCATGCTTGCCATGTGCATGTTTTAGTTTTTTCATGTAGAAATATTCCTCTTGTTGCATATAGATTTCAGAGCACATGAAGGCAAATTAGCTGGTTTCATAGACACAACAGAAATGAGTGTTTGTCCTGCACATACTTTACAGAGATCTTGCCATTCACTGTGATAGTTCCCTGTTCTAGTACAAAGAAGTGACTAAACATTTATTTCCTTCAAACATTGAACTGTGAACCAAAGTCCTCATTTCTCTCCTACATGTTGAGAATACCATCACTCCCAATTAGTGCTTGCTGTAATGGAATTGCTTCCTCTTGCTCACCTGCCCCCTCTCTAAAAGATTATTTTGGCACATCACAGGAAAATGCTTTTTCTTGACATATGGATTACTCTATTTTTATTTAGGATATTCAGAAGCTGAGTGAATCTTTGTCATTTTTATGTATACAAATGAACTTTATGCATCATTTAGTTACTGTTTCAGGCTCTCAGTCAGTTTCTTAGAGTATAAATGACTAAAAGTAAAGGTGAGTTAATGTCTGTGGAGAGATAATTCCTCAGAACATCACAGATTTAATTATTCAATCACTATCACTTAACTGCAGAAGTACTCTAAGTAATGTTGAGGGTAGAGAAGACTTGTCAAGGTGTCTAACAATAGTTTCCAGACCTGTTTCTCCATTTGGCTGTATGGGGAAATGTGTCCGTGTGGGGGATTTTATGAAATGGTTTTCATGCTTACTTGGATGTCCTCAGAGGGATAGAAAAATCTTTTGACATATTTGAATATTTCTGAGAGGAACTTGTTTTCCTGGTGTTTTTCAGGAAATGGGTAGCAACTGGGTTATGTCAATCACAAATAATTTGGTTGAATTTATCATTGTGGGGTTCTTTTTTATGAATATTCACATAATGATTTGATAAAAGCAATACTATTTTGGGTGAAATTTGTTCTAAATATGTCTGGTTACCAGGTAAAATATTATTAAGGTCTCACAAAGCAGTAGTTATTTTTTTGTCTTTGAATATTAATTTTCTATTGATGTGTTCAAAAGCATTGGTGAAATGGCTTGAATAATACATTTGCTTAAGGAACCTAAAATTCTCAGTTAAAACTTCCAAATTCTTTAAATATTGTAGCTATACCACCTGTGACTTGGGAATTGTCTTTCTGATAGCCTGTTGTTTAGAATTTGCTTGAATTATATGGATTTGATTTCTTTATATTAGCCATAATTTATAGTTTGGAAATGAGGAACAGTTTGGCAAGAATTCACATCATATTGAATCTTGACATAGAGACATGCTCCATAAGAAATAGAATGTTAATCATATGGGGGACTTTCACTGGTGTGTTGGGAAGTTATGTCAGCCTTCTGAGCTTCTTGAACTTCTTAACCAGACTGTTTTGAAGTGCTCATTTCAGAAGGAACTTTGATTGTACCTAGATAATTGGAAAGGTCATTTGGGAGCTGAGGAAAGTGTTTCTGTGGATATGCTGAAGTATTCACTGTCAGATGTTACAAACTACTTCTTGTGTTTTGAGAAACTGAAGGGATGTTGAATTTGGAGGAATGCAATTTAATTGATATGACATAATTTTATGAAGGATCAAATGTATGTGTACACTAGTTTCAGTTTCGTATTTGTATCTGTAATATCGAAATTGATAAATTACTAAGTTTTGAAAATTTCTTTGAGCCTATGGATCACCTTTCTAATTTGTGTTAATTTTCAAAATATCAAGACTTTTCCATTAGGTCTGCATTCATTTAAAAAGCTGTATCATAATATCAGATATAATTTAATTTATGCACATTACCATATTTCAGGAATTTTAAAACAGATGAGGAAAAGGTGATAAGAAGGTAAGACACTGTGTTGATAACAAGCCTGATTTTAGTCTGCATCTCATGTTCAAGCTTATTTCCAAGTTCAATCATAATAGATTTTATCAGCTTGGCATTGCTCAGTTAAATAAGAAAAAAATAAAATGCAGTGATTACTTGCCATGTGTAATAGTGGTTTTTTTTTAAATAGAAAATTGTATCTTTAATGTGGTAACACATAATATTAAGAATCATATGTTGGTAATATATTAGGAATGCGTTTCTGAAGATGTGAATATTCTCATAGAATCTCAGTTTTGAAAAACTTCTGTGTCTTGAGAGAAGCAAGAAGCAAAATTACAGTAAATTTTAAGGTCGTTAAAGCAGCAGTGGTGAGTCGCAGATGATGTATCGTTCTGTTAATGTAAAAATGATATCTTGTTTTCTTTTATTACTGATGCTTTGATAAACATGTTCATATTCTGACTTGTTAGTGTTACTTAAATACCAGCTGCTTTTTACCCCTTAGGGTTATGGCTCTGGGAGAAGGGCTGAGCCTAACTGAATGCTATGAAAGCTTGTTTTTGTTGGAGAAGGTGATACTACTTCCTCCCCTGATCCTTCAGGCAGAGTTGTAGACTCCTGTTGTTTCCTCTAGATGGATCTTAATGCTTGAACCCTCTAGTGTGCCAAGGAAGCTCTGCAACTCTACCAACACATATTCAGGCAGTGCCATCTTAAATATAGTATTTTTCATGTGCATTTTTACCAGAGCCAGGTAAAAATCAGGCATTGATATCACTGGGAGTGGTAGAAAGCAGTAAGAGCACAGGAATAAATGGGACTTCACCACTGGAAACAAACTGTTGGAATACAGATCTTCATCCTTAGTGGTTGCAGGTTAGCACCTTGGTGTTTGACCTCGTTCATCCACCATTTGAGCTAACATTATTTCAGGGATAGTGAGGTTTGCTAGTGTGCCTGAAGAAAACCATGAATCACTTAGCCTTTTTGTGTCGACCTAACTTTTTTCTTGGTGCAATGCTGCCTGTTTCCTTTTGGCTTGAAATAGATCTTTCCTGCTGTTGGGGTTTTTTCTTTATTTTCTCTGTTCTTCCTGTTGATATGGTTTGTACCGTGGCTTTGTCTTTATTTCATTTTTAGGCTTTCTAACAGTTAAGTTGCCTGCAGTCTAGGAAATTAGTACAGATGGTTCTTTTTGAGAAGGAAATACAATAAATTAGTAATATATCTTCTGTGATACAATGTACTCTTTCCTGCTGCCTCCATCCAGCATATGATGATTGTGCTTCCTAATGTTTTGCATTTCTTTCACCCTTTTTTCCCAGCTCTTAGAGGAACATTTCATATCTGATGTTGAATTGGCTTTCCAGTGTAGAGCCTCTGACTCCCTCTTAGTCAGTGATAGTGTAGATAGAGTGGTTAACCTGCGGTTTTTATCCTCCACAGTAAAAGGACATACAGTGACTGCCAGGGGATGTGGTTCACATTCTGTTCCACTGCTGTGGATTCCAAAGTTAAAGATATCTCAAGATCAACCTGAGTTTCACAGCTCTCATTTTAAGGAGCTAAAACCCAAAAGGGAGAAACTTGGAATAGTTAAGATAAATTTTCAGTCTGTGGAGTCATCGAAAATTCCCCTTGAGTTCAACAGAGTCGTGATAAGTGTTAGTGTGTCTTGAGAAGCAGAATTGTCAGATAAAATTTTCTGATTGATTTTGAAAATGGTTTTAATATTCTGAAATGAGATATTCTAAAGAAATATGTCATTCATATCCAGAAGATAAAGTAGTGTTGAGTAAAAGCAAATGTATCTCCATGATGTTTAAGATACTAGGCCTGAACTAACATTGCATGACCTAACATGCTGTAATGCCTGATTTATTTCTAGGCAATAATCTTGTCCTGCAATATTCAATGAAAGTGTAGCAACCAAATGTATTACATGTACCACAAGACCATTTTCCATTTCAGCCAGGTCTCCATCTTGCATTGCAGAATGCTTGCACAAGTATTGCAGCAAGACCAAAAACCTAATTTTCTCCTTTCCAAACCAAATGCATGAGGAAACATAAGACAATGAACTCATAGGTTACACAAAGCAATATAACATTGCATTGTGTAACCTATGAGTTCATTGAATAAACAGCACCTATACAACATCTACAACTGCAAATGTTTTTCAGTAATCTAAACTTTATTTAAAAAGCATTTACTTCTCTTTATTGAAAAAAAGAAAAAAATACTGGAAAACTATGTGGTATATTTGAAACCTTATTAAATGATTAATCTATTGGAGGTGTTTTTGACATACCTGCTAGTTTATATGCTTGACCCAACTGGGGAGATAAAATTATAAAATTTTTTTCTACCCTCTTTGGAAAGATGTCAGTGGTATGAATTTAATCAATGAGTGAGGAAGAGCATGTACTGTCAGCTGCGATGCCATTGGTATGCTGATGGTATCCAGTTCAGTGTCTGCTTCTTGGAGTGTAGACAGTGCAGTCTTCCAGATGTCCCAGTGTCTGGCCAAAATAAGGAGAGTGATACAAAACAGATGGTCTTGTCTCAGGACCAAGCAGAGTTGATGCAAGATGATAGAGGGATGGGGCTGCAAAAAATGGCATAGCCTTGGTTGTTGGATGCCATGCTATACTCATTCTCATCCTGGATTCACAGTTAGCAGAAGCAACAAGGAGGGCAGTTTTCCCTTTGCAGCTGGGCAGAAGTTGAAGAGCAATAGCAAAGATCCACAGTATGTTTCTTCTAGTTTTTTTAGCTGAGAGCTTTGGTGATTATCATAGAATTACTTACATGGTTACTGTCTCAATCAGGACTTTAATGAACCTAGAGCTCACTAGGAACTTTCACATACAACATAGGAAATATCTGTTGCTCAATGTCCTTGTGCACACAGAGAGTTTAGAGATTTCATTGCTTTTCCCTGCCTGCCAAAACTATCCAGTCTGAGATCACTCATATATTAGTCCCTAAATTACCTGGAACTTTTCTAGCATAATATGTGCAATAGTGCCTGACTGAAAGGCACTTTTTCTGAAATGGTAGATGTGCTAGTTTATCAGTAGAAAATTTAGCTGTATAAGCATCATGCTTCTTACTTACTGTGGTTCTCTATCATGAAGAAAATTCTCTGGAGGACAAGTAAAATGTTTTACTTAAATAATTTTAATTAAAGAAAAAAAAAGTTGGGGAAATAGAGATATTTGCACTGTAGGAATTCTTGATGTGTGTAGGTTTATGAAAGAGAGCATACATACTGGGTCTCCAAAAATCTTTGGACAAACAGTTAAAAAAAAAAAAGCCCTATTGGAAGATTCAGTGATACTGGAAATGTTTGGCATAAGATTATTTGTAATTTTTATGCTTTGCCTCAACTTTCATTTTAATAAAAGGTGTATGAATTTCCACTGGCCTCTCAACAACCTAGCTAAGATTAATCCAGCCAAGGGACTGGTAGAGTAACTTATGTGGCTGCAAAGAGATAGGAATGCGGCACTCGGTGCAAAAATTGATTCATAAAATGCTAAACAGGATAATATTTTGTCTCATTGGCTGAAAATGCATTGTAGTGGCTCTGTGTTTTGTGAGGAATACTGAACTAATGAATTACTCATCTTAGCTCTTTTTTTTAAAACTTCATATAAACAGCATGCAAATTATCAGCTTAATTCAAAATAGATTTAATAAACAAAAATGGAAGCAATAATGTAATGTGAAATTCAGTATTACAGTTATATATTGTAAGGCACATCTGTATTACATTAACCAAATGCACTTCAAAATATTACAGCTGTCCCCCCTTTGTTAAAAAATAAAAAACCACAAACTGAAACCATTTAAATATACATTCTTTTCTAATGCTTTGATATTTTTGTTATGATTTAAGGGATTTAAACTTAGGGATTTAAACATGGCTTTTTCTATTATTATGAGAAAGCTTTTTTTGGTGGTTTTCTTTAAGAACGCAGAGTTGAACTGTGGCCCAAATTGCACACAACTGTTGTGGTTGCAGGAATGAGTGACATCAGAAATGGAGCTAATTAGAAATATTGATCAAAATTTGCTTTTAATTTTAAAAGTCACTTTACTTAAAACTTAAGTAAAAAAACCCAAAAAAACAAAAAAGAAAAAATTGCCAAGGGAAAGCATAGAAAGACATTCCTTTAGGT